>NW_027040862.1:272500-1552500 GCF_037179485.1 Ochlerotatus camptorhynchus | reverse complement strand
TGCTTACACTCTGATTTCAGGCTAAAGGATTGTCTTCAAACGAGGCCTTAAAGAAAGAGAGCTGGATTGCACCTTAAACGAGTTTCAGTTAAGTGACTTTGTTCTCGAACCCACAAAAACGGAAATCATCATCATCAAAAGATCGAAACTTTACTGTAACGACGACTCCCTTCCAGCATCCTCCACGTGCTTCGACACTCTCCCCAACCGTTCTTGAATCTCCTGCAGGCTCAATCCTTTCGTCTCCACCACACAGAACATTGTAAACACGAAGGCCACCGCACAGATGATCGCAAACATCCAGAAGGCCCACTCGAAGCCGAACGATTCGCTAATCAACAGGAAGAATCGTAACGCCAGAAAGTCCAAAATCCACGAAACGGACACGTTGATCGTGTTTCCAATGGCTTTCACATCGTGTGCGAAAATCTCTGAAGCTATCGCCCACGGTACCGGCCCGAAGCCAAAGTTGAAGATCGCTATGAACCCCAGCATGCCCGTCAAGGGAATCCACCCGATGTACTTCGAGTCCACGTTCATTTGCTCCATCATAAAGAAGGCTCCCAGCAAGGTCAGTGCAACTGAAAGTCCCAAGGCGGAACTCATCAGGACCGGTTTCCGACCGACGCGGTCCACAAACAGCAGCGTCACACAACAACAAACCACTTGAATCGCCCCCATGATAATGGTGGACACATCTGCCGATAGCGATATTTGCGCTTTCTCGAAGATAAGATCACTGTTCGAGAGGATGCAATCGATTCCGGTCCACTGTTGGAGCGAAATCAGACAGAAGCTGATAGTCAGCGCTTTCAGGTTGGACCGCTGGGTGAACAGGCTCTTCAGAGAGTTGGTGCTCTGGATATGTTCATCCTTTTGTAGGAACTTCTTGATTGCTAGCAGGTCGGGTTGAATTTCATCGGCTGAAGCGTCCCGGAGATACATCAACGAAACCGCAGCTTGCTGATATAACCCTTTGGATACAAAGTAGTGTGGCGTTTCCGGCATATAACCGAAGACAACTAAGAAGAGTAACGGCACTGCACAGCAGATCCACTGGAAGGCGTAGTATCCCACGTACGGACCGATGCAGTAAACGTACAGGATACCAACTGGAAGTGAAGGTGTCCATTGATCGACAGCTCATTACTTTTCTCCTTAAAAAAAACCTTACCCGTCTCTGGCAATCTCGCCGACGTACATCGGGAGCGTAACCAGAATACAGCCACTGCCGAAGCCCAGCACGATTCGCGCAGCTATCATCATCGCAGCCGAATAGGCCGTTAGCAGCACAATCCAACCAACGACGTGCACCATTGCACTGAGCAGCAACGTAAGCTTTCGACCTCGTCGATCGGCCAGGAACCCAGCGGCGAACGGTCCGAAGAAGCCACCAATCGCCAGGACCGAGTTGATCCAGGACTGCTCGCTCTCGACGATGACCTTACCGATGGGATTGTCCGAAAGGCTCTCCTCGGTGAGCTTCTTGAACATGGGCGACGGCCACCCCAGTGCTATGCCCATGATCATGGCCGAGATGGTGGCTGGAATGAGATGGTTCTCGGTGAGATTTCCCGGAAATTATGGATGAAGTCTGCGAAGGTTTACCAACACCAGCTACCAGAAATTCACGAAACTTTGCTCGGGAACGGTGCATCGTGCGTCTACGGTGAACTGCTGCAATCAAATCACTGCATCTGTTTTCGATATCATTGATGCAACTCAAACAGAGGTTGGGAGAGACTTCAAAGTGGATAAAGGTAAATACTTAGCTGGAACTGGAACTGATAAAAGGGTGATGGGAAGTGTGTACCTTGTTTGGCATAGCAAGGGCCATCTGTTTGAGGACACGCAACTGTAGTAATGGCATGATTAGCTCAAATGTACACGCAATAATTAGCATAAGAAAAACTTCACATGTTTGCACTCAATGTCAAAATATTTCCTAACTTTAAAGTATTAGATGCTAATTTTATTGTAGCAAGAAAAATTAAAGGATAAGGAGATACATACAAGTATTTAGACAAAAATTCGATTATTTTTGTAGAAAAAGTTAAAATTTATAAAATCGACGTGCGTCCAAGGAAATTGACTATGCGCACCACAGGTGGAGGTACTACCTACAAAGAAGGTTTAACCCTTTATAAGGCCGTGGAAACCAAGCAAGGAATCAACAAAAACTACAATAAAACACAATGCTTACTCGGTCAAAAGCGCAAATATATTTTTTGTTTGGAAAAAAAATAGTTGAAAAACTTGAAAAAATTAGTGGCAATATAGTTGCCACTGCCTTCGAAGTCCAAAAACCTTGGTGGCAATATGTTTGCCACTGCCTTACTAGCGCAACAATATTGGTGGCTATATGTTTGCCACTGCCCGGCAGGTGCACTTTATTTTTGGAACGAATTGTAAGATAGACATAGATCAATTTCAATTAAGTTTTACGTGAAACAAATCAAAGCAAAGTGTTGCGCAAAGTGGTACCTTACACTTGGAACATTGAATTTTGGACCTCTTATTTTTAGCCTTTGTACTACATAGGCGACAACGACGATAGGTAGCCAACTGTTCCAGTTTATGACTTCCAACAACTGAAAAGCGTAGATTATCTGGTACTCCTTCTTTTTGATAGTTTGAAGACATTGTAGGCTTCTTTGTAGAATATCTTGGTTCGCTTTGTAGGCTGCGCTTCCTCGAAATATAGTTACCAACAAGGTCTCGTGATAACTTCAACCTGAACTGCAGCTGAGTCACGTGATTTCGCACATGGTTGTTAGATGCATACAACAAGTATGCATTCGTAATAGCCAAATCAATGCAGAAATTGAAAATCCGCAGCCACCACCTCTGGCTTCTTCTACCGACCCCATACTTGCTTCTCTTTTGATCAAACCGATCTACTCCGCCCATCCGCTTTGTGTATTCCTGAACCGCTTTCGGACATACGATGGTTTTTCTGGTACCATCATGTTGCTTCCTTTCACACGTAGCTGTCGCAGTTTTAGGATGGAATGCTGTAGTCCGTGATCATATAAGTTTTGTAATATACCGTATGAGGCGAAGAAACTATCAAAGGTCACATGACCTTGAAATCCTTCATCAATTAGTTTCTGCGTTAGATTCTTGACTACATTGGCCCCTAGGCCTATAGTAGGAGACTTGTCATCGCGTTTGTCAGTATAAATATCAAACTCAAATACGTAACCAGTCTCACTGCCGGCTCTTGTCCACACCTTATAGCCTCTCTTGATAGGTTTTAGTGGCATATATTGTTTCAATGTCGATCGCCCTTTGAACAGAATCATCGATTCATCAATCGATTGCGATGATGTGGACTGTACTGTTCTCTGGCATGCAGTGTTCAGTAAATCAAGAAGTGGACGAATCTTGTACAGTTTGTCAAAATGATCTGAATTCCTTGGAGGCATCATACGATTATGATTCAGATGCAAATTCTCTAAGATTTTTTTGAATCTCTTGCACGGCATAATGGAAGTAATTTCGTCCGTACGGAAAAATGGATCACTTGACCAGTAC
The DNA here is from genome assembly GCF_037179485.1 of Ochlerotatus camptorhynchus. Classification (NCBI taxonomy): domain Eukaryota; kingdom Metazoa; phylum Arthropoda; class Insecta; order Diptera; family Culicidae; genus Ochlerotatus; species Ochlerotatus camptorhynchus. The sequence continues at coordinate 1,548,963 of NW_027040862.1, read as the reverse complement.
AAATCAACACTTGCAAGAGGCTTGAGACCCATCATAATGGTAATCCCTAGAAAAGCTTTGATTTCTGCTTCAGATACCAGTTCCCAGTGTCGACTTTGCTGCGTAGATGTTAGTTTGGGTAACTATAAGTTTCAAAATGTCATCGTCGAAAAACTGTGCGAAATAGGCTACTGGTCTTGCATTTCCCGGGACTGCATTCAAGGCTTGCAAACGAACATTATCAAAATTGGCTGTATTGGGATCCTGGGACCAATCGCCTTTTTTCCAGTCAACTTCATCATCGTCTGATTGGTCCACTTGGGAAAAATCTTCGCTTGATTGATCGTCATCCGATTCATCTGAAGCTGATGTTTCGGATAATGCTTGAGTAGTTGGCTTTCCTAATAAATCGGTAACATATATAAACGATATCAGATATGATCCAACAATATCATATAAGGTTAGCACAATGACCTGAATAGATGATTAGATACTTGCAACTGTTTTCAATGCGGGTAATCGTGCGTGGGTGAGGAATCGCTTTTAAATGCTTACGGTTGTGATAACCCGAAGAAAAAAGTAAATGATCTAAGAAAGGAGTTCCAAAACAGTATATTTCTATTGAAAAACTTACCGACTTGTGGGATTTGTAATAAGTTTTAGCTGATATTCGTATTTCCGCTCGAAAATGGCGGATTGTTTACACAAAAATGACTCCCAAATACTCAGTTTCCACTTGTTCCGGCTCAAAAAAAATTTGAAGTGTTGCCAGATATCAGAAGTAGCCAACTGCAACGGAATTGTTTGTGTGGAGAAAAAATACAGATTGTTGGTGGCAATATAGTTGCCACTGCCTTCTAAAGGGTTAACTTTAGCTAACGGGGGTGCCAAGCCCTCTCCAGAATTATCTAGGCTCCCCCGGAAATTTGTGTTTCTTTTTTATACCAGTATTTTCTCAAGCAGTTTCGATGTCAGTATTTATTTTTAATGATTTTTATGAATGTCTACTATTCTTAATGTTCTATTTAGATTAGAGTTCAGGGATTTTTCTTTAAGCTCAAGGAACTTCGTAAAACTCCCAGGACTTCTAAGAAGTTCAGGGAACATCGTAGAAATTAACGAAACATAGTAGTAATTCTGGGAACTTCATAGAGCTTCATTCGTAGAAACTCAGCGAGCTTTAGAAAAGTTCAGAAAACAGCGTAGAAGTGGGTGTGTGGTGTATTTGATATTTTTCAATAAATCAAATGACGCCTGAGATAAAATTGTACGAAACTGGATTGACTTTTCTGAAGAAAAACTACAAGGGACAGCACAATGGGGTTGTACGCAATGATGACGTAGGACTACGTGGTATGATATAATAAATATTTTTGTTAACTGCAGCAAGAGCTTGTGTTTTGTGTAGGAATAGGAATTTTAGCGGGGTTATCTCTGTTTATACTCTTTAGTATGACTATGATTGCCCTGAAAAGAACCTTTTGATATGAATTTTAGTTGGGACATGTTCAGAAAATTAACTCTTTTGGAAAATGTTGGTGGCCTTGAAAAGCGCCGATGGTAGCCTGTACTGATGGCAAAGCCTTTGGAAGATGATGATGACGTGTAGGCAGCTGCGTATTCAGTGACGGCATTACGGATCACATTTTCTCGGCACACCTCGGGTTTCCTCGTACATCAGACCGGAGATGAGCTTTACACCACCACGTCGAGCCAGACGACGAATGGCAGGCCCTGGATGTTATCACACGATGACACCGACACCGATGTTTACCGTTGAACGGGTGAATCGCAACTAATGCGAAGGACTTTAAATGATCTTTATTTCTTGTGTTTGTGTGGTTTACATTTATGAATTTTTCAAGTGATACAGATGCGTCTATTCAACTTTAGTACATTTGAGATTTTAATTATTATTTACAGTTCCTAGTCCTATCAGGCCTATTTTAAAGTATGACCACCTTGGTGGGATTGGTTTGATTTGAATTGGAAAAAGGAGACTACTTATAGAGCATTTCCAGCTCAAATCGTTAAAGAAATGTCATTTTTGTCTCGACCCCTTCTGATTTGAATGAAACATTGCTCACGTGTTCGCTGCTACTGTTCGTGACAACGAAAATGCATCGACGCGCCATCTGTTGCTCATCGGTCACATCGTAAAAACTCCCTTTGATCGACGGCTATAAACGCCCAAAAGGGAAATTTAGATTGGTAGCATGGCGTTGTACCGTCTTCCGCCGCGCCCTGTTATAAAAGTCGAAGAGTGACAGGAGTCATCCTCATTCGCTACAGCGACGTCATACAGCATCATCATAATTGAAGTGGAACCAAAACAAACAGAAGAAAGTAGTGAATTGAATTTAAACCCGTAGTTTATTGCCTTTTGTAATTAAGTAAAATATAGTAATTTTAAATAGAATATAGACAAAGTAAAGTGCATTTCAAGTCCAGTGATCGCGTGTGAACACTTACCTTTCGAAGGATTGGTCCGCCATCCGAAAGTACCTACAAAAGAAAGAAAAAAGTGAGTGAAAACTTTACCTCTCCGTGCGCCGACCTGGAAGTCATCGGTTGAGACAATTTTTCTGCTGCTGCTCGCTGTGCTACCGACAGCTACTAATGGTTGCATTTTTCATTTAAATATGATTTTGTCCTCCAGAGTAACTTTTGATAAGGGCGTATAAAAAAATGGATTAATCATAACTTGAAAACAATTGATCTGATGAAATTGGCATATGAGGAAAAGTTTTAGGTAATTAAATTATCTTTGCGGAAAAAATACACTGAAAGAAAAAACTTCGTAAATTAGTATTTAAAAAACATAAAACGATGATTATCTCAAAACACCCCCCCCTTCGATCTTTATAATTTTTTTTTCAAGAAGATTGATGAAATACCCTTAAATTTCGTGAAAAGTGTATGCTGGTAACTTTCTTAAAAAGAAATCTATATTTTTTTTTAATTTTTGTTGATTTTTACAAGTTGATGAAAATGCATATTTTTTTAGTAAATAATAATTTATTTTGATTCTACGCATAATTTTCGATAACTTTGAATCTAGAAACTTTTTTCCTAAGTCCAGCCGTTCTCAAGATAATGCGAATTAAAAAAATATAATTATAACAATTTTCAACATTTAAGGCCATTTTCAAACTGTATCTACTGTATCAAAACTGTATCTACTAACTCTGCTCTCAGTCCATGTCCTGCTTTGGAACGAGGGGAACATAATATTCCATCTTCGGCGACCAAATCTTTTACCTGGGAAGAAAGAAAATGAAAATTACTTTTAATTTTTCCTTTATGGTGCTTAAAAAAAAATATAAATCTTACCTGTGCTGCAGTATATCCATAGAGGTAACTCTAAGACCACTGGGTCCCGAAGAAAATCATTATTATTTTTGGCTCACTCAGTACCAGAACAACGGTCCCAAGCAGTCCCAAGCTATTTCACTCACCCCTGCATGTTCTGCATGAATCCACACACCCCTGATGTTATCTGTCAAACTTTCATAGCGAATCAAAACAAACATAGTGTAGTAATAGAATTTCAACTAGAATAGGGTACGTTAATCGTTTGCTTGGGACCAATAGGCTACTAAAGTGGTGAGCCAATTTAAAATCGTTAGTTTCGTATTGATTGTTGGTAAAACCGTACTGACTCGATTAGTGTGTAGGCTCAATATGACCCCAAATTCAAATTGTCATATCTTAGCAAAGGTTGAATGGATTTTTGAAATTTCAAATGTTTTGTAAAGTAAATTTAATGTACTTTTAGTTTAATTTGTTAAAGTTTATTTTAGAGAGCAGATCTCTCGAGGTGATTTGTAAAAATTCACTCACGAAGTGGCATATTTTGATGTTAGAGATGCTTATATCACGAGATCCCAAACAAATGTTGCTTCCTTCTGCAAAGATATTCAAACATCCGAGGTCTTCAGAACTATGGATAGTGTATGACAGAATATACTTACACACTTAGATATTATCGCCGACTTCAGTAATTTTTACCGAAATCTGAACAGCTGAACTTTTCGTTAAAATTTATGCAATTCAATTCAATTGCTTTTCAGCTACTTTGAAACTAAATCTCCACTAAAATCACAAGATTTGATCATTTAAACAAGGTTGAACATGTTTTGATTTTAATAGCCTTTAAAATGAAGGTCAAAGTTTTACCGAACGTTCAGCTTTTCTGATTTCGGTAAAATTTACCGAAGACGGAAACAAAATTTTAGTGTGTACTAGATGGCGCCAAATCGAAAATGATCAAGTTGCGCAATCTTATATACACATTATACAACGCTATCTACAGATCCTGTGCATATGGAAGGTTTCCGTCTTCAGTAAAGTTGTTCAAATGGACAAGATTTATCTTAAGGAACAGAGTTTAGTTCAGAATGCACTCACCAGGCAGCGCAAGTATGACATTCATTTGGAATAGTCTGCCCTAGAGAGGATCTATTATAAGAGAGGAGCGGATTCAAATCAAACTGCCTTGGCAACCTATGCCAAGGTGATTTCTAGCAACACTGCAAATGCAATCAAGATAGACGCTGCTCGATTGGCTCTGGCTTTGACAGTTCGTTTGGCTCAAAACCAGCCAGTCCGCTCCTCTCTTATACTAGACCCTCTCTAGTCTGCCCTAACATAACATTTTGACTAGATAGAAGGTTCCCGTCTTCGGAAAAGTTGTTCAAATGAACAAGACCTACTTTATGGTAAAGATATCAGCAAATAATTAACAAACCAGGTGGCTCTAGCAACAATCAATACGAAACTAACGATTTTAAATTGGCTCACCAATTTAGTAGCCTATTGGTCCCAAGCAAACGATTAACGTACCCTATTCTAGTTGAAATTCTATTACTACACTATGTTTGTTTTGATTCGCTATGAAAGTTTGACAGATAACATCAGGGGTGTGTGGATTCATGCAGAACATGCAGGGGTGAGTGAAATAGCTTGGGACTGCTTGGGACCGTTGTTCTGGTACTGAGTGAGCCAAAAATAATAATGATTTGCTTCGGGACCCAGTGGTCTTAGAGTTACCTCTATGGCTCTAGTGTGACATTCATTACTCATTGATGAACAAAAGTGACTGATATGAACCGTATCTTATTTTTGTGTAACTCTACTGTCTGTATCCCGGTAAAAAGGCTCAGTAGCAAGAAACCTCTCGAGCTGTGTCTCAAGGTCGGCTTACTACTGGGTAATCTGGAGGGGCTTCGCGATCTTAACGTGCAGTACTGTCACCTGACTAAAAGCTATGGAAAGTTTAAATGACACAGTAATCAAAGGGTGTATACTATTATTTATTAATAAAAACTATAGCAGGTGTGGATTGGATTTCTAATAGTTCTATTGAATTTTATGGATGTACAGTGGGTTTTTGGGGGTTTGACGTACCGGTACTGCCGTTGATTATGCTCTGCCGAAGACTACTCTGCCGATGTGCGAGCGCTCGCCGATGATCCTACGTACGACGAGCTTGACGTCGGGCGAATCAAGCCTGACAGGGTGGTGATGTTGGAACAATAGATCGACTTAACTTGATGGCGATCTGCGGTCTCCTGGCGTCTACCCTCGTTGACGAGAATCACCAGAGTCCAGGCAAGGCCGGAGTGACTCTGCTGAGAGGGGTCCTCTTTTGCGTTTAGAGCCGCCTTGGCCCGAGGAATGCGACGATTTTGACCTTGCAATGCCAAATCGAAATGATGTCCTTTATTGTTAGGATTAATAGCCACTAAGGACCAATAATCCGACTCGTGTGCTTCCTGACCGACTTAGTCGGTTGGTTCACAAAATGGCGCTGTACCGAATGGTACCACAAAAAGGTCCTGTGAGGGCAACGGGGTTTATTTTAATTAATTATCGTACTAGTCTACGGTCATTCGATTAATGTTAGCTATCCGTAATTAATTAGCCAAGCCGTATTACCTGATTGAACAAATAGGTACTCCCGCGATTCACCACTCACTTTTATTACTTTGAGGACACTTGGTTTTAACGGTCCGAAGCACACGAACGCCAGATACTGATTAAGGAATGGCGGTTTTCCTTCGCGCTTTTCCCATCCCATTGCTCTTCTCGTGAGACGTTATTTTCCACCCATTTTGAATTCGTAGTTTCGCCCGAATGTTGTTGTACCCACTGGTAGTATACTCATACCCACTGTACTGTTGTACGGTTTTATATAATTTTCAAATTTAAAAACAATTAATCCTACTAACAAATTAACATTTTTTCACAACGACTACTAACCCTACTAATCCAACACCAAATAACTTTACGAGACGTGACGGTACATTTAACAACTATGCACAAATTAAAAATCTAACATGTTTTGTAACAAACGGTTACATTTGAGAAACAATTTTTAAATAAACGAAAACTTAAAATGGATTGCGTATTTCTTTCTAATCGTGATTGACAGAAATCTTCTGAACAGAGTTAGCAACTAATGAATTTTTTTTAGTCCAAAATTGCTGAAGATAGCGATATTATAATTTGTTAAAATGTCACAAATATAAAAAAGTTAAGCTCTCGTGATCTCTGAGGAGTGATTTATACACTATGATGATTACCACATAATTGTTTCAGTTCATCTTAAAAACTTAGCCGAAACAAAAAAGAAGCGCTTTTGCTAGACAACCTGTCATGTGCAACCAAACAACTCGAAACAACGTGAAGCAACAGTGCTAGCTCATGAGTAAATTCTGAGCTAAACTGTTTAGCATAAAATACTCCTAGTCTATCTGAACAATTTTGCCCAAGACGGGAGCCTTCATTCTAGTCAAGATGTTAAGTAAGGCCAATTAATTCAAAATGAATGTCATTTTGATGAACGCTAAATGCGTGTACGACGATTGAGGAGAAAAGGTTATGTTTATTTGTCTGTGACGAAACTGAAGCTTTTATTTGTTTACCAAAACACGGTATTTTGATAGTGTTTAGTTCAAACATATAGAACAAAAAGTTTACTGCAGCTGTATGATGATAGCTGAAACGTGTTGTTATCGAGAATATCCACCTTAGCAAAGCGAATTGCAATTCGGTTCCGCAATCCAATCCTCAACGGAGTTGTAATTGATACCTGTGACAAATATCATGAAACGTGCTCAACTTTTTGGCTCAGCTCTGGTACCATACAGGTAACTCTAAGACCAGAAGGTCCCGAAGAAACGAGTTCAACTTTTTGGCTCAGCTCTGGTAATATCTTCGGTCCCAAGCTAACCGAAGCACCCCTCGAAACATAGGAAAATCCACGAACCCCTCATTTTATCTGTCAATCTTTCATAGCGAGTCAAAACACACATAGTGTAGTACTGGAATTTCAACTAAAATGGGATACGTTAATCGATTTGCTTGGAACCAATAGGCTAGTCCAGTATGAGCCAATTTAAAATCGTTAGTTTCCACTGGTTGGTACAACAATGTCTGTCGATGGTATTAAACTCACGTTCATCGATGAAGCACTACACCTTTCAACTATCAAAACATGATTGCATCACTTCCGAGCAATGTATCATTTCTAATCGTGCGATAAACGTCAACAAAATCCTGTCATCCGTAGTTCCATCAATGCACGCTGATGCTCGCACATGCACATCGTAATTCTAGAAGCTTCCCCATACTATTTTATCGCCCACTGCCGCTTCCTCCGCATTCAAGCACGCGTTGGAAAGCAAGCAAACTTCGATAAGCCACAACACACGGTGGCATCGCTTGTAAACACTACTCGAACTATTTACTTCGTTCAACTGATGGTTTGAAAATCTTCCGCAGGGCATCATCCGTCAGCGGCCGGAATCTCACGTAGCTCTATCCACCTGTGACCACGGCATCCGCGGAGTGGTGTACGATCACGATGCGACGTATCTGTTGGATTTCGAAGATGTCGGCTCCCGGAAGCAACACTACATCTACAGGCGACCAGGATTTAAGTTCCGCAATCATCGGGTATGTATCCTTGTCGATAATCTGTTTTGATCTTAAGTTCTGACCAAGTCTTTACATTCCAGACCAAGCGTGCCCTCGAAGCGATGGACTCTCCCACGGTTGACTCCATCCGAGCGGCGTACAAATCGAACGCCGCGTCCAGCTACGTTGAACTGGTGCTGGTCATCGACAATGCCCTTTACCGCAGTACCAGCAACGATCAGCGAATTCACCGATACTGCCTGGACTTGGTGAACGTGATGAACGCCATCTACCGTCCGCTCAACATCTACATCGCCCTGGTCGGGGTGGTCATCTGGTCCGACCGGGACCAGATCGAAATCAGCTCGGATTCCAAGAAGACGTTGGAGAACTTTCTCAACTATCGAAGAAACACGCTATTGAAGATGATCCCACACGACAACGCGCAACTGTTGACGGGTGTTCACTTCACCGATAGTGTTGTGGGGAAAGCAGAGTTGGGTTCGATGTGTACGTATGCGGGATCCGGTGGAGTCGAGGTCGTCGACACAAAGTTCGTTGCCTTGCAGGCCAGTACCATAGCACACGAGATGGGCCATAACTTCAACATCGATCACGATGGACCGGACTGCCACTGTCCCAACGGGAACTGTGTGATGGCATCGAAGACAGTTCGTAGCCAAGCGGCTCCCAACCATTGGAGTTCGTGCAGCGTGAGGGATTTGGAGACGGCCTTCAAACATGGGCTGGGGTCCTGTTTGAAGAACAAACCGGAGAAAATGTTCGTGAAGAGCACCTGCGGGAATGGGTTACTAGAACCCGGTGAAGAGTGTGATTGTGGACTGGCTGACGTTTGTGATACCAAGTGCTGTGACGCAATGACCTGTCGACTGACGGTGAATTCAACCTGTGCGAATGGAGAGTGTTGTGATCTGGATAGCTGTCAGGTGAAATCAGCAGGGGTTAAGTGTAGAGCGGCAGCAGGAGAGTGCGATTTGGCAGAGCACTGTGACGGGCAGTCGGCTGTTTGCCCGCGAGATGTCTACCTAAGAGATACGGAGCCTTGTGCCAGTGGAAAGGCTTTCTGCTTCAAAGGGCAATGCCGGACGCGCGATAGTCAGTGCAAGGTGCTATGGGGATCGACGGCCAAGTCGATCGACGAATATTGCTATCAAACGAATAAGAATGGATCGATTTTCGGAAATTGCGGGAACAATTTACTGACCGGAGAGTATACGAAATGTAGCCAGGAGGACATGATGTGTGGGTTGCTGCACTGTAGTCATCGGAATGAAAAGTTGGACTTTGGTATGCAGGCATACTCCAAGTTAACAACGACAAAGTTTAGCCATTACGGACCTAGGGGTACTGTTAGGGAGACTATTTGTAACACTGCCGTAGTGGATCTAGGATTAGAGGTCGTCAATCCCGGGCTGGTTCCGGACGGCGCAAAATGTGGAGCGGGAAAAATGTGCTGGAAGCAGAAGTGCGTATCGTTAACGCATCTACAGGAGAACGATGTGGGAGAGGATTGCACCGACGGCTGCAACGGGCATGGCGTGTGTAACAGCGAAGGAAACTGCCACTGCGACATAGGATATGGAGGGCAGTTTTGCGAGAAGTCCGGTCTTGGAGGGTCTGTGGATAGCGGGCCCATCGTAGATCCGGATGAATCGTTGAACACTTTCTGGACATTCTTCGTCCCAACTGCTCTGCTATCGTTAGCAATCGTGGCAGGAGCTTACTTCTACCGAGACAGCATTACGGAACTGTTCAGGAAGCTATTGATCAAATTCCGAATGCGAAAGTACGGCCACATGGTACCGCCGGCTTCACCCACAACAACAGGCCCGCCGAAGCCACCACGAGTGGAGATATCTTCTCCGACACTTAGTGCAACAACGTCCAATACGATTAAGCTTCCGAAGAAGACCGATACCACCATACCGACGCGGGCAGCTCCTGCTCCACCAGTAGCACAGCCCGAACCAGCTCAACACTTCATCAAAGTGAACATCAACAACAGCGGGAAGATCACCATCGAAAACAAGATCGTCAATTCACCATTCATGCTAACTTCACCCCTTCTGGATGCGCACGAAGCCATCCACGAAATCAAAGCCAAAGGTCCTCCGGTAATCCTGAGTCAACGCTCGATCAGCGTCGACTCGGAAAGCCCTCTTCTCAACGCCACCGCCCAGACTCCCGTCGTAGACACCCCACCCATCCCGGGCACCCCCGAACCGGACCTCGGTACCCTCCTGAGTCAGGTCAAGCTCAAGAAAGTGCAAGGTTTCCAATCTCATCGATCGAAAAGTGACGAGAAACCGGCTCGACGGTTACCACAACTCCCTCGGCAGAAGACCATCGGTGAGTTCCAAAATATCGTCGCCGAAGTCCACCCGAAGCGAAGCCCGGTAACGGAACTCCCACCCACTCCCAATCCCTTCGCTGAAGTCCAACTGAAGAAGATCAAACCACGCACTCCGAACCTCCAAAGTCGAGAAAACCTGGACGAAATCATCGAAGAGCGAAGTCATCCTCCAACCGTTCAAAAGCAGCGACCGACCGTGTCGGTGAAGCCATTCCTCAAACCTAGTCTACCTCAGAAACCTCCCCAAACCAACCCGGACAATCAACAGAGCAATCCGAAACCAGCCAGGAAGCTGCCACAGATTCCGCCGCCGATTGCGAAGAAGACTGCCGAAGGTTCCAATAAGGGTAGCAGTAGCAGCGTGGCTGCGCTGAAAGCGAAGCTCAATCTTGAACAACTTTCCGGCGGCGGATCCAAACGGTGATTAAAGTTAGGAATTTGAAACGAAATCTTTTCGTACAGATTTGTTGGTTAGTTATTGGTCTTGTTGAGGTCCGTCCCTCACGCTGAGGGTGGAGCATGAAATTGTTAATTTTGGACCAAGTTTTTTGGAAGCCACTTTTGGGTCTTGAATAAGATTATTCTCAATTATTGTGATTTGAAGTGAAGCAACACAGGACTGTTGCGTGCTACTTATTGAATAAGTACTTAATCTAGTATAGCGTAAGGAGGAATTATAAATGTACATTTATAAAGTATTTAAATTAGACTGCTTACGGATTTAGAGGTTAGGCGCTTGGCGAAGAAGAAACATCGAATCACATATCGAATAATAAACGACTAGTCAATTAGGGTTACAAGTTTTGAACCGGTGGACTTTTTTTTTGTTTATTGATGACACTTTGACCGGTTGAACATTTTTCGATACATCGACGAACAGTATAAGTGCGGAAACGCTTAAGAAAGTGCGGTTTTTCCTACGTTAAATCATTTTGAACTAAAGCGCACTTTAGTAGCGACTCCACACTTTCTTACACACAAATGCAAAACAATAAATCAATTTCCAGTCCAGTTTCAAATGAAAAATCAATATATCTTTTGAGAAAACATAAATAATGCGTTCCATGGGATAATATAGTATGTCAACATGGGATGAAAATAGCAATACCGTTTTTACCATTCAAATAATGTGACGGCTAACGACGTTACATGTCGCAAGGAATGCATGCATTGGATACACGTGACAAGAATGTGTGCGTCTTAGCTAATGTGACAATATTTTTCTTCACGGCTGCTTTGACTAAATCAGTGAGTGAGTGTCGTTTACTCAGTTGTGTGTTTATTTATTTATTTATTTATTAATTAATTAATTAATTAATTTATTTATTTATTTATTTATTTATTTATTTATTTATTTATTTATTTATTTATTTATTTATTTATTTATTTATTTATTTATTTATTTATTTATTTATTTATTTATTTATTTATTTATTTATTTATTTATTTATTTATTTATTTATTTATTTATTTATTTATTTATTTATTTATTTATTTATTTATTTATTTATTTATTTATTTATTTATTTATTCATTTATTTATTTATTTATTTATTTATTTATTTATTTATTTATTTATTTATTCATTTATTTATTTATTTATTTATTTATTTATTTATTTATTTATTCATTTATTTATTTATTTATGCATTTATTTATTTATTTATTTACTTACTTACTTACTTACTTACTTACTTACTTACTTACTTACTTACTTACTTACTTACAGAACCCTCATAAATCCAAAATTGTGACTAGGGGTTTTGTCACACAGCTCAGATAAGCCTGGAATCACAGACAAACAGACATAACACATTGAATATTTCTCACTGTAAATCATCGTCGCAAAAACATTACCGCCATCTGTTGAATACACTGTGGTGGGTAGTACGCTGAACAGATGGCGGTAGTGTGTAAACGTCAAACGCAAGGGAATTGACTATGCGCGCCACAGGTGGCGGTACTACCAACTAAGATACTTTTAAATTGACCGTTAAATGCTTGTTCGATGAGCAACTTGCGAGTGTTATGTTTGTTTGTCTGTGCTGGAATGATGCTTGCTTACACTCTAATTTCATGTTAAAGGATTGTCTTCAAACGAGGCCTTAAAGAAAGAGAGCTGAATTGCACCTTAAACGAGTTTCAGTTAACTGACTTTGTTCTCGAACCCACAAAAACGGAAGTCATCATCATCAAAAAATCGAAACTTTACTGTAACGACGACTCCCTTCCACCATCCTCCACGTGCTTCGACACTCTCCCCAACCGTTCTTGAATCTCCTGCAGGCTCAATCCTTTCGTCTCCACCACACAGAACATTGTAAACACGAAGGCTACCGCACAGATGATCGCAAACATCCAGAAGGCCCACTCGAAGCCGAACGATTCGCTAATCAACAGGAAGAATCTCAACGCCAGAAAGTCCAAAATCCACGAAACCGACACGTTGATCGTATTTCCAATGGCTTTCACATCGTGTGCGAAAATCTCTGAAGCTATCGCCCACGGTACCGGCCCGAAGCCAAAGTTGAAGATCGCTATGAACCCCAGCATGCCCGTCAAGGGAATCCATCCGATGTACTTTGAGTCCACGTTCATTTGCTCCATCATAAAGAAGGCTCCCAGCAAGGTCAGTGCAACTGAAAGTCCCAAGGCGGAACTCATCAGGACCGGTTTCCGACCGACGCGGTCCACAAATAGCAGCGTCACACAACAACAAACCACTTGAATCGCCCCCATGATAATGGTGGACACATCTGCCGATAGCGATATTTGCGCTTTCTCGAAGATAAGCTCACTGTTCGAGAGGATGCAATCGATTCCGGTCCACTGTTGAAGCGAAATCAGACAGAAACTGATTGTCAGCGCTTTCAGGTTGGACCGCTGGGTGAACAGGCTCTTCAGAGAGTTGGTGCTCTGGATATGTTCATCCCTTTGTAGGAACTTCTTGATTGCTAGCAGGTCGGGTTGAATTTCATCGGCTGAAGCGTCCCGGAGATACATCAACGAAGCCGCAGCTTGCTGATATAACCCTTTGGATACAAAGTAGTGTGGCGTTTCCGGCATATAACCGAAGACAACTAAGAAGAGTAACGGCACTGCACAGCAGATCCACTGGAAGGCGTAGTATCCCACGTACGGTCCGATGCTGTAAACGTACAGGATGCCAACTGGAAGTGAAGGTGTCCATTGATCGACAACTCATTACTTTTCTCCTTTAAAAAAAAAACCTTACCCGTCTGTCCAATCTGTAGGAAAGATCCCAAAATGCCTCGATACTGATCGCTGGCAATCTCGCCGACGTACATCGGGAGCGTAACCAGAATACAGCCACTGCCAAAGCCCAGCACGATCCGCGCAGCTATCATCATCGCAGCCGAATAGGCCGTTAGCAGCACAATCCAACCGACGACGTGCACCATTGCACTGAGCAGCAACGTAAGCTTTCGACCTCGTCGATCGGCCAGGAACCCAGCGGCGAACGGTCCGAAGAAGCCACCAATCGCCAGGACCGAGTTGATCCAGGACTGTTCGCTCTCGACGATGACCTTACCGATGGGATTGTCCGAAAGGCTCTCCTCGGTGAGCTTCTTGAACATGGGCGACGGCCACCCCAGTGCTATGCCCATGATCATGGCCGAGATGGTGGCTGGAATGAGATGGTTCTCGGTGAGATTTCCCGGAAATTATGGATGAAGTCTGCGAAGGTTTACCAACACCAGCTACCAGAAATTCACGAAACGTTGCTCGGGAACGGTGCATCGTGCGTCTACGGTGAACTGCTGCAATCAAATCACTGCATCTGTTTTCGATATCATTGATGCAACTCAAACAGAGGTTGGGAGAGACTTCAAAGTGGATAAAGGTAAATACTTAGCTGGAACTGGAACTGATAAAAGGGTGATGGGAAGTGTGTACCTTGTTTGGCATAGCAAGGGCCATCTGTTTGAGGATACGCAACTGTGGTAATGGCATGATTAGCTCAAATGTACACGCAATAATTAGCATAAGAAAAACTTCACATGTTCGCACTCAATGTCAATTCGCCGGAAGTATTTCCTAACTTTAAAGTATTAGGGTAACCAACTTGAATTGGACCCCTACATATTTTGGACCCTTTTCATATATTTTCCTCGCTTACTGTCTAGTTTCTTCAAATTCATCTGGGTTGATGTTGTAATTACATTCTTTCAATTACTTGCTATGTCTCAAGATCATCAGTTTACCTCAAATTGCTTACAATTGCTCAATTTATGCAGTTTTAGAAAATGTTATCGAAAAAGTTTCATGTTTCGACGTTTGTCAAGAGGAATCGACGTTAGTGTACTTGTTTTAAATTTGGTCTAAAATATACAATTCAATGATTTTTTTTTATCAAATCAGTTTATCTGACTTTGGAAGATGTATTTCACGAGTTTATAAAGATTTCACCTTAAGATTTACTTAAAAAGTATTAAATTAAAAGTGTCCAAAAAAGATCGTAAAAAAATGTTACCAACTTATTTTGGACACTTATCAAATGAGAATCATCAAAAGAGCGACAAAAAAAAATTCCGGTTGGTCGATCGTGCTATTATCTCAGATTTCTGATTAAATTGGTAAGTAAATCAATCAAAATTATATGAATTCATTGTTTTTTAATATATTTCTTGTTTATCAGGCGATTCAAAATGGGAAAAACGGCAGAACACGTAGAGTAGTCCACTCTGAGTTTTCCTAGTTTTCCAAGCTCCTAGTTTTCCACAAAAGTTTTCCTATCTCCCAAACGCATTAAACTAAGGGGCTGTTCATAAACTACGTAGACGCTTTAGGGGGGTGGGAGCGCTTGGCAGATGTCTACGGTCCATACAATTTTTTAAATTTTGTGTTTGAGACTGTCTTCTACGGAAGGGGGGGGGGGGGGGTTGAAATCTCTCAAAAACCGTCTACGTAGTTTATGAACAGCCCATACAAAAATTATATGGACTGCAAGCATATAGTCAGGTCTCCGTATTAAGATTTACTTCTGAATGATTTTTTTTATGGTAAGATCAGTTGTTTCCTTATGTTATATTATATTTCCTCCGTTACTCGCGCCAACTTTTGTAACACGAGTACTCACGCGTTGTACTTTGTACAACAGTGTGAGTTTTCCATTTCCATTTTGCAGCCGAGCTACCAAACGATCTGAAATCAACGAGTATTCCTCAAAAAACTTGCTTTTAACTAAACAAGCTAAATATTTATTACAGTTAACCCCCAAAATATGCGGATAATAGAGAAAATGTAAATGGAAACCGCGTGAATGGTGTCCATACTACGAGGGTTCTGACTTAATTGGTTACAACATGGAATATCTCGAGATCCTGACCAGATAGAAAGTTACTGTCTTTGCCAAAGTAGTTCTAGAGATCATAACCTTTTTGCTGGTGGACAGTAGTTCAAAATTTACTCACTACATAGCGCTAGTATACATGTGAAGTTCTCGCATGTGATATATCTCGAAATCCTGACCAGATAGAAAGTTACTGTCTTCGAAAAAGTTGTTCAGTAGTTCAAAGCCTATAGTTCAGAATTTTTTCACTATATGGTGCTAGTATATACGTGAAATTCTCATATAAAATATCTCGAAATCCTGATCATATAAAAAGTTACTGTCTTCGGCAAAGTTGTTCAGGAAGTCAAGGCCTTTTTGCTGGTGCACTTAAGTTCAGAGTTTTCTCACTTTGCAACGCTAGTATACATGAGGAATTCTCGCATATAAAATATCTCTAGATCCTGACCAGACAGAAAGTTACTGTCTTCGGCAAAGTTGTTCAGGATGTTAGGATCTTTTTGTTGGTGTACAGTAATTCAGAATTTTCCCTTTACGTGGCACTAGTATGCGGGCCATTTTTTTTTTTTTTTTTTTTTTTTTTTTTTTTTTTTTTTGTAAAAGTGAAGTTTTATTTGTCAGTTTAGCATACAAAGTTTTTTTGTTTTACCGTCAATTTGCTACATCAAGATTAAAGTTCAAATCAGCTAAATCAATTCTTCCGTTACAATCGTTAACGAAGCAGATATATGTAATAAACATATTCAGAATTGCCACTCTATGTCTGTCGTTTATTCCTAATAGGGCAGGTCTTAGCAAGTCTTCGAACTCGAGTCGCCTCCATCCACCCAAGATGACTGCTATTCTCTGCTGAAGAACCGTCCAAGCCGGGCCGACGCGAGCACAAGCACAAAATTTGTGGGAGAGAGTTTCTGCTGTACGGTTGCCACAATGCGTACAGTTTTCGTCATCTACTCGCCGCATCACGAATAGCAGTTTGCGGTGCTCTATCTTCTCGTTCACCAACAAGTAAAGCTTCGTCCTCTGCGCTGAAGTAAGTTGCCTCGATGCAATGTTTCGCCATATGCGTGACCAGCCACTTGCTGGACTGTTACGTTCCACCCTTGGTAGCTCAGTTTGCTGGACGAAGTACTGGTGAATTTGATCGGTGGAAGGGTTCTGTTGGATTTGGTGGGGAATTTGGGATAAGTTTGATAGGATTTGTCTAAGGTCGGGAAGATCTATTGAGATGGCTGGGCGGGGATTATCGTGGAAAAGAAGGGATCTATAAAAAGGAAGGGATTCGATCTCTTGTAGGTGTCGGTTGATTGCGAGTGACTTACATTTCAGAGCTGGTAATTGCAGCTTCAGGCCTCCATTCTCTCTGCTGCGTGCCAGCTGCATCATTGGGACACGGGCGACAGTCCCTCTCCAGAGGAACGTACCCATTGCTGATGTGATTTTTGCCGTATGCACTCCCAACGGCGGTAGTATGGACGCGAGGTACCATATCCTGGACGTTCCGAACGTGTTGAGCATGATGACCCTTTGGTGCAGCGTCAGCGTGCGCAGAGAATGCAGCCACATTTGTTGTGCGAACTTCCCCACTAGCGCATTCCAGTTCATCGTTGTCATCAGTCGTATTGAATTTGCGAAAACAACACCCAGAATTTTAACTACATTGACTGTTTGTAGCCACTGAGTGTTGATTCTGTTGCCTTCGCAAAGGCCAACATCGACGGCAACAGTTTTCCGCAAATTTAATTTTGCGCCAGCAGCTCTCTCGAAACGAGTGAACAGCCTATTTATCTCATCGATTTGCCTGGTCGATGTGACGATCACACTGATGTCGTCCGCATACGCCACTAGCAGATCATTCCCGCACACTCTTTCGAGTCTGCACACTAGTGGATGCAGGTAAAGAACGAAGAGATGCATTGATAGCGGATCCCCTTGCCGTACAGAGCGTTGAATTTCGAACGGACGAGAAAGGTGCCCATTGATCAACAGCCGAGAGGTGGACCGGCTGGCGATTCGCGAGAGTAGAGCGATGAGATCCTGGTTGAAGCCGAGCGAGCGCATGGTTTCGAAGAGGAAAGAGTGCCGGACCCGATCGAAAGCGTGATCGAGATCAAAGCTGATTAACTTCCCGGCACGGCGGTGGTGGCGGAGATGTGCTATCCGGTCCTTGAGAGCAAGAGTGGCTTGAAATATGTTGTGCTCTGAGTTGGAGCATTTCTGCCCGTCGCTCAAGACGTGGTGCTCTCTCATCACTTGCTCGAGTCTGGTTTTGAGAATGCGGGAGAAGAGCTTGTAGTCGCTGTTGAGCAGCGAGATCGGACGATATGAACGGGCTGTGTCGTCGCCGCCTCTCTTCTTAACCAGCACGATGATGCCATCGACAAATGCTGGAGGAAGATTACCGCTGAGTGCTTCATTCAGCAACAGATTCAACTCTCGGTGGATGACGTCGAACATGCGGTGGTAGAACTCTCTCGGAATACCATCGCAGCCGGGAGATTTTCGTGGGGCGCTCGCTTTTATTGCAGACCAGATTTCTGCCGTCGTAATGTCGTCCGTGCAGGCTTCATTCGATGGGTCGTTGGGTGGGATAACACTCTCGCAGACGAAACTGTTCTCATTCTCTTCTGTTTCCTCCTCCGAGTACAGCGTCGAGAAGTAGTCCATCATATGCGTCTCGATCGCTCGTGGCTCTGCTACCGTTCCGTCTTGCTCTGTCTGCAGCTGCGTGATGACGGTTCTCTTCCTTCGCCTCTCCCCCAATTGGAATATTGACATGGGTTCTCCCGCCACATGTGTTTCATTCATTCGCATGAACGTGTAGGAAAATCTCCGTTGAAGTGCTAGCATTTCACCTTTCAACCGGTTTATGGTGGTTATCATTTCAGGGTGCTGGTAGTACCCGTCGTAGGCTAAGGCCGACAACATAGTAGAAGCGATTCGAAGCGATTCGATGCGATAGCAATTGGCAAAGCGAAATGCAGCGGCAAGCGAAGCAACCTATGACATAGTGAAAGCGTTTTTGAAAACATTACAGGCGCGCGCGCAGTGCAAAATTTTCCGAATCGATTTCGGTGTCCATTTTTCCTCACTAGAATCAGTCCACTTGCGTTCGAAGGCGTCAAAACACAACACGAACAGCTCTGTCGCTTTGCTGAACGCTTTACACCTCTTCGCATCGCTTTCACTATGGCTGGTTTGGGCGATTCCCATAGAACGCTCATAGAGGGTGCTTTCACGCAAGCGCTCCGCTTATTGCCAACGAATCGAATCGCTTCTACTATGTTGTCGGCCTAACCGAAGCTCGCTGTAGAGATACTGATGTTCTCTGTGGAATTCATCGAAGACGGCTCGAGATTTCCACTTGAAAAAGCATTTGATCTTGGGCTTAGCGAACAAAATCCACCATTCGATCCAGGAGCCATAATTTCTGCGCTGCCGGGTCCAATATTGCCACTGGTATTGGAACTCGGCAACGTTCTCGTCACTCAGAAGATAGGGCCGAAGGGACCAAAATCCACGGCCATGCTCTTGACCAAGATGGGGGAGACAAAGTCGGAGTACCAGCGCTTTGTGGTCGGTAAATGAGCAGACGTGTGCATGCGCTGCTCGCAGGTGATCGCGCAAATCACTGCTGACGTAAATACGATCGAGTCGCGACTGTGCGTTACGGCAGACGTACGTGAAACCTGGATCACGCGGACACAGTTTCTCCCATACGTCGTGGAGCTGCAGTTGCTGGACGGCTGTTTTGAGGGCGGGACTAGTGTTTGGGCTGCTAGAATCACTTGTTCGAAGCACGCAATTGAAATCGCCGGCCAGAATGACATGCGTGGTACGATGGCGGAGATAGTAGGCAAGCGTCCCATTGAAAAAGTTCTCCCGAGCTGCACGTAGCGAAGAGCCGGAGGGAGCGTAAACATTACAGATCGTTGTGTCTTGCACTCTCAGCGCAAGCAGTCGGCCGTCCAAGCTTCTCTCGATGTGAGTGGCCTGGATGTGTTCCTTCAGGGCAATAGCTGTTCCCCTTCTCGTATGGTCCACATTGAAGAAAACGACGTAGCCAGGCAAGGAGAGCTGCTCGTTCTCTACTTCTTGTAGACACACGATATCGAGGCTATGGCTGTTTATGAAGCTTCGGAGCGCGTTCAGTTTCGTGGGGTTCGTGATGGTGCCGATGTTGATGGACGAGATGTTGTACGACGTGAGAGCCATTTATAAGCGATTGTCTTCGTCCCTCTCGTCGTCGTCGTCATCCCGGCGGGGTTTTTTGCCGGCTGGTTTTCCTCGGCTTCGTCTACTGCTCGTGGAAGCGGAGGATTCATCGGTTTCGTTCCCGTTGCCGCTTCTGCTCTGCGATCGCAGCGCATTTTCTGGCTTTTTGAACACGTCATCCAAAGCCACGACAGCTTGTGGTGGTGTTAGGAACGAACTTGACACATTGTGCGTTCGTTGTACTTGCGCAGACCCTGCTGCAGGCTGGCTGCGTGTGTGTGTTTTCGGGCCTGAGAATTCACTCTGGCTCTTCGGCAGTTCGGGGAAAACGTCTGACTCTAACGATGGCGGAGTAGTGGATTTTTGACCGACTAGTTTCGTGTTTGGTGGTTTCGCACCAGCTTTTTTTGGTTGCTGACCGGCTGTTGACCTATTGGCCTGTCCAGTTTGCTTCGTGACATTCGCGTAGCTTTTCTGGTACAGTAGCTTTTTGTTCTGGACACATGATATGCCAGTGTGCGCTTGCTCTTTGCAGTGGCGGCAGGATTGCAGCTGTCCCTTGTAAACAACGAACGCTTGCTCTCCATCGACGGTGACCCACGAGTCAATGTTCCGCTTCACTAGCATACGAGCAGACCATATGCCGAGCGGTATGCCTTCACATTCGTTACTCTCACCCCACGATACCTCGTGAACTGAGATCACTTCCCCGAACGCACTTGGGAAACTAAAGACTTTCTCTTCAGACACATATTCGGGAAGGTCGTAAACCCGCACTTCAACACTACCATCTTCCAACGTGATCCGAAGCTTGTGTTTCTTCCCCTCACACTCCACTTCATGCTTCCCGTCATGTTCGTCAACGACTTTTTGTGCCAGCGTCAAGTCACTGACTTTGACGAAGGCACATGCTCCACCTCTGTGGCACTGAAGTCTTTTAATGTCTTCCCTATTTAGACCGAGAACCGAACGACAAAAACCATAGAGTTTTTCGACCGACGGCTTGACGGAGAACTGCGAATAGTCAATCTTAAAAGTGTTTTCTCGCCTCATCGCGAAACACTTTTGCACGCGACGCGGCGCAGCGGATAGAAGGGTATCCAAAACGTAAATGCTTCACTAGTGATAAGCGCAATCGAGAAAAACGTCTGCACGTCTCAGAAGCTGAGCGATAAGGTCATTCAGAGATATTTTATATGCAAGGATTTCACGTGTCTTTCAACGTCAAGTGAGAAAATTATGTACTTTCCACCAACGATAGGGTTTGATCTCCTGGATAACTTTGCCGATTACAGTACATTTTTAGCAGGTCTTTGCTCGTATATACTAGTACCAGCAGAATTGCTCGTATATACTAGTACCATGAAGTGAAATATTCTGAACTACCGTCCACTAGCCAAAAGGCCTTGATCCCCTGAACAACTTTGCCCAAGACAGTAACATTCTATCTTGTCATGCTCTCTAGATATTTTATATGAGAGAATTTACGTGTATATAGGCTTTGACCTCCTAACGTGCAATAGGCTTTGACCTCCTGAAAAACTTTTTCAAAGACAGTAACTTTCTATTTGGTCAGGATCTCGAGATATATCATATGCGAGAAGTGTATATGTATACAAACGCCACGTGGTGAGAAAATTCTGAACTACTGTCTACCAGTCGAAAAGTCTTGACCCCCTGAACAAGTTTGCCCAATACAGTAACTTTCTAGCTGGTCAAGAACTCGAGCTATTGTATATGCGAGAATTACACGTATATACTAGCGCCTCGTAGTGTGAAATTTTTGAACTACTCCACCAACGAAAAGAGCTTGACTTCCTGAACAACTTTGCTGAAGGCATTTACTTTCTATCTGGTCAGGATCTAGAGATATTTTATACACGAGAATTTCACATGTATACTAGCACCACGAAGTGAGATAATTCTGAACTATTGTACACTAAGAAATAGGCTTTGACCTCCTGAATAACTTTGCCGAAGACAGTAACTTTCTATCTGGTCAGGATATCGAGATATTCCATGTTGTAACCAATTAAGTCAATCCCACGTAGTATGGACACCGTTTACGCGGTTTCCATTTACATTTTCTCTATTGTCCGCATATTTTGGGGGTTAACTGTAATAAATATTTAGCTTGTTTAGTTAAAAGCAAGTTTTTTGAGGAATACTCGTTGATTTCAGATCGTTTGGTAGCTCGGCTGCAAAATGGAAATGGAAAACTCACACTGTTGTACAAAGTACAACGCGTGAGGGGGTTAATTGTAATCAAAGTTTAGCTTTTTTAGGTCAAAACAAGTTTTTTGAGGAATACAAGTTGGTTTCAGATCGATTGGCAGCAACAGAATGGCAATGGAAAACTCATATGTGTTGTACAAAGTACAACAGCGTGAGTAACGGGGGGTTAACTTTTATGCATACCGTAAAACGGGGTGTAATTGATCAGCGGGGCAAAATTGATCGCTGAAATTTCTCGTGATTTTCATGTGTAACATGTTTTTCGTTACTAAGCGTACGAATGTATCTTTGTATATATTGTAAAAATATTATGCATAAGTACAATATTGGTTATACTCAGCGATCAAATTCACCCCGCTGATCAATTTCACCCCGTTTTACGGCACCTTCTTTGAAAATTTTCCCACCTAGACGGACCTAACAAATGCGAGATAGGAAGAAGTGACCGTCATAATTAATTTTAGGCTCATAGGTTGAAAGAACTTCAGCATGTCCAAAATATATTCGTTCCCATTCAGTGTGTCCAAAATATATTATGGACACTGTCCAAAATCAAGTGGAAGGGTCCAAAATATGTGAATATCATGATGTGAAAAGAATTATTTTTCGAGTATATATCAATAAGTAAAACATCTAGTGACATTTAAATCCAAGATGAGTAGCTTTCGAACACAACCGCATGTAAATTGCATAATGATAATAAACAAATAATATTATTTTGACATAAATGTGATCTCACTTCCTCTAGGTGTCCAAAATCAGTTGGTGACCCTAGATGCTAATCTTATTGTAGCCAGAAAAAAATAAAGAATAATAAGGAAATGCATACAAGAAGTCAGGCTAAATTTCGATTATTTTTGTAGAAAAAGTTAAAATTTATAATTTAATTTTGAGTCGGTCTGATCGTCCGATCGGTGGAGGTACTACCTACTAAGAAACAATGTCGAGAATTAATATCGACATTTAATCGATAATAACGTCTTCAGACTCTACAAATTGGACCAGAGGTCAGGGATTTTTCTTTAAGCTCAGGGAACTTCGTGAAACTCCAAGGACTTCTAAGAAGTTCGGGGAACATAGTAGAAATTAACTAAACATAGTAGTAATTCATAGAGCTTCATTCGTAAAAACTCAGCGAGCTTTGGAAAATTTCAGAAAATTGTGTAGAAGTGGGAACTCTATTTAAGTTTTGGGATCTTCGTAGAAGTTAAACATTATTTAATTTTAGGTAACCACAACTTTGTTCGGGGATCTTCATATAATTTCAGGACACTTTTTTTGAACCCTCATGAGCTTGGAATAGTTGAGGGAATTACGAAAAAAATCAAGAAATCCCATACGTGGAGCTTCGCGAAAGTCAACGAGAAACGTGGAAATGCAGCAAACTTCGTAGCATTTTGAGAAGCCAAATAAAACTTCATATAAGTGCATGGAATTTTGTTAAAATAGTTCAGCAAATACTAAGATCGGCAGGGATCTTCACTTCAGTTTAGTTAACTTCGTTGCAGTTTGTCAGAGATATTTCTTCAAAAAAGCTCAAGCTTGGAAGTTTTGGGAAGTTCGTTAAATTTCAAGGAACTTTTATAGATATTCAAGAATATTAGTAGATGATGGGGGTCTTTCTAGAAGTAATTGTAGAATTAAGATAGATGAAAAAAATATAGAATTTGGAATAAGTTCAGGGATCTTTGTAGAAGTTGAGGAAATTAAGTAGAACTTAAGGATGTTTTGTAGATGTTGAAGGAACGTTGCATAGGTTACAGGATATTATTTTAGACATCCTTGCAAAATAAGCAGCAGTAAAGTTCTTTGAATATGTTTCAAGACTGCAGGCTGATCAGAAAGTATTCAAAAGTACTCCAGCTAATAGAAACTGATTGAATCTTGGATGATGAATCTAGATCTTATGGACATGTTTGTACATTTGTTATAGGGAAGACTGGTGATTTAGCAATTTTGTCAAGAATTAACACTCAAAAATAGTGTGGATGGTTTATAACATTGAATATTGATCAAATAGAAAAACACATAAAAAGCTCTTATCCGTATGAAGTACGAGTAAATCAACCACAACTCAATTTCAAATAAAAAAAAATCAAATAACCCAATAAGCTTTTGTAGAAAGAAATGAAAAAAGTATCTACATTCAAACAGGGGCACAATCATAAAAGTTTGGAGTTCATTCCTTTCGATTGGAATTAATGTTAAATTTGGGACTATAATCTTGATTTTATATCTAACTGCGTGATCTTGAAAGTAAAAAACAAATCTAGATAAATGCTTTATAATTTTCTTTTTTCATCAAACAATACAATCTGGTCAGAGTAAATTATACTCTGATTTTTCATAATTCTTCTATAGATTTTTGGAAGATATAAACAAGGTTGCAGATATTTGCAACGCATTGTCTGCTGCTCATCAGCGATTTGATGCTATCACAGTTCTTTTTTTTTTCCGGTTCAAATCCAGAGTTGGGAGGAAATCTCGATGAACATTTCAAATGGTCCTATCTGCTTTGATCGATTCTCTTCATCGACTTTCTCTTTCGCTAATATCTCAGCTGCAAAACCTTTCCCTGTTGTATTTGACGTTTTGGACGCTAGATAAGAACCTCCTTTATCAAACTATGTGGTAGAATTAGCGCGAAATCTGTTTGCATAGCAGTGGTTATGAAAAGAGAAAGTCGATGAAGAGAATCGATCAAAGCAGATAGGACCGAAGGGCCATTAATGCGACAATACTAATATAATGCGCGCTTCTTAACCTAGCTCATACTTTGATGGTTGAGGGGATTTAAGGTATGTCTTCAAATCCACAGGCAATAGAGTGCGCGTTTGACTTGCTCATAAGGACTGTTCATTAATGAAAGTAGACACCTGTTTCTCAAAGGAAAATATTTATTTTCGAGCAAATTCATGAGTTTACTTTTTATAAATGAAAATCAACATACATATACCCGACTTCACGCGAGTTTGAATGTTTACTTTTCATTTCTGAAGAACGCTCGGACTTTTCTCTTGATACCGCCCATTAGATTCTGCACAGTTGGCCAATGCTCGACTACGGAATTTGAAGCGTCTTAGATCGAAGGCCCTCCGTAAATACTGTCGTACTCGTAACCCATTCACCAAACGATTATTTTCAACTGCGAGCAACGAATATCGCACATATAACTGCATTCTTTACTAGAGCTACACAAGGCGTGTGCAGGCTAATTTATGGCTTAATCCAAAGCAGTTCTGGTCATTCGTGAATACCAAACGAAACGAGGAGGGTCTACCAGTCGAAATTCACCTGGGTGATAGAATCGCCAGCAATTCCCTTGAGAAATGTAAATAGCAATGGGCGATCTAGGATCAAAACATATAAGATCGATTCTTTTGGTTCGATTAATCGATTTTTTGAATCGATCTCAAACACGACAAAAATCGACTGGTCGATCCTTTTCATTCGATTTTTGTATCGATCCTAAAAAAAAATTCAGTGCATTTGCATTTGCAATTCAATATTGATTTTTTTTTGTCTTTACCTTTGCGCATCACTTGCCTTGAACATAAATTCTGCAAACAACCAGTAGACAAGAACTAGAACCGTCATAGGGGCATATCGGCAGAATAACAAAAATTTCTTGCATCAGCCTGTTTTCTCACGTTCTGTCGATCCTTTTCAAGCATGAGAGAAAATCTATTGTAAATTTCCCCATGTATACCCCATTGCTCGAGACTATTTATCAAGTGTTCCTTCAGAGAGGCTTAAACTGGTGAAACCACACAAAATATATATCGGCTCAATGCAAAACGCATTGCTCAATTAGCTTTTTGGGATCCCTTGTTTACAAAAGCTGATATCGACAGTGAGCATTCATAAGGGCGAATACGCGATGATCGATTCTCTTCATCGATTTTCTCTTTGCATTGCTACAGCTAAGTGAAACAATTTTCTAGAATTTGTTCAATGCAGAGTAGTAACAGGTTGTATTGGCTATCAAAAGCAACAGCAAACGCACCGAGAAACGTTAAATCTAGCGAGTTATTAACAAAAGAGAAAATCGACGAACAGAATCGATCATCGCGTATAGGCCCTTATGCATGCTCACTGTCGATATGTCCTTTGAAAAAGTAATCGAGATTTGTAGTTATCATTCAGCCAAGGAGCACTTGCGCCATCGAGGCGACGCTGCTACCAGCAGCCAGTGATCTCGACGGGAACGATGCGCAAAGTTCGAGGTGCAAAACTCGAACGCTGCCCGCTTGACAGGAACCGCTTTCCTACTGCTGCTACCGCTGCACAGTGGTTTGAATGCTCAATAACACGAACTTTTTTATTTGCGCCTTCAATGTCGGTTTTTTCACTTTGATGTCTTTAGAAGAGTTTTTGCATAACATAAGGCGCAAAGACTAGTGATAGGTTTTAGTTCGAAACTCTATCACAGGCGGCGCTGCAAAATCTAACTTTTTACATTTACAAGATAGGTATGTGGTGTCTTCAGCAAAGTTGTAGATAATTTTACTACAAAAATCTTTGCTGCAAAATTTCGACAATACACGGTGATACTCAAAATTCTGCTTTGGTCACTCGTTTGAGCTAACAGTCATCGTCAAGGCAAGCCATGTCAATTGTCAGTAGCATTTTTGTCAGTGACGAACATGTGCTGATTTGTTTATTAGCTAAATTTGAAATGAAATTTAATGCCTTGAGCAAAACACTTACATGAAGCCATTAAAGTGAATAAGCATCTACGTCCTGAACCGCTTGGATAACAGTAATGTGTCTCAGAATGCAAGAAATTACACTTTCTGTTACCAGGTGAATCTTTGTCATTGACGAAAAAATGAATGAGATTTTGACAAAGATTTTTTTGAGGATCAAGTCTATCATTGACTATGTGAAAAACAATTTTGTCAATATCGCGCAAAAGTCTGTCAATGACAATGACAAATCTCAGCACTGTTCCAGTGTGTTAATCCAGTTGTGCCATCAAATCCCCACTTAATCGTCATTTTCTCCAATTCGTCATCACTAAACTTTTCCAGCATGCACGCATTTGCATCAACAATCCTCATTGTCGTGTGCTCCAAGAGATCCTTTAGTTTCACTTCTGCAGACGTTTCCGAAACTACTAACCCTGTATTGGGATAACAGCACTTTTTAGCTTGCAGCACTTTGTAGTAGGACGGATACAAAGGCACATTCCGATCCAGAGCTCCATTACGAAGCTTTTCGTATTGGTCTTTCGATAAATTAAGATCCAATATTAACGCAAAAGCTTCCGTCTCCGAATAGGGTACAAAGCCATTTTTTGATGATTATGCAAGCCGAACCCATTTCCACGGCTCTTGTCGGAGTTGTTTGCGTTGCCTGTTTTACAATGAACGCTGCATCTTCTTTACCATCCTCACGTAATTTCATTTGGGTTGCAAATGCAAGTTCAGCTGTTGGGTAGTTAGACCGCATTGCAGACGTCTTGCGTCTCTTAACAACCTCGCTGCTTTCTTCGAACGCCAAAGATTTTATTCCACGACGGGAAGATCCAGAAGTAGAAGGGAAACGATCAACAACTTTCTGAAGGGGCTATCGAAATAACCACCACTGCTTTCAAGCATAGTCCGGTTGTGGGTTTCCCACAGTTTCTTTTTTTTTTTAATATTTGCATGTCGCCTTCACAAAATGGTTGATTTCAGCTGCCACTTGTGTCCAGAGAAGTTTTTGACTGTTACGGCATTGATTATGTTTCAATGCCGTAACAGTCAAAAACTTCTCTCGACACAACGTTTGATTTATCAATGTCGTTTCCCTTAAATTCTTTCCACAGTTTAAAAAGCTTTCGCCTGTCTATTTCAACTGAAATTTTATTTGATAACTTATAATTTAAACTATTTTTGAAATTTTCACAAACAAATAACTTTCATAGATAACTCATTTATATCATGAATTGGAAACCAACACTGAATACCTTATTAACTACATGGTTGTACTTACCTTCCTTGTTGAAAGACATGCTTTTCTCACTTTTGGGATCTGCTACGGAAATGTTGAAAAAATAACCTTCACTTCACTATAAAAGGATTATTTTCTAAGTAATATGCGTTTAATGCTGCAAAACCGATCAATGTGTGGCCAAACTTTGTTATATTATCACTGAGCCTACTTTGATTCAGTCTTTGGCAAATGCGCGCTGTCACTGAACTACGGAACGACCTTTTAAAAATACAAATCAATCAACGAGGATACTAAAAGGAACAAATGTTTCAATGGAATTTGAGATCACTTTTGAACAAGCTTTCATCCTATTAAAGATTCACCTGCCGGATTTTGCCGGATTTTTGTCTGTGAGAGCACAAAATATGTAATTTTTTTTACTAAATTTGTGAATAACTCAGCCTTTGTAATCGATACCTGTTGGACGTCTTGAACAAAGTTTTGTATTGTGATAAAATACAAATATTTGTTGAACATTATAGTCTTCTAAAACCTATAGTTTTTAAATATGTTATAAAACTGAAAAAAAAAATTGTTGAACAGTCATATTAAACGCTACGTATCTCAGAAACTAAGGAATATAGAGGATTTGTGTGTTCAGCAAAGATTTTTGTAGTAAAATTATCTACAACTTTGCTGAAGACACCACATACCTATCTTGTAAATGTAAAAAGTTAGATTTTGCAGCGCCACCTTTGGTGGAGTTCCGAACTAAAAGCTATCACTAGTCTTTGCGCCTTATGTTATGCAAAAACTCTTCTAAAGACATCAAAGTGAAAAAACCGACATTGAAGGCGCAAATAAAAAAGTTCGTGATATTGAGCATTCAAACCACTGTGCGACGGTTCCGTTTCTAATGGAAAGGTCGGCTATGGTATCACTGCTAGCGCATTAACCAGTATTAGTTCCTCCCTCCCTACATCTTGTTCCATCTTCAGTGCCGAAGCTTATGTCCTCATGAGAGCTTCCAACCAGGGGGACCCTATCCCTGTCAACCACATATAGATGCACCATAGCTCACATGATCTTGACATTTTTGGAAAATCTGACACTTTTGGACATACTGACAGCGGTAAAACTGACTGAGGCACGACAGAACAAGACAGCTTACTTTTGCACACTCGCATTGCAGTGCTGAATGCTAGAAAGAGTAGTCTGTTGCAGTCATCCTCCTTACCCACTATATTAATCACATTGATGTGAGCTCCGCCGAAATTCGTGATTGTTGCCCCCGTGCTTCCAACTTGAACCCTCCACAGTCTGAGAATCCAACTGTCATCTTTAGCGATTCAGCAAGCTGTCTCCGCGAAATGGACTCCAGTTCCATGCAGTGTTGGCAAAATCAGAAATCAATTGTTATTTTTCCGCTCTCATACGCTCGCAATATCACGCGTGATATTGGAACAAAATATCATGCTTGATATTGATTTTACAAGCTCCTTTGATATTGCGAGACTATTCACAACGTGCAAATATCAAGCTGAGATTTGAGTCGACACAAAAATGATTCCATTGCACATCGTTTTTTTAGAAAGAGAAAGCATAGTTTGCTATCTCTTTTTAATCTTCACCGATGGCAGACACAAAGGGACTGCTGCAAGCCATTATGGAAGTTTCGGTTGCATTCGGGTGTAAAGCAAAAATAATTAATCTCAATCTCACCACAGTTTGGTAAGATTTGCAATTGGTGAGTTTGGTTAGCTTGATATTCCGAGCTGCGATATCACAGCTTACAAAATCAACCGTAGTTGTTTGCTTGTTGATTTTTGTCTACGAAAATCAAGTGTGATCTTGGGCGTTGGTGAGATTTGATTTTTTGATATTTTCCCAACACTGGTTCCATGAAACATCTTTGGCTCATGTCAGTAGAAACATCCTCCATAGCTAATCACGTCTCCTTCTGTTGGGTCCCAGGTCACTCTGGTATCCGAGGCAATGAGGAGGCGGACCGATTGGCTGGCGCTGGTCGAGAAATGAATCCCGAAACAGTTGATGTTCCTTCTATGGACGTTGTCAGATGGGTAAAGGACCAAATCAGGGAAAGCTGGGATCTTGAATGGTTCAATAGCCGAGGTTTCGCCCTAAGAAGAATCAAACAGTCTACATCTCGTTGGCCAGATAATAAAAACCCCAAAGACCGCCGTATTCTTTCCAGACTTAGAATTGGTGCTACCCGTCTTACCCATAGCTACCGAATTACCAAAGAGGAACCTCCAAACTGCATCACATGCGGTGTCCCACTGTCCATCCCCACCTTTTGTTAGATTGTAGAGCCTACAGTACCGAACGTTTGACTTATAATCTAGATACAACCATAGAGGAAGTTTTATCACCACCCACTGAACAGAAGCTGCTGGAGTTCTTGAAAGCGTTCGTATTAGTTGCGATGCACCCGTTCAACGGCAAACAACGAGGAAACCCGAGGCAAATGTACGAGGAAACCCGAGGTGTGCTGAAGGTGTGCCGAGAAAATGTGATCCGTGATGCCGTCACTGAACAAGCCAAGAGCAGACAGTCCTGGCCATGGTATGTCGTCTACGCATCATTATCACCAACAACCAAGTAACAAAACGGCCCTTTTCAGGGCCACCAAGTTCATTTGAGAAAAGAGTTAGAGTAGAATTTTTAAAGAACTACAAAAATAGTTTTCACCATTAAGTCAAGGCTGTTCCATTGATAGTAAGCTAGAAATTTGGAAGAGTGGATGGAACGCTTTGGAACGCATATTTTGGTCAAAATAAGTCACAAGAAATCATTCAGTATCACTCAGTTTTTTCGTAGAAATTTTTGATTAATAGTATTTTCTTGCAGGCTTTCTTGTTAAAATGGAGGGAATTTTTATGCATTTTTTATGCAGAATATGCAAAATGAGAGGGATTTCAAATGTTAATCCTCGCTCCCCCATTAAATGCTACAGAGTGTCATCAAAATACATGGAATGTTGAGATATTGAGATCGTGAGAGTGAATTTTCTCTTTCAAATTTGAATGTTTTTGCTCTCTGGGGATTGGTAGTAAAGCGGTTAAAAAATGTATAGGAAAAAACCTTTTTTATTTAATTCTAGCTTATTTAACAAAAATTTCCAGGAAAAAAAAACTGAACGACAAAGTCCATAAACGATTTCTTTAGGTTGTCGTCAACTTTTTTTGGAAAGCTATGTGAAATTCACATGGATTTCATGCATTACATATGTGATATACTTTTTGAGTGTATCCCCTGTTTCCAAGTTTGGTTACAAGATAACAACTCTGGAGAGCATTTTGTGTGGTCGTTGGGAGCGTTTAGTTCTGAATATGGCGATGAGTGTGCAAAGTATTACGCAATTCAATCCTCCCTATTCGCACGCGCCCTAGGATCGGAGGGCGAATGTCACTTCGACTTGTTTCGTCTATTTACTACTCTTTGACGATTGTGCTGGGGAAGCAGCATATGCATGTAGGTAATTGGTGGATTTGTTAGTTAATTCGACGCTTTTGGACAATGCTGGACATTTACCAGTATTTCAATAGTTTTTTGTTAAACATAAACAGCCAAAAGCATTGATATCGATGCGTAGTCATATTTCTGATCGATTGCTGATAAAATCATTGAAATTGGCCCAGGGGCAGCTGAGTTATTAACGTGCAAAATCTTTCATAATTTGTTACATGTTCCATTTTCGGTTTTCACAAAGTGTACCCTCATATAGAAATCACAGACGTAGTCCTACGTAAAAAAATACACACTGATATTAAAATCACAAAAAAAAAACACATATCCCTCAGGGCAAGAGGAAAACAAACCCGCGATACCCGTTAGAGATGTCTTGGCGAGCCGAAACCTCGACTATTTGAATTCAATTTATGTGTTTTTAAAACGGATAGATCTAAGAATTTAGTAGTTAGTGTTATCTTGTGTTCTCCCAAGTTGTTAGATGCCCATCGGTGTACCCCCATGTTTGTCAATTCCATCAGTGTCGTTCGAGATCAAGAGCACATTGCTCTCCAAACCTTGTGTTCTCAATCCCTACCCTGCCATCCATTTGTTACAATTTGTTACCCCTAACCTCGAGATAGGCGCGAGTAATCGGCCCCCGCTTTACTAACGTTAGTTTTAAGTAATTTTGTAATCTAAACAATGAATATCGGCTCCACAAAGCTACAGAAAATAAGCATGGAAAAATAAACGAATTATAAAAAAATAAAAATCACAAAATGTTAAAATCTTAAATAAGAAGAACATTTTTATATATGAAATTTTTGTTCACGCATTATTTTTGTGATTTGTGCATCGAAAACGATTTTCTGATCTAACATTTATTTTTTGCATAAAAAATTTAAAAAAAATGTGGAAAAAAGCTCTAAATTTGTACTAATAGTTGATGTTCTACGATTTTGTTCAATTTTAAAGAGTCACCATTATGGCCATTGTATAAAAGTTAGCATTTTTAATTAGCTTTCAAATAAACATATGTTTAAAAATCTTTAAAATGCACTGTTTCTGCTACTGAAATTGGTTTTGTTATATTTTCAGTATGTATATTTATTTTCTTGAAAAGTAATCCACTATCCTTCAATTTCGTCTCAGACGTCATTTCGATTAGACGAATCGTTTTCATGCTAAGATTTATCGAACAATTTCGAATACGCCATTTTGAAAAATTAGGCGTGGGTCAAAATGGTTTCAGTTGGCGAGAAACTGCTCAGTGGTGAACACATGAATCAGCGAATTGATACATACTTTAAATATGTTCTTGACTCTTTGAAATTTGATTCATTATGATTCTGGCATGATCTCCATGTTTCTTCATTAAACTCTGAAACCTTTAAGGGTTCTGTTTCAACCCGGTTACAGAGTCTGTTAATTCACTGAAACTTTGCTGCGTCTTGGAGCCCATGCATTAATTATGTCACGCTAAATCGAGCAAAAAATTACCCCCTCCCCCCTATCGTGACGTTTTTCTTATACCTAATGCATTGCTTGTCACAAAATCATAGACTCCCCCCCCCTCCTCTCTTAGAGCGTGACATAATATATATATATATATATATATGCATCAACCCTCGATCAAAATCGCATTTAAGCGCGGTGCTTAATGCATCCGAATCTGATACGTTGCGGTAAATCCACAAGATTAACAAATAGATTAATCTGTCACTTTGCTGCAACTTATCAAATATGGATACATGTTGCATCGCCCTTTAAGATGGGCGGTATTCAGGTTATTGAAAAAACACACCTCTTTGAAGATAGGTACCGCCCGTAGCCACTCAAAACGAAAAATCCAGATCCACTTCAGCGGCATTCGCAACCTACTCAAATATCTTTACCACTACTGTGAAGTAGCAATAGCATGCTTCAATGAAACCCATCACATACCGGTCCGTCATCACTGACCTGAATCAAGAAAAACAAAGTCATAAAATTCCTGCCTGAAAACCTACTCAATATTTCACAACGCCACCATCCTCAGCACCGTTAACCGGTGCGGTTTCGTTCAGCCGGGCTTGAATTTCCGGCAAGCTAAGCCCTTTGGTTTCCACCACAAACACGTAGGTGAACACGAATGCCATCGCGCAGCAGATGGCAAAGATCCAGAACAACCAATGCGATCCCAGCGCCACGTCCAGCGCGGAAAAGTAGAACAGAATGAAGAAGGACGTCGTCCAGCAGATGGACGACACGACGGAGGATGCCAACGATTTGATGTTAGGAGCGAACATCTCACCAAGCAGGACCCAAGCTATCGGGCCAAATCCAGTGCAGAACATGACACAGAATGCTACCAGCGATACGACCGGTAGAAAGGATAGACTCCCTGCAGCTTTCGATCCCGAATCGTCCAAATAGAAGTACGCTCCCAGTGCGGAAAGCGAACAGCACATCCCGGCCGCTGAGACTAACAATGTAGGCCTTCGTCCTACCCTGTCGACGATCAAGGCCGTCACTACGCTGGCCACCACCTGGAAAACTCCGATTATGATCGCATTCAACTCTGCCGGGAGTCCACTTCCGGTCTTTTCGAAGATGGTCTGTGCAAAGAACTGCACCGGATTGATCCCGGATAATTGCTGAAATACCACCACCCCGGTGCATATGGTCAACGCTCGAAAGTTAGCGTGATTACGGAACAAGTCCTTCAGCGATCCTCGATTGCGCATCGATTCTTCTACGGAGAACTGTATCGAGTTGTATTCAGCTTGCAGCTCGCCGATGGGTTTCCCTCGGATGTACGCCAGGGAACGTGCCGCAGCCGGGTAGTTCCCTTTCGATACATAGAAGTGCGGAGTTTCCGGCATGTGGATGAACGTTAGGATGAAGGCCACCGGCAGCGACATCTGGATCCACTGGAATGCAGCGTAGCTGACGTACGGTCCGATGACGTAGTCAAACAGGAGCCCTAGCGTGATGTAGGTTTGGACGAGCGATCCAAGGGCTCCCCTTCGATTAACGGTGGCAATTTCGGCGACGTACATCGGGGTAATGGTGATGGCAAATCCGATGCCACAACCCTGGACGAAGCGTCCTACGAGGATCTGCGCAACGCTAGTTGCCGTCAGGAAGAGCACGTAGGCGCTCAGATAGAATGCTGCACTGGTTAGCATGGCCATCTTACGACCGAAACGGTACGCTATCAGTCCAGCGAATGTGGGACCTGCAAAGTTTGGTGAGTTCAGTGCTTCGTACGGGGACAGTATTGGAAGCTGTAGTACGTACCGGTCAGTGATCCCAGCGTCAAGATGGATCCTATCCAGGATAGCTCTGTCGCGGTTGGAATCGTTGACAGCGGAGATTCGGCGGGGTTTTTGAGCTTCGACTCTACGGGTGATGTCCAGGCCATGCTGGCGCCCATACAGGCGATGGCGAGATTCGCTGTGGGTGGTAATGATTCTGTAACTTTCCGCATCGTTAAGTCACATATGGGGATTTTTTTTACTATCGGAAAGGTTTCCGCCGATGGACCCGATAATACAAAAAACAATCCCCATATTGATTCATCAAAAGTTTCTTTCCGGTGAATGGAGATCATATGATAGGTCCGTGACATTATGAATGCTAACTGATTACAAGCGCTTCGTTACAGCTTGACCTAATATTTTCCTAAATCTGGTTTTATCATGCATCTCAGTATGGTCCTCTGTAATTAGTTATTCGTTATCTACGTGAAAAGTTTATTGCATCGAGTCCACTGTCAGATAACACACCGTCATCATCTGCT
The DNA here is from genome assembly GCF_037179485.1 of Ochlerotatus camptorhynchus. Taxonomy (NCBI): domain Eukaryota; kingdom Metazoa; phylum Arthropoda; class Insecta; order Diptera; family Culicidae; genus Ochlerotatus; species Ochlerotatus camptorhynchus. The sequence goes on along the minus strand of NW_027040862.1, from coordinate 1,513,746 downwards.
AATGTGCAATCAAACGCAAAAATTGACAGATGAACCAAACACTAACACAAATTCAAAACACTTATCCGTCCTACATTATCAGCTCCCGCTGGCCGTGACCTTTCCCAGTTAAAAAAAAATTCGTTAGCAAAAAATCACATCTTACGCTTCGACCTTGATAGCGATTAGAATAACCCATTTCAATTACCAACAAGAGCCGCCACATACTGTCTCTTCTTTCGGATGGCATTTTGCACTAGGTGAATCATCTCGAACTTCACTATCGCTCCCACTAGTTGCAGTTGTCAAAACTATCACTTATCTCAGTGAACCGCACACGCGTGACTGTTTGGGTTGGTAGCTATCACTAATTACGAAAACAAACAGCAACTAGATGCTGCATCACTCATCCGTTGCGGAACTGGTTCTAGCTCGAAACCGTACTAGACTATAGGTTACGCTACAGTTGCGACGTATGAAACCCTGACAGCGTCTGTCTTTGGTCAATAACACCGGACGGTCAATTTATACGAATACGACAGCTGTAACGTGCTTTACGACAGACATTCGCTTTATTGCACCCTGCTCGTGTTGGAATGAGCTTGCTAATTGAATCGATACTGGACTGCTCACTCAAGAGCCACCTAATCTGCGCGTCGTAGTCGTCCTTCGTCGCTGGACGACCGAAACTAACTGATATGGATGATCCCAAATTCTTCGCTTTCTTCTGTCCGGCTAATCTAAGCTGAGGGGGTTAAAGGGAAAGGGGTGTAAGTGACTTTAATCGATTCTCTTCATCGACTTTCACTACCTTTCATAGCCACGGTTTTATAGATAGATTTTACACTATTTCTGCCACATAGTTTGATGAAGGAGGTTCTCATCTAGCATCCAGAATGGCACACGAATCAAGGAATGTGTTTGCAGCTGAATTATTAACGAAAGAGAAAGTCGATGAAGAGAATCGATCAAAGTCGCTTACACCCCTTTCCTTCTAACCCCCCTCAGCTGTGAGCAGAAGGAGCTTTTTGCAATTACAGTCATTAGATTATAGGATGAACAGTGAGCTGCAAAATCAATCGACAACGTGCTTCACCCGTCAATCAAAGCCAAGCACGCTCGCTATCAGAGAGACGCCGCGGCGGTTGCGCGCGGTTTCTCTTTCGATGAAGTGTGTGCGATGTTTTGCTTGGCAAATGGTGGTAAACGGGAATGCATAACGGTAGGCGCAATGAGCTTTTGAAATTTTGACTGTGGATAGAATTTGTGATAATGCGACCTATTACGTATTACCATTGGCGTAGGAAATGGGGGTGCAGGGTGTACTATGCACCCCATGAGAATGAACCTGATTTTAAATTTTCTGATTTTGGTATACGGATATGCATAAAGGTCTTCAGATTGAATACATCTGTAACCCTGTTGGGAATATTTTGAAGGCATTTAAATCTCAATTAAGCCAACTTTTTTTAGAGACCAGTGCCAGTGAAGTTCTTCGCATTTCAAGCTTATTGCATATTAGCTTATTGCGTGCTCTCAACTTAGTGTTCTAGATGTACTTCCACAGTTATTAATTGAGAGCTTTCGATGCCTGTACCATTTCTGCATTAGTATAATTGTGTGGCAAGTACAATCATACTCTATGCCCAGGGAAGTCGAAAAAATTTCCAACCCGAAAATTTCCTAGACCAGACCGGGAATCGAACCCAGCCACCTCCAGCATGGTTTTGCTTTGTAGCTGCGCCTTTACCGACTGAGCTAAGGAAGGCCCCAGTGCCAGTGCTGTCATGATAAATCAGAGATGAACCAGCCGACGGCTGAAAGTCTCGTTATTAAAGAAAGATAAGATAAGTCATGGTAAATTGATTACTCAATAATTTTCCATATGAGCGCCCGACATTCTAAAATCAATCCGCCCCCTAAGGAGTCACCATAATTGTAATTTGGGAATCTATATACAATTTAGTTCCCTCTAACTAAACTAGGGTACGGGTAAAACTTGTGAAACTAAAGTTCTGCCCGGCAACAACTTAGCAGCACGAGACTCTTCGAACTGTGTCTCAGGAGTCGGCGCACTACTGGGTAAACTGGAGGTGCTACGCGGACTAAAAGGCACTCAAGCTTTCAAATTAATCGAAACACAGAGCGGATCAACTTAAACACTGTATTTCTTCAAATTACCACTATAGCACTATGGTGTGGATTGTGTGGTGTGGCCGATATTCTGGCACATACATTTGACGACGATGACGGCTACGACGACTGCAGTCCAGCGAGCGCGCGCTGTGCTTCCGGAACGATTCCGCCAATGGCGGACAATGAAAGGCCGATCTTGTCGGCAAGATGTCGGTACCACCGCTCGTTGACATTCCGGAACAATTCAGGCAATGGCGGATGATGCAAGGCTGACCTTGTTGGATAGATGGCGGTACCATTTACTAGTCTATTGGTGCCTACACCGAGATGACGGTCGGACAAGCGCGTCTACCGTACGTCGGCTGTAGTGAGATGGGGGTTGGTTTTACCGGGGTAGTGATAAGCTGGTATAGTGGTTTGTGGAGATGGTTCAGGTGCACAGGCGCTTTTTTCTGACGATGCCGGTCGACGACGGCAAGGTCTCCCTCTTTCGAACCGGGAAGGGGAGTTCTCCTTTACTTTTAAGGCCTTCAGCCCTAGACCGATGTCCTCCTTGGTGATGATGAAACGAAGCCAGAGGAACGATAGTCCTTTACGTTTAGGTCAAGGCAACTAAAACTTCGAGCGTACAATGGTGATCCTTAACTCACCAACCGGATAGCGATTTGATTGAAAGAAAAGGTTCTGAATCGGGAGAATTGGTGATTTACACTTCACCATGATTGAGGGGGGCGACACATCTAAATATCAATTCTAGATGCTCAACAAATCTCACACTAGTGACTCAATCTTCGAAAAATCTTCGTTCATTTCTCACAGCTACTTGCATCAGGCATCATATTTTTGCAGGAAATCTCCAGAATCGTCATCAATCTTCTTTCTATCTACTCAGTGTGCGCGCAGCTAACCACAGCAAAACACAATTTTTCCTGTATCGTAGATAGAGTCGCCCCCCTCGACCTTGATTCACCACTCGCACTTGGTAGGATTCTGTTATAATTTTACTCCACAGACACTTCTGGTCTAAACGCTCGCCTGAGGTAAAGTAAACGATGGCCGTTCCTTAACAGAACAGAACGGTTACAAAGTCTATAAGAACGCATAATATAAATATTTACATCCATTCTTCTCCAAAACAAAAGATGCACTCCTAGCGAATCCATGGTCATCCGTTTGCTGAAGTGAATCTTAGGTCGTTCGCAATGCTGAGTTTCAAAATTGTTTCGAACTACTCGACAGTTCTAAAATTTGAAACTGTCAAAAGCGCAACGCTGGTTTGATTCGGTTATTTGTAATCCAGCATCAGGTAACGAGTTCGAACCACGAGAAGAGATCCTGGCCGATTCGGCTGTCAAAACATGTAAAGAAAGTATTATTATTTATGGAGATCACTGATCACCGGATGGTCTTTGAAACAATTTCTGAGCAACCTGGTATCACAAACGAAGTGACAGACGACTAACTGGCGAAAAAATCCATTTAAATAATGTGGTTCACTGTAATAGAATTTTCTTGGAAGCTTGTGCCATCATCCACCAGATGGGTTAGTTTTTTTGTTTTGATTTGAACAAAGTTGATTTTGTGTACAATGATTCTTTGACAGTGTGCAAAGAGTGCGTATCATTTTGTCATTTTTTATGCATTTCAGTTTTGAGTAGAGTGAAAGAGATAGAACCAAAACATTCTAGTACATTTGGTGAAAATGCTAGTTCAATCAACAATCAATACGAAACTAACGATTTTAAATTGGCTCACCACTTTAGTAGCCTATTGGTCCCAAGCAAACGATTAACGTACCCTATTCTAGTTGAAATTCTATTACTACACTATATTTGTTTTGATTCGCTATGAAAGTTTGACAGATAACATCAGGGGTGTGTGGATTCATGCAGAACATGCAGGGGTGAGTGAAATAGCTTGGGACTGCTTGGGACCGTTGTTCTGGTACTGAGTGAGCCAAAAATAATAATGATTTTCTTCGGGACCCAGTGGTCTTAGAGTTACCTCTATGGTAGTAGTGTTGCTATGTGGTACAATCCAGCAGTAGTGGTGTTGCCATGTGGTACACTGAAAAATTGCAATAGCAGCTTAGTCACCAAAGTTTTCGAGCCGCTCCGTCTGTCACTTCGTTTGTGCTGGTATCGTGGGTGAATATCTGAGAGACGTGATTTAAATTGTTGGGCAGATTAAGATCTTCAGAATTATACCAATAATCAATACGAAACTAACGATTTTAAATTGGCTTACTACTTGACTAGCCTATTGGTCCCAAGCAAATCGATTAACGTACCCCATTCTAGTCGAAATTCTAGTACTACGCAATGTTTGTTTTGATTCGCTATGAAAATTTGACAGATAAAATGAGGGGTTATTGGTTTTTCCTATGTTTCGAGGGGTGAATCGATTAGCTTGGGACCGAAGAGAGTACCAGAGCTGAGCCAAAAAGTTGAGCACGTTATTTCGTGACCTTCTAGTCTTAGAGTTACCTCTATGATTATACTATGATTATACGAAACAAACGATTTTAAATTGGCTCACTACTTGACTAGCCTATTGGTCCCAAGCAAACGATTAACGTACCCCATTCTAGTCGAAGTTCTAGTACTACGCAATGTTTGTTTTGATTCGCTATGAAAGTTTGACAGATAAAATGAGGGGTTATTGGTTTTTCCTATGTTTCGAGGGGTGAATCGATTAGCTTGAGACCGAAGAGAGTACCAGAGCTGAGCCAAAAAGTTGAGCACGTTTCTTCGGGACCTACTTGTGTTAGAGTTACCTCTATGGTTGTATTGCGAGTGATTGGTGATGGAAAGTGGTCGCAGTCCATGTTTCTCTGCTGAGACCCCTCTTGTTGGAATAGCTAGAATGTGGGTTTCCGCAATTGTGTGAGGAAGAAAAGGCGAGAGTGCTGTTTTAACACCGGTTGAAGAAGTAATGGCAGCATATCTATGGGAGCTCTTCGAAATCATCATGATGTCACGGATTCCTTTGCAACATATCGGGTGCGATCTTTCCTTTATTTTTCTCATAACTTTCATTCCATTATTATATGAACCATTAGATACTAAGTACGGGAGTGTCCGATCGAAGCCAATTGGATGATGCGGGTGGGCTCTTCTCCCCCACTCATTGGGGCATTCTCCTGTATGATGGCCCTTTTTTACCGGTTGTATGATCCTGTTGTTAGAAGGAGGTACTCATTTATCCCGTGGATGCTCGTCGGCGATCTTGCCCACGGATTCACCCAACTAGAGGTTATTAAACTTTATAAGACTGCTTTATATGCCCCGGAACCGCTGAGTTCCTGAAGGGAACCCCCTAAACCCCAAGCTGCTGGTCTTGACCAACGGCAGCTTCCAGGGATGGCACTCAATACCTTTGTAGGTTCCGGGTCTCAGGGCGTATAGGCGTGGGAGACTTTTCGGACACGGTAGAACCTAACCAACACTATGTAAACGGTTAAATACTTGTTTATTAGATTTGACGGTACATTGCGGGCGGTGGGCGGCGATGGTGATGGTTCGGAGGGGGCGCTGGTCCAGAGGACGCCGGTACAGTGCGGGCGGTGGGTGCCGATGGCAACGGTGCAGGTGAGACTTTGGGGTGAAGTGGAGATGAACGTGATGGCGGCCACTACATGGGCCGAGCCAATGGCCACGACCAGGGCGATCGCTTGGTGCCGGCGAAGCTAGTAGGACTTCGCGGGGTACTCGGTGACGCAGTGACCAGTGGTATTTCTCGTCCGTATCTCGGTAGCAACCCACACAAAGGCGGTGCTATTGTGGTGGCTGACCGGTGGGGACGCCACTGGACAGGGCTTGGCACTAGTAATAGTCAAGACAATGGCGGCGGTGATGGAGGTTGACTGGTTGCCTGAGGCCAGATGCGGGCTGGATCCCCGGCAGCGTAGGTGCTCGTTAGCGTTACCGACGCGATAGATGTTGCTTGGCGGAGCAGGCAGGGAAGGTCATCCAACACAGCTTTTTCCAAGGCCGTTCGCGGTAAGGCAAAGCCACGACGTCGAGGTGGCAGAAATTGGTCACTTAAGGCCCAAGCGCAATGACGGCGGAAGCGGCAACGGCAACGGCAGCGGAAAAGCCCGATCTGAGTAAGCCTACTTGTCGGATTGAAAACTAGTTAGAATCAAATCGACTTCGGTTAGGCATCTTGATGTCATAAGTGACAACTGTCAAACTTTCCGTTCCGCTTCCGCCCACATTGCGTTTGGGCCTTTAGACTCTTCGTCCGTAAACTACACGAACAAGGTTCACTCCGTGATCTCCTTTCTGTAGCTCGATCCCGGCTGCCTTCGCACCGTTGTCGTTCTCTGCTCCCGATCATGCGCTCACTGGCTCTCCTCTGAGAGAGTTTCCCTTCATTCAGGTTCAGTGGATATCCATCCACCCACCATTAGCACTCACACATTAGCTGTTCGGTCACTCTTCTGATCTTAGCCGCCCGCGCATTCAAACTTGCCGTTACAAATCGGAATAAATCAATTCCCTAATATAAACATTCTTTCTCTTCCGTGTCATTTAATTTTTAAGTCAGCAATGTTACCCGCCGGTAACAACTTAATCAAGTCGAACAGCGAGGATAGTCCACAGTCTACTGACACTTGTCCTACTACAGTGAGTGTCATATAATCATCATGTTTGATTATGTCCTATTCTCCGGGGACACCTTTGCAATATCTTGAAAGGCCATTTTATTTGATGTGATGGGTTTGGCCCTAAATCAGGAACTGGCCACTTCCCTGGCGTCACCTAGAACACATCCAGATGTGCCCAATGTGGTCCAGGGCACTTGATATGTCTGGCATAAAACATGCTTTTGAATTCTCATGTGTTTAAAGGTGTCGCATGGCTTTGGTCCGAGTCAGACTAGCTGCTTCCTCGGGGGCAGCCAGAACATGCCCTGATGTAGCCAATATGAAGCAGTATGACATGGTCGATCGTCAAATGTAGTTCCGGATGTCTTGTCAAAATCGATTGACGCCTTGGAGATCACCAACCGAATGAACTGGTACAGAGGAATATGTGGATTTCAAGATCATGGATGCCTTGATCTTGAAATCCGCATAATCATCTGTACCACTCCATTCGGTTGGTGATCTCAAAGGCTTCAATCGATGCTGTATAAGTTCGCGGCAGATTCGACTAAGGAAGATGATTTTTTAAGAGGAGCGCGAAGCTGCGATGCATCGAGGTTTCGAATATTCTGCGTTTGAAGTGCCTCGGACCTCTATAGACTGCAAGAACTACATCACGTAACCAAAGCCATTTTGATTGAAATGCATAGTAATTATCAAAACAGGTTACAAAAATGAAGATCATAACAACATGGCAAATAAATCCTTTTGAACAAAAAATTAAAAATGAATTCAAACTCAAGTTAGGTTTTACAACATTTATTCACCATATAAAACAAAAACATCTATTCCTTGATACTTAAACTAATAAGAAAGTATGCATAGTCATTAAAAGGGAACATAAATAGGACCAAAGTGCTTATATCTGAATACACCCTATCATTACTTATTTCTAATCGCAATGAATAATATTCACTTTAAATCACTTAGTGCACCCTACTCGTTCAGCTTATCCTGAATCTGCTGCAGACTCATGCCCTTGGTTTCCATCACGGTGGTCAGCGTGAACACGAACGCCACCCCGCAGAACACTCCGAAGATCCAGAACGACCAATGAGATCCGACGGCATCGTCCAGCGTCGAGAAGAACTGCAACACCAGGAAGCCCAGCACCCAGCAGGTGGAGGCCACGATCGACGAGGCAGCCGATTTCACGTTCGCCGGGAACATTTCACCCAACACGGCCCACGGTAGCGGTCCGAAGCCCACACAGTACACGGTGACGAAGAAGATCAGTGAGAAGATCGGCAACCAGCTTATACTTTCCAAAGATTCCGATTTGATGTAATCCATGTAGAAGTACAATCCCATGGTTCCATGGGCAATGCACATTCCTGCGGCAGAAGCCAGCAGAATCGGTTTACGTCCCAAACGGTCCACGATCAGCGGCGTTGCACCACTAGCCAACACTTGCACAACTCCAACCAGAATGGTGGAAATTGCCGGGGACATACTGCTGCCGGTCTTGGCGAAGATCTTTTGGCTGTAGAACAGAATCACGTTAATCCCGGACAGCTGCTGGAAACTGATCAACCCAGCGCAGATGATCAACGCCTTGATGTTTCCCTTGCTTTTGAACAGATCCATCATGCTGGCCTTGTTCTTCATGGATTCCTCGACGGACTGGGTCGTTTCCTGCAGTTCATCCTGAACTCCGTCAGCCGATTTTCCCCGCAAGAATTTCAATGACTCGATGGCAGCGTCTTTGCGTCCCTTGGAGATGTAATAGGCGGGCGTTTCCGGCATAAAGAAGAACGCCGCTGCGAAGATGATGGGCAGTGCAAGGCAAGCCCACTGCAAGGCAGCGTAGCTTACGTATGGACCGATTGAGTAGACGTAGAGGATGCCCGCTGTGGATGAATTGGAGTCGGTTGATCAATTGATCTTACACTAGAGATTCGATTGAAGAAGGATACTCACAGACAATGCAAAGCTGCATGAGCGACCCCAGGGCTCCTCGGTATTCGTCGGTGGCAATTTCACCGATGTACATCGTCTGAACCGTCATGACGAATCCAACTCCGAAACCTTGGATCAATCGAGCGGCCAGCAGGACCCCTACTGATTTGGTGAATAGCAGCATTATCCAACTGAGGATGAAGAAGGCGGAACTTCCCAGGAGCGTTAGCTTGCGGCCGAAATGTTCCGCCAAGGGCCCAGCGATGAATGGAGCTGTGGGTGGTGGGGTTCAGTGTAATGAATTTACGAAGAGTATTAATGGCTATTACCAATAAGGGCACCCAGTGCCACCAAGGATCCGATCCATGAATCTTCCGCGGAGGTCGGTATGTCGTTCAGGGGGTTGACGCTGGTATCGTTGGAGCTGATTTTTGGACCAACCGGTGAGGTCCAGCCCAGGCAGGTGCCGAGGGCCACCGAGGCGAGGTTGACTGGAAATTTGAAAAGTGAAGGGAGAATGATGGTCTTTGTTATTGGTGTATTTTTTTCAGTTTATTTTTCGATAAATTTGAAAGGTGAGGAAGCTCGGAAATGGATGCATAAGTTGTTTTTTCCCTTGATTTGTTTTCCGTCGATCTTGTTTTCCGTGCTGAGCACCAATGCTACCGACGCCAGGGAGGCATCTCCCACACCTGGACCTTACCTAACGACCCATCAACTTATGCACCGGGGACCAACCGCTTTACTTCCCTTTCGAAGGAAGGCGTGAGGAGAAGTGGACGTCCTCTATCCACAAAATGCTATCAAAGGAGACGAACTTTTTGAATGGAGAGCAGTTTCAGGCAAAAATAGCCAAACAATGAACAAATATTAGATTTTCCCTCTCAGAATTCCTTGAAACTTCGCATAATTGTTCACTAGAGGGAATTGACCAAGTTTGTCCTAGAATTCGGCCATTTTGACTAACGCTTTTTTTCAAAATGGCTTATTTGATATTTTTCAATAAATCATAGCACAAAAATGGTTCATGTAATCGAAATGGCGTCTGAGACAAAGTTGTAGAAAATTGGTTTACCTTTTCAGAAAAAAATAAACACTGATAAAAATGACATATTCTCGTCACTATATCTACTATTTGAAAGCTTATCAAAAATGCTGACTTTTCTTAAATGGACAAAATGCCATTTTTTAACCTTTTTGAATCCAAGAAATCATATAATTATTTTAAAAACCAACTCAAATTACACAAAACCTTGAGGAAATCTGAAACTAGCAGCAATTCCATTTCGATTGAAAGCTGTTTCATCAAATTCAGTTTATTCTAATTAGGAAGGGATGTGGATGAAATTTATCCGTTTTGGGATGAAATTCATCTGCTACGAATTGCTGATATCCACTTCAAATGTTCTGCAAATTTGGAATACAAGTCATGGGCTATTCACGATGACCATGAACGGATACACCGTCTGCCGTTCGATGGAAATACTGCTCAATATCTCGGGATCATTTCTATATAGTGACTTCGAATCGTTCAGGATAGTTGGAGTATGAGTCAAGAGCCATCCAGTGTTGCCACGAATGATTTGAAATTCAGCCGGTAGAAAGAAACACTGCTCGAGTCAATATCTCGGTATCGTTTCAGGGTAGTGGCTTCAAATGTTTACCAAAGTTAGAAGCCATCCAGGTTTTCCACAAATGGTTCGGAATTAGGCTGTGATATGGCAACGTTGCTCCAGTAGAATCAAATAGAGGTCAACATCTCGGTTTTTCGTTTCAAAATAGTGACTTCGAATGTTATGCAAAGTTTGTGTATGTGTCAAGGGTCATCCAGGATTGGCATGAATTACTCGGAATGCTATCATTAGATGGCAACACTGCTCGGATATAATCAATTCAATCTCAATAACTCGGTATCGATTCTAAATAGCGACTTCGAATGCGGAGAATAGTTGGAGTCAAGCCAGCCAGAGTTGGCGCGAATGTTTTAAATTCTGGCAACACTGCTCGAGTAGAATTAAATATAACTCAATGTCACGGAATCGTTTCAAGGTAGGGACTTCAAATATCTACCAAAGTTAGAATATGAGTCACTTAGGAAAGGTCTGAATCACTTCCGGAAAGTTCGGAGTCATTTCTAAAAGGACTGAATCGTTTAATAAAATTTCGGAATCTCTTCGGAAAGCACTGAATTATTTCAGTTTGGGAACACTTGGGAAAGTACTGAGTCAGTACAGAAATTATTTCCATCATTTTGAAAAGTCCTTCATCACTTTAGAATTATTTTGAATCACTTCGGAAAGTATTGAACATGTTATGAAAAGTTGTGAATTACTGCAGAATTTACTTAATCACTTCAGAAAAGTTTGGAATCACTTCATAACATTTTGGAGTACGTTCCTAAAGTTAAAGTTGAAAAGTGCTGAATCATTTCAGAGCCGTTGGTCCCGGCCCATGTGTGTTGTGGATGGGTGCGATATCCTACGCAGGTGTGGAAGCTGCCTTCCTGCACATTCGATTGCCGTCAATGGATGGCAATCGATGTCCGTCGGTGATTGGTACTAGATTGCGGAACAGAGACCGACGTTAAATAAAGGAAAGAAGAAGAAGATGAATCATTTCAGAAAGTACTGAATCACTTCAGGAAAATTTGGAATCGCTTCGAAAAGTACTGAGTCAGTACAGAAATGATTTACATCATTTTGAAAATTCGTTCATCACTTTAGAATTGTTTTGAATGACTTTCGAAAGTACTGAACAAATTAGGAAAAGTTGTGAATTGCTTCAGAATTTACTGAACCTCTTCAGAAAAGTTTGGAATCACTTCATTAAATTTTGGAGAACGTTCGGAAGTACTGATCAGTTCATAAATGCACGGAATCACTTTGGAAAGTACTGCATCATTCCAAAAAAGTATGTACTTATTTCTGCAAGTTCTGAATCACTTCCGGAAAGTTTCAAATCACTTCGAAAAGTACTGCGTCACTATGGTTATTATTTCAATCATTTTGAAAAGTCCTACATCACTTCAGAATTGTTTTGAATCACTTCCGAAAGTACTGAACAACTTAGGAAAAGTTAAAAAAAAATTTCAGAATCACTTTAAAAAAGTTTGGAATCGCTCCATAAAAATTTTGGAGCACGTTTGGAAAAGTACTGATCAGTTCATAAATATTCTGAATCACTTTGGAAAGTACTGCATCATTCCAGAAAAGCGTATAATCCTTTCTGCATGTTCTGAATTACTTCAGAAGTATTCGGAATCACTTTAGATAGTACTGAAACAATCCAAAAAAAACGTTACCGCTTTGGAATGTACTGAATAATTCCAGAAAGTTTTTATCAATATCGCAAGTACTAAACCACTTGGTGAAAGTTTGGAATCTCTTCACAAATATCTGAATCATTTCAGAAATGTTTGGAATAACTGAACCACTTAAGAAAAGTTCGAAATCACTTCGGAAAGTACTGATCAGTTCAAAAAATGTTCGGAATTACTGTGGAAAGTACTGCCTCATTCCAGAAAAGTATGTAATCAATTCTGCAAGTAATCACTTCAGGAAATATCGGAATCACTTCGGAAAGTACTGAATCATTTCAGAAAGTACTGAATCACTTTAGGAAAGTTTGGAATCACTTCGAAAAGTACTGAGTCACTACAGAAATAATTTCAATGATTTTTAAAAGTCCTACATCACTTCAGAATTGTTTTGAATCACTTTAGAAAGTACTGAACAGCTTAGCAAAAGTTGTGAATTACTTCAAAAAATATTGAATCACTTCAGAAAAGTTTGGAATCGCTTCATAAAATTTTGGAATACGTTTGGGAAGTACTGATCAGTATATAAAGGTTTGGAATCACTTTGGAAAGTACTGCATCATTCCAGAAAAGTGTATAATCATTTCTGCAAGTTCTGAATCACTTCCAAAATTTTCGGAATCACTTCAGAAATGATTTCAATCGTTTTGAAAAGTCCTACATCACTCCAGAATTGTTTTGAATCACTTCGGAAAGTACTGAAAATCTGAGGAAAAGATTAGAATTACTTCAGAATTGACTGCATTACGTCAGAGAAGTTTGGAATCACTTCATAAAATGTCGGAGTACGGTCGAAAGTACTGATCAGTTCATAAAAGTTTGGAATCACTTTGGAAAGTACTGCATCATTCCAGAAAAGTATGTACTCATGTATGTAATTCTGAATTACTTCCAGAAAGTTCTGAATCATTTCAGAAAACACTCAATCATTTCAGAAAGTACAGAATCAGTTCAGAAATGATTTCAACCATTTTGAAAAGTCCTACATCACTTCATAATTGTTTTGAATTACTTCGGAAAGTACTGAACAAATTTAGAAAAGTTGGGAAGTGCTTCAGAATTTACTTAATCACTTCAGAAAAGTTTGGAATCACTTCAGAAAAGTTTGGAATCACTTCATACAATTTCGGAGTACGTTCGGAAGTACTGATCCGTTCATAAAAGTTTAGAATGACTTTGGAAAGTACTGCATCATTTCAGAAAAACATGTAATCATTTCTTCAAGTTCTGAATCACTTCAGGAAAGTTCTGAACCACTTCGAAAAGAAGTGAATCATTTCAGAAAGTACTGAATCACTTCACGAAAGTTTGTGATCACTTCGAAAAGTACTGAATCACTTCAGAAATGATTTCAATCATTTTGAAAAGTCCTGCATCACTTCAGAATTGTTTTGAATCACTTTAGACAGTACTGAACAACTTAGGAAAAGTACTGAACATCTTAGGAAAAGTTGAGAATTACTTCAGAATTTACTGCATCACGTCAGAGAAGTTTGGAATCACTTTATACAATTTCGGAGTGCGTTCGGAAGTACTGAATCAGTTCATAAATGTTCGGAATCACTTTAAAAAGTACTTCATCATTCCAGAAAAGTATGTAATCAATCCTGCAAGTTCTTAATCACTTCCGGAAAGTTCGGAATCATTTCAGAACGTACTGAATCACTCCAGGAATGTTTGGGATCACTTCGGAAAGTACAGAATCAGTTCAGACATAATTTCAACCATTTTGAAAAGTCCTACATCACTTCAGAATTGTTTTGAATTACTTCGGAAAGTACTGAACAAATTTTTAAAAGTCCGGAAGTACTTCAGAATTTACTTAATCACTTCAGAAAAGTTGGGAATCACTTCATAAGACTTTGGAAAGTACTGCATTATTCCCGAAAAACATGTAATCATTTCTTCAAGTTTTGAATCACTTCAGGAATGTTCTGAACCACTTCGAAGAGTACTGAATCATTTCAGAAAGTACTGAATCACTTCAGGAAAGTTTGTGATCACTTCAGAAAGTACTGAATCACTTCAGAAATGATTTCAACCAATTTGAAAAGTTCTGCCTCACTTCAGAATTGTTTTTAATCACTTTAGACAGTACTGAACAACTTAGGAAAAGTACTGAACATCTTAGGAAAAGTTGAGAATTACTTCAGAATTTACTGAATCACGTCAGAGAAGTTTGGAATCATTTCATAGAAGTTCGTTCTCTAAACCACGTAAGAAAAGCTCGAAATCACTTCGTAAAGTACTGAATCGGTTCATAAATGTTTGGAATCACTTTGGAGAGTACTGAATCATTCCATAAAAGCATGTAATCACTTCTGCGAGTTCTGAATCACTTCGGAGATAACTGAACAAATTTGGGAATGTTTTTAATCGCTTCAGAAAGTTCTGGATCACTTAAGAGAAGTTCGGAATATTTTTAGATAGTACTGAATAATTACAGAAAATTTCCTTATCACTTTATAAAGAACTGAATCATTCTAGAAAGTTTTGTTCACTTTCACAAGTACTAAATCACTTCATATAAGTTTGGAATCACTTCAAAATATCTGAATCTTTTAAGAAAAGTACGGAATCTCTGAACCATTTAAGAAAAATTCGAAACCACTTGCAAAAGAACTAAATCAATTCATAAGTAAGGGAATCAGTTCTTTTGCAAAATGAATCCAAACTTTTTTAAAGTGGTTTAGTACTTCCCGAAATGATTTTGAACTTTTCTGGAATGATTCAGTACTTTTCGAAGTAATTCCGCAGTAGCTCTTTCCTTTATACAGTGAAAAAAAAATCATCCATATATTTCCTCAAAATCATTATTTTAAAAAAACTACGTTTTTTTCCTCTAGAAAAGCTAATTGAATAACGTACAACTTGTCCAAACATTGCCAGTTGGGCACTATTATAGATATTTTTTTTCATAGTAGCATGCACATTTCATCTCAAAGCGTCTATGCCCAACAAATAATTTGAGCTGATTAAAGGCTGAATAAGCCATTTCTTCAATGAAGAAGCATATGTTTGCACTTATTCTGTTTCCACTGTTAGGTACCCTCTCAGATTCAAACTAAACTTAGGGCAAAGTAAATAGACTTAAATTCAATAAATCTGCCTTAAACGAAAAAAAAAATGCTTGGATAGGATAATATGCCCAAATTACGTTCCGCGATTCTACACTAATCACTTCTCACTTTTGTTTTTGAACGTCATCTGATTTGCAATGATTTAAGCTTTGAAATAAAAAGTTTGACACAGTAACTCCTACAACAAACAACACTCACCTGTGACTCCAGCCAGAAACTGCCGTGATGGAGTTCCCTTTTCCATCCTGTAATTTTCTTTCTCGTACTTCTCGAAAGTTGCCACTGGTTGATAGTTGAGCTCAGCTGGATTCATTTAATACGACGGAATCCCTGTTTTTTTTTTGTTCACAGAAAGAGAAAAGAAATCATCGGAAGGGCATCAGTTTGGCTGTCACACAAAGCACTTATGTTAAACAGTCTGCAGTTGCAATCGAAAATCAAAAAATGTTCAAATTTTCCACTCAAGCACACTCACTTTACGATTCTTTCCGGTTGAAAAAAAAAAACAAGACTCAAGGGTAATATTCCACTGATTTTCTTAGGAAAATTCCACACAAACACCGTTTGCAATCCAATAATAGGCCTGGGCAGTAAAATCACCGCGCGGGCACACGGTGCCACGTTTGAATCGATTGATTGGAAGTCACTGAATGGCTGCTCCTCGAAGGGCAGCGTCTTAAATATCTTAAGCGTCCACCACCACCCTTGCAAGAACCAATCACTGCTCACCCACCAGCAATCCAGTGGGTCCGGAGGTCCCCTCAACCGCCTTGCCATTCTCAAGTGGCAAGCGTGGCCAGTCGGCGAGGGAGTGACTTCTCCAAAGTGGTATACAGTAGAATTTGGTCATTTCAAGAGCCACTTCAAACTAAGTCGAGCGCATGTGCTTTTTCTTTTTCTTCTTTGTTCGTTTATTTAACGTCGGTCTCTGATTCGCAATCTAAGGCCAATCAGTGACGATTGCCGTCTATTCAATGACGAGGGACTCTCGGGTAGATATCGTGTTTATGGGCTTTACTTCCTTCCGAAGGAAGACGTGATCAGAGATGTTTTCGCCTCAGAAAAGTCCCAACGATCTCGGCTGGGATTGAACCCAGACACACTGGGGCGAGAAAGCCGTCACGCTTGCCACTACAACACAGGGGTCGTCGTCACATTTGACTTTTGTCGTGTACAATCCGCCATCGACAACAAACATCGCTTATCTGTTACACTGACAACAGTGCGAAATCTACCGCCGCTGGCACCTAGCCTGATGATGGACACGAAGATGGCGACTGTAAGAATACATATTTCGCAAATGTGTAAACGACGAAACATAAACAAACCAATGTGTAAGGAATCATACAGCAAACGAGTAGCGGAATCCACTTCAGCAGGATTCCGTTTCGATTGCCGATGAGAACTACCGCCACTATCTGATATCGAAGGTTTCAAGAGGGTGAGACTACGCACCCCTCGTCATCATTCTAAGGTGGCTTAACTTGTTTATTACGATTCGGTTTCCTGAGGAAAACTGGTTTACGAAAACGTCAACGAAAGTGCTCCAACCCGAATGACGTCCATGACAGTCATCAGTGATCAGATGCGGAGAGCGTGATCGCGTGAATAACCACCCCTTTCAGCAAAGCAAATAGACTAGCTGGATCCATTGGAATACTAACCAGTATCGGGGCGTGATCATTCGCGCCAAGTCCTCACCGTTCACCGTTCAAAGAAAAACTGAATCCAGTGTCGACCAATTTCAACCTTCAAGATTGCCCGGACCATCCACCGCCAAAGGGTAATCTTGTAAATATTTAAATTAACTAGCTATTCTTCCCCATCAATCACACACACTTCCCGAGTAATTCCGTAACCCCATCCGTCCCCGGTTCGATACTTTCCGCCCGTGACATTTCAACCGCTTGCTCGTACCACCAACTGTACCTACACACATATGTATGTGCAGAATATAAATTCAAACATTAAATTTGCTTCCAAATCGCCCGACACGCGACAGCTTCCTTATAAACAAATCCAATGTCATACAGCGGCGCTCAGTGTCAGTCAGCAGTACCCCATCCGAATACGTGATCTGCCCACCTAATAACAATAAACAGACTAATTAAAACCGCGTGTCGTCCAGCGAGCGGTAGTCCGCTCCTGCAGCTCAAAATTCGTGCGAGCCATTTCTGGTTACCATCAATTAGACGGAAGCAACCCATTGAAACATTCCAGCTCCAACACTTTGGATTGTTTGATCCTATGCAGTCTTCGGCATTCTAAGTAGGCCGAGACAAGAAATGTCAAAAAATCGATTCTAAATTGTGACAACGCGTAAGAACGGGTGCTTCAATTGGTGCAGTGCAACGGTGGGCGACACGTGAGTTTAGAGATGACTTTTTTTTTTCCATTCGATGATACAGCGCCATCATCACGATGATCAAAACGCTGCAAGAGTGCGATAAATTAAGTGCACCGGCAACAAAGGTGTGCACCATTAAATGGTAAACACAAGTGGATTGCTAGTTGCGGAAATTGACGCATCTTTTGTTCGAGGAATTTTGAATAACCCCATCCCCATCAAAGCGTGGCAACAGTGAAGTATGGGGCGTCAACTGTCAACTTTTTCGCTGCCAAAGGACTGCTCTAGGTCACCCTTCATAAATTATTGAAAATTCTAGCGACTCAACCCAAGCAGAGAAAGTCATTTGTTTACCATTTGTCTCACATCAACATCATCAGGCCAGGTCAGTAGGCGGTGGCAGCGCAATGCAATCAGTGTAGCGGTCTGGTCGGTCGATAAGCATGCGAATGTCTCATATTTCAATGGGAGGAAGCAATTTGTGATAAACTTCAAGCTTAGTGTCAACCTGAAGTGAAAAATACTACAAACTAGATTTAATGAGCTTCGACAATGCAACAGACGGCGCTGGTGGTGTAGTGCTAAGCGTGGCTGCTTTCTCACCAGAATCTCTGTACACGGCCAATGAGAACGACCCAGCTTTGAGTTTTGTTCACTCATAATCGCCAAATGTGCAGAACATCTAAAAAATCTGCTGGAAAATCAGGAAAATTGACGAAAATTTTACTCAGTTCAGGAGTAGTACCAATAGACTGAGTGAATTCAACCTTTACATTTCTCATCTTCGGGAATTTGCTCCTGGGCAAACCTGGAGAAACCTGGAAAAACATGAGGCAAATTTACTCATCGCTGAGTTCCTGCACTTTTATTCGATTGATGAGTTCACTGAACTCAAATTTGGGTCGTTCTCATTGGCCGTGTAAAGAGTTACGTCAAGAGAAAAACAGTGGATCCCGCATCACCGTTTTCGAAAGGTTTCCTTCCCTTTCACTTGGCAACTAAGGACTTCTGCATCAACTTCAAGAAACCAAATTAGCTGCTGTAGTAAATGATTATAAGAGTGATTTTGTCGAATTATCTTAACAACAAATCTAGATAGAGCTGGAATTAGGGAGTAACAGCTTTTGTAAACAATGACTTCTATCGATGATTTCTAGGAACTCAAGGCACGTCCACGCAGACCAACACAACCATCGGATAGGGGAAGACTTAGTCTTTCCCTACCTGATGAGGATGTTGGTTTACGTGGGCGAGCCTTGAATTTCTAGAAATCATCGATAGAAGTCATTGTTTACAAAAGCTGTTAGGCCCTAATTCCAGTTCTATCTAGAAATATTACAAATTCTCATAACTGATCATTACCAAACGCATCCCATAACAATTTAAAGTCGCCTCCCTTGCCATTTGATGTCCGGTAAGGATTGCCGTTAATGAATGGTAAACGACAGCGGCGCCGGTGGTGTAGTGGTAAGCGCTATTACCTCTCACCCCAGCAGCCCTGGGTTCAATCCCAGTCGGCGCCGCCGGGATGTTCTGAGGCATAACATCTCTGATCACGCCTTCCTCTTCGGAAGGGAAGTAAAGTCGTTGGTCCCCGGCTCATGAGTTGATGGATCGATAGGTAGGGAACAGGTGTGGGAGCTGCCTCCCTGGCATCGGTAGCATTGGTGCTCAGCACAGAAAACAAGATCGACGGAAAACAAATCAAGGAAAAAAGAAATGAGTGGCAATCGATGTCTGTAGGTAATTGGCGCTTGATTGCGGAATAGAGACCGACGTTAAGTAATGAAATCAAGAAGGAGACAATTGAACAACATTTGTTATCGTTATCTTTATCAATGTTATGACAGCGCCATCTGCGAACGTATTGAGATAAATGTCTAATCGTCGAAAATCCAAGTTGATGAAAATCATTTAACTGTCTCTCTCTATGCATTTGGACGAGGAAAATCTTCCCACCTTGCCCAACTTGCACTGTACCCTACTGTACTACATAAATGGTATAAATCCGTTCATTTGACACTGATACTTAGTCTAATTATACAGTAATTTAAATCTCATTAGCGTTCTGATCTTTTCATCGCATGGATTGAAATGGCACCGTCAGTTCTTAGCTGATCTCAGCAAACAACAGTTTGACAGATGATGTTTTTTCATTTCAATTTATGACGGTTAAAACGCCATGTCTACAAAATAGACAAAATACATCTTTCGTTTTGGCATGTTGACAGGTTCTCGTCAATGCGGCGATCAATTTTTAATATAAAGCAACCATATGAAAGGTATATGAATCTTTACTGTTGAATGGAATTGATAGAGACCCAACAAACAATTTGAGTTGATCAACAGCTGAATAAGCATTTTTTTTTTTGCGGAAGAAGCTTATTTTTGTCTGAATAAGCTCTTATTCAACATTCAATGTTTGTTGGGGAATCGATTGGAAATGTGGATGGCCAATCAGAACAGGGAAAACCCCATAAGTACCCCGAGCAAAATGTACTGGGTGAGACTCCACAGGTTCATTGTGATTCATCAGGAAAAAGGCCAATTTGTGTACTCTATGATCTATTTTTTCTTCAAATTTATGCAATCACGACGTTCTTCTTCCTGATTTGGACGCTCTTAAATCTTTTGACACCCTAATTCAGGCAACAAAACGGTGCACTTGGCTGAAACCTCTGACATGGTGGGCAGTTTATTTCAAAAGTACATCAGTAGGTGCGCTGATCATTGATTTACCTCAATCCCAATGGTTCTGACCATCTGGACAATTTCCGTCTTCGGAAAAAAAATGATCAGTTTAGTGAGACCTTTTATATTCGAAATAACGTGCCTGCGGTTATTTAGGTGACTTTTTACTTTAGTGTTGATTTTGACAATTTAAAGTAGTTAGCTGGCGTTGTCGACGATTTCGGTGAAGATTTCCGATACTGCCAACGAAAGTTCCAGAAGATTTCCGCGGAATACTCAAACGATGTCTACGGAGAAGGTTCCATTCAATTTAGGTGGAGATGGTCGACGCTGTCAATGAAAGTTCCAGTGGATTTTTCTAAATTCTCCAAATCACTGGAACCACTTAATTGGCAGCATCGAGGGCAGCATCGAAAATCTCCAATCTACTGGAACCTGTTCCGGCGAAAGTTCCGAAAAATCCACCGGAACTTTCGTTGGCAGCATAGAAAATCTCCAACGGAATTAACTTTAACCGGCTCCGTCGTGAACTCAGACAAATCCTCCAGAACTTTTGTTGTTATCTTAAGAAATCTCCACCAGGACATCCACCAGAGCTCCAGTCTACTGCTACTACTTCTAGGTTGAGCAAAATTTTCATCAATTTTTCTCATTTTCCGGCAGATTTTTGAGGGATCAGTCAGTCAGCACATTGTGCCGAAATTATATTTGGCACAGTTTGGGCACATCCATCAGTACACCTTTGGCACAATCTCGTAGGCATTGGATTGTTGTTAATAAAATGGGAGCACTGCTGGACAATTGTTAACTGTCATTGAATATTCAGTAACATCCTCTAATTGCATATACCAGAGGAACTCAGACCAACAGTTCACTTATAGATCTAAATACGAAATGTAGGTTCTAGAGTGGGCTCAAAAGAAAGAGGCAGTTAAGCAGACCCTATTAGTACAACCAATTCAAATAATGCTGCAACTCACACAAAACAAACTAGAGAAGTCTATTCATCATCCTCTATAGTCGGTATCCAGCAATGTTCCAACACTTTCCGGCCACTGATAGACCGTTGCTTTTCACATCACGAAAGGTTAGGTTTCTGGTCTGCCTTTGAGGGCATTATTAAAAACCCTAAAACACAGGAATTTTATTATCCTTGCGATTTCAAACCAAAACATTCAAGGTGTCAGAAATACCACGTTGCCGGGATGGGTATTTTACAAATATTCGCAGCTTGCTCACAATCGGCACACCTGCGACACACTAATAAAAAAGATGACCCAAGATTGGTGTGCGGAGTGACCTACCCCTAGGAAAATTTACTCATCGCTGACTTACTCCACTTTTTACGATTTAAAGGTTAAAGGTATTGCAATAAAATATAAAATATAATCGAAGAAATGATCATAAATACGCAGTGAGCATTAACTTGTCATGGGATACGTTTAGTAATGACCAGTAATGAGAATTTCTACTAATTTTTGTTAAGATAATATGACACAATCACTGATATAATGATTTACTACAGCCGCTATTATTTTTTCTCGCTAGAAGTCATTTGAAGTTGATGTAGAAGTCCTCTGTTGCCAAGTTAAAAGAAAGGGAATCTTTCGAAAACCGTGATGCGAGTTCAACTTTTTTTTTCTCTTGGCGTGACTCATTATACACCGACTCTAATACAGACTATTGAAAAAATCATCTGGCATCCCTGCAGAAAGTAGTGGCCAGTGGCGAAGATAGCGACAAGGTGGTAAGTGCACGGGAGCGTTAGGAAAATTGTGCCACCTCAGAATCAGTACCGGGAATTTCCGACACCCAGGAAGCGAAAGAGAATTTGATTTACAATACAAGGCCAAAGGATTCCGGGAGGAGCATATGATATGACATGGAAGCTTCCTATCTTGACTTCCCTCAAGAGCTGGGACTTCCAAGGATGTATGTTTAACTACGTAGAAAACTTTCTACAGAACCGTAGGTTCCGAGTATTGAACGCTGGCGCAACCTCTACCTCGAGGTTGCTGGAGAATGGCATCCCGCAAGGGTCTGTCCTTTCGGTTACACTGTTTCTCATTGCGATGAACTCAGTGTTTGAACGCATTCCCAAGGAAGTATACATCATTGTATACGCCGATGATATTACCCTTATCGTGTTAGGTAAATACGGTAGGGTGGTTAGGCACAAGATGCAGGATGCAGTTCAGTCTGTCGTTGACTGGGCAGATGGTGTTGGGTTTGTGATTTCCCCCGAGAAGTCCAAACTGCTGCACGTCTGCTTTGGGCATCATCACAGACCGAACCTGCCTTATGTTAGTATCGGTGAGCATGCGGTCAAGGCCGTACGCGAGATGAAACTGCTTGGTGTGACTATTGATAACAAACTCCGATTTGTTAAGCACGCCAAGTTGGTGAAGGATAACGTCAACAACAAGTTGAATATCCTTCGGACCCTAAATGGTCGCTTCTCTGAAGCCTCTCGTAGTACATTGACCAAGGTTGCTAGGGCTCTGGTTGTCCCTAGCATCCTTTACGGGGCGGAACTGTGGAGCAGGGGTGGTGTCTCCCTGCTCAATATCCTGGAACCTCAGTACAATGAGGCGTACAGAATCTGTAGCGGAGCGCTGAGGTCTTCACCAATAGCTTCCATACATATCGATTAAAGATCCTAAATTTATAAAGAGGCGACATGTCAAAATTGGAACAATCGATTGTCTGTCAAAGTCATAGGAAAAGTCATTCCAATCGAGCAGAAGACCTTTCAAATGGATAAGATGTCGTCTCTTTATAAATTCAGGCTCTTTAAGGTGATACTCTAAGGAAGCCTTAGCGTGAAACTTTAAATTTTAATATTATCTGAAATTTGTTCATTGTAGTGCTGTTACAGGTTGTATTGGTTATCAAAAACAACAGCAGACGCACCGAGAAATGTTAATCCAAGCGAGTTATTAATAAAAGAGAAAATCGATCATCGCGGTTACGTCTTTATGTATGCTCACTGTCGAATTTGTAATATGTGATAGATATGGAAGTCACTTTTTCCCACCTCAAAAACGCCTCGTGTTCTTATGACAAATTATACATGTGCGTCTACAAAACGCGAACGAAATCTTAAAAAAAAACAGCTTTATTTAGTTTTTTTTTTTTGCTCAATCGGTAGATAAAAGATGTACCGAGAACCTATTGGAGGGATTTATACCTAATCGAGATCATCCCGATCAACACTACGAAATGTTGCATAACATTGGTGCGAACTTGTGCGGTCCGTTTTTGTGTGTGCATTCTTTTTGTTAGCATTTTGAAGTTGAATCGCTGAGGAAACCTTATTTCTGATCAATGTCAGTACCACATAAAAATTTCAACTCTCACGAAACTTATAACAAAGAAACTGGAACTTCACGTTTGCTGCAGTGCAGTACACAAGGAGTTTCAATTTCATGAGTTATGGCACAACCGTCCAAGATTTATACCCTAGAAAGCTTGAAGTGATAGGGAATATCAGCCATCATGACGGTCATTGTTGGACGCTTCAATGAGTCACCTGAAGAAAGCCTTAGGCCGCGGCCAGGGTAGACGCGACACGCGACGCGATGCGACTCACGCAAGAAATAATAATAAGATTCCTTTGAATTGGTCGCGTCACATCGCGAATCGCGTCTACCCTGGCCGCCACCTTAGGCCGCGGCCAGGGTAGACGCGATTCGCGAAACGACGCGACCAATTCAAAAGAATCTTATTATTTATTATTATTCCTTGCGTGAGTCGCATCGCGTCGCGTCGCGTTTCGCGTCTACCCTGGCCACGGCCTTACTCATATCTGATTGTAATTTAGGAATCAAATGTAATAGAATGTGGATTCGCATTGTTATGATGCTTTTCATGATGCTTCGTTCAACTAAATATGGTATCAGTTTAAACTTATTTCAATTACCTGAAGTAATCCATTTTGCTTTTCAATCACAAACCGTATGAAATCTAAGTTCAGTTATATTCAGTCTAAGGTCAAAATGTTCCACAATTTTCAGCACACACTTATTTATGGTTCAACTGGTTCCACTCACAATCACAAACTGTTCATATTTATGCAAATTCCACCAACATTCCGTTATCAATTGTTATCACAGTGCTATACAACTCGCATTTCTCTTCATTTGACTCGTGTAAGTAGTACCATTCACAAACAATTTCTTCGCACTTTCAACCCCTTACATCTACTGTAGTGCTATCCAAAGCGACCTCCTTTCCGCCAAATGTCCACTGCGGAACTAAAGTCGCATTGCATCAGGTATCGAAAACGAAACCAACCAACACACCTGGAGACCTCTAGTTCTAGCTTAGCCTCAGTATAACAATTTGCTTGCTCAGCTGACGGTCAGTTCTAGAGATGATCTGCAGCGCGGTGGATTCCAACAAGCACCACTGCCCGATGGAAGAGATGCAAATTCTCTCACGAGCAACGTGCTGCTACGGATAAATGGATCTGTCCGATAATGTCAGTTCCGAGGTGGAACAGTTTAGAACAAAACTATGGAAGTAGCGTCCGTTTGTCTGTGGTCATTTTGCATAGGCGATTTTAGTGTGTCTATGGAAACGTGCGACGCATAACAGTTTATTCAAATGTATTTACTTCAATTGTTTGGAATTGTTCATCGGAAAGAGCAGCGGATTTCTACTTCTGATGTTCTAATCCAAACAACAGATTGATTTTATAAATACTTCCTAGATTTCTTGAAACAAAAATAAAAATTGCACTTTCGCTGGAGTTGACCTTAATCCTTTAACGATTGCTTGAGGTGATACATGCCTCACAGGCTCTTGGCTATGGGAAATAAGTATGCAACGTTTTTGCTTGTTGATTGCATTATGGCACGTGCTTCCGGATGACAATGCTCGCTCAATTTGTTCTCTCATATCCGCCTTCTCTCACGCTCATGTAGAAAAATAGTCGTTGTTGTTGCGGCTTGTTCCAATCCCAGCTGGACTGCATAACAGAGCTCAAACAGCACACATTAAGAGGACAATCCAAAGTGTAATATTGCTACAGATGGCTTTGTAGCAACGCATTCCGTGTAGAAATTTTTACATCAATAATAATATTTATTACCACTGCACATTTTCAAATCATTGCATTGTAAAAACATTGCTTTTTCAACCAAAAAATAACACATTTTCATACATTTCCTTCCATTTTTACTACCATTCTTCCATGGGTTGGACACGTAGGTAGTTTCCGAGAGTGATGTCACAGGAGTGGAACTTCGAACTAATGATCGCGCGCAAGTTGGCACCTAGCCAAGGAACACATTTTAATGTTTTTCCAATATGAGAGTATCAGATTTGAAAAACTCGTCTAAAAGTTACAACACAATCAAGTGCACAACGAGTGCGACCTATCATTATTAATTTTCTATGGATGCAATTTCTAAACTTTCCATAGTTATTAGTCAAATGAGCCGTAATCCTGACAAACTTGTTCATTGATTTTGACGTAGGACTACGTCTTTCTGGATTATACTGAGGTGCAAATCTAAAAATTGTGTAACGAAATAGTGTTAGGTTTTAAACGCTTATAAACTCGGCCAATAATTGATGAATTTCAATTCTTTTCACACCCTTTGATTTAGAATCAATGTATTTTTTTTATTATTTGAAGATTACACTCAGGTCTTTTTTTACACGGGGGATATGTACCGTGTACAAAAAAACCTACGAGATTTTTTTTTTCACATGCTTAAATGTTTTTAGATAATCGGAATTTCATACCATTTGTAATAAAAGCATGCTATGGTCCATATTTATTATTATTATAGTCCATCTGACTTGATAGTCTCAATGAAACACTTAAATCTAAATGTAGTCACTCATTAAAAATTAAAAATTGGCCAACAGCAAACGATGACGAAACATCGAGGCATTGATGTCAAAGTCAAATAGGTCAGAGGCTTCGTTGAATTGATGAATCATGGCGACAAAGGAACTGTTTGCAGCATAGTTGGTTGCATGTACTACTTCATGTAGCAAGGTTCTCGGACGGAGTGTTCGGGCAGGAGCATACAGATTAATTTTGGCCAGTAACTCAGGAACATCATATTCTGCGAGTAAAACTTTAGCAACGAAGACGACCTGCGATATGTTTCGTCGCCTAGCAAGAGTATCCAAACCCAGTAAACGACAGCGGTCAGCATACGGTGGTAAATTCAGCGGGTCACTCCATGGAAGATAGCGCAGTGCGTATTTGACGAATTTGCGTTGAACAGCTTCGAATCGTCCACTTCATACAGCTTGGTAGGGATTCCAGACTACACTCGCGAATTCCAGTAGTGAGCGTACCAATGAACAGTAAAGGGCTTTAAAACACAGAGGATCACGAAATTCCTTAGATATCTTGAACACGAATCCAAGCTGTCGATTAGCTTTGTCGATCGTGGTTGAGAAGTGGCGAGTGTATGTGAGCTTTTCATCCAACATGACACCGAGGTCTTTAACGTGATCGACACGTTGAACTGCAGTTCCAGCAACGTTATAATCAAACAAAATGGCAATCCTAGTTCGACGGAAACTAATTACGCAGCACTTTGAGACGCACAGGACCATAAAATTACGTTCACACCAATCATTAAAGATTTCAAGAAGGTTTTGTAGTTCTAAACAGTCGGCATAGCCTCGAACGACTAGATAAATCTTCAAGTCATCGGCAAAAAACAATTTACCTCCTCGTAGTAGAATAAACGTTACATCGTTCACAAATAAAGAGAAGAGCATTGGTCCCAAAGTGCTACCCTGTGGAACTCCTGATCTGTTCGAGAAACAGTACGATGAGTACTTTCCAATGCATACAGTAACTTCACGTTGCACGAGGTACGATCTAAGCCAGCTGCAGAAGGAAACAGAACATCCAATTTTTCCAAGCTTTGCTAGCAGAACGTCGTGCACAACTCTATCAAACGCAGCTTTAAGATCAGTGTAGATGGCATCCACTTGAAGTTTCTTGCATACATTTTCCATACAGAACGACGTAAAGCTGACGAGATTCGTTTCCACGGAGCGGCCAGGAAAGAAACCATGTTGACATGTACTTATGTAATACTTACAGGAAGCAAACAATCTCTCATTTATCAGCGACTCAAACAACTTAGATTCAACCCCAAGCGAGGTAATCCCACGGTAGTTTTCCACATTGCGTTTGTCTCCTTTCTTGAAAACAGGGAACATAGTAGACCGTTTCCATAGTTTGGGAAATTTCTGTTGGCGAAGTGACAGGTTGAAGAGCAAGGACAACGGAGCAGCTAAGATATCGGAGCATTTTTTTATGACTGCAGATGGAATAACACTCGGACCTGGTGAAAATGATGATTTGGTTTTACTCATCACAGAGAGAACCATTTGTACATCTACGGCAAAAACATCCATGTTTACGACGTCGGTTGGCACATCACGGACGGCTCGCTCAATTTCTGCTTGCGATGGGGAGTCATTCGAGAAGACGCTTAAGAAGTGCCTAGCAAATAGGCTGCATTTGTCCTCGGTTGTCAATGCTACGTCATTGCCGAGAAACATTTTTGACGGCAGTCCAGTTTCCTTCCTCTTAGTATTCACAAACGACCAGAATCCCTTGGGGTGGCATTGCAGATTATGTTGAGTACGGAGGAGAGCTCTAGATCGCACTCGTTTCAGGTTGCGGAGAGTAGCGTTAGACCAAGGCGGTTTTCTTGGAGGTTGGCACTTCGGTACTGAAGCACAAACACAGTCGCGCAAAAGGCTATTATATCGAGCGGCTGCTGTATCGATATCAAGGTCATTCAACACGTTCCAGTTGATCCGGGACAAGGAACGTCTCAGCAAACGGAAATCAGTCTTCCGGAAATTGAGCCGAGTGGCAGTCATGGTTTCATCAAAACGAATTTGAGATCCGTTCGCGATAGATATATCCAAAGCAGGGTGGAAATTGTCAAGAGGAACGATGACATCAGGCGCTTCAACTACGACACAGTCCAGAAGTGCATTTTCGCTAACAAAAACCAAGTCAAGAAAACGAGACTGGAAATTGGGAACAAGGTTTATCTGGCTCAGTCCATGAAAAGCCGTGCCGTCAACAAGCAAGCGGCTGGCAGGAGTAGTTGAAGATGCAATCGGATCTGGATACGCATAACCCTGGCCTGAGGGTGACCAGCTAAGCCCAGGCTGATTAAAATCACCAAGCAGAAGAGGCACATCCGTTATATCAGCCATGGACGATGCAAATTCTGTAGCATCCAGATGAAGCTGCATTGTGGTGCAGTCATGTCGACGTTCAGGGGGAATATACACCGCTCCAATGAGGATGTCCCGCGAAGTGAGGTTGACCTTAACCCAAACCGCTTCAATTGTAGTAAATAGTTCGTTGGAGATTACGCAGGAGGCGAATTCGTTGGAAACAGCGATGAGCACACCACCACCGCGAGTACGAATGCTGTTGGATGAATTACGGTCTAATCTGTAGACAGTAAAAGAGTCACCAAACAGTTGCACTGAATTGATCCTCCCATCGAGCCAAGTTTCCGTGAATACATAAACGTCATATTACCCGTCAAGCGCAGCCAGAAAAACATCGTCCAATTTAGTCATGAGCCCCCTGGTGTTCTGATAGTAGACACGTAAACCGCTAGAGGGTTCGGTGCGAGCCGTGTCAATGATAACTTGTCCAGGATCCGCACGAGAGAACGGTGAACTATCAGGCAGCGAAAGATCACCTGACGTAGAAAGGCTCGAAGTGGTGGCCATAAGCGAAGATGAACTGAAACGAAGTGGCGGATCAACAGTTGAATTCACATGGACGAGTTCATACTTGCCGTAAACGAGTGGTTGGAAGACCCCTTCACCAGGCCCACACACAGGGCCGGGACGGCTGCAGGTCGCTGGCGGGAATGGCTCGACTGTGGCGGGGGGCTCGGGGGCTTCCATGATGCCAACGGCAGTGCGTCCCAGTAAACAAACAGAAGTTGATTCATCATAATGGTGTAAGTCGTCAATCTTCGGCAGGACTAGATCAGAGGATCTGAATGCTTCTTCCGGTGAATTTTCTGTGGAGCGTCTCGGCTTCTGGTATGGGGGGCTGGTATACTGTTAATGTTATCTTCAGACCACAATTGTCGAGGAGCAGACATATACAATGGCACTCTGGAAACCAAGAATTTTTCAGACAGAGCAGTTGTTGCTTGCTGATTATACTTGCCTACAGTGGAGTTTGGAAGACCCCCTCTCCTAACTCAAACGCAGGGCTGGGACGACTGTTGAACGCTGGCAGCATAGGCTCGACTGCGATGATAGGATCAGGGGCTTCCACAAGGCTAGTTGCAAGTGTGCGTCCGAGTGTCGAGTTGAATAAAGCAGGTTGTGCTTTTATCAGAAATGATCGGCTGTAGGCATAATACATTTCAGGAAGTGGATTGTTCGAAATAATGTCGTACTTGCCTGATATAGGGTTTTGGAAGACCCCTTCATCAAATCCAAACACAGGACAGGGACGGCTGGAGGTCGCTGGCAGGAATGACTCGACTGTGATGGATGAATTAGGGGCTTCCATAACACATATGGCAGGCGTGCGTCCCGGTGTCCAACATGGGTCAATCACGAAGGAGTTCATTGTTGAAGTTCGACTAGAAGTGATAATCGTTTCAGGGACGGAACTATTCAGAAAGCGATCATAATACAAGTATGACTGCAATCGAAGCAATCCGGTACCAGACTTGCTCCCAAGTTTCAGCTCTGTTCAAATGAATGCTGCAAACATTAGATCCCGTTCAATCGACCGGAATGGCAGAGAAAGCACAACCGACACGATAGTTGCTTCGTGTGATCCGGGAAAATCTCAACTACATTTTTATTATCAAAACGTCCGAGGGCTTGAAACCACAATCACCGACGTCTTCCTTGCAACCTCGGAAAACAGTTATGATGTGTTTGTTTTCACGGAAACATGGCTCGACGACCGAATTAAATCATGTCAATTGTTCGGTGATGGATTCAGCGTTTATCGAACCGATCGTTCTGCTTTGAACAGTACCAGGACACGTGGTGGAGGTGTTTTAATAGCTGTTTCTAACAAACTCGAAGCAGCTTTAGTGCAAACCTCTTCGAGTGCAAGCATGGAGAGCATATGGGTAAAGATCTCATCCGAAACAAGGTCTATCTTCGTTGGTGTTTCATACGTACCACCAGAGAAGTCCGCTGATTGCGAGTGCATCCAATCTCACGCTGACATTGTTTCGGAAATTATTGAAATGATGGGTAACAATGATGGGATCATCTTTTTCGGGGATTTCAATCAGCCTCGAATCGTCTGGAAATCAGTGAACAACGTCTACGCATTTGCTGATCCTCTTGCATCAAATTTTTTCTCAAGCTTGCCGCATTCTTCTGGACAGCCTTGCTTTTGGAGGGTTGAGACAACGAAATATGATACGCAATCACTTGGACAGAACGCTTGATTTGATATTTTCGAACGACTGCATGACAGATTGCAGTTCAGTTGATGAGGCCCTTGAGTCGGTTGTGGATATCGATCCTCATCATCCAGCTCTAGTTTTCACGGTGTATTGTTCAGCAATCTTTCCATTTGTTGAGAACGTCGATGAACATGATCGTGACTTTAGTAAAGTTGATTATGACGCACTCAACTCTATGCTTTCTCAAGTTGATTTGTCTACTGTTAGTCAGTGTAGCAACGTAGATGATGCTGTTAGTTGCTTCAACAGTATACTGCGCGATTACATCACATTCTGTGTTCCGTTCTCAAGACCTCGGAGAAAACCTGCTTGGTCCGATTCTCGCTTACAGTACCTTCGACGTATTCGATCTAAGATGCTTAAACGCTTCTCGGCACGCAAAAATGGCATCACCAAACTGGCGTTTGCACGAGCTAGTGGCAACTATCGGAGCTATAACCGTTACTTGTACGGCAGATACGTAAGACGTGTTCAGGACAATCTGCGAAGAAATCCTAAACAGTTCTGGAATTTTGTAAACACTAAGCGAAATAAAAGCGGCCTGCCATCTACCATGCGCATGGAAGATCAATCTGCCTCCACCGCGAACTATTTCCTGCACGATTTGTGAGTGTTTTTCAGGCATCAACTGCGTCTCCATCGGATGTTGAAACTGCGACAAGGTCCCTTCCCGTGGACGCATTCGACATTGATATTTTCGATGTTAATCAGACAATGGTGGAGAATGCACTGAAGAAGCTGAAATCATCTGTATCACCTGGACCGGACGGTATTCCTGCGTGCATATTGAAAAAATGTAGTGGCATGTTGATTACACCTCTGCAAGCTATATTCAACCTCTCTCTTCGAGGCCAGCAGTTTCCAATCGCTTGGAAGATGTCATACATGTAGCCTATCTTCAATATAGGCAGTAAAGTGGATGTGTCAAACTATCGTGGAATAATTTCGTTGCCTGCCGGATCCAAATGCTTTGAGATAATTCTCAATGATGTTATGTTCCAGGCCTGTAAAACGTACATTTCAACATCTCAGCATGGATTTTTTTCCGCAACGTTCAGTCATCACTAATCTGTGTGAATACACGTCGTTTTGCATCAGCGAAATTGAGCAAGGAGGTCAAATCGACAGCATATACACTGACATAAAGGCTGCGTTCGACTCTGTTAATCACGATATTCTGTTGGCTAAGCTGGAGCGACTAGGAGCATCTTCGAGAATTTGTAGTTGGCTGCGATCATATTTGACTGGCCGTCAATTGTTCGTGAAAATTGGATCAGCCGTGTCTGCACCTTTCATTCCTCGATGTGGGGTGCCGCAAAGGAGCAACTTGGGGCCGCTGTTATTCGCGTTGTTCTTCAGTGATGTGTCCCACGTTCTTCTAAATTGCTGCCTAATGTTCTACGCAGACGATTTGAAAATCTACCTGGTTGTTAGGAGCACCAATGATTGCCGTCAATTGCAACAACAGCTGGATTTGTTTGTCAGTTGGTGTGTACTGAATCATCTAGCAGTCAGTGTGTCCAAATGCTGTATCATATCCTTTCGAAGAACGAGAAATCCTATCCTACATGACTATACTATCAATGGCACTGTACTGAATCGGGTTGATCATGTTAAAGACTTGGGTGTGGTACTGGATTATCAACTCACATTCAAAATGCACTATTCGGAAATAGTTGATAAAGCAAATCGTCAACTTAGTTAGATCAATTCTTCAATTTGCTTCTGCCGTCTGGTCTCCGTACGATGCTGTGTGGATTTCACGAATTGAATCAGTGCAGCGGAAATTTGTGAGATGTGCTCTACGAGGCTTGTCATGGACCGACTCATTACGACTACCACCCTACGAGCACCGCTGTGCGCTGCTTGGTATTGAACCGCTAGTGGATAGACGCAAGTTCAGCTGCGAAATAGACTGCCCTGCATTGCTGAGTCAGCTCAACATCTACGCCCCTCAACGAGTGCTGCGATCTAGACAGCTATTGCGCCAGCCAACGAGACGAACACAGTACGGATCCAACAATCCCATGGATTCGATAAGTCGAAGACTCCAAGACAATTACAGCTTGTTTGACTTCAATATCTCTACCAACGTCTTTCGAAACCGCCTACGGAATCGACCAGAATGATTTTGTTTTTTTCTGTACAACGTGTTAAAGTTTTTTTTAAAGTTAAGTTTTATTCATTAAGACCACGATGTCAGATGGATTTATACAATAAATACAAATACAAAATACAAATACAAAATACAAATACAAAATACAAATACAAAATACAAATATAGACATATTTTTAAAATTTCTGTATTTCCACCAAATATGTGATTTTTTTAAGTATGCCATTCGATTACCTATAGCTTGAAACGGATCATGTGATTGGAATCAAGTCGATATCGTTAAAAACGTACCGTGTAAATCGCGAAAAACAGTGTAAAAATAACCGTGTAAAAAAAAGACTTCAATGTATAGTAATTTATCATCAGTAAACTATTGAAATTTGATCAAACTGTTAGGCCACAATCAACTAATCTCGTGCTTGCTTGCTATGACTATCGAGGGAACAGAGGGAGAGACGACCCGTTACGAGGTTATAAAAGAGCTTACCTGTACGTTTTGCTTCAGATCATCAGCGGATGTTACGGTTTTTACATCGTTAGACGCCGTACACGGCCAATGAGGCTACCTCCCAATTGAGTAGGATTTCTCTCAAAATTGTAGAAAGTGAGTAAAATTTTCCTCAAAAATCTGCTTGAAAAATGGAAATGCTACGTATTTTAAGTCTATGAGTACACTAGTACACGGCGAATGAGATTAGCTCAAAATTGAGTCGAATTTGATTCAACATTTGCAAAAATTTCTAGATTTTCTAGGAAAAACTTCTTGAATATTATAGAACTCTGTTGAATATACAAAATTTCATTTGCCCAATGGCACTACGCAATGTAATGCAATTGCGAGTTGAATTCGATTCAGATATTGATTTACTTTTATCGGCCGTGTAGATTGTAATTTTGACGTAGGATTACGTCTTCCGGCAAAATATTGGGGGTGTAATATCAAAGAACCAAAATCGACCGCGTCACGAAAAGTGGTCAGGAATTTGACCACTTATAACTTTGTCAATAGCGGAAGGATTTTATTTCCAAACAAGCCAATCGATTGGAAATTTTTCTACAAATCTGCTAAAATACAGACTTTATCAATTTTCAATAGGTCACTATTGAAAATTACACAAATGTCCAACTGCTACAATGGTGATCAAAATATCACCGACTGCCTGCAAAAACGCTGTCCCTAACACAGATTTCAAAATCGGTACTTATTCAATCATCAGCAGCAGCAGAGCTTTCGGCGCGTGGCGTTGAACATTGTTCTCCAGCATACAACGAAAAGCTGCCCGCAAGCAGCGAGCTGCAGCCCACATGAGCGTCCATTCATCGAAGAAAGATGCCGCACCGCTACTGATCGAATTCAGTTGCTCGTCGTGAGCCGCTGTGGGCCATCTACGCCAAGCGCACCACCCTAGTTCCAAACACCATACAGCTCGCCAGCCTCATCCGTGTTGAACCACCATTAATTATTGTTGTTTAAGAGATAATTTTCATTGAAAGTTTGCTCGCCTTGCTGACGGCAACATCACCCCCAAAGCTATTTGATAATGTACCTAGCGATGTATTTTTGAAATAAACTGCCCACCATGTCAGAGGTTTCAGCCAAGTGCACCGTTTTGTTGCCTGAATTAGGGTGTCAAAAGATTTACGAGCGTCCAAACCAGGAAGAAGAAGGTCGTGATTGCATAAATTTGAAGAAAAAATAGATCATAGAGTTCATAAATTGGTCTTTTTCCTGATGAATCACAATGAACCTGTGGAGTCTCACCCAGTGCATTTTGCTCGGGGTACTTATGGGGTTTTCCCTGTTCTGATTGGCCATCCACATTTCCAATCGATTCCCCAACAAACATTGAATGTTGAATAAGAGCTTATTCAGACAAAAATAAGCTTCTTCCGCAAAAAAAAAAATGCTTATTCAGCTGTTGATCAACTCAAATTGTTTGTTGGGTCTCTATCAATTCCATTCAACAGTAAAGATTCATTTACCTTTCATATGGTTGCGTTATCTTAAAAATTTATCGCCGCATTGACGAGAACCTGTCAACATGCCAAAATGAAAGATGTATTTTGTAGAACTGGCGTTTAAACCGTCATAAATTGAAATGAAAATAGATCATCTGTCAAACTGTTGTTTGCTAAAATCAGCTAAAAATTGACGGTACCACTTTCAAGCTATGCGATGAAAAGATCAGAACGCTAATAAGATTTTAATTACTGTATAATTAGACTAAGTATCAGCCTACTAGTCTTAGAGTTACCGCTATGGTATCAGTGTCAAATGAACGGATTTATACCATTTATGTAGTACAGTAGGGTACAGTGCAAGTTGGGCAAGGTTGGAAGATTTTCCTCGTCCAAATGCATAGAGAGAGACAGTTAAATGATTTTCATCAACTTGGATTTTCGACGATTAGACATTTATCTCAATACGTTCGCAGATGGCGCTGTCATAACATTGATAAAGATAACGATAACAAATGTTGTTCAATTGTCTCCTTCTTGATTCCATTACTTAACGTCGGTCTCTGTTCCGCAATCAAGCGCCAATCACCGACAGACATCGATTGCCATTCATTTTTTTTCCTTGATTTGTTTTCCGTCGATCTTGTTTTCCGTGCTGAGCACCAATGCTACCGATGCCAGGGAGGCAGCTCCCACACCTGTTCCCTACCTATCGATCCATCAACTCATGAACCGGGGACCAACGGCTTTACTTCCCCGTGATCAGAGATGTTATGCCTCAGAACATCCCGGCGGCGCCGACTGGGATTGAACCCAGGGCTGCTGGGGTGAGAGGTAATCACGCTTACCACTACACCACCGGCGCCGCTGTCGTTTACCATTCATTAACGGCAATCCTTACCGGACATCAAATGGCACGGGAGGCGACTTTAAATTGTTATGGGATGCGTTTGGTAATGATCAGTTATGAGAATTTGTAATATTTCTAGATAGAACTGGAATTAAGGCCTAACCCCTAATATAGGCCTAAGGCCTATCGATGATTTCTAGAAATTCAAGGCTCGCCCACGCAAACCAACATCCTTATCAGTTAGGGAAAGACTTCCCCTATCCGATGATTGTGTTGGTCTGCGTGGACGTGCCTTGAGTTCCTAGAAATCATCGATAGAAGTCATTGTTTACAAAAGCTGTTACGCCCTAATTCCAGCTCTATCTAGATTTGTTGTCAAGATAATTCGACAAAATCACTCTTATAATCATTTACTACAGCAGCTAATTTGTTTTCTTGAAGTTGATGCAGAAGTCCTTAGCTGCCAAGTGAAAGGGAAGGAAACCTTTCGAAAACGGTGATGCGGGATCCACTGTTTTTCTCTTGACGTAACTCTTTACACGGCCAATGAGAACGACCCAAATTTGAGTTCAGTGAACTCATCAATCGAATAAAGTGCAGGAACTCAGCGATGAGTAAATTTGTCTAATGTTTTTCCAGGTTTCTCCAGGTTTGTCCAGGAACAAATTCCCGAATATGATAAAGATTGAATTCACTCAGTCTATTGGTACTACTCCTCCTGAACGCTAGAGAAAAGCAAAAAAATCTCGAATGTATATGATTGATCGCGAATATCTTGTGATAGGAAAAATGTAGCAAGAAATTCTTCCAATATTTTTAGCTTTTTTTTATTATCTATTGAATAAAACATAAATTCCATGTGTTTTCTGCACGAAAATGCGTAATTTTATCATCAGAAAACGAGGCGTTTCCGTGATGGGACAAAGTGGTTTCCCAAACACAGTCGCCGAATATTGATACCGAGCACGTAATCCTACATCAAATCTACAGTCGTGTATTGGATACAACCACTTACTTTTTTTTTCTCGATTTTAGTCATATTCGAGCAGATTTTTGAGGAAAATTTGACTTACTCAGTGAGTAACTCCACTTTCACGCGCTATTTCTGTGCCACCTAGTGCGATGAAGGAAGTTCTCATCTAGCGTCCAGAATGTCAAACACAACAGGAAATGTTGTTGCAGTTGAGTTATTAACGAAAGAGAAAGTCGATCGAAGCAGATAGGACCTTTTGAAATGTTTGTCTAGAATTGGCGTTTTAAGCGAAAAAAATGTAAACGATAGAAGGAGTAGAGACAATGCACCAATTGAAAGGCCTGTGTTGATAAATATAAGCATGAATAAGCACTTAAAAACTTAACTGTTCACCCCCACTTCCCCTACATGATTGCTGCCATATGCAACTTACTATTGAATGTTCATGTCAGAAGACCATCAGCTTATTTATTTTTCTTTTCTTGTTGTTGACATATTGTTGGCTATGTATAGAATGCAAGTTATCTCGTAGCAAACCATGGGGAAGGCTAGAACGAGTTGAAAAAAAACACAACAGTTTTTTTACCCATGAGTAATTTCCACAAACACCCGAAAAGTCCAGTGCACTTTCACGTTGCAATCAAATGAGTTCAACTTTCAGGAGAATGGTCAGGGAACGGATTTTGAATCGATTGCAATGCAACGGATTGTTTGGGCCACCCTGACCAGTAAGTATGTAAAGCATGCGATATCCGCTGTTGGAAAATTAGCTCGAGATCGTTGCCAAACATTCCATTCCCCTTTCCCCCCTGCACAGTTGCTTTGCTGTCAGCGTTTGATCAACGTCGCTCAATTAAAATGTTTCGCCCAGCGGCGAAATCTCCCGACAGTTTGATCTTCACACTGGCACTTCTCTCTATATTAACTATAGATTCATAGCCGATACTCACCTTAAAGGGCACTGGGTTCAAAAGAAAATTGTGTACCGTCAAATGAAAAAAATAAGACACAGAAAGATTCACGTGCTACCCCGCAGAATGATTGAACTACTAAACGGCCACTATCGGACAAACTCCAACCGTAGTCGAACGGAAAAAAAATCTGAAATGTTTTCAACTTGGACGTGATAAGACCAATGCGCGCGTCATGGCATCAACAGGGATTAAGCGTCATCGTTCGTTCGATCGGAGTAAATCTTATATATATTTTGAATATGAGATGTTTTCAGAAGAAGTCATCCGAGGAAGGTCACTCGAACCACACACAGCCCAAAAAGAAAGTCAAAGTTTTGTTTTGGGGAACTAATCAGTAGCATTCTTGTAATTGTGCAATCAAGGTTCCAAAAATAGCAATCAGAAAGTTTCGCAAACGTTAGATCGTCTTTCGCTACTTTCAACATCACCTACACGGACAATAAGAACGACCCAAATTTGAGTTTAGTTACCTCTTAAATCACATAAAGTGCAGAAACTCAGCGATGAGTAAATTTGCCTCATGTTTTCCCAGCTTTTTCCAGGTTTGTTCAGGAAAAATCCCGAATATGAGAAAAGTAAAGATTGGATTCATTCAGTCGATTGGTACTACTCCTAGACGGAGTGAAATTTTCCTCATTTTCCGGTAGATTTCTGAGGTTTTCCACAGAAAATCATGAGATTTTCTCATCTCTGATTTCCTGCACTTTTGGTGATTAAATATGAGCAAACTAAACTCAAATTTGGTTCGATCTGATTGGCCGTGTAACTGCAATCTCGCGTGATTTAGGCTGTGAACCATTTGCCGAGTTAAATTTAACTCGTGGTTAAAAGTGACATTTCGAAAGTTATTTTCTATGTTCGAAAATCCCCGTGCTGTCGATCGACCGGTTTTCGAGCCACGGTTGTCAAAATTTAACTTCTTGTCTGTCAGAAATAACCATGCTCGGATAGCAGGGTTAATCGATAACTTTTCATCTGTCAAATTTTAACCAAAAGTTAAAATAATCCACCAAATGGTTCAGAGCCTTATTAACCCTGATCGAAGAGTAGCTTTCACGCTTATTCTGGTCAACTCAAAATTGAGTCGAATGTACTCATCTCAGCGGCAAGTATGGCTACTCAAAATTGAGTAACCTTATGTTGACTCACTTTTGAGTAAACTACGTTCGCACGTAAATTGAGTCAAATCCACTCGCCGGTATTTTCAGTTGCAGGGAGGGTTTTTATTTTGGTTTTCATTCAAGGAAATGGAAATTGCCTGCTCCGGATTCCTTCTACCGGAGCAATAAACGGTTCAACACCGTTTCCCTAAGCAATTCGTACTTACCTGAAGGCATTCCAGCCGGTTTTGAGTAACATTTTCTATGAGCTTTCCTCCGACATGACTGGCATTTTTTCCAAGTCCAGGATTTTGCTGACTGAGTGGCTTTTACTCAGTTTGACATTTCTCATTTACTCAATTTTTGACTACTCGATACATCGGACGAAAGTGAGTACGATCGACTCACCTGGTGAGTAAGCAGAAGTTAGCGTGTTGTAAACTAACAAAACAACACAACTAAACTAAGGCTAAGGTGTTTGTTTAATCATGGTAAATGCGTTTCGAGGATGACGCAGGCAAGGTAAAGGCCCCTGGGGGGGGAGGTGATGGCCAATCAGCCTACTGCTCATTCTTGTATGAAATTGGTTCCAAACGTAAACAAGCCCTGTAGGTTTCATATGGCTTGTTTACGTTCGGAACCAGTTATGCGAGGTAGGCGACGATTGTTCGTATATGACAGCCACCTCCCCCCCTTGAAAGGCCCATCCACATTAGATCCGTTTGCGTTGACGTAAATTTGACAGTTAGACAATAGATTTGGCTGTAACTTTGTCGCGTCAGATCCGGATCTAATGCGGGCCCTTGACGAAAACATGACGGTTGAGTACATTTAACTGAAAATTGAATTCTTGTCTACTTTGAACCGCAGCATGTTATGAAATATATTGATATATTCTTCGTTAGTTCTGTTATGCAACACAATTTACAAAAATGTGACTTTCAAACAAATAAGTACTGTATCAAATCGATAGTGAAAACTAATACGTTTTGAGCTTAACAATGATTAACAAAGTTCATTTTCTTTAATTAGAGTTCATCTATCATAACTCAATAAATGAGCAAATTTGAACTAACGCCACTTTTCTGATAGAACCCAATGTTGAGTTTTTTAAATCTAATTTTGAGTGTTTTTTGCCTACAGTGTATAAAAATCAATTTCGCAAATTTGAGTTAACGATGTTTGGTGAAATTACTATTTGTACCCCTTAAAAGAGCGATGGGTACCCCGGGTATGTTTGCTTTTTACAAAACTCAATCATCGAGATACAATCAAAAGATGTTTTGCAAAATCGATGGTCCTCCGAAACAGGATCCGGAAGCTCTGGGGAAGTGGCCAATCTCAGATTTCAACATAAACTAGTCATGCAGCATACCAATTTTTATGAGAATTCCAACCATATACGATGTTGCTTCCTTCTGCTAATATACTCAAGAATACAAGGTCTTCCAAGCTATCGATAGTGTATGACAGAATTTACTAATTAGATGGCACTAAAACCAAAATGATACACATTACATAACGATATCTACAGATCCTGTACATATGGATGGTTCCCGTCTTCAGCAAAATTGATGAGATGGATAAAACCTATCTAAAAAAAATGAGTAAGTTCAGAATTCACTCACGAGGTGGCGCTAATGTGACATTAATTTTTCATTATCATTTTCAGATGGACAAGACCTATCCTAAGGTAAAGGTGGGAAAATTCACGTTTTGTTAAACCTAAAACAGTAGACGCACACAAGAGCGAGAGGGCTTGTACCGCTGCCAAAACACTCAAAGGATACTGAAGGGAGGAAAATCGTAGCCTTAAGTAGAGGTAGACTACCTCTTTCGACCATTCCACCCCTGTGCCGTTCAGGCAGATCTTATTATTTACCGACAAAATATTCAGACAAGGACGTCCAGGCATAGAGGTAACTCTAAGACTAGAAGGTCTCGAAATAACGAGCTCAACTTTTTGGCTCAGCTCTGGTACTCTCTTCGGTCCCAAGCTAATCGATTCACCCCTCGAAACATAAGAAAAACCAATAACCCCTCATTTTATCTGTCAAACTTTCATAGCGAATCAAAACAAACATTGTGTAGTACTAGAATTTCGACTAGAATGGGATACGTTAATCGTTTGCTTGGGACCAATAGGCTAGTCAAGTAGTGAGCCAATTTAAAATCGTTAGTTTCGTATTGATTGTTGGTCCAGGCCTCTCTGAAGTTTGGCAGTCAGAGCTCCGATTATTATTATTATTTAGCTTTATTTAGGAGGCTTTCAGCCTTAGGCTGGTTCGCCTCCAAAGGTCAGAGCTCCGATGACCCTACCCTTGTAGACGATGGATGTGTAATCTGCGAACAGACACAACGATCCACCATCAGGGAGGTGAACAGGTTGAATAGAATGGGGCCAATGATGCTTCCTTGTGGAACCCCAGCACCGATGTTGAAAGCATGCGATGTGATGCCATTCAGAGAGACTCGGAACGTCCTGTTCGATAGATAGTTGTTAATTATCTTCACTAAGAAGATTGAAAGACCGTAGTGCCAACAATCAATACGAAACTAACGATTTTAAATTGGCTCACCACTTTAGTAGCCTATTGGTCCCAAGCAAACGATTAACGTACCCTATTCTAGTCGAAATTCTATTACTACACTATGTTTGTTTTGATTCACTATGAAAGTTTGACAGATAACATCAGGGGTATGTGGATTCATGCAGAACATGCAGGGGTGAGTGAAATAGCTTGGGACTGCTTGGGACCGTTGTTCTGGTACTGAGTGAGCCAAAAATAATAATGATTTTCTTCGGGACCCAGTGGTCTTCGAGTTACCTCTATGGTAGTGCTGCAGTTTGAACATCAGGCCATCATGCCAAACATCGTCGCATGCTTTTTCAACGTCCAACAACGCCATCGCAGATGTTTTCGA
The DNA here is from genome assembly GCF_037179485.1 of Ochlerotatus camptorhynchus. Lineage (NCBI taxonomy): Eukaryota > Metazoa > Arthropoda > Insecta > Diptera > Culicidae > Ochlerotatus > Ochlerotatus camptorhynchus. The sequence goes on along the minus strand of NW_027040862.1, from coordinate 1,472,275 downwards.
AACAGACTTGTTCCGTCTGAGAATGTTTGTAACTCGAGTCAGCTGGTGGACGGTTGAACCATAGAGGTAACTCTAAGACCATAGAGGTAACTCTAAGACCATAGAGGTAACTCTAAGACCACTGGGTCCCGAAGAAAATCATTATTATTTTTAGCTCACTCAGTACCAGAACAACGGTCCCAAGCAGTCCCAAGCTATTTCACTCACCCCTGCATGTTCTGCATGAATCCACACACCCCTGATGTTATCTGTCAAACTTTCATAGCGAATCAAAACAAACATAGTGTAGTAATAGAATTTCAACTAGAATAGGGTACGTTAATCGTTTGCTTGGGACCAATAGGCTACTAAAGTGGTCAGCCAATTTAAAATCGTTAGTTTCGTATTGATTGTTGCTAAGACTAGAAGGTCCCGAAATAACGTGCTCAACTTTTTGGCTTAGCTCTGGTACTCTCTTCGGTCCCAAGCTAATCGATTCACCCCTCGAAACATAGGAAAAACCAATAACCCCTCATTTTATCTGTCAAACTTTCATAGCGAATCAAAACAAACATTGCGTAGTACTAGAATTTAGACTAGAATGGGATACTTTAATCGTTTGCTTGGGACCAATAGGCTAGTCAAGTAGTGAGCCAATTTAAAATCGTTAGTTTCGTATTGATTGTTGGTTGAACGACCTTTCCGAAAACCAAACTGTTCCTCGAGTAACAAGTCGTTTTGTTCGGCAGATGTTAGGAGCCGGTGGTAGACTGCTCTTTCGAACAGTTTTGATAACCCTGAGAGAAGGCTGATTGCTCTATAGAGTTCTCCAGATGCACAAAAGTGTGCGTGAGACCGCGCGCTACCTTTTTAAGTAGTTGTGATATCGCGATACCTTCTTCGTTTTTACGTATGGATGTCGGATTTTAGTGTTCGTGAGATTGCACTTGGAGATCTCTATAACTTGAAGGAAAGGACGGATCCTTCCCAGGTTTCCGGATGGGTATGACTTTAGCTGACTTCCAGCACGAGGGGAAGTAGCCAAGTCGGAGGCATAGATTAAAAATCAGTGCCAGATGGTTGTAGAATCTGGAACTCAAGTATTTGAGTTCCAGATTCACGATGCTGTCGAAACCTGGGCCTTCATGTTTTTAGATGATTTGATATAGGCCAACAGTTCGTCAGCCGTAATCTCGGATTCCTCGGAAAAAATATTGGGAATCTGATGGAGGTTGGTTGCGTTTTCAGCAACCTCAGCTTCGTGAGGGCTGACGATGTTTTGTCCGAGATTATGAGAGCTGACGAAGTGTTGACCTATCGCGGCAGCCTTCTCTTCAGGAGTTATCAGATGAACTACTGGGCCGCCGGGACTATCCAGTGGGGTCAGTGGTGGAATGGGTCTTGGCTTATTTTTAGTTAGGTTAGTTTTTGGTTAGTTTCCAAAAGGTGGTCCACCATCCTGGCTTGGATGGTTTTTGTTAGGCGATTACAGTGGGTCTTAAGAACAGGCAGACCAGAGCGTTGGTACTGCCTTCGGATGGTGTTACGGAGTCTTATAAGGTCTTTGGTAGATCTGTCAAGGTTCAGAGTATTGGTCACCTGTCTGGATACTGGCACGTCTTGTTCCCTGGCCCGAGATATCGCCTCCTCGATGGAACGCAGACACCGGTCAACGTCTTCGGGCGTCTCCGGAAGGACACCGTAGTTGACAGAGGAGTCGACACAGTGTTGGAACTGCTCCCAGCTGACATGATGGTAGTTGCGCCGGGAAGCTTGGATTCGGTAGACGGATGAGCCTACTTCGGCCACCACCGGATAGTGGTCCGAACTCAGCTCCTGATGGGTCACAGGTAGCGAGATGTTGTCTCCCATGTTGTTGATAAAGATGTCTATCGTGGAGTGAACGCCAAATCGGCTCAACCGGGTGGGACAGTCCGGCGCTAATATGGTGTAGCGAGCCTCTTGCAGGTCGTCGTTGAGGATGGTGCCGTTTTAGTTGCGTCGACTGTTGCCCCAAGCCTGGTGTTTGGCGTTCAGGTCGCCAGCAATGATGTACTTTTCGCGCCGTCGAGTTAGTTTGATGATGTCCCTCCGCAGGTCTGCTGCCGACCCGTCCCTGATGGTGACTTGCTTGGGGCAGTAGGTCACATTGATGGTGATAGAGCCGACAGGAGTGGAGACTTCTACCCCTAAAGCTTCGATGGTTTTCAGCTGGAAGCTCGGCAGAAACCGACAGTAGATGTTTATCCTTACAGCAATGGCCACTCCTCCTCTCCCGGAGCTGGTTCGATCAAGTCTTAGAAGCCGGAAGTCAGGAAGGTAGATGTTTACCTCCGGTTTCAGGTGGGTTTCGGTGATAACGGCAATGTCGATGTTTTGTTTGTTGAGGAAGTCAACGAACTCGATGATCTTGCTCTTGAGCGAGCAAGCGTTCCAGTTGGCGATTTTGATGGTTTCACGGTCCATAACTGAGCATGAAGGTAGCCACAGTTTGGAGCTGGTCGGATTTGTTCTTGATGGTGTTGGCAATGTCGTGCATCTTGAGGAAGATGATCATTAGTTCCGCTGCGGTGAACCACGAATCATGGTTGATCTCTGGCTGCGGTAGGGACGGTCCATCCTGACGCCAGTTTAGCCCAGGGGCTGTGGGGAGATCCTGCGGCTATGGAGCAGCGGTCGTCTCTTGGCCTGAGTTTGCAGGGACTCTGGCAGTTTGAACTTGAGCGGTGGCAGCACTGTAATCGGTCGTCGAGGTATCGGTGGGAAGTTCGGGTCATTAATTTCCGGCACTGTCTTGCGGCCAGGCTGTCTTTCTTCCGGATCTCGATGTACTCGGTGCGCTTCCGCCAGGCCTTGCTTGTAGCTTTGTGATCAGCACCGCAGTTGGCGCAAATGGGATCGGCTTCATCTAGTCTGTCGCAGGCGTCGGTTTTGTGTTGTTTGCCACACTTGATGCACCGGCTAACCATATGGTAATTCTTCGTTCCATGCCCGAACAGCAGGCAGTTCGAGCATTGGGTGACTCCACGGTTGACCGGCTTGTACCGCTCCCACTTCACCACAATGTTGAATAGGACGCGGATGCCCTGGAGGTCCATCAAGGTTGTTGAGTTCTTCTCAAGGTGGACCAGGTATAGCTGGTCGCGGTACTTGACAGCCTTGTTGTGGTGGGCCATCTTGTGAATTTGGACCGGCTTTAGTCCATTAGCCACCAGCTCTTCAAAGAGGCCGCCTGTGTCCATGACGTATAGTCCTCGCAGGACCACCTTGAACGGCTTAGCAGCCTCGATGTCGTGGGAGAAGTACTCCACCTGTGCCTGGTCCAGCATGGCCTGAACCGCGTTGTAATGGTTCAACACAGGAACCATATCTTCGCCCTTCGTGATGTAGAAGTTTATTTTTTCCCGCAGTCCGGGAGGGAAGCCTTTCACGTAGAAGGGCGACATTCTGTCCTTTATCGGCGGTCCTGTTGTTATCGTCACCGGTTCTGCACCGTCCTTCAGAACAGAGAACCGATTGTTGTCGAGCAGCTTCTTCGTGGCTGTCGCACTGTCACTGTTGTCTTCAGGCCAAGACCGTTAGTTCTTAACGAGCTTAATTTGCCCGTATTTATACCCTACGCATTTTTCATCCGTTTTCTCATTGGCTGCTAGTTGTGTCGGGATTTCCCCTCACGATGTTTCACGCCAACGAAATTTTACTCAAATTGAGTGTTTCATTACTTGATTTAACTCTTTTTTTTTGATACCTTCAAATAAAGGTATACTTTTTTGTTATTTTTATTCTACTTCATCTACAACACCTTGGTTAAAAGAGCGAGAAGGTGACAGCTTCTCTGAAAGTTCAGAGCACTTGAGAAAAAAATGTGGGAAGAACCTCAGGTATTCTAGGTCTAGAGATCTTCAGGCAAGCTGAGGGACCATAAGGGAAGTACCAATAACTTCAGGAAAGTAGTTAGGACTTACAGAAAAGGTATGGTTAAAGTTCCGGAATCTTAAGGAAAGTGAATAGAACTTCTCTATAGATTAGGAAGCCCAGAGATTTTCAGAAAAGTTTAAAGAATTTATGGACGTTTTCATTTAGTTCTGGACAGTGTCACTAGCTTCAGGAGAATTGTGAGACCTTCAGGGTAGCTTCAAGATCAGAGAACCTCAGGGTAGTTCAAATTCAAAGAAAATTGCAGGAGTTATGCAGAGGTTTCAAGAATCTCAGGGAATTTCAGAAAACTTCAGGGGGGCGACCCCGGCGTAGTGGTTAACATCCATACTTCTCACGCCAAAGTCACGAGTTAAAATCTCACCCCGGACGAGTCACGAATGACCCAAAAGTGTTAAAGTAACTATAATATATATAAAAAAAAAATCTTCAGCAAAGTTTCGAGATCTTCAGGGAGGTCCAGTGAACTTCAGACAAGTTTTTACATTTTTAGGCAGAATTATTATTTTTAGGGATGTTCCGAGAACTTCAAGGAAAATCAAAGGAACTTCAGAGCAGTTCCATTTATTAATTTCAGGATTCATTCCGAGAATTGCAGGAATTTTGTTTATCACAAAAATTGTAGTGTCCACCATTAAACTAAAAAACACGGATCCAAAATATTAAGAATTTTAAAACTGGATGCAGACAACTTTATCCCGTTTTAATTAGAGGCAACACAATTGTGTGTACAATCCCAAGTTAAAATTAGGGGCGCTCCTTAAAGGGGCGTATGGAATTGGAGTGGATAGGGCGCACATATGAAAAATCAGCTCTAAATTTACCATGACAGCACGGCTGACTATGTCTTGAACTCAACACAACTCCCAACCTGTGGGTTTGAATTGAGTTAGCCAGCACTTTCGAGCAGTATTATGACAGAACTGTGTGTCCAATACCAAGATGCCACTTGCCACTTGAAAATTTCCCTCTGCTTCCTTGGTTGGATACTCACCCACACCAAAAATTTCCATGACCATTCGGTCACATGTTACCTCAGCGAAAAACGTGATTCGAAAACCAACAAAAGTGACGGCATCGCATCGACATACCGGCGAGACCTATCAAACAGGCACTGATAACAGAGTGTTCCGTTGTTGTTTTGTCATTGTTTGCCCGGTGAGTCGGAGGACGGTACTGAAACTGGACCCTGCGTTCCGCAATGGCTACCTGCCACAGACCAATTGAATAATAATTAAATATTTGATTAGCTCGACTGGGCCTGCGAAGGAGAGTGAGTGTGATGGCCATTGGGTTGTGATATTTTAAACAGGAAAAAATGTCGGCTGATTATTTTCCATTAACTTTATTCATCATCAGTAATCATCTAAGACAAACATCGACCGTTTGCCAACACTTGCTTAAATTCCTTAGGGTTTAACTAATTTTACTTTTTGTAAATATCTTTACAACTAAATTAACAATTTGTCTAGGTTTGCTTTCCTTGCTTGATGGGATTTACTATAGTAGAGATGTGTCATGATGTTACATGAAGTTACATAATTTAGTGGATACAGTTGTCTTACATTTCAGTTGAAAGGGCCTTTTTCGCGAGAACAATAATTTCGATATCTATGGGATTTGGGGAGAAATTAGCTTTACATATGTCCCGCGATGCATAATATCAGAGATGCCGCAATTCGGTTACCATGGTTTCTGTTTTGTCTCAGATACTGTAGTATTGCTGTAAATATATGCGGGTGTGTGAGTGTGTTTCTGTGATGTATGGGCATGTGATGGTGTGGGTTGCCTATATTTGTAAATAGTGACTTTGCGTCCCTTCTTCCTGCTGTAGCGAAGCACTTTTCCCTTCCCTTTATTGTTCCTGCAACAATAACAACAAACTGATATGGCACGTTAAAAAAAAACTGGTTTCCCGTGTTAATCGCCAGTGGAGTGCGGAGATTGGCTTGTTCATCTGTTATTCGGAGATAGTCGGAAGATGATCCGGAGGTATTGTTCTTTGTTACTGTTCAGTGCTGTCGATTGTTTATTTTTTAAATTTTTAATTTGTGGCTGTTTGGTTACTTTTTTATATAAGAGAAACTGATATGATTGAAACGCTTCGTTTTGGACACGTTTGACTAAGCTAACACCCTTCTTTGTAACTTTTGTTTATAAGTTTATTTACGTGAAATTAATTTACTACTGACCTTTTTTTAAAAATGTAAATTTTCGAAAAATTTGATGCTTAATAAGTAATAACTTAGGTTTCATAGGTTAAGATAAAAAACAGTTTAAAATAAGCACATAACTACGTAATATCAGACGAAAATAAAATTAAATCCGATCAAAACACTTTAAAAAAAAACTCGATAACTAATATCCTCTGCTAATGGCCGTCGTTGCGTGGTGGGTGATTGCTTTCAATTGACATTGAACTTATTACGAACGAACGGAAAACGATATTTACAAAACTAGCAACCAAAGACCAGCCGCGACCTAGACGGCTTGTGGCTCCATAGATTCCATAGATTGCGCAAAGGCCGGCCCTCAAGACATGTATGCATTATACGATTAAAGCGCCTCCCTTCTCGAGTCGAAACGTCGAAAGGGAATAATCTTACACATACATTTGCTATAGCTATGTAGTATGCTTACGAAGTGTTTGTGTTGCCAGTCTCATGATTTAGTTCTTTCCTCCGAGCAGCGCCTGGATCTCGGCATTCGTTTTTCCCTTCGTCTCCGGAACCTTGATGAACACATACAACGTGCAAACAAGCATCCAGAAGCCGAAGAACCAGAACGTCCAATCCGAACCCAGCACTTCCTGCATGGTGCCGAAGGTCTTCGTGACCAGGAACACCAGCGACCAATTGAACATGACCGTCAAGGCCGAAGCCAGTCCTTTCACATCCGGTGCGCAAAGCTCACCCATCATCATCCATGGAATCGGTCCGAAGCCAAGCGAGAAGCTAACGATGAACAGTACAACCGAAGCCAACGGGAGCCATCCGATGCCGGACACATCCGCCTTGTCGTTCTGTAATTTGAAGTACACTCCCAGCACGATCAGGCAAGAACCCATGATGAAGCTGCTCTGCAGCAGCAAAATCCTACGACCGGCCTTATCGATCAACACAGACGATACAAAGGTCATCAGCACCTGGACAACACCGACGACGATACCGCAGATAGCCGGATCCATAGTGCTTCCGGCCGACTTGAAGATCGGAACCGTGTAGAAAATGACCGCATTGATACCGGAGAACTGTTGGAAGAACATCAACAGCAGTGCAATGACCAGAGCGTTCCGATTGGTGACCTTGGTGAACAGGTCGGAAACCTTGGCTTCCCCCTTGACCGCATCCAAATCGGATTGAATACTTTCGACGGCACTCTGTGTGTTGCAGTTTGCTCCCCAGAACCACTTGAGCGCCGCTGCGGCATCACTGCGACGACCCTGAAACGGCAACAAGTACATCAACAATCGCAATCAAGTGGATCAATCAATCGCAACTCACCTGCTTCACCAGATAGGCTGGGCTTTCCGGAATGACCAGCATTGCCGCAATCAGTAGCACCGGGAAGATGGCACACAGAACGCTGAGCGTCGTCCAGGACACATACGGGCCAATGGCGTACACGAACAGAATTCCCACCGTCAGGAACAATTGGAAGAAGGCACCCAACGCTCCACGGATGGACGTTTCCGCAATCTCCGAGATGAACATCGGTGCAACGACGCAGGACGCTCCCGTTGCAATACCGATCACGAACCGACCGGCGTACAGCATTTCGGTACCGGTGGCAAAGATGATCAGGGCCCAGCTAACCAGGTAGGGCAGGGCCAGCGACATGGTAGTGTACTTGCGACCGATCTTCTCCGCCAGGTAGCCGGCAGGGAGGGCACCGCAGAAGGCACCCACCGCGAGGAACGCGCCGACCCATGAACCTGTCAGAGGAATAAATCAATCAGAACAAGCGAAACGTGAGTGAGAAATTGGTGATTAGATAAGCGCGGGGGAGGCCAACACACTTGAGCAGGTGTGTGATAATACATTGTGTTCTGTACGATAGTGGTTAAAAACGGTAGCTAACAGGGGATCACGCTCTGACACTTGAAGCGGATTAGCTTGAAGTCGTTGATTAAATTTGCGCAAAGTCGATATAAGCGCGCAAGTGAAAAAAAAGTGATAAAGGTACAAATAAAGTACCCGTAATGCTGTTTATAAGTCGCAAAAGTATATTCAGAAGCTTTGGGTTTAACTGTGATTGGAAGAGATAGGTACAAGCGTGGATATTGTTTTGAACTTCAAATAAGCTTGAACGGCGATTTAAATTGATATGACACGAAGGAGATTTAACTTCTATAACAATACCCAAGTGATTTGGATCAAATCATACCAAAGTCATCTTCGCAACTTCGAGAATTACAGTATCTTTTATACACGCTATTTCAAAACTACTCAAATATTGGTAGAATCCACCCAGATCACTCAAAACTGAACCTACCCAAACAATGTTGAGAATTGACAAATGGACAACATCGACATGAATCCGATCGACTTTGTTCATTTGTCAACTGGTCACTCCCAACATTGTTTACCAATTTTTTGGTAGATTCAGTTTTGACCGATTTGTGTGGATTCTACCCAAATTTGGATGTCATTTTGCTCTTTTGAGAGCTGTTTGGGGACGCCTTAAATATAACACAAACGTCTTCTATTAGTATAAGAGCAATCCAGGGGAAATGGGTAGATTTATTTTGGAGCATATCAGAAGAAACATCGTTAGGAAACTTCCGCGAAATGTCAGAACAAGCACGCGATGGAAGTATGGAGAATCTTCCGGAAAAAGCCGGAAGTCACTTGCAGGGGAAGCCAGACAGACTGCTAGGGTAATTCGGAAGGAAGTCCCAGGAGTTATTAGAAGAATATTCCAAGGGAAGCGAGTAGAAACAACCCAGAGAGATTGGACAACGGGAAGTTGGCAGACATTTCCAGGGGTAGCTAGAAGGACTTTGGAAGAAACATCCATTCAAAGTCGGAAGAAAAATCCCGGGGAAATAGTGGACAAACTCAGGAGAAATTGAAAGATACTTTTGGGAGAACTCGGAAGAAGCTTCCGATAGAAGCTGGGGGTGCGACACATCTAAATATCAATTTAGATGGTCGGAAAATCTCACGCAAGCGAATCAACTTTTAAAAATCCAACGGGTAATCAACTCTGCACACTGTGCCGAAACACAGCATGGCACAATGTTTGACACGTTAAGGCACACTTTGACAAGTAGGACACACATAATATAATATAAAACGACATCACTGTTGAGTGTTGACGTTTTGCAAATCGTTGCCAAGGTTTCCTACTCGGTTGAATGCGTTGTTTACTCAAAAATGAAGCTAGTTAGATAATTTGTTGTCATACATGAAACTGGTTACCTCTAGTGACGATTTGTTTTCGAATGAAAAATGTCAGACGGTTTTCTTTGATGATAAATTTAGAAGGCCACACCAACAATTTCATTAATAACAAACAAATGGATCACAACTATACGACGGGGATGGCGGAACACCTACAGTATGCTGTTATTCGTACGAAATTAAGAATAGCATGCATCCTACGAAGATCGGATTTAAATTTGGAACGGTGAGCTCGATGGATCCTCACATTCAGTATAGGAATAGTTCACCAAAACTCACCATGACTCGTGAACTTTTCCAACCCTGCTCACATTCTCGTCCACATGCTTTACCCAAAAGCCGCATACTGGAGGCTTTATTCCAGAATACGCTTCTTATTTTTGAACTGAACAATTTGTACTGTCGAAGAGAGTACCAGAGCTGAGCCAAAAGGTTGAGCACGTTTCTTCGGGACCTTCTAGTCTTAAGGGCCACCCACATTAGATCCGTTTGCGTTGCGTTGACGTAAATTTTACAGTTAGACAATAGATTTAGCTGTCACTTTGCCGCAACGCGTCCGATCCGGATCTAATGTGCGTGGGCCTTTAGAGTTACCTCTATGCTATTATTCTATGTAATCCTAAAGCACGGCAATATAGTTTTTAGTGAGACACTTTGATTAGTTTGTAACTTTTTAGTGTGTGGGTAAAAATTGATGAAATTTATACTGAAACTAGCTAAGAGTGTAATGTTTTACACTGGCAGAATTTCATCACAATTGCATTGGACGATCTTCAGAGAAAGATCGATCTCGACGGTAAGATTTTATTTACGGCACTAGAATCGATCCATCGATTAAATCGGCACCAAATAATCGATCTTTGCAGGATCGATCTTTTTTGGGGTCTCCCTTAGGTAGCTCAGTGGGGAAAGACGCAGCTACAAAGCAAGACCATGCTGGAAGTGGCTGAGTTCGATTTCTGGTCTGATCTAGGAATTTTTTGGGTTGGAAATTTCTTGATTTGTACTTACCACACAATTATATTAATGCAAAAATGGTACAGGCATCAAAAACTCCCAATTAATAACCGTGGAAGTGCATCTAGAACATTAAGTTGAGAGCGCGCAATAAGCTTCAAATTGCGGAGAAGAAGTTGTTCAAGAGATTTGCTTGTTTATCAGAAGAACTTATTTAGGAATTCCTTAAATAGAGAGAGGTAAGCAAGTGTGGTCAAAGAATCAGCAATGGAATTAATGCCACAAATGATTTAGATTGTCAAGTTCAATTGTAAAAAATTGTAAATCATAACCCCATATCATGTAATATTAGCTTGATAACATGGAACTACTCGTATTTATTGTCACTTATTTTATATAACATTAGGAGCGACTATGGTGATGCAGATTTTTAGGTTATGTTCATTAAATTTTCCAAATGTTTTGGCATGAACACAAATCGATTTTTCCATTCACACTGAAAAAAAAAATTACATTCATTTGTTTCCTTGAACATCGGAAAGATCGTATAGAAAGATTGAGTTTTCGAAAAATCGAAAATCGAAATGAAAAAGATTGATCTCTCAAAGATCGATGCAAGATCGCCCAATCCTACATCACAATCTGTCATTGTCAAGTGGTTATCTAGATGGCATCGAAGCAAGATCAGATCCGCCAAATAATAATCAAATAACCTTCGTGGAAAATCCGACTGCGTCCCACAGATGATTTGGGAAACACCTGGGAATCCATCATTCGACGATTTCCCGGGTAGTGAAGCCATTCAAAGAGACTCAGACGGGCAGGCTGCGGCAAAAAAAACCGAAGACAGCTGACCCGGTGAAGGCTAGGGACTAGTTGAGTCTGTTCAACCGCCGGTCGAATCTTTCGATCCGCGATGCGGCGAAGAAGGTGGATGTTTCCATCTGGTTTGTCCAAAATACGATGAAACGTGCCGGCATCCACGTCTACAAGGTCCGGAAGGCACCGAACCGGAACGACAAACAAACACAGCTGATGAAACCGAGGAGCGTCGTGATGGACGACGAGACTTACATTGTGGCGGAGACAAAGCAGTTATCGGGGGCAGGAGTTTTATGTTGAAACATCACAGTTGGCTGTTCCTGAGGAGGTAAGGAAGAAGGTGGACAAATTCGCTGTGCGGTATGACAAGCCAAGCCGTACATCACGACGGGTACCATCAACGGTCAAATCTACCGGGACGAGAGCCTCCAGAAGCGCCTCCTACCCTTCCTGCGGTCTCACGGAGGCGAGACGCTGTTTGACATTCTGCCACTACGCGTGGCCAGTGTTAGACTGGTACAGATACAACAATGTTGTTGTTGTTGTACCAAGAGACGTCAACCCACCGAACTCGCCGGAACTTCGCCCGATTGAGAAGTTTTGGGCCATCATGAAGGCCAGACTTCGTAAAACACCTAAGATGTTGGAGAACGAGCTGGCTTTGAAGAAACAGTGTCTAGTTCGTTTATTTGTAAGGCTCAATCGCGTTAGCTTTACGGAGCCGATAATTCATTGTTCTTTGTTTGTACCAAAATTCACTTAATTCTATGCCTAGTAGGAGTTGGGCTGAATACTCGCGGCTTACTCGAGGTTAGAGGGGTACATTGTCGAAGGATAGGAAAAGGGGAGTGTAGAGTACGTAGTAAGGAAGTAATTAAATGAAACTGAGCAATAAAGACTTGAAATGAAAATGATGTTTATGGCATACAAGTAAATAAGATGATCTCAGACCCAACCCAATTGTTAGGAAAAAATATTTCACAGTGATCTGATGACGTTTCCCTAACCCTATGAAAATAATATTATTAGGAAGAAATATTTCTTGGATACAGTCGAGGTTCGACACAAGGTATACTTTAGGTGGTGTAATGGGAATGGAATGAAACGAAACGGTAGAGACGGTTAAGATAAGAGAAAAACTATTTCCGGAAGATAGCATTTTTGGTATAAGACAGAGAGAGGAAGAGTGAGATAGAAACTATCGAGTAAGGATTAGCATCAAGAGGGAAAGAGAATGCGTGTGAGGACAAGCCGACTCATCTTGTGCTCGTTGATGGAACGACATTCTTGTGACGATTTTCGAGGCGAGTAGTTCATTATGGAGGAAGCAGCAGATTTTGGACGCCACAGGGAGGAGCTTGGGGGTAGAGTTTTGTTGTCTCATCAGAGATTTGTCGCCAGTAAGAACTGTAGTGTGGTTTTAGATTCATCTGGAGTTCGACCGGCTATGGTGACCAGTGGGCGACGAAGAGACTCATCGAGAGAAGAAACAGTGGGTAAAAATATCAGAAGAAGTCGGCCCCCCATTGCCCAACACTTTATTAGTGGTGTCAAGGGCAAGGTGAGGGCATTCGCGTATGGAGCAGAGATCCAATAAAGCAATAAAGTAGAAACCTAACTATAATGTTGTAGTTTATTCCCTGAAAGTTTGAAGAAAATCCGATTTTTAGCAACCATTTTCATGTGTCTCTCTTTTTTCGAGTACAGCCTTTAATTAAACTGCCGGGAGAAGTAGGAAGAATCTTTCGAGTCAGGTCAGAAGAAACTAATGAGCTTGGAGTCGATACAATCATCCGGAAGAAGCTTCCGTTGGAATTTTGGAGAATCTTCAGAGGAAGCGAGAATGGCGAGTATTTTTAATACCCCGTACAGACAATTGGTTATATCATGTAATATAGGCTTCCAGTGAAAACTAGATGTATGAGTGCTCATTGCAAGGCAGCCTACATTACACGATATACGCCATAGTCTGTACGGGGTATAATATGCAGGAAATTTTTCGCTTTGCTCTTGTGAGATAGACAGAAGATTGATGAAGATTTCAAAGATTTTTGCAAAAAGGTGGTCAACAATGTGAGTAGATTGATTTAGATGCAAGAGCTGAACAAAGATTTTTCGTAGATTTATTCGCTGGTGTAAGATTTTTTAAGCATCTAAATATGGGGTTTAAATAGATGTTTCGCACCCCTAGCGAGGAAATTACCGAGGAAATTACATAGTTATAACTAGGGTATTTGCACCAGTTTTGGCCAATGTTTCCTATTTTAGTAATTCCTCAAAAAGAAAAAAATGAATAAATCACAATCTACTTGCGTTCAGTGTTGGAAAAGTTCGCGATATTTCACGAAGTTCTCCAAGGGAAAAGTTCGCGAGTCATAGTGATTTTTTGCGAACTTTTCCATCACTGCTTGCGTTTTTCGTTGACCCAAAGAACCCCAAAGAATATGATTTGAATCAACCATTTTAACACCACTCCAGATTTCAAACATGCAAACAACGTAGATATTCGTCAAAAACTTGGCCAAAATAAGTGCCTTTCCCCTAAGTGGTTAAAAATAATTAAAATTAGCGTTCTCATCTGGCCTATCTGGCTACTGTCTTAACGGATTTCCCGATTCGAAGTTAAAGACTGTATTCGATAAAATTTGGACACACTCCGCTATTCGTAACTTTTAAGCATAATTGATTTTTTTTTGTCTCAGACGTCATTTCGATCAGAAATGCCGTTTTCGTGCTACAATTTTTTGGAAATTTTTAAACGCACCATTTTGAAAATTTTACATGACCCAAAATTATTTTAGCAAAAATGTCAATGATTACCCATTACAAGCAATTATGCAAAGTTTCATGCAATTCGGAGAAGGTCAAGTTTTTCAGCGGCACCGGTGGTGTAGTGGTTAGCGTGACTGCCTCTCACTCCAAAGGGCCTGGGTTTAATACCATTGGGTGCCGGCTGATTACGGCAAGTAAATTTTTTGGTCCCCGGTCCATGAGTTGATGAGTCGATAAGTAGGGTCCAGGTGTGGGAGCTGCTTCCTTGCCTCCGGAAAACAAAATCGACGGATCGTGCCGTGGAAGTGCTCTCTTGAGAGTTTTACCTTAGAGGTAACTCTAAGACCAGAAGGTCCCGAAGCAACGTGCACAACTTTTTGGCTCAGCTCCTCTGGTACTATCTTCGGTCTCAAGCTAATCGATGCACCCCTCAAAACATAGGAAAATCCACGAACCCCTCATTTTATCTGTCAAACTTCCATAGCAAATCAAAACAAACATAGTGTAGTACTAGAATTTAGACTAGAATGGGTACGCTTATAGATGTACTTGGCACCAATAGGCTAGTCAAGTAGTGAGCCAATTTTAAATCGTTAGTTTCCAACCGGTTTTTTAACCCAGTGAACATCCTCAGGGGTTCTGAGGATCTTCTATGAGTTTATGCCAGAAGTCCTGTAGACCCAGAAGGCCTATAAAGACTTATAGCAGAAGATCTGCGGATATCTACCAGAAGTGCTGTGGACTACTCCCAGTAGCTGTGCACGTTTCTCACAATCCTACGGACTTCATTCCGAAGTAGTGAGAGCTTATCTCAGAAGACTTATGCCTTTCTCACATAAGTCATATGGACTTCCCTCAGAAGTCCTGTGGACTTTCCCTTAGAAGTCCTGAGGACTTTAGACAGAACCTCTTTGAACTTTTCGCAGAAGCTCTTTGGGCTTCTTCCAGAATTCCTACACCCAACCGGGAAATGTAAGATGTTATTACTGATTTGCATGAAAAGTATGCAGAATTTGCTATGTTTTGCAAAATAATCAGATTCTGTAATGCGGTCGCCAGAAGATTCCTTGAATAATATTGTAATTTTTATGTTTGCTTCATTTTCGAATATTGCGCCTGGAAAATCATCTCGTGAAGGTTTTATACAAAAATATGCTTTCTGAAGAAAATTTTCTTGTACGCTGCAGTCCATTGCAAGAACTGCCATTAAATTTGTTGTATGAAATATATGCAAAGGATGTAATAAATCCAACCTTACATTGGATGTAAAAGAAATTTGTTTTTCGTGTCTGCACCTTCCCGGGAAGCCGTATAGCCTTCCACTAAAAGTTTTGAGATCTTCCCCAAAAATCCTGAATTCTTCCCATCAAGGGCCCTATGAAAATTCTCTAAAAATCACTGTACCCGGAAGTCTTGTGTGCTTCTTCATAAATTGTATATTTTCCTCCAGAAGACCTAAAGTAGGTTCCCAAAGCGTCCTGACTAGTGAGGTTCATTTGAACGAGTCGGTTTGGCTTCCGAAGTGAATCGAGGTGCCCCAGACGCTTGATTCAACATTTTAAAACAAAATTGCTCAGCGTTCTGTGTGTGGAGGCTAATTTGAACTAGTCAGTTTCACCTTCGTAAGTCTGTCTTCAAGTAATACAAAGCTTGGCAGAACAAAAGGGATACTACCATAGAGGTAACTCAAAGACTAGAAGGTCCCGAAATAACGTGCTCAACTTTTTGGCACAGCTCTGGTACTCTCTTCGGTCCCAAGCTAATCGATTCACCCCTCGAAACATAGGAAAAACCAATAACCCCTCATTTTATCTGTCAAACTTTCATAGCGAATCAAAACAAACATAGTGTAGTACTAGAATTTCGACAAGAATGGGGTACGTTAATCGTTTGATTGGGACCAATAGGCTAGTCAAGTAGTGAGCCAATTTCAAATCGATAGTTTCGTATTGATTGTTGATACTACCGTAAGCTGCGATCTGAACTTTGAGATTTCACGGAACCCATGATTACAGCAATCTGTCTCAAATTCAAAAACATAACTTGCTTCAAGTCTTAACGTTTGTCCCAATATTGGAGTATAGAATGATGCTTGATCGCATAGCTCCAACTCCAGGATAGTTAGAAATTTAAACCCTAAAGCTATTCAACCAACGTCATCCCGCAACACACAATGCACTATTGACCTTCGTATCCTATTACTGCGCGGCTTGCAACGACTTCTTTATGATAAATGCATTTGCAAAATTGCAATTTGAAACTTGATTCCATTCGAGTGCGAGCACACTTGACGCACTTTGGCTCTGGCTCTGGCCACGGACGACGGACATCAGTATGTAAATTATGTCCATCAGCCGAGCTCAGCTGGCTCGGCAAACTGCCATGCACTTGAGCGCCAAGTAATACAAAACTACTTTATAGAGTAGATTTACTCAAGGCCACACCTCCCTCAATCGCCGTTCCCGTTTCGTTGCTGCAGTTAGCAAATTGTAATTGATGTGGAGAAAAACGATCAAAAATGCAAATATTGGCTCTGTGTATTAATATCTTCTTCCGTAGGGTGGCGCGCTACGTCGTCCCATTTTGATCAGTTTTAATCTTTTAGCACTCCGAACACGATGCCTCCGGTAAAATGTGTAACGGCAATCATAGATCCGTCATTTATTGACGAATTTCAAATCTATTGGTGCCATTTGAAGCCACAGACTTTAAATATTTTTTTCAGCAGCAATAGATTTTAAAATCTATTGATAAATTGCTGCGGAATGACTTTTCAAAACATTGCCAATTTTCCGTTACACATTTTACCGGAGGCATCAATTTCGGAGTGCTAATGGATGGTGTAAGTATGAGTGAGTCGAATTCAGTAGGTAATTTTCAAAATCTTCTCTATTTTTGACGACCGACAGTAGCAACCACCCTATTTCCTCCTTTTCACAACAAGTTAATAGGCGATGAAATTTATAGCACGCAAATATTTATGCAAAGCATCGCGGGTTGGTGCTTGGATCGAGTTGGGCATGGCGCTCGTTGTCGATTTCGCGTGTCAGTTATTAGCGGTTCGATTTTTGGTCGCAATCCAATTGACAGTGGCCGTAATCGATGCCGGCGGACGATTTGGTTCGGAAACACCTAATAATTTGTGGTAATTATTGCTTAAACACGACTTTGGATGGATAAGTGAGGAGTTAAAAAAGAAAGGAGCGTTTTATTTACAGCGGTACCATATAGAGTAAGTATTTTGGTACCGTTTGTGTGGTCTTATCGACAAGCCTAATTAGAATCAATAGAACACAGCAAGTTGTCGTTCTCGCAGGAAACTATTAAGAATCCATTAATTGACCAACCAACCGGCACCCTTTCAGCTGCAGCAGCCTCTCCGTGACGATGAACGCTAATTAGAATGCATCCCGCGCTTGTCACGCCAATAGATAGAGAGGCTTTAAACTGGAAGCTGCAGCCTCAGACTGATGAAATGAACATTCATATTCAGCACCAGGGTGACTAACGGCAGCATTATTTATGACTTTTATTAACCGGAATGCCACCAACAAGCGCGCTAAGCGAAAGATTAATTGAAACTAATTAAACCTCAGTCCCGGTCGGACAGAGGTCATCTGCCTCTTCCTACCATGAAGAGGCATCCGTTAAATTGTTTAGCCCAAACCAGCTGAAACTGGATCCATCGACAACATGTGGGATAGGTTTTGGGAAGGTTAATAAATTCAATTAACACTTCCAACCAGTGCGTGACGCTGCTGACACATCCCAGCAATCAATTCAACACGTGCCGCTGTGAAGAGAAATTGAGATTGCCCTTGAAAATTACTGGTCATGCTTCGTGTATGACGGTGCTTATTGTAAATATCAAAGCTATTCACACCATCGTAAATCGATTATTCTGCAAATCACACGATACCAGCCGGTAGCCAAAAATTGCCGTCTTTTTCGGATCACATGTCCAAAGAGTGATCGACTGATTACAAGTCAGCCATCAATCAGGAAATACGAGATCCAATATAAGTAATAAACCAGCATGCTTCTAGATAGCCAGCAAAGGCAATCAAAGACTTAAGGCACCCATTTTACTCGAAATGAGATAACATTCATACTGCCGCGTACCTTGCTCCGCTGTGAGATAGAAGCCGGAATCGGTGACGTTGCTGTTGCTACTGTTAAGACTCGGAGTAACGGATACATTCTGCGAAGTTTCTGGAAGGGCCAGTTGTGGCAAAACTGGTGAAGTCCAACCAAGGGCGGTTCCTGCACTGATGGCGGCGATTGATACTAAAAAATAATGGGGAAATTTTTAGAGTTTCTCTGGAACAAATTACGATTTTGAAGTTCAATTACCTCCAACGCCGGCTACAAACTGCATCAATTTACTGTTGGAGGCCTGACCCTCCGGGGGATCGTACAGCATGGGGTTCGTGACCCCCGGTCCATTGTTACTCATGATTTATTGAGATCTGCAAAGAAATGGAAGAAGTAAGCTACAGTTTAGTTACAGCGGTACATCAACGGCGGCACTTTGCTTCCAAGTGCGAAGGTAAACTGCCCTTGTGTTCCGACACTATGTGTTTGACTTCCATTACTTTCCATTAGCATTGTTTGCATTGAGGAAAATAAACAACCTGACCTGATCCAAAGTAGAGTGAGCCACACCCACCTCGCGAGCGCGCGTAGAAGAATCGCGCGGCACTATCAAATTCCTCAAATTATTTACCTTCCTTCGGCTTAAGGTGAGGTGGGGAGTGCGAAAAAATCGTACCGCATCATAGCAGGCCGTGTCGCATTTTTTCATGCTTTTGTATGCAAATAACGGCTTCGTGTCGTCGTCGTTGTCGTCTTGATCCAAGTAGGCGAAGAAGCAGTGAGGCAGTTTATTTTTAACCGATTATTTTGAGGACGTGAAAACCCGTAACTGTTTTATAATAGTTTCAGACACACACAAAAAAAAAACTTTAACCCGACATTGTCAACCCGATCAAGAAGCAGTGCACGCTTGGGAAGGGTATGGTGTGCGATACCGGTATGATCGGTAGCGGCGATATTATGTAAATTAAGTTAGCATTTTCAGTGATATAGTTTACCGGCTGTTGGGCGCGCACGATTTCTACTGTTTTAATCCATTTGTTTTTGTTTTTTTGTGTCACATTATGCGGTCAACGGCTTTCGATCGTAAAATTGGCCTGTTGACTTCGGAAGAAAAGGTGTGGCGCTCAATTAAAACGTGGTATATATTTTATAAAGATTGTTACAGCGGTGCAATCACTTAAACAATGGTTACTAAATCTGCCATTGACGTTAGTTGAAACTAGACTGCTGAATCATTTTTAGGATGTAATCGGTTTAAGTGACGAAGTATCTCCAAGATCCTTCGAGTATGGACCAAAAGCACTTCCAAATATCAAGTCTTAGAAGGCATACCATTGTCGTACAACCAATCAATCGAAAACCCAAGTAACATTTCTGGTTTTCTGAGGGTTTTGTAGATCATGATTTAGACTTGTAGAATGCTTTAAGGTAATTCTTTTAAGAGTCCAGTAATGGCCGTCATGATGACTGATATGCCCAATCATTTCAAGTTTTCAAATGCACAAATCACTGCACACTGGGCAAAAATTTACAAAACCGCGACTAAATTGAATATCTCGGCTACCAAATCGTTTCAGTCAACATGTTATACATATTCTCAAAGGAAAAATTTTGCTGAATCGATTGGTGGTTGGTCTCATTGGTCGGAGAATTGCGTACCGAGATAGAGAGCCGGGATCAACCCGAGTTCCCGGTAAAGTAGGAAATGCCACTATCTATCGACATAATTTTACACTTTACTTAACGTATATTACTGTAAATTGATAGTGCCAAGTATATATGGTGTAAAGACACCTTATGAAATAACAACTCCCTGTTTGCTGCACTGCAGCAAACGTGGAGTTCCAGTTTCATTGCAGTATTTTTTGTGAGAGCGATTTGTGCTCTTGAAATATCTTGGTATTAATGAGATAAATCAGAAATAAGGTTTCCACAATTCAGCGTAGTAATGACTGCCTCTCACTCCAAAGGGCCTGGGTTCAATTCCAGGTGACGTCGCTGGGATTTTCTGAGACATACAAGCTCTGATCACGGCATCCTTCGGAAGGGAAGTAAAGCCGTTGGTCCCCGGTTCATGAGTTGATGGGTCGATAGGTAGGGTCTAGGTGTAGGGCTGGTGTGGGCATTGATACTCAGTACGGAAAACAAGATCGACGGAAAACAAATCAAGAAAACAAAAGGTTTCCACAACGATTTACCTTAAACGCTCAACGTTGCTTGGGAAGAGCCCATCATATTTAGGAAGCAAAAACACCCATCTATTGCTAATTGGAGAATTTCCCCAACCCGGTAGAGTTGTTAGTTTGCATAGGCGAGCTCCGGGGTCTATTATCGCCATCATATGACTATAGGTGACACACTAGAGCCCACAACAAGCCGCACTCCTAGAGACAAGATTCAGTCCTTTCAAAATTGATTCCTGGTCGGTCAAAAATACGTCTGGTACAATAGTAGGTTTACTTGAAAATTTTCCATCTATCAAAATAAAGTGAAAATTTACCAAGTGGAACACAGCCTCAACTTAGCTGAAAATAAAGACAACCTTATAAGAAATAAACCAACTACCTACATCAATTTGAATGTTATGACATCGCAACATACTCTTAATCAAAGGAACCGCTGAGTATCGAAGTCATATTGTTTCCCGTACTGAGTACCAATGCTACTCCTACACCTGAACCCTACCTACCGACCTTTCAACTCATCGACCGGGGACCAACGGCTTTACTTCCCTTCCGAAGGAAGGCGTGATCAGAGATTTTATGCCTCAGAAAATCCCAACGACGGGATGAGAGACAATCACCCTTATCACTAAACCACTGGCACCGCTGCTTGTGGTGTTGTCAAAATGAAGTTTTGTTTTCATCTTGGTGGGGATGATTTTGAGGGTCAAACAAGGGGTTGGTCACTCCGCACAGTGTGCCAAAAACAGATTTGGGCACACCTGGGCTCATTCATTGGCACAGTTTGGCACCCATGCTTAGGTTTTATATGATTTTTAATGTAACTGGCAACACTGCAGTATATCTGCGCATGTGCAGTGCGTATGTGTCAAAATTTAACTGTTGTTATCACAATACAACTTTTGGAAACTGTAGTTGATGAAGTTAGTGTGGAATGAGTAGAATCGAGTGAGCGTGAAGCGTCTGTCGTATGTAAACTGAATATCATTGGTTCGAGAATTTTGATAAGATCACAGGTATAAATATGAGGTACCTAAGCTCGTTGGAGAAGACAGATGTTAAGAAGGAACAGCAGCAACAATAGCAGCAGGATTGGAAGCAGCCGCAGCCATGGGAGATGCACCATTAATTCGTGTAGCCGTGGCCGAGACTGGAAACCTCGGTCCGGTCACGACAATGGCGCAGTTGGTACGATAGAGTAAGTATAGTGGAATGACTGAAGAATTGAAGAATTTTTTTTGAAAAATAATTGCCATGACCTGATGGATGGTAGATAGAATTACCATAACCTGATGGATGGTAAATAAGAATTGCCATGATGAATGAAGAAATTTTTTAATATGATTTCCATGACCTGATGGATGGTAGAGTATGCAAACAAAATTGTTAGAATTACCTGATGGATGGTAGACAGAATTACCAACAATCAATACGCAACTAACGATTTTAAATTGGCTCACTACTTGACTAGCCTATTGGTCCCAAGCAAACGATTAACGTACCCCATTCTAGTCGAAATTCTAGTACTACACAATGTTTGTTTTGATTCGCTATGAAAGTTTGACAGATAAAATGAGGGGCTAGTGGATTTTCCTATAGACCTTTTTGACGTTTAATAGTCTTTCTCTATCCAGCACACATGAATGAATGAACGGTTTGTTTTCCCACTAATCTGTTTCCCTCTTGCTCGCACTCGTTCGATTTAAATGGTGCAGTAGTGTGCGCCGATTAAACGTCAAAAAGCTCTATGCTTCGAGGGGTGAATCGATTAGCGTGGGACCAAAGATAGTACCAGAGCTGAGCCAAAAAGTTGAGCACGTTACTTCGGGACCTTCTAGTCATAGAGTTACCTCTATGGAATTACCATGACCTGATGGATTTTAGATAGAATTACCATGACTTAATGGATGGAACATAGAATTACCATAACCTGATGGATGTTAGATGGAATTACCATGACCTGGTGGATAGTAAAGTTAGAATTGCCATGACCTGATGGATGGTAGATAGAATTACCAACAATCAATACGAAACTAACGATTTTAAATTGGCTCACCACTTTAGTAGCCTATTGGTCCCAAGCAAACGATTAACGTACCCTATTCTAGTTGAAATTCTATTACTACACTATGTTTGTTTTGATTCGCTATGAAAGTTTGACAGATAACATCAGGGGTGTGTGGATTCATGCAGAACATGCAGGGGTGAGTGAAATAGCTTGGGACTGCTTGGGACCGTTGTTCTGGTACTGAGTGAGCCAAAAATAATAATGATTTTCTTCGGGACCCAGTGGTCTTAGAGTTACCTCTATGGAATTACCATGACCTGATGAATGGTAAATAAGAATTGTCATGATGACTGAAGAAATTTTAAATGGATTGCCATGACCTGATGGATGGTAGAGTATGCAAACAAAATTGTTAGAATTACCTGATGGATGGTAAATAATAATTGCCATGACCTAATGGTTGGTAGATAAGAATTTCCATTACCTGATGGATGGAATGAAGAAATGTTGAAATAGTTAGAATTACCATGACCTGATGGATGGACTGAGGAAATTTTTAAATAATTAGAATTGCCATGACCTGATCGATGGACTGAAGAAAAATTGAAAAAGTTAGAATTGCCATGACCTGATGGATGGACTGAGGAAATTTTTAAATAGTTAGAATTGCCATGACCTGATGGATGAAATTCCCCCGAGAGGGTAGATGAAATTCCCCGAATGGGTAGATATAATGTCCCCATTCCTTAATTAAGGAGAGTAGGAGAGGGGAAGAATGTAGTAGATAAAGTTAGTGTGGAATAAAGAATGAGTAGAATCGAGTGAGCGTGATAGACCGTATGTAAACTGAATATCATTGGTTCGAGAATTTTGATAAGCTTGCAGGTATAAATATGAAATACCTAAGCTCATTGACGGCATTCGCTGCCAGACTGTTGAGCAGTTCAGTCGATTTGAATTCTCTCTAGTTTCGTTCGTTCGCTCGCAAGTCGAATTAGCTCCGCGTTGTATAGTGACGCTCTCGCTGACCCAGCCATGGGTAAGAAATCGCGCGGTAACGCGAGTGCCGGCTTACCGGGAAAACAGACTCTCCCAGGAGACGGCGCGACCACCGAGCCAGCTCAGAAGAAGCAGAAGAAAACCCCATTGCCCGTCCCGACAGGCGTTGCGGACCCGCAGCCGGGGCCTCCCGGAACTAAACGACCCAGACCTGAAGACATCAGCGCCACCGCATCGGCAGCAAAAAAGCTGCTGAGCAACAATCCGTTCTCCGCCCTGCAGAACGGAGCCCAGCCGCAGTCGGATCCTGAGACGGTGCCTAAAAAAGTTAAGTTGCCACCCTTCTATGTGAAGGGCTTCCCTCCCGGGCTATGGGAGCAGCTGGATTTCTACATTAAGCAGGGCCTTCGCTGCACCATTCAACGGTGCACGGAAGGCTACAAACTGATGGTCTCGGCCGAAAATCACTACAACGCAGTCCAGGCCCTCTTGGACAGGATGAAGCTGGAGTACTTCTCCCACGACGTCGAGGCCACCAAGCCGCTGAAAGTGGTGCTGCGCGGGCTCCACGACATGGACACCACCACCTTAATGGACGAGATTAAGGCGAACGGCCTCAAGCCGGTCGAAATCCACAAGATGACCCGCAGCAAGGCCATCAAGTATCGTGACCAGCTCTACTTGGTCCATCTGCAGAAGAACTCCACAACCGTGAAGGATCTCCATACGACACGCACACTGTTCCACATCGTAGTGAAGTGGGAGCGGTATAAGCCAACCCACCGTGGCGTCACTCAGTGCTCGAACTGCCTATTGTTCGGGCACGGCACCAGGAACTGCCGCATGGCCAGCCGCTGCATCAAATGCGGCAAAAACCACAAGATCGACGACTGCGACAGCATCGAGGAAGCCGCTCCCACATGCTGCCCACAAGGCCACGAGTAAGGCCTGTCCGAAGCGGGCCGAATACGCCGAGATCCGGAAGAAGGCCTCGTCCAACAACCAGCCCGGTCGCAAGAAGGTCCCGGAAAACAACGCGCAGAACTTTCCTCCGTTATCACCGGTCCAACCACGGCCAATTCCAGTGTTGGCGCCGCTCCCGCTCAACCAACAGTTGGCTGCTGCCCAGTCGGCTGCCGCTGCAGTACCCAGTCAAGCCTCCGGCCCATCGACGGATCCCCCTGCTCCGGGATTGGCCGGTACAACCGGTGAAGCTACAGACGATTCTCCGCTGTCAACGGATGAGATCGTCACACTGTTGGCCCAGGCCATCATCATCAAGCGCACCTGCGCAACAAGAACACAACAGCTCCAAGCTATCATCTCCTTCGTCGCTAATTATGGACCGTGAACCCATAAAGATCGCCAACTGGAACGCTCGCTCCGTAGGGGCGAAAAACATTGAGCTTGCAGACTTCCTCCGCAAGCACGACATCGACGTGGGCCTTCTCACCGAGACTCACCTCAAGACCGGTGACAGCTTCTGGCTGCCCGACCACAGCATTGTCCGGCTTGATCGCACCAGCTCCAGGGGGGGCGGTGTCGCGGTCATCATCAAGAAAGGCATCAAGTACTGCACCCTACCCCACTACCGCACTTCCATCATCGAGGCCGTTGGCATAGAGGTGGAAACATCGACCGGAAACGTCCGGTTCATCGCCGCCTACTGCCCCCGGCAATGTACCGTTAGCAATGGTACAGCACAGCAGTTCAAGAACGACCTTGCCATCATAACCCACACCAATGCCCGCTTTGTAATCGGAGGGGACCTGAACGCCCGGCACGAGGCCTGGCGGAACTACCAGCAGAACCAGAACGGCCGCCTGCTATTCGACCATTCCCAGCATGGTCTCTATTCCGTCTGGTTTCCGGACGAACCAACCTTCACATCACCGACGGGCAACCCATCGACGCTGGACCTGTTCTTGGCAAACACCAGATTAGCCAAGCCGGTTGCCGTCAACGACCTGAGTTCGGACCACCAACCGGTGCTGACCGAGCTGGGCTACAACGTGGCCCCTGCACCGTGCCAGCGGAAGGACTACCATCGAGTCAACTGGGTTCAGTTTCGACGCGTGGTCGACCGCCACATCGACGACAACCCACCGCTCGACACAGTGGATGACATCGACCGGGCCCTGGAGGGTCTCCATCAAGCCATATCCGTGGCTGAAGAAGAGTGCGTTCGACGAGTTCCTGTGAGGGGTAAGTTTCAAGCAATTGATTCCCACACCAAACTCTTGATTCGGCTCAGAAATGTTCGTAGACGCCAGTTTCAGCGGACTGGGGATCTGCAGCGTAAATACGAAATGGTCGATCTGAATCGGCAGATCGCTTCCAGAATGGTCTCAATCCGGAACGAGAGTTTCGGGCGGCTCGTTCAGAACCTGGACGACCGTTCCAGACCATTCTGGAAGGTTGCCAAGGTGCTGAAGTCTCACCCCAAGCCCATTCCACCACTTAGAGTCAATGACGAACGGCTTATCACCAACGAAGAGAAGGCCTATGCGATTGGGGAGCACATTGCCCAGTCGCATTTGCTTGGCTCTAAAATCCCAAGTCCACTCGAGAACCAGGTTGCGCAGTGCGTCCTGACGTTAGATGCCTCCCCTTGTGCCGTCCCTCCAGAAGAACGGATTACAGAGGAACAAATTTGCTCAGCGCTGAAATACAGTAAGAACATGAAGGCTCCCGGGTTTGACGGAATATTCAACCTAGCGTTGAAAAATCTCAGCCCGAGGGTGCACTCGCTGCTAGCTGCCACCTTCAACAGATGCTTGGAGCTGCACTACTTTCCAAGCATCTGGAAGGTGGCAAAAATCATCCCGATCCGCAAACCTGGGAAAGACCCTTCACTACCGTCAAGCTACAGACCGATTAGCCTGCTCTCAGCGCTGAGCAAGCTGTTCAAAAAATTGATCCTCAGCCGACTAAACAAGTTTGTGGAGGAACATGACATTCTTCTTCCGGAACAGTTCGGGTTCCGCAAGGGGCATTCCACCAATCATCAGCTAGTGCGGGTGATGAATAACATCCGAAGTAACAAAGCTGTATCCAAGTCCACAGCCATGGCCTTGTTAGACGTCGAAAAGGCGTTTGACAATGTCTGGCACGACGGACTTATATACAAGCTTTGTAACTCTAACTTTCCACCATACCTTGTGAAAATCACCCGTAACTATCTCCAGCAAAGGTCGTTCAGGGTGTCGTTGAATAGTTCCCTTTCGGGACAATTTCCGATCCCAGCAGGTGTTCCGCAAGGGAGTCTGCTGGGACCACTGCTTTACAGCATCTACACGTCGGACATCCCTCCTCTAGGAGACGGTTGCGTGTTCTTTCTGTTTGCAGATGACACCGCGATAGCTGTCAAGGGTAGGATGCCTCGTGAAATTACGAACAAGCTCCAACGATGCCTTGACACCTTTACTGATTATGCCACCACGTGGAAAATCAAAATCAACGCCTCGAAAACCCAAGCGATCATGTTCCTTCACAGACAATCATTAAAACTTAAACCGTCTCCCTCCTGTACCGTAATAATGGATGGTACAAGGGTCGAGTGGTCCACTGATGTTACTTATCTCGGGATGTTGTTCGATGAGAAGCTCCTGTTCCGCTCGCACATAGAGAAAACCCTAGTTAAGTGCTCCGCCTTGGTTAGGTGTTTGTATCCGCTCATTTGCCGCAGATCCCGCCTCTCAAGGCAAAACAAACTGGCTGTTTACAAACAGATCATAGCCCCCGCGATCTTCTATGCCGCCCCGGTGTGGGAATCGTGCGCTCAGACCCACAGGAACAAAATCCAGGTTGCACAGAATAGAGTGTTGAGGATGATCCTAGATCGTCCATTCGACACAAGAATAGCAGACCTCCATCAAGAGGCAGAAATTCCCAAAGTAGATTCCAAAATTGATGATATGACAACCAAATTTATTCAAAAATGCAATCTTTCTGAACATGCTTTAATAAGCAATTTGTACATAGTAGGTTAAGTGTATATAGTAGAGTAGGTTAGTTTTAAGCTGTCAATAGTAGTATTAAGTAGTTTCTCTTCAAATTCTAAAAACAAAACAAACCAATCCCACCAAGGTGGTCGACCGTGTACTAAGTCTAGGACTAATTCTGTAAAACAAATTTTGAATTTTGCCCATACCTAAAGATGAAGAAATCATTAAATCACTTAGTAAAAATTTATATGGTAATCGTCCAAGTTAAACTAAAATAAAGATCATTTAAACTAAACTAAAAAAACTCATTGACGGCATTCTTGTAACGAATTTTGGAGGAGACAGACGTTAAGAAGGAACAGCAGCAACAATAGCAGCAGGATTGAAAGAAGCCGCACCCGTGGGAGATGCACAATTAATTCGTGTAGCCATGGCCGAGGCTGGAGACCTCGTTCCGGTCACGACAGAAACCTCAACCGTTAATTTGTGCATAGTCACACCAAATATCGAGTTAGATTTCCCGAAACACAGTCAGCGTACATTCTAATGCCTGAAGCAGTACATCATTCCACGCGAGACACATTCGGGCCACCAAGTATACCAAAACCAGGGTAATAGCAAAAATCAATACGAAACTAACAATTTTAAATTGGCTCACCACTTTAGTAGCCTGTTGGTCCCAAGCAAACGATTAACGTACCCTATTCTAGTCGAAATTCTAGTACTACGCAATGTTTGTTTTGATTCGCTATGAAAGTTTGACAGATAAAATGAGGGGTTATTGGTTTTTCCTATGTTTCGAGGAGTGAATCGATTAGCTTGGGACCGAAGAGAGTACCAGAGCTGAGCCAAAAAGTTAAGCACGTTATTTCGGGACCTTCTAGTCTTAGAGTTACCTCTATGGTAATAGCCTGATTCGGATTGAACTTCAGAATACCCTTTTTATCTCCAATGGAATGTGCGTTTGACAGCTCCCGTATACGACAACAGCTTGGTAGAAAGGCATGACTTCCAAGGACTTCCAAGCAGATGTAATCCTTCTAGAGAAACCAATAATCTCGCGAATGATGACCGCCGTCGCCCTGTTTGCCCGGTTCCTCTACTAGTTGTAACTACAGATACTATAGTTAGAAAAGTTCGAAATCGGCTAGGAGGGCTAGGCCAGTTTTAGCTGGCGTTTATTTTGATGTAGCTGTAGCAACAATCAATACGAAACTAACGATTTTAAATTGGCTCACTACTTGACTAGCCTATTGGTCCCAAGCAAACGATTAACGTACCCCATTCTAGTCGAAATTCTAGTACTACGCAATGTTTGTTTTGATTCGCTATGAAAGTTTGACAGATAAAATGAGGGGTTATTGGTTTTTCTTATGTTTCGAGGGGTGAATCGATTAGCTTGGGACCGAAGAGAGTACCAGAGCTGAGCCAAAAAGTTGAGCACGTTATTTCGGGACCTTCTAGTCTTAGAGTTACCTCTATGGCTGTAGGGTGGTGGCTTCCGATGACTATTGCTCCATTGGGTACATGATCGTCCCGGTAAAGCTGTCGGCGACGACGACTGGATGGTGGTGAAAGTGGCAACATCAGTGAACATAACACAATAACTTTTAGACTGCGATAGAAGAGCGATCGATGGCAGGTAACATCAGCAGCAGTCTCAGCGTCTGTAAATACAGATCCGTTTCAATGTTGTCTTCGTTAAGCGGTTGAAAGAACTCGACCGACTTCTCGTGGGGATCCTCCGTTCGGAGCAGTTGAATATTGATTCTCAAAAGTGAATCATTGTAGGAGTTGGATATAGGTTTATAAATTAAAAAAGTAGAAGGGTCTGAACCTAGGGACACGAACGGAAACTTGACGTAGGACCGCTAGCGGACGGAACAAATGTGAACATTTAGTTCTTTTAATTGATCAATCATCAATTATCTTAACTCTTTCCGTTTTTTTTATTTGTAAGCGTATCAAATTTGTAGTATTTATTTCAAAGAGAAAGTTCATGAAGAGAATCCAGGGGACTGTCAACGTGAGTATTTTCGATTCATCTACCCGACTTTAAAAGGTGTATTTTGAATTTTTTTTGTTATTTATGATTTTTTAAGTTTTGTGCATTTTGGTATTAAAGTGTATTCAATTCACCCCTTCCGAATTATATGAATGGGGCGGGGCGGAAAGTATCGTTTATTCAGAATGTAAAAAAGGAGGTACTTCGAGAGATTGAACTCGTGAGAGCTAATTTTCTCACAAATTTGATTTTATTGGCTTATACTGAATTTACTGAATATACACCCAAAGCGAATTATTCCCACTTCTCTAAAATTCTATATGGATTTTTAACACTTCCTACCAGCGTGTCCTGGAAAATGGTCGGACGATGATTAATCTCACCAATACATTCGGGCCTACAATTCCACACCTTCTATAGATACCAGGTTGAGCCTTGATAGCTAGCTGCTTGCGGGAACTGATGACCTTAACAAATGTCCAAATAATACTCTTAACAAATTTACGGTGGTCCTGAAAAGGACCGTTTTGTAGTGATGGTTGAGTAATTCTGAGCTGGGTGTTCAACACGGATAAGACTGTCGAGCTGTATGTCGTTTGGAGCGAGGGTGACACGCTTGGCATAGATGATCGACCCGCAGCGACTCACGAAGAGCTACTGATTCCGATCCATAGCATAGCGGTGCAGCTTCTTCCTCCTTTGATGGTTGCTTATGTGGGCTCTGCAGCTCGCTGCTTGCAGGCAGCCTTTCGTTGTTACTGGAGAACAATTTTCAACGCCACACGCTGAAAGCACTGCTACTGCTGCTACTAATTTCGACGACCGAACACCACCACACAGTGGTGTGGTCGTTGGGAGCGTGTGGTTCTGAGTATGGCGATGAGTGTGCAAAATATTACGCAATTCCATCATCCCTATTCGCACGCGCCCGAGGATCGGAGGCGAATGCCAATTCGACTGGTTTCGTCTACTTACTACTCTCTGACGACTGTGCTGGGGAAGCAGCATATGCATGTAGGTAATTGGTGGATTTGTTAGTTAACTCGACGCTTTTGGACAATGCTGGACATTTACCAGTTTTTCAATAGTTTCTTGTTGAAAATCAACATTCGGAAGCATTGTCGATGCGTAGCCATATTTCTGATCGATTGGTGATAAAATTATTGAAATTGGACCAGGGGCAGCTGAGTTATTAACGTTTAAAATCTTTCTTAATTTGTTACATGTTCCATTTTCGGTTTTCACAAAGTGTACCCCCATATAGAAATCAAAGACGTTCTACGTTCTACGTAAAAAAAAAAGTTGTATTCCGGCTTGCCGCAAAACGCCAACACCCACTCCGACACAAGGAGGCGTCCAAACCGCAGTGAACGATCGGTGGGCCGCATCCGTCCAAACGAGCGTTGCCCGAACGACCAACGTCCGAAAACGAACTTAGGTGGTGGAGGAGGAGAAAAAGATACATCGGGCTCTTGCGTATCAACCTCCCAGCGATAAGGTCGAAAATCCGTGGAGTCCGTGGTGAAAAAAGTAAACTGTCGTGTGGATATCACTTGCGTCGGATCCAGTAAATAGTGATAAGGAAGCGGTCCTGCCCCTGTGAAGATAACGCTCGCGGTTGAGGCTAGGGCGTGAATGATAAAAGTTTCCCCGTTTTCTTGCCCGGGACTTTTGGGACTATTTCGGTACTACGAATTCCTACGTTAAATCCAATTTAATTTTTATTAACTCATCTTAAAATAGTTAGCTTAGTGCTTATAATCTCCTTCTCAAAATTGAAAATATCCGCACCGTAGAGCCACGCTCTGTGTTTTCACTGAAGGTACACTTGAGAGCGCTCTCAAATGCACCTTCAGTGAAACAACAAAGTGTTGCTCTGTGGAGCGAAAATTTTGAATTTTGATAGGAAGATTAATAGCTTTAAACTATATATTTTACGATGGGTTGACTGAAAATTCAATGGGATTTAGCGTAAAAATTCTATATTAAAAAGTAATCCATCACTGGTCACGCGTGAAGGTGGTGAACTTTGGTGTGTCAGCGGAACAGAGAGTCCCCTCTCCCAACGTAAACATTACTCCTCAGACGGAAGCTAGGCTCCCCCTGAGATGAGTCATTAAGGTAAGTTGCATGCTCCCAATTGTAGGAAAAAACTTTCTTACAAGCTGGAGTGTATCGTCGACTTGTTTATTTTTCGTTGTTGTTTTCTAACGGATGGCTTAGACCGCTCACGGTCAATCTCACCAAAAGAATTGTCATCTTGGTTCGGATTCTTCGAATTTCACTGCTTGTTCACAATCAAAACAAAAAAAAAACGTGAGCCTTGAATTGAGCTGTCAAATTAACCGGGTTGCCAAACATGCCATTATTAACAGTTAGTTCAATGATTGGCACACTCGGCACTGCCGGAACAGCTGTGGCACACTGAGAAACAAATTGACTCATAATTCGTGTGTAGAGTGACCACCCCTTTGGGATCATCAGCAAAATGATTATTTTCATTTTACACAAATATAGCGCTGCAGGACGAGTTGTGTTGATTTTAACACACGATGGAAAATTATTGCCCAAGTGTATTCTGAAGAGAATATCTAGGGAATTCAGGAAAGTATTCTTAACTAAATCCAAGGATAGTTCAATGAGGAGAACATCAGATAAATTCTATGATGATTTTCAAGAAAGTTCTGTTTAGAATTACATCACAGAACAGAAAGGGAAGTGCAAACAAATCGGTGATTCAAAAAGTGGTACGTTTTTCTGCTCAACCAGCGATGCGTTGTGGTAGCGTTCCACATGGGCTTTCTACACGCACTCACACTATCATAGCACGTTGTCTATCTTAACCGCAGGCAGAAGATGCCTTCTACCGCTAGGTGCACTAGTGTTCTCCAATGAAAAGTGGACCCACTTTCTGATCCGAAGTTTCCCTTCGGTTCTGTGGTAGCTTTGAGGAGAATTGTATTGTGATTTTCAGGGCAATTGTAAGGAGAAATCCCAAGAAAAATCTGACGAGAATTTCAAAGAAATTATTAAGAGAATTCAAAATATATTCCGAGTATTATTCCAACGAGAAGTTTCTGATCATAACTCCACGATAGTTCTAACAAGGTCTTCAAAGAAATTCTTACACGAATTCCAAGAGAGGAGTTAGTTGCATTCCAATGAGAGATTTGTTAAGGTATACTGAAGAGCGTTCCTGGCAAATAGTAGTTGTAGTTTTGAGTAGATATCAAAGATAGTTTTGACTCTGATGTTCTGAAGAGAATTTCATGGGGATTGTGATGAGAGCTCCAGAAGACTCCAACATAATTGGGTTCTTTAATTTTGAAAAATATATCGGTTTATATATATCATCTGAAAGAGCTTCGTTTTCTGAGCACAGCGATATTTTTTTCGAACCCACACACTTTCATCTCGATTTTTAAATCAAGATTTAAAGCAATATAATAACTTCACTGTTTGCCACTAAACTGACAAACTGACAGCTCGCTCCCATACAAAGAGACACCGAGGGGCGCTAATAAGGTGATTTTTGCAAATCTAATCGTACCTATTTAAAATAGTTCCAGTGTACCAAAATCGATGAAATTTTGGGTTTGGGTTCCATTTTTAATGCAGATTACGAATATGCATTTACCTCAATACCCTTAAAGAACCCAATTGGGGCAAAATTTCCAACGCCACGCGCGCTGCTAGCACGTCTCTAGTGTTGGGAATCGAAATTTTTTGACAGTGGTTTGTTAACTCTTCTATAGAGAACAACTGGTGCAAGTTTGATCAAAGTAGTCGATCGCGTTCAGAAATAACGTCAAATGGAACTCGAAAGAAGAAAAAATATTCTGCACAAACACCTGGAAAATCCGGAGTGGTCCGGTTCCAATCTGGCTAAAGTGCTGAAGATGCCGAAAACAACAGTTTGTCGCGTGCTCAAAACAAACAAGGAAACCCTGAGTGTGGAAAGGAATCAGCGGTTTTATAAAAAAAACTGGAACCAGGGATCGTCAGCTGCGCAGCAAGGTGTTGAGGTGCATTATAGCCAACCCCGGTCTTTCGATCCGAGATGTGGCCGAAAGGTACAACGCCAACTTTCAAACGATGCGGAACATTCTTGCCAGGAAAGGATACAAGTCGAACAAAACCAGTAAACATCTGAACCGGGACATGAAGCAGAATTCCGTGGTCAAAAAGCGTGCAAGGCTCTTGTACGACCGTGTTTTGACTAAACACAAGGGCTGCTTTTTAAAAGATGACGAAACATACGTCAAACTCGATTTTAAGCAGCTTCCCGGTCAAAAGTTTTACATCGCGACTGGACGTGGGGATGTGCCGGGAAGATTCAAGTTCGTGTTTAAGGCAAGTTCGCGAAGAAGTTCATGATTTGGCAAGCGATTTGCAGTTGTGGCATGACAACGGAATTATTCTTCACATCTTCGACGATGACATCCCAAGTTGACATCGAAGGATGCCTGAAAAATCGTATATTGCCATTCATTCGCAAGCATAGGGCCAGCTGCCACTACTGCAAGGTGGTTCTGGAGTGGTATGCTGCCAACAAGATCGATTTTGTCCCCAAGCTAGTGAATCCTCCGAATTGCCCGGAATTTCGACCAATTGAAAAATACTGGGCAGTTTCAAAGCAGCGACTTCGACATCCAGCAAATGCGGGAAAAATGGTAGAAATTCGCTGATTCCGTGTACGTTTCAACTGTGCGGGCACTGATGGGTACCATCAAAAGGAAGGTTCGAGATTTCGTTCGAACTGAAGATATAACCATCTAATGCTGTAACTTTGAAGTTTTAATAAAAGTACTGCAAAGCAACCATTAATGGACTTTTTAAACTTACTGAATCACGAATTACAGGTCTTTTTGTGCGTACCAATTTACTTTTAGTCAGCCTTTAGTTACCCTACTGAGCAATGCAATAACTGCTACCAATCGCAGAAATCAACTTTGCGATTTATATGAAACGACCTCAGTAGCTGCAAGGGGTTATCAGAACATGGAAAACTTACTGATTAGTAAGTTATTGATTCCAATCCAGCCGGTACTGCTCGCTCCCGACGAATAACGTTGCTACTAATTACGTTTTAATTGTTAGCTGAATCGATTCACTATCATCCCATCTCTAGTTCATAACAGTGTAGCAAAAGTCCCCGACCAAATCCATAAACCCATGGCTCCAAGATTCTTATCGAAAACTATCAAAAGAAATCATCCGCGCACAGTTGCTTCAAACAGTAGGTGGCAAAAAAAATGATAATGAAATACAAAACTCGTATCGGCATATTTTATGGCACTCCACCGAAGACAGTAAACAGCCAAGTAGCACCACAACATCATCGCTTATAACTTGTAAATATGCCAAAACAACGCACGTAAGACCTGTTGCAGCGGTTCACGTGCTCCTTCGACCGTTACCATACCGACCGCTACCAACCACCGGGCGAGGATCGGAGAGCGTCGGCGTCCAAAATCCAAGCAATGACGTCACCACACCACCTCGTTTACCATCCAAACCCGGCAGGCCATGTGCCGCGAACGGCGTGGTGTAAACAAAAAACCAAGACTACAACGATTGGATTTGTTCGTGTGTGCCGTGTAGCACGAAGAGTGCTCGGTTTGTTTTTCCTCATTTACGTCAGCTTTGAGTAAGTGGATCATCAGAAATTTTCATCCGCCTAGAGGTCACCCAGAGGACAGAACGTCCACCGGTTCAGTTGCCTGTTTAGAATACACCACCACCCGGTTTCGGCGTCATCGTCAGAGGCAGAATTTGCGGAAAATTCCGCGCCCGGTTTTTTTTTGTGCCATCACGTGTTTATTTACAGCGGTACAATTGATTGAATTTATTGAGTGCAACTTTACAGGTTTACATAATATTTTACCGAATCGACTAGCATA
This sequence comes from Ochlerotatus camptorhynchus, assembly GCF_037179485.1. Classification (NCBI taxonomy): domain Eukaryota; kingdom Metazoa; phylum Arthropoda; class Insecta; order Diptera; family Culicidae; genus Ochlerotatus; species Ochlerotatus camptorhynchus. The sequence continues at coordinate 1,437,261 of NW_027040862.1, read as the reverse complement.
CTTTCGAATCCACGAAACAGATTACGAAAACAATTAACACACCACAGTCAATCGTTGCACTGCAGTTATCGAATTTAAACCAGTTTTATTTAGTCTGGCATTTTCCAACCGCAGCACCGGTCTCCGACAACGAAGTCGTCTTTGGCGGGGTAACCATTTTCGTAATGTTATCGCATGGCAGAAGTACTGATATTGGAAGCTGTCAACAGTGAACCAGGTTAGTCGACACAAAACCATAAATATACAAAGCGGGCCGGAACCGGTCCGTCCAACACCGAAACCATCGATGGCTTTTCTCGCTCCACCTTGCCATTTGCGGGCGAAACATTTGAATCCTCGTCCACAAACGGCGGTGTTGAATTTATTCTCATTCTAATTTTTCTAGCTGCCTTTCTTGATTTCTTGGTGCGACGTTGAGTAACGAGATTCGAGTTCCACACTTCCCGCACCGCCAACAACCGCCCCAGACATGTGGGAAGTATTGTGCGGCTCAAAGCCTGCTATGAGCTGTTTTGTATTGCCACTCGCCTTCCCACAGGAATGCTGTAGATGGCTGATAGGTCAAAATCAGAACCGGCTTTCAGTTTGAAATTTAATATTTCCATTTCCACGTCTTATCGGCACTAATCTTTCTCTCTGCCCGAGCGTGCCGTTGGAGTCCACCATTTAGGCGGCGATGCGACACTATCTCCAAAAAGAAGTTCATAGCTGATATGTATGGGTGCCTTTGGTTGGAGTTCACGCCTCTTGTGGGAAGAACGAAATGTATTATCATTCAAACGATTTTTTTTCCTTCAACGTGGCCAAAGGCGACTGAAACGTTTATAAATAACTGCTGCAACAGGGAGAATGTAATCAGACGGGCAGATAGTTACCGTAACTCGCACCTAAATGATTTGATAAGAAGGGAATCAGCGGAACGGTGCTAACGGAAAAACGTTTGACCTTTGCACAACCTTTTCGATTGATTGAATGCGCGTACCACTGCAAACATATCAACTGCGGCGAACGTAAAAAGTGACAGTGAATCGAAACTATCACTCGGACGATTAGAACAAAAGTAGGCTCAATTAGCCTTCGCCAATGGCGTCAATGGCCCCTGTCACTGTCCTCCGTGGAACCGGTGGAGGAAAGGCCTGCTATCAATCGCTTCATCATCGTCGTCGTCGTCGTCGTCAACGTAGTTGCGATGCAATATCAGCTTATACATTTCAATTAAGGAACCTCACGGGTGCAATGGAAAATCACACATCGACTTTGTTCGGTCGGTCAACTAGGTAATTCATTGGCAATATTGCCATCCCATCGACAAATGGCAATAACTTTTCCATCAAACGATGCGTTTGGAACAACGTGAACATGGATGAAATGGTCGGTTCTGGTTGGTTCGTTGGATCGAACTGGATTGCAGTTGGATTGTTATGGAGGTTTTACAGTGTGAGGTTGATTTTGACTTAGCCGGCGCCGGTGGTGTAGTGGTAAGCGAGACTGCTTTCTTACCCCAATGGGTCTGGGTTCAATCCCAGCCGAGGTCGGTGAGATTTTTCTGAGGATCTTCCTTCGGAAGGGAAATAAAGCCGTTGGTCCCGGCCCATGTGTGTTAAATAGGGGCGATATCCTACGCAGGTGTGGAAGCTGAATTGATTGGCACTAGATTGCGGAACATAGACTGACATTAAATAAAGGAAAGAAAATGAAGAAAAAGTATTTACTTTTAACCCTTTTATTCTTAAGCTTCCAGCTGATCATGTTTAGATAACAAAACCAGCTGAAATGGTAAGAGTTTCAAAAACCACTGAAGATTTGAGCAGGTTCTACATTCTAAATCGTGTCTAAATAATCGTGGAAAAAACAATACAATTGGTCATACTTGAACTGTCAGTAAGTCCTGGCCAACAGGAATATGAAATTCCCGTTCCCGCAGGAACCATATGTACAATGCTTCATCTAGCAGTGGACATTTCGCCCTTTTGAAAGTTTTTCATTTATCTGTTGACTGTAAATTCACTCGCTCTAATTTTGAAGGACTTAGCCATCCGGATTTGATGCTGTGCAATTTGTTCTTCGATTTTCGGATTGCTTCTAATGAAACGGCATTGTGTGGAATCGACACTGTCATCTCTTGGGCAGAGGGAAACAGATTACCATTGGAGGGACAATTTCTGCTACGTGAATTGCGTGGAAATATTCTAGAGAAAATCGCTGAATACTGATGCTTAAATTAAGACCTGAGTTGCCTGACGAATTGAATAGTACTGACAAGTGCACGGGACCTTAAATTAGGGAAAAACTGAGAGCTATATTTGTAAACAAATCCGTTGCATTCATGATTTTCCCCAAGGGGTAAGTCACTCAGTACATTGTGTCGAAATTAGATTCGGCACAACTTGGGCATATCCATCGGCACACCTTCGGAATACCTTCGGCACACCTTCGGTATAATCTCGTAGGCATTGGATTGTTGTAAATAAAATGGGAGCACTGCTGGACAACTGTCATTGAAGTTGTTCACAACATTACGTGCTATTTGATTGACTGAGGAACTAGCAGTTCACTTATAGATCAAAACACGAAATGTAGGTTCTAGACTGGGCTCAAAAGAAAGAGGCAGTTAGTTAGACCCCATTAATATCCTAAATTCAAATAATGCTGCAACTCACACAAAACAAGCAACAGAAGTCTATTCATCATCCTCTATAGTCGGTCTCCAACATTGTTCCCCACCGGTTTCAACTCTTTCCGGCCGCTGATAGACCGTTACTTTTCACATCACGAAAGGCTAGGTTTCTGGTCTGCTTTTGAGGGCATTATACAATCATAAAACTCAGGACTTTTATTATCATATGAACACAAAAAAAAATCGTACACATGCCACTTCCCGCGTTAAATCAAAACATTCAAGGTGTCAGAAATACCGGGTTGCCGGGATGGATATTTTACAAACAGCTTCCTCTATGACCGGCACAATCGGCACACCTGCGACACTCTTGCGGTACACTGATAAAAAAGATGACCCAAGACTGGTGTGCGGAGGGACCTACCCCTTGATTTTCCCCTTATTTTCTTCACTAGAAACGAAAAAATCTTGTTCTGGCCACGAAACAATAAATTCACATCATTGTCCAAATTAATCGGAAGAGGCAGACACGAGAAATTAAATTAGAGACGCACGAAGACTGAAACCAAAAGTTCCAATCGATCCGTGTGTAAATGTAAATAAACACGAACGCTTCACGAGGAAAAGCGTATGAAAAGTATAAATAGTTGATCAAGTCAGGCCTATTATAATCTTTTACATCATCAGAAATTTAATTATCTGTTCCCTCTTTCAAATCCGCAACAATTTCAAAAACAAGAACTGCACCCGGAGCTGCTAATAGTTTTCCGCTATCCGATACGACGTATAAATCTAAATCGTAATTGAAATGTAACTGAAATATAATAAATCAGTTTAAAATCAACTATCATCTAAACGACAATTCAATTATTAATATGGTAGATTAATTACGCTACAAAAAATCGAGAGTTTTCCGTCACGCTTTGACCGGGAGGAAACCGACAGAATTGAAAACACTTTTCTCTGACGATGCTGTCTTTAGGAAACCCAAGGGGTTGGTCACTCCGCACAGTGTGCGAAAAGCACAGTTGGGCACACTCATTGGTATTGTATGGATAGAAATTGTCATGCTCTGGCAACCTTGTACCAAGCGGTGGAAACTAACGATTTTAAATTGGCTAACTACTTGACTAGCCTATTGGTCCCAAGCAAACCGATTAACGTACCCCATTCTAGTCGAAATGCTAGTACTACACTATGTTTGTTTTGATTCACTATGAAAGTTTAACCGATACAATGAGGGGTTCGTGGATTTTCCTATGTTTCGAGGGGTGCATCGATTAGCTTGGGACCGGATATAGTACCAGAGCTGAGCCAAGAAGTTGAGCACGTTTCTTCGGGACCTTCTGGTCTTAGAGTTACCTCTATGCTTGTACTAACTCCATAGAGGTAGCCCTAAGACCAGAAGGTCCCGAAGATATGTGCTCAACTTTTTGGCACAGCTCTGGTACTCTCTTCGGTCCCAAGCTAATCGATTCACCCCTCGAAACATAGGAAAAACCAATAACCCCTCATTTTATCTGTCAAACTTTCATAGTGAATCAAAACAAACAGTGTGTAGTACTAGAATTTTGACTAGAATGGGGTGCGTTAATCGTTTGCTTGGGACCAATAGGCTAGTCAAGTAGTGCACCAATTTAAAATCGTTAGTTTCCACTGCAAAACCAGGGCAATCGATAATGTGTTCAACATGAGCGATCAGCTGACAGCTGACAAAATATTCCAGGACCAGAAAGGTCAGAGTTGTTCGTCGTGCAACCAACCGGTGGAAACTAACGATTTAAAATTGGCTCACTACTTGACTAGCCTTTTGGTCCCAAGTAAATCGATTAACGTACCCCATTCTAGTTGAAATTCTAGTACTACACCATATTTGTTTTGATTTGCTAGGAAAGTTTGACAGATAAAATGGGGCTCGTGGATTTTTCTATGTTTCGAGGGGCACCGATTAACTTGGGACCGAAGACAGTACCAGAGCTGAGCCAAAAAGTTGAGAACTTCTCTTCGGGACCTTCTAGTCTTAGAGTTACCTCTATGATCTAGCGTTGTAAATGGTCAGCAACAATCATTCAATTACAATCGAGGGGTGCCAATATAGCACTTATTACAAAAGTAAGAGTCTAATTATTTTCATTAATTACATTGTGTCTATTACATTAAAATTTGTCTGACATGTCACTGTTGTTTTCAAATAAAATAATATGCAGAAATACATTCATTTGAAATATTAAACAAATTTTCATTTGGTTTACCCCTCGTGAAGATAAACAAATACATTGGTAGCCTTTTTGGTCACAGAGGTGCTTTCATCGCTAAAAATCCGGTTCGCCAACTAAGCGAAAGAGTGGATCGTATTGTTAATATAATATATTTGGTTTCAACAAGCAAAAACAGTACGAAATCGTCTAGGCTAGTTTTAGTTGGCTTTTATTTTGCTACGACGGCTGGGTGATGGTGAGAGTAGCAACATTGGCCACCTGCTGAGATCGCTGAAGCAGACAGTCTTATCAATAGGAACACTATTGTCGCATTGGTACAGGATTTTGACCACCTCAAACAGTGTTTCCGCGCTATCCCGGCCGATTTCAAGCTGCAATCGTCTCCGCAGCCGATTTAGATCCCCGGAAGAGCTTCTCTCGTGCCTGATCGTTGACGGGTGGTTGGAATCGATAGCAGAAGCTTGCTGCAGCGGCTGGAAATTTGGTATGGTGTCTTGGTCGGAGGAACTTGATCGCCATCTTCCGGTTTGTCGAGTATCAGCATGTTCTACTAGGCACTCCTCTAGACTAAACTTTAGTCACTAAAGAGACTGAATTGGGTAAAGAGACGACATCTTATCCATTTGACAGGTCTTCTGCTCGATTGCAATAACTTTACCCATGACTTTGACAGATAATGGATTGTTCCAATTCTGACATGTCGTCTCTTTATATATTCAGCCTCTTTACTCTAGACCATCGTTGTTGCTTCAAAACAAAACATTTGAACTGTCAAATTAAGCGGGTTGCCAGTTCAATAACTGGCACTCTCGGCACTGCCGGCACAGCTGCGACACACGTGAGGCACACTGAGAAAAAAAATTGTCGCAAAATGAGTAAACCAGAAGAAACGGACATTTTTTCACGTTTTAATCGGTGTATTTTTACAGAAGGATGCCACGCATTTCAATGCAATTGTTCAAATAATGGCAACCGATAAGGTCAAAAAAGTATTCGTTTTACCGTAAGCAGATGGCAGTCGCTCAAATTAAAAGTCACTCGAAGTAAACACTAAGTTGCGGTTTGCCAAACATTGCAGACAAAATGCAACTAGATTTACTTATATTTATTTATAATCTCCGTGCGTCTCTTATAAAATATCGTCTCTGGGAAGTGGATTTCCTTTCATCTGTTAAAAGTTAGTGACTCGTCTATGATGTCTATAATTAGTAGATGATTTTATCCAGTTCATGGTGGTAGCTCATTGGATATTTCATAATATGTTCTTCTTTATCAATATAATCTGGAGTATGAATGAAGTACAATGAGCAATCAGCGTGAAGTCCGGAAATGATTTTGATTTGTCAATATCGCTCATCGATTCTGTCAACATGTTTTTCAACCGGCAATTCCTAGCGAATTAAAGTTCACCCACACACGTTAGCAACACCGTTAGCCTGGGTAAAAATTTCCTCTACCTTTTGATTTGTTTGTGTTTGTTGACCCATGACTTGATTTGCATCTCGTCCTCGACTTATCTGATCCACTCTAATCTATTAAAAGAAATGTGACAAATGAATCAGTTTCCTCCTTTATAGGAACGTCTGTTCCGTAAGCAAGCGAGCAGAGATGTTACTTTATATCATTTGCCAATGACATCAAGATGCCCAATCGAAGTCGATTTGGTTCTAATCTGGGACGGGACTTGACAATCGAGCTTCTCACTCTTCTTAATGTTTTTAAAGAATGCCCTTCGGAAAGTTGTGCGTGGTGTTTGACGGAGTTGGCCAATGATGCTAGGAATGTAAAATATTTTTTTCTAATTTAATTTGGATTTTATTCAGAGTTTCTACCGCAGTTTAGCAGCTTGAACATCAGTTTTGCTCAACAAAATAAAAACAACCATAAACAAACAATAATATCAACCATAAACAAAACACGCAATGCACTAAATTTTTCAATTTTCCTATAGAAAATAGAAACAATTAACAACGCCATTGACGTCAACATTGTTTCCGGCATCACTGACAGCCAGATTGATGCGGTTTCTCTGTCCTTTTATTTCACGATTGCTACTGTCAAATCGACCAATCAGAAACTGGCTTGGATTTGACAGCAAATTGGCTCGAAATCGCTACCCGATTGTCGAGTCCCGTCCCAGGTTCTAAGGCTGTGTTCCATTTGGTGAATTTTCACTTAGATTTGACAGATGTAAAATTTTAAAATAAACCTGCTATTGTACCAACTTATTTCTGACCGACAAGGAATCAATTTTGACAAACACCTTTTCGTAAATCGGAAGATCAACAACAGAGGGGTCTTCGAACATTATAATTTATTTTCGAAGTGTCAAATTTAAGTGAAAGTTCACTAAGGCTGTGAACCTTTTACCGAGTTAAATTTAACTCGTAGTTAAAAGTGACATTTCGAAAGTTATTTCTTATGGTCGAAAATCCCCGTGCTGTCGATCGACCTGTTTTCGAGCCACGGTCGTCAAAATTTAACTTCTTGTCTGTCAGAAATAATCACGCTCAGATAGCAGGGTTAATCGATAACTTTCCATCTGTCAAATTTTAACCAAAAGTTAAAATAATCCACCAAATGGTTCAGAGCCTAAATGGAACACAGCCTAACTAGTTTTCAATCCGACAAGTAGGCTTAGTCACATCGGGATTTTCCGCTGCCGCTTTCATTGCTCATGGGCATTTAAATAATAGTTGATACAATTTGTTTACAGCGGCAAGCGCTAGAAATGTATAATGATTCAACAACGCTTTAGGCTCTGAACCATTTCGCGATTTTTTTTAACTTTTAGTTAAAATTTGACAGATGGAAAGTTATCGATTAACCCTGCTATCCGAGCATGGTTATTTCTAACCGACAAGAAGTTAAATTTTGACAACAGTGGCTGAGTTCTTCTCGAAAACCGGTCGATTGACAGCACACGGATTTTCGAACATATAGAATAATTTTCGAAATGTCACAACCTTAGAATCATGTACGAGTAAAGTCAACAATCACAGGCGCTAGAAAAAATTAATTAAAAAATTCTGCCAAGGTGAAGTACGTTACCTTCCTTGATAAAGATAAAAAAAAAACACCATGAGAGTGTCACGACGATCGGTATCAATTACAAGCCGTCTTGCTTGTACATCCATTAAGGCTACAAACACGCGTCAACAACAGAATATATATATTTCAGGTATAGAGAAGTTTGCTATATAGCCACTTGAAATGATGCCTTCAAACTGAAACAAATCCAGTATCAACCAAAACAAGTAGATTTGAAGTAGAAAACAAGGAAAGCGTACCGTTTTAAATTACAGCGGCACCACATAACTCGGAAATCGAACAAATGTTTCACCATCTAGTTACAGCGGCACATTTGGCGCTCCAAATAATCCTCACAATCGGATTGTCTCACAGCAGCTAGCACCATCATTAATTCATAAAAAAAAGCATCCATGCCACTCAGAGGTGACAAATCGAAACACTACACCGAACATAACTCAGTAATTGCGTATCGCTTTCAATTATCGTTGATTTCCCTGAAGCTGGCTGACTCGCTCGCTCGCTCCTTGTATTACAACAGCCTCAATGCGACGCAGCATTCATCGTTGTCATTGGGCTTACAGAATTTACATGTGAAATATTTACCGAATCACTTGACACCGAAGGGCTAGATCGTTTTTATCTACACCGAACTTGACCTCCCACACGTCCGGGATGTAGCTTATTTTGTCGCACTTTCACGCTCGAGAAGTTCCGACCAATGCCAGCACAGTGGTCCAGGGATGAAAATTAGGAGGAAACGAATATTTTGAGACGGAAATTGCAACATTACCACACCATGTGAAGCTGTTGCTTAATAATAAGGCTTTTATTTTGATGGAAGTTGCAAATAGGGTGGTTGTAAAAATTAAAAAAAATTAAATTTGAATGTTTTTTTGCTTCTGATTACACCATGATGAAACCTTCTTCTACAAAGTTGTAGATTACGTAATTTCAAGAAATTTTGCAGTTGAAACTACCAGTTTTTTTTTTTTTTTTAATTTAAGATAGGGTGTTCCTAAACAAAAACACTTTTTATAGAATAACTCTTTTATTTCAAATTATACGCGAATGTTGTCTTGTACTACTATTATCTACTCATGAAATAGTTTATTTTTGTTGAAGAAAATGCAATGCTTTATAATTTAATAAAAAAGTTACGACCATTTTTCTCCAAACTGAAGTTTTAAGAAGCATATTAGGATGATCCCTAAATATAGGTTTTAATAAGTTAACATTTTCTGTATTGATTTTTTGTAAATCATGTATACTAGAACCTTTCAGAACTTTTGATTACGCATGTTTTTTGCTGAAGTACCAAATTTGCAGTCTCTTTTTCTTGGACAGCTATAACCTAATTTCATTGAAAAAAAAACTAATTTTATTGGCATACATGTATTTTGCACTAATTACGCTTTAATTTCTTCAAAAAACATGCATTGTAACACCAAATTTCGATTGCTACAATAAATATCCCCCTTTTTTCCCCAACTGAAAATATCAACAATTGGAAATGGCTTTAAATTTGAAGAAATTTTAACATAACTTTTTTAATAAAATATTAAACGAGGTACTTCCTTCAGCAAAAATCTTCTTCTCAATGAGTATTTTAAAAAATGTAGAAGACAACTTTCACGTAGAGTTTGAAATATTTCAGTTATGCTATAAAAATTATTTTTTAGGGACACCCTATCTGCTCTAGAAAATTGATCATAAGTTTTACCACTATTCTTTCTTCAGCAAATTTCCTTGAAATAACGTAATTTTCAACTCTGCATAAAGTTTCATCATGATATAATCAGAAATAAAAAAGTTAAATGTTTAATTTTGTCACTTTTAGTTCCACCCTTGTTGCAAATCTTTCATCAAAATAAAGGCCTTATTGTAAGCAACAACTGCACAGAAGACACTATGCTCGTTAGTTCGGTGGTAGGTTTTTATTAAAGAGCCTTCAACCATCCTGTGGTCAATTTCTGGGTCAAAATGTGTATTTCCTACTAATTTCCATCTCTAGACCACTGTGCAATGAACGCACGGCTGTTGACTGCCCGCTTACATGTCGCTCATATTTTCGGCAAAACGATCATAATGAGATTGTTTACTCCGATATGTCATACTGGAGATTTTTGTTTCGCTTGTTGCTATGATAGACAAAAAAAACCTGTTGATTGTTAGAAGTAAATTACGCGTGGATAAATTTGCCGCGTTACTTAAAACCTCCTAATACCGACTTAAGTAATCCGGAAAAACTTTGTATGTGGCATCTTGATTTGAAGGTCGGCTCGACTCACCTTAAACTGTCAACACAATCGACTTAGGCGGAAAAATACCACCCCGTAGTTGCCCTTCGAGCTGTGTACGTAACCACTGAAGTTTCAAGGTTCAGTTCAAACTGCACTGTTTTTCCCACCGACCGTTCCGGTGTGAGTGGCGACCCAAATTTCCACTGATTTTCACACTCTAGAAGAAAGAAGGTACCGCACACGGTTCAAAACTCCGATCCCAAACCTGTTCGCTTGAAAGTCAACCGTCGACTAAATTCGATTCGGTCTACGGCGGGCCTCCACTGCGCTATCGAATCGAATCGAGAGTCGATTCGCGCGCCCTCTGCCTCTGTAGGTACATATATTGAGACATGTGTTTGTTACAAGAAAAGGAGCTCTATATAGCTGCTCTTGCCCATGCTTCCTCGTGTCGTGTTGTGTGGATCGAAGCGAAAAACCGAAAATTTAAGCGTCCCATGGAATATAGAGAGGAAAACGTGTGTAAACACCAACACTCGGACGCTTACTACACAGGGAAAGATTGGGAATCTGATGCGTACCCCACCCGAGGGAAGCGGGACACACAGATGGTAAACATGCAAATCCATTTGAGTAATGGGATTTTAATACTACACTGTTACTAATGTCCAATGTAATGTTCGAATACTTTGACAACGACGATAAGAGCGCGGTAGTCAATTTTTCGGAGCAAATCTCGCGTAACAGTTGAAAAGTGCCTATCAGCTTTTGCAAACAAGACCGTTGGTTTGCATTGGCGAGCTTCGATTCGTGCGAAAGGGGCATTACAATTTTTCTTTACAAAAGCAGATATGCCCTTTTCGAATGTTACGCGAGTTTGAAAACGAACCAAAACCGAAAGTGAAAGAGTATTTTTGGATTCAAGATAATGTCGTGCCATATGGCCCGAAAACAATCTGTTTATACAACTAACATTGATACCCATTCCGTTGGAAGATTATAACAGTATCACATTCGAGTGGAGTTGTTTTTGTTATTCCACTGCATTTTAAGTATTCGAATTTCGCATTTCGATTCAACTCCAAAGCATTACAATTCTATTCAAAGCAGCACCCGTCAAACGTCACGTTATCCACCACCACCCACGCACGCAAAGGTCATTTGCATCGAGTTCTTCAAATTTCCCCTACCGAGAAAACCGAGAATGATTGCACTGTGCTGAGACAGAGAAAGAGAGAGAGAGAGAGAGAGAGAGACATGCGCCTTAAGGATACCCGAGGTACTTTCTCACCCATAGTAAACCGGTTGACGTTGTTGCCATGAACACCAGTCAACCATTCCCGGCCAGCTACCCCAACCGACAGTCCTTTCACTTTCCATTTGGCTCCCGAAATTTTCCCCTTCGCCCAGCATTGGGAGGGAAAATTCTCTCCCGGCTGGACGAAAGACCTTGCCGGGACAACCTCGCGTGAGTGCCAGACGAAGGGAAGCAGATGCAATAACCATACACCTTTACCTGCTCTTCGCTGTCAGCTCAGTTGAGTCGTAAAAATAATCGAATTTTCGAGGTATAATAATGATGACAATTATTGGCGTCGGAGGAGTCGGGGCGAGCAAAAAAAAAACACGATGCCACGGACTCGCCACTTTCGGACGGGAACAATTAAAAATAATTAACGAAATGTGACAGTTGGCTGGTGGAGGAATGTTTCTAAAACTTGTTTTCTGGTTGGAATGAGAGGGGTGTTTTTTATTATGATATTGCGTTGAAAGATAAACTGACAGAACAAATCCGAAGGAATTCAGAATGCACGATTTTGAGTTATGAGTGCCTTGACAGAAAAATGTCACAAAGGAATTTAGTTAATCTGTTCGAATATAATGGAAACCATTAAAATCCACTGTTCTACATGTTTTTGAAAAGCCTATGAGTCAAACCATGCTCATATTTTGAGACATTTACAATACCAGTTCAGAACGACACCCGTACCTGTAATTACTTACAGATTTTGTAACTTTTCTTTTAAATCAGTCATCTTTTGCATGGTTTGCGATCTCAACCAAAGGTTCGTCGAAAGAAACAACAATTGGTGCTGTTATTTTACTCTGGGACGGGGCTTGACAATCGGGTAGCGATTTCGAGCCAATAGTCTATTCTAAAGAAGCTAAATTCAGGCTCTTTAGTCTATTCTATATGCGCAAGTATTGATGGTCTGAAGGTGAGAATGATGATGATGATGGTCCTACCTCTTACCCCTACAAAAGTTGAAGTTGGACGATTTTTCTTTAAGATAATTAAATATGACATTTTAACCAGGTTGGCAAACAAAATCGAACTGGTTTCAGTTACAAATATAAATTCCCTCTAGAGTTTACAGTTGCTTCACAGCGATATAAATGTGGAAAAGCTCAGGCGTCCACCTCTTAGTTCGCCTTTTTGTCCACCTAAAATATTCAGAAGTATTACAAGCAATCAAGAGTTAATGAACAATCAACAAAGCATTCTATTACACTAGTAACTGAACTAGTAACCCCGCAATCTCTAATAACAAAAACAACCCAACATTTTTGGCTGGAGCGAAAGTGAGGATAACAAACTTCGCATTTGAAAATGGGATTACGCAAGTGTATGCTCGTTATAAATGTCAGAAAGGTCAATTTACGGTCAAATCTGAGCCAGTTGCTGATTGCAGCAATCGTGGAATAACAAGGAAAGAGGGATTAACCCGGTGCCGGTGGTGTGGTGGTAAGCGTGACTGCTTTCTCACCCCAATGCGTCTGGGTTCAACCCCAGCCGAGATCGGTGGGATATTTCTAAGGCATAAAAATCTCGTGTCACGTCTTCCTTCGGAAGGTAAGTGTGTGTTGAATGGGTGCGATATCCTACGCAGGTGTGGAAGCTGCCTTCCGCACATTCCATTGTTGTCAATAGATGGCAAACAATGTCCGTCGGTGATGGGCACTACACACTAATCGAGTCAGTACGGTTTTACCGAGTTTTTGAATTGCGGAACTGTTCGGTAAAAGTTTAAAAATCTGTGGAAAATTTATTAATGAGAAAATTTGTTCTGAACTTGTACATACTTAGTTCTGTTAACCCCATTTAATGATAGAAAATAAAATTGATCGATTTCATTGATTCCTTACGGATAACGGTCATTTGAATTTTTACCGACTTTTTCAGCAATTCAAAAACCCAGTAAAAAAATACTGACTCCTGTAAAAAAATCTTAGTGTGTAGATTGCGGAACAGAGACCGACGTTTAATAAAGGAATGAAGAAGAAAGAGGGATCACAGCAATCTGATTGGCAGTGATACCAAAGATGAATACTAAGATGAAACTGTCGGAAGAAAAACTTTCTATTTTAGTGTCCTCTTTCACGGTCCCTTTCATCCAATGAATACCCCCCGTATTCAAGGTAATTTTGTGGTTTTGCTAACCCCTCGGTATGGATGAAATTTTGCGCTCATTTTTATCAAAACAATCACACCTAAATCCGAGGGGGGCGACACATCTAAATCTCAATTCTAGATGCTCAAAAAATCTCACACTAGCGAATCAATCTTCGAAAAATCATCTTTCATTTCTCGCATCTACTTGCATCGTGCATCATCTTTTTGCAGGAAATCTTCAAAATCGACATAAATCTTCCTTCTATCTACTCAGCGTGCGTGCAGCTAGCCACAGCAAAACACAATCTTTTCTGCATCGTAGATAGAGTCGTCCCCCTCGCCTAAATCAGAGATGTCCCATTTTCAATTACTCGATTAACAACTAATCGATTATTTTTTGTTCACTGTGCTGCCATTTTTCCACCAATGAGAGTGCAGCATATGTTTGAAACGATCGGTGATGATCCTCTGGAGATGTTAATGCTTATATCGACTCGATGAACATTTCAAATGGTCCTATCTGCTTTGATCGATTCCCTTCATCGACTTTCTCTTTTCATAACCACTGATATGCAAACAGATTTCGCGCTAATTCTACCACATAGTTTGATAAAGGAGGTTCTTATCTAGCGTCCAAAACGTCAAATACAAAACGGAAAGGTTTTGCAGCTGAGTTGTTGACGAAAGAGAAAGTCGACGAAAAGAATCGATCAAAGCAGATAGGACCATTTGAAATGTTCATCGAGATTTAAATAAATATTATAGTCCTCTCCAGGCGGGTTCGTATTGGTGAGATTTGCGTGTGTTAAGCTAACCCCACACGGTAAGAAATATTGTCAATACTTACAAGTATTGACAATAAGATTGATGATGTGAATACAGAAATATTGTCAATACCGATGTATTAACGTCAATATAAAATGTATTGACAATACGATTATTGTCAATACAAACTGTTGTGTAGGGTCCACTTTAGTGAGATGAAATTTTTTGTTAGCTGTGAGAAATTTTTTGTTTGCTGTAAGAACTGTCATTCTAAAGTAAAAATCAAGAGCAAATTTTCATTACGTCGAATGTAACAAAGGTAAACAAAGTCGAGCTATCAGTGTCAATCGATTCTCCTGCTATTACACTATATACTGTCCGAATATAGGATCAAATCCTATTTTTAAATTTATTTGCCAGTCAAATTGCTTTTTGACGTAATCACCTTCCGTTCAAAATAGTTTTCGATGTTACTTAAGTCACCCAATTTCTATGGAGATGCCGTTTGACGTAAGTAACAGCGCTGAGAAACCCGTGAAAAGTGTACGTTCGTCGTTTCGCTTTCTCATTATTAAAGTGAATAAATCGAACTGTTTGTTGCTAAGATGATTTCGGTAGTCCTAAAATGATGAATGGGCTGCACGTAAGGAGACGTAATTGATAATTCTCGATGAACATTTCAAATGGTCCTATCTGCTTTGATCGATTCTCTTCATCGACTTTCTCTTTTCATAACCACTGCTATGCAAACAGATTTCGCGCTAATTCTACCACATAGTTTGATAAAGGAGGTTCTTATCTAGCGTCCAAAACGTCAAATACAACAGGGAAAGGTTTTGCAGCTGAGTTATTAGCGAAAGAGAAAGTCGATGAAGAGAATCGATCAAATCAGATAGGACCATTTGAAATGTTCATCGAGAATTCTCCCGAATATCCTGGTAAATACACTTTGACTTAAGTAACAATAGGGGCCACCAAACGACGTATAATAACTTTTGACTCAAAAACCAGTATTTTTTAGCATGAAAGCTAGCGATTTGCATTTGTATGATTAAAACCCTGCTAAATATGTTAAACATTGCTATCACTATGAGATTATATGTGTTTACTTGGAAATAGGAATAACTTTTCGGTCATCAAAACAAAACTTTATTTTTCTCGGATTGGTGCGAATGTTACTTACGACATAATGAAAATTTGCTCTTGAAATAAACAACAAAACGAAAACAAACCCTACGCTTGCACGATAACAGTCAAATACCCTTTTATGAGTAAAATATAACCCGTTTTTAATAAAAGTGGTTTTACTCATTAATGAGTACATTATTTGAACAACAATGAGTTTCTGCTAACAGTAACAAATAGTAACTACTTAATTGACATAATAAATTATTGATTAATTAGTAGTGCCACTTTTATTGACAATGGGTTCACTTTAAATCATAAATGGATGTTTTATTCTTACCGTGCACATGACAGTATACGCTAGTGTGTGTAAAATTATATTATTAGTGTAGTGTTCGTGAGGTCCTGCTTGGAGAACTCAATATAAAGGAAAGAATGTTTATCTATAGAAATGTTGTCGTGACGGTAAGGAGCAATGAGCACAGGAGAGAGGTAGTGAAAACCTTCAAATGTTGCTGTATTGATAAATAACGGAAACGCAAATAGTGACGCCATTGTAGGGAACGATGCTTATGTTGACGTTATGTTCGTTAAATTTACCTCGCAGTATGGGGTGAGCGTAAATCGTTTTTTCGGTGTAAATACAATTACAAAATTAACACCTTTTTTTAAGATCGAAAATATCAAAAGAAGAGTTCGATTTTTTCGATCTTTTAGTGGACAAAGAATCAATCCGAAAAATCGGAAATCGGGATGAAAAATATCGATCTTTTAGCGAATTCGTTTATTATTCAGTTCCAACCTGGATCGGGTATCAAGATTGGGTCCAATGACATTTATATAAGGTCTGGGCCAACAGGCAGTTTGCTGGTGTTAGAAGCAAAAATGTTGTAAACATTGCTGAACATCTGCGAACAGAAAGATATACGTCACTGCCAACATACTGAGAACAGATAGAAATACGTCACTGCCAACAGCTGTTTCGTGTAAAAAGATAAACATTGCAATATAATACGAACACCACTAACCATTTGCACATTTCACTAACACCAATAAGCCCTTTGGCCCAGACCTTATATAAACGTCATTGGATTGGGTCTGCTTGTTTTCTGACAAACGTCAGTTTGATCGTTTGTTTTTAAAACCCAGCTCAGGTTGAGGTTCGCACTGACAAAAAGTTCGGTTTCGCACTGGGTTGGAACTGGTTCCAACCCCGATAATAAACGAATTAGCTATTTCAAAGATCGATCCAAGATCGAACAATCCTACATTTGACAGTTGGCGTTGAAAACAGTTGGCTCGTAGCTCAACGTCGGTAAGCATTTCGACAGTGAGCATGCATAAGGGCGTAAACGCGATGATCGATTCTCTTCGTTGATTTTCTCTTTTGTTAATAACTCGCAAGGATTAACGTTTCTCGGTGCGTTTTCTGTTGCTTTTGATAGCCAATACAACTCTGCATTGAACAAATTCTAGAAAATTGTTTCGCATAGCTGTAGCAATGCAATGAGAAAATCGATGAAGAGAATCGATCATCGCTTGTACGCCCTTATACATGCTCACTGTCGATTTGTTCACTGAGGCAAAATAACGTAAGAATAATTCTTACGTTATTTTGCCTCAGTGAACAAATCGACAGTGAGCATGTATAAGGGCGTACAAGCGATGATCACTCCACTGCTCACTGTCGATTTGTTCACTGAGGCAAAATAACGTAAGAATTATTCTTACGTTATTTTGCCTCAGTGAACAAATCGACAGTGAGCAGTGGACAATCATCCATATGAATTGAAAAACAATTATGGACTGTGCACATTTATCTTCTCTAAACTTTCCACGTGGTATATGGACAGTACACACTAAGATTTTTTTACAGGAGTCAGTATTTTTTTACTGGGTTTTGGAATTGCTGAAAAAGTCGGTAAAAATTCAAATGACCGTTATCCGTAAGGAATCAATGAAATCGACCAATTTTATTTTCTATCATTAAATGGAGTTAACAGAACTAAGTATGTACAATTTCAGAACAAATTTTCGCATTAATAAATTTTCCACAGATTTTTAAACTTTTACCGAACAGTTCCGCAATTCAAAAACTCGGTAAAACCGTACTGACTCGATTAGTGTGTAGACTGATGCAAAATTTGAAATGTTCGCTCCACAGTGCTCTAACGGTTACAAATTGGGTCCTGATTAGCCTCCCAAAATTTAAACTCATTTGGTAAGAAACTGACCATTTGAAGTTTATATGGAAATAACTATGGGAAAACCAAACTTTTTGCTCATTCTTATCATCTTAAATCTTATGGAAAATTTTCTCTTTTCAGATACTCGTTTTTCAGCCAATAGTTATTAATTGTTTAAGAGATTGATCATATTATAGCATGATCAAGCAGCTGTTTTTTTGGGCAACACTGTATTCTGCAGTGTGACATAGTAGCCATGATTCTAGCGCCCTATTCTACGCCCCAAACAGACCAATGTTGACTGGTGAACAGTTTATCGAGCGTAATCAATCATAAGACATCAGTGATCAGATCTTTAACAAAGTTGTATTTTGGGATCGATATGAACAAAAAATTGGGTTTTCAATAGTAATTTCCATATAAACTTCATAAGGTTTGTGCCATGTCAATTTATTCATAAATGAGTTCAAATTTTGGGAGGCTAATCAGGATCCCATTTAGAACCGTTTGAACACTGTGGACTCCTTTTTTTTTAATCGTGAGCTGTGATTTGACTGATAAAAGCTTCGAGGAATCCAACTCGAAATTGAAGGTAACGGGTTTTTAAGGGTAACGAGCCTTTTGAGGCAATGGGTCATTCGGGCTGTGATGGAAAGTTGATTACGTTTAGGTGCTGAATGCTGGATTGAATTACCAGATCATTTCTCGTTCTCGTTGTCTCCGGAACAGCTTTTGTAAGCCCTGAAAGAAGTGACCAATCTCTGATATTAACACAAACCAATCGTGCTTCATACCATCAACTCGAGCATTAATTTCATAATTTCATGACTGGCTGACCAGTGGAACAAATGTAATAATTCTTGTAACACATTCTGGGACCCTGAGGGAAGTGACCAATTTTTGTTTTAAAACATAAAGCAATCGTGTGGCATATTATAATTTTCAAAACATTAGAAACCATATCAAGCTGAATATTGCATTAGGTCCTAAGTAACATTGACAGATTCTCTTCGTCGACTTTCTTTTTGCATCCCCACGGCCATGTGAAGACATTCCCAGGTATTTTTAGCACACAGATCGATAAAAGAGGCTTTTATTTAGCATCTAATATGACAAACACATCAAGAAACGGTTCTGTGCTCAAATTATTAACGAAAGAGAAAGTCGACGAAGAGAATCGATCAATGTTACTTAGGACCTAATGCAATGTTCAGCTTGATATGTCAATATACCAGTCCAGAAGAACAATAATCACCCTATGTCAATGGAACAGATTCCAGTAGGCTTGGCAAAAGTGACCAATCGAACAATTTCATAGAGATCAAGTCAACTGATAATAATGAACACTGCCTACAGAGCTACAGCGCGCATCAGACTTTTATCTCTCAATAATTTCACATAATCGAAACTCTAAATCTTTCTCATTCACCTTCAAGATGGATGTTTAAGGTATACTTTGGTGCAATAAGATCGTTGAACATTAGAACAGATTTTCAGGGCTGACAAAATCGGGTCATTATTATACTGCAATCTATTCCGAATACATAGAATGCCGATGACACTCTGTTAAGCTAACTTGCTCTCTAAAATTGTTCATGAAATTCTAAAAGTTGTGATATGTGGCACGACTGGTTTTTGGTTCAATTCCCCGGGGTTTCTGGATTCTGTTCATGGAAAATCGAATGGCCATTGTTCTTATGGTCAGTTAAAATAATTTCTAACTTCTGGAAAATTCTGATAATTATTTTGATACATTGCACGAGGGGTTTTTGGTGCAGATTATGGCCACTTGCCTTAGGGCTTCCGGAATCTGTTACAGGCACATGAAGTTACCACTAAAATAGTCACTGTCAGAAAGACCATACTGAAATGAACAATAGTGCCGAAGTACACGCTATGTCTAAAAAAGCCCCAAATTTGAGTAGGATCTACTCATATTCATCCGAAACAGGGCTACCCAAAAGTGAGTAAATAAAGTTGGAACGGACAAGACAACAAATTAACAACATCGTTCGGAATCAGGTCGATGTTGTCCATTCGTCATCTTGTCAGTCCCAACATGGTTTATTCAATTTAGGGTAGCCCTACTTTTGACGGATATGAGTGGATCAAATTTAAATTTTAATTGTTTAGAAATAGCGTGTAAGATGAGGAATGCCAGCTTTGAATACATGTCTTCATTTTGAAGGTATTTAAAATTCTGTGAAGACAGTTTTTTCCTGCAGACATTTTGAAGACATTTTCTTGGACATTTCTAGATAGAGCTGGAATTAGGGCGCAACAGCTTTTGTAAACAATGACTTCTCTCGATGATTTCTCGAAAGTCATGGCTCTCCCTGGAAAATCGACATCACCATCGAGTAGAGGAAGACTTCTCTTACCCGATGGATATGTTGGTATGTGTCTTCTTCTTCTTCTTCGCATTTCAAGCTTATTGCATATCGCATATTAGCTTATTGCGTGCTCTCAACTTAGTGTTCTAGATGCACTTCCACAGTTATTAATTGAGAGCTTTCGATGCCTGTACCATTTTTGCATTTGTATAATTGTGTGGCAAGTCCAATCATACTTCTATGCCCAGGGAAGTCGAGAAATTTTCCAACCCGAAAAATTCCTAGACCGGACCGGGAATTGAACCCAGCCACCTCCAGCATGGTCTTGCTTTGTAGCTGCGCCTTTACCGACTGAGCTAAGGGAGGCCTCATGGTATGTGTAGGCATGCCTTGAATTCCTATAAATCAACGAGAGAAATCATTGTTTACAAAGGCTGTTACGCCCTTATTCCAGCTCTATCTAGATTAAATGTTTTGTGAAGATGTTTGAAGATATGCTGCATCTGATCGGATGTTTGAACTTTAAACAGACCTATGAAGATTTTTGCTATAGAAATGAAGGTTTTGATTTCATATGTTAAGTTTTTTTTTTAATCTTGACTATGAATAATGTGGATATACCATACAGAATAATACTTTATCGACCTGAAAATCCATATGAATTTACTTAAGAACTACTTCGGCCGAACCACCCATTTTGGCCCTATCGAACAGAAAACATCAAATAAAACCATTATTATGCGTCAATTATGCGTGTGGTACTATACTTGAGTTCAAAAGCGATTCTCAAAACAAAAGAAGCGCTCCGACAGAATCAATGTTTATCGCTAATGGTAGTTTCGACTGGTTGATTGGAATTCTTTTATGGGATGGCTTTCTCAGTCTTTTAGTAGAAACGATTAATTTTTTACGTTCCCGACGTTTCGACCGTTTGGTTGCGGCCTTTCTCAAGGGCTGCAATGTCTATCGTTTCCCGTTATAAACTTTTACGCATCGAGGACAGCGTAAATGTAGATTTTTCATGACCTGTTGTTAATTGGTAGGAAATTTTAAAGTGATCTTTTGCACAGCACTATAACGTTTGTTTTTGTTTGTTTATCTTCATGCGATAGCTTGAATTGGATTCAATAGCATTTGAATGCCGTTTCAATGCGTTAGGCCGAATTTAGAATCCGTAAACCGAGTTTGGAGTCAAGAAATAGTGTTAGATTTCTACGGTATCTCAACAATTTGTTACTTTTTATCAAATCTTAGGAAAGTATATTTGAAAATCATCTGCTGTTAAAACATTCCATTGTGTGAAAACATCCGCTCAAAAATTAGAGACAAAGGGCGGGTTGTGCTTAGTAGGCCCAAAATTAGATCTAAGCCCTACTTCCTGATCAACGTTCCATTTTGGAGAATATCTGAGGGACGTCATTTGAATTTTTGAACAGTTTAAGATCTTCAAAACCGAACTTCATCAACCTCCAAAAATATCCAGAGGACTTCAATGAAATCTTCGAACAGTTGGACATTTTCAAATACTTCCTGACCAATCTGCCATCTTGAGAGAATATCTAAGAGATGCCATTGATTTTTTTTAAACAGTTTCAGATCTTCAGGTCTTGATTATTCTTAAGTCATGAAAAATGAACCAGCGACTTTTTTTAAAAAATATATGATCAGTTGGATATTTTTGTAATAATTCACATGATATTATCTAATCCAGCAGCAAAGTTGGGCGAATATCTGGAGACGTCATTTAAGTATGTTGAACAGTTGAATATCTTAAGATAAGTAATTGACCTACATGAAGTCTTGAAAAAAATGTCCAGAAGTCTTATTTTAAAACTCGGATCAGTTGGAGATCTCTTAAATAAGCCATCTTAGAAGAATATCTGAGATGCGACATTTGAATGCTTAACAGTTGCAGATCTTTAGAACAGTACTTGATCAACCTATGCGTAGGCGTAGCTAATGGGGGAACCAAGGAGGGCAGGCCCCCTCCAGAATTGTGTAGCCCTCTCCCCAGAATTGTTTGTGCTTTTTATTTGACTCACCGGTATTTTGTCAAGCTTGTGAAGTTCGATGTTACTATTTGTTTCAAAGTGCTTTATGTTGCCTACTTTTATTATGTTATGAACTAGAAGAAGCCATTTTGAGAAATTATATTAGGGGAAATGGCTCTAATGTTGGCCTATGGATCTTAGGTTGGGCCCATCGCTAAAAATTTACTATTTATCAATTTTATCTAGATGAACGCGTCATTGGGAAGGTACTAATAGATATTTTTGGTCGCTCGCTGAATTTATGTAGGGGCATGTAGGCCAACATTATATCCATTTCCTCTACAGAGATATTTAATCGATAGCAAAATAAGCTCTACAAACCTGGGAACTTCGTAAAACTTCAAGGACTTTTAAGAAGTTCAGGGAACATCATACAAAGTGAGGAAACTTAGTAGAAATTTTGGGAACTTTTCCAGAAAAATTCGTAGAAACAAGGAACTTGGTAAAGTTCTGAAAACTGCGTAGAAGTGGAAAATTAATTTAGATTTGAGGAGCATCGCAGAAGTTAAGGGAACATTATTTTATTTCAGAGATGCACATTTTTGATCGAAAACCTCTATATAATTTCAGGGCACTTTTTCGAAGCCTCATGGACTTGGAAAACATGACAGTTGTTGTTATTCACATCAGCGTGATTGTGCGCTGCTAAATTTGCCGATTTTTTATCACACGGGCTATCGTTATTCGTTTTTTTCCGTTCGGTATACCTGTAGGGGAAACGCTCCAATAGTTGCGGTACATTAGAAGCGTTATACCCCGTTCACATTACAGCGTATATCACGTAATATAGGCTGTCTTGCAATGAGCACTCATACAAAGGATTTCCAGTGAAAACTAGATGTATGAGTGCTCATTGCAAGACAGCGTATATCACGTGATATACGCTATAATCTGAACGGGGTATTAGGTTCCTATAGTTGTGTATTGAGTCTCCATGCACAACTATAGGAACCTAACGCTTCTAACGTACCGTAACTATTGGAGCGTTTCCCCTAATATTGTTCTGGTTGTTAGTGGAAAGTGCAGTTCGTTGCGATAATCGTCTAATTAGAGCATATTTTGTGTTGTGAAAACAGTGAAAAAGTTATCCAATCAGACATATTGTAGTGTATACTGTCTAGCATTGGGCGATCTTGAGAATCCAATTCCTCTTTGCGTATTAGAGCATCTCCACCGCTGTTTCTAAATCACTTTTGGAAACTGAGTCAGCATGTGTTCCGCCTGTGACCAATGCGCTAAACCAGTTAAAGGCGATGAAGAATCCGTCTCCTGCATGGCTTTTTTGCGACAGGATGATTCACCTAAAGTGCGGGTGCAGTTTCGAACGCCTTTGGATACGGTTGTGTTTTAAGTTTGTTCTCTGTATTGTGCGTGCGTTCGCTCTCATAGTTTTCGGCTGCAATTGCCGGATTATAGCTGGCGCTCTGCCTCCCGGACGTTTATACGTGTGTGATTGCTAGTTTTCTCGCTTTCCGGGTAGTTTTAGAATAGAGAAAGAAAACGTGATTCAACATGTTTGCAAGCATCAGAAGAGATGTCGCGATCTGCGTTGTTTGATTTTCTCCCGGACCAGAAATTAGTGGCATCGCGAGTGATAATTTTTAATTTCAGTTTATTTACGCGCTGCAAGGTGCGTGAAAGAGCTCGGCACAATCGGTGTTGATGTTGGCTCGCTTGTAACTTTTTTTTGTTGTGTTTTCGAAAGAAATTGATCGAAATTGTACCAAAAGTGTTTCTGAACGTGTTTCGCAGTTGGGTGTGCTGAAATTCGTGAATTCGCGGTTTATGTTCAGTGAAAATTCCGTGTCCCAAAATTGCTCACCGAGTTTCCTTTTTTTGCCGTTCGACGACGACAGGTTTGCCAGAGAAAAATAAGCATCCAGTTGAAGATTGCTCTTATACATATCTCGATTGCATTTTCGAGGGGACGTTCGGAGAGATTTGAGATTTAGGCGTTGTTGCATTTGCGGGCAGATGAGTTGGTCGCCGGTAAGGGCCAGTAAGTGCTGCCAGCAGATGAATCAAGAGGTATTCTAAACAAAATTGATAAGAAATGTCCATTCAAATCGATTTAATGCAGTTGAACAAATTTCAAAACTATATACGTGCCAGATTTGGAAATAATATTTTTTGAATCTGGAAGTGTGTTTATGATACCATTATCCATTTGATAAAGGTAGAATGAACATGCGGGGCTTATTGTAAGTAAAAGTGACCTCGGAGTGGTCGTAAATTACCAGGCATTCTGAAATGGGTCACTGGAGCTGCAATAGAGCTAACACCTTCTAACTCCCGGACTAAACCTGCTTTAATTTAAGGGTAATAAAAAGCAGCTTTCTTCCATAATAACACTGCCGGGCAGTGGGGGTTAGATTGTACACACACACACACACACACTTTTTAGAAGCCTCATGGACTTGGAATAGTTGTGAAATTACGCGCAAATTCAAGAAATTTCGTACGTGGAACGTCAACGAGAAATGTAGAAGTGCAGCAAATGTTTTAGTTCAATAAACTTCTAAGAACTTCAAGGATCCTCACTTCATTTTAGGGAAGTTCATTGCAGTTTGTCAGCGATTTTACTTGAAAAAAGCCTTCATGAACTTCATGGCGTTTTTGTGAACTTCGTTAAATTTCAAGGAACTTTCCAAATGTTCAAGAATATTTGTGGCTGATAGGTGTCTTTCCAGAAGTGCAAAGATGTTCAGAGTTCTTCGTATAATTAATAGAGATTGAAAAAATATGGAATTTTGAATAAATTCAGGGAACATCGTAAAAGGCAGTTTTGTAGATGCTCAGGAAATGTTGAATAAGTTACAGGATATTCTTTCAGACAGCAGGAAATATTCAAAAGATCTCCATATTGGCGAATATATTAGTAAAGTTCTCTGGATATTTTGCTAAGACTTCAGGTTGTTCAAGTTCTGAGGATCTCCAACTGTTTAAAAATTCAAATATTCTTTCAATACTGTAGGCTTCTCAGGAAGTATTCAAAAGATTTCCAGCTAACTGAATCTGATTGAATCTTGAATGATGAATCTAGATTTGATAGACATGTTTATACATTCTCTAAAGGGAAGACTTTCTTGGTGATTTAGCTATATTGTCAATAATTAGCACTCCAGCAACTGAATTCCGGGCATAAATTTCAACGAAGGGATGGAAATTTCTACATACTCCTCATATGTATAAATTTCTTTCTTTTCGATGAAATTTATGAACGGAATTCAGCTTCAGGATAATTTGAATGCCTTAGCACTTAAAAAATCCGTGCTTTTTGTGCGTATTTTTTATTAAATAAATCACAAACACTGAAAAAGCTCGTGTAAATAATAAATTGGTTCGCAATGCTTTTGTAAAAATAAATTCAATTATTATCTAGTTACAAACAGGGACACAATCATTCAAGTTTTGAGTTCATTCCTTTCGATTAGAATTAAAGTTATATCTTGATTTTATACATAACTTCTAATGTTAGTTAGTCCTATGCATAAAATAAAAAGCTGTTCTGGATAAATGCTTTATTACTTTCTTTTCTCTTTGAATATCAAAATCATGACAAATATCTGATTTTCCACAGGTATCCAAATTTTTCGAAATTTATAAAAAAAAAAATTCAAACTTTCTAATCCGGAAAAATTTGCTTCTCGAAAAATGCTGTAAGCCTCAGGATCTAGGTAAGTTTACCAAGATCTTGAATTACGAATTTTGAAGGCCAGGAGATTCAAAGCTTGTCCAAGCCTACGATATCAATTTATTTTATCCCTAAAATTTATTTTGACTGTCTAGAAAGGATCTTGAAATTTTATCTTAGTCTTAGGATAAAGAAAATTGATCTAATTTCGATTACTGTTATTTACATTTGTATTCTAAGAATATATATTTACAATTTGTATCAGAGATATCTATTTTTAGTTGCAAAATCTTAAAAACATATGGGTTTGAGATTATTTTTGTTTCAACATTCAGAATGTTAAAAATTGAGCAATTGAACATTTTCCTAAGCCCTAAATTTCTGAAATTTATTCTGTGTGCACTTTACCATGTTTCAAATTCAAACTCCTAGAATTCAATTTTGGTTCATGTGTCTGAGATTTTACTGATGACGAAATATTCAAAATCTAAATAAAAAAAGCTAGTTACAAAATTCATATAATTACCTAACTCTGTGCATTTTCGTAAGATTGAGATCCAGACGCTATGTGATTTCATTACAAACAGCATGAACAAACGATCATCGCTTCTTCTAAATCAGTAAGCTTTTAAGGCTCCTCCAATCGTTGTTGTAAAATAAATATAATCAAATTAATTGTCTCGCCATTAAAATAATAATAACCTCAATGTCATATTATTAGTCACAGAAAAAAATGTTCCCAAAAACAAGTTACCTTGACGCAATTTGATGGAATAGCATCTTCGCGAGTTTTTATTTAACCTTAGTTTAGCAAAAAAAAACATGCTCCCCTTAGGCCCCCTCCAGATAAATTATCTGCTACGCAAATGCCTAAGCGATACGAAACGAAACGAAAATTTCAATTTCCAGCAATAACAATCAGATGCAGCAAATATTGTCTTCAAGTGAGAGATCGTGCCCAGAAAACCATTTTTCGCATGTGAATTCCATAATTACGCTGTTTTGATAATTCTACTGTTTTCATAGCCAAAATCTAAGAGTTTTGAGAAATTCCATACAATTCCATCTTATACTGCATACCATTAATATTTTTCGTCACATTGTGCACTTCTTGACCTTCCAGACTCACTTTCTTTTGTTTAAATTTTTCTGTTTGCCTATTTTCTAATTTACGTTCTGTTTGCTCACTCTGTTCCAATTGTCTATCTACGATGTCGCCGTGTTCCATTTCTGTTCATACTTTCCCTTCCTCGCATAACCCGTACCACCTCATCCATGGCAATGACAATGACCAAACACACGTAAAAAACAACACTATCAAGCACCAAACCCGGTCATCTGTAAAATTCCGCGTCATTCATTCAGTGAAGTGACCTGCCAAACGTACCTTACACACTTGGCACTCTGCCGCCGTCGGTCGTCGTGTTTTCCTATGACGCCAACAACGTCTCAAATTTAGACAGACATCAACAATACACGTTATTATCTCATCCTCATCAAATGCACACTGAAGACGTTCCTTCCCGAACGGACAAGAAGACAGTTCAAGTTCAGTCCGACCCTCGTGATTATCAACCAAATTCGACTATTATATAATGGCCTACTTGAAGTATTTTTAACATTTGGGAAGCAAGAAATTTCACCTCCCACACAATCTTTCGTGGGGTGTTGGCACGTTGATGGGGTTGTATTCACCTTTTTTTTTTGTTTCCTCCGGAATACACTATCCGCTAGGATCACACACTGCGAACTCTACGCGTCCTTTTCGACGTGAAACTCGGTAACTTGACACCCAAAAAAAGACACGTTCTTCACCACTGACTGGAAACTCATTAAGCAATGTTTTCCGTCGACTGTCTGTCCTTTCGAAGGACTACCAACGAAGTGATCGATTTTCCTCCCTCGTTCAGTTGCTATATATAAACTCCCAGCAAGCAATCGTGTGCAGACAGAGAGAAAATGTATCTATAACTGTACAGCGAAAAAGGGGCTCGAATCGAATTTTCCCCTCGCTAGCAGCGAGAATAGATGACACTCATACATGCGAAACGGTGACGTCACGACCCATCACTTTCCACTAAGCGACGCGGTTTTTCGTTTTCTTTTTCGTCCTTGTTGCGTTGGTTGCCGAGTTTCCGGAGAGTCAGTTCAGACGCATGTTTCTCTTATCAAACTCTTAGGCAAACACGTGTTCCTGTTGTCTAGTTACTACATGAAGCGCGCGCAGTCCTGGGAACCGTTCTATATCCACAAACACGAACGCCGAACGGTTGTCTTTGTAGGTAGGTATGGGAGGAATGTTTGGAATTTCCTGTCGATGTTGCTCGCTTGCATCATCCTTGAGTGTCCTTCGCATGACATGGTCCAAAACATTAAAAAAAAAACCGGTTTTTTGTGTGTGTATGATGGTGTTCTACATGGGTTCTAGAATCATTACGTTTTCTTGTTTGTGTTCCGTGCTGCTACTGCTGCTACTGACGCAAAAGAGAATGGAAAATGCGTAACTCACACATTTCTTCAGGATATCGTCATGCTCGTTAAGGCGTAGGAGGATGTTGAACGATTGGTATGTGACTAGAGCAGATAAAAATAGGGCGAATTTTGATTTTGCATTAGCTGATTCATAACATTGCAATCAACTGCACTCCTAAACTACTTGTTGCATTCTTGTCTTTGCAAGAATTTGCTAGGATGATTTCTAACATCTAAATAAACAGAATGCCCGCACACATTCCGGAAATGCACATTCACATGGAAACAATATAAAATTTCAAAGCTAGTTTAGTTTGCTTACAACATGAATTTGTTTCGATTATAAATTCAAGAACCGGTTTAATCTACATAAGATTTTTTTATTTGCTCTTTAAATTATTTCTTACATTGGAAACGAATGTTTCATAAAATAAATACGAATTATTCTTGTGTATACCTCATAAAACCACATGTGTAAATTATAACAAAACAATTCAATGGGACACAAATTTTTCAAAATAAAAATAAATAAAAGAATATGCATCAAAATAAAACAAAACTCTGTTTTCCCCGCAAACGGAATTAATATCATCGAGGTAGTCATCATTAAATCCTCCCAGTTGGACCTCATACGCGGATAGAATTCCCCTTATACCTTTTAGCAAATTTCTATTGCTGAGTATTCATAAAATGAATAAGTCAACTAATAAGCAGACGCCTTGTAAAAAAGTCAATAAACATCATCATGTGTCAAATATATGGCGTATAAATGATCTCACATATCGTTTATGCATTCTTATAGAACCTATTTGAATTATCTTATGAATGTATAAGGATGATCATTTCGATTTTGATTTTGATTGACAAAAATGTATAAGTGAAACACATGAATAAAATAATTAAATTTCGTTTCGTGTACACAACGTTCTCTGTGCGCCAGTAGTTGTGGAATCGGTCCGTAAAAGTAAAAGTCTTGAGGAACTATCTTAATTACCTCTATTTCTGTCAGAGGCTAATACAGGAATTAAGATTATTTTCTTCTTCAAGCGACTCAGTACCACCTGAGGGGGGCGACACATCTAAATCTCAATTGTAGATGCACAACAAATCTCACACTAGCGAATCAAACTTCGAATAATCTTCTTTGATTTCTCGTATCTACTTGCATCGCGCATCATCTTTTTGCAGGAAATCTTCAAAATCGTCATCAATCTTCTTCATATCTACTCAGCGTGCGCGCAGCTTACCACAGCAAAACACAATTTTTCCTGCATCGTAGATAGAGTCGCCCCCCTCGGTACCACCGACGAGCCGACGTGACAGCTCATACAAGTTACTTTCAAATTCGTGCCCAAGACGCCATATTTAAAATACGTTAAACACTACCGACATCTACTCATCCGATCGCGTCATACCATGAGCAAGGACACGAACCCACGTATAATTTATATTGCCTTGGTTTGCGTCTCACCTCGTTTGACAGATATGATCGCCCGTTTGAAAGTTTGAATCGCTCGTCTGACAATTCGAACTGTGAACAAACGAAATGCTCCTGTGGCATGTCGGTTCGTCGGTGTCAGTACTTCAAGGCTAACTCGATGCCTTGGTAACATCTCCCCTTTTTGGCTGGTAGCAGATGTACACTGTACCAAACCAGTTCGAATGAAACCTCAGACCATTCAAATCGAAACATCGAAATCGCCTTTTCGAAAGATAGCTGCAACCGGATGACGGTTGTTTTGAAATCAGATGATTTTCCTCTCGAATACAGGATGAACATTGTTGTGAAAAGGGATAGGGCCTTCAGTTGGAATGCGTAATGCACTCTGCAGAATTATAGTCATCTTAAATTGAAATTAATTTGGTATTGGCTCAGCCCTTAACGCAAATCATTCAAAACGACGATGTAAATAGTTCGATCGAACGTCAGTTGTTGCTCTCAAACGAGGTGGAAGCATAGCCATCTCTATCAGAGGTGGTAAGAGCATTGGTAAAGCGTGGAAACTGTACATTTTCTATTTCGTGGTGGAGGAAGTTTCCTCTACCAACCATAAACGAATTTTTGTATCCATTATGAAAGACTGTTCATGGCTATTCAATATGGAAACGTAAACAATCGAATTAATAATCCAATCTAAAACATTTTCAAGTCATCTTATACCCCGTTCACATTACAGCCTATATCACGTAATATAAGCTGTCTTGCAATGAGCACTCATACATAGGATTTCCAGTGAAAACAAGATGTATGAGTGCTCATTGCAAGACAGCGTATATCACGTGATATACGCTGTAATGTGAACGGGGTATTATCCTAAAATTGTTTTGCTCTGAGTCCTGTATGTTTTAGAGTTAATTTTCAAATAACTATCACCTTTTATTTGGAGGACAGTCATATGGATGCTCGTCAGTTGATGACGAGTTCAACCGTAAGGAAATCATCCGAAATTTGACAGCATATTGTTAATACCCCGTACAGACTATGGCTTGTATCATGTAATATAGGCTGTCTTGCAATGAGCACTCATACATCTAGTTTTCACTGGAAATTATATATATTAGTGCTCATTGCAAGCCAGCCTATATTACATGATATAAGCCATAGTATGTCCGGGGTATAAAAGGCGCGAGCAATACAATAATCAGTCGAAGTATTGCGAATGTTTCCATTCAGTGTACTCTTCTAGCTTCTTCGGCAAACGTACTGATCGCAAGAGACGTTGATTTGGCACTAGCTGCTGCTGCAAAGGAGTCGTACACGATGATGGTCCCGGCTGGTAATTGGCCAGAAATGTGTGATCAATTTCTTGATCATCAATGCTGTCCGGCGGCGCCGACTGGGATTGAACCCAGGCCTACTGGGGTGAGAGGTAATCACGCTTACCACTACACCACCGGCGCCGTTGAGACCAAAATCCTGAACCAGAATGTTCAATATGTTGAGCAACGTGAGTTACTCAGAATGACTCAAAATTAACTCCGATTTTACTCATGATCAAAAGCTGCCTTAATTGCCTCAAGCAAGGGGTAAGACAGCTCATGAGCACTTTCAGAGTTGCTTTTGAGGCACCTCGAGTAACTCACATTGCTCAGTAAACCAGATCACTGTCATTTGCTTTCTTACTTTTCGCATCACAGCAACATATGGAGCAATAAAAACAAAACAACAACAAAAAGGAAACATCCGGTTTGATGTGTTAGAAGAACTTGATCCGCCTAAACAAATACTCCAGATCCGAAAAAATATACGTACCTCGCACGTCCTCTGATACTCGTTGAAGCGATCCCGTTCCCATCGCTCGGTAACGTGCCACTAGATGAAAACGCGAACCGAGCACTGAATTACCAAGGTGCCATTCTGCTGCAAGTGGACATCCGCCCACTTCTGCAACTACTGCTGCTAATCGGCACAGAGAAACAGATGAAAATCTATGTCAATGCGCTGGTGACGGAGGCCTCCTTTGGAAGCTTTCCCAGCAGCCTTCGAGCCGTCTTCTGAACAAATTCTGGAATTCATATCGTTTCAATAGCCGATCTGAACAATTTTATTTTGTTTACAAGCAAAACTGACATGTGAAGGGGGTAAACATGTGACGAGGAGTAAACCTCGATGAATGTCGATTAATCATTTAGGTACATTGAGTTACTCACGAGTTTCTCGCTGCAAAAAAGCAACTCAACAACAACTCAGCACTCACCAACAACCTACTCGGAGATCAAACATACAGAACCCGGTCGACTCAGGCGGCAAGAACAAGCTCCGGAACACCCAGGGTCGGCTAGCTACCGGGTTACGCGATACAAAAACGAAGAACTTTCACTTTTCTTTAAATGCATTTGTTCGTCACTTTCTGTATTATATGCGTGTTATTCTGTGTTCATAATTTCGTGTAATATGTGTCGTGTAGCCTAATCGCGTTGTTCACTGTACCGGTACATACCGTTGCTGCCGTTGATGGTGAATCGGGATGGCCGACACTTCTGTCCTACTGTGCGGCCGGAACTCTCGCCAGATTGGCGAATCTAGGTGATGACAGGCCAGCGGGCGTTGCTGGACGGTAGGATGGCAGGCGTCGTCCTTCGTTGGCACGATCGGCCGACCGTGGCAAGGCCACCTTGGTCAAGCCGAGAAGGGAAAACTCCTTTGAGATTATAGCCTGCGTTTGGCCAGATAATAGTGTTTCGGTCCTTGACAATTAGACTCGGAACCTGTTTCCAATTTCACGAGCCGGCCGTGTGCAGACGGATGACCTTTTTAAGGTCCAACATAAAAGAGGTCCTATCGGACGAACACGTAATTAATTTACGGTTTTTGGTGCAGGGTATTTGGTTACCTGAACCACAGACAAACAGACGTAACTCTTCATTGTTAATCTTCGTGCATGCAATTAACGGTTGATTTGAATATTATCAGTTCCGCGAACTACTCGCCGCAGCGCTGGCATCGGATCACTTTGACGTTTCTATATATTCTATAGAACTTTTATGCAATATTGTTTAAGAGTTAGCGAGCAAGCTTGTTTTCCGCGAGAAGCTAGAGAGATGTCGTTACTGAGGTTATATGTTTTGAGATACTATGTTACCAAGAACAAGTTTTTCAAAGAGTTACGTCTGTTTGTCTGTGCCTGAACGTTAAATTTACCTAGCGTACACTAGTTGCTGCTAGTGGTGTCCTGGTTCTCGTTCTAAAACACCAACCACTGCGCTTAGCTAATTAAATGCGTCTTAGTACACGGACGCCTGATATTAAAGGAGGCCGATTTTGGTCAATGGCCGTTCTTTCTCCCAATTCCACCTTCATCCCGTCATCCTAGTTTTGTATGGTTGTTTGTAGTTATATGGTGGACATAACGTAACGGCACAACATTTTCACAGCGGTACAGAACCCTATCAATTCTGTGGTATACTGCTGTTCTTGCTCAAGAAACGTGAAGGTTCTGAAAATATATTACATAAATGACAAAAACCTATGAACTTGTGACCAAACGGTTACAGGCTACCGTAAAGTTCTACCGCAGCTGTCAGAGTTCTACCAACAATCAATACGAAACTAACGATTTTAAATTGGCTCACTACTTGACTGGCCTATTGGTCCCAAACAAATCGATTAACGTACCCCATTCCAGTCAAAATTCTAGTACCACACTATGTTTTTTTTGATTCGCTATGTGTTACCGCGAGGCAATTAATTTCAAACCAAAACCAAAAGATACTCACAGTTGCATCCCGTTTGCATAGCCCTAGCTGACGTTGATACCAAGGCCAAGAATATGAAATGAAAAGTAGGGCAAAAGGAGCGAGAGCTCGTTTTACATAATCTAACTGCAGTATTTACTTAGGAACGTTTCTGCGTTCAAGTAGGATAAACACGCCCACGCATGGCATGCTTGCGCATCTAGGTTACATTTAGCTTTCCCTCTCTGTTTATCCTTAACGAAGGATATAATTATAATGTTTAAACGTTACAAATGTCTCATTCTTATTTGTAGAGCCATATCAGATCTGAGTTACAAAAAGAAATAAACTTACAAGATAACCCGAGAAATCCCAGATCTGAGAGGGCATAGTATATAAGATCCAAATAACACAAATTTACCCTTTCAAGGGCGATCGAAATCCTAGCTAATAGAATAGGCAAAATTAGGTCAAAAGTCCGGTATTGAAAGGGATATGTAAAACCCTGGACAAATCATGTAAAAGTTTTACATAATTATAAGTTGCTAATGCAACACGTAGCCGTAAGATCACTTTGTACAATTTTGTTGAATAAAATTAAGTTTCGTAGGTTACTCCAGATTCTTCTCTTGTTTGAATCCGAAAGAACTTTCGGCCTAGAAGTGAAAACTTCTCTCCTTAACCGGAGAAAAAAGTAGCTCCTAGAAGAACTCTTGACTTGGAAGTGAAAACTTCTCTCCTTAACCGGGGAAAAAAGTAGCTCCTAGAATCGAGAAACAGTGTCTGACCTAGTAAGCGAAAGACTCTCCCTAACCGGAGAAGAAAGTAGCTTTTGGCGGCGACACTATGAAAGTTTGACAGATAAAATGAGGGGTTATTGGATTTTCCTATGTTTCGAGGGGTGATTCGACTAGCTTGGGACCGAAGATAGTTCCAGAGCTGAGCCAAAAAGTTGAGCACGTTTCTTCGGGACCTTCTAGTCTTAGAGTTATCTCTATGGTTCTACCGTCAGTATAAAAAAAGCTCTGAATACTGAAAAAAAAAACATAGTGTGCAATGACCAATTTGTAGCATATTTGCGGGCGATTCTATGAAGCCTTGTTCATTTAATAGCTGCGGTGGAACTTCTTCTTCTTCTTGGAATTAATACTTAAAACAGAAATAAATCTCTAGAAGAAAATATGCAGTGTTTTAAGCTGATCTTGCATCGTTCCATTCGCAAGAATTTTGCAAGAAAGATGAAATCTAAAATAAAATCGAGCGCTTATCGGTACCTGATGTAATCCAGCATTTTATATGCGCTCATGGCCTCCACAATCTGGTTGAGTTTCTGGTAGAGATCATATGATTTGAAGTTTGGCTTGTGTCATTTGACCTGTAAACGGTCAAATTTGATCGTTTAATCGTCAAACATCATAACCCAAACATCAAATCGAATGTTCCCTACCAGAAACTCAGCCAGATTGTGGCGGTCATCAGTGCTCGTAAAATGCTGGATACCGAAGGTTTCAACCCGGGACGGAACTTGGCAATGCAGCTTCTCACTCTTCTTAATGTTTTTGACGAATGCCCGTCGAAAATTAGTGCATGGTGTTTGTCGGAGTTGACCAATGATGCCAGGATTGCAGAATGGTTTCTCTATTTTTATTTTTATTTAATTCGAGGTTTCTACCGCAGTTTAGCACCTTGCACATCATTTTTGCTTAACACAATAAAAACAACCATAAACAAACAATAAT
The DNA here is from genome assembly GCF_037179485.1 of Ochlerotatus camptorhynchus. Taxonomy (NCBI): domain Eukaryota; kingdom Metazoa; phylum Arthropoda; class Insecta; order Diptera; family Culicidae; genus Ochlerotatus; species Ochlerotatus camptorhynchus. The sequence goes on along the minus strand of NW_027040862.1, from coordinate 1,402,278 downwards.
ATCCATCGCTTAAATCACGCCGTGGACCGAGCCGTGGACCCTATTTTCCAACTTTCCTTTCGCAAATATAAACAATCAACAACACCATTGACGTCAACATTGATTCCGGCATAACTTCCCGTCAGATTGATGTGATCCCTCTGTCCTTTTTATTCCACGATTGCCACTGTCAAATCGACCAATCAGCAACTGGCTCATATTTGACAGCAAGTTCGCTCGAAATCGCTACCCGTTTGTCAAGTCCCGTCCCAGGTTCAACCAGTGCTGTTAGCGGTCACCACAGTCGTCACATTTTCTGTGATAATCGACTGTCTTTGCTCGCCGTATTTATGTATTCTAGTTTTTTTTTCATAATAAAAGGTACTAATGTTGTGCTTGTGTGAATTCAGAAAATGGCAAACAACGATGTCCTAATTCCAAGGGGTTGGTCACTCTACACAGTGTGCCAAAATCAAACTGGGGCACATCGGGGTGCAGTCATTGACGTTGTTTGGCACCCATGGTTACAATTTTTATGATCTTCAAAGTTACTGGCAACACTGAACTTTTTCTGCGCCTGCGCAGTGTGCATGTGTCAAAATTTGTTATTGACGTTTCCACTCCTAGTCAAATTATTTTCAAAACAACCGTGATTCTCCACCAAGTCTCGCCATGGATTCTCAAAATCGGTACAACCGTGACGGCAGTCGCATCCACATTTCCTCTCATACGAAAAACAGCTGACAGCGGTATCTTGGCCATGGCTACACGAACTAGCGATGCAGCTCCCACGGCTGCGGCTGCTTCCAATGCTGCTGCTGGTCCGTCTTTTTTGACGAATTTTAGAGGAGACGGACCAGCACCAGCACCGCCAGGGCTACGCTCGGGAACTCGACCAATCCGAAGGAGGAACTTCCCGATTTCAGCGGGAACATTCGCACTTGCGACGGGTGGCAGCCCTTGGTGGTGAATGCAGTCAGCAGCAGATCCTCGGACGGCATACGGGTTATTGAAGAAGTGGAGAATGCGATTATTGCTGGCCTGGGAAGCGATTGTTCTTGGAGGCGCTGTAGACCTTGAAGCTGATCGAATTGTCTTGCAGGGTGTACGGGTTGGTGGACTCTGACAAGTAGTTCAGCTTGGAAAATTGGCTGGTCCGTTTCGGGTCAGCGGTGCGTCCTTCATCAGTCCGACGTGTGTTTTGGCCGGTGTTGGTTTCCAGTTTTCCGATGGATGATACTTTGGCAGTGAAAAATTCGGTGCAAATCCATTTCCTCCGCCGACTCCCAGAAGGGTTGGTCGACTGATGATTGACGTTCGTTGTGCGGGGTCGGCCTTCCGCCAAAGATGGAAGGATCGTGTAGCAACGGAGCTCGTCCATTGCAGGCATCCTTGGAGGCGGATGCATCCAGTGTGTAGTCCCAACTGAAGTCCGTGTCGTTTTTGAAAACATTGAAAAACAAAACAAAAATAAAAGCTGTTAAAATACCGGGTTGCCAAACAAGGCATTATTCACAAGCAATCAAAAGTCAGTTCAATGACTTCTTGACACTGCCGGTACAACTTAAAGCCCTACAGTAAAAGTATGGACGACTGTCACCACAAAACTGAAAAAAAGCTGTTCCAATCGAGCAAAGCGGTGCATTTTGACGGTTCGATTGGAACAACTTTTGACAGACGTCCATACTTTTACTGTAGGGCTTTAGTACAACTGCGGCACACTGAGGTACACTGAGAAAAAAGTTGGCGCAAAACAAGTGTGTAGAGTGACCACCCCTTGCCTAATTGGGTTGTTTAGGGGTATTGAGGTAAATACATATTCGTTATCTGCATTAAAAATGGAACTGAAATCCAAAATTTCATCAATTTTGGTACACTGCAACTATTTTAAATAAGTACGATTACATTAGCAAAAATCACCATTTTAGCGCCCCTTGGTGGGACTGGGTATGGGAGTGAGCTGTCAACGAATAGATTTAGTGTCAACGATCAAAAATTTAAATCTTGATTTAAAAATCGAAATGAATGTCTACAGGATCGATAAAAATATGGTTGTGCTCAGAAAGCGAAGCTCTATCATATGATGTATAAAAATTGGTATATTTTTCGAAGTTAAACAACCCAATTCAGCTCCTCACCCGTGACTCCGTGTCACTATTTTGCCGCGGCCATTCACGCCTTATTCAGCAATCGACCATTAAGCATGGCCGTATCGTCTGCCCTAAAGGGCCACCCACATTAGATGCGTTTGCGTTGCGTTGACGTAAATTTGACAGTTAGACAATAGATTTAGCTGTCACTTTGCCGCAACGCGTCAGATCCGGATCTAATGTGGGTGGCCCTTAAGAGGAAGAGGAGACAACTGGCTTCTTTTTGTCAGTGACGTGTTGACCGTGAAAAAAACTATTTCATTATGGGCGACGCAGTCGACTGTCAAAGTACAAGAAAATAGATTCCCTGTTGTAAAAATTCTCGCGCTTCTATACGTTCACGTTTGACAGAAAATTGGTTCACAAAAGTCCTATTGTCTCCTCTTCCACTTAGCGTCTGTCCAGTGGGTTTCACGCCAAGTGTTATGCAGATTTACTTGAATGTTTAATCACATGGTGTAAATTTAAAAGATTGTATTGAAAGTACTGTTCGTTTACAAATCTGAGATCACGTTTTCGTGCTACGATTTATTGAAAAATGTCGGATACGCTATTTCGAAACAATATCATTCTAAGATTCAAAATGGCCGAATTTAAACAAAGATGTAAACGATTGCCCGTAAAAAATTATTATGCAGGTTTCATGCATATCGGAGAAGGTCGAGTTAAACCAAATAGGAGAAATGTCTCTAATTGTTGGCCTATGTATCTAATATTGGGCCCATCGCTAAAAATCTGCTATTTATCAATTTTATCTAGATGAACACGTTATTGAGACGTTACTAATGGATATTTTTGGTTGCTATTGAAAATTTAGTCGATTGCTGAATTTATGCATGGACCCAAATTAGGGACACTTAGGCCGAACATTACCTGCATTTCCCTATTATTATTTTTTTTTGCTTTTTGGCCTGGGACTGCTCAAATGGGTTTTCATTATTTTCAGTTCAAAGTGTTTAACTGTAATTAAAATAATTTAATGTTAAATACTTTCCGTGATTTGTTTAACATTTACTTAACTTATACCTGGCTGGTTCGACATAGCAACTAATTTTAATCGCACAATTATAAGACTGTTAACTCAGGTGTTTTATAAGAGCTCTCAATTGTTTGTTGGGTTTACACCCAACCGGTAAATGCAAGATTCAATTATATATTTGCATAAAATGTATTCAAAATTTGTAATATTTCACCTCATGAACAGATTATGTCATGTGTTCGTTAGAAGGTTTTTTATTTTATTTTTATGATAGCTAAATTTTCTAACACAGTTTGTTTTCCCAAATGCACTGCGGCTGGAAAATCATCTAGTGAAGGATTTAAACGAAATTATTAATTCTAGCAAACCTTTCTAGTACGCTACGTGTACCCTTTAACTTTGAAAACTTTCAATTTTCTACCAGCCAAGCCAGCTAACCAGTTCCCAGAACATGAAAATGATAACACTTGATTTAAAATGCCACGCACTTGTTTCGTCTTAATTAATTAATAACCAACCGCGCCGCTTTTATTCTTCTCTGTCATCAAACAATACATCTGACCACTAAATATCTAAATGTGCTGGCCTTCGCTTACAGTAGGTATATGTTTCCGCCATCATTCCTTTTTTATATAGAGCAAGAACCAAGCCCCCCGGTTAGATCCTAGCTGCACATCATTATAACTCTAAATTACCAACCAATTCACCTCCAAATGTCCTTTGACTTACTCCGTTGTACCATACCCAGCATGGGCCGACATGGAAAGAAGCACGTTACCATATTGCCCAAATAGACTCTTCACCATAGTATAGGCGCCGCCCCACCGCCCACGACACAACGAGGAGGGAATTTTCATTGAAAATCGTTCTCTCATTTCCGTGCCACTCGTGATGTGTGTGGGTTGGTAAAATCCACGGTACAATCTCAGCCTTGGTTTGAATTTTTCATTTTGTTCGTCTATTCTGTTTGATTGCTTTCTTTCACTTTTATACATATAGGTTCAGTAGTAGATACGGATAAAACGTAGAACGTAATTTCGCTATGACGTCAATTGCCAAGCCTCCGAAGAAGACACTATTCTTATAAGCAATTTTCTTCTTAATAGCTTTTTCGTTGCTTTTTATAATCGCTACAATTTGTCGGTAACTTAAACTGTGTTATTTCATCAAAATTGAATATTTTAAAACAAACAAATTTGAATTCGATCTCTATATATGTGGTCAACAAATATTGATTGGCGTAACTGGAAAATTAACATGCTATCCACGCCAATCAATTGTACACACTTAGTTTTTACTTAGCCAACTCGGCATTTTTTTGCCGAGATTTGCACAGCCGAGAGTTTGACAATAAAATTTACTGAGATCTCAGCAAACAATACGTTTGTTTGCTGAGGTTCAGCAAAACGTATTCTGAGACTCAGCAACCAAATGTCACAAAATTAAGTGTGTAGGTGGACCGGTAGAGAACCCAATCGCATGGCCTTAATTTTGTAATGAATTTAAAAAGAGAACTTCCTCCTTAATGCCCATAATGGGGGACCCCGGCTTCTGAATAAGTGATGGAAAACATCTCTGGTGGACTACGACCGTGTACAATTTTGTTTACTACCGTTATATTAATACAGCACTGACCCAATCTGACTGTGATCTTATTGCACCAAAGCATACCTTAAAGTTCCATCATGGAGATGAATGTGGAAGATTTAGAATTACGGTTATGCGAAATAATTGAAAGATACAAGTCTGATGCGTGGAGGGACTGACAAAATCGGGTCATTACTGTACTCTGTTACACACTATGGACTCGGGACCAGAAATAAATGAATTGCCTTCTCCGCCTTCTTTTTACGCTCATTCAATTGCATATACCTATGCATCCAGAACAAAATCCATTGTCATCGTCGCCGACGACCCAAGCCTGTAATGTGCATTTACAAACATAGTAGGCCTACGTTACTTACCGTTGTTGTTGTCGGCTGGTGACGCGACACGAACCTCTTCTTCTTGGCAGCAATCCCATTATAAAGCAGACACACTTGTATGACCGTTTGATTGTGGGTGTGTCATGAATTATTCTCCATTTAATTTGAATGTTGAAAATTCATAAAACACTAGAGAAAACGTTGATTATGGTTAATCAACACCGTTCATAATCAGTTAATTTTAAATTCACTGTTGTAGCTTCATCTAAGGTCGACCAACGAAAGGAAAAGCCAAGCAGAACAAGAAAGAACCCCTTTGATTCACATGATTTATGCTGTCTCGACACTTGGACTTGGCTGCACAAACATTAAATTAGTTCTCTTCAACTCTGCATACGGATACATGGCATGTTTACTTCTATACCTACACATATTTATGTATGACCTAAGCGACGAGCCCCCAAGTTTTATTGATTGTGCATGATTTTTTTTCCGCACCGTCGCAAGCTTTCCGTATCGCGGAGTAGACGTATATAATAATTACAATTAATACATTGAAACAATGTCTACCCTAGGGTAAGTGTGTCAGTTATGGCACTAGTGCTTCAGTTTTTAGCCCTACACACTTAGATTTTTTCGCCGAGTCAACATCTCGGTTAAATATTCATTTGCTGTTAGATCGGCAAAGCAAAATTTACCACAACTGTCAAGTTGTTTACCGTTTACCGGTAATTTTTTTTTGTGAATCCCAGCTGCAGTTTTTGACGTAGGACTACGTCTTTCATTTCTATACACTTTGTGAAAACTGAAAATGGAACATGAAACAAAATTATGAAAGATTTTGAACATTAATAACTCAGCTGCTCCTGAGCCAATTTTAGTAATTTTATCACGAATCGATCAGAATTTTTTTTACGCATTTTAGACGTGAAGCTTATGAAAAAGCATTGTCCAATGTACAAATAAAAAGTGATCATTTTATCACTGTTTTTATGAAATAAACGTTCTTTCCAAACCCAGTGCTCATTATCGAGTACCACTTGGTTGCACATCATTCTGCTTAAACCTGAAAAGATATAAAAGAGCGCTGCTGTATGGCAATAGCTCATTTTCGCTTCGGACGGCGTGGTGAACAGCAATAGCAGCAGTGAGAAGGTGGTGGCTAGTCCACTCCTTTACACACAACAAGCAACAATTCAGTGCCAACATTTCAAAGGGGCGTAATTGCTTTTGTAAACAATAACTTTAGCCATCAATTTCTCATGAATGAAATTCTACCTCTCCAAAATTACAATGCTAGCTGGTAGAGGAAACATTCCTCTACCTGCTGGTGTCATTATTTTTCATGAGTGAGCTTTTATTCGCGAGAAATCGATGGCTAAAGCCATTGTTTACAAATGCAATTACGCCCCTTTGAAATGTTGGCACTGAATTGACTGGTCGTGGCAAAGGAGGAAAAGGTCTGGTAAAGGAGGTGCCAAGCGTCATCACAAAGTTCTTCGAGATAACCACCATCCGTCATCTGGCTGGCCGTGGCGGTGTCAAACGTATCTCCGGTCTGATATATTAGGTGTTCCTGGAAAATGAGGTACGTGATGCTGTCACCTACACTAAACACGCCAAGCGTAAGTGGCCATGGATGTCCTCTACAATAAAACGGCCCTTTTCAGGGCCATCAAGCTTATAACAGTAAAGGCCGAAACGCAATATGGACGGAAGCGGAACGGAAACGGAAAGTTTGACAGTTGTCACAAATGACATCAAGATGCCTAACCGAAGTCGATTTGGTTCTAACTAGTTTTCAATCCGACAAGTAGGCTTACTCAGATCGGGCTTTTTCGCTGCCGCTGCCGTCCCGCTTCCGCTGTCATTGCGCTTGGGCCTTTAGATTTTTTCGCCGAGCCATGCAAAAAAGTGTTGAGAATCCAACAGCCGAGCCTTCTGCAAACATCTCGGTAAAATATTCATTTGCTGTTAGATCGACAGAGCAAAATTTACCACAACTGGCAAGCCTTCGAAAAAGTTGTTTACCGTTTATCGGTAGTATTTTTTTTTGTAAATCCCGGCAGTTTTTTTACATTTTTTTCAGAATTAGGAGTTAGAAGGAAAGCGGTGTAAGTGACTTTGATCGATTCTCTTCATCGACTTTCTCTTTTGATAGCCACAGCTTTATTAACAGATTTTGCCAAGGGGTAATCAACTCTGCACACTGTGTCGAAACACATCACGGTACACTGCTCGGCACGCTAGGGCACAATTTGACAAGAATGACACAGAATATATTATAAAACGGCATCACTGGTTTTTGCCGAAGATTTTCCAATAGTTGCTACCGTTTCGCACTTTGTTGGCAGTCGCTAATCTTCGCTTGAGGATGAATTTAATAAATCCATCGGACTAGACGATCATATCCCGGATATGAAGTCAAACCTATATAGGACTTTGCTCGGATCACTCCTGCAGCCAGTACTTCGTATAATTCCCTGCAAGAGTTGTTAAAGTGTGGTGATAAATAGGAGCGCCGAGATCATAACCAGCAACAGCAATAACCAGATCACCCTCAGCGACAATATCGGTAATCACAATTTTAATCATGGGTCAATTGGCCATGATACATAGCGTAATACAAATCATCCTCCTCGGATGAGCGATCTTCATAGCCACCGGTAGCCCACCCTGTTTAAGTAATCAGGATTCGTTCAATAAATGTTATGATACCCTGTAACGTCACTGTTACTTTTGACTCCATCGTCGATATCTCACAAATAACAATTCAATTATTCAAATTGGCCGACAATCCGACATTACACTTAATTCTGACTGATGCCCGAAAATCGTAAACGAGCGATTTAAATGTGCATTGATCCGAACTGTCAAATCCATAGGATTTTTTGATCTAGATAAAAATAATTTATCCAGAATAGATCAGACACGAACCAATTAATAACTTTTGCATGGGGGTTCATGGTTTAGCTAAATATTTCCCACGAACACGGAGCCAGATGTCATTTTTTGCTATGGTCATTCATGTCGGTTTGTCGGTGGTGTTATTAAATTGCTTAATTTAATGATTGTCTGCTAGAAATCAGCGATGGCAGACGTGACAGTTACGTTACACCAAGGTATACCTGAATAAATTTCAACAACCTAAACCCGATCCTTAACCCCTTCGAACCATCCCCATTGGCGTACATCAGAATCACATTCGACAGCTCGAAGTTGTTCACCTCGAGAAAATCGATAAACTCTATTTATTTTTCAAAATCCCCGCTAATCTTCATGTAGCCGTCCTCCGCTTGCAGCCGATTGAACAGTTCCACCTCCACCTCACAGTTTTTATCGTTGTTGTATTGTTCCATAGTCAACGCCACGGATGAAGAACCACATTCAGCTTGCCGGAATCCATTCGACGGTGGAAACTAACGATTTTAAATTGGTTCACTACTTGACTAGCCTATTGGTCCCAACAAATCGATTAACGTGCCCCATTCTTGTCGCAATTCTAGTACTACACTATGTTTGTTTTGATTCGCTATGAAAGTTTGACAGATAAAATTGGGGGTTAGTGGATTTTCCTATGTTTCGAGAGATGAATCGATTAGCTTGGGCCCGAAGAGAGTACCAGAGCTGAGCCAAAAAGTTGAGCACGTTATTTCGGGACCTTCTGGTCTTAGAGTTTAGTATAGCCAACAATCAATACGAAACTAACGATTTTAAATTTGCTCACCACTTTAGTAGCCTATTGGTCCCAAGCAAACGATTAACGTACCCTATTCTAGTTGAAATTCTATTACTACACTATGTTTGTTTTGATTCGCTATGAAAGTTTGACAGATAACATCAGGGGTGTGTGGATTCATGCAGTACATGCAGGGGTGAGTGAAATAGCTTGGGACTGCTTGGGACCGTTGTTCTGGTACTGAGTGAGCCAAAAATAATAATGATTTTCTTCGGGACCCTCTATGGTATAGCTAAGGAACCGGCATGCACTACACAGCAAAAAAAGTTGTTGAATATTACATCGAAACTGCTGCAACCAGGTCAATCCATCGGTTGTGTAATATCACATTGTACGATGTACATCGATTTTGCGAACAAAATTACATCCATTGATGTAATATTGTATCTGCTTTTTGCTATTACAGCATTATTTCATACATCAGCTTGAATTACGTTGATCGATATTACATTTTTTTTTGCTGTGTAGGGCTACAATCAGTCTTCTTGGAATAGATTTGGTTTGCTTTGCTTATTCTGGTGATTTTAGACTGCATGCATAAATTTATTTTTATCACGCTTCGTTTTCTTGCACAATCACAAATAGACAATCACAAAAGTCATTAAATCTTCAGGGTTGCCAAACTCATGGGATACTTGATTGACACGCTTAGCACCGCGTTTTTCATAGCTTTCGGCACAGCGAAAACTATTGGCACAGATTGGGGTGTGCAGGGTTGATTTCCTCTTGGATTTTGCGCTATTTCTGACACATAGCTTGATAAAGGAGGTTCTCATCCGGCACACGAATCAAGGAATGTGTTTACAGCTGAATTATTAACGAAGGAAAAAGTCGATGAACCCCCTTCTAACAGTCCTTCTAATCCCCTCAATTATGATCGAGATTTTGAAGAGAAAACAAGAATTAGGGTAGGTGTGCCAGATTTGGCAATAGTTAGCGAGCATATTTAGCTACCACATTTTATAAAATAGAAACCGCCATGTTTGGTACACAGCAAAAAAATAATTTTAATATCACATCAAAGTGGATGCACTTCAATCGTATCACACTTGCCAAAAAGGACAAAATTATCATTAATACAGTGCATGAACTGACATTACGCTGCTTTTACTGCATTTATTTATTTTTGTGGCCATAAAAATTACATGACATTTTCGACATGATTAAAGTGCATCCTCTTGGATGTAATTTATAATTTATTTTTTCTGTGTAGCAACTAATACCATGGAATTATTAATCAATTTTAGACTTCTATCTCCAGCGCCAGTGTTGACATCAGTTGTTCCTTTATTGACTGTAGGACCTGGACCCGACTAGATTTTTTGTTTCGAAGGAATTTGAAGAAGGGTTTTAAAATTAATGTGAATTAATCACCAATGTTTTTCAGAGAAAATTAGAGGGAGTTTTAGAAAGAACTCTCAGAGATCGATGGTGAAAATCTCAGGATCCGTGAAAAATACTAAGGGAATCGAATTTTGAGGGCACAACTCCAAAGGAATTCTAAGAATAATTTTAAGTGAATTTCAAGTGCATCACGAAACGAACTTCTAGAGAATTCGAAAGAAATAAAGTTTTTAGAAGAATTTAGAGGAGAACTCCTAGATAATTCTGAACTAAAATTCAAGACAATTCTGTTGTGAATTGCTTGAGAATTCTAAAGAAAATTCAAGTGAATTTTAAATTGAATTATGGATAGCGCTTCGAAGAAAATCTAAAGATGAACTTCTAGACTGTTATCAAAATATTGTTTAGGGACTCCCAGAGAGAATCTCAAATATTTTTTTGCAGAAATCAGAAATAATCTCTACACGGCGAATGAGAACGACTTAAATTTGAGTTTAGTTCACTCATAATCACCAAAAGTGCAGGAACTCAGCGATGAGTAAATTTGCCTCATGGTTTCCTATGGAAAACCTAAAAAATCTGCCGGAAAATGAGGAAATTGACGAAAATTTTATTCAGTCTCGGAGAAGAACCAATAGACTGAGTGAATCAAATCAATTCGGGAACTTTTCCCTGGAAAATCCTGGAAAAACCTGGAAAAACCTGGGAAAACATGAAACAAATTTACTCATCGCTGAGTTCCTGCACTTTTGGCAATTATGAGTGAACTAAACTCTTATTTGGGTCGTTCTCATTCGCCGTGTATGAAGAAACATGATTCCAAAGGAAATGCTTGAGAATCTATATAGGGGAAATGACGGCTTCGGCATGACAGACTATTTTCGGCAACCCAAATTGAAACACTATTTTCACTGGATTTTCTTACGAAAGCACTTCGCTGAATGCATGCAAACGATTCTTTATGCTTTCAGCCACGTAGAAAAAGCAATCTAGCGGTGCTTTCTTGAAATGAAACACACGCACTACAAATTGTAGCTGATTTCGAGTTGCCGACAATAGAACAGCAGATTTACATGCAGTTCAAATGGAACGATTGCCGAAGAAAAACTGGTTGCCGACAATACTCGCTCTCACTAGAGAAGATTGGAGCTTTGTAAAAGCGTTTCAAAACAGTTTTTGACAATTCTTTCGACTGAAATTGTTAGAGCAGCTGGCAGCAAAAGATTGTAAACAAACCAATACTGCATATGTGTGCGTTCCATAGAGAAAAAGGCTATAGAAAGAAGGTCGCTGCTTAGGTTGCCGAGAATACGTAAATTCCCCTATATATAAATGAATTTCTGTCCGTCTGTCTGACCCTTATAGACTCGGAAACTACTGAACCGATCGGCGTGAAAATTTGTATGCAGGGGTTTTTGGGGCAGGAAAAGGTTCTTATGATAGTTTGAGACCCCTCCCCTTCTGTATGGAGGGGGTCCCATACAAATGAAACAGAAATTTCTGCGTAACTCTAGAACTAATCAAGCAAATGGAACCAAATTTGGCATGTGGAGGTCATAGGGGGTAGCCCTTTAGATAAGAGGGGGGGGGGGGGCTACGCACAATTTACTTATAAAATCCTGCAAAGAGTTTTGAGTAAATTTTCATGTTAGTTAAGGTAGGGCCAGCGGGCACATGCGATACGACAATGGAGTGATGCTCGTTAAGGAAATACCCGGAGATGGGCACTGTCTATTTTTCGCACTGGAGTTACGATGTTATAAGACGCAACTAGGATCTAAAGATCATCATACAAAGATAATGGACGTCGAAATTTCGTGGAACACATCCGAAATAACCGGTTGATCGATGATGGGTTTGAAGTCCGGATGAGGATCGCAGTTACCGGGAACATTGGCAGCTGTGTCTTTATCGTCCTGCTCATCTTCGGCTTTGGCTGTGTCGGCTGCATTGATGCTCTGGCTTACCATTCAGGGGGTCAGGCAGCGTTGCCGACGCCAAAATTTCCCCTAGTAACAGCAGCAGCAGCAAATCGGCACAGAGAAGTAAATGAAAATCCACTCCAAAGCGCTTGCGACGGAGGCCCCTTTTGGAAGCTTTCCCAGCATCGTTCGAGCCGTTTTCTGAACAAATTCTGAAATTTTTATCGTTTCAATAGTTGATTTGAACAATTCTATTTTGTCTACTAACAAGACGGACGTATAATATGTGAAGAGGGTAAACGGAGTGAACCAAGGAGTAAACAGACAAAATAATCGATGAACAGCAACTCAGAGTAAAGCTGTCTCACCCCTTGGGTGGGATTGAACTCTCATCGAGTTCTGGGGTTTACCGAGGGGTTTACTTTAGTCGGGGAGGATTTAATAGGTAGAAATTTTATTCAACATCGATCGAGTTTTGGTAAGCGTGATTACCTTAAATCCCAGTCAACGCCGCCGGGATGTTGTGAGGCATAACATCTCTGATCATGCCTTCCTTCGCAAGGTTTTTTTTCCCTTTATTTGAGAGATTTTTAGCCATAGGCTAGTTCATCTCTTATTCCTTCGCAAGGGAAGTAAAGACGTTGGTCCCCGGTTGATGAATTGATGGGTCGATAGGTAGGGTCCAGGTGTGGGATCTGCCTCCTTGGCGTCAGTAGCATTGGTGGTAAGCACGGAATCAAAACAAACATAGTGTAGTACTAGAATTTCGACAAGAATGGGGTACGTCAGTTTGCTTGGGACCAATAGGCTAGTCAAGTAGTGAACCAATTTAAAATCGTTAGTTTCAACCGTTTACGCTTCTTAATCTGTTGGACATCAATACACATTGCCGCAAACTTCGGTCGCATACGTTTATCACCATCCCTCCGCCAATAACTAACTATGGACCTAACTATGGACTAAAAGCTGGAAACTAATGATTTTAAATTGACTCACTGCTTTACTAGCCTATTGGTCCCAAGCAAATCGATTAACGTACCCCATCCTAGTCGAAATTCTAGTACTACACAATGTTTGTTTTGATTCGCTATGAAAGTTTGACAGATAAAATGAGGGGTTCGTGGATTTTCCTATGTTTCGAGGGGTGCATCGATTAGCTTGAGACCGAAGATAGTACCTGAGTTGAGCCAAAAAGTTGAGCACGTTTCTTGGAGACCTTCTGGTTTGTATCCATCAGCAACGTGTCTCGAATAATAAATAAGCGTAGTTTTAAATGAGGTTTTAAATGAGTTTTTTGTTTATGTTAATTTATGTTAATTGTTTGATTTGTATTAAATTGTAGAATAAGTATTATTGGGATAAACATTTCCTGCATTCCTTATGAACAATAAATAAAGAATAAAGAATATAGAGGGTAGGCCAAAATCTCGGTCAAAACATATAGAAATATTTAATTAAATCTAAGGCTGTGAACCATTTGTCGAGTTAAATTTAACACGTGGTTAAAAGTGACATTTTGAAAGCTATTATCTATGTTCGAAAATCCCTGTGCTGTCGATCGACCGGTTTTCGAGAAGAACTTAGCCAAGGTTGTCAAAATTTAACTTCTTGTCTGTCTGAAGTAACCACGCTCGGTTAATCAATAACTTTCCATCTGTCGAATTTTAACCAAAAGTTAAAATAATCCACCAAATGGATCACAGCCTAAACAATTTCTCTGTGTGCACACAAATTCCTTCCGGCAGCATTCAGCCACCATTTGCACCAGCACGCAGCCTCATTCGATTGTAAAATTCCTCATCGACCAACCGCTTTTCGACTACCGGCGACCCGAACCCCGCGTTTGTTTTCGTTCATTTTCTGACGTTTCTCTTCACTTTCGTAGCAAAACAAACCCCTCCTTCCCACTCTTCACCCAAAAACGGTAGACACAAGCACCAGACAGTGGAGACCGTGGAGACGCGATATCGCGAAAGGAAAAAGAAGAAAACCCGTCTCCGTGGAACGAAAAAAAAAATGTTTTTTCGTGTTTGTGTTATCATCATTATCAGAGTGCACAGTAAAATTGTCCAGTAATTCCAGACAGCTTAGGGAAGCATTTTATCAGTGCGTGTTCGTTCGAGTGCGGGAGTGAAAAAATTATATTTGTTTCGATCGAAATTCCGGAGTGCGTCGAAAATAATTACTGCAAAAGTCCCGTTATGTTTGAAAACCTGCCAACAGCAAGATGTTCAAAATCGAATCCTACATTACGCCCATCATTTTGAGCTACGTGGAAAAGTACGTCAAGAACATCCGGCCGGAAGACTCGCAGGTGTCGCTATGGGGCGGGGAGGTCGTGTTCCAGAATCTGGACCTGAAGCTGGACGTGCTGGAAGAGGAGCTGGCACTGCCGTTCCAGTTCCTGTCCGGACACATTCACGAGCTGGCGATTCGGGTACCATGGACAAAGATCGCATCGGAGCCGATTGTTATTACGATCAATACGATTGGTAAGAGGAGTGGGAGGGACGACGACAGGTGGTTGAATGCATTAGTTAATTTTGTTGGAATTTTCAGAATTTGTGCTGAAGCTGCAGGAACCGGGCAATCGGACCGCTCCTCGGAGAGATGCCAACAAGAAGAGTAAGAATTCGGATGAAGCCCCACCTCCGGGCTACATGGCATCGCTAATCAACCGGATCGCAAACAATATCACGATTCGTTGTCACAATGTGATTCTGAAGTACGTGGAGGAGGACATTGTGGTGTCGATGAACATCCAACAGCTGTCGATGGAATCGGCCGACGGCAAGTGGAACCCTGCCTTCATCGACATTTCGCCGACGAGAATTTCCCTGAGGAAGTTGATCAACATTGTCGATTTGACCATCTGCTTGGACAAACGGAACTCAGCCGGGAAGATTGAGGTCTGTCAGGAGCCGGTGTTGTACCGGAGCACGCTGCAAGCACGGGTACTGATGAAGTACAGCAATGTTCCGACCCAGGATCGGTCGTCGATCACGAGGATTGACATCCATAGCAAATTCTTGGATTTCAATGTTTCCTCGCAGCAGTTTCCGATGTTGATGCGACTGTTTGAGCTGGGGTTGGCGCTGAAGCAGGGGAGGATTAAGAGCGAAATTTCCCTAGGGCAGGAGTCCGGTGCGGAGGGTGAAGGAGAAGCTGGACAGGAGTCGCTGCTGACCTGGGCTTGGAATCTGCTACCATCGTTCTTCCCGGAGGAGAACGAGAGCGATCATACGGAGGATCATGAGTTCCATGTTTTCCATGCCGGGTGCTACGTGGATCGGATGAGGATGATCTTCAAGACGCAGGAATTCGTTGGAGATAGTGTGGTCGGGACGGCTAGAAAGATCAAATACAATCCTTTTCTGCAGTTGGATTTGGACGGAGTTCACGGTGAGGTGGTGATCTGCGGGTTGAAGTGGTTCAATGTCAGCGGGGGAATTGCCAGGATAGGATTGCAAGCACTGGAAGATTGCCCGTGTGGACAACCGCTGACGATTCGGGAAATATTCCAGAGCGAAACTCAACTGACGAGGGACGAGCACATTAAAGGTTCTTTCTTTGACGATAGCTCCGGAGAGAGTCGGAAGTACAACGTCAATTGGAACTATCATTTGGGGACCTACTCTCAGGATGTGCTGCTCAAGAAGTCTCCCGCAATAGCGATGGATATCGTCCATGAAGTGCAGATTCCGGACGATCGGCGAACCTCCGAATTTGGCAGCGATTTGGAATTCAGTAATCTATCGGAGAAGTACATGATTCGAGCATTCCTGGGAAAGTTTCGACTGAAAATTAGTGCAGATACTCTGCATCGCCTGAAAACGTTGATTTCCTACAAGGATGCATACGAGTATCCAGCTTATTACGAGGAGAAACCCATTCCTAGCCTGCATCAACTGCTTCCGCCGTCGGCCGAAGACTACGATGCTCTGATGAATGAAATTCCGCTTAAGCAAGTCCACATAACAATCCTTACGCCAATCCTGGAGCTTCATCCGTTCGACCATGGAAAGTTCCAGCTTGGAAGGAAACGTAGTTCCAGCAAGCTTGCCCAATCTCCACAGACCCCCTTCCTCACTGCAGTCTTCAATCGCGTCGAGTGCAACATCCTAACACCTCTTTACCCAAGCAGACTGGTCTTCACGACCTGCCAACTACCGGAACCACCATCCAAGCTCTTCGACAGCTGCTTCCATTCAATTTCCGGAAACCTGGAACGTCTTCAAGTCAAATTACACTACAACGGTTCGGAAATCCCCGTCGCCACTGCCATCAATCTGAATCACCAACATCGTTTCCTCATCTTCCCGGAACTCTGGCCCAACACAGAACTCAACAAAGGCGAGCACAACTACGGCATCTCGGACCTGAAGCTAGTGCTCAATCCGTCGCAATCCTCCGCCGTATACTCCATCCTTCAAACGCTCTCCAGCCAAACTCCCTTCTTTCATCCATCGCAGGATCTCATCCTCAACCTCACATCCTCCACTTTGCCAACCCTAGAACTCACGATCTCCCACGCCCACCTCCGTCAGGTCCTCTCCGAACGCACCTCTTCCCTCAAGCTCACCTCCCGCAGTCTTCGCTGTCTCTCCTACACCCCCAACAACTCATCCACAGAACGCTCCCTGACGGCCCTCTGGCCGGACCACCCCACCGACGAAGACTTCCTCACCATCATCATGCAGCTGCCCATCGATCGTCAGCTGACCTCCCTCGAGCATCCTCCCATATTCTACGGTCGCTTCCTCGATCTCAGCCTGAACGTCGATCCTACCCTGTACGAATTCCTACGAATCCTGCCGGAAAACCTTTCCGCCTGCCGGGACGATCCTTTGTCCCGTGCCCACGCCCGCCACTCGCTTAGCCCTCGGAAATCCGTCGAACGCATGCTGCCGAAGCCAAAGTCCTCGCAACCCATAACGTCTGTCCATTCTAGCTCGGACAAGGTCGAGGGGGCCATTCCGGCGCCACTTCCACCCAATGTCGGATCGACCGTCGCGGAAGACGACACGGAAAAGGACGAATCGGTTGCGATCCACCACAGCCAGACCGCACTGGTCGGGGTGGAGTTTTGGAAGCAGCTTTCCCGGAGGATCATCTTCCACCTGGAGTTCCGCCACTGTACGGTGTACTTCCCGGAGAGGAGCATCGAGCAGCAGGAGCCGGTCAGTGACCGGAGGCAACACCCTCCCGAGGAGGAGTTTGGCGATAATGAGATTGTGATGCTGAAGTAAGTATGAAGGCTGTAGCTATTCAAAGTCTTGTACAGGGGACGGGCCGCTCGCATGCTAAAAGTAACGATTTCAAATCGGTTCCCCGGACCAAACATTATTAAAGTGACTATTATAAAAGTAATCAGAAATCTTCAGAACCTAAGAATTTTCCGGATACCTTCAGGACTAGCTCCGAGAACTTCCAAACAGTTTCAAGATGCTTCTGAACTTCTTTGAAAACGACTTCAAAGTGTTCAGGGAACTTTTGAACAGTTGAGGGAACTTCAAATGTTTGTCTCCCTATGATAAATGTCTCCGTAAAACATTCCAATCCTTCCTGATAGATCCCGGAATTTGTCATAGCTATTCAATTAACCTGTCTCATACCAACTCTCCGTTATCTTCCCCTTCCAGGCTGCCGCTCATCACGATCAACTCGGCGTTCAAATCGACCAGCCTGTCGGCCGGTATCAACCGGTTCCCCATCAGCCTGGCCAAAGCCGTCTGGCCGGACGACCGGGAGAGCTTCCCCTGGACCGTCTCGCTGGCCAACACCTCCAGCTGGACCTACCAGAACCGTCAGATGAACAAACTACTCGACGAAACGACCACCAACATTTCGCTGGTGCTGAACTTCAAACACGACGGTATGGCATCGTCCGCTTGCTTCCATGTAGACACCTCGCCACTGAAGTTGAACGTGTTAAAGGAACAACTGTCACTGCTCACCACAACCCTTAACCGAATTCTCTCCCTACCGATGCTCCAAAGTCACTCGGACGCAAGAGGCAAGCACCGGGAACCGCAGATCTTGGAGATTTCCCAGAAATCCGGTAGCGCTGCGACGGCGACCGACTTGAAGGAGTTCCTAGACATGACCCATAACTCCAGTGGAGCTTCCGAAGAGACGTTAAAGGAGGCTGGCAAAAAGGACGCGCTTCCGGTGTCGATCTGGCTGCAGTGGACCTTCTCCAAGGTGACGGTAAACTGTATCGGCAAGGACGAGATCGGACAGCTGAAGATCAGACTTACCATCGAGTTGGAGGATATCATCTACAGCTTGGACAAACAGGACGTGTATCTCCAGATCAAGGCCAAGGTCGGAGGCATGAGCGGTCAATGCTACGAATTTGACGTCGAAAAAGGAGTTTGGGCAAAGAATGAAGCCCTGGCACTGTCCGTGCAGACGGACTCGGGTGGCTCGAGCAAGTCAGCAAACGATACATTCCTGAATCTGACAATCACGAAGGCGGAAACTACCAACGTTCACACCAAGTGGGACGCGGTGAGGAAGAATCGAGAACAGAATGACACTCTGATCGAGGTGATTGTGAAAGTTGAACAAGTCGATCTACGACTGGACTTGGATCTACTGGAACAGTGCGCGGATGTTTTGACGATTTTCCAACAGAAAGACGATGCGGAGGTTCCTCCTCGGAAGGTCCTAGGAGTGAGAGATCTCCCGCTAATCCTGTTCTCAAGCAAAGGACTTCGGTTGTTCATCCCCCTCCGGGATTGCTCTGATCACTGCAACGCTTACATCTTCAAAATCAACTCCATTACCATGCATCATAACGTGGAGAACCCGATCTGTCGGGTTCCCCTGCGCCCGGACGTCTACACAAAAGCAGCCCAAATGCGAATCCTGAACGTTCCCGGTTCCAAAATCGAAGATCGCCAGTACGAAATCCTACTGAAGGAGATCTCTCTCAGCACTGCATGTTGGTCGGACATTCTGGCGTACATCCAAGAGCAAACATCCTCAACGACGCATCACGATAATCCCGCCTTTGAGTGGAACAACCTTCAGGACGTACAACGCTCGTCCGACTTTGAAGTTAACACGATCTTCAAAGAGTTCAACTTTTCCGTCATCTACGCGCCTTGTATCATTTACAAGAATGTCCTCATCTGTAGCCAAGCTATGGAACTAAACTGCATGTCAGATCTGCTGATGGATTTGGACCTGGATCAGCTGCGACTAGCCGGCAACATCTCCCGAAAGATCAGCAACATTCTTCAAACGATCGCTCCTTCCAGTCAACACAGTTCCTCCTCGAGAAGCAGTGTGATCGAGTTCAATCCAGCTCTGTTCAGCAGTCAACTCAGCCAAGATACAATCAGTATCGATTCGGTTAGGTCGTTGCGGGAATCGGAACTGCCACGTACTCGCCGCAGTTATTCCAAGTTGTCCAGGTTCGAAGAAGACTCCGGAGTCGATTCATACAGGGCATCGGATGCTAAGCAAGCTGCATCCAGCAGTAGACGCAGCGCTGGGGGAGGCTCCCGACAAAGGAAGTTCTCCAGTAGGTCTTCCGAGCAGCTGAAGTCGTCGCTTGGACCGTCCGTTGAAGAGCAGGTCGTTCCGTACGAAGTGTGCTTCTTGGGCGGATACTTCAAAGTTAATCTCTACGACAAGAAAACGAAACAGCCGGAGGACTCCAAAGTATTGTTCCGAATGGTGATGGCTCAACCGAATGGGCTACTGTCGTTGAACCTTCTGGAACGGGTCGTTCAGTTGTCTCTGTTCGACTTGATCATTGAGCTGGATGGACTATCTTTGCTGAAGACGCTTTCCGGTGAACCGGACGATCTTGGAATACCTCAGCCAATCATCAAGACCCGTTTCGTGAACAGTATGCTGAAAAAGAACAACGAATTGAGTGTGGAGTTCAAGCGACCGATCAAGTTGACGATCTCCCATCAGAAATTGAAAGTTCTGCAAGATCTTGCCGATATTTTGGCGGGTGCTGTGGGTGGATCTCAGCACAACAATCGTCCCCAAAGGCACGCTAGGAAGCTACCCAAGCCTATTCTTAGTCGCAACAAGTTCAAAATGATCAAGTCAAACATGTACGACGTGGAGAAAGTCAGCGTGCGGCTGTCTCAAACAATGATCCACATTCTGGATGAAGATCAGCAAGTTTATAACTGTAAACTGTCACTGTCATCGATTCAGTCTATCCTTCGGGTTCAGGAGCGCCCGGCTCGTATGTCGTTTAACCTGGACCTCGAAGAGTTGATCTTTTGCCAAGGTTCTTTCGTGATCATGCATCCATTTTCGTTCAGTCTACAAGCGACCCTAACCCAGGAATACTGGAAACGGGATCCGTCGATCCAGATGAAGTTGCACTCGAGCTACCTACAGCTAGATTTCAATCCGAACAACTTGGTTGAGGTTCAAAGGATGTTCGATCTTCTGAACGGCGTTCTATCAACGAAATCTTCAAACGAGAGTGAACACCGACCATCGCTAACGGCTAGCGATAATCAGACGCCCAGTCAGGAGAACTTGATCCCGCTGGCGACGCCCGGTTTCTCCCAGAAAGATTCCAAAGGGGTTCAGGAAGAGCACTACCAAGATGATCTTCGGGCAGGTGCCTTTCAGTTCATCGAGACGAACAGGAGCAACGAGCTGCCGCTGCCTTATCAGATAAAGATCATCAACCGGGACGTCGGCATCATTTGCTGGAGGTATCCGCAACCCAGGGCGTTGTACAATGTAACCGTCAATCCTGTGCCAATGAACGTAAGTCCACAGATGTGATCATGTCACGAGAGTCGACCTTAAATTTTCCGTATTTCTCTTTTACAGACCAGCAAACCCCTCAGAATTCAGTGCAAGTTGGAGTACTTCTCCGAAATCTACGGAGATTTCTTCGAGCTGTGTGAGTTTACGTTGTCCGAAAACGAAAAGGTCGCATTAAAGCTTCCTTCGCGGAAGATTGCATCCTCTATCTGGCGAATCGTGATGACCCAGAACGTGATCTACGAAGGTGGGGAAAACGACGAATCGGCTAGTGAGGCAATGGATTCCACCGAGCAAGGCAAGTCCCTCATCTCCAACATTACCGATGTCCTGAAGGATACCTACCTGTCCTCGGGTCGTATCGTCAGCCTTCCCTATCGACTACATCCGAAGATCTTCGTAGCTTGCATGCGAATTGATTCCATGTTTAATCCTAACCTAATTCCGAATGTGGAGTGCACCGTCGAGCTTCGGCCCGTTCAGATCAATCTGTTCAATGTTACCAATTTTACCATGGATTCCAAACTTCCGAAACCCTTCGAAGGCTACCGGCTGTGCAAGGAAACAATCGAGTCCAGAAGTCACAAGTTCTTGATGTTGAACTCCAATCACCTTCGGATTCGCACTGCCATCTACGACAACTTTGACGTACAGGTCAGTGGAGAACTGAATCTGCACTGCGACCTGCTAGACTACAGTCATTACACCTTCGAGAACGTGTTGGAGTTGGTTAATTTGAAGGCGATCGCCACGATAGAAGACGATGCGCTAGATGTCAGAGCTATCTCGGATGACATTCTGGTACGTTATGGTCCTTCGGTGGGCTACAACCTGGTCGTGGCGGAGAAGTTCTGGAACTCCCGGGAAGATTCGGTGCTAATGTATGGAAAGTACATCGTTTGCAATCATACGCACGTTGGTTTGAAGTTCGGTCAGTGCCAGACGGGGGAATCGATCTTCCTGGGTACGCATGAACTGTGCCTGTACGTTTTCCGGAGTGGTCGGCATAAACAGCAGTTGCAACTCGTGTTCAACGAGAACACCAAAGATATATCTACGGAGCCATTTTCCGTAGCGAAGGAAGGTCTGTTCTACGTTAAGGTTCTTCCAGTTTTCGAAGAAGATGTGGAGGATGAGAAGCTGTTTGTGGTGAGGATCGAGAATTTGAGCAATGCTCAGAAGCGGATCACCATCGACGGTCAGATCAACTTCTTCAACATGACTTCGCAGCGATTGAAGGTGCAGTACAGGTTCTACAAGGTGATCCCAAATAGCGAGAAGCACTACGTATCGACGAGTTTCATGATCGGGGAGAACTCCAGTGCAAACGTGTTTGGTGCGGCGAACAACAAGAATCAGCAGAGCTTCAAAATTTCGATTGATGGTGAAAAGAAGGGCTGGTCCGGGGACATTCCGATGCGGGAGATTATGAACGGATCTAAGCCGTATCTGGTGAAGATTCCAACGGGAATGACCAAGGAGGGTTACCTAAGCTACTGGGTGAGGATCATTCGGGAGAAGATCGGCGAGAATGTCGAACTGAAGGAAGTGTTCAACGAGCGGGTTCTGGTGGTGGTTTGGCCACTTTTTATGGTTCAATCAATGCTCACTGTGAATACGACGGCATTCGAGGAGAAGATAGATCAGACCTTCTCAATCTACGGTCAAGGTGAACGAAAACAACTCGTTGTTTCCGGTACAAACTCCGACGAACATGAACTGCTGTTCCGCATGAAGTAAGTTGGGATCAATGTTTGGCATTAAACCTCAGGCTAATTTTAAACGAACCTTTACAGTTTCAACGCCCTGCACGGAGAAGACAAAAGAAAAGCGCTGCTGTCCTATCGACTGATCGATGGGCGATCGTTCTTCCAGGTTCCGGAACGGTTCAAAACAGTCGAAGCCGCTATCGAAATGCTCCAGAAGAATCATACCCTGAACTGGCCTTGCTCTCGGGAGGACGAACTCCGCTGGAAGCGGGAGAATTCCATCCAAGAAGCGACGCTCCCCCTCTACCACTGCTCGGCAGCTCACGAGTTGTCCTGCTGCTTGATGTTGAGCATCGCACCGTGGTGTTTGTTCATCAACCAACTGGGCTGCCAGGTGCGAATCAAGAACTACACAACTAACGAGTTGAACATCGTCGAACCGAACAACATTCTGATGCCGCAGTACATAGAGCTTGGATTTACGCTCGAGTTGGATGTTGGCATGCAGCTGGAGTCCGAACTGATATACCTCAACGGAGACGTCAAGAAGCAAGTATCGTACAGCGTCGTGCTACCGAAGGAGGGTTCGGTCGAAATCAACTTGAGGTCCGACAATGGGGTAAGTAAATCTTTATTATTTTTTAACTGCTGGTTACATTTTACCCTTGACCTGATAGTCGGGCTTCACGGCAGCAACCGCCTCCTTGAAGACCTGCAAAACTCGATCCACCCGTTCAGTTGTCGCATTCTGGCCCATGAGTCCAATTCGAAATACTTGTCCGGCTGTAGGTCCCAGTCCTCCGCTGATCTCGACCAAGTACCTAGAATAAATCCACATTGTTTAATCATTCAAATCCCACCACCCGATTGCTGAGCAACTCACGTCTTCATAGCGTACTGTGCGGCCTTCAGCCAATCTACACCCTGGGGAACCTTGATGGTCGTCACCGTTGAGAGACGGTCCTTGGGATCCGCGTACAGCTCGAAACCGGCATCCTGCAGTCCGCGGTACAACCGCTTGGCACAGTCCTGATGGCGGGCGATCAATGCCGGGAGTCCTTCTTCACAAGCCATGGAAATTGCCTCCCGCAGGCCGTACAACAGGGTTGAAGAAATTGTGTGATGGTAGCTGTGAAGTACGATCGTAGCAAAGTTTCAAAGTTGATCAAGTTGACGACAGAGCTAACTTACATTCTGGGTCTTCCGAAGCAACCCCAATAGTCACCGACCAGCGACATGTCCCAGTAGTAGACCTTGACTTTGGAGTTCCGGCTCTTGAAGCGTTCTCTGCGGGGGGAGAATGTAGGTTAAGAAAATTAATTATTGTATCTCTGCGAGTCCCATAGGTTCAAGTTTGTAAGGTTTTACTGATCGCCGAAAAGTAGAGGATTATATCAACCTTTGTAGCGAGGCAGCTCATAGTTTCTCTTGACTTTAGTTGTGGTTAGGCCATCCCAAAGGCTCTCCCTTAGCTCACTCGCTGCAAAATGGTAAGTTGACAACTTGGAACGAGCGGAATACCTAGCTCTGGTCCTCACGCCTCTCCGAGTCATATGATAACAAAAGACTACCAGCTAAAACATGGACACAGTTGGGTGGCGTAGCCTGGGCAATGTTGCCAGTCTGGCAATAGCAAAGTGATGAGGTGCGACGCGAACATTGGTGCAGCAACTATAGTACTGTGATAGAGGAAATGCTTCACCAACCCTAATAAAAATTGTATGGTTAATTTGCTTAACGACGTGTTCTGGGTATCATCCAAACCATTTATGGAATAGTTCAATGATTTGGGTTATCGTTCGTTTATGGTTATTTTTTATTAGGGAAGCCCGAGCGCCTGTTCACCATGGAGGTGCGGCTCAAAACGGCGTCTGTTATCCATGTTAGAAGTGGCTGATCACTGTCCTAGTGCCAGCGTTGGACTCCAAATAGAGCTGTGCACGAGAATCTCCTGGAGCAGGCCCAACAAGTCGCCCTGGAAAAAATATAAAGTTGCAAATACCGAAGAAAGAAATACGGATCGAAACAATCGGCACAGACCTACGCGACGAAACAAGGACTACGATTGGAACTATGACGAACTTCACCCACGCAACTTCGAAGTCGTAGCACTGCGTGAACTTTGCTGAACGGGACTAAAGGTATGGAAAAGCGGGCAACAAGCGGCTACTTTCTACCAGAGCTGTGGCACTACAAACGAGCTGGGAACCGGCTTTGTAGTGCTGGGTAAGATGCGCCAACGTGTGATTGGTTGGCAGCCGATCAACGCGAGGATGTGCAAGTTGAGGATTAAGGGCCGTTTCTTCAACTACAGCATCATTAGGTGCGCTGCCCATACGAAGAGAGACCCGACGACGAGAAAGAATCGTTCTATGCGCAGCTGGAGCAGATGTACGACGGCTGTTCGCAACGGGACGTCAAAATCGTCATCGGTGACATGAACGCTCAGGTTGGACGGGAGGCAATTTACAGATCGGCAATCGGGCCAAATAGCCTGCATGCCGTATCGAACGACAACGGCCAACGATGCGTGAACTTTGCAACCTCCCGTGGTATGGTAGTCCGAAGTACCTTTTTCCCTCGCAAGGATATCCACAAAGCCCACCTGGAGATCACCTGACCAGCACACAGAAAACCAAATTCTTCAACATTGAGCAATTACGGAACGCCAGAGTTGGCCAGGATTACGCGCAGCAGCTGGAAGCTACACTACCCACGGAAGAGCAGCTTGGCGCAGCTACTCTTGAAGATGGCTGGAGGGACATCCGTTCCGCCACAGGTATGTACTGCTGCAGCGGCACTAGGTACTACGATCCCTGACCGACATAATACGATTTTTCGAAGGAAGAAGCGTCAGCAGGAAGACCGAGATTGTGAGGCGATAGAAAATCTGCACCGCGTAAACGACACACGGAAATTCTACGAGAAGTTATATAGTTCGCGCAAAGGCTACGTGCCGCAGGCGGATATGTGCAAGAATTTGGACGGTAACCTTCTCACGAACGAGTGAGGTGATTGAGAGGTGGAAGCAGTACTATGACGAGCACCTCAATGGTGAAGCAGCAGAAAACGAAGGTGGCACGGCAACAGACCTTGGAGCACACGCAGAAGACGACAGGCTACCGGCCCCTGATCTTCAAGAAGTTGAGGAGGAGATCGGTCGGCTGAAGAACAACAAAGCAACTGGTGTAGATCAACTACCAAGTGAGCTATTAAAATACGGTGGTGAAGCACTGGCTAGAGCGCTGCATTGGGTAATTGCCAAGATTTGGGAGGAGGAGATATTACCGGAGGAGTGGATGGAAGGTGTCGTATGCCCAATCTACAAAAAGGGCGACAAGTTGGATTGCTGCAACTACTGCGCGATCACACTGCTGAGCGCCGCCTACAAGGTACTCTCCCAAATTCTATGCCGCCGCCTGTCACCATTTGCAAGAGAGTTCGTGGGGCAATACCAGGCGGGATTCATGGGTGCCCGCGCTACCACGGACCAAATCTTCGCGATTCGGAAGGTTCTGCAGAAATGCCGGGAATACAACGTTCCCACACATCATTTGTTCATCGATTTCAAATCCGCATACGACACAATCGATCGAGATCAGCTATGGCAGATTATGCACGAGTACGGATTTCCGGATAAATTGACGCGATCGGTCAAGGTGACGATGGATCGAGTGATGTGCGTTGTTCGAGTATCGGGGACACTCTCGAGTCCCTTTGAATCTCGAAGGGGGTTACGGCAAGGTGATGGACTTTCGTGTCTGCTATTTAACATCGCGTTAGAAGGTGTGATCAGAAGAGTCCATCCAGCTTGTTGGTTTCGCCGATGCCATCGACATCATGGCACGGAATTTTGAGACGATGACGGAAACGTACTTCAGCTAGGCGGATTGGACTTGCCATCAAAGACGAAATACATGAGAGGAAGAGGTTCTAAGGAAGACAATGTTAACCTCCCACCCCGAGTTCATATTAACGGTGACGAAATCGAGGAGGTCGACGAGTTCGTGTATTTGGGCTCACTGGTGACCGCCGAAAATGATACCAATAGAGAAATTCAAAGACTCATTATGACAGGGAATCGTTCCTACTGTGGACTCCGGAGGACGCTCAATTAGACCTCTACGGCTACGAGACCTGAACTATGTTCGTGGAGGACGGAAGGTGTTACGTACCATCTACGATGCAGTGCAGATGCATGACGGAACGTGGAGAATACGAATGAACCACGAATTGCACGAGCTGCTGGAAGAACCAAACATTGACCTTACTTACTTATCCTGGTCCGACACCCCTCAGGATTGCACCTGCATCACAATGTTACGCCAATTCACTCGGTCCGTGGCTGCTTGTCTCCAATTTTTTGACCGTCCCACACTACCAAGATCCTGCTCCACTTGGTCTAACCACCTTGCTCGCTGTGCTCCTCTTCGTCTTTTTTTTTTTTATTAATAACTTTATTTGTACAGTCCTCTTCGTCTTGTACCGGCCGGATTCGAGGAAAACACCATTTTTGCGGGATTGTTGTCCGGCATTCTTAAAATGTGTCCCGCCTATCGTACCCGTCCAACTTTCGCAACTTTCTGGATACATGGTTCACCATAGAGTTGCGCCAGCTCGTGGTTCATCCTTCGCCTCCATATACCGTTCTTACATACCCCGCCAAAGATGGTCCTAAGCACTCGTCGTTCGAAAACACCCAGTGCTTGCAGGTCCTCCTCGAGCATCGTCCACTTCTCGTGCCCGTAGAGAACTACCGGTCTTATCAGCGTCTTGTACATGGTACATTTAGTACGGAGGTGAAGTTTACCCGACCTCAGGGTCTTGTGGAGTCCGTAGTAAGCACGACTTCCGGCAATAATACGTCGACGAATTTCTCTGCTGCGGTTGTTATCCGACGTTGTGATCCAAGGTACACAAATTCATCCACCACCTCGAACTCATCTTCGTCGATTGTCACGCTTCTGCCTATGCGAGCCCTATCCCACTGGGTTCCTCCAGCAAACAGATACTTTGTCTTCGACGCATTCACCTTTAATCCAACCTTCTCTGCTTCACGTGTCAGCCTGGTGTACTGCTCCGCCACAGCCTGAAACGTTCTTCCGACAATGTCCACGTCGTAAGCGAAGCATATGAACTGACTGGACTTATTGGACTTCTAGCGCAATGTTGAACAGCAGACAGGAAAGACCATCGCCTTGTAGAAGTCCTTTGCGAGTTTCAAACGAGTCCGATAACGCACCCGATATCTTCACGCAGCACTGTACACCATCCATCGTAGCCCTGATCAGTCCCGGGAAAACCGTTCTCGTCCATAATCTGCCATAGCTCACACTTTTGGAGGATCTGCCGCAACGTAAAGATTTGGTCCGTTGTTGAACGCCCGTCCACAAAACCGGCTTGATAACTTCCCACAAATCTGCTTGCTTGTGGCGATAAACGGCGAAAGATGATCTGGGAAAGCACTTTGTAGGCCGCGTTAAGAATAGTGATCGCTCGATAGTTCTCACATTCTAGTTTGTCGCCTTTTTTATATACTGGGCATATTACTCTCTCTTTCCACTCCTCCGGTAGCTGTTCTGTATCCCAGATCCTGACTATCAGTCGGTGCAGACAAGTGGCCAATTTATCCGGGCCCATTTTGATAAGTTCCGCTCCGATACCATCTTTCCCAGCTGCTTTGTTGTTCTTAAGCCGTCGGATAGCATCCTTAACTTCCGGTGTACTGACGATGCCATTCCTCCTGCCGCCTTGGTCCTCCGCCTCTGCGCCCTTCAGATGTTCATCGTAGTGCTGCTTCCACCTTTCAATCACCTCACGTTCGTCCGTTAAGATACCCTCTTTCTTATCCCGACACATTTCGGCTCGTGGCCCAAAATCTTGGTGGGACTTGCGTGTTTCTTGAGAACGATACAGCTGCTCCATTTCTTCGCACTCCAGCTCTTCCAGGCGGCGCTTCTTATCCCGGAAAAGATGGGTTTGCTGTCTTCGCTTCTGTTTATATCGCTCCACATTGTGACCGGTTCCTTGCTGCAGGATCGCCGCCCGCGCTGCGTTCTTCTCGTCCAAAGCAGTCTGACACTCTTCGTCGAACCAATCGTTCCGTCGATTCCGGCGTCGAAAGTTTTTGGCGCACCTTGACCATTAGAAGGTAGTGGTCCGAATAGATATTTGCGCTGCGATAGGTCCTGACGTCGATAATGTCCGAGAAGTGCCTTCCGTCGATCAAAACGTGGTTGATTTACGATTCTGTCTGCTGCGGTGATCTCTAGGTGTACCGATATGGGAGGCTATGCTGGAAGTAGGTACTACGTATGGCCATGTTCTTAGAGGCGGCGAAATCTATGAATCTAAGGCCGTTGGCGTTCGTTAGCTGGTGAGCGCTGAAGTTCCCTATAAACGGTCTGAATTCCTCCTCCTGGCCAACCTGAGCGTTAAGATCTCCGATGATGATTTTGACGTCGTGGCTTGGGCAGCTGTCGTATTCCCGTTCCAGCTGCACGTAAAAAGCGTCTTTATCGTCATCATCACTTGCTAAGTGAGGGCTGTGCACGTTTATTATGCTGACATTGGAGAAACGGCCTTTGATCCTCAACTTGCACATTCTGCTATCGATTGGCCACCACCCAATCACGCGCTTCTGTATTTCGCCCATCCATCGTCCACATTGCAAAAATTGGGCGACTATGGTGAGCTGGGCACGTCGTAAGAATGCCGCACGACGACCCAGTGAAAATGGTTCTCGAAAGCGACCCAACCGGAATAAGAAGAGAGGCGTGCAGCGGGCAAGGTGGATCGACCAAGCCTCGTAGTCTGCGGACCCTTCGCAGACTACGAGGCTGGCGAAGTGTGGCCATGGATCAAGTAGAGTGGAGACGCCTGCTTCGGACAGCAGAGGACAACAAGGCCTTAGCCTGATTGGTTGGTTGGTTGTTTAGCTCAGTCGGAAAAGGTGCAGCTACAAAGCAAGACCATGCAGGAGGTGGCTGGGTTCGATTCCTGATCCGGTCTAGGATTTTTTCGGGATGGAACATTTTTCGACTTCCCTAGGCATAGAGTATGGTTGTACTTGCCACACAATTATACCAATGCAAAAATAGTACAGGCATCGAAAGCTTTCAATTAATAACTGTTGAAGTACAGCTAGAACACTACGTTAAGAAGAAGAAGAAGAAGAAAGACTGAACATTCCCTTGAGCTTCGGTAGCTTCCATTGAAGCTCTAGGGACTTATTTCTTGGTAGTTATTGAATATTTATAAATCAATTTTGGAACGTTGCATCCTAGGATCATTGTTGAAAGGTTACATATGAGGAGTTTTCCAAACTTTAGATTTGTGATGTAAACTTGAAGAGTGCTCATCTGGCCCCGTCTACCCCTAATAGTAGTTATGAAAAAAATCGATGGCTGAATTCTGATGAGAATTCCAACAGAATTTAAACAGAATTTTACAGAAATTTTCAACGAAATTTTGAGATACAGGTAAACCTCGATACAACGGAACTGTCACTTTTGACTTCCATCGCCGATTTCTCGCAAACGATCATTCAAACAAGTAAAGTAATATCACCATCGGACAGGACAGATGACATAATCCACCATTTATTGGTGGTATTAATTTGTATGATTCAATTGTTATTAGGGAGATTTTGACAATGGCAGTCAAAAGTGACAGTTACGTTATATCGAGGCTTTAAACTGCCCATAATTACAAGTCCGTCCCATCTGTAAAAATCTGGAAATGAGAAAACGGCGTTTAAAGATTTTACAAGTTTTCTGATTTGACACTTATTTTTGGAGGGATAAATTTAAAAATAAATATACAATGCGATAGAATGCATCTATGTTTACCAAAACATATTGGAAAATTTCGTGAAATTTTTATTTTATGGCCAAAATCTGAGTGGGACTGACTTGCGATTATATTCAACGTCAATGAGAAAAATAACCGCAAGTCAGTCACAATTCCATGACGATGTTGCATTAGTTTAGCACAGTATTGAACAGTAGAAAGATACCATGGTCCCATAGAACGTTTTAGAATGTTTCTGGATTTGTTCCGCTGGTTCCAGAGCAATGGCCGGAACATATTTCGGTGAGTACGGGTGTTGGATTTTTTGGGTTCGGACCTCCTCAAAGAAACGCACTGGATTCCGTTGTGCCGTGATTCTTGAAGCTAGATAATATATTTCATTAATTAGAGAAAGTAAAATAGAATTCATCCCACTTACAATTTGGTCTACCTTATATTGGCACAAATCCAACAAATTCTGCTCTGTATGTGCGCGGTTTAGTGTCGATCTAGTAGTTATTCAAATCAAATTTAATTATAGCTATTCGATAAACAATTTATGAACTTACAATCAGATTACAGCAGTGTAACCTATCCGAAAGTGTACTCAACCTAAGTGAAATCCAAGAAGAGTCAAAGACTCAAGATTATTCTAACCCTAAATTACAAATAAGTTAGGTAAATTAAGCAAATCTTTAACAATTTTAAACTTACGTATACGAATGACCAGATTTATCTAGGTCTAGATTGGTCCCTCCGTGGGTGAAATAATCAGTTCGAAATAAACTTAAAAATCTATACTAGAAGTATAACGAAATAACCACATTTCAATCTTCCTTCTTCGGTATGGCTGGATTGTTCCCTTTTTCCTCTACCTTTTGTTCATATTGCTGTTGCTTGACGTTTATGATCACGCTGACGTTTACTGATCGTGGACACAGGCGGACTCCGATTGGGGGCATCGCAAGAGGCCTTACTTTCAGTGCTGCTAGAATTGGCAACATCCCCCGACTCGTAACGCACTTCCGTTTTCGCTACCAAATCAACGTTACCATCAGATTGCATCTTCAGCACTGCCAGCTTTGAGACTGGACGCCGGAACACTCCACCCGTAGTTTGTACCAACGCTTGGCGTATACGTCCATCGCTTCCTTTTATAACCGATAGGACACGTCCCCTGGTCCATCCGTTGCGCTGGTTCTCGTTTACTATTACCACCAGATCGTTCACCTTTACCGCTTCCGCCTCACTGAACCACTTGGTTCGTTTGGCGATCGATGGAAGGTATTCTATGACCCATCGCCTCCAGAACTGGTCCACGAGTTGTCTAGTCATGGTCCAGTTCGTACGGGTTACCTTCGTAGGTTCATCCAGTGCTCTTGGAGGTTGCAATACACCGTTCGAACTCAGCAAGATGAAGTGGTTCGGTGTTAGTGCTTCCTGGGTGGAGTTCTCCAGCGGGATGAATGTGAGTGGTCTGGAGTTCACAATTGCTTCTGCTTCCGTGACCACGGTTAGCAGCGTTTCATCGTCCGGATTCCTATCACTACATAAAGATCCCATTGCAATCTTGACCGATCTTACAAGACGTTCCCAAGCACCACCAAAATGGGGAGCGGATGGTGGATTGAAAATCCACTTGGTAGCCGAGTTCGTGAACGTCTCTTGTAGTTGTTTCCCTATGGCTTCAATCTCCTCTCGTAGTTCACGGCTGGCTCCCAGAAAGTTGGTTCCATTATCGGAGTGAATTTCGACAGGTGACCCCCGGCGTGCTACGAACCGACGTACGGCCATCTTACATGACTCCGTAGATAACGAGTGGACGACTTCCAGGTGGACTGCTTTCACCGTCATACACGTAAATAAAGCAACCCACCGTTTGACCGAAATAATCCAACCCAACATAGGAGAATGGACGAACTGTGGCCGCAAGCCGAGCAGCTGGTAGAGGAGCCATCCTTGGTGTAGTTGGCGCCGCCTTGGTGATTTTGCACGCTTGACATTCTTTCGCTACTCGACGAACTACTGGACGCAGGCTGGAAACATGAAAACGCTGGCGAACTTCGTTGTGAACGGTCTCCTGGTTGGCGTGTAGATACTTGCGGTGATACCAATCGACAAGCAGCGTGGTCAACCGATGGTTGCGTGGAAGGATAATAGGGAACTTGAAGTCATGCGTGACATAAGGGACCGCTCCGATGCGACTATCAACCCGCATTACGCCCAGATGGTCCAAGAAAGGAGACAGTTTGTAAATCGGGCTTGTTTTCTCGATATGCTTCTTTGGATTCCCCTGTCTCAGCTTCAACACCGCTATTTCGTCCGGATACGATGTCGCCTGTGCTACAATCCAGAAACTGTTCTCCGCTTTCTGTAGTTCTTCCTTCGACAAACAACCGGTGATTGGCAGCTGCTTCTTGGATGTTCGGCGGCAGTTTGATACGAAACGGTGAGCATACGCGATCGCTCTTAGCAAGCGTTCCCATTTGGAGAAGTTTGTCCAGCTGATGACGTCCTCGACGACTCGCTCATGATGTACCAGGCAGGGCCGCAACTCTATGTCGGTCTCAAGTTGTTTCGTAGACATCCTCTTCGGCCATTCTGACTCCGGTAGATACAAGAAATCTGGGCCTTTGAACCAACGGGACTGGACGTCGGTGCTAGGACCTCTTCCCCACTTAGTAGCTTCGTCAGCCACGTTTTGTTGCGTAGGAATCCATCTCCACTCTGCTGCTTCCGTCTTGTCCGGGATCTCTCCCACTCTGAAGGCCACGAATTGTCGGTACCGGTGATGTGGTGACTGGATCCAAGCCAACGTTGCCTCTGAATCTGTCCAGAAGATACGACGTCGGATAGGAAACGTGTGATACTCTCCAACTGCCTTTGCCAACTTTGCTCCCAATAGCGCACCCATAAGCTCCAGACGAGGTACCGATACCGCCTTCAGTGGTGCCACTTTCGCTTTAGCCATCACTAATGTGCAGTACACCTTGTCATGTATGACAGCTCTGAAGAAAGCGGTGGTTGCGTATGCCTCCTCACTCGCATCCGTGAAAACGTGTAGCTCCACCGAACCTACATCATCGGCAGGGAATCCTGGAAAGTAGGCTCTGGGAAGTCGGATTTGGCCTACCCTTTTGAAAAGCGTGATCCACCTACGCCAGCGTGTTTGAATTGTTTCAGTCACCTCTTCGTCCCATTTGGTTTGGCTGCGCCACGTGTCTTGGATAATCATTCATCCCTGGATCGTAACGTGCGACAAAATACCTTGAGAATTAAAAAGACTCATGACACATCGCAATATGTTCCGCTTCGTTGGAGTAATGTTATCAAGCTGCACATCAGTGGCGAAAGCAAGAAGATCCTGTTCAGGTAACCAAAGAAGGCCAAGAATTCGCTCCGCGTGGTTTTCCGTGTCGATGGTTATCGCTTCTGATTGCTGCTGTTTTGGTTCCCCGACCCGTTCCAAAAGTGTAGATGAGTTCGAGTGCCAATTCCGAATCTCGAATCCACCACGGGCGTGCACCTCCTTCACCTCAAGTGCAACCTTGATCACTTCCTCTTCCGTGTCGAAGCTATCTAAATAGTCGTCCACGTAGTGCTTCTTCAAGATTGCTTTCACTGCCTGGGGATAATCTAATTCGTGCTCTTTCGCGTTCAGGTTCTTGATAAACTGTGCTTGACACGGAGAGCACGTTGCACCAAAACTTCCGACGTCCATCACGAACGTCTTAACAGGCTGAGTCGGATCCTTGCGGAAGAGGAATCTCTGACTGTGTACATCTTGTGGCCGAATCTTGAACTGATGAAACATTTGCCTTAAATCTCCGTTAACTGCCACCGGGCGTTTCCGGAATCCACAGAGCACCGCCGGTAGGGGAACCAACATGTCTTCTCCTTTGAGTAGCATGGCATTTAATGATACACCTCCTACCTTGGCCGCAGCATCCCAAACAAGCCTGATTTTACCCGGCTTCTTAGGATTTCTCACTGCACCCAGTGGAAGGTACCAAACCTTGTCAGGATCGGCCGACTTAATTTCCTCCGGTGTTAGCTCGTGAATGTAACCTCTTTCAAAATACTCTTCGATCTGTCGATGTACACTATCTCTTAGTACAGAATCCGTACTCATTCTTCGTTCGAAGCATTCCAAGCGGCGCATGGCCATCGGGAAACTGTTAGGAAATTCCACCCGGTCGTGTCGCCACAGAAGTCCTATCTGGAACCCCTTCGAAGTTCGTTGTGTGGTTTCCTCCAGTATACGACGGGCGCGTTTGTCCTCCTCTGATTCTGGGCCGTTGTCTGCCGAAACTCCAACGCTTTTATCGACCGTGAAGTGTCGTTCCACGAGTTCATGTAGCTCTCGGTCAGTTGTCTTCTCTCGGCACTCGCAGAGGTGCAAGGTGAAATTCGCTGTCTTCTTTTGGTCCGCTGCATAACCGTAAATTGACCAGCCCAGTCGCGTCTTAGTGGCCAGAGGATCGCCTAGTTGACCCTCCCGCAGCTTCAGCGTCGCAATCAGGCTAGCGTTGTTCGAGCCGATCAATATGCCGGGTGAAACTGCATCGTAGCTGTTGATAGGTAATCCTCGAAGGTGTGTGTACTGCCGCGCCAAATCGGCATACCTCAGCGTCTGATTCGGAAGATTCAGACTTGCGACCGTTCTCGTATCGTTTAAGGAAAACTGTTCGTTTTTACCAGAACCAGAAACCGCTAGACAAACACGCTGAGAATTCGGTTCCTGCCTACTTACATTGCTGGTCCAGGTTAGACACAGAGGAAGTGGTTTTCCATCATCAATCCCCAACCGCTCTACGATGGACTGCTCGACCAATGTCATCGACGATCCGTCGTCAAGGAATGCAAATGTGTCTACCGATTTCCCATTCCAGGAAAGTTGCACTGGCAGGATTCGAAACAACGTCGACTTCTCGGTAGTATGGTGTGCATTCACCCCTTCTCCAGTTCCTTTGTTGTGATTCGTTGGTTTCTGCTCGTCTTCAGCCAGGGTTTGCTGTTTCTGTAATTCTGAGTGAAGCAGTTGATGATGTCGCAGTTGACAACCTTCGAGTCCGCAGCGAGCTTGAACTTTGCACGGGCGCCGTCCATGTTTCCCAAGACACGTTCGACAGAGGTGGTGATCCTGGACAATCTTCCAACGGCTCTCAGGATTCCACTTCTTGAAGGCACCACAGTCTTTGACCTTGTGGTCTTCATCAGACCAGAGCTTTTCATAAACGTACCACATGGGAATTCAAAAATAAGACCAATAAGAGTCATGATGAGTGACCAGCACCATGTTGGCCAAACCCGGACATGTTCCGGGTATCCCCGGGGAAGTGGTATGCATGAATACATGAGAAACTGCCAAACTGAGTATCGTAAGAATTATATTGGCCACATCCGGACATGTTCCAGATACCCTAGGGGAAGTGGACAAAATCTGTCTCGAGACAAATCTCATGATGCGATGTGTTGTCTAAAATTTCTAAAATATGTTTTTCTATTGGGACTGACTTGCGGTTACTTTTAGCTGTGGGACAATTTTACTTGGTATTGTCTTTCATTTTTCTTGAACAAACCACCTTTTATCAATAGCACGTCTCAAAAATCATAGAACGATAAACTGAATAATGATGCTAATATAAAATTGATAAAAATGCAGATGGGACTGACTTGCGATTACCGGCAGTTTACCTGTAATTCAAAAAAAAATCCAAGGAAATTCTATCAACATTTCTAATTGAATTCTGACAAAATCATCATAGGTATCCAAACAAGAACTCAAAATGAAGTCTGATAAGAACTCAAAGATTCCTTAATCTGAGGATGATTTCAAAGGAATTCTAAGGAGTATTCTAATGCTGACAAAAGGCAATCACGAGAATGATTCCAAGGGAATTCTAAGGAGAATGTGGTTTTGACATGTTCTCAAATGCTCATCTAGTACAATTATTTGTGTGATTAATAAAATGTGTTGAACAGTAATACATCATTCATAATTATTGTTAGGAAAAGATCACTGAGCAAAATTAAACTGTGCAATAATAAGCAATTCGGTTTGTGGCTTGTTATCACCGGTCTCATTCAATTGATAATGAGCTGAAGTTCCCAGATATCAAGAGAAGCTTAGCTTTAAAAAATGTATACACTAGAAAGAATCAACATACGAAATTCCCAAAATTAAGAATTTCAAATGAAACGAACATATAGCGATCATCACCTTCATTATGATCTGACCCATTGAACGCCACCGAACGATTAGAATGCACTTTTCCCAGACAATGTTTACGCATAAAACGCTCGTCGGTTGAATAACAATGCGCAAAAAAAAATGTGAAAACAACGATTGGCTTTCTTCTAGCGCACGTACACATACCAGCCTCCTCTCCGTCGGGCAATCAAACTTCACCATTCTACGTTCCTGATAAGACCGATGCCCTCTCGGACAAGATAATAGAAGTACACCTAACCGTAATCTTTCTGTCCTTCAGCGAGACCAAATTATACTTACACCGCTCTGTGGCTGAACGACATCGGAGTGATGCCCGGTGGAGCTCCCAGCACCTTCTGCGATCCCGTGTAGATGGCATCGATTTCCCATCGGTCCATGAACACCGGAGCACCGCCCAGCGATGCAACCGTGTCCACAATCAGCAAACAGTTGTGCTGATGGCACAGGGCCCCCACGCCTTCCAACCCCTGCAGCACCCCGGTCGAGGACTCCCCCTGGGTCAAGAACAGGACGGATGGCTTGTGCAGCTGCAGACCATCACGAATCTCGTCCAGACTGAGCGATTTGCCAGCTTTCGATTTCACGACCCGTACGTCGGCTCCGTAGCGAGAGGCCATATCAGCCGCCCGGTCACCCCAGTGACCGGTATGACCGATCAGTATCACATCACCGTCCTCGAGCAGGTTGCACAGCGTAGCTTCCATTCCCCCGTGACCGGAGGCACTGAGGCAGAATGTAGCGATGTTGTTCGTTTGGAACAAGTACCGAACACCTTCCTTGATGTCGTCCATGATTTTAAGCGTCTCAGGGTGCAGGTGACCGAGAATGGGGCTTGCCATGGCATCCAGAACACGCTGAGGGGCGTTCGATGGCCCGGGTCCCATCAGCAGTTTGTTTGGCACAACAAGTGGCTCCCGGAGCACCGCCGGCGGTGTAACTTTGTATTCCATATTGTTCGATTTTGTTTTTCCCGTTTCACTTTCTTTCCACTCTATCGGTTGAATTTACTGAGGGAATTCACTTTTACACGTCACACTAAATTGCTTGTTCGAGACGGAATGAGCGGATGGGCGAGTAACGGACCGGTTTTTATGCTCTCTGTGTATACTATCTAGTGCGTGTTTCGTCATCCGCGTGGCGGGCAGTGCTGCCGGTGTTGGTAGGAGAGGCTCGAATGTTATTGGAAAATTACAACTGAGCTTCAATTAAATGTTTTTATACCTGGAACTGGTAGGTGAAAATGCTCTACCTATGTAATATTAATTAACGAGATGCACCGCAGCATTTTTTTTTTTGGGAAAAAAATTTAGTGTGAGAAAAAGAGATAGCAATGAATTAAGTTCTACGGCAGTAAAACAAAATGTTAAAACTTTGAAGGTAATAAGGTGATTGTTAAAATCCCATTAATGCGTTTTCATAACACAATGATTTCCCGATTTTGTCAGCCCCATAATAGGCTTTATTCTTAGTGTTAGTATCCAACTTCTTTATTATCTTCAGAACTACTATCAGGGTGGCGAACCGGGAAAAACCCGGGAATTTGACGGGAGAGTCGGGAAAACAGCTCAACATAATCCACCAAAAATTAAAACTTGAATAACAGCTTGAGCTTTATCAAGCAAACAAATGTTTCTTCAGCTCAAAATGGTTCATTCGGCTCTTAATTAAACCTTTGAAATTACTTGACCTTTCGCAAAAATCTCCTCAGAAATCCTTGGAATTCTGTCCTGAATTTTCGTGAAACTTTCTTAAGAATTTAATTTCAATTCTTCAGCATTTTTCTTTATTTACCTCAGAACACGATTCCTTCGGAATTTTTCTCGGATCTTGCGTAATGTTCTCCTGTGAATCTTTCTCTGTATTCCTTTGAAATTATTATTAGGAAACCCTTTAAATTTTTATTTATACATATTTCTTTTTAAATCCTCCTTTACATTTACCTGTAATTTTCTTCAGAATCACCGAGGAATTATCCTTAAAGTTCTCCCCACAACTGCCTTGTAATTTTTCTAAAATATCGTCTGGACTTAATGCTACAATTAATTTAGGATTCTAGTTAGAGCTCCGTTGAATTTTTCTTTGAGTTCTTCTCTGAATTTTGAATTTTCCCAGGACCACACAATTTCCCAGGGACTGTATTTTTTTTCAAATCTGGAATCTTGAAAAACTTATGTCATTTGACCAAGGGGTATTCATCTCTGCACACCTTAATCCGTTCCGAGTGATTGAGCTGTGCCAAAAGCCGTGCCGAACGTGGTTTCAATCAAAGTGTGCCTAAATATCAATATGTCAATGTGTCATGAGTTTGGAAACCCCAAGAGTTATGACTTTTTTTATTGTGTTTGCATTCTCAATTTATCAGATGGATCAAGGCAAGCATTTGGCTTTCCTTCATTCTCATAAGTGCGTTTGCGGATCGGGAGGAGGAAGAGGAAGTGGAAGCCATCAAACCTGTACGGTGTTCATCCCGTTCACCAGATTTCGCCTCGATGTCCCTGCTGCTGATTCTTTGCAGATGTACCGAAACGAAGGCGTAACCCGATCGATGATGGATGAAATTGCCACCTGCTCCCTGTCAAATTATTCCCGACTAAAGTAACTCAGAATTTGAACGGGCGAGAATTCAATCCCACCCTACACCGAAAATAGTTTTCATGTAGCTTCCATTGGAAACGCAAATGATTTTCATCCATAAACAAAATTAATGGAATTCATCTGAATTTCACATAACATTAAAGCGATCACGTTAATTTTATATGATTTTTCAGATGAATTTCATCGGCTTCATAATATTTCTGTGATTTAGTGGTGGGATTGGTAGCTATATGATCACATGAAAGCTATGTGAAATTCACATGGTTTTCATCCATTAGATATGTGATTAATTTTTTGAGTGTAGGAGCAACACTCTCGGGCCAGTTTTTAATAAAGCCTCAAATCAAATTTTCAGTAATGAGCAAGGCCTTACAGTTGACCGACCGGTAGACCACCCATCGTTCTGGGGTCCCTTGATACGAGCTAGTTCTACAGAAGGATGATGACAGAGATGCATCAGCAAAATTACCGGATCTGGTGAAGGGATATGCTCGTGGAATAGAATGTAATTGCATTTTTAACTGCAATGATCCTATACTATTGCACTAAGGTAATCGTACTACCATCCAGGTCTGATGGAGTATGTGTGGTTAATACCTATTGACTTCCCCCAGCAGTACTGGGACTTCATTCAAAATTATATGGACATCCTAATAAAGTCCTGTGGATATCCCATCGTAGCCAATATCAATTGAGACCAATGACTGCGAACGTGTATAAACTGACGTTCATTGTCTCCAGGTTAGTTTTTGGTTTTCATGATCACGGGATCCAACTAGTTTGCACCATAGGTTGCTTTTGACCAACCGTCGGTCGCTGGAGGTAACCAGTTTCAGCCGTCTTGGCTGCCGTATCGACAAGATCCTCTCGACCCGCCATGGTGTGGATGAACTAGGTTGAAGTCAATCCCGAATAGGAGATGTTCTGGATGAAATCACGAGCCACTGGGATTTTAGCTGTGAATCGGATAAGACGGACTGAGTTTTGCTAGATTTAAAGAGATTCACGGTTCAGAGAATACGCACAGATTTTTTCGGAGCGATCTTCGAAACCGGTTTATCGTTCTTATATTCTTGATTGAATCGTTGTTTTATATATGACAACCCCAAATACCCCTTGCATTTGACTCAAAAAAAATATTTTTTTCAATGTTAAATGTTGTTGCCAAAACGTTAATAAATTGTTTTGCCAACATCGGAAGTTACCAACACCGGAGGTAGCTTAAAACGGGTGCTGCTAAAAACGGGAAGGCACTGTATTTATTTTAATGTAGCAAACAAACCGTGGGGCCTCCCTTAGCTCAGTCGGTAAAGACGCAGCTACAAAGCAAGACCATGCTGGAGGTGGCTGGGTTCGATTCCCGGTCCAGTCTAGGAATTTTTCGGGTTGGAAAATTTCTCGACTTCCCTGGGCATAGAAGTATGATTGGACTTGCTTGCCACACAATATACAAATTCATGCATTGGGGTATTGGCATCGAAAGCTCTCAATTAATAACTGTGGAAGTGCATCTAGAACACTAAGTTGAGAGCACGCAATAAGCTAGAAATGCGAAGAAGAAGAAGAAGAAGAAGAAGAAACAAACCGTGAGATGATTTAGACCGAACCGAGGGGGGCGACTCTATCTAAGATGCAGGAAATTTTTTGCTTTGCTGTTGTGAGATGCACTCACGCTTAATAGATAGAAACACGATTGATTATGATTTTGAAGATTTCCTGCAAAAAGGTGGAGAGCGATGCAAGTAGATGGGTTTAGATGCAAGAGATGAAAAAAGATTTTTCGTAGATTGATTCGCTAGTGTGAGATTTTTCAATCATTTAAAATCGAGATTTGGATGTGTCGCACCCCTCGTCTAAAATTGAGATTTAGATGTGTCGCACCCCTCGGACCGAACGAAAAAGAGGTTGAATATTCTTTTATAGTTTAATGTTTGATAGTTAATTATATTTTTCGCATTTTCACGTAGAACTACGTTTTTCTGGATTATACTGGGGTGCAAATCAAAAAAATGTGTATCGAAATAGTGTTAGCTTTTGAACGCTTGTAACATTGTCATTTATAGATGAAATTAAAATCCAAATACGCCAATCGATAGGAAATAACTCTACGCATCTACTAAAATAAATTCTTTTACAATTTTCCTTAAAAAAACTTTTTAAAAATGTACAAATTATAGTTTTTTTACAGTTTTTTTTTTTTATGAAATAAACGTTTTGCCCCAAACCCAGTCGTCATAATCGAGTACCATTTGGTTGCACATCGTTCTGCCTGAACCTGAAAAGTTATAAAACAGCGCTGCTGTCATGCCTCTCCTCATCAATGCCTTCGGCTTGGCTACTTCCCCTCGTGCTAGAAGTCAGCTAAAGTCATCCCCACTCGGAAGCCTGGGAAAGATCCGTCCTCTCCTTCAAACTACCGACCCATCAGCCTTCTCCCGGGGTTATCAATGCTGTTCGAAAGGGCAGTCTGCCACCGGTTCCTGACATCTGCCGATGAAAACAACTTGTTGCTCGAGGAACAGTATGACTTCCGTAAAGGTCGCTCGACAGCTGACTCGAATGACAAACATTCTTAGACGGAACAAGTTTGTATCTAAAATATCTGCCTTGATGTTGTTGGACGTTGAAAAAGCGGTCGATAATGTCTAGCACGATGACCTGGTTTACAAATTGCAGCGATACGTGTGAAGATCATAAAAAAAAACTATCTCTCGGACAGGACATTCCAAGTCTCTCTGAATGGCATCACATCGGAAACATCCTTGGACCTAACTTGTTCAACCTGTTCACCACCAGAAAGGGATCGTTGTCCCTGTTCGCAGATGACACATCCATCATCTATAAGGGTAGAGTCATCGGAGCTCTGACCGCCAAAGTTCAGAGAGGACTGGACCCGTACAGAAGGCCGAAACACAAACGGCTGAAAATATTCTAAGGTACCACAAAAGGCCAAAAACCAAAAAGGCGGAAAACCAGAAAGGCCGAAAACCAAAAAGGCCGAAAATTTATCAAAAACCGAATTTGTTGAAAACCGCATCCAAACAATCTGTTAGCCTTCTTCTCGCAGAACTGACTCGGCTCGTTAAATGGTCTGCATTCACAAAAAATGAAGCCAAGATGAAATTAGATATAGAGGTGTTCTTACTTGCTGACTTTTGCGAAAAACTAGTAAGTGTTAAGTAGAGAGGAGCGGACTAGCTGGTTTTGAGCCAAACGAACTGTCAAAGCTAGAGCCAATCGAGCACCTCCTATCTTGATTGCATAGGTTGCCAAAGCAGTTTGTGTTAAATCCGCTCCTCTTTTATGCTAGACCCTCTCTAGTGGTAAGTTGCGGGTAAGAGAAGGGTAAGGAAATGAGAGATGTGATAGAAGTGAACAGTTTATTTACGCATAGGTACACAACATTCTGATTGGGTAGCGAGCTGCGCAAGCAGTTGAATGTGTGCAACTAGAACGTTCAGCAAAACGGACCAAGAGAAACATCGCTGCTAATGACGATTCTCGATTTGAGAATACCTCCCATTAAATCGTCGTTAAACACTCGAACATACAAGTTTTTTTTTTTAATTTTCATTACGGAAATCGAATGGCTATTAAGTAGCTTCCATTTTATTTTATTTCGAAGATGCAGAATAATAATTATTGTAACTTTACTTCAATAATGTAAAACAGCAAAAGGGTTTATCTTCCATTTAATTCCACTTAATTAATTTTTGTATCCATGACAGATACGTATTTCGACTACAATGTGCAGTCTTCATCAGTGTCATTCCCACTAAAGAACTTATCAAAATCTAACCCCCTTAAGTACTCATCCCCTAGGTAAAAAAGTCAAGATCATAGGTATAAAAATGAAACTACAATGTGTTGAATCGGAACCTACCTAACTAATAAAAACCAAAGATTTAAGTAAGCTAAAGGAGAAAAATCTATACAAATCTCTAATAAGGAAAATCCCCAAAGGCTTGGTAGCCATCATAATGAAGTAATGAAATTGGGTTCCTATTGGGTACCTATGATCTTGACTTTTTTACCTAGGGGATGAGTACTTAAGGGGGTTAGATTTTGATAAGTTCTTTAGTGGGAATGACACTGATGAAGACTGCACATTGTAGTCGAAATACGTATCTGTCATGGATACAAAAATTAATTAAGTGGAATTAAATGGAAGATAAACCCTTTTGCTGTTTTATTTAGCATTCCGCTAACAACCCAATTTCATTACTTCATTATGATGGCTACCAAGCCTTTGGGGATTTTCCTTATTAGAGATTTGTATAGATTTTTCTCCTTTAGCTTACTTAAATCTTTGGTTTTTATTAGTTAGGTAGGTTCCGATTCAACACATTGTAGTTTCATTTTTATACCTATGATCTTGACTTTTTTACCTAGGGGATGAGTACTTAAGGGGGTTAGATTTTGATAAGTTCTTTAGTGGGAATGACACTGATGAAGACTGCACATTGTAGTCGAAATACGTATCTGTCATGGATACAAAAATTAATTAAGTGGAATTAAATGGAAGATAAACCCTTTTGCTGTTTTATTTAGCATTCCGCTAACAACCCAATTTCATTACTTCATTATGATGGCTACCAAGCCTTTGGGGATTTTCCTTATTAGAGATTTGTATAGATTTTTCTCCTTTAGCTTACTTAAATCTTTGGTTTTTATTAGTTAGGTAGGTTCCGATTCAACACATTGTAGTTTCATTTTTATACCTATGATCTTGACTTTTTTACCTAGGGGATGAGTACTTAAGGGGGTTAGATTTTGATAAGTTCTTTAGTGGGAATGACACTGATGAAGACTGCACATTGTAGTCGAAATACGTATCTGTCATGGATACAAAAATTAATTAAGTGGAATTAAATGGAAGATAAACCCTTTTGCTGTTTTATTTAGCATTCCGCTAACAACCCAATTTCATTACTTCATTATGATGGCTACCAAGCCTTTGGGGATTTTCCTTATTAGAGATTTGTATAGATTTTTCTCCTTTAGCTTACTTAAATCTTTGGTTTTTATTAGTTAGGTAGGTTCCGATTCAACACATTGTAGTTTCATTTTTATACCTATGATCTTGACTTTTTTACCTAGGGGATGAGTACTTAAGGGGGTTAGATTTTGATAAGTTCTTTAGTGGGAATGACACTGATGAAGACTGCACATTGTAGTCGAAATACGTATCTGTCATGGATACAAAAATTAATTAAGTGGAATTAAATGGAAGATAAACCCTTTTGCTGTTTTATTTAGCATTCCGCTAACAACCCAATTTCATTACTTCATTATGATGGCTACCAAGCCTTTGGGGATTTTCCTTATTAGAGATTTGTATAGATTTTTCTCCTTTAGCTTACTTAAATCTTTGGTTTTTATTAGTTAGGTAGGTTCCGATTCAACACATTGTAGTTTCATTTTTATACCTATGATCTTGACTTTTTTACCTAGGGGATGAGTACTTAAGGGGGTTAGATTTTGATAAGTTCTTTAGTGGGAATGACACTGATGAAGACTGCACATTGTAGTCGAAATACGTATCTGTCATGGATACAAAAATTAATTAAGTGGAATTAAATGGAAGATAAACCCTTTTGCTGTTTTATTTAGCATTCCGCTAACAACCCAATTTCATTACTTCATTATGATGGCTACCAAGCCTTTGGGGATTTTCCTTATTAGAGATTTGTATAGATTTTTCTCCTTTAGCTTACTTAAATCTTTGGTTTTTATTAGCATAGGTTCCGATTCAACACATT
This sequence comes from Ochlerotatus camptorhynchus, assembly GCF_037179485.1. NCBI lineage: Eukaryota > Metazoa > Arthropoda > Insecta > Diptera > Culicidae > Ochlerotatus > Ochlerotatus camptorhynchus. Next base: position 1,357,391 of record NW_027040862.1, on the reverse strand, counting down.
GTAGTTTCATTTTTATACCTATGATCTTGACTTTTTTACCTAGGGGATGAGTACTTAAGGGGGTTAGATTTTGATAAGTTCTTTAGTGGGAATGACACTGATGAAGACTGCACATTGTAGTCGAAATACGTATCTGTCATGGATACAAAAATTAATTAAGTGGAATTAAATGGAAGATAAACCCTTTTGCTGTTTTATTTAGCATTCCGCTAACAACCCAATTTCATTACTTCATTATGATGGCTACCAAGCCTTTGGGGATTTTCCTTATTAGAGATTTGTATAGATTTTTCTCCTTTAGCTTACTTAAATCTTTGGTTTTTATTAGTTAGGTAGGTTCCGATTCAACACATTGTAGTTTCATTTTTATACCTATGATCTTGACTTTTTTACCTAGGGGATGAGTACTTAAGGGGGTTAGATTTTGATAAGTTCTTTAGTGGGAATGACACTGATGAAGACTGCACATTGTAGTCGAAATACGTATCTGTCATGGATACAAAAATTAATTAAGTGGAATTAAATGGAAGATAAACCCTTTTGCTGTTTTATTTAGCATTCCGCTAACAACCCAATTTCATTACTTCATTATGATGGCTACCAAGCCTTTGGGGATTTTCCTTATTAGAGATTTGTATAGATTTTTCTCCTTTAGCTTACTTAAATCTTTGGTTTTTATTAGTTAGGTAGGTTCCGATTCAACACATTGTAGTTTCATTTTTATACCTATGATCTTGACTTTTTTACCTAGGGGATGAGTACTTAAGGGGGTTAGATTTTGATAAGTTCTTTAGTGGGAATGACACTGATGAAGACTGCACATTGTAGTCGAAATACGTATCTGTCATGGATACAAAAATTAATTAAGTGGAATTAAATGGAAGATAAACCCTTTTGCTGTTTTATTTAGCATTCCGCTAACAACCCAATTTCATTACTTCATTATGATGGCTACCAAGCCTTTGGGGATTTTCCTTATTAGAGATTTGTATAGATTTTTCTCCTTTAGCTTACTTAAATCTTTGGTTTTTATTAGTTAGGTAGGTTCCGATTCAACACATTGTAGTTTCATTTTTATACCTATGATCTTGACTTTTTTACCTAGGGGATGAGTACTTAAGGGGGTTAGATTTTGATAAGTTCTTTAGTGGGAATGACACTGATGAAGACTGCACATTGTAGTCGAAATACGTATCTGTCATGGATACAAAAATTAATTAAGTGGAATTAAATGGAAGATAAACCCTTTTGCTGTTTTATTTAGCATTCCGCTAACAACCCAATTTCATTACTTCATTATGATGGCTACCAAGCCTTTGGGGATTTTCCTTATTAGAGATTTGTATAGATTTTTCTCCTTTAGCTTACTTAAATCTTTGGTTTTTATTAGTTAGGTAGGTTCCGATTCAACACATTGTAGTTTCATTTTTATACCTATGATCTTGACTTTTTTACCTAGGGGATGAGTACTTAAGGGGGTTAGATTTTGATAAGTTCTTTAGTGGGAATGACACTGATGAAGACTGCACATTGTAGTCGAAATACGTATCTGTCATGGATACAAAAATTAATTAAGTGGAATTAAATGGAAGATAAACCCTTTTGCTGTTTTATTTAGCATTCCGCTAACAACCCAATTTCATTACTTCATTATGATGGCTACCAAGCCTTTGGGGATTTTCCTTATTAGAGATTTGTATAGATTTTTCTCCTTTAGCTTACTTAAATCTTTGGTTTTTATTAGTTAGGTAGGTTCCGATTCAACACATTGTAGTTTCATTTTTATACCTATGATCTTGACTTTTTTACCTAGGGGATGAGTACTTAAGGGGGTTAGATTTTGATAAGTTCTTTAGTGGGAATGACACTGATGAAGACTGCACATTGTAGTCGAAATACGTATCTGTCATGGATACAAAAATTAATTAAGTGGAATTAAATGGAAGATAAACCCTTTTGCTGTTTTATTTAGCATTCCGCTAACAACCCAATTTCATTACTTCATTATGATGGCTACCAAGCCTTTGGGGATTTTCCTTATTAGAGATTTGTATAGATTTTTCTCCTTTAGCTTACTTAAATCTTTGGTTTTTATTAGTTAGGTAGGTTCCGATTCAACACATTGTAGTTTCATTTTTATACCTATGATCTTGACTTTTTTACCTAGGGGATGAGTACTTAAGGGGGTTAGATTTTGATAAGTTCTTTAGTGGGAATGACACTGATGAAGACTGCACATTGTAGTCGAAATACGTATCTGTCATGGATACAAAAATTAATTAAGTGGAATTAAATGGAAGATAAACCCTTTTGCTGTTTTATTTAGCATTCCGCTAACAACCCAATTTCATTACTTCATTATGATGGCTACCAAGCCTTTGGGGATTTTCCTTATTAGAGATTTGTATAGATTTTTCTCCTTTAGCTTACTTAAATCTTTGGTTTTTATTAGTTAGGTAGGTTCCGATTCAACACATTGTAGTTTCATTTTTATACCTATGATCTTGACTTTTTTACCTAGGGGATGAGTACTTAAGGGGGTTAGATTTTGATAAGTTCTTTAGTGGGAATGACACTGATGAAGACTGCACATTGTAGTCGAAATACGTATCTGTCATGGATACAAAAATTAATTAAGTGGAATTAAATGGAAGATAAACCCTTTTGCTGTTTTATTTAGCATTCCGCTAACAACCCAATTTCATTACTTCATTATGATGGCTACCAAGCCTTTGGGGATTTTCCTTATTAGAGATTTGTATAGATTTTTCTCCTTTAGCTTACTTAAATCTTTGGTTTTTATTAGTTAGGTAGGTTCCGATTCAACACATTGTAGTTTCATTTTTATACCTATGATCTTGACTTTTTTACCTAGGGGATGAGTACTTAAGGGGGTTAGATTTTGATAAGTTCTTTAGTGGGAATGACACTGATGAAGACTGCACATTGTAGTCGAAATACGTATCTGTCATGGATACAAAAATTAATTAAGTGGAATTAAATGGAAGATAAACCCTTTTGCTGTTTTATTTAGCATTCCGCTAACAACCCAATTTCATTACTTCATTATGATGGCTACCAAGCCTTTGGGGATTTTCCTTATTAGAGATTTGTATAGATTTTTCTCCTTTAGCTTACTTAAATCTTTGGTTTTTATTAGTTAGGTAGGTTCCGATTCAACACATTGTAGTTTCATTTTTATACCTATGATCTTGACTTTTTTACCTAGGGGATGAGTACTTAAGGGGGTTAGATTTTGATAAGTTCTTTAGTGGGAATGACACTGATGAAGACTGCACATTGTAGTCGAAATACGTATCTGTCATGGATACAAAAATTAATTAAGTGGAATTAAATGGAAGATAAACCCTTTTGCTGTTTTATTTAGCATTCCGCTAACAACCCAATTTCATTACTTCATTATGATGGCTACCAAGCCTTTGGGGATTTTCCTTATTAGAGATTTGTATAGATTTTTCTCCTTTAGCTTACTTAAATCTTTGGTTTTTATTAGTTAGGTAGGTTCCGATTCAACACATTGTAGTTTCATTTTTATACCTATGATCTTGACTTTTTTACCTAGGGGATGAGTACTTAAGGGGGTTAGATTTTGATAAGTTCTTTAGTGGGAATGACACTGATGAAGACTGCACATTGTAGTCGAAATACGTATCTGTCATGGATACAAAAATTAATTAAGTGGAATTAAATGGAAGATAAACCCTTTTGCTGTTTTATTTAGCATTCCGCTAACAACCCAATTTCATTACTTCATTATGATGGCTACCAAGCCTTTGGGGATTTTCCTTATTAGAGATTTGTATAGATTTTTCTCCTTTAGCTTACTTAAATCTTTGGTTTTTATTAGTTAGGTAGGTTCCGATTCAACACATTGTAGTTTCATTTTTATACCTATGATCTTGACTTTTTTACCTAGGGGATGAGTACTTAAGGGGGTTAGATTTTGATAAGTTCTTTAGTGGGAATGACACTGATGAAGACTGCACATTGTAGTCGAAATACGTATCTGTCATGGATACAAAAATTAATTAAGTGGAATTAAATGGAAGATAAACCCTTTTGCTGTTTTATTTAGCATTCCGCTAACAACCCAATTTCATTACTTCATTATGATGGCTACCAAGCCTTTGGGGATTTTCCTTATTAGAGATTTGTATAGATTTTTCTCCTTTAGCTTACTTAAATCTTTGGTTTTTATTAGTTAGGTAGGTTCCGATTCAACACATTGTAGTTTCATTTTTATACCTATGATCTTGACTTTTTTACCTAGGGGATGAGTACTTAAGGGGGTTAGATTTTGATAAGTTCTTTAGTGGGAATGACACTGATGAAGACTGCACATTGTAGTCGAAATACGTATCTGTCATGGATACAAAAATTAATTAAGTGGAATTAAATGGAAGATAAACCCTTTTGCTGTTTTATTTAGCATTCCGCTAACAACCCAATTTCATTACTTCATTCAATAATGTAATTTAATTTATTAAAAGCAAATAAACAAAAGCCCGAATCGGGAAAGCGACAAAGTGGCGCGCTCGCACCGGTCCACTTTGTCGATTTCCCGAGCTTTTTCAGCCTTTCGTGATTCAGCCTTTTGTGATTCGGCCTTTCGTAGTGCTCCCGTCCTGTCTGATTATTTCAACAGCTGGAAGATCCGCATAACCTCCCAAACTTGTTCCATCTTAAAATAATAAGATCAACACAGTGGTGGAATGGTTCAAAAAGGTAGTCTACCTTGGCCTTACACTCGACAGCAGGCTGCTTTTCAGGGGACACGTTGACAAAACGAAACCCAAATGCAACATCCTGATGAGATCCGCTCATCAACAGGAGATCCACTCTGTCCCTGAAAAACAAACTTGCTGTCTGTCTACAAGCAAATCATCCTTTCCGTAATCGAATACGGTATGCCAATCTGGGAGAGTTGCGCCAAATGCCCTCACCTTGAACTCCAAAGGATCCAGAACAAGATCCTTAGGATGATCCTAAACAGTCCTCCACGGACTCAAAACTCTGGGGTCCACCGCCTGACTGGTCTTCAGCCTCTGGAAAAGCGAAGATCGATCTTCTTGGAAAGGTTCAGAGGCACCTTTCTGAGATCAGATCATCAGATCATACGTAATCTAGCACGTTAGGTTAAGTTATGCTCGTAGTTAGGTAGGTTATCTCATTTTTCAATTAAAACGAAACACACATTCTGTAAACTAGGGGAATTTACGTATTCTCGGCAACCTAAGCAGCGACCTTCTTTCTATAGCCTTTTTCTCTAAGGAACGCACACATATGCAGTATTGGTTTGTTTGCAATCTTTTGCTGCCAGCTGCTCTAACAATTTCAGTCGAAAGAATTGTCAAAAACTGTTTTCAAACGCTTTTACAAAGCTCCAAACTTCTCTAGTGAGAGCGAGTATTGTCGGCAACCAGTTTTTCTTCGGCAACCGTTCCATTTGAACTGCATGTAAATCTGCTGTTCTATTATCAGCAACTCGAAATCAGCTACAATTTGTACTGCGTGTGTTACATTTCAAGAAAACCTTGCTAGATTGATTTTTCTCAGTGGTAAAAATAAAGTCAAATTGAAGCTGAAAGCATAAAGAATCGTTTGCATGCATTCAGCGAAGTGTTTTCGTAAGAAAATCCAGTGAAAATAGTGTTTCAATTTGGGTTGCCGAAAATAGTCTGTCATACCGAAGCCGTCATTTCCCCTAGATGAAAATCGCAAATATTCAATTAGAATATTCAATGAAACCCTAGGAGCGCTGTAATCAGTAAAAGAGTTTGTTTCATTACTTAAAAGGGGCCATGGTTTACACTCTCTCAGATTTTTAACCCTCCCTTACTCGCGCCAACTTTTGTAACACGAGTACTCGCGTGTTGTATTTTGTACAACAGTGTGAGTTTTCCATTGCCATTTTGCAGCCGAGCTACCAATCGATATGAAACCAACGGGTATTCCTTAAAAAAAATTGTTTTTAACTAAACAAGCTAAACTTTTATCACAGTTAACCCCCAAAAATACGGATAATAGAGAAAATGTGAATGGAAACCGCGTAAACGGTGTCCGTACTACGCGGGATTTGACTTAATTGGTTACAACATGGACAATCTCGAGATCATGACCAGGTAGAAAGTTACTGTCTTTGGCAAAGTTGTTCTAGAGATCATAACCTTTTTGCTGGTGGAGAGTAGTTCAGAATTGTCTCACTCCGTAGTGCTAGAATACATGTGAAATTATCGCATGTGATATATCTCGAGATATATGACCAGATAGCAAGTTACTGTCGTCGACAAAGTTGTTGGTGATATCAAAGCCTATTTATTGGTGCACAATAGTTCAAAATTTTCTCAATACGCGGCGCCATTATACACGTGAAATTCTCATATAAAATATCTCGAGATCCTGATCAGATAGAAAGTTATTGTCTACGACGAAGTTGTTCAGGAGGTCAAGGTTTTTTGGCTGGTGAGTAGTAGTTCAGAATTTCCCCCCAAACTCTAGGCTTTAACCTCCTGAACAACTTTGTTCAAGAGAGTAACTTTCTATCTGGTCAGGATCTCGAGATATATCACAGGCGAGAATTTCACATTTCACTAGCGCTACGTAGTGAGAAAATTTTGAATAACTGTCCACAAGCAAAAATTTTGTGATATCCTTAACAACTATGCCGACGGCATGAATTTTCTATCTGATCAAAAACTTGAGATATTTTATATGCGAGAATTGCACACTCGAGGATCTCGAGATATAGCATATGCGAGAAGTGTACAAGTATACTAACGCCACGTGGTGAGTAAATTCTTAACCTCTGTTTACCAGCCAAAAAATCTTGACTCCCTAAACAACTTTGCCGAAGACAGCAACTTTCTAGCTGATCAAGATCTCGAACTATTGAATATGCGAGAAAGGCACGTATATACTAGCACCGCATAGTGAGACAACTCTGAACTAGAGTCGGTGTATAATGAGTCACGCCAAGAGAAAAACAGTTGAACTCGCATCACGGTTTTCGAAAGATTCCCTTTCTTTTCACTTGGCAACAGAGGACTTCTACATCAACTTCAAATGACTTCTAGCGAGAAAAAAATAGCGGCTGTAGTAAATCATTATATCAGTGATTTTGTCAAATTGTCTTTTAAAAAAATAGTAGAAATTCTCATTACTGATCATTACCAAACGTCATGAAAATTTAAAGGTCACTGCGTGATTATGATAATTTCTTCGATTATATTTTATATTTTTTTGCAATACCTTTCGTTGACCTCTCATAGCATCGTAATTGCTTCACTCTTGGCGTGACTCATTATACACCGACTCTACTCTGAACCACTGTCCACCTGCGAAAAAGCCTTGACCTCCTGAACAACTATGCCGAAGACAGTACCTTTCTATCTGTTTGGGAACTCGAGATATTTTATATGAGAATTTCACGTGTATACTAGCGTCGCATAGTGAGCAAATTCTGAACTATTGAGCACCAAGAAATAGACTTTGACGTCCTGAAAAACTTTGTGAAAGACAGTAACTTTTTATCTGGTCAGGATCTCGAGATATATCACATGCGAGAATTTCACATGTATACTAGCGCTACGTAGTGAGAAAATTCTGAACTACTGTCCGCCAGCGACAAGGCTATGATCTCCTGAACAACTTTGTCGGAGACAGTAACTTTCTATCTGGTCAGGATCTCGATATATTCCATGTTGTAATCAATTAAGTCAAAGTCACAGTTTACGTAGTTTCCATTTACATTTTCCATATTATCTGCATTTTTTAGGTGTTTACTGTAATGAAAGTTTAGCTTGTTTAGATCAAAACAAGTTTTTTGAGGAATACTCGTTGGTTTCGGATCGATTGGTAACTCAGCATCAAAATGGCAATGGAAAACTCATGTGTTTTGTACAAAGTACAACAGCGCGAGTAACGGAGGGTTAAACTGAGTTTCACAGAAGTTCAGATACCTTCTTAGAAATCTATGAAAATTCGTAGAAACTATGACTTAAGAGATTGATTTTAGGGAATTTCGTAGATTGTTGGGATTTTTTTTAAGTTTCGGAAATGTTATATAATTTTAAGAAACCTCATAAATCTACAGAAATTCCATAGCACCTTAGAAAACTTTTTAGCATTTCAAGATAGATAGAATATTTGGAGATTGTTTGGTAGCGCAACAAATTTTAAAGGAGTTCAGCTATTATTGGAAAAACTCAGCAAACTTCATAGAAATCCAGCGAACTTCGTAAAACTTCAACAACAACTCATTTAGTAGAACTTCTTCAAATTTTATAGAAATTGGTAGAAATTTGGGGAAGCTCGTTAAAGTTTTGGCATTTTTCTATACCTTCATTGAGTTTCTTTAAGCTTTAGTGGCTTTGGAGATGTTCAAGTGAAATCGTGGAACTGCTTGGAATCTAATATAAATTCGGAGAGCTTTGATTTATTTTTGGAAAACTTTTCAGAAGTGTACGAGATTGAGCAACTCAAGGGGACGGTCATTCCGCAAAAACACAGTTGGGCACCCATGGTTATAATTGTTCATGATATTTAAAGTTCCTGGCAACACTGCACTGCCTCTGTGTATAAGTGTCAGTCAAGCCATTATCTTGAATCATCAGAAGGAGAGTATTGGATGCAGGGGGAAATGTCGCAGTTTGGAGGGTATTTGATGAAAACACGAAGACCCAAAATAGGCTCCAGGAAGTGTTAGATATATTGACTGTGGATTTGAGATATACTACCAATCTACCAGGGTGTTTTGAATGAAATGTTTCGAGTAAATTGGATCGCATAACTCAAGCTTTGGGTTGTCTTTAATAAAGAAATCGAATAGAGCTCGATCTTATATGATTCTTAACTTATAGAGGAGTGCACTGCTACTGAGTACTCAGCGCTGTTCCCGTTTTTGGATGACATTCAGAAGTTCGCTTCCGTTGGACAATTCGAAAGCTGTTCACCATAACTGCGGCTTTCATGTTCGGTTCCTACTATATGATATGCCGTCGCACAGCATCGCTACCAGGATGAAAACTGTAAACTGACCGACAAATCAGATATAGCATTCTGTTGAGAACTTCCAGTAAGACCACCAGTCTGCGTTCGGTAGTCACGCGTCACATTCCTAGCAGAGCTATCGAACGGTTATTCTTACTTTCCGCCTTGGTGGAACTAACCCGACTGAAGCAAGGAAAACGGCTCACAAATACAAACGCGCTACAATTTACTACAATTTGAGGAGGAATACTTGAAAACCATTTTCGGATCTGGCCAGTAATTTGATTTGTAACATCGTGGGGGCCTCATAGCCTAGTCAGTAAAGGCACGGTTTGTACTACCAAGCCGGAGGCGGTGGTTTCGATTCCCGGCCCGGTCGAGGGAATCTTTCGGGTTGGAAATTTTCTCGACTTCCCTGGGCATAGAGTATCATTGTGCTTGCCACACATTATACAAATTCATGCATTGGGGTATTGGCATCGAAAGCTCTCAATTAATAACTGTGGAAGTGCATTTAGAACACTAAGTTGAGAGCACGCAATAAGCTAATATGCACTAAGCAATAAGCTTGAAATGCGAATAAGAAGAAAAAGAACAAATGAAAACAATCAAGCTGTCAAAATACCGGGTAGCCAAACATGCAACTATTCACAAACAAGAAAAGTCATCACGATATCATGGCGCTGTCGGCACAGTTGAGGCACACTGAGGCCGGCGCCGGTAGTGTAGTGGTAAGCGTGACTGCTTTCTCACACCCCAATGGGTCTGGGTTCAATCCCAGCCGAGGTCGGTGGGATTTTTCTGAGGCATAAAAATCTCTGGTCACGTCTTCCTTCGGAAGGGAAGTAAAGCCGTTGGTCCCGGCCCATCTGTGTTGAATGGGTACGATATCCTACGCAGGTGTGGAAGCTGCCTTCCTGCACATTCGATTGCCGTCAATGGATGGCAATCGATGTCCGTCGGTGATTGGCACTAGATTGCGGAACAGAGACCGACGTTAAATAAAGGAATGAAGAAGAAGGCACACTGAGAACAAAGTTGGCGCAAACTGTGTGTGACAACCCCTTGGAGCAACTTCAAAGAAATTATTTAAACTTTTATTGTTTATTATTTATAAATTAAAAATTTATTTTATTGCCTAAATAGTTTAGTAAATTTAATAGAATTTAAATTTTTAATGGATCCTCAAAGAACAGAAAATAAACATTGAAAGGCTATGAATTAAAAATCATTCAGCGGTGTTTGTATAAGTTGAGTGAATTAAATTGAATATCGAGAAACTTCGCAAAACTTATTTGAAGAGCTAGGAAGTATGTACAAGCTCTGTTAGTTTTTTTCTTTTTTTAAGAATTTCGTGGAGTTGAAATTCAACATGATGTTCTGAGATCTTGGTCAAACTTCCAGGATCAGTGAATGAAACATAGGAATTATTTACAAGCTCAGCTATTTTGGTAAAAAATTTGCTGTAGTTTGTATAAACTATAAACAAATCAAATAAGTTCAGAAAACTTCGTAGAAGTGGACGGAACTTTCCAGCAATTTGCAAAATTTTCCACAAATTTAGGTAACTTCATATAAGCTGAGGGCTAAATTAAATGGATTGGGAAGAAATTCAGGGTACTTTATGTGAGTTCATGGCATTGAATTATAGAAACTTTGCGAAACCATAGAGGTAACTCTAAGACTAGAAGGTCCCGAAGAAATGTGCTCGACTTTTTGGCTCAGCTCTGGCACTCTCTTCGGTCCCAAGCTAATCGATGCACCCCTCGAAACATAAGAAAATCCACGAACCCCTCATTTAGTAGTACCGTACGGAGGATCCGTCTGCGAGCAGGTTACCATTCATTCCGTGCCTCCAAGCAACCGAACAAAACGATGAAGCAGAATCTAGTGGCCAAAACACGCGGCCGGAAGTTTTACGACCGGTTTCTGACGAAGTACAGAGGATGCCTTCTCATGGAAGACGAAACATATGTCTAGATGGATTTCAGGCAGATTCCCGGACAACAACTTTATCTGACCACAGCACGGGGTGATGTCCGCAGCAAGTTCCATTTTTATTTTTGCCGATAAATTCGCCTGGAAACTGATGATCTGGCAAGGAATTTGCAGCTGCGGACTCAAATCTAAGCTTTTCATCACCAACAAAACGGTGTGCAGGATCAATTTTCTTTTCTCGTCGTCCATCTAGTACAACTTTTTTGATACTGTACGTATCGAGACGACACTTTCACCACTGAAACACGTGTACTTTCAAAACACATCGCTGTCAAAACATTACAAATCCGACCACTAGAGGCGCTGCTATATAATAAAGTGTCCGGATTCCAGCCTTTAGTTGATATTCATGGATTTTTAATTTGATTTCAATAAAGTCCAATCATCAGCCGTGAATAGGCAGCTAATTAAGAAATTCAAAGTCGCAGCAGAGATTACTTTATATAAAAAAAAATATATTGCTCCGGTATTTATTTCTTAAATTCTCTTGGGTGGGCCTGCTCTAGGTCGAGGGGGACAGCGCCTGTTGTTGTAGAACAGGTAGGCGCTGCATAGATACCGATTGATGCATGAATAGAAGTAGGCATTGGAATATTAGGAGTAAGGAATCATTTACAAGTTAAACGTCCAAGAGACAAGAAGTGATTTGTTGCTCTAGATAAAGGGTGATACGGTCAAAATTTGGTCAATATCAACTTGACGTATTTCTTTCAATTTTGCATTTAAAAAACCTGAACACCCCTCATTTTGAAGGTGTGTGTGTGTAGAATGTTGCTCTTATTTTGATTTTGGAATTCACTCTTCAGTTGTCAAAATGCCGTCCAAGCAAGAAGAGCAGCGTATCAAAATTTTGCTCGCGCATCGCGAAAATCCGAGCTACTCGCACGCAAAGTTGGCAAAATCGCTAAAAGTTGCCAAATCAACCGTTACAAATGTAATTAAAGTGTTTGGGGAACGTTTGTCGACAGCCAGGAAGTCTGGATCGGGGGGAAATCGAAAACCGGAAGCCGCTGAGACGACAAAGAGAGTTGCCGGTAGTTTCAAGCGAAACCCTAACCTCTCTCTCCGAGATGCCGCAAATAAGCTGGGTGTTTCGTCTACAACCGTGCATCGAGCCAAAAAACGAGCCGGACTATCGACTTACAAGAAGGTAGTGACTCCAAATCGCGATGATAAACAAAATACGACGGCCAAAGCGCGATCCCGGAGGCTGTACACGACGATGCTGACGAAGTTTGACTGCGTGGTAATGGACGACGAAACCTACGTCAAAGCCGACTACAAGCAGCTTCCGGGACAGGAGTTTTATACGGCAAAAGGAAGGGGAAAGGTAGCAGATGTTTTCAAGCACATGAAACTGTCAAAGTTCGCAAAGAAATATCTGGTTTGGCAAGCCATCTGTACCTGTGGCTTGAAAAGCAGCATTTTCATAGCTTCCGGGACTGTCAACCAAGAAATTTACGTGAAAGAGTGTTTGAATAAACGTCTGCTGCCTTTCCTGAAGAAACACGGTTGTTCCGTACTGTTTTGACCGGATTTGGCATCTTGCCATTACGGTAAAAAGGCCATGGAGTGGTACGCCGCCAACAACGTGCAGGTGGTTCCCAAGGACAAGAACCCTCCCAACACGCCAGAGCTCCGCCCAATTGAGAAATACTGGGCTATTGTCAAGCGGAACCTAAAGAAGACCAAAAAAACTGCTAAGGGCGAGCAGCAGTTCAAGGCAAACTGGCTTTCTGCGGCGAAGAAGGTGGACAAGGTGGCTGTACAAAATCTGATGGCAGGGGTCAAGCGTAAGGCCCGGAAATTCGGATTTGGAAAAGCGGAAGCCTAACTGAATATTTTTCCTGAATTTTATACTAATTGAACTTGAAAAAGAAATTTAATTTGATTTTTTAAATAAACGATTTCACCGATTTACACGCGTTTTCCCTTGACCAAATTTTGACCGTATCACCCTTTAGAAGAGAAAAACTATAAATCTTGAAGCAATAAAAGCTGTATTCGCTTTCAAGAGTTTGTCTTCTTCGTCGCAACAAAATTAGATCGTATAGCTGAAGCAGGCTCCGAGCAATACAGCGCCCCTGGCCTCCCCTTATTTCGCCAATATACAAACTATTTAGCAATGCAAATGAACATGCTTTAAAGTCCCAAAGACATTATGCCAAACGTGGCACAATCTATAAACATTATTTTTTGATTAAATTTACATTGATTGTCTGAGAAAACTTCGTCTGAGCTCCAGTATTAACTTATTGATCGATTATAGTTTCTTCAATTTGTACTTATGCTGGCAGCACTTACAGCAACGTGACGATGACTGAGCAGCTATATAGCTATATAGCTATATATATCCCGTCTAGCTGGAGTCTGGGACGAGTGAGAACTTCAAGCAAATCGCGATAACGTAGAGCCGCGGGTACGAGAACGACAATAGCTGTGGTTTTCACAATTACATGCAGCACCGCATGTAAGTATAGAGCGAATGGTTGGGACGACAGTTTTCCCAACTTTTCTGCTATTCCTGCGGTTTGCCATAACTTCCTGAGCCAGGATCAGTGGTTGACCTTTTCTTGAGTCATATCTTCTAAAGTTCGTTTAACTATGAACGTCACGTTGCTTGGAGACGATTGTTTGTGGTTTTCTAAATAATCGCATCTTTTCTACTGATAACAGCACACAAATATTTGTCCAGCAGTTGTTCACTTATGGAAGGCGTAACGTTGCGTATTTACTGTCTTTCATTCACACTGTACCTTTCCCATGATATTTATGTTTTTCGTCCGCAATCCAATTTGTTGTTTCACTACTTTCGTTCCCATTGCAGATCACAAATCTGATTCTGACGTCCGTAACGGAAAACAACATCCGAGTGCTGATCCTCGCGTCGCAGTTTGTCGTGACGAACTATTCCAGCTACGATTTGCGCTGTTGGTCATTCGGTGTGCTCACCAACGAACGGCTGGATCAGGTTCGCCAGGACGACACCGGACCGCATACTGCTTGCTACAGTCTTCCCCGGACCGATAGAAAATGTGAAAAGTATGAATCAGCTCCTTTGCTTTCAAACTGTTCCACTAATAGCCTATGCAATTTATCCCCACACAGTCCTCAAGGTACGGCCATCACCGTCTTCAACAACCTGTCCAAGCACAAGAACAAACTCAAATTCAACAGCTGCTACAACTGCTACCTAACGCTCTACCAGCACGATGGCAACGAGTTCTCCACCCCAATCTACCTTAATCGCACGCTGTCGCGGAAAAGTTTCTCCGTCCAGTGCGACGACGATCGGTACCTTCCCCTATCGCTGTCGATCGTCGCCCACCAAGGCCAACAGTACGTTTCGATCTACGACGATCCGTGTCCGTCGTTCTCGATCGAGAACCGCACGGACTTCAACATCTACGTGGCCCAGTCGGATTCTGTGAATGCGAGCAAAGCGGCCACGGCCGTTCCGGAGTGCGTGGTGGAGTCCAACTTTGTGTGGTATCAAATTGTTGGATCGAGACAGACGGTGCACTATACACCTCCGGCGCTGGATGCCATATTTCCAGAGACGCAGGAGGTTGAGCTGGCACTGATCTTTGCGTGCGTTAGTGGTGAGTTCTGGAAGTTTTTTTTTTCGAGTTGACTTAATGAACATCTTTGTTTGCAGGAAGCGCCATTCGATGGTCCCACCCGGTGAAGATCGATGAAAATAAGAATATATTCCTGAACATTCCTCTGTACGGTGATCTCAAACTGGCTGTGAATATTAAGAACCGTACTACCGACATCCTGATCGACTATATAAGTCAGGTAGGTTTATCTCAAGCCATTCTGTATTCTCAAAACCTTATTTGAGTCACGTTTTTCCTCCAGGACCTGGAATTCTCCGCCAAAGACATCCGCACCCGGCTCCTGAATCCGATCGCGCTTCCAGCGGATCAGGACTCCTCAGAACTACCGCAGAAACCTACACCCAAACCAGCGGCTTCACCTGTCGTAACCGGCGCGGACAGTCAACAGCCACCGCTGCGATCCAAACGGATATCGTTCCGTGGGTTCTTTAAATCGCTGAACCTAACCTTGTTCAACGATCTGGACTCGAAGTGCTGCTCCAAGGTGGACCTGATTTCGTTCAACTTCGATCGAGTCGGAGTCGAGATGAACACTGGTGGCGACAACAGTAAGGCTCTGGTTCAGTTCGTCAGCGTCCAGGTGGACAATGAGTTGCACAGTACCGGGGAGTATGACTTCCCGGTGATCTTGTGCAGTGAGGATCACGAGGCTAAACAAGCACAACCGGTGGTGATTCCCAATCAGTACCGGCTGGAGGATTGTCTGCAGGAGCTGGCTTCGAATGCGTTGTGTTCGATCTATGTCGAAATGGACGCGGAAAGCTGGACGAACGTCGAAGGATTGCGCTTCAAGATCAACCCGATCAGGGCGTACATAGAGGATACCTACATCAACATCCTGTTGGATTATTTGATGGAGTGTCTTCCGGTGAATTTGCTGTATCAACCTGAACGGCCGGTTGAACGGATAAAGTGCGCTCCTGGTCAAGTCCTCGTCCCAAAACTGGTCACGCAGCAGTCTTCCTACCTGGCTGATCCGATCAAGTTCCGCTACATTCGAATTGAGCCATTGCACGTCCTGCTTTCCGTCCACACCTGTATGCGTCTGTACATAGCCTTGGATCATAGCCCGCTGGACTTCTCCGCTTTCGAACGGAATCACATTCGATCACTACCGATACGGTTCGGTAACTCACTGGGAATGCACTACCTATCGGGGGCCATCTTCGGGGGCGGTTGGGTCATTGGATCGCTGGAAATACTCGGAAGTCCCAGCGGCTTGGCACGATCGGTGACCAGTGGTCTGCGGGATTTTGTGTCACTTCCCGTGCAGGGACTATTCCGGGGACCATGGGGATTCTTAGTGGGATTGACCCAAGGATCCACGTCGCTTGTAAGAAACATTACAGCAGGAACGGTCAACTCCGTCACTAAGCTGGCAACGTCCGTAGCCAGGAACTTAGATAGGTTAACGTTGGATAATGAGCACGTCCAGAGAACGGACGCCTTGCGAAGGAGACGACCTCAAGGGATGACCGAAGGATTCACACAGGGTTTAACGGGGCTGGGTATCAGTATATTGGGAGCTGTCGGAGGATTGGCTCATCATCCGCTACAGGCGAGAAGTCCGATGGACGTGGTGACGGGTGTGGGAAAAGGTATCGTTGGAGCATTCACGAAACCGATCAGTGGTGCTGCGGAATTGGTTGCCCTTACGGGACAGGGAATGCTCCATAGCGTGGGGTACAATACGATGCCTACGCCAAAGTATTTCCAACAACCGCTTCAAAGACAGGAACCGATCCCCTACAAGACTCTCTGGGATCCGCAAGCTCTCTGTGATGGATCGCTCATGTTCACAATTCACGCCACATTTGCCGGCAGGAGTCAGTACAAGCTGGTTGTCGTGGGGATCTATTTGAAGACGTTCGTACTGCTGGACGTCGATAACAGCCAGCTCTTGGAGGTTCTGGATCTGAAGACTGTGTATCCCAGCGTAGATGCGACTGATCCCACCCAGGTTTTGCTGAGGATACGGCCGGAACTGCCACCACCACCCACGGATTACATGGTATTTTGCGCAACATTTCCAAGAAAAAATCACAAGCTAAAATGTTATTTCTTCC
The DNA here is from genome assembly GCF_037179485.1 of Ochlerotatus camptorhynchus. Classification (NCBI taxonomy): domain Eukaryota; kingdom Metazoa; phylum Arthropoda; class Insecta; order Diptera; family Culicidae; genus Ochlerotatus; species Ochlerotatus camptorhynchus. The sequence continues at coordinate 1,340,695 of NW_027040862.1, read as the reverse complement.
AGTCCTATCCCATCTCCAGCCGAACGTACCAGTTCGTGCAGGAATCGACCATGCAACTGCCAAAGTTATCCTCCTACTCACTTCCTCCGTTGGTGACGAAACCGTCTGCAGTCACCCCCAAGGTGAACCTAGCTCCAGCGCCAGCGTCCAACAACGGAAGCACTTTTGATTCCCCGCCGGAGGAGGCCGACGACATGACTTCCAGAAACTGCGACGACATAGTCGTTGAAATCGATGACGAGGGCGATCAATCGCTGCTGGACGATGTTCCCATCATCGAGGGGGACGGAAGCAACCGATGTGCCGATGACAGCGAACGCCGCCTGGTGCTCTACGTCGACGAAAATCTGGCTCGCTATCTCGTAAAGTATGTCAATCTGCTTAAGAAGAGTCAACAACCGGCCGGGACGGTTGTCTTCGGACCGTTCGACGGTAAATAGTGGATGGTGGGTAGGAATAAAACTCTATTTTAATATAAAAAAGAAAAGCTATTTATTCGGGGCAATGCATTTTAGTCATTTTTAAACGGTTATGTATTAAACTTTTTTCGTATTATTACTTCTAAATACCACTCCACGGGAATGCAATAAATATTTCAATTATGACCACCGACCATCGCTGATCCGAAAGCCTTCTCCGTCTCTTCGTTCCGTCATTCTAGGTGAGATCTACTTGTCCTTCCGCAGCTTCTGGCTGGAGGTCTCGATCGACTCCAACCACTGCTTCAGTTCGTCCGGCATGTCCGGTTGCTTCTCCACGCCCGGAAACTCCTTCATCAAGTCCAACACGTTCACCTTGGTGATGCACTGCTTGGACATGGCCACCGCTCGGACGAACCCATCGGCCAACGTGATGAGCTGCTGCTCCAGGTAGATCGCCTTGTCGTCCCACCACACCAACCGGGTAGTGATCTTGTAGGTATTGAAGATCGGAATGGTCCGCCGGTAGCGTACACTGGAGGCACCCTGCACGGCACCACCGCCCTTGGCCTTGATCTTGCCGTAGATTCCGGTCAGGCCGTAGAAATGGAACCGGGCAAAGTCCAGCTCACGGATGTAGCGAGCGTTGTTCATGTGTCGGATGAAGATGTCCACGTCCTGAGTGGTGCACAGGCCGTAGATCGAAGTTTGATCGGTCACTTTGCGCTTCCGCTGGAACAGCATCCCATAGCCGAGGGTGGCCACGCAGCGGATGAAGTAGTTGACATCCCAGATCACGTACAGGACCAGAAGGGCGATTAGCAGGCCGCAGGAGAACATCTGGAAGGCGAGGTAAGAGGAGATTTTTTTCTTTATTATATTTTCATATGGGCCGTTTTCAAATGTCTGTCTTTAGTCTTTATTTGTTTAAAGTCTTTAGTTTAAGAAGTTGTGCAGGTTTGTGGCATTGAAACTTTTGATGGCTTTTTCAAGATTGTTTAGGTCCTATATGATAATTTATAATTCAGTACCTATAGGAAATTGTCAGGTCACCGATAAATTATACTCTGTGGCCCCCCTATCCACTATATCTTGCATGCAAATTGAGTCCAACTTGCTTAAAACTTAATACAAACATGCAGTTAGGCGCATCGCGACACGACAGCTGCCATGTGACTGTATGAGTATCCGAAAACCACGTTCCACACTGACGTGTATTTGCCGTCCTGAGACGAGAGGTATTTTGTTTTCATACCTCCTATAGGCCGGGCAGCACATAGTGATGAAACTCGCAGCTAAATCTCAGAAATTTTAAAAACATCTTCACCAAAGAGAAGTAAATCCAATTTTATTAGTCGAACCAATCTCAAGTAGTCATGAACTCGATCAACATCTTCCTGCTCGGACTGTTTCTGGTGACGAGCTACGCGACCCAGAACAAAACGCAATTCATCGCCACTGAAGAGTGGCAAGAGATCCAAGAAGGTAAAACACCACCGATTTAAAAAAAAAGTTACGGTAATAATCATTTGTACCAGGTCAACCCATCCCGCAGGGTTTGCACGTAAGAATCAATTTGCAAACTGGCATGAAGGAAGCGAAGCTTCTGGAGAAGGAAGACAACAATACCCAATCTACTGCATCGCTGTCCACCGTGCCCGGCGAGGGCCTTCAGGATCATGGTGGAGGCGGCAGTGCTTTACCGTACGACAACATCGGTAAGCTGAAGGAAGCCTTGGAGAACATTCCCGGCGATGACTTCAAGTTCAACGAAGAAGAGCTGAAGAAAGTCAACCAGAAGTACAAGACGTACGAGCAGATCAAGCAGGAACTGAAGGAAGTCAATCTGGAGGTGAAGAGCGACAGTGATATCATGGGTGCGTTGTTTGAACGGTTCGAAGGGATTCTAAAATCGAAAAACCAGGCTGAGAGCACCGTCAAGGCCCAATTGGACGTGATGTTTGAAGATTTGCTCTACTTGGTCCATCAGATTGACAACGCCATCGAGTTTATAGATCGCCAGGGAATTGAGAAGATTATTTGGCCAAGTTTGAACCAAACCGAGTCTTCGTTGAAGATTCACGGGTTCAAGCTGCTCGGGACGGTGGTTCAAAACAACCCAAAAGCTAAGGTTGCACTGTTTGAACGTAACGGAGGAAGTATTTTGCTGACAAAGCTTTCCCAGTCGAGCAATTCTGAAGAAATTTCCGCAGGATTGTACGCTTTCGGCGCCTTATTGAGAAAATTTCCATACGCACAGAGCGAACTTCTCAACCCTCATGGCTACAGTCTGCTGTTCGACGTTCTGGACAAAAAAATCGAACTTCGGGTAAAGGTCAAAATCGTCAAGCTAATCACCGACTTGGTGCAGGACTACGAACATGCTACAACGGTAGCGGATGTTGACGCAATCACCCGGGGACGGTACGAATCGACCCAGCTGAAGGAGCATCTACGAAAGGTAGAGTACTGCAAGCGAGTCGGGGACTTTTTCCATCAGAACAAAGCCGGTTTCGTGCAGGATGACAATCTGACGGAGGAAGTGGTGAGTGCACTGCGTAGCGTCCGCGTGGGTCTCTGTCAGGACACGTGGTCCAAATGTCCACTGTTTCGGCATACGTTGCTGGTGTTGAGGAATAACCTGGATACACGGCTGAGCGAGTGGAGTGGGGACACGGACGGGCGGACCTATCTGAAGGAGATCCAGCAGACCATCGATCAGTTCGTGGAAGAACTGTACGTGAAGGAGATGCCGAAGGATGAACTGTGAAGAATGGGTTTGGGTTTGATGAAGTATGAGATTGTAAAGTTGCAATAAACTGTTTGAAATGGGTTTCGGTGTTTTCGTGGGATGAAGTGTAGTCAATGGTTGGCTATTAAAGTGCAGCACCATACAATGCATCGTTGATAAGTTGCGGCAAAGTGACAACTAAATCTATTGTCTTAACTGTTGGATTTGCTCCGGATTTATTGTGCACCGCTTTTAAGAAGTGCCTAATAACCAGCATTTGTAAAGAGCACATTGTGTTGTCGCATTGAACTTTTCAACAAAAAGTTAGCAACTAATTTCTTTACAAAAATTGTACACCAAAAACCTCTAAATGGTTTGCAAGAAATCAGTTTATAAAAGGTTAATTGAAAAAACGAGAAGTCACTGTTTGTCAAGCAAATTTGTTTTTTCGGCAAAGTTTATTCAAGTAAATTTTTCTACAACTAAGCCGGTATATCTTATATAGCTTAAGAGTGTATATTTAGAACTACACTAACTATAGGGACCACCCTGCACACTAACCTATAGTCATTGTTTCACTCTTCGTGACTTGTCCTGGGATGAGGTTGACTCGTGACTTTGGCGTGACGTTGGAGGTATGGACGTTAAACACTACACCAGAGCCGTCTCCAGAGACCAGCCTAAAATTTCACTCACTTCAAACATGTTGTATGGCCAAAGTCCTAGAGCGTATGGTTCATCGAAGACTGAAGCAACACCTCGAAGCTGGAAATTTCCTTGATCACCGACAGCACGCTTTCCGACAAGGTTTCGGAACGTCCACCTATTTCGCAACCCTAGGGGAAGTTCTCAAGAACGCCTATGCCAGTGGTCTGCACACCGAGATAGTATCGCTCGACATATCGAAGGCCCTCAACAGAACGTGGACGCCCCTCGTTCTTAAGCAACTAATCGACTGGGGTCTTAACGGACCCATCGTTCACTTCATCCAGAACTTCTTGTCCAACCGCTCATTTCGAGTCGCAGTCGGTAACACCAAAACCCGGCTTTTCCCCGAGGAAACGGGTGTTCCACAAGGATCGGTTACCGCCGTTACCCTGTTCCTAGTGGCGACGAACGGAGTCTTCCGTCAACTACCGAAAAACATACATATATGTGTTCGTCTACGCCGACGACATCCTCATCGTCACCACCGGATCCGCCGTCGCCAGGTGGGCCCACTCAGTAGGCTTTGAATTATCAGGCTCTAAAAGCATCAGGTGCCATGTCTGCCCTTCTCGATCAAAATCGACGACCAGTCCATACCGCTGAAGAAGACCGTCCGAGTTCTGGGAGTTCTCGTTGACCGATTCCTCAACTTTGAACAGCATTTCAGTGCAGTCAAGAAAAATTGCCGCAGCCGAGTGAATCTCATCCGGACCATTTCCCGACTGAATAGATCGAACAACCGCAGCATCCGTTTTCACGTGGCGCGTGCAATTATCGACAGTCGCCTTCTATACGGGTTGGAGATGACCTGCATCGCAACGGATAAGCTTTTAGCTACGTTAGCACCAGTCTACAACACCTACGTCCGGATAGTCTCTGGTCTGCTGCCATCCACGCCCGCTGACGCTGCATGCATCGACGCAACCAAAGCCGCAGCTTTCATCTCGAAAACTTCCGGAAATCAAGGGATCTTCCTCCTCGACGAGGGGAACAGACTCCTCCGCACGGCTGCCAACGAAGATCTCCCCCCAGTGGCCAGGGTCCACTGGCATGGAGACAAATGCTGGCAAACACCATTACCGAAAATCGAAAACCGGAGACAATTCCGTGGCCATGAAAAGGACTGTAGCTGAAATGGTAGGAGAAAAATACCCCACGCACACTATCGGTCTAGCCGGAAACATCACACCAACCAGCTGCAGCTTACCACCGCAATGTTCTGTCTTCTCTGCTGAAGCTGCTACCATCTTCATCGCTGCTACAACGCTCTCCGACCGACCGATCGTGGTCCTCACGGATTCGCACAGCGTCATACAAGCCCTGACATCCGAGGCCCCGACTCATTCCTGGGTACAGGTGACGATGAAGTCCGCGCCACTAAACATGGTATTCTGCTGGGTTCCGGGGCACTGCGGAATACCAGGCAACTCTGAAGCTGACTTTCTGGCTGGGGCAGGACCATCTGCCCCTCGCTATACCAACGAAGTACCGTTACACGATGTCAATCGGTGGATCGTGAGCAAAGTACGGGAAGCTTTGGACGCGGATTGGGCCCAAAACCGCTCCCTCTTCATCAGACGGATCAAAGGGACGACGAGGTAATGGACAGAATAGTTGAACCAGCGGGATCAGAAGATAGCGTCGCGTTTGAGGACCGGTCACACCAAGATCTCGCACAATTTCGGTGGAACGCCGTTCCACAGCACTTGTGTCGGTTGTAGAACTCCAGCCTCAATCGAGCACATTATATGCGTATACCCTCAGTATCAGAACCTGAGGGAATTCCACGGTCTTCCAAATAGCATACGCGACATGCTGGGTGATGACCCCTCCACACTGGCAGCAGTAATGCGCTTTTATTGGATGCTACGTTGTATTTTAAAGTTTAGTCTTTTTTAATTCCTTTCGGCTGTTGGGACATCTCTGTCTGGTGGGGGCCCTCCCTTAATGTTGTGTCTTTAATATGTTGTGTAAATGTACGATCGAGCCAGGAACCAATTTCCGGTTGAAGTAAAAAACTACTCTCCTCCTTCTGAGGCCCCACCTTTCATGGACGAGATGAACTAGCATACGGCTAAAAATCTCAAAAATAAAGAAAAGAAAAAAACTCACTTCAAAGGGCTTGCTAAAAAAAATAAAACTTTTCCTAAGACACTATTTACCGTAGAACCCCGTTAGTTTGAATAACTAAAATGGAAATTACATGGTGCTCATTTAGAATTTATTTATGTGGTACCCCTACACAGGTGCGTAACGCCATTGGGCACGTGTTAAGGGGTACCAGTTGAACAAATTCTAAATGAGCGCCGTTTAGTTACCAATTTAACTATTCAATTAGACGTCCAGTAACGCCTGGTAAATTACCTTTTCGCGGTGCGTTACTGGCATTAAGATCCACCACCGAAGCCTAGTTCAAACTACTTCAAACTAGGCAAACAGGACTGTTTTTGTAATCAAAGGAACACATCTTAGTCCTTTTTACTTGTTATGCCTTGTTGATAGTGACAAGACTCGGCTTTGTCCACCGAGTATGATCTTGAAACAAGAAACAAAATTAGTTAGGTAGAGCTTACATCTAATTTTGGGCCTACTAAGCACAACCCGCCCTTGGCTGGGTGGGCGTTGCCAGATCTGGATTTTTCCTATATAATCCTAATAGGACCTAGATTATTTAATACTCTAGTAACCTCAAGTCCGTGGAGTGTAGAGCGCACTGCCCACTGGACGATTCTGAAGCCTGGCCAAGTGAGTGGGGTATGGGTTTATTTGATTGAACGTCATTTCCAATGTATATATTGATACATTCAAACCATTGGCATTTGAGATAAGACAGAGATAGGATGCGGAGGGCCCGCTTAGGGGGAGCGTAACCCATGTTATGGTTTCCATTTATTAAATAGTTCAGATAGGCTAGAAATGACAGGTTCATAGTGAGAGAATGTACCCTATGGTGCCTGTTCACTAATCAAAATCAAATTCACATCGTCAGGCTTTGTCCAAGAATAAGGGGATTGACTAGTAAGTGGGTTAAAGTCTAATGATTACTGAATGGACAATACAGTGCAGATGGATATTTTATTTTATACTCTCTTTATTATAATCTTTGAATTAGTTTTAGGGTTTTGGGTTAACAAAGGCAGAGCGCGGAGGTACAGCTTGGGAAAGCATAATGTTCATACTTGAAGGTTTCAGAGCGGCTGAGCGGTTCGATTGTAGTTTGACCACCGATAAACCGACATGAATGACCATAGTAAAAATAATAAAATTTCTGACCAAAGCACACTACTGACATCTGGCTCCGTGTTCGCGGGAAATATTTAGCTAAGCCATGAACCCGCATGCAAAAGTTATGAATTGGTTCGTGTCTGATCTATTCTGGGTGAATTATTTTTTTCTAGATCAAAAAATCCTATGGTTTTGACAGTTCGGATCACTGCACATTTAAATCGGCCGTTTACGATTTTCGGACATAAGTCAGAATTAAGTGACATGTCGGTTTGTCGGTGGTTTGACCTTCCTTTAAAAACCAATTTGGTTCTAGAACAATTTTAAACTTGTTCTGCATTATTCACATGTTGCAATTATTGAAAAGAGCTCGATATAAAGTAGCTTAATACAACTAAATAGAAATGCCAAAATCTTACCGAGTAGTTTAGCTGTTCTGATTTCGGTAGAATTTGTTGACATCGGGTATAGTTTCTGAGTATGTTGTTTGTGGATTCCCATTTTGGAATACCCCAGATTAGCACAGAGTAATAGTTTTATTGCTAGGGAACTTTCTTTTGGGATCGTCTTTTCTTCATACAATTCTCATTATTCATACTATATTAATCATGATCAGTCTTCGAAAATATTATATGTTTAAGCCCATTTCTAGATTAGTTTGTTATCAATATCTTTTGCATTGCAGCTCGCGAGAGGTTGCCCAATATGAGTTCTCTTTCTCATCCACAATAGTTTGGGGGGAGGGGGCGAACTGAGAGCTGAATAGAGGCAATTAAAATAGGGAACACAACACCATGACCCAAACGACTAACCAACACATGCGGTGCACACTTAACTTGTTCTATTTGTTTCTTCCTCTCATGTACCAATATTACCTGTTTGAGAACAAATGGGAACACGGCCAGATGTTCAATAGGAGGAAAAATAGCGAGAAAGCATGAGCAAGAAAAGAAAATAAGACATGCATCGGAAAGAGTAAGCAGTCAGAAAGGATCACGCCTATTGGAAACAGTCTATTTATACTGGACGGAACTGGTAAGTAGGATAAGAATTGTAAAAGGTATTTTAGCCAATAAGCTACATCAGAACCTCATTTCCTTCAATTACTACTCCATCGCAGCACACACCTAATATTGATCACTAACCTTCATATAGGTTCAGCATTATCGACATTATTATCAAAAGGTGAGTTATTAAGTATAATTACCATGCATAGAGATAAGTTAATGTACCAGAACCTGGACGGACACGAGCCTACCCAGGGAAGAACCCGGATACGACCACCCATGTGTGTCTAGAGTATCGCACGAGCTGACGAGTGCAACGGGAAGGACAGTAGGTGTATAGACTAGGGGGTTAGTCCCTAGATAAGCCAACTTAGCGCTTGGCACAGCCTATACACTGAACAATTACAATCACAAGGGCACAACCCGCCCTTGGCTGCGTATTTTTCGTCATTTTTTTGCTTTAAATTTGTTTATTTGTGTGCTGAAATTTACCTCCAAAATCTACGACACATTCCATTCCATTGTGCGGTGTCGGTTTTCATTGCCTCCCGGGAGCCCGGTCACCGACAAACCGACATGAATGATCATACAAAGTATCATCAAATTTCTGATCACATCACAAATCTGACATCTGCCGCCGTGTTCGCGAAAAATGTGTATCCTAACCACGAACACACATACTAAATGTATGAGTTGGTTCGTGTCTAATCTATTCCGGGAAAATTATTTTTATCTAGATAACAAATTTCTATGGTTTTGACAGATGGGATCGCTGCACATTTGAATCCGCCGTTATGGATTCTCGATCAAGAGTTAGGCTTGAGTTTCATGTCGGTTTGTCGGTGGCCCGGTTCTCCGATTCGTCACCGTGGGTGAGTTTGAACCTGGTCCGGTTGGTGAAATAGCCCGGGAACGTGCTGATAATGTGTCCGTCGCGAGTTTTGGTGGTGTCACTTTTTAATGACAGTCACTAAAAAGTCACTTTTTACACCAAAAAATCACTAAAGTTACTATTTCCTTAAAAATAGTCACTAAAGTCACCTTTTCACTACTAAAATACAGTGAAATTTAAAAATATCAACAAAATGTTTAAATTGGGTACTTGGCACTAAGAAAGTCTACAATAGTTTTAATAAAGTATACATATCTGTTAATTTTTTTTATATTAACCAGGGTGACCAGAACAGGAGGAAAATATACCTTCTTTCCCAGAAAATAAATTGAAAACCTTGGAAACTTGGAAGAATTTTAAAAAATCCAAAGTTAATTTAAGAGAATTTTAAAGGATTCTAGGATTCTAGACACCAAGATATATCAGAGAAGAATAACAAAGTACAGACTAAGAAAGTCTCATGTAAAACTAAGTGCTCTGAGGACCGATTTCTTCATCTCCGCTTAAATCTTAAATCAGGTTTACCTACATAGTTAAACTTGGCTTAACACAAACAAGTGTCGCTTTTGATTATTGTTTAAATTATTAGAGACGCAAAATTCAGCTCCGAAACAATTTTGGAAATAATTCCAATATAATTTAGAGTGAATTTTAACGAGAGTTCTGAGAAGAATAATTGGATGAGAATTGTAGGTCCAATTCTAATAAGAATTCAAAATTAGTTCTGAAATTTTGCTTAAGGGAGCTCTGATGAAAATTCCATGAAAATCCCGTGAACTCCAAAGATGGTCTCGGCGGATAGTTCTAAACGAATTCTGGGGTGATTTATAAAGATACTTCCAAGAGAATTCTTAAGAGTTCAAAATAAGTTCCGAGAATAATTGAAACGGAATCGGGTTCAATCTCAAAGAAATTCTGAGAAGATTTTCAAAGTTATTGTGTGATGGATGTTTGTTTTGAGAATTCCGAGGAAATACTATGGGAATTATAAGGAGAATACGAATGGAATTTCCAATTGAATGCAGTGGAGAAGTCCAAGATTATTCTAAACAGAAATTTCTAAGGTCAATTGCATGGAAGTTCTAAAAAGAATTCAAATAAATTTAAATTGGATTTATGGAGCTACTGTATATACAAAGTAGAAAGCGAGCATCTCTCCTCATCTATCGTATAAAATGTCCACTTTAATTCTGATATTTGATGTTAAGCATTTCCAACTACGAAAATAATCTATTTCCAAGAATTTTGTTGATTGTTCTGCAAAGAATTTCAAAAATGAAATATTAGTTTTTGGACGGGGAGTTTTATAAAAACAAGAACGAGTATTTCACCGTTGGTTTCACTCACCACCCTCGGTTGATTCGACCATTTTCCAACTCAGCTATTTCAAGTTAGCCAGAGCCACTAAAAGTTACATAAAAGAAGAAACCGGCTTCGGAGGTCATTTTTGTTTTTGCCACCACCACCACATCCATTAGGACAGTAGTAACAGTGACTGAATTTGCTGTGATTTGCATTTGAATTTTAAAAGCTGTGAACTTTGAAGTCACTCAAGCTCAAGTCTGGTAGTACGACCTACCGATAAATTTAGCTATCACTGACACTGACCGTAAAATGTAATTTTCTCTTACCAGCCGTTTTTCGATTTTCTGCAACGCTATGAAACTAAAAATGAAATGCAACGCAAACAAAAGGCGAAAACTTTCACATTTGGGTATTTTCAACTGTTCGCAGCCTTACCTTTTCTTCAAGAAGTTTAATGAGTCAGCGACGACAATGTAGATTGTCGTAGCCGAAGATTTCATATCCTCAGTTCAGTAATTATCACTATCTGGACAGTGTGGTTTGGTACTTACCGTGACTGGAATAATCGTCAACAGAATGCAATTGATCACACGTTATTGGAGCCTCGTCCAAAGTATAGGTAGCGGTGTCCGTCCAAGTTCAAGATCGGCACGCGACTGACTGCAAACGATCCGATCGTATATCATGGCATTTTCACCTGTGTGTGCAAAAGAAAATGAGAGAAGAGAGGTAATTGTGTGGTGATTGTTATGTTGACTACGTGGTTGACTCCAACCTATTGAGAGTCGCTCAGGAAAGTCGGCGCTGCTAGATCTGAGTTGCGTTCAATTTTTGGCCTGCATTTAGGCGTATAAGCTGTACTGAATAAATAGAAATATTTTATTGAGAGAAAATGGAAAATTTCATTTCATTCCCGCTCATCCTGGGAACCTCAAGAGGTGCAGAGGGCCAACATGAGAAACCTCCATTCTGAGCGGTTGCTTGACCTGGGCCCAGGTAAAATTCCTATTGGCTTGCTTGATTTCCTTGTTGGGGTTTTGTTGCCATAAGCCCCTGTGCCTTTGCTGTGACGTACTGATGAATTTGATTCACATGCTTCACACGCTTGCCTGCAGTGATATTGTCGGTTGTATATTATTTTTATTTTTATATTGTTTTTCGGCTGCCAGTACGCTGCAATACTTTACAACTCACCTTTTGATTATAATATCGATAATGCTGAAACTATATGAAGGTTAGTGATCATTATTAGGTGTGTGCTGCGATGGAGTAGTAATTGAAGGAAATGAGGTTCTGATGTAGCTTATTGGCTAAAATACCTTTTACAATTCTTATCCTACTTACCAGTTCCGTCCAGTATAAATAGACTGTTTCCAATAGGCGTGATCCTTTCTGACTGCTTACTCTTTCCGATGCATGTCTTATTTTCTTTTCTTACTCATGCTCTCTCGCTATTTTTCCTCCTGGCCGTGTTCTCATTTGTTCTCAGGCAGGTAATATTGGTACATGAGAGGAAGAAACAAATAGAACAAGTTAAGTGTGCACCGCATGTGTTGGTTAGTCGTTTGGGTCATGGTGTTGTGTTTCCTATTTTATTTGGCTCTATTCAGCTCTCAGATCGCCCCCTCCCCCTAAACTATTGTGGATGAGAAAGAGAACTCATATTGGGCAACCTCTCGCGAGCTGCAATGCAAAAGATATTAATAACAAACTAATCTACAGCTGGGCTTTAACATATAACATTTTCTAAGACTGATCATGATTAATATAGTATGAATAATGAGAATTGTATGAAGAAAAGACGATCCCAAAAGAAAGTTCCCTAGTAATAAAACTATTACTCTGTGCTAATCTGAGCTATTTCAAAATGGGAATCCACAAACAACATACTCAGAAACCATACCCGATCTCAACAAACTCTACCGAAATCAGAACAGCTGAACTACTCGGTAAGATTTTGGCATTTCTAATGATTTTCTTAAGGTAGTGATGAAATGTCGCTAGACTTATTCCACAGCCGCACGCAGTATTTGAGCAAAAGCAGACGCACATTTTTTGCCTGTAGATTTGAAGACATACTTCAAATCTCCGCGTACATCGTACGGGTTAGGCAAAGAGTGTACGTTTGACTTGCACTGTCGCATTAATGGCCCTTTGCTCATTTTCAACTTCTATTCAATTTTCATACTATTTTACTATTTTTACTATTATTACTTATTATTACTATTTTTTATTTAACTATTTAATAAATGGAAACCATAACATGGGTTATGCTCCCCCTAAGCGGGCCCTCCGCATCCTATCTCTGTCTAATCTCTAATACCAAATGCCAATGGTTTGAATGTATAAATATATAAATTGGAAATGACGTTCAATCAAATAAACCCATACCCCACTCACTTAGCCAGGCTTCAGAATCGTCCAGTGGGCAGTGCGCTCTACACTCCAAGTTCCCTTTCTTTCAAATTCACTCCAAATTTGACAGAGCACGGACTTGAGGTTACTAGAGTATTAAATAATCTAGGTCCTATTTAGAATTATATCTGAAAAATCCAAATCTGGACAACGCCCACCTTTGTGGAACATGTAACAAACTTATGAAAGATTTTGAACGTTAATAACTCAGCTTCCCCTGGACCAATTGTATCACCAATTGATCAGAAATATTTCTACGCATCTGATAAATTCAATACTTCATCATTTTTTTTTCTAAATATCACTATTGAAAATTGCAGGAATGTGCAACTGTTGCTATGATAATTAAAATTATCACCGATTGCCTGTGAAAAGCGGTTTCCCTAACATAGATTTCAAAGTTGAATTCCATTCGGTCTCACCAAACAGTGTTTATTCAATCACCGCGTGGTGAGTGGTGGTGTTCTCCACAATGAAAGGCTCCTCGCAAGCAGCTAGCTATCAAGGCTGGCCTCAACCGCTGATCGGATTAAGTTCCAATCACCGTGTGTGATGGTGTCCGATCGTCTGCATCATCAGCAGCAGCAGTAGTAGCAGCAGCAGTCGTGCTTTCGGCGCGTGGCGTTGATCATTGTTCTCCAGTGCACAACGAAAGGCTGCCTGCAAGCAGCGAGCTGCACCCCACATGAGCATCCATAGAAGGAGGAAGAAGCCGCACCGCTATTGATCAGAATCAGTAGCTCTTCGTGAGTCGCTGTGGGCCATCTATGACAAGCGCGTCAAACTAAAGTGTATAAACAGAGAGAACCCCACTCAAATTCCTATTCCTACACAAAACACAAGCTCCTGCTGCAGTTAACTAATAAAATTTATTATGTAAGACCACGTAGTCCTACGTCACCATTGCGTACAATCCCATAGGACTGTTCCTTGTAGTTTTTTTTCGAAGAAAATCGTCTTTAACTTTATAATTTAAAAAAGATAACAACCTTATTAGTTTAACAAAAATCCACAACAACGTTTTACGAGAAATGAACGTATGAAAAGGTATCCAAAGAAAACCGAGTTTTTAGGGGCCACCCTAACCTGCTTGTTTAAAATAATCATAACTCATGAACCATAAGAGATAGAAATTGTATGTCTTCAGCAAAGTTGCTTCAAATTGATTGTTCTACAACTTTTTATAAAACTGCATTGGTCTATCTCAAATAATAAACAAAGTTTGTGTTTTCAATTCACCAATTTTATTGACCACCCTAATTTCACGCATAAAAAGATCGGCCAAAAAAATGAATAGACTTTCCCCAAGACACACCTAAAACTGACGGTTTGGGCGCAAACATTTTTGTCTTCCAGAATACGGCTTTGGTACCATTGAGCATTGCCTCAAGTTACTGGTACGTTCCATTCCAGAATATTGTTCTGTGGTTTGGACTGAGAGAGTCGAGTCCGTGCAACGCCGCTTTGTGCAGCAAAAATGTGCGCCTTCTAAAGATCTAAAAGTTATTTGAAATAAGAAAACTAGAGCAAAACAACTGTTTTTTTAGAGGCACCCTAACTCAATTCAAGAAAATAGATTTAAATCGGTCAATTTAAGAGATACAATAAAGTTACAATGTTGCTTGAAATTAGCTTAGCTATAACTTTGCCGAAGAATGTATACCTTTATTTATTCAAACAAAAAAGTTAGATTTTTTTTATTTTTATGATAATAAGAACCACCCTAGAATTCATTGTCATAAAAATGAGGGCCTAACTATAAGGAACAGCTTTGTAGAAGAAACTTTTAGTCTAAATTTTCAATTTCAGGCTCAAAACATATCCTTCCATTTAGAGATGAACTAGCCTTTGGCTAAAAATCTCTTAAATAAAGAATTAAAAAAAATATCCTTCCACCTAAATATGCATTCTGGACCACTGTGTACTGCTACGCAAAACATGTTCAATTTGTAATCTACATTTAGGCGTATGAAGAGTCGTGAATAATTAAACACTGGCCAGACTGAGCAGTTACAACATAGAGGTAACTATAGAGGTAGATAAGCCTGTCTTGATGACATTTTTCTTGTCGATAATTATTATATCATGTTGTAGCTCTGTAGTCTGAACAAGACATTAAGTAAAACATGCTTATTATGATTGGCGAAATACGTTATTAATTAAAAACAAGTTGACTAGACTTTGACTATACTATCAACTCTAGACTTTCGTCTCCTTCATCTATCGTATAAAAATTACCACTTTAGTCTGTTATTTGAAATTACCATCTTCAACTAAGTTGACTAGAGTTTATCGCAATACTATGTAACATTTCAATATCGCAATTGTAGGGTACATTCCAGGTGAAACCCAAATGCAGGCTCCTATCGCTCTTTCCGCAACTTCCGGCTGGAAATATCCACGGCATCCATCCAATGTCGAATCTCGTCCGGTTGTTCCGGTTTGCAGCGACTTTCCTCGAATTGGTCCATCACCCGGGACAATTCCACCCCGGTAACGGCTTGTCTCGAAATGGCTACCGCCCGGACGAATCCATCCAGCAGCGTGATGAACTTGTGCTCGAAAAAGATGCACTTATCGTCCCACCAAACCACGTTGGTTTCTATCCGGAAGGGTTGCCCCAGCGACAGCATCTTGCGGTAACGGATCATGGACGATGCCTGCACAGCCGATCCGCTAAAAGCTCGCAGTTTGGTCCAGAAGCCGGTTCGGCCGTACCAGTGGTACCGGGCAAAGTCCAGCTCACGCAGAAAGCGAGCATTGTTCATGTGGTTCAGCATCATGTCGATGTCCTGGGTGGTGCAGATGCCATAGGTAGTGATAGTGTCGGTCAATTTGAGATTTCGCTTGGAAAAGAAAATGACTACGACTGTAAAGATCGCTCGAACGAAGTAATTCACATCGAAGGCGACGTACAGCATCGTTAATATGATCCACCACATCTGGAAGTAGGTATTGGAGCTTTAATATGACACATTCCGAAACTTCAAATTGAAGTACACTTACCTTTATTCCACGTGTGATTTTCACGCCCAATAAATACAAATTTCTTATCCGTACGAACCTCGACCTCGTCAACTTTTTCCCAGATTAAGCTATCTAGATTTAGGTAAGAGATAACAATTTTTTTGTGCAAAATCACCAGAACGCTAAACGGTGCATGACAACGGCAACGACAACACAGATTAATTACAGCTAAGATAGTACGGCAGCTTTGACGAAGTTACGCGTACCACTAGCAGCATGTGTTGTTCACCGGCCGATGCACCACTCAGTACTGATGTGTTCAGTTGACAGTAACAGTGATATAAAAATACCTACATTTGAATCGTAATTGCAAATACTACTTGCACAAACGTAGGCTGTACACTAGGGTAGGTCAACTTTACAACCCCAACATTCTTAAATTAATTTGGTTATAATCTCGATTTGCGGGAGAATCTTAAATTTTGTATGGGAAACGGAACGATTCTATTAATTTGATAACCAAAATCCAAATACTGCTCAAATTCTTCCAAATCTCAGACCTTTGATTGAGAATACTATACAAAACAACTTTGTCGAAGACTGCAAATCGGTTTGATCTTACTTATCGTGCACTTTAGAGCAAGTGTAACACGCGTACCTACAAGCTCATATATATGCCTGTAAGTAGGTATGAGCAGAGCAATAGACCTAAATTAATATAATACAGTAATGACCGGATTTGTCAGCCCTCCTTTTTGAAAGTCTTTTCGAATGTTTTACGAAACCCATGCGCTTTTTCTGTGCTCTTATTGCACCAAAGTACCTTAAACATCTACCTTGAAGATGAATGAGAAAGATTTGAAATTACGGTTATGTCAGTGCTAACATTTGAAAACGGCGCAAAAGCCATTTGTAAACAAATGGTTTGTAGGCCCTTTACTCGCTACCCGAAGAACGCCCACGCAAACCAACAGCATCGTCAGGAAGGGGAAAATTTCCCCTACCCGATGTTGCTGTTGTGTCGCGTGGGTGTACTTCAAGTAGTGAGTAAAGGGCCCACAAACCATTTGTTTACAAATGGCTTTTGTGCCGTTTTCAAATGTTAGCACTGATGTGACATTATTGAAATATAAAATTCTGATGAACTTTTTTCCCAGAAGTCTAATCGATTTGCAGTTTTCGACTAAGTTGTTCTGCATAGTTTTCCCAATCTATTTTCGGGATTTGGTGAAATTTGAGCAATATTTGAATTTTCAGCCAGCAAATGCATAGGTTCGGTTCGTTTCCCATGTTCCCAAATTTAAAATTTTCCCGAAAATCCAGATCATAACCAAATTTGTTCAAACTGGACACCGTTGTTGGGGACCTCAATACACATCGGAAGAGCAGTGGGGAACAAGACGTTGTGACCCACCCTACTGCACATGCGTAGAGCTAGCCCTCTTTCGTTGTGTTTGAATCGCGTACGGTCGACTGCTTGATTTGCTCGATTATAATAATGTGTAGTATTGGCGCTAATGTGGTGTTTACACTAAGACTAGTTCACTTGTGCTAATGAGCTCGCTGCTAGCAAAAACGCTCACCAGCATAATGTAAACAGGGCATCAGCGTCTACCAGCATAAAATTTCAGGAGCAACTGAAATTCGTGCTAGTTAGCGAATAGTCCATTTTATGAAATGACAGGAGCTGGTTTGCCTGCCAGAATTTGATGATATTGATATTGCTTCTCACAGCCGTTAGGTAACCGCCTCCTGACAAAGTTCATTCATGAGTTGAACCAGAAACGTCTCATAAAATGCTCTATACACTAGCGCGAGTAAATCTGCACAGATATAAACACCCCATGAAGCACAAACCCAAAGTTCGATAGTATGACCACAGACAAACAGACATAACACTCGCAAGTTGTTCATCGAACAAGCATTTAACGGTAAATTTAAAGGTATCGTAGTTGGTAGTACCGCCACCTGTGGCGCACATAGTCCATTCCCTTGCGTTTAACGTTTACACACTACTGCCATCTGTTAAGCGTACTACCAACAATCAATACGAAACTAACCATTTTAAATTGGCTCACTACTTGACTAGCCTATTGGTCCCAAGCAAACGATTAACGTACCTAGAAACACTGGAATAAGCACCCCCCGAGCATCTAGACAGAAAACCTTAGTTTCACGTACCCACTTACAAATTGTAGATGTCTCCACCGTACGTAAACAATGGGGTCAGCCATCGTTGGTGGCACAACTTTTTTCACATCAGAAAACATGTTTTTGTTTCACTTCATGTGGACGTCGAAAGCAAACCAAGAATAAATTTTGAGTGAGACGTATTACTGGTGTTGTATAGTATCTTGGAATTCAATCGATTTAATTATATCAAAATTCATCATCATCGCTTGCGTATGTATGTGTGAGAGATAAAGAGAGAGAGAGAGAGAGAGAGAGAGAGAGAGAGAGAGAGAAAGAGAGCACGGCTGTCTGTTCCATACACGAACCATAACCCAAATGGTTTAACCATATGACACATAGTTCGGTACCTGCACAGGTTTTTAAGCACTTTTTATGGTTATTTCCCATGTGGGCACTGGGCAATAACCCGATTAAAGGGTTTCGTTTATTTCGGTTATGTGGTTGCCGACAAACATCACTTAGTTCCCGGATTTTAGGGTCTTGTTCCGTCCATATATCCGGAACCAGTTAATCGATTGAAAGTCTATTAATTAACATTCTATAGAATCATGGTAGCTTTCATTTGGTTGTTGTTGCGTTCAATTCGGTAGAGTGGTTGCCGAGAAATACATATAAGAAAATTGTCTTACGCGCTCTCTCACACACATAAATAGACAGACATTTTCCGATCCCGTCATGCTGAGTCGATTGGAAGACTATTAGAAAAAATATCAATGTTTTTATAAAAAGTTAAAAAAAAAAAACAAAAAACTTAAAAACGGGAAAAAAAAAGTTGATAAAAAAATAAGACCAATTGTAAATTTACTCCACCATTATTCGATTTGACAGAACCAGAGTACCAGAATTTTCGGGGTACATTAGCATTACACTGGAGCTGTTCAGTTGCTCCCGGGGTGGGAATAAGAGACCAGCGAAGACACTGTTATGATTCCAATCGAACTGTCAAAAACGGTTCCAATCTGCAATGTTTACAAATGGTTTGCTTCAATTAGGGAGCAGTATTAACATCGTTTAAAAATCACTCATGAACTTGCTCGTCGGTGCATTGGCGAAGTCACTCGCAAGCAGTTAAAAATGCAAGTGATGCCAGGATTGCTTTGATGTATATCTTGTTGCCAAATTCATGTTTTTTTTCTCCGCTGGTCTCTTGTTCCAGTGTTTCTAAACGTACCCCATTCTAGTCGAAATTCCACTACTACACAATGTTTGTTTTGATTCGCTATGAAAGTTTGACAGATAAAATGAGGGGTTATTGGATTTTCTTATGTTTCGAGGGGTGAATCGATTAGCTTGGGACCGAAGAGAGTACCAGAACTGAGCCAAAAAGTTGAGCACGTTTCTTCGGTACCTACTGGTCTTAGAGTTACCTCTATGATTGTACCATAGAGGTAACTCTAAGACTAGTAGGTCCCGAAGAAAAGTGCTCAACTTTTTGGCTCAGCTCTGGTACTATCTTCGGTCCCAAGCTAATCGATGCACCTCTCGAAACATACCCCGCTATTCTGCTCGTGTGAGGTGACTCTCCATTTGATTTGCATGGAGAGTCACCTCACACGAGGTGACAATTGTCACCTCACCGGTGACAGAGAGAACTCCTCATTCTATCTGTCAAACTTTCATGGCAAATCAAAACAAACATTGTGTAGTACTAGAATTTCGACTAGAATGGGGTACGTTAATCGATTTGCTTGGGACCAATAGGCCAGTCAAGTAGTGAGCCAATTTAAAATCGATAATTTCGTCACAGACAAACAGACGTAACTCTTTAAAAAAGTTTTTCTTGAAAACATAGTATCTCAAAACATAGGACCTCAGTAACGACATCTCTCGGGCTTCTCGCGGAAAACAAGCTTGCTCGCTAACTCGCAAACAATATTGCATAAAAGTTCTATAGAATGTATAAAAACGTCAAAGTGATCCGATGGCAGCGCTGCGGCGATTAGTTCGCGGAACTGATAGTATTCAAATCAACCGTTAAATGCGTGAACGAAGATACACAATGAAGTGTTACGTCTGTTTGTCTGTGGTTTCGTATTGATTGTTGATTGTACCACATGGCAACACTAAATGTACTAGAATGTTTTGGTTCTATCTCTTTCACTCTACTCAAAACTGAAATGC
This sequence comes from Ochlerotatus camptorhynchus, assembly GCF_037179485.1. Taxonomy (NCBI): domain Eukaryota; kingdom Metazoa; phylum Arthropoda; class Insecta; order Diptera; family Culicidae; genus Ochlerotatus; species Ochlerotatus camptorhynchus. Next base: position 1,320,712 of record NW_027040862.1, on the reverse strand, counting down.
ATAAAAAATGCAGAATGATACACTCTTTGCACCACAAACGAAGTGACAGACGACTAACTGGCGAAGAAATCAATTAAAATAATGTGGTTAGCTGTAATAGAATTTTCTTAGAAGCTTGTGCCATCATCCACCAGATGGGATAGTATTTTTGTTTTGGTTTTTCACAAAGTTGATTTTGTTTACAATGTTTCGTTGACAGTGTGCAAAAAGTGTATCATTTTGTCATTTTTTGTATTTGTTGTGAGTAGTGAGTTTTTTTTTTTATAAATGCGTTTATTTTTCCAGGCTCATTTGCCGTAGCTTTGCGGAGCCGATATTCATTGTTTAGGTTACAAAATTTCTTAAAACTAACGTTAGTAAAGCGGGGGCCAATTACTCGCGGCTATCTCGAGGTTAGGGGTAACAAATTGTAACAAATGGATGGCAGGGTAGGGATTGAGAACACAAGGTTTTGGTTAGCAATGTGCTCTTGATCTCGAACTAAGCGACCAACTGATGAAAAAGACAAACATGGGGGTACACCGATGGGCAGCTAACAACTTGGGGGAACACAAGATGACACTAACTACTAAATCCTCAGATCTATCCGTTTTAAAAAAACACATAAATTAAATTGCAATAGTCGAGATCTCGGCTCGCCAAGATATCTCTAACGGGCCGCATAGGTTGTTTTCCTCGGGCCCTGAGGGATGCGGATAACTCGGATCTAGCAACACCATAGAGGGTGCATGACCAAAGCACGTGGTCGATATCGTGATAGCCACTACCACAAGCGCACAAATTGCTGCCTGCGAGCCCGATTCGGAAGAAATGCGAGTCTAACGAGTAGTGATTGTACATGACCCTTGATATGACACGTATAAAGTCACGGCTCATGTCCAATCCTTTGAATCATGGCTTGTTCGACACCTGTGAGAGAATAGAATGTAACCATCTTCCCAGATCACTCTCATTCCATTTTTGTTGCCAGTTGATGAGGACGTGCTGACGGGTAATTGAGAAAAATTCCGCAAAGGCGATTTGTCGATCAAAAATATCGCCTTCCATAGCGCCCACCTTAGCTAGCGAGTCCGCTTTCTCGTTACCCGGAATTGAGCAATGAGATGGGACCCAAACTAAGGTGATAGTATAGGAGCAGTTAGATAAAGTACTCAATTTTGCTCGGATTTCGGTCAGGAAATACGAGGAGTGCTTCATCGGCCTCCTTGATCGAATAGCCTCCAACGAGCTAAGGCTATCAGTAAAAATAAAATAGTGATCAGATGGTAGTGAGGCTGTTCCGGTGCGAGAGCCCCCAATTCTAATCGTACACCACATCCGCATCTACCTTGCACCCATCTGTCAGTGCAGAAGCGATTAGCACATGTTTTTTTTCCTTCCAAAAACATAACATGTAAAACCATCGAACTGTAAACAACAAAAAAACAGAGAAAATTAAAAAGTTGAATTAGCAAAGTGACATCGTCGGTTTTTTCCTTGTCTCCGTGTTCCGTCGGAATTCGGTTTTGTACATTTGGTCCTTCGTCGTCGGATAACGTCGCGAATCGTGATGGATAAGTTGATCGGTCGTAGAAATGCTCAGTTGGTGCAAATGAAGGGGGAGTCAGCTGCAGCCGAAACAATCCACGAGCGAAATGCATCGCATGAGGAAGTGGAAGATCGGCTCGAGCAGCTTAAGGAGCTCGCAATAAAATTCCGGCAGACGCAAAGCGAGATAGAGGAGAATCAAACGGACCCGGAAGTAATTACCTCGGTGCATAACTTTCGGGAGGAATTCAACACGTACTATTATCGAGCGAAGGATGCCCTTGAGCGGTACATTTCCCAGGGCAACAACGAAAGCGACGAGGAAGGTTCCGTCACCAGTTCAAATCGGGGCTCCACTGCAAGCTACCGATCGGTGGCTGGTTCTAGCAGAGATCTTCGGGAAGCGATGCAAATGCTGTTGGAAACTCAGCGAGCATTGATGGTGAACCAATCGATGGCAAGCAGCAGTAGAAATTTCGCGTATAATGGTCGTGGTGTGGATCCAGCTGGAGGAGAACAGGTGTCGAATCATGCACCCCTCCTAAATGTGCGACTTCCTCCGATCAGTGTACCAACTTTTGATGGTGAGCGAAAGAATTTGAGAGCCTTCAAGGATATTTTTGAGCAGATAATCCACGTACGCAACGATCTGCGCGATTCGTTGAAAATGCAGTACTTGGTGTCGTATCTGGCGGGTGATGCCAAACGTCTGGTAAGTTCATTCCCAATATCGGACGCTAATTACAAGGAAGCGTGGGCGGCTCTTTCAAGCTTCTACGACAAGAAAAAACATACGGTTTTTGCTCTTGTTCGTGAATTCGTTGACCAGCCTGTGGTCAACACCGCCACTACCGCAAGCCTACGCAAACTGGTCACAACTTCGGATGAGGTTGTTCGACAACTAAATGCTCTGGGAGAGGAGTACAATCAGCGAGATCCGTGGCTGATCCACCGGTTGTTGGAGAAGCTGGATAAGGATACCAGATCCTTGTGGGTTCAGAACGAGGGGGGCGACACATCTAAATCTCAATTCTAGATGCTCAAAAAATCTCACACTAGCGAACCAATCTTCGAAAAATCATCTTTCATTTCTCGCATCTACTTGCATCGTGCTTCATCTTTTTGCAGGAAATCTTCAAAATCGACATAAATCTTCCTTCTATCAACTCAGCGTGCGTGCAGCTAGCCACAGCAAAACACAATCTTTTCTGCATCGTAGATAGAGTCGTCCCCCTCGGTTCAGAAGATAATCGACGTTGAGAATCCGTCCTTTGAGGAGTTTCTGAAATTTTTGGACAACCGGTGCGACGCGCTGGAAACCTGTATGGCCTTTTCGAAGCATGCAGCGGATCCTGTGAAGAAGATGTCTCAACCGGAGAAAAGGATGCAGTCGTTGTATACGAACTCAGTGATACAAAAGTGCGCGAAATGCTCCAGTGAGCATCCGATTTATCTGTGTGAAGATTTTAAGAAGATGGACCTACAGTGCAAACGTGAACTAGTACAACAGGCGAAGTTGTGCTATAACTGTCTACGTCCTTCGCATTCAGTGAGAGTGTGTACCTCGAAATCGGTGTGTCGCAATGCGGACTGTAAACAACGGCACCATACGCTATTGTGCCCAAAGGGAGATGGATCAGATCAGCATTAAGAATGTTCTACCGAGCCGAAGCAGTCTGTACAAGGAGCGCAAGATTCAGATCCTGTAGTCAACTCACTGGTGGCTCAGGTTCCACCAGAACTAATGAAGGAAGCGTTTGTACTACCGACAGCGCTTGTCAATGTGCAAACCATCGACGGTGGATTTTTGAAGGTTCGTGCTTTGATTGACTCGGGTTCTGGAGCATCATTGATCACAGAAGCCTGCGTCAACAAACTCAGTATTCCTCGTACAAGCGGAAAAGTAGCGGTCTCTGGGCTAGGGCAGCAGCATGCAGGGACAACTCGTGGAGTCGTAAAGCTTATCATGGCAAATCGGTTCAACGAAACGGTAATTCTACGAACTAGTGCGTTCGTAATGGGTAAGCTGACGTCAACGTTGCCTGCTCAACGCGTCGAGGTGAACACGAAGCTGTTGGAGAAGGAGATTCAGGAAACGCTAGCGGATCCGGCATTCAACCAGCCGGGGCCAATCGATATAATTTTGGGTTCGGATGTCTTTCTTGCTATTCTCCAATCGGGGCAAGTCAAGGACAAATGCGGTACTTCTGTGGCCCAGAACACGATATTTGGGTGGATCGTATCTGGTAATCAAGCTATCTATACGACAAATGTACCTAACAATTTCTCCATCATCAATCTACATGCCGAGGTGGACATCAACCGCACATTGCGACAGTATTGGGAGCAGGAGGAGGTTCCAAAGCCACAACAGCTTACTCCTTCGGAACAGGCGGCGGCTGAGTTCTTCCAGTCCACACTCTCTCGGGACGCTTCATCGTGCGACTTCCTTTCGACGATTCGAAGCCTGCGTTGGGAGAGTCACTCACGGCAGCCATCAAACGGTTGAGATCGATGGAGAAACGTTTCGACCGGAATCCAGAATTCCACCAGCAGTATTCGGATTTTATCGAAGAATACCTCGCTCTAGGCCATATGGAGGAGGTACCGGAAAACGAAGTAAGCGTGAAGGCTAGTGAAAGTTTCTACCTCCCTCACCATGCAGTGATGAAAGCAGAGAGCACGACGACGAAACTTCGGGTAGTTTTTGATGCCTCCAGTGCGTCCGAATCTGGTGTGTCTCTCAACGATCGGCTCTTAGCCGGACCAAACGTGAACCAGGAACTCTTCTCTGTTCATTTGCGTTTTCGGTCAAATGAGGTGGCGTTTGCAGCAGATGCGGAAAAGATGTTCCGTCAAGTATGGATGCATCCACAAGACAGAGATTACTTGCGGATTGTATGGCGTAAGAATTCAAGTGAGCCAATCAAACATTATCGTCTCTGTACTGTCACATACGGGACGAAGTCTGCACCATACCTAGCAATTGAAGCCATGATACAAGCAGCGAAGGATTACAGCTCGATGTATCCAGGCGCAGCGGAGAGGATTGTTTTGGATATGTACGTCGACGATTTCCTATCAGGTACGAAGAACATGGATGAAGCAAGGGAGCTAAAGAACCAAGTTATCGAGATCATGAAATCGGCGGGGTTCAACCTACGTAAAATGGACATCCAATCGTTCAGAACTTCTACGAGATGGGGAAGATGCAGAGCAAGCACCAATAGATGTTAAACTGGCGGAGCATCCAGACGCTGTCAAGGCACTAGGGATACAGTGGCTGCCTAAGGAAGACGTCTTTTCCTTCAAGGTTAGTCTCTCACCAGATAGCGTGAATAGTAAACGTCAGTTACTCTCGGACTCTTCACGGCTTTTCGATCCATTTGGATGGCTGTCTCCAGTGATTGTGAAGGTCAAGATTATGTTTCAACAACTGTGGTTGAGTGATATTTCCTGGGATGATCCACTTCCTCCTGCTATCGAGACAATGTGGATAGATATTAAGGAAAACCGTCACCTCGTCGAACAGATTAGCATTCCACGATTCATCGCGAGCTTCAACGGCAAGGTAGAGTTACATGGGTTTTCGGATGCTTCCGAGATGGCGTACGGTGCTGTGGTGTACAGCAGAGCAAGAGACGAAGAAGGAAACATTTTGGTGAACCTCGTGGCTGCAAAGACAAGAGTGGCGCCGATTAAACAAGTTTCGCTGCCCCGATTGGAGCTTTGCGCAGCAGCCTTACTGGCAGAACTTATGCAGCGAATTACTCAAGCACTCTCCCATCTGGAAGTGGAGCATTGGGCGTGGACAGACAATACTATAGTTCTTCAGTGGTTGTCTGCTCATCCTCGCAAGTGGAAAACGTACATAGCCAACCGTACTTCTGCGATCCTGGATTTCTTACCTCGTGATCGCTGGAACCACGTGAGCGGTCAAGACAACCCAGCGGATTGTGCATCTCGTGGTTTAACTCCAGGTGAACTTGTATCGTGAACACGGACCGCAGTGGTTATGCAAGGATGAAGAATTTTGGAATGCTGAACCCTACGATCCAGTCGACGATGAAAACCTTTTGGAAGTGTGGAAACTCAAGGTACTGCATACCAATCCGAAAGCTACTCGAGACAACTACGACGTCGAGCGGGAATTGATTGAACGGCGATCAAGCTTCAATTTGGTTGTTCGAGCACTTGCGTATGTAAATAGATTTGTGCAAGCTACCAAGGGAATGGAATGTGAACCTACGCTGACACCCGGCGAACTGTATGCGGCAAAGGCGCAGATAGCTAGAACTGCACAATTCGATGTGTACAAGCAGGAAATGGAATTACTCGCAAAGGAAAAGGAGTTGCCGGCCAAGAACAGATTGTCAGCACTACACCCTTTCCTGGACAATACTGGAACGATGCGCGTGGGAGGCCGTCTTCAGAATTCTCCCTACTCATTCGATGTGAAACATCCGATCATTCTCCCACGTGACCATCGAGTAACGGAACTTCTTCTGAGAGAACTTCATCTGCAAAATCTCCATGCGGGGCCCACTCTGCTTACAGCTACAGTAAATCAGCAGTACTGGGTGATCGGACTACAGGCAGCAGTACGACGAACAGTTCAAAGCTGTATTCGATGCGTAAGAATGAAGGGACACACGGCCAATCAGCTCATGGGCAGCCTGCCTGTGCCTCGTGTAATGGCAACCCGCGCATTTACCCACGTTGGCGTTGACTACGCCGGCCCATTCAAGATTCATGCGCTGTGCGTTAGAGGAGTCAAAGTCACAAAAGGTTATTTGGCGGTTTTTGTGTGCATGTCGACTAAGGCTGTACACTTGGAGGTTGCCAGTGATCTCTCAACCAATGTGTTCATCACCGCGCTTAAGCGATTCATCGCTAGACGCGGATATCCAAACGAAATCTGGTCCGATAATGGGACAAATTTCGTGGGTACCGACCGTTGGCTGCACGAATTGCAACGTACTCTGGAGAATAACAGTAAGACATCAGGACATTTCCTCTCTAATCTGGGCATCAAATGGGTTTTCAACCCTCCGTCCTCTCCGCATCGAGGCGGAATATGGGAAGCAGCTGTTAAAAGCGTCAAGAAGCACCTCTTGGCAGTACTTGGTTCGGAAGCACTCACCTACGAAGAACTTGCAACGATTTTGGCTCAAGTCGAAGCATGCCTAAACTCAAGACCCCTCTGTCCACTATCGAGCAATCCTGATAGTTACGAAGCTTTGACACCCGGTCATTTTTTGATTGGTCAACCGTTGAATCTCATTCCGGAACCTGATGTGCAGCATATCCCGTCCAACCGCCTGGATAAATGCCAGCTTGTGCAGAAATACTCCGACGAAGTTTGGAAGCAATGGCGGGACGAATATGTGGCTACGCTGCAACCGCGTACTAAATGGCGAGTTACGGAAACGAATGTTAAAGAGGATCAACTGGTGTTGGTGAAAAATGAGAACGCTCCGCCGGCTCAATGGGAGTTGGCACGCATCGTTAAGCTTCATCCAGATGCAGCTGGAATCGTCCGGACTGTTACCTTGCGGCGTGGTCAAGCTGAGTACCAGCGCCCGGTACAGAAGGTCTGTATCTTGACATCGGATTGAGGCACGTGGCCTCAAGGCGGGGGAGGATGTTCCGGTGCGAGAGCCCCCAATTCTAATCGTACACCACATCCGCATCTACCTTGCACCCATCTGTCAGTGCAGAAGCGATTAGCACATGTTTTTTCCTTCCAAAAACATAACATGTAAAACCATCGAACTGTAAACAACAAAAAAACAGAGAAAATTAAAAAGTTGAATTAGCAAAGTGACATCGTCGGTTTTTTCCTTGTCTCCGTGTTCCGTCGGAATTCAGTTTTGTACAGAGGCAATTTGCTCTACTGCGTAAAATATGGCTGCTAGTTCCGCAACGTATACGGAACAGGGTTTTTGCAGTTGATATGAGGCGCTATGAAATTCGTTGAATACTCCAAATCCAGTGGAAGCGTTTATAGTTGACCCATCTGTGAAAAAACTCAGATTCTAACTTATGTCACTCTTTTTGTATATTGGACATATTCCTCCTTATTGTGCGCTGCAAGTGAGGTGAGGTGACCATCCATTTATTATTATTATTTAGCTTTATTTAGGAGGCTTTCAGCCTTAGGCTGGTTCGCCTCCAAAGGTGACCATCCATTTGATTTACACGGACCGTCACCTCACTCGCGGTGACTTTTGTCACCGCACTTGCGGCGCAGAATACTCGCGCAACACGAGAAAAGGGCCTATCATTGTTGATCGATTCTCTTCATCGATTGTCTTTCTCGCGAATAACCCGACTGCAAATGAATTTCCCATTCAGTGTGTTGAATGTTGATTCAGGGGCAAGCTAACATCATCTTCTGTCGATTTATGCTGCGAGCTTATTCGAGAAATTCGTTTATGTTGCCGTGGTAAACCAAAGAGAAAGTCGGTGAAGAGAATCGATCTACGAGTATAGGCCCTTTTCAAATGTTACGCGAGAATAAGAGGGATTAATCGTTCTTTCCGCTCATCCGATAGCTGGTCTGTATTCCCGATTCTGACTATCGGTCGACCCCCGTGTTTAAACCCTCAACACCTAAAATCCTCAAAGTAACAGGGCTTTCTGAGTAAAACAAGACCAAAAACAAACCATATGGAGTTTTACATATCATCAGTAATAGAAAACTTAAATAATTTATTAATATATAGTCACTAGGCTTGCAAAATCATGCACTTACTGCGTTCACCTTTTCAGAAAAAAAAAATGCAACTTGCACTGCCCACGCTTTCTTCCAATCAATCGGACGACATCAAGCTCTAAACCATTATTTTTATCCTCATCTGGCAATTGTCGCGACTTAACACACTGTTGTCGTTTTGTCTTGCGCTACTAAATGTTAGTAAGATAAATTCGACATTATGCGGAAACATAACCATAAATAGAATTAAACTGGGATGATAGATAAAACCAAACCTGGGTTAGTTAAGCCCCTTCGCACTTGCGAAGAGCTGAATAATAAGTGATTGAGTTGCTGGGTAGTCGGTTAAAATGTCAATTTCGTTTGTAGATTTGCTTCTAGTTCAAGTTGATAGACCTAAACTATGTTTTTTTCAGAGTAGGTAAATCGAAATATTTTCCTAGCAGGTTATGTTGAGTGTTTTTTTTTATTCGAACGCGGTTCTCTAATATCACTACTAAGTTCGCTTGTCAATTGGTTGAACATTGTTAATGCGGTGTGCATTTTTTTTAAACTTACCCTCAAAGCAGGTTTGTTTTCTACTCGTTTTGCAAAACTCAATTGGTTTTTTTTTCCACTCAAGCAATTGTCGCTTCATGTTTTCTCGTCTCTATCACGTTTGTTTACTTTTAACAGAAAGGACGAACACTTAAGAGGTAGAGAATTGGAGGGGATATACAGCAGGGACATCAAAATCACACTGGTTCTGGACATAAAGCAGAAAGTATTATCTATAATTTTGATTTTGGCGCAATAAAGTATAATCGTTAATTTTTTTTTGGTTTGTTGGTAGCACTAAAACACGCAGTAGAAACATATAAACAAGCTAGAACAGTAAACATACACAGGCCGACGGACTACACATAGCACGTCAATGTAGATTTGATAAATTGCCAAAAGGAGATTTTGCATTGCTGGCTGCTTTGAGTGATTTTGATGAGGGTGTGTAAGTTGTGTCGCGCTTCCTCAGGAGGAGATCCTTAAATACTACAATATAATAATGCCTAAATACTAGAAAAGGTTCATCTATCGCGATGTCGATCGATTTTTGTCTGTTTTAGTTCCTGTTGATGTTTGCTACCAGAGCAGTTTTTGAATGGTTACCTTCTTTTTGGATGATTAATCATCGAAATCGATATCGGAATCGTCCGAGTCGTACCCACCACGAATCGTCTTTTTTGCGCTGTAAGTGGAGGCCTTCTTCTTCTTCTTGTCATCGGGAGGCGTCAGGAGGTCACCCTAAAAAAAAGATCTCAAATTATTCAATCAAATTTCAAACAGTTCCACTCCCAACCCCTATCAACTCACACTATACTCAATCGAACCGGACTGTGCGATGCGCCACTCGAGCATCTCGGTGCTGAAATCGTCACAGTTGCCCAAATCTGAAAATCCGACGATGTAGTCCTTCGTTTTGCTGTCTTTGATCAGTGCTATGCTGGGGATGACTTTGATCCTCAACCGCTGCGTCAGGAAGGGACACTTTTCCGCATTCACTTTGCAAAATTTGGCCTCGACATGTTTGGAAGCCAGAATCTTCAGATGCATATCGACGATCCGACAGCGGGGCGTCGAATCCCGATAGAAGTGGCACACAATGTTGGCAGATTTTTTGCTCACCTCGAAGAACTCTTTCTCGTCCGCCAGCTCGCTGTATTCGCCGTGACCCTGAAATGGTAGATCACTGTTTAATGCTTTAGTTCAGCAACACCTGACGTTCTGTCATACATTATTCTTCCACTCCTGCCGTTGGGAGGCCTGTTTCTTTAGCTCTTTGATTCTTTGTTCGCGCAGCTTCTCCAGATCCTCTCCACCCAAGCTGTCCAGTCGGGAAAGTTCGCTGTCCAGTTGTTTCTCCAGCTGGACGGCGGCCGAAATCAGCGAACTCTGCAGCACTTGCTCCATGATTGTGGGGAAAAAATACCTAGTGGGGAAGAGAAGAATCAGAATCACTGAGTGGTTCGATAAAAATTGAATCGTTTTAGGACAAGGTTCTACCAACAATCAATACGAAACTAACGATTTTAAATTGGCTCACCACTTTAGTAGCCTATTGGTCCCAAGCAAACGATTAACGTACCCTATTCTAGTTGAAATTCTATTACTACACTATGTTTGTTTTGATTCGCTATGAAAGTTTGACAGATAACATCAGGGGTGTGTGGATTCATGCAGAACATGCAGGGGTGAGTGAAATAGCTTGGGACTGCTTGGGACCGTTGTTCTGGTACTGAGTGAGCCAAAAATAATAATGATTTTCTTCGGGACCCAGTGGTCTTAGAGTTACCTCTATGGTTCTACTTCGCGTTTTCAGTGGCACTAATCTCGCCATTCAAAAGTCATACTGATCGGAAAATTAACCGCAGCAAGCATGGGGGGGGCCTCCCTTAGCTCAGTCGGTAAAGGCGCAGCTACAAAGCAAGACCATGCTGGAGGTGACTGGGTTCGATTCCCGGTCCAGTCTAGGAATTTTTCGGGTTGGAAAATTTCTCGACTCCCTGGGCATATAGAGTATGATTGTACTTGCCATACAATTATACTAATGCAAAAATGGTAGCAGGCATCGAAAGCTCTCAATTAATAACTGTGGAAGTGCATCTAGAACACTAAGTTGAGGGCACGCAATAAGCTAATATGCCATAAGCAATAAGCTTGAAATGCGAAGAAGAACTTTGTGCTTTAAGCAGATCGCCAGTGGGCCCGTAAAAATTCGAAGTGGTGAAGCAAATTGTATGGAAAACATGATTCCGTCAATCGTGTCCTCAAGGGGAAAGGGGTCAAGCCTACCTTCGAGGCCAAAAAAGCGAAATTTGGGAACTTTCTTTATTGGAAAGTAAGCGACATATTTTAAATCGATTTTCACACATCGAAGTTACATGAGAAAATTTCGAGATTTTGAGACTAGGCTAGTGTTATTATATTCTTTAAATTTTCGAAAAAAAATTAAAATATAAAATATGGCAGCAGGGCTGATAGCAGTGTTAAGCAATAAAAATAGTGAATTAGTGACTAAAATCTTTTAAAAAAGTGACTTAATAGTGACCAAAATCATTTTAAAAAGTTACCAAAATGCGACTTAAACATTATCAGAAAACTTTCAGAAATAGAATCATGCAAATTGATTTGTCAATCATCCAAAAAAGGTAGACATCGATTTCCTATTTGTACGCATTTGTCAAAAGTTTATAATATGCAAGATCTTCCACAACTAGATTAAAAACTTACAACTCTGTGTAACACGACTTTCAATAACAGAGATATTTTACCATATTTGAAATTCTTATGATCTCCTGAATTAGTCTAGAATAAATCTATTCTCTAACACGTCACGCTTTTTAGATATTTTTTATGTCTTTATAATAGAGACTTTCAGCCTTATGTCCGTTCACATTACAGCCTATATCACGTAATATAGGCTGTCTTGCAATGAGAACTCATACATAGGATTTCCAAGAGAAAACTAGTTGTATGAGTGCTCATTGCAAGACAGCGTGTATCACGTGATATACGATGTAATGTGAACGGGGTATTAGGCTGGTTCGTCTCTTTTTTTTAAAGGGGTTACGCCTACCTGCAAGACCGAAAAAAAAGCGAAAGTTTGGATTTTTTTCTCGAAAACGACGCAACATATTGAAAATCGGTTTTCTGCCGTTTATTGAACACACATTAAATGGTACATTTATCAGTCGATGCTGTAAAAACGAGGTCCTGGTGCCCCACGCGGCTGCTCCCCGTGGACGATGTTCTAAAAAACGCTTTTTGCGGTGCCAACTGCGGTTTGTGATGTAATTATCTGAAATAAAAAAAAACCATGCCAAATCGTTAAGCATGTGTTAAACTAGTCCTTGATCGTTCGGTTTTTTTTTTTTTTTTGACAAAATGGCGGCCTTGCAAAGTTGAAGTGCCGATTTTTGATCCTTAAAATTTGTCGGCTGTAAAAAATCGAAATTAAATGATAGACGAAATTCGAACGATCGTGGACTGCACAAAATAGTACCATAGAGGTAACTCTAAGACCACTGGGTCCCGAAGAAAATCATTATTATTTTTGGCTCACTCAGTACCAGAACAACGGTCCCAAGCAGTCCCAAGCTATTTCACTCACCCCTGCATGTTCTGCATGAATCCACACACCCCTGATGTTATCTGTCAAACTTTCATAGCAAATCAAAACAAACATAGTGTAGTAATAGAATTTCAACTAGAATAGGGTACGTTAATCGTTTGCTTGGGACCAATAGGCTACTAAAGTGGTGAGCCAATTTAAAATCGTTAGTTTCGTATTGATTGTTGATAGTACTGAACAGAAATCAAAACGAATCGGACGAATCGAATGTATACATTTCGAGAAATTTTTGGCACCGGTTTTGAAAATATGATTCCGAGATAACCGCGTTTAAAGTTTCAAGTTGGGTTTAGTCCACTCTAAGTGAATATTTTTGTACGTCGCATAACTTTCACAATTTTCATCGGATCAACTTGATCTTTTGAGGAAATATTCTTGACTTTATATACTTTCGATTAGTACAATAAAAAAAAAACGATTTTTTGAAAGTTTGCAGGTAGGCGTAACCCCTTAACAGAAGAGGCATCGAAGGAGCAAACAGCAATAATGTGTTCGACAGACTGCCGAATCCCACAAAAATCGCATAGGCTTTGATCGTATCGTCCCGACCAGGCTTCCTGAAATCTCGTGAGCACAGAGAAGAGATTGCGCTACCTAATTTCGTACCGCTCTCAGTTATGGTGAGCTGTGTGAAGTAAACGAACGAGGCACAAGGGAAATGAGCGAGCCTTGTATCAATACATGCGAGTTTCTGTTGCGACGTGCATAGCGATGTCTCGTCTCTTGCCGGGTCGAGCGGGGAGCATGGGCTGCGTGTACATGAAACAGCTCGTGTGCATTTTCTCGTGAGCTCGTCTCGCGTACTTTTCTCGTGCTGGAAGATTGGTTGTTTACGCAGTACGGTGTATTTTTATTAAGAAAGATAGAAGGATTAGTAATGTCAATTTAAAACCACTATCTTATTTGCTTATCCTTGACAGAAGTCTGCACATTGTAGACAAAATACGCGTATCTGTCAAGGATAAGCAAATAAGGTAGTGGATTTAAATGAAAATTACTAATCCTTCCCGCATAAACAATAACCATAAGAAGCGCCTAAACACCAATTCGGGATATCATCCCTAGTTTATTTGGTATGGTCGTACTATTTATGATATCGGTAAAGTATGGTACCCGTTTATTAGGGTTCTCTTTTTCTTTATACAGGAATTCCACTAAGATGCCCACATTCGTCAAAAATTTTTATTTTTATTTTATTTTATTTTATTTTTTGGCAGTAGGCTTCGCATATGGACAAATTTACTTCACCAAAAACAGTTTTTTTTTTCTTACACGTTTTGATTTTTTTTATATTGGAAATCCAAGCGAATCAGTTTTTCCTTATAAGGATTAGATAGATTCCTGAAAAAAAAATTACATACACGCACTTAGAGTAAACCACACTATCCCAATCCAACTTTTTTCTTCATCTTTCATGATGAGATATAAACAATATTTTTGCACACTTAGATTTTTTGCCAAAATGGGCCGAGCAGCTCGGCTTTTTATATTACGATGTTTTGAAACGCAGGATATTTGAGCATATTCAAGGGAAGACCATTTACGGTTACAAGTTCGACCATTGATGAAATATAGGTTTTATGGTCGATTCGTACCTCAATCTTTGAAATTTTTCTCGAAGGACCAGCGTCACCTTGATCGTCATCATCCAGCAGCCCTCGTTGTCGTGCAAAATCTTTGTGAAGAGTTTTGTAGTGTCGATGGTAACTGAATTTCCTCAGGTCAGTTAACTTTTTGTTGCACAACAAACAAATCGCCTCTTTTGCGGCGATATTTATATTGAACAGTTCTTCATCACTGACAATTCTACGCGCCATCTTTCAGAGAAAAAAAAAACTGACACGAAAAGCACAACTTCTTCCGACAGCACAAAATATTATTTTGTGGCGAAAAGGTACGCGAGAAAATCTCACGAGCTCTAACGCGCGAGCTGTCTCAAGTACATGCAGCACAAATACCTCTCTCGTGTCGGAAAGCGACGAGACATTCTCAAACACCTCACAATTATTTACGAATGAGAAGCAAAAGAGCAAAAACCAACTCGTATGTGATATGCCCGGGCGCAACGTTAATAGAGAGAAAAGTGGAGAGAGAGAGTCAAAATGTTCTCGTCACTTGAAACTGATGCGCGTTTGCAGGAAGTCTGGTCCCGACCGAGACGGCTAATACATAGGTGTAACAGTCGGAAGAAGTGTTAGTTTGTTTACTTAAATGAACCATGCCCATTTTGTTATGGCATGTTTGCTATAAGAAATGCGCCTCGTGTTTATTAGCGAATTTCACATCAAAGATCGATTAATTGAGTAGGAAATCAGTTTGGCACGGCATTTGTGACCAGCATACACCTTCCGGTAGTATGAAACAGGTCAAAAACTGTTCAAATCCGCAGATAAAATTTTTGTTTTGAATTTCTGTATAGCAAAATAGTGAACTTTTCGTGAACATTAACGGCAAAGAACTCACCAACACTGGGAGACTGTGAGTTCCTGCCCACCTGTCATTTTCCATCGTGGGTCCCGACTGGAAGTGACTAATTCGTGTGTGGCCGGTTCGCAACCTAGATAGGATTCGTTGTTCTTTTCTATTGATTTGGTCATTCCATTTGATAGTCTCACCTTTGACCTTACGAAGAAAAAGGTCTCTCTTGTTGCCATGCCACTGCCCAAGCTACCGAAATTATGTTTTTAACCCAGGTTTTGGCACCTTGAAAGGGTACCTGTGTGGTGAGGTGCTACGAATCTCGACCTAAGGCCGCAAGCTTATCTGCGCTATCATTGCCCGGGATGCCGCAGTGTCCGAGAATCCAAACGAAAAGAGTGTTAGGTTTCACTGTCGCCCGGATCATTTGTACCCATGGGTGACGTATACGGTCCATTTCAAGGGCTTTAAGGACACTCGCGGAGTCTGATAATATGGCAGTTTAAGTTGCCTTTGCATTGGTCGCTGCGATGAATAGCTATGGCCTCAGCCGAGAAGACTGAGCAAATGTTTGGTAGTCGCTGGTGTATCACAAGATCTCTTCCTGACACACCAACACCTACTCTGCCATTGGCCTTGGAACCATCGCACACTGGGGACAAAATCGAAACAATGTGTTAAAATTCAATAACTTCGGTGCTCGCTGGAACAAGAGACTAAAAAATAGTCATTCTTATAGAAAAAAAGTCTCAGGAATCGATTGGAGTTGGTTTCATCTTGGGCACGATAGGGTAAGTTGGGGTTTTTCACAGTTTTGCCCTAAAATCTCCTATTTTGCATGTTTGTAATGCTGTATCTCAAGATACCGATGATATAGACAGATGATTTCTTCGGCAAAGTTGATCAGGAGGTCAAGGACTGTTGGATGATGGACAGAACAATTCGGAATTCCTCCGCTAGTTACTGCTATCTATGATCTTCTCTGGCTATTACGTCCGAACTGTAACTTAACGCCTGCTCTCAACTTAGTGCTCTAGATGCACTTCCACAGTTGTTAATTGAAAGCTTTCCAAGCCTGTTCGATTTTTACATGTGTATATTGTGTGGCAAGTACAATAATATACTATGCCCAGGGAAGTCGAGAAATTTTCCAATCTGAAATCCTAGACCAACCGGGATTCAAACCCAGCCACCTCCAGTATGGTTTGCTTTATAGTCGCTTTAGGGCTTTGAATCAGTGAACCTGGATGAGAATTTGATCCGAACTCAAGGACAATTTGGAGAACCGTGAGTATCTTATACACCATCAACTATAAACGAACAGCAGAAACTGTATAAACGTGTTTCGGAAAGTTTTGTCGGTGAGATCATCGTGCAGATTTTAGTTGACCCAGTAGATCAAATAATCTGACCTCTAGAACAATTTGAAGAACCTAGAACTTCTAATACACCTTAAATTGATGTTGTTTGGACATGTTTAGTTGCTAAGGACCTTGTATCAGTTATGGTTGATCAGGTAAATCATTTGATCTGAGCTCAAGACAATTTGGAGAACCTTGATTATAAATCAAAATAAATCAAAAACGATCCGCAGAAACTTTATGAACATGTCTTTGTAGGTTTTGTCGCTGAGGACATCGTGCAGTTCATGGTTGAGCCAGTAGATCAAATAATCTGAATTCCAAAGCAACTTGGAGAGCCTAGAACATCTCATACACCATCAATTACAACGAAAATGATGTGCATTATAGTCATGGACCTGGGTGCATAAACTTGCAATTATAAAAATTTGCCCAAAAAAATTTCATTCTGTTAAAAAATGTCAAAATTAAGCGGAAAATATGGTGGACGTCACTTATCCGTAGAAACAGTGAAAACTCTTTCTCCGAAAATGTATGGTTACGTCGCTTTGTCTCCAGGCTTCCAAAACACATTTTTATCACGAAGAGAGTGTTTTCTGTGTATCTTCGGGTATAGATTATGAATATGAAGAAAAGTGAAAATTGACCATGGTGGCGTTTACGTCACTTTGTCATCTCACGGCAGTAAGGGCTTTGTACCGGTTATGACTGACCTGGTACATTATTTGATCTGAGATCAAGGACAATTTGGTGAACCTTGAGCATCATATATACATCAAACTGATCATGAGCGATGTACAGAACCTTTTTGAACATGTTTGAGCAAGTTTCGACGCTAAAGACATTGTGCAGGCCTTGGTTGTCAAATGTTCTAAACTACAGAATGCTTTGGATAACCTAGAACGTCACTTGAGCTTCCGGCATACACGAATCCCCTGGTTAAAAAGAAAGCCCGGGTAATAGCTGATGAACTAGAACGGGAGTACGGCATGAACATCAACCGTCCTAAGATTGGTGGGTCCAGAAGCTGCAATAACGGCAATATGGCCCGCCGTTTATTGGCAGAACCCGGAAAATTTGCAAAAATCATCGGCGTACACAAGGTGGAAAATCTGCGGCTTTCTTCTAGAGTATTGGATCCTACCAAAGTTATGGAGTTGTATAACACTCTTTAAAAGCAGAATTTAAATGAATTCCCATACCTAATAAAATTGCCACCATCCATACATAAGAACATGCATCTAGCAAATTTCATTGAAAAATTGGTAAGCTTAGATTTAATAGTATATCGAATCACAATCATAAATGTTTTGTTTTCTTTTTCTTCAATTGAAACATCCAGCCTTATACCATGAACTTTGTTGACGAGCAGTCCGGTGAACGTTGCCATAAGGTTTATAAATTCATTCGGCCACATCTAGCTCGGAAAACGTCTCCGGAAGAAAATTTGATCGACATGATGACCGAAGTTTTGACTAGGTCTGACCCAAAGCTTGCCTGTTTCTTTAACCAGAGCAGACAATCGATAAGTACTGATGTCAGGTTCGAAGAGAGGCTGGACGAATACACCTTGAAACAAGATGACAGCGATGAAAACCATGGAAAAGCGGATGACTCATCGTAGAGAGTGACGAAGAACATGATGACTCCGGTGAACTTAACGAGGAGAGCGATGAAGAAGACACTTGAATGTTCCGTTGGATAAGTACCACAGATGTGTCCCTGTCGCTCGCACACACACACACACACACACACACACACACACACACACACACACACACACACACACACACACACACACACACACACACACACACACACACACACACACACAAGAAAAATACATGAACATACAGTAGCACAAACATATTCATTTCAAATGCTCACTAGCGCCATCTAACGAGAGAATTCCGGATTGTTCCTTGACCTCCTTATCAACCCTAATAAAAATTGTATGGTTAATTTGCTTAACGACGTGTTCTGGGTATCATCCAAACCATTTGAGGAATAGTTCAATGATTTGGGTTATCATTCGTTTATGGTTATTTTTTATTAGGGAACTTTGCCGTAGAAATCATCCGTCTAAAAAGTCAGGATCTTGAGATACAGCAGTACAAACATATTAACTTCAAATGCTCACTAGCGTCACCTAGCGGGAGAATTCCGAATTGTTCTGTCCATCATTCAATAGTCCTTGACCTGCTGATCAACTTTGCCGAAGAAATCATCCGTCTAGTCAGGATCTTAAGATACAGCAGCGCAAACATATTCACTTCGAATGCTCACTAGTGTCGCCTAGCGGAAGAATTCCGAATTGTTCTGAAGAAATCATCCGTCTAAATAGTCAGGATCTTGAGATACAGCAGCACAAATATATTCACTTGCAATAATCACTAGCGCCACCTAGTGGAGGAATTCCGAATTGTTCTGTCCATCATCCAACAATCCTTCACCCCCTGATCAACTTTGCCCAAGAAATCATCCGTCTAAATAGTCAGGATCTTGAGATACAGCAGCACAAACATATACACTTCGAATGCTCACTAGCGCCGCCTAGCGGAAGAATTCCAAATTGTTCTGTCCGTCATCCAACAGACCTTGACCTCCTGATCAACTTTGCCGAAGAAATCATCCGTCTATATCATCGGTATCTTGAGATACAGCATTCAAATCATGCAAAATAGGAGATTTTAGGGCAAAACTGTGAAAAACCCCAACTTACCCTATCGTGCCCAAGATGAAACCCACTCCAATCGATTCCTGAGACATTTTTCTATAAGAATTACTATTTTTTAGTCTCTTGTTCCAGTGAGCACCGAAGTTATTGAATTTTAACACATTGTTTCGATTTTGTCCCGGAGCGCTGTATCGCGGTTATTGCGATTCCGACGGTTCGTTATAATCTTGATTGACAATCTTCTCGGACCGTGTTGAAATGTTTTTGGAAGTTGAGGTGGCGGTCTAAATAGACGCCGAGAATGCGACAGCAGGTCTTGTATGGCACTGTGTTGCCTTCGATTTTGATAGGGTTTGACTCCGCCCGGTGTCGGCTGTTACAGATGTGTGTTAAGTTACTCTTGCTCGGTGACAACTCAAAACCTACCGATTTGGCCCATCTGTTAACGGTATTGACAGCTGCTTGAAGCTTTCTTCGAAGTGAAACTGGTCTATGCCCGACAACAACGAGGACGATTCGAGTATGAATATGGCATTGAATCTGTTTTTGAAAGTTGGTGCACAGGTAAAAAGTGAGGCTACGCGACGCCACTGATCTTTGGGAAGGTCCCCAAAAACTCCTTTCATAGACACTAGGAACAGTGTGACTGCGAGAACAGAGCCCTGGGGGACTCCAGTCTCTTCCCTTGCGATGTTAGACCTATGATTCTCGATGCCGACTTTTTTTTTTTTTTCCTTTGGTTTGTTTTTTCCGTCGATCTTGTTTTCCGTGCTGAGCACCAATGCTACCGACGTGCCAGGAAGGCAGCTCCCACACCTGGACCCTACCTATCGACCCATCAACTCATGAACCGGGGACCAACGGCTTTACTTCCCATCCGAAGGAAGGCGTGATAAGAGATGTTATGCCTCAGAACATCCCGGCGGCGCCGACTGGGATTGAACCCAGGCCTGCTGGGGTGAGAGGTAATCACGCTTACCACTACACCACCGGCGCCGTTGATGCCGACTTGGAAGGTTCTGTTCTTGAGGAAATTCTGGACAAAGTGAAGTAAGTGGCCGGATAGGCCCCATTCAGATAATTGTTTCAAGACGAAGGGTGTCCATATCCTGTTATAGGCATTAGACAAGTCCAAAGCTGCTATGTCTACGTGCTGTTCGGCTTGAAGGGCGTCATCTAGAACTTGACCGAGCGAGGCGAAGTAGGTTCCCGTTCCGAAACCTTTACGGAAGACATGTTGTCGGTAATCCAACAGATTGTTGTCTTGAAGGAAGTCAGTAAGTCTGCGGTTGACCATACGTTCCAGAACTTTACAAGTGCAGTTTGTCAATGAGATTATTTGGTATGGGAACTACCAAGCTGTGTCTCCATTGCTTTGGGAAAACATCCTGGGTTCAGTTCTGGTTCAGAAGTGAAAGAAGGATCTGCTTGCCCCTGTGTGGTAGGTGTTTCAGCAATGGGTAACCAATTTCATCAGGGCCAGCAGATTTACTATTACTGTTCGCAAGGGCTAAGCTCAACTCCAACATTGAGCTTTTTAGATATGAACTAAGATGATCTTTATGTGATCTGCGAACTTGCATCACGAAGGTGTTACATGAGTTACATGAGAAAATGTCGAGATTTTGAGACTAGGCCAGCGTTTTATATTCTTGAAATTTTCGAGATGACAGACGCCAAACAATTTAAATTATCAAATATGGCAAGATATAAGATGAAAAAGTTAGAGGGACATAGTGAACAGATGGGACATAATGAGCATCCCGCACTCCAGTCCCGAACCTCTAATTATTCGAAACAAATTAATTGGTAGAAGGTTCAATATCACCATTGAAATGATTAGGTATTGACACATTAATTTGTTTCGAACCATAAGAAATCCAAGGCTAAAGCACAGGAAGCTCACCATGCCCCTCCTTCCCCTAATTCTGAGGTGAAGTTCCTGGTAATTTTGAGAAGTATTTCAGGAAAATTGTAAGGAGAAATAAAGGTAAATTTCAAGGTAATTCTGAGGAGCCGGGGATTGAAGATAATTTCAGGAAAATCTAAAGCAATCATTCAATGAAATTTTTGAACAAATTTCCAAAGAATTCTGAGTAGAATTCCAGGAAGATTCAGAATCACATTCTCAGAATAGTTTCAAGGAAACTCTTATGGGATTTTAAGAAGAGTTTCAAGAGAATTATGAGAAATAATCCCATGGAATTCTGATGTGAATTATAAGATAATTTTGGAACAATAGTTTAGGAACCCTCAGGTAAATTCCAAGAGCAGAAGAATCCTGAGTATAGTTCCTAGATAATCATGATAAGAATTTCTAGAAAATTCTGAAGGAAACGTTTATGGAATTCTGAGCAGAATTAAGCGGTAAGAAATGGAGAAGTATTCTAGATTCTGTGACATGAAAAGTTCTCAAGTTTCTAAAAGTTATTAAAACTGCGGGACATAGGACATCAACAAAGCATTTGAGATATTGAAATTAACCGAAACTCAAGTGTCTAAGTTTGAATTAAAAGTAGTCGCTGTCATTCCAATTCAAGAGCTCGATGTGAGCAATTCAAGTTTGCTTTAATAAAACATTCTTTTGTTCGTCTGTTCGTCTCGGCCTGTTCATTATTGCTCCGTCCTGTCCACGTAGTTCCTTCAGGTTATGGGCTCGTCTACGAAGGAAAGCTCTGGAATTCCGCAGTTGAATGGAACGAACTTCGAGAATTGGCGGTTTCGAGTTCAACTGCTCCTGGATGCGGCAGAAGTTTCGGACGTATTAACCAAGCCAGTTCCCGGTGAATCGGACCAGCGAAGGGCGAAGTTTTTGCAGACAGATCGGAAAGCGAAGTCCTTGCTAGTTGGATTCCTTTCTGATGAATGACTAGGCATAGTACGGGACAGGAGACTGCTCGAGAAAAGTGGAAGGCACTGGAACATACATGTTCAGTACCGGGTAGTCGAAACTGGTCAACCTTTAATGTATCATCTTGTTCGCTCAATAAAATCAGTTTTGTCTCAGCAGTCAACCTACACGCGTGTTTACTACAGTGGCTACGAGGATGTGCACTTGAGCAAAATGGCGGCCAGTGCGGCGAATTTTCGTAAATTTGAAGAGGAGGAGGAGGAATGGCAATTATTTAAGGAACAATTGGAGGAATGGTTCAAGTCGGCAGGATTGGAAGCCGGCAAGAAAGTGCCAATATTGATAAACTGCCTCAGTGTTAAAACATATAAGTTGGTACGGGATTTGTGCACGCCAGCGGTTCCGGCGGAGAAGACCTATGCGGAATTGTGTCAGCTGCTGGCCTCACATTTTACACCTACAACGGTGGTTCACCGGGAAAGGAGGATGTTTTTTGCGGCAAAACAAGGAGAACAAGGACCGGAGAACGTAAACATGTGGATCGCCAGGATCAAGCGGTTGTCTGCCAATTGCAAATTTGGAAACCATCTTGAACACAACCTAACCAACAAATTCATAACCGGCCTATCAGGAAGAGCGTTGGATCGAGTTTGCGAAGAAGATGAAAACGTCACATTCGAGAAAGCCAGAGAGCTCGCGCTGAAGTACGAGCAAGAAGAAGACCGAAAGAGTGTAGAGGCGGAGCATGTCAACATAGTCCGACAGCGGATGGACCGAACGAAACACGAGGAGTCGCGTCGGAGATCGCAGGTGAAACCATCGAGCGAAGAAGTTGAGTGTTATGTCTGTGGCAGACGAGGCCACGTCAGGGCAAACTGCCGTTTCCGCAACAGTGTTTGCAACAGTTGCAGCAAAAGAGGTCATCTTGCGGCCGTTTGTAGGACCAGAACGAAGCATTATGTGGAGGACCAGGAGGCGTTTCCAGATCACGATGTTTCCGACGAATGCATCGAATCCCAGCAGAATTTCATGAGTAAGCCTGTTGTGTTTAGAATTAAAAAGATAGAAAACATTCCCGACAAGCCGATAAAAGTAGGTGTTACGATCGACAAGAAAAATCTGGTTATGGAACTGGATTCCGGAGCAGCAACGTCCGCGGTATCGGAAAAGTTCCATCGGAAGTTTCTGCGGTGCTACCAGCTGAGCAATGCTAATCTAAAACTGTTAACCTACAACGGACAGCGTTTGAAAGTGCTAGGCTGCATTGAACCGGTAGTGACATACAATGGTGAACAGAAAAAAGTGAATTTCGCAGTTATCGGAGATGGAGGACCTCCGTTGTTAGGAAGAAACTTCATGCGCGAGTTCAAATTACAATTGTTACCTCTTAAGCGTATCAGTGAAGATCGTAGTGAACAGTTAGAACACGTGTTGAATCGGTTCAAGCATATGTTTTCCGGGAAGTTGGGTAAATATACAGGGGCAAAGATTGATTTAGAGGTACAAGTTGACGCAAAGCCAGTCTTTTGTAAACCAAGGCCAGTGCCATTAAGTTTGGAGCCAATGGTTGATCAAGAAATCGAAACGATGGAAACGAGTGGTGTAATAAGCAGGTGTGACTCATCAGTGTGGGCTACCCCAGTGGTACCCGTTCTCAAGGATGATGGAAATCGAATCCGGTTGTGCGGTGACTATAAAGTGACGTTGAACAAAGTATTAAAATATGTGCGCCATCCCTTACCACGGGTAGAAGAGGTAATGGGAAAATTGGAGGGGGCGAAATATTTTTCAAAATTGGATTTAAGCAGAGCATACAACCAGTTCGAACTATCCGACGACTCGAAAAAGCTTTGTGCCCTGTCGACGCACAAAGGCGTATTTTTAATGAACAGACTACCGTTCGGGGTAAAGCCTGCGTCGGGAATAGTTCAAAGGGAACTAGAAAAGCTACTCGCTAGTGTCCCAGGAGTGGTCAATTTTCTCGATGATGTGTTGGTATCCGGTAGTTCGCGTGAAGAACATTTGTGTAGACTCGAGCAGGTGTTGACAATACTAGATAATTCTGGACTGACTTTGTGTAAAGAAAAGTGCAGCTTTATGAAAAGCAGGGTGAGCTATCTGGGCTTCGAAATCTCTGGTAGTGGAATAGAAAAAACCAAGGACAGAATTCGTGCTATAGAAGAAGCCAAACCCCCTAGTAGTGTGTCGGAAATACGCGCCTTCGCTGGAATGGTGAATTACTACAGCAGGTTTGTGAAAGGTTTAGCAACATTGATGTCACCGCTGTATCAGTTGCTGAAGAAGAATTGTAAGTTTGAGTGGACCAATCAGTGCCAAGAAGCATTTGAGAAAGTTAAGGCAGAAATTTGCAAGGACATAACCCTCACTCATTTTGATCCAGATAAGAAAATAGTGTTAATTTGTGACGCGTCAAAGGACGGAATTTCTGCAGTTTTGGCACACAGAATCGATGGTCTCGAGAGACCAATAGCTTTCGCCTCAAGAATTTTGAGTGGAGCTGAAAAAGCTTATAGTGTGTCACACAAAGAAGGACTGGCTATTATGTACGGCTTGAACAAATATTACTTCTATTTGTTGGGAAAACCTTTGAAAAAAAAGTTTAAAGGACCAGTTTTTGACTCACATATATTATCTCGTTTACAGAAATCACTCTGTAGAAGTTCATCGAAGCAGAGCATTGAGGTTCCTGGAACTCCGATGCAGTAGAAGACTGTAAGCCTAAGGATCATTTAGCTTGTTGTAGGGGTGTTCAGTACCGGGTAGTCGAAACTGGTCAACCTTTAATGTATCATCTTGTTCGCTCAATAAAATCAGTTTTTTTTTTTTTTTTGTATATTAATTTATTTGATAAGGCTCAACCGAATTAACTTAACAGAGCCGAGGATTCATGGTCACTATACAATACATCTTAAAGCTATAGTCAAAAGGTACAACACAATAAACACTTTATCTTCCGCTATCCAAAAAGCCTCCTTCATCAGAACTGGAGCCGCTTCCAGTAGTTTCATTGTATGGCAAATTGTTGTACGCCAACGAGGGTCAGAGCGCGTCCATTGCAGCAATGGACGCAAAACGTGGTCAGCACTCACACACTCATCACGAAACGGTTGCTTTCCAAAGTCGACGACGCATCGACCGAAAGAACTGCTGATGAAGAACAATGAGGAGGACCACACAATGGTTGCTGCCGAGTAAACAGACGATCGCGTAGCACACATCGAGAGTGGCCTGCTTTTGTCGACAGTCGAGTGAACACTGAAAATCAGTTTTGTCTCAGCAGTCAACCTACACGCGTGTTTACTACAATACATATGCGAAGAAGTCTGTAGCAAGTCAGACCCTGTTGCGGAAGCAGTTGGTCAGGCTCCGTATGAAAGAAGGAACTTCGATGCGGCATCATTTTCAACAGTTCGACGATATCATACGCCAACTCAAATCGGCCGGAGCGAAGCTCGAAGAGAACGACATGGTATCGCAATTATTTCTCACCCTTCCCGATAGCTACGCCTCCCTTGTAACGGCTCTAGAGAATATCAACGAGAACGACCTCACATTGGAGACTGTGAAACAGTGGTTACTGGCTGAAGAATCCAAGCGGTCTGATAGGATGGAAGATTCAAGCGAAGACAAGGCAGCAGCGTTTGTTGGAGATGTCAAGAAAGATTGTCGTGTCAAGAAGACCAATGGTAACGTCAACGCAGCGGTTGGAAGCAAAGCAGTTTCGTTCATGGTGAACCAGAAGCAACCGAAGGTGCAGAACAAGCGAACCATCTTCTACGTGGACTCCGGATGTAGCGACCATCTGGTTAACAGTTTAGATTGCATGCAGTCGGTCCGGAAGCTCAAACAACCTTTCGTTATTGATGTGGCCAAAGATGGTGTGTCGATTGTTGGGAAATATGGGAAATATGAAGGCGATGTCAAGGGGATTTCCAAAGAAGGTATTCTGTTCCAGATAAAAAATGTAATTTTCGTACCAGAGCTGCGAGACAACCTGCTTTCTGTCAAGAAGATGTCCCAAGCCGGGATTGACGTGTTGTTCACAAGCCGCGGCGGAAAACATCAGGCGCTTATGAAGCAAGGTGATGCGGTGTGGCACAGTTGCGAGGAAATCTCTACGAGTTGGAGTTAGATCTGGACGTGGTACGACCTACAGCAAATCTCTGCGCAGCGGAGGTCAGCAACATCTGGCATCGTCGTTTGGGTCACGCCAGTCAGACCACGATGAATATGTTAGTTCGACACAATATGGTGGAAGGTCTTGGCCTAAAAGTTGATTCAATTGGATTCTGTGACACATGTGTGCTTGGAAAGCAGTGCATAGAACCCTTCAACGGAACTCGTGAGCGAATTCAGCCAACTGTTGCATACTCACCTCAACAAAACGGCGTGGCTGAACGGTTCAACCGAACCTCTAGTAGAAAAGGTGAGAACCATGCTTATCGACTCAAATATGCCAAAGTTCATGTATTTGGGCTACAAATGGTGAGTCGACAAACTGGAAGGAGTGTTGTCCCAACAGCTCTGGTCCTCACAAGTTCCTACCTCACGCTTCCACGGGTCAACCGATGACAAAGACCGCCAGCAAAAGATGCTGGTAGCATAGCCTGGGCAATGTCACCACGATAAAAACATGGATCCGGATCGTGGTGATAGCAAAGTGAGGAGGTGCGACCCTCGAGCGTCTGTTCACCATGGAGGTGCGGCTCAAACAGCGTCTGTCTCGGAGCGAGCGGCTGAATAAGAAATGCTGTATCACGTCAGCTACACCTAAGGTGGCAGCCCCACCAACATGATGTAGGTATCGCGACCCCGGTAAGGTAGCATACTGAAACCCCCAACATTACTCAGAAAAACGAAGAAAGAGAAAACAACGAACGGAATTTTCGGCAACCAACCCGGCAACGAAATAAGGACAATGAATGGAAACTCGGTACTTGGAATGTCAGAACCTTAAATGAACCTGGACGAGCGGGCCTTTTGGCTCGTGAACTGCAAAAAGTGAATGTGAGCGTAGCTGCTATTCAGGAAGTACGGTGAACGTGAATTCCGGGCGGTGGATCCCATCGCCAACACTTCCTTCAAGTATCATATCTATCACAGCGGTGGCGATAGGGCAGAACATGGAGTAGGGTTCATAGTGATCGGGAAGCAGATGAAGCGTGTTATGCGGTGGAGACCGGTAAGCGACCGCATCTGTGTATTAAGGATTCGGGGCAAATTCTTCAACTACAGCCTGATCAACATCTATGCGCCAACCAACGATAAATCCGATGGCGTGAAGGACGCGTTTTATGACAGTCTCGATAAAACTTATGATGAGTGCCCAAAACACGACGTGAAGATTGTAATCGGAGATGCAAATGCGCAGGTCGGGAGGGAAGATTTCTTTCGTCCAATCATTGGTACAGAGAGCCTACATACAGTAACCAATGATAACGGCCTGAAACTGATAAACTTCGCCGCTGCTAGAGGTATGGCCATCAGTAGCACCTACTTTGCACGCAAGAATATCCGAAAGCACACCTGGAGACACCCAAATGGCGAAACTTGCACCCAGATCGATCACATGTTGGTGGATGGCCGGCACTTCTCAGATGTCATTGATGTAAAGACTTTTAGGGGGCCTAACATTGACTCAGATCATTATCTTGTTGTCTGCAAAATTCGGGCGCGTCTATCGACCGTTACGAATTCAACGAACCGGAGATCGATGCGTTTCAATATCCATCGCTTGTCAGTAGAAGGTGTTGCTGCAGAGTACCGCCAGAAGCTTGATGAGCGGATTAGCGAAATCAACGTGAACGAGGACCTCAACAATCTGTGGAACACAATCCACGGAGCGGTGAACACAACAGCACAAGAAGTGATAGGTACAGCTCAAAGACGACCACGTAATGGCTGGTTTGATGAGGAGTGCCAGAGGTTGACGGATGAGAAGAACGTTGCCAGAAGCCGGATGTTAGTGTCTGGTACCCGGCTGAACAGAGAGCGGTACAAGGTAGCAAGGGCAGCTGAGAAACGAACCCACCGCAGAAAGAAAAGGCAATACGAAGAACGCGTGATTGCTGAGGCGCAAGAAAGTATGGAACAGAACGATATGCGAAGGTTCTACGCGACTGTCAATGGTGTGCGGAGTAAAACAGCGCCATCTCCCGCCATGTGCAATGACCTTGAGGGGAATTTGCTGACAGATAAAACAATGGTGGCTGCCAGGTGGAAAGAACATTTTGAGACATTGTTGAATGGAGAGAGTGAGGGAGTATCGAGGAACAGAGTAAACATCGCAGACGACGATCAAGCTGTGGAGCCTCCAACGCTAGACGAGGTTAAAAAGGCAATACGTGAGCTGAAAAACAATAAGGCTGCTGGGAAGGACGAGCTCCCGGCCGAACTTTTCAAACACGGAAGTGAGCAGCTGCATCAAGCAATCCACCGTATTCTAACGAAGATATGGGAGGACGAAGAACTGCCTGCTAGCTGGTTGGATGACCTCATTTGCCCATTATTCAAAAAAGGGCACAGACTCGAGTGCGCCAATTATCGAGGAATAACTCTTCTGAATTCGGCGTACAAAATACTGTCACGCGTTCTGTTTAACAGATTGAGACCGCTTGAGGAGTCCTTCGTCGGTGAATACCAGGCTGGTTTTCGTGAGGGCCGATCAACGACGGATCAAATGTTTACCCTGCGTCAAATCCTTGATAAATTCCGGGAGTACAACTTGCAGACTCACCATCTGTTTATTGATTTCAAAGCAGCATACGATTCAGTGAAGAGAAATGAGCTTTGGCAGATTATGCTAGAACATGGTTTTCCGGCGAAACTAATTAGACTGATTCGCGCAACGCTAGATGGATCGAAATCAAGTGTAAGGGTTGCAGATGAGATTTCGACCTCGTTCGTGACCTTAGATGGATTGAAGCAGGGTGATGCACTTTCAAACTTACTGTTCAACATTGCTCTTGAAGGAGCGATTAGGAGAGCTGGTGTGCAGAGGAACGGTACCATCATCACACGATCGTACATGCTCCTTGCCTTTGCGGACGACATCGATATCATCGGAATTGACGGTAGAGCAGTGGAAGAGGCGTTTGTGCCTTTTAAGAGGGAGACAGCGAGGATTGGGCTCACGATAAGTTCTACCAAAACGAAGTACATGGTAGTCGGTAGACAGCGTGGGAGCAATAGTGGTGTTGGTAGTGTAGTGTTGTTAGATGGTGAACAATTTGAGGTAGTGGAAGAATTTGTGTATCTTGGAACACTAGTGACATGCGATAATGATGTTACCCGCGAGGTGAAGAGACGTATTGCAGCTGCAAACAGGGCCTTTTACATATTACGTAGCCAGCTGAAGTCCCGTAGCCTGCAAACGAAAACGAAATTCGCTCTGTATAAGACGCTGATACTTCCGGTAGCCCGCTACGGCCACGAATCGTGGACGTTAAAAGAGTCTGACCGGAGAGCATTTGGTGTCTTCGAGCGTAAGGTGCTGCGAACAATACTCGGCGGTAAACAGGAGAATGGCATCTGGCGGCGTCGCATGAATCACGAGTTGTACCAAGTGTATAACGGTACGGATTTAGTGAAGCTTATAAAACACGGCAGACTACGGTGGGCTGGGCTTGTAGTGCGGATGCCGGAAGAACGACAAGCAAATATTATATTCAGCAGAGAACCCGGTAGAGGTCGTCGACTCCGGGGTAGACCTCGGACACGTTGGCTATTTGCAGTTGAGGAGGACATCAGGTCGCTAAACGTTCATGGCGACTGGAAGCGATTGGCTCAGGGCCGAGTCCAATGGAGAAGAGTACTTCGTTCGGCGTTGAATCAACCTGGCGATTCGTAGCCCATCAAGTATCAAGTAAGTATGTATTCGGAGGCAGCACTTACTGGAACGTACTTGTTGAACGCTTTCGGATAATGGTACACCTGCTGAGCACTGCGAAACCTGATCTCTCCAAGCTGCGTATCTTTGAATGTAAAGAGTTTTCGTGGGTTCCAAGCCAGCTGAGGAAGAAGTTGGACAATAAGAGTCGGGAGGTGGTCATGATTGGCTATGCTCCAAATAGCTACCGCTTATGGGACAGAAAAGTAAGAAAAGTATTCATCTCTCGTGACATCAAGTTCGATGAAGTTTCTTTACCATACGCAAATGAAGAAGATGAAGGCTCGAAGGTTCCCTTAGTGATTCCCATGCTGTATCCGCCAGAGGGAACAATTCGTCAGCCGAACAAGAAGCAGTAGCTGTTATCGAAAGCGAAAACGAAGATGAAGTCGATCCGGATACGCAAAGCACCATTGATCTGGATGAAGAACCAACCGAAGAAGCTCCATCCGAAAACCCTGGGGTGCTCTCTTCACAACATAGAGTCTGACACTAGACACAGTGAACGGGAGCGCAGGCTCCCAGGTAAGTTACTTGACTTCTTTACTGGGTTTAGAGCAACATCTGCTGGTAAAATTTCAACTCTCCCAAATCCCCCGGAATCGTACGCCGAAATCGAAGATCGAGAAGATCGACAGCTCTGGATGACCGCAGTTAGAGACGAGTTAAAATCTCTTGAGGAGAATAAGGTGTGGACGACGGTGGAATGCCCTGCCGGTGTCAAGCCCTTGCAGTCGAAGTGGGTATTTCGCGTGAAAGAGGATCAAGAAGGAAACCATGTGCGATGTAAGGCAAGACTGGTAGTCAAAGGTTTCTTGCAGAAGGCTGGCCTGGCCTACAATGAAACATATGCGACCATTGCGAAGTTGACGACGAATCGAATTGTGCTGGCCGTAGGCGTACAAAGGGGATTCCAGTTCCATCAGATGGATGTCAAGACGGCGTTCCTTCATGGTAAGCTACAAGAGAGAATCTTCATGGCTGTTCCGGATGGCTTCAAGGCAGACCCTGGGCTGGTGTGCCAGCTACAGAAATCGTTGTATGGTCTGAAGCAGTCTCCTCGTTGTTGGAACGAAAAATTCAATCGAGCGCTGCTGAAGCTAGGTTTCACACGTTCCAAGCAAGCCTATTGCCTATACACCCGTATCGACAAGAGGGGGAAAGACGTTGTTTTCATCGTGCTGTATGTCGATGATCTCCTGATAGCAGGTATGCAGCTGACCACCATAATGAAGCTGAAACGCGAACTGTCGGCGATGTTTGCAATGACCGATTGTGGAGAGTTGACTCACTTTCTTGGGATGAAGATACGGTACGATCAACAAAATGGTAGAATGATGCTGTCTCAAGAAACCAGCCTGGAAAAGATCTTGCAGAAGTTCGACATGGCGGAGTGCAATGCAACAAGGACGCCAATGGAGAAAGGATTGAAATTGGATCGTCAAGTGGCCGAAGGTATTCAAGAACCGTACTGTGAATTATTGGGAAGCCTGTTGTACAAGGACGGACATTTGCTTTCCTATCGGATATCTTGGGAGATTCCAACTTCAACCTGCACAACAACATTGGACAGCTCTGAAACGGGTTGTACGATACTTAAAAGGATCGATGGAGTGTTGCTTGACGTTTACTAGAGACAATCAAGTGACGCCACTCATCGGGTTTGCGGATTCAGACTGGGCCACCGATACTGACGACCGGAAATCAGTAAGAGGATTTGTTTTCCGTGTTTTCGGATGTACTGTTGCGTGGCCAAGCAAGAAGTAAACAACAGTTGCAACTTCTTCAAGCGAAGCGTTGAGTGCTGCAGCATCGGAAGCAATATGGCTATTGTGTAACCTGACTTATAACGAATATTCGTTGTATACGAGTACCCCGAATACAACGTATGACTCGTCTAATTTTGCATAGCATTTGCAATGTAAACTTTAGACGAACTTTACGTTGTATTCGGGGTACTCGCACAGATAAACAGACATAACACTCGCAAGTTGTTCATCGAACAAGCATTTAACGGTCAATTAAAAAGTATCGTAGTTGGTAGTACCGCCACCTGTAGCGCGCATAGTCAATTCTCTTGCGTTTGACGTTTACACACTACCGCCATCTGTTCAGCGTACTACCCACCACAGTGTACTCAACAGATGGCGGTAATGTTTTAGCGACGATGTTTTACAGTGAGAAATATTCAATGCGTTATGTCTGTTTGTCTGTGGTACTTGTATACAACGTATATTCGTTATAAGGCAGGTAGCACAGTAGTCGGTGTTCTAGACGATCTCGGTGAGCTGAACTTTAAACCAATCACCATATACGAGGACAACCGTGGATGCTTTGGTATGACCAAGAACTTGGAGAGTAAGAGAGCCAAACACATCGACATGTTGATCATGTCGCTCTTTTTTGCTCGGTTAGTGGCCACCCTGAACCAATTCTATACTTTCATTTCCTCAACATTCACCTTAAGTCTGATAATTGGCATTCGTTAATCACTTAAACTTTCCTAAATTTTTGAAAGGTTAAATTGAATGTATTTAATTTAGATGTTGTTTATTCAATTGGACCATGTTCCGAAGTGATTGATAACGTCCTGTTATCATTAGTGCCTGTTAAAGTTGGTCTGCACATATCGAACATCTCTCAGCCTTTTGAATTGATAGCTATCTTTACACTTTCTCGTTAGAATAAAGTGCGGCAAGTTTGTTAGGGGCCATGCAAAAATTACCTCCACAACTTGTACGAACTGTTTACAACCAGGGGGTGTAACGCATCTACAAATAATAATCAGCTAACAGTTTCGACAAATTGACGTTTGAATGTTGGATTACAAAAGCAAATACGTCATTTTGAAAAAAATTACCTATATAATACAATAATAGTCATTCGTCCTTGAATTATGACTCCTATTCCCCGTCTTGGACATCCCAAGGAAATCCACACCTATTCAAGAACCTGCCGACAGAGCCAAAACTATTCCATGCATGCCTCTTCAACCCTCACCTAACGTTAATGGAAGCAAATCCATCACAAGAGTCTCCCTTTTGCGCTCTTGACTCCAGTCAAGCGAGGGCGTATTGAATAATAAAAATAAGATCAGGTTTTTTTTTCGGCTTCAAGCCGGAGTGTGTCACCCATTTACGGTGGGCAGCTGGCAGCGGACTGGGGGAAGCAACAAGCGGCAAACGGGTGCTGCTGCTGCCTTGCTTCCCTAGCCTGTGCCTGTTGTCACCATGCCATCCCGCAGAAGAGCAAGAGTAGGCGGCCGGAGAAAAGCAAAGCACTAGCGCTGCTGGAGAGCAACAGCAACAACAGCGCAGTGAGGAAAAATGAATTCGGAACCCGAAGCCGGAAAGCACATGACGCATGTTTCTGCGATTATCGGTCGAAACGAGCGGTCTTCCGGGTAGAATTTACCGGAAAACGGAAGGGTCGGTTTGAAATTATCGGAAAACGTAGGATGGTACTTACCAATTGGATGATTTAATTAAAATTTGGTCGATTTTCGGCTCCCGTTAGATTTTGCTCGCTGCGGTAGTTTTCTTTTCTTCACTGACTGACTGGATCACTCACCTCACCACACACCACAAGAAGCGGCCTTTTTCGCTCTTGCACGGACGGCGGAGACGCGATAGAATGCAATAAGCGGAAAAGAGAAAGCAATACGGAATACCTTCTTTTTCTGCTTGTGCAAGAGAGAAAAGCATATGAATACCGATGATGCAGAGAACACTGTCAAACTTTATTTTTTTATTTTGCGACGCACTTTTTGCACTTTTTGACGTTTTATCGCGGAACAGGTCTATTCGAAACGGGAAAAAAATCCTGAAAAACGGCCAACATCGATTTTTCAAGTGAGTGTCCGAGAATTAACGAATAATAGGGTCGAGCCACTAATTTCATCGATTGAATCTAATTTATTCGTTTTCGTTCAAATTCAAATAGTTCCGTAGGGTCTGCACGGACGATGAGATCAACTCAAAGTTGAGTTGAATTCGACTCAATTTTGTCAACAAATAATGTTCACAAAGTCTGCAATTTTGAAGGGGTGTAAATTTTCTTATTGTTTTCAAATCTCAGATCAGGCAAATTTTCAGTATCCGAGTGTTTATGAAATTTGTTTGAGTAGTTGATATTTTCGAAAATATCAAAGTGCAAGAATGCAAAAATGTTAATAAGTCTCAGATTTTTTTATCTAGTTCGTTTATTTGTAAGGCTCAATCGCGTTAGCTTTACGAAACCGATAATTCATTGTTCATTGGTTGTAGCAAAATTGACTTATTTCTATGTCTAGTAGGAGTTGGGCCGAACACTCGCGGCTTACCCGAGGCTAGATGGGTACATTGTCGAAGACTGCGATCAGGGAAGGAGCTTGGGGGAATCTCAGACATTTGATTTATTTTAAATGAGAAATGTTATAAATTCCAGCATTTCGAATATATCTGTCAATCATTCATCTTGGGGATATTCATATAGTGGGGCTTATTACTGATGTCACTTCACGGTGAAAACTTGTCACTTGTCGTCACGGTGAAGTGATTCCCATTTGATTTGTACGGCAATCACGGCTCTTATAGCCACTCCTTCACCTTCCTCAGCTTCCTTCTGGGCACTTTTCACAGTCCAGTCGGTTCCTTTCCTTCGACTTTGAACCCTCAACTTGGTTCGCAAGCCGGTCGCGTACTTCGGTACTTTCCGCGACGGCTCTTCGATCTCTCTCTCTTTCCTTACTATACTCGTGGCGTCTAACGGTCGATGGGCCGTTGGTTTGTATTCCCGGATACCTTCGTATCGGAAGATGCTCCGCGTCTAACCGCGCCGTATGCCGAATGACGGACACTACGGGGTCTGATCACGCCGTGGATGAATTTTTAGCGGCAAACTACGGGGTCTGCACCTCACTCTCCTTCTTCACTTCTTTCACGTCCTCACGGTTCTTACTGAATTTCAAACTTGCTTGAACTTGCTTAACGAAGCCTCGCTGTTGAGTATCACCAATCAAATGATTCTCAACGATGGCGGCTGACCTATTCTTTCTCCTCCTACCTCCTCTCCTCCTCGATGAGCCATCGTCCTTCCACCCTGTTTCGCCTAATCATGGCCCCATTATGCCACCACCTAATGGCCTCCAAATCCAGTAAACAGTGCCATCTGGTGGTAGGTAGAGGATCTTCCTGTCGTTTAGTGGTGTGGCTGTGTACTGTCCAGTGGGTGATTTTGTGGGCAATGGGTGGTGTTGGTAGCTTGTATTCAAACCTTTCCTTGGCATATTGTTATACATAAAATACGAAACACTAATCGCGACAATCTCACTAATCTCAGACAGACAGACCGGTTACATACGGATACTCCATGGACTTCCTTTCAGGCTCTCCTAAGAATTCCCTGGACATCTCCTCAGAATGCCTTTACAAGACACCTTAGAATTATTGTGGAATTATCCTCAGAACTTCCGAAGAATTCTCCGAAAAATTGTATTCAGAAATTCCTTACAATTCTCTTTGAAATCGTTTTAAAATGCTCCTCACAATTCATATTAAATATTCCTTGACATTCCCAAGGTTTTCTCCTTAAATACCCGTAGAATCATACTTCGATCTCCCTTTGAATTTCTCCTCAGAACTCTCTTGGAATGCTCTCAGAATTCCCTTGGAATTATTCACACATTTGCCTAGTAATTATGCATCAATAATCTTTTTAATTTTCTTCTCACCTTGGAATTCGAAGAGCTTCAATTGAATTCCATTTGAAGCTCTTCTAGTTTGCATTCTCCTCAGAATCATCTAGAAATTCTTCTCATAACTCCTTTGAAAATCTCCCGAGCATTAAGAAGGTCTGACGACCTTGGAAGCATTCCATAGATTTCGCTTGAAGTTCTCCTCAAACCTAAAATGGAATTCCGGGCTGAACTCTCTTAAAATACTAATCAGAATTCCTTTGGAATTGTCCTTAGAATTCCCTTTATGATCTTCAGAATTGCCAGAATCATGAATAATTCCTTCAAACTCAAGAACCTTGAAAGTTTTCCCAGACCCATTATTTTAATGATGCAGGTTTTCTAATCTGGGATCTAGGAAATCTTTCAAGGTCCGATATCTGAATCTTCATTCCAGAATTTTGAAAAATTTTCCAAGCTTGGATTACCCTTTTTTTCGAGGGGGACGACTCTATCTACGATGCAGAAAAGATTGTGTTTTGCTGTGGCTAGCTGCGCGCACGCTGAGTAGATAGAAAGAAGATTGATGACGATTCTGAAGATTTCCTGCAAAAAGATGATGCACGATGCAAGTAGATGCGAGAAATGAAAGAAGATTTTTAGAAGATTGATTATCTAGTGTGAGATTTGTTGAGCATCTAGACTTGAGATTTAGATGTGTCGCCCCCCTCACTTTTTTAAGGTAAGTGTCTATGTAAAATTTTCTACATCACTATCTTCTACTACGGTGTTCTTCCGGGGACGCCCGAAAACGTTGACCGGGGTCTGCATTCCATCGAGGAGGCAATACCCACGGCCAGGGAACAACACGTGTCAGTATCCAGACAGGGGAGCAATACTCTGAACCTTGACAGATCTACCAAGGACCTTATAAGACTCCATAACACCATCCGAAGGCAGTACCAACGCTCTGGTCTGCCTGTCCTTAAGACCCACTGTAATCGCCTAGCAAAAACCATCCAAGCCAAGGTGGACCTCAGGAACCAGGACTTTGCTAACAGGATCCGCTCTCTCCCAGATTGTGCAAAGCCCTTTTGGAAACTAACCAAAATTCTTAAAAAATAAGTGTCCTGAATAGAAGGCTGCCGCGATAGGTCAACACTTCGTCAGCTCCGATAATCTCGGACAAAACATCGTCAGCCCTCACGAAGCTGAGGTTGCTGAAAACGCAACCAACCTCCATCAGATTCCCAATATTTTTTCCGAGGAATCCGAGATTACGGCTGACGAACTGTTGGCCTATATCAAATCATCTATAAACATGAAGGCCCCAGGTTTCGACAACATCCTGAATCTGGAACTCAAACACTTGAGTTCCAGATTCTACAACCATCTGGCACTGATTTTTAATCTGTGCCTCCGACTTGGCTACTTCCCCTCGTGTTGGAAGTCAGCTAAAGTCATACCCATCCGGAAACCTGGGAAGGATCCGTCCTCTCCTTCAAGTTATCGACCAATCAGCCTTCTCTCAGGGTTATCAAAACTGTTCGAAAGAGCAGTGTACCACCGGCTCCTAGCATCTGCCGATGAAAACAACTTGTTACTCGAGGAACAGTTTGGTTTTCGGAAAGGTCGTTCG
Organism: Ochlerotatus camptorhynchus; assembly: GCF_037179485.1. Taxonomy (NCBI): domain Eukaryota; kingdom Metazoa; phylum Arthropoda; class Insecta; order Diptera; family Culicidae; genus Ochlerotatus; species Ochlerotatus camptorhynchus. Next base: position 1,283,794 of record NW_027040862.1, on the reverse strand, counting down.
ACTGTCCACCAGCTGACTCGAGTAACAAACATTCTCAGACGGAACAAGTCTGTTTCGAAAACATCTGCCATGGCGTTGTTGGACGTTGAAAAAGCGTTCGACAATGCCTGGCATGATGGCCTGGTGTTCAAATTGCAGCAGTACGGTCTTTCAATCTTCCTAGTGAAGATAATTAACAACTATCTATCGAACAGGACGTTCCGAGTCTCTCTGAATGGCATCACATCGGATGCTTTCAACATCGGTGCTGGGGTTCCACAAGGAAACATCCTTGGCCCCATCCTATTCAACCTGTTCACCTCCGATATGCCGGCTCTCCCTGATGATGGATAGTTGTCTCTGTTCGCAGATGACACATCCATCGTCTACAAGGGTAGGGTCATCGGAGCTCTGACTGCCAAACTTAAGAGAGGCCTGGACGTCCTGTCTGAATATTTCAACAGTTGGAAGATCCGTATCAACGCGGCAAAGACCCAGGTCATCATCTTTCCACGCTCTAAATCTCCCAGACTTGTTCCGTCGGTGAATAATAAGATCTGCCTGAACGGCACAGTGATGGAATGGTCAAAAGAGGTAGTCTACCTCGGCTTAACACTAAACAACAAGCTGATTTTCAGGGAGCACGTTGACAACACCAAAACCAAGTGTAACATCTTGATAAGATCACTGTATCCACTCATCAAAAGGAGGTCTACTCTATCCCTGAAAATAAGCTTGCTGTCTACAAACAAATCATTCTTCCCGTAATAGAATACGGGATGCCAATCTGGGAGAGTTGCGCCAAATGCCATTACCTTAAACTCCAAAGGATCCAGAATGGTCCTTAACAGTCCCCCGCGGACTAGACATTCTGAGATCCACCTCCTGGCTGGAATTCAGACATTAGAAGAACGGAGAGTATTCATCCTGGATCCTGAGATCACATCATCAGATCATACGAGATAAAGCACGTTAGGTTAAGTTATAGGGTAGAGCACTACTTCGTCGTAATCGCCCATTTCCGTTCTATCGATCAGAAAAGATCAATAATATCAATGATTTCACCATGCACAAATCAATAATAGGTTTGTTCTGATGCGTAAGTTCATTAGCTACAACATAAATCCAGTTAGAGCGCATTATATGAATATTTACGCTCATTGTTCTCAAAACAAAAGAAGCGCTCCTAGCGAATCCTCTTTTTCTACGTTTATCCGTAGGACGAAGAAAATCTAATGGCGTTTCAATGCGTTAGGACGGAATTGAAACTCGTAGAACGAATTTAGAATCAAGAAGCAGTGTTAGATTTTAAACAATATCTCAACAATTTGTGACTCTTTATCAAATCCAACGGTTATGGAAAGGTGAATGAATTTAGAAGTCATCTTTGACAGAAATATTCCATTTTTTGTTTAAACTCGTTCGGAAAATAGAGGTAAAGCGTGGGTTGTGCTTAGTAGGACGGAAATTAGATCAAAAACCCTACTCGTAGTTAGGTAGGTTTTCACTTTTTTTCAATTCTAACAAAACGAACAAAACACACCCCCAAAGGGGTATTCTGTAAATTAGTTAAAAAACGCAAATATTCAATCGTCGTATTACGTGTCCTGCCATCAGCAGCCTTCGTTCATCATAGTCGTTCCGGACCTGCTGTCGGATGCGGAGACGGGGTCATCCAACCCACTGACTATGGCGAGTATCCAATGAGACTTGATGATGGTCAGTTATTGCCTGATGTATCTGTGATTTCCAGGGAGAGCAGTCGTTCGATTCCTTGCCGCAAGCAGGACGTCGTGATTTTCTACCAAAACGCCGGTGGAATGAATTCTGATGTTGAAGAGTACCGCCTAGCTGTATCGGATCGTTGCTACGATATTATTGTTCTGTGCGAAACGTGGCTCGATTATCGAACGCTTTCCAGTCAAGTCTTCGGTCCTGACTACGAGGTCTTTCGTTGCGATCTGAATTCTAACAACAGCCGTAAATCTACTGGTGGAGGTGTCCTTGTAGCTGTCCGTAGCGGGTTGGAGGCAAAGGCCATCGAGAACGATTCATGGAACTATGTGGAGCAGGTTTGGACAGTCATCAATCTGGGTGATCGCACACTATTTCTATGCGCTCTGTACATTCCACCTGATCGAGTCCGCGACAATGAACTCATCGATACTCACTGTCGGTCAGTTTTCACAGTTGTCGAAAGTTCCACCATAGAGGTAACTCTAAGACCACTGGGTCCCGAAGAAAATCATTATTATTTTTGGCTCACTCAGTACCAGAACAACGGTCCCAAGCAGTCCCAAGCTATTTCACTCACCCCTGCATGTTCTGCATGAATCCACACACCCCTGATGTTATCTGTCAAACTTTCATAGCGAATCAAAACAAACATAGTGTAGTAATAGAATTTCAACTAGAATGGGGTACGCCATAGAAGTACTTGGGACCAATAGGCTACTCAAGCAGTGAATCAATTTAAAATCTTTAGTTTCCGCCCCCTGGTTCCACTCCAGTTGATGAGATATTCATTTTTGGTGACTTCAATCTGCCAGGCGTTTCGTGGAGTCCATCTCATAGCGGATTCCTGTATCCAGATCCTGATAGCTCTACATTTTACGCAGGAGCTATTAGCCTTCTCGACAACTACAGTGCAGCGACGCTTTCTCAAATTAACCATGTAGTTAACGAAAATGGTCGTAGTTTGGACCTCTGCTTCGTGAGCACACAGGACAGGGATCTATTTCCTCGGCTCCTTGTGCACTAACTAAGCTAGTTCCACATCACCCTCCTCTAATTGTCACTGTTGAGGACAAACTCGTGCGTGATTTCGGCGACTATACTATTGGACTATTCGGAAGGGCAAAGAAGTTCGACTGAACGGTTTAGCGGTAGACAAATGACTAAATTTTCTTTATTACAGGTATCACTTATATACTAGAACAGGGAATCACTGATTGCTTCGATTCGGATACTCTAACACTCCTCCTCGACATCGAATGCTAGAATTCCTGTCGCTTCTCGCAGTTTATCCAACTTCACACTGGTTAACGGCTTCGTCATCATGTCTGCCAACATGTCTTCTGTGGGGCAGTACAGCAAACTAATGATGTTCTTGTTCTTCAGATCCTTGACGAAACAGTACTTCGTATCCACGTGTTTCGATCGCTGATCCACTTTCTCGTTCTCTACCTGCCGAATGCAGCTTTGATTGTCCTCACGTATGCAGATGGGATGATTGACTTGCTTCCCTAGGTCCTTCAGCAATTTCAGCAACCATTGCACTTCCTGACAAGCCTCAGCCAGGGCGATGAATTCAGACTCAGTGGACGAAAGCGCCACACATGACTGCTTTCTTGATGCCCAACTCACAACGCCATTACCGAGGAAGATTAGAAATCCAGACGTTGATTTTCTATCTCGGGTGTCCCCGGCCCAGTCAGCATCGCAATAGACCATCAATGCAGCGTTCGAATTTCGCACCGCGAAATTTCGTGTGTGGACAAGGTACCGCAGCACCCTTTTGGCTTCAATCCAATCCTTGGTCCTCGGTTTACTAACGGACCGTCCCAGAATTGAAGCGCTGATGGAAATATCCGGCCGTGAGTTTACCGCGATATATAGCAAACCTCCTACCAGACTTTGATAAAGGTCGCCTTTTGGAAGCTCCGCCGAATTCTCCTCCTTTTGCTGATATCCGGGATCCATTGGAATTTTCGAGCCCTTGGCTTCCGAGAGACCAAACTGGCCGGCAAGTTTCAATATGTATGCCTGTTGATTTAAACGGTAACCGTTGGCGGATTTAGTTACCTGAATTCCAAGGAACACTTGAATGTCGCCCAAGACTGTCAATTTGAAGCATCGTTGCAAATCGTGAACTACTTCACGGAACTCTATTTCGCTGTGGCACACGACAAGAATATCGTCAACATAGATGAGGATGAACGATTTCTGTCCCTTCGTTGTCCGGACGTAGAGGCACGCATCTGCCACCGACTGACAAAATCCAGCTTTCTTAAAGACATCGTCAATCGTCCGATTCCATACTCTTGCCGCTTGTTTCAACCCATATAGACTGCGATTGAGCCGGCACACGCCCGTTCCATTCGGACCCTTGGTTTCGTATCCTGGCGGCTGCTTCATGTAGACCTCTTCTTTTAAAGCTCCATACAAGTACGCCGTCTTGATGTCCAGGTGCTTCACCAGAAGCTTACGTTCTGCTGCGATGGTCAATAACGTCCGAAACGTAACTTGACGAGCTACAGGTGCAAAAACTTCATCGAAGTCGGTCCCATACTTCTGTGAAAAACCTTGCGCAACCAGCCTGGCTTTATACCGGACAACGTTTCCTGTGGTGTCTTCCTTCTGCTTATACACCCACTTGCATCCAACGGGCTTGTGGTGAAGATCAACAATCTCCCAAGTGTCATTCTCCATCAACGACCGGAATTCCTCATCCATCGCTGCCATCCAATACTCACGATTGATCCCATTGATTGCTTCACGGTAGTTTCGTGGCTCTCGTTCGCCACTAGATGCTGCTTGGACTGTCTCACTATATCGAGCTGGTCGGATACCTTTCGTGGTTCGGCTCGATCTCCTGACTTGACATGTTTCATCGTCGTCGTCCTCGATCAATGTGGCATCTCCATCATCCGATTCGTCATCGTATTCTGAATCGTCCGACGAGATACTTGAGCTCTCATCGTTCGAATTTTCTTCCTCGATCTCACCGACTGGATTGACATCAGTGTTGATTGGTTTGCTGAATTCGAATTCAATCACCTCTTCCACTGGTAGCGATTCCACTGCCCGGTCCAAGGAACGCTCGGACACTTCCGACGCGGTGTGCTCCTCCTCAACGAAATTGGCATCTCGGCTGACGATTACTTTCCTTGTAGATCGATCCAAAAAACGATACGCCTTATGGTCCAACGAATATCCAACAAACGTTAGCTTCTTTGCTGTCGGATTCATTTTCTTGCGCTTTTGTTTGGGGACGTGAACGAATGCAGCACATCCAAATGCTTTCAAATGCGCTACGTCCGGCATTGTTCCAGTCCAAAGCTCGAACGGTGTTTTGGGAATTGACTTCGATGGTAACCTGTTCTGTAAATAGACAGCAGTACTTACGGCTTCTGCCCAGTAGCACTCCGGAAGCTTTGCATCGAATAACATGCAGCGACTCATCTCGACCAGGTACCGGTTCTTCCTCTCGGCGACTCCATTTTGCTGGGGAGAGTAGCTGGCGGTAAACTGTGGCTTGATTCCTTCTTGCTTGTAGAATTTCATCAGCTCGTTTCCGGTGTACTCACCACCCTGGTCGGATCGGATGGCTTTCGGCTTTCGTCCGAACTGGGTTTTCACGTATGCCACATATTCCTTCAGCTTCTCTGGAACCTCCTCCTTCTTCCGCAGCAGATACAGCACACAGAATCGACTGTAGTCATCATGAAGTACCGATAACCAGACACTGATGCATTGTCGATCGGGCCACAAACGTCTGTGTGCACAATGTCCAGCATTGCACGAGATTTGCGTTCGACCGATTTAGGGAATGACTTTCTGCATAGCTTCGCTCGCTGACAACATTCGCATCCTTGCTTGACTCCGCAGTCGTACACCTTCAAGCCGGTCACCAGATTCTTCTTCAGCATCACGCTTAGAGCTTCAGGATCCCGATGTCCAAATCTTCGGTGCCAGACGTGCTGACAATCAACTTCGTGGTGGTCGTTCACAGCCATCGAAACTTCACAAGTCGTTTTCACCTTATAAAGGCCACTTGTTTTCTCGGCGACAATTGCCACGGTACCACCAACAAGAACACGACATCCTCCAGCGTCGAACATCACAGCAGCTCCCTTCTCTGTGAGCTTTGGCACTGACATCAGGTTCATTTCCAAGCTTGGAACAAACAACACGTTGCTTAGAGACACATCGGTTGTTTTTCCGTCTCCATGGTAACACGAAATTTTTCCGCTACCAGCACCTTCGACCTTCGCAACTTTTCCATCAGCCAGAGTAACGGTTTTCACTTGGCTCTTCTGGATTTCCTCGAAAAAATCGGAGTCACAGCACATGTGCGCGGACGCACCTGAATCCACAATCCATTCCGCATGGTCCGATTGCTCATGCACTCCCAAAGCAAACGTAACGGTTTCGTTTTCACTGCGCACGCTTTTCACCTTCGGGGATTTTTCCTTACCGTCAACCGATTCCTTCGCATACAGCCTGCATTCCGATTGCTTGTGTCCAGGTTTGTTGCAGAAATGGCACGTTAACGGCTTCTTCTTCTTCTTCTTCTGGAATCCTGCTTTCATCGCTGAACTTGAAGAACCTTGACTTCGTCTCTTCGCCACTTCATCTAACAGCTTCCCTTTCACCAGCTCCAGTTTCAGCTCCTCATCGGACCGGCTTTCCAGGGCCGTGGTCAACGTATCGAACGAATCAGGCAGGCTCCTAAGAACGAGGGCGACCATTAACGCTTCACCCAGGTTCAGTCCAGCGCACGACAGCTTCGTGAACAACTCTTCCAGCTCGAAAAGATGATTCTGCATGTCGTCCCCGTCGTTGAATGATATGTTGCAAATCCGTTTCAGCAGCGCAACCTTGGAACAAAGGGATGTTTTTTCGTGGTGTTTCTTGAGGCTTTCCCAGGCTTCCTTGGCGTTCTTCGTTTCGCGAATCAGCATGTGTTGTTGGTCTTCGACAAGCAGCGCAATCGTCGCTCTTGCCTTCCGGTCACCGGATTTCCAGCCTTCCGTCACCGGTTCTGGAGCCGCGTCTTCGATGTACCGCCACAGGTCCTCCCTGGTCAGCAGCATCTCCGCCTTGAACTTCCAAACCGAATAGTTGGAATTGTTCAGTTTAACAACCGACACTTTGTTGCCTTCCATGGAACTTCCAGAATTTTCACACTGAAGTGAAAAAAAAAATCTTCAAACAAATTCAAACGTTGCTATGCGACGGTTGTCCTGGGCCCATAACCTATTGGACTATTCGGAAGGGCAAAGAAGTTCGACTGAACGGTTTAGCGGTAGACAAATGACTAAATTTTCTTTATTACAGGTATCACTTATATACTAGAACAGGGAATCACTGGTTGCTTCGATTCGGATACTCTAACATATACTGCTACGGTCTCTTATGACTTCCGTAAAGCTGACCACCGTAGCATCATAGATGTGTTGTCTAGCATGGTCCAGATGACGTTGAGGCTGCAGCGCAAACCTTTTCACATGTCTTGGCATATGTCATTGACAGACACGTCCCGAAAAGAACTCACCACAAAGTGTCTCACCCTCCCTGACAGACGAGAGAGCTACGTAGGTTGAAGTCAATCAAGAGAGCAGCATTGAGTAGATTTAGGAAGTATCGCACGCTTCCTCTGAAACTACATTATGTGAGGCTGAATCACATGTACCAGCGAGTCAGTCGTGAATGCTTTTCAAGTTTCCAACAAGGCATCCAGCGCAAACTGAAGCTACACCCGAAATCCTTTTGGAACTACGTGAACGAGCAACGCAGGGAATCCGGCCTCCCATCGTCTATGGAATTCAACGGAGAAGTTGCTGCCACTGTTCAGGATATATGCCACCTTTTTTTCCGAAAAGTTTGCCAGTGTATTCACTAATTAGACACTAACTGGCGACCATATTAACCTGGCTGCCAGGAACGTTCCAGTAAACGATCAAACGCTGGGTGCATTTGATGTTAATGCAGAAATGATTTCTAAGGTCGCGACTCCGCTCAAGTCATCCTTCAATCCTGGGCCTGATGGAGTTCCATCTGTATTTTTGAAGAGACATATTGCTAGCTTGTTAATTCCGCTTCTTCGCCTGTTCCGAATGTCTCTCTCAGGTGGCATATTTCCATCTTGCTGGAAATCTGCGCACATGTTTCCCGTCCACAAAAAAGGAAGGAAACGAGCTGTGGATAACTATCGAGGAATTACATCGTTAAGTGCCGTTTCGAAGCTATTCGAGCTAGTGATTATGGAACCGTTGCTGTCCCATTGCAAGCAGTATTTGAGTGCTGATCATCATGGGTTTACTGTCGGCCGCTCTACAACTACCAATCTGCTGTGTCTCACATCGTATATAACCGAAAGCATGTCGGATCGGGTTCAAACGGACGTTATTTATTCAGACCTATCCGCAGCATTCGACAAGTTGAACCATGCTATTGCGATTGCTAAACTCGGCAGACTCGGTGTATGCGGTAATCTTCTGAGTTGGTTTCGATCATATCTTACCGGTCGGCAACTAAAAGTTGCCATAGGAGATTGCAGATCAGCTAGCTTCTTCGCCACATCAGGTATACCTCAGGGAAGCCACATGGGACCGTTAATTTTTATACTGTACTTCAACGACGTGCATCTGGTCATCGAAACTCCCCGGTTATCATATGCAGATGACCTCAAAATCTTCCTACGAATCTGCTCCATTGCTGACTGTCACTTTCTTCAACGTCAACTGAATGTATTCGCTAGTTGGTGCAGGTTAAACAGAATGGTAGTGAACCCAGCCAAATGCTCCGCTATTACGTTCTCACGAAAACAACAACCGATAATATTTAGCTATGACCTGCTTGGCTCGACAATCGAACGCGTGAATCAGGTGAAAGACTTGGGTGTGATCTTGGATTCGCAGCTTTCATTCAAGCAACACATTGCATATGTTGTTGATAAGGCGTCAAGAACTTTAGGGTTCATTTTTAGGATAGCTAAAAACTTCACTGATATCTACTGTCTAAAATCTCTCTATTGTTCGCTTGTTCGATCGACGCTTGAGTATTGTTCAGCGGTTTGGAACCCAAACTACAACAACGGTGCCGAGAGAATTGAATCTGTTCAACGTCGCTTTCTTCGTTTTGCGTTGCGTAGATTGCCTTGGAACGATCCGTTTCGATTACCAAGTTACGAAAGCCGTTGTCAACTTATCGACCTAGAACTTCTCCGGACTAGAAGAGACACAAGCAGAGCCCTAACCGTGGCCGATATCCTACAAGGAAGGACAGATTGTGAGGCTATGCTGAGGCAAATTGACCTGAATGTTCAACCCCGACCGCTTCGTAATAACCTTATGCTAAGACTGCCTCTACGTCGCACAAATTATGGAGCGTACGGTGCGCTTTGCGGACTGCAGAGAACATTCAACAGAGTTGCGTCTGTTTTCGACTTTCATCTCTTCCGTGATGCGCTTCGTCGAAAGTTTTCTTCTGTTTTTCGCCGGCAGGAGTTAAGATATTGACTATAAGATATACGTTTTTTAATGTTTTTTTTTATGTTATGACCATGCTTGAATGTATTTTTTTTTACCATAGTTGTTAAGGTTAAAATCATTGGGGCTTCATCCAGCCTGTTGATGTAAAACAACAATAAACAATAAACAATAAATCCTGATGAATGTGGGCGTCTTAGTGGAATACCTGTATAATGAGAGAGAGAAGGATTAGTATTTTCCATTTAATTCCACTACTTTATTTGCTTATCCTTGACAGATACGCGTATTTCGTCTACAATGTGCAGACTTCTTCAGTGTCTTGTACTAATACTCGACTATTAGTACAAGACACTGAAGAAGTCTGCACATTGTAGACGAAATACGCGTATCTGTCAAGGATAAGTAAATAAAGTAGTGGAATTAAATGGAAAATACTAATCCTTCTCTCTCTCATTATAATAAACAATAGAATACGGGATGCCAATCTGGGAGAGTTGCGCCAAATGCCATTACCTTAAACTCCAAAGGATCCAGAACAAGATCCTTAGGATGGTCCTAAACAGTCCCCCGCGGACTAGAAATGCTGAGTTCCACCTCCTGGCTGGAATTCAGACATTAGAAGAACGGAGAGTATTCTTCCTGAAAAGGTTCAGAGGCACCTGTCTGAGATCAAATCATCAGATTATACGTGATCTAGCACGTTAGGTTATAAGTTATATTTGTAGGTTAGGTAGGTTTTCTCTTTTTTCAATTTAAACAAAACACACCCCCAGAGGGGTATTCTGTAAACTAGTTGAAAACGTAAATATTAAATTAGAATATCAAATTAAATAAAGATGAAGACCCAGGTAGGCTAATCAATTAAAATGTTAAATCAATGTACTATCATAATCAACAGAAATAAACATAACTTTACTAGTACTTCTACATCAATAAAAAAGCTATAAGTAGTGAAAGACCTACCAACCCCATTCTCAAACTTGAAATAGTCTAAAAATATTGATCTTGGTGTCTTCGGCGCACTTATTTCAACGGAAATCAAGCTGAACATTGCATTAGGTCCTAAGTGGCATTGATCGATTCTCTTCGTCGACTTTCTCTTTCGTTAATAACTTGAGCACATAACCGTTTATTGTTGTGTTACGTATTACGTGCAAGATAAAAACTTCTTTTATCGATCTGTGCTGAAAATACTTGGGAATCACCCCTATTCTGCATTTCCGTTCGGAACGAATTTCCCATACAAAAAAAAAATCCGTTTCGAACGTAATGCAGAGTTATTGCACATTTATCGCATTATCGCAAACTCGACACTACTTTGTCGAGTTTGATAGGCAAAAATGTGCAATAACTCCATCAGGTTTCGTTTCGGACTGAAAAGAATGCTAACTCAGCTTGTTTTAAAACTAATTTTATTTGATATTTTTATGTTTCTTTTTCAGATTTTACACTTTTTTTTTTTGCTCATTTTATCTATCTTTTCTGTTCTGTTGATGTTTGTCAATGTTGCGGTCAGAAAATGTTTCATCAATTTATATTAAGCGATTATCATATTTTGAATCTACGGTACTAATTTTCTAAAGTTGTGGCTGCTGCTAAAAATTCAATTCGGTTATCCATGAGGTGTGTTTTGCCATAATTTGTTTTCCTTTTTTTTTCTTACTATAACTAAGAAACGTTTCCTTTATTCATGTCCCGGAGAACTACTACCTACAACACATTTTACATCTTTTCAGTTGTTTTACTAAGTTTTGTTTTTCTGCCATCGGTTAGCTGTCCTCTAAAATTGCATCCTTATCTTATACGATTTTATTGGTTATACTTTCCAATTGAATCTTGGGTTCGATCTTCCTTCAGGGAAGTTTTCATGTAGGATACTTCTAAATACTTATAACAAATCTCATATCTTGTGATAATAATAAAAAAAAAATAAACGCGATAATTAGATATATTTTTTAGAGTTCGGGAACAAAAGAGGGAAAACCAGAAAGGATTTTAGAAAATGAAGGCTAAACGAAAACTGAACTAAAATCAATTTTTATTGAACTTTTGCACTAAGTAAGAACGTCAAGTTCTCACGATTTATTTAAAAATTTAAGACGTCCACACGAACGTGGCAAAACGGAGTGTTTGGATTTGTGGTAAAACAAAACACCTTTTAGGTACAATATGCAAGATGTTCGAGACACACGGAAAAAGAGTGTGGATATTGGTGTGAGCGGAGGGAGACGAGGGATCCCACATTTACATGACAACACAAAACGGCCGTTGTTTGTTCGTAACGTCCTTCACTTCGACCGGTGGTTCGCTTCCGTCGCCGGAACCATCCTCCTGCGTTGCTCCTTCCTCGCTGGGCAGATCGGTTTGACCTTCCGTGCTTTGCTGTTGTTGTCCTTCTTCCGTCTTCTCCACTTCCTCGGCCTTCTTGGTCTCATCCGGTGTCGTAGCAGCTGCCTCGGTTGTGTCCACCTCCATATTAGCTCCTTCACTGGAGATGTTTGCGGTGGTGGTGGTGGCTTCCGCCTGGACACATTTGCTGGGATCTTCATCGTCGAAGTTTCGCTTGGCGACCGGGGTGCTCGACTGGAGACGAACTCGAGACAGACGATTTTTGAGCATGGTAACCGGGCTGGAGACCATTCCGAAGAAGCCACTGAAGTCCAATCGGGTGCGTTTCGGACTGTCTATGACTTCCTTCACGTCCAGGGCATCGGAAGTGGATTCCGGAGTCATGACCTTGCGCTTGCGCGATGATCCCGGAGCTGGAGTGCGGAGACTATCGTTGTGGATTTCCGAGCCAACGGTCACGTTCAAACTGGACGTGGAATCGTTCGGTTCGGTGGATTTGCGATACGTGTACTGAATGTCCGAGATGGGTCGCGTTCCACGGCGACCGGAAATTGCACGCAGTGGACGGTTGAAATCCATCGACGGGGAAGTTTCCTTCGAATCTGTAGCGCTGCTCTGTCCTCCCTCGCTGACAGTGCTGAGGTTGACGATCGTGCTGGTATTGGTAGCGGCTTCGTGCACTCGGTATGGACTGATACGAGCCCGCGTCGGTGGTGCACCGGTGTATTTAAGCAGTTTGGTTTTACCACCGGTTCGAGGAGGCATAGGAGAATCCTCGTACTCGGATGGTTCAACGATCAGCGATTCCATTTCATCGCCTTCGGCGGTGAATCCTTTCAGAGTCTTCTCGGCGGCCAACGAGGTGTCAGGTTTGGTCTTCTGATCTGGGGTGACCACCGGTGTCGTTTTCTTGCCAGGGCTTTCCGGGGTCTTGACTTGCTCGACCGGAATCGAGTCCGATTGCTGTTGCTTCTGAGGAGTGGAACGAGGACTTGCCCTGGGGCTTTCCTTGACCTTCTTTTCCTTTTCAACCTTTTCTACCGTTTCCTGCTTGGGAGTTTCCGGTTTGGCCAGCACTGCCGGCTCCTCATGATTGCCGTTGGTTTCCTTCTCACTGTGATTGCTACCATTGCTGCTGCCATTGGTGGCTCCCTTGTCCTTCTCGTCCTTTTCCTTATTCGGTGGGGTGGCGGTGCTGATAGGAGTCTTGTCCAGCTTGGTGACGGCTACAACCAGATTCGACGTTTTAGGAGCGTCTTTCAGAGCCGTAGGTTCCTGTACGCCGGCAACCTCCACGACCGGACTCTGTTTGCCACCGCTGGATGACTTGAGCGATAATTTGGAGGAGGCTTTGGCGGTAGCGCTGTTCCCGTTGGTCGGAGGAGCGGGGGACGTCGCACTGCCTGTGGTACCAAGATTCTGGTAGATCTGAGGAGTACGTCGCCCGGAGGTCGGCTGTTGGCTCGATTGCACTTGCAAGGACATTTTGCTGCTTTACTGGTTACACTTTGTCGGGTAAATTTGGCTTCCTGAAAAGGGAACGAAATAGGAGAATCTTAGTTTTGGGTGTTCAATCTAATGGGACATTGCGCGACAGTTATATTATGGGTGCGAACCGTACAAGAGGCAGTGAAGCTTCACCGTATAAGACAGCCATGATGTCGTGAAGCGTTAAAGGGTAACCCAACACCGGCAGATAAACAGACAAACAAAACTGATGAAAGCGAGATGTCGATATCAGTTACAGCCGGTGTTGTATGCTTCTCGCTTTCAAGAACCGGACGGTCGGATCGAACCAAAATCTCTTCATCTTCCAACGAAAAAGAGACGTTAATTCAAAAGATATGTTCAAGTGCTTCACTTTAAGCTCATTTCCACCCCTCATACCGGTAGTTCCAACCAATACCAAATTGGCCTCCGGCCGAAAAACTCTCATAAGTCTATCTAAACCATTTTTTGTATGTCGTATTATTCGACTGTAGCTTTTTTGAATGCTCCTCGCACATGTTCAACGGTGTTGGATTGTGGTGTTGAGGTGGCTGCTTATGGTGGTAGTGATACGACTGAAACCGGGTGGTTGTGTACTAACGTCGTCGGTCGCTCTCGCTGCTTTGCTGACTGAGTATATGTGCTGATACGGATCGTTAATCATCACCAGTCGCTCCACTACTTGCTTGAAACGATCATACGATTCGTCTGTCTGAGTGTGGTGCAGAAATTCACCTCTCTGGTCCATTCATTCGGTCAATGTATTTGAAAATACACTCGTCGGGCAATTAGCTAGCTATACAGAAGACTATGCTTGTTGACCCTTTGCCGGCTGTCTTCACTGGAAGTGTATGGATAGAGAGAGAGAGAAGCCGGTCTAGCCCGCCTTCCCCATTGAAGCTGCCTGTTGCGCGAGCGTCGCTCGAATATGCAAACCAGGAAGGAATGCTACCTTCCTACATATAGCTACTATACACATGGGATATTGTATAGGTTGCATGATTTAAAAAGGAATGAACGGAGAAGTAGTTTGCAAAACATTTGGAAATGAACTTTCCATTCCCGCTTTAAACGAAATTAAAGGACTGACTAATAACATGTCATCATTCTTTCTCTTTAACATTACTGTGGATGAACATGGAACATGAAGAAATGCGACCCTAGATAGGTTTTGCAGTCGCATAACATGTACAGGCATCTGGAGAAAGACAAAAACAAACTCGATCAGACGTGACTTGCATACATTAAAAACGTTCTTTAAGTCGGTATGTTAATTCGAAGTTGGAAAAGACAAAAGGAATAGTACTGATTTATGGTTTTCCAAGTAGAAATGGAATGTTATGGCTACATTCATACGGACAGCGTACGACTGTCACGTGCTGCTAGAGACCAGCGATCACCAAAGTGTGTCCCGCGGTTGATTGGTTCTCAGTTGTTCGTCTTTTTAAAGTGAATAGATACAGCCAACTCTCCATTTCTCGGTATTCCTCCCTATTTCGCTGATTCGAGCAGTCTCTTCAGATGCCTATACATAATGCCGTTCCACGCATATCCACCAAATCTAAATGTCCCATGTTGAAATTCTACGCATAATTGTCCCATAAAGATTATTTTATACTGAATCCGTCATAAACGAATAAATCTGAGTGCACAATTGTGATTGACACAGGATTTATATGATCACAAAAAAACGGTAAGAGGCATTTGAAGAAGTAGGACTCACTATATTGATTTTAAACGATTTATTACAAAATATTTAATACAAAAGGAGGCAAGTGGCGGTCTACTCCACCTACTATCCAAGCTCATGGCACCACGATCTCAGATCCGAAGAATATCGCCGACGAATTAGGGAACTATTTTGCCGTTTTGTCTGCTGTCAGTGGCTACGACAGCGAATTCAACCCCTCCACAAGCAGCATTCGTGATTTTCGAATTCCTCCTGATGTTCCTTCTCTCCAAATCAACGAAGTTTTTACCTTCCGGGAGCTTCAGTTTGCCCTCGGCAGCAGTAGTGGTAAATCTGTTGGGCCGGACGAGATTGGATACCTCTCTCTCGACGGAAAAACGAGGCTACTCGCCCTCTTCAACGATCTATGGCTCACCGACTCGTACCCGGACCTCTGGAAACAAAGCTTGGTAGTGCGCTCACTTGCTGCATGGCAAAAGTGATGGAGAGAATAGTAAATCGTCGCCTCAAGCAGTTCCTGGAGTCAAACGGTCTCCTTGACGAACGGCAGCATGCGTTTCGGCAAGGACACGGTTCCTCTACTTACTTTGCGGTTCTCGGGAAAGTACTTAAGGAAGCCTAGGACAAAGGTCACCACGCGGAGTTAGACTCCAATTTTCTCCTCCTCCTCCTCTACCGTACTTTCCAGGTGACTGTCGGGAACACTCGCTCAAATCCGTTTCCCGAGGAAACTGGAGTACCCCAGGGTTCCGTCATAGCGGTAACGCTATTCTTGGTGGCAAATCAACCGACTGCCCAAGAACGTGCACGTAATCATTTATGCCAATGACATACTCATCGTCGTAACGGGACGAACGACTAAGCGGACCAGGAATATAGGCCAAGCAGCAGTCTCCGCCGTCAGCAGGTGGGCGTTTTCGGTTGGCTTCCAGCTCTCCGTGCCGAACAGTGT
Source organism: Ochlerotatus camptorhynchus (assembly GCF_037179485.1). Lineage (NCBI taxonomy): Eukaryota > Metazoa > Arthropoda > Insecta > Diptera > Culicidae > Ochlerotatus > Ochlerotatus camptorhynchus. The sequence goes on along the minus strand of NW_027040862.1, from coordinate 1,268,118 downwards.
ACGGTGCCATATCTGCCACTCGGGTCATCTGATTCGGGGACCACCGATCACCATCCAAGATCATCCGATTCCGCTCAAGAAAACAGTGCGTGTTCTGGGGGTTGTTCTGGATCCCACCCTAAGCTTCGATCAGCACTTCAGGATGGTGAAAGAAAACTGTCGTAGCCGCATCAACATCGTCAGGACAATCTCCCGCCCGTACCGCTCCAGCAACCGTGAGATCCGCCTTCGTGTCACCCAGGCTGTTATTGAGAGTCGACTTTTCTACGACCTCGAAATGACATGCTTAGCCACCGAAAAGCTCAACCGCATCCTCGTTGCCCTTGTCGCTAAGACATCCGGGAACGATAGGGTCTTTCTCCTCAATAAGGGGAACAGAGCCCCCCGCACTACAGCCAACCTTGACCTCCCCCCGGTGACCAGGGTCCACTGGCATGGAGAGAAGAGTTGGCGATCAAACGTTATCAAAATAGATAAGCGGATTAAAAGTGGATTCAGGCCGGAGATAACTCCGCAGCGATGAGGCGTTCTGTTGCAGAGCTTCTCGGGTCGGTCTATTCAGGGCACGTTCATCGCTTTACAGACTGATGAACCAAATCTAGCGCTCTCGTCGTTGGCTACGTTGATCGTGTTCTTTCGCCTTTCTATTTTTTTGTCTGCCATCGGTGTATCTCTGCCAGACGGGGGCACTGCCTCCTACGGTGGAGCCCTATCTTGTTCGCGCATGCATTCCTCGCCACAGCCCCGTATGTAATTCTCATTTTACATTAAGTTTTTAAAGTGTTATCTGTCTCTCTCGTCGGGTAATCAGAGCCAGTTGTATGGTACGTTAATGTCAAATTGAAACCTTCTTCTGAGGCAGGCCCTAAGTCTAACCTCTTCCTATCTAACGTGATGAACTAACCTAAAAAATAATAATATATAGGGTCCTATTTTAAGATCAAATACCAAAATTTAACATGATATCAAATTCTGACGTTATGTAGCGACGTACTACTTGCAAAATTCACTCATCCACGTCTCTCCTGATGATATTTCCCTTATCAGTGCTTCTACACCAGCCAATTTGGTCGCTCTGGTTGCACTTGAACGCATTTCAGAAATAATCACGCTGGTCCCTATGCCACTGAACTCTGCCGCGCCGGTTCGTGTTGTATGTAGTTGCAGTCATCGTTATCCAGCAGTCGAAGGTGAATCTCCGGGACGTGCGTTAGAAAGCAACACGGAAGCCTCTAATCCACCTAGCACAGTCGAGGCGTTTCCTCATCAATGCAGTCCAAGTCGTCCAGGCCCTGTTTCTGGAGTGCGAGAAGAGGTCTTCCAGCTTGCTCATCAAGGCAAGTATCAATGTAATAATGTGTGTTCCCTGCCTGAAGATGTTTCGCCCCACAGTTGGACTATTTGTTCTGCCACTGCGCACTGTACCTGTAACCAGTGTCTGTTTTTATCATTTACCATCACACGCAAGGAGTAGCGCTTCACCCCAGTGTCGATGAATTGCGTTTGTTTTGAACATCTTCGTAGTTACGAAACGAGCGAAATTAACAAATGAGTTTATTATACATCAACGAATACGCGTTTGTTGATATTCACCAGTGCTCGATTATCAAACCCAAATTTGTCAAAATCAGAAGTGATCCTCAAAAGCAAAATAATCAACGAAATTTTGGGCAAAATGATTATTTTGAATATTGTCGACCACACTGCCTTAATCATCGATATTACCATCAGTTCAGCTTGAGGCAATAATTTGCCGTCGACTTATGTCTAAAAACCACGTTCTTCAGCGCTATATTTGTTTAAAATGAAAATAATCATTTTGCATTTGATCCTCAATATCATCCCGACCAAGATGAAGACGAATATCAATATTAACAACATCAGAGGCGATAATGAGAATCCAGCCACGAATGAAGAAAAACAAATGTTATTTTTGATACTCAGAGGTTGCCTAGATCAAGGGAATTTGTTTATATCAAAATTCAAATTCATCCAGGTTGTTGGTCTATCTGTTAAGGTTTTCTTCATATTCAGCTAAATTGAGTGTAGAAGAAAGGATTTTTATCAGCACTGCCTGTAACATTGAACTTCATTCTGAACACGCTGAGGATGCTTCAAACACTGGATTCCCGGGACACGGTCCTGCATACCGCTGCCTGCAGTCTTCACAGTCGTCCCAGACCCGTTGTTGGATGTAGAGAGAGGGTTTTCCAACCTGCTCTACATAGTAGGCAAGTACCAATGTTGGATTGCCTCTTCCTGATGCCTGTTCGAATTCCAGTGGTATTGTATGCAGCTCTTCGCCTTCCACTACGGCTCCATAGGCCGACAATGCATCTGTTGCAGTTAGCGCTGTAAACGTAGCTCATCTCCTGTGCATATACTACCAGACAGTGCAAAAACCCGTGGTGGAGGTGTCCTAATCGCTGTTTCATCTCGTTGAAGCAGTTATATCGATCCGACACCTGTTTCCAATGCTCTAGAACAGCTGTGGGTTAGAATCACTACACCAAGTCGAGTTATTAGTGTAGGCGTGATCTATTTACCTCCTGACCGCCGCAACGATGTCATTAGTATTCAGGACCATGTGAACTCTATCGGTGCTATTGTTTCCAATTTGGAATTCAATGACTATGCTCTGCAGCTCGGAGATTATAACCAGCCTTTGCTCCGGTGGAGTGAGTCTTTCCAGGTTGAGCCTCAACCGGTTCTATCGGCTGCTAGTTCAACGCTTATCGACGGTTTCGCTTTACATGGCCTCACGCAGATCAATGGCGTATTGAATAGGAACGCTCGCTTTCTAGACCTTGTTCTGTCTAAGGAAGCTGCAACTCTGGCATGCACCTTTTTGGAAGCCATAGAACCTCTGATCTTTCTTGATGCAGACCACCCTGTTTTAGACGTCCTTATGAACCTCCCAGCGCCAATCGTTTTTGAGGATTGTTCCGAAAAATAATCGTACACTGGATTTCCGGCGAGCCGACTGTGTTGCGATTAGTGCTGCTATTTCCGGTGCCGATGCCGTTGAATGTTTCAGTCAAATGATTTGGGATATCATGGCTGAATTTGTACCTATTGCCCGCCCCGCACCAAATTCACCGTGGTCTAACGGTCACTTGTGTCGACTGAAACGGTATAGGGCTAAATCGCTACGAAGATACTGCCAAAATCGTTCGTACATTACGAAACAGGAGGTTGTACAAGTAACGACTATAGGAATCACAACAGATTCCTGTATCGACGATATGTCTTCCGTACGCAATCATCTCTTCGCAGAAATCCAAAGCGTTTCTGGTCGTTCGTAAACTCCAAAAAGAACGAAGTCGGTTTGCCATTGTCAGTTCATCTCGGTGAGCAAACCGCTGAATCTGAAACGGAAAAATGCCGCCTTTTTGCTCAACATTTCGTGAGTTCGTTCAATCGGCCTCACCAAATCAAGTCACGATTGCTATAAGCGGTTCTCCAACAGATGCATTTGAGCTCCGTCCGTTTCACATCAGTGAACATACCGTCAATCTAGCTCTTCAAAGGTTGAAACTCTCGTTTGCTGCCGGGCCAGACGGCATTCCTGCGCCTGCGTCCGTTCTGAAGTTGTGTTCGGAGTCGTTGCTCACTCACTTGGTGGATTCATATTTTTCATATATGTTCCCCGTCTACAAGAAACGTGATAAAAAGAATGTCCAGAATTACAGAGGCATCACATCACTATGTTGCTGCTCCAAAGTATTCGAGATCATCATCAATGAGGCGCTCATGAGCTCTTGTAAAAATTACATCTCCACGGCTCAGCATGGAATCTACCCAAAACGGTCAGTTACAACCAATTTAACCGAATTCGTGTCGCTCTGCGTTCGGACCATGGACTCTTGCGGACAAATCGACGCTGTTTACACTGATCTCAAGGCTGCATTTGACCGAGTAGACCTCAACATTCTTTTGAGCAAGCTTGAGAAACTCGGAGTGTCTGGATCCTTCATGCATTTGACCAAGTAGACCTCAACATTCCTTTGAGCAAGCTTGAGAAATTCGGAGTGTCTGCATCTCGTGGTTCAAATCTTACCTTACAAACCGTTCGCTTTGCGTTAAGATTGGAGCTTCTCGTTCTGAAGTGTTCACGAACGTTTCCGGCGTTCCCCAAGGAAGTAATCTGGGACCCTCTTCTGTTTTCGCTTTTCATCGACGAGCTTTCGTGTCTACTGACGCTCAGCATCAACAAGTGCAATGTGATATCATTTCACTGCAAACAAAACCCGATTTTATTTAATTATTCCATTTCCGGGCAAACGTTAGAGAGGATAAGCCAGATCAAAGATTTGGGAGTAACACTCGACTGTGACCTTCAAACCGCACTACAATGACATCCTGACTGAAGCTAACAGGCAGCTTGACTTTATGTTCAAAATATCTGACGACTTTCGCGATCCACTTTGCCCGGGGGCTGTATTGTTCGTTAGTACGTTCAGTCTTAGAGTATAGAGCTGTCGTCTGGTGCCCATACCAAGCATACTGGATAGCCAAATTTGAGAGTGTACAGAGAAAGTTTTTTCGCTACGCGCTTCGTCATCTGCCCTGGCGTGACACGGCTAACTTGCCGTCTTACGTGGATTGCTGTCATCTGCTTGGAATTGACACCTTGGAACAAAGAAGACGGAACGCTCAAGCTGTGTTTGCTGCTAAGATCATTACCAGCAAGATTGATTCCCCCGAATTACTTCGGCAGCTTTTCTTTTACACACAGTGATTAGACAGCGTAATTTTGTACATCTCGCAGCTCATAATCGGCAATATGGGTTGTATGAACCTATCCGTGCCGTCGCTAATGCGTTTAATGACGTTTATGCATTGTTTGACTTTAATGTGCCGTTAACTGTTTTTATTAAAAGACTGTCCTGAATTAGAACGTGTCCTGTTTTTGTTTACTTATTATACTTATTAAGCTTTGTACAGGATGGTTTGTTAAGAAGGGTACGTCAATCTCACTGAACTGTTGAAAGAGAATGATAGTGTTTATTCCCTCCTAGACTCCGGTTGTCATACCACTCCATCGTCCAGTTCCAGGTCAAATGATCGGTTTGCAACATCAACACAAAATCAATTTTTGTATATGAAAAACAACGAACAGAACTTTCTAGAATACTTCATAAGAATACCATGATAGATCCATGATGAGTTAGCATTAAAAATGTCTTCATTTTCAAAATATATTGAGGGTGGCACTCTTGCCCCTAGTTCCCCTACTTGTAAAATTCCCCCTACCTGATGGTATTGTTAACATGTGTGGGCGAGCTACCAGTTACGCCAAATTGACGATCAAATACATTGTTTAAAAAAGTAATCGAGAAGTCGTGAGTTCAATCGAAGACTACAAATCAAGAAGACTGGCAACTCTTCCATTTTCTCGTACGACCGCTATGAGACAAGTACAATCGCGTCATCTGCCGCTCAAAGGTAAATGCTTCGAACGAATTTGATAGCAAAGATTTCATCCTCAGAAGAAAGGTTTGTGTATTTGTTCATTTTTCTATGCGTTGCCTCCACCTTCACTCAAGCGCAGCGTCATTGTATCTGTCGCTTGGATTCTGGCAAAGTTGCCAGTCTTCTTGATATGATGTCTTCGGCTCAATGCTAAATGTGTTTGCTATTTAAAGTACACATTGGCGTCGCATTAACCATAATCATCCAACTGTTCACAATTGAGAGGAGGAAACGAAGAGCAATTAAAAAAAAAAGGAATTAAAAAAAAATAATTTCATTGATACACATTAGTGAAATAATAAGGTTGGTGTCAATGTAAAAAGTGAGACTGATCTCTTGCAACAGGGTTTTGACACTTAATGTTAGTATAAAGCATGAAAACAAACACATCTGTGACAATGCATTAGGTGCAATGGTGTGGGAGAGGCGTGAGAGTGGCACATCCTTATCACAATTTCAATCATTTTGCTTTAGTGAGTTGAAAACTAGGGCACTGGGCCAAACCATTATGTTATCAGTACACTTAAAACGAATCTTAATCAGAGAGTGAGTCCCATTACTTCATCTTCTCGGATAGTCTCAGTTCGATTGAGGCTATTCGGTCGATGAAACAAGGTAGGCACTCATCTTATTTCCTTTCAAAGGTAAGGGAGCAGATGTGTGTGCTGGTCGAAAGATCATATATGATTACCTTTGTATGGGTCCCCTCACATTGCTCAATCCCAGGCAATGAGAAGGCGGACTCTCTCGCAAAGGTGGGCGCGCAGGAAGGCGAATTGTATGACAGGCAAATTTCACACGATGAATTTTACCATTTAGTGCGTCAGAGTACCTTTTCGAGTTGGCAAACCGATTGGGACACTGGAAATCTTGGACGGTGGTTACATTCAATTATTCCTAATGTTTCTTCGAGAGCGTGGTTTAAAGGCTTGGGCTTAAGTCGTGACTTCATTCGCGTGATGAGTAGACTTATGTCCAACCACTACTCGCTAGATGCTCATCTCAATAGAATAAACCTCGTGGACAGCAACATCTGTCGGTGTGGAAACGGTTACGATGACATCGAACACGCAGTTTGGCAATGTACGGATAATGACGCCGCCAGAGAGCGACTTTTGAATACCCTCGAGGCCCAAGGAAGACAACCCTATGTTCCTATCAGAGACGTGTTGGCAACCCGTGATCTCTGCTATATGCAGTCCGTTTATGTTTTTCTTCAAATGTCTAGTATAAGAATTTAATTCCTTTTGTCTTTTGTCTCTCTTTATTAGTTTTTGTTTGTCTTGTCCCCCCGTCTCGATGAGTCTCATCGTCGCCCACTGGTCACCCACCATAGCCGGTCGAACTCCGGACGAAGCTAGAACAGCACTACCGTTCATACTGGCGACAACGCTCTGATGAGACAACGAAACCCTACCCCAAGCTCCTCCCCTGATCCTATCCTTCGAAAATGTACCCTTCTAACCTCGAGTAAGCCGCGAGTAATCGGCCCAACTCCTACTAGACATAGAATTAAGTGAATTTTGTTACACACAGTGAACAATGAATTATCGGCTCCGTAAAGCTAACGCGATTGAGCCTTCCAAATAAACGAACTAGATAAAAAAAAAAAAAGAGAGTGAGTCACTTTTATTTATTCGTCTGGAGACACTTCTAAACGCGTAGGTTACTCATGCGCTGCGTGAGCTACGCTTTTAGAAATTTCTCCATATGAATAAGTAATAATTATTCACTCTATAAGTAAGTTTCGTTTTCAGTGTACTAAATTGTCTTGCTCTAAATGCACGGCTGATGATATTACCTCAAAATTGAGTCGAATTCGACTTAAAATTTGCAAAAAGTGAGGTTACTCAATGAGTGAGTAAAATTTTCCTCAAATATCGGCTCGTATATCGACAGTGAGCATGCATAAGGGCCTATACGCGATGATCGATTATCTTAGTCGATTTTCTCTTTTGTTAATAACTCGCTAGATTTAACGTTTCTCGGTGCGTGCTTTTGATAGCCAATACAACCTGTTACAACTCTGCATTGAACAAATTCTAGAAAATTGTTTCGCTTAGCTGTAGCAATGCAAAGAGAAAAGAATGAAGAGAATCGATCATCGCGTATTCGCCCTTATGCATGCTCACTGTCGATATGAGAAAAATCGATGAAAACTTTACTTAGTTTACGAGTTGAAACCGATTCAATTTTGAGTTACTTTCATCGATCGTGTGGTTTAAGTGGTGTAACTGACGAGACACGGTTGAATTGTATTTGAGCATCGCCCATGCGACATGCATGCTTTCAGGTCATTCGATATGAAATCTTAGTAGCGGTAAGAGGGGCATAGTGAGCATCCTGCATCAGCTTGGACTTCCGGCCGTTCGGAACAAATTGGTTCGTGGAAGGATCAATATCATAATGATATTGAACCTACTACCTGGCGATCCAGAGCCAAACTGCGGGATGCTCACTATGCCCCTTCTTCCCTATAAGGGATTGTATAGTCTAAGGGACTGTTCATAAAATACGTAGACAGTTTTTGAGCGGTTTTAGACTGTTTATGTAAATTTGTAAGCCCCTTAAGCATTTTGAGTGTTTAATTGCTTCATCAGCTGCACAATAAGTTGTGTATTTAATCATACTTGAACATAAATAAAACAACACCTTTTCAAAATCTGTTTGAACGGACAGACATAAAACAGCATTTCCTCAAGTATGTAAATATTGACCTCCTCGACTAGACGATCAGTGTTTACTGAACGAATCATCTCCCAATGTAAACAAGCTTTTCTCAAGCCTATTTCATCCATGCGGCCATCCAGTCAGTGGATCACAGAACACGCTGAACTCTTACAAAACGCTACAGAAGATGCACAGATAGACGTTTGGGATTCTTACTTATACGATCCCACGCTGTCGCGTTTGCTTCGATCGTAATTTGCTAATTGTGTCACCATGCCGCCGCACCACCAACCCTTTTGGTTCTCGATTTGCCTGCCATTTGTTTCTGCTAGCATTCTTGCCCGATAGCCGTCGTGTCGCTTTGATGAATGTTGCTCTTTTTGGGATTATTTACCTCCCAAGGCTTTCCGCGCGACCATGCCAAGCACAAGGGAAACACGCGTGTTATTTTTAAAACGGTCGTCCGTCGTTGGTCTACAGCAACGAGGGGCAATTATTTGCCGTTTTCACGACGACAGTCCTTCTGTTCTGCGGCTTGATTGTTGAAATCAAAAATTGTCGTACGCAACACGGCACGAATTGTGACGAACCACATGTCCACACGCAGGACTGATGTGTATAAATAGTCGCCTACAAGTTGTCGTCTTCTTGTGAAAGATTGTCTCGATATTGGTTCTTAGAACGCCGCAAAAATTAAGCCAAGGTGATAAACGACAGTAAACAGGCCTACCTCATTGACTCGGGCTTTCGGATCGGCGGATGTCTATACGCACTACGGGTTTGGTAAGATAGCAACGATCTAGCTACTAGGTGGTAATCGAATGTGAGAATGTTTAATCATGGGCCCCGTAAATAAAACAAACAATCAAACAAATCGACAATTTTTCGTCGCGGTTTGTGACGACGGCTGTCCGAGAAGCGAGAATGTGTGAAACAAAGCGGGGTAAAATTAATATACTCCTACAAGCGTAAAAAGAAACAGTAGAAGATAAGCGGTCAGTTCCAGATAAGTGCTGCGTTGTTTGATGTATGTTGTCTACATGAGCATAAACTCTCGCACAAAAATCGAGCGAAGAGCGATTCGAATTGAAATAATAACTGTCACATTCATACCACCATCAACACCATCGAATCATGCCGATTGGTGGTGAGTGTAGTTGTGCGATGTTTTGTTTGAGACATTGGAGCTGCAATGTAAGAAGATTCCAATAACTGACTGACTGACTGACCTTTGACTGTGGATGGGATTTGAGTGCTATATAAATTTGATGATATCGCATTGCAAACGAGAGTTGGGTTACACCGAAAGCTAATCTTTTCCAGTTAGCATTGTCATAAACTTAAGATTTTAATGGTTACTGATACCAAAGTGGACCTACATTGATTTAACCCTGATTTTGACTTGAACAGGGTATCACCACAATTCAAGATACCACAGGTTCGCTTTGCTTCTTGATACACCTTAGAAAGTTCTTTTACCGGTTTTCAAGGTAGTTCTAACACAAAGTCACGAAACAAGTGCTGAAAATCCAAAACAAAAACTAGATGTGACCCGCTGTTAAAGATGATTTTTTTTTTACTATTCGACGGGCCTAGGATTGAATCCACGACATCATACTCGTTGAATAATAACGTCTTGGATTTTTTTTAATTAGAGCAAGATTCCAGTGACTTCCTCTGTCAAGGCAATTTCTGACAATCTTCCCAATTAGCACACTTCCGGAGTAAATTGTGATTAGGGCGAAGCTAGCCAAATGTAAACAAACGGAGATTTTATAGCAATCAGACGGAGCAGAATTCTCTTGTAAATTTAGTTTTAATCTTACGCAGAAATCCCTTGTAATTCTACTCAGAACTACCATGGAATTCTCCTTACATTTGCCCTGGAGTCTGGAGTTCCTCAGAACTAATTTCTACAGAACCTTGGAGTTCACCTTATAAATCCATTACAATTCTCCTCAAAATTACTTTGCAATTTTAGTCAGAACTCTCTTGGGATTGCTTTTTGGAATTACCTAGAAATCCTCCTCAGAATTCGGCTGGAAATTAACTTTGAATCCTACTCATAATTCTCTTGAAATTCTGCTCAGAACTACCTTGGAATTCTCCTTACATTTCAGTTGGAACCTGTAGTTCAACAAAACTTATTTTTTTTTATCTAGTTCGTTCATTTGGAAGGCTCAATCGCATTAGCTTTACGGAACCGATAATTCATTGTTCTTTGTGTTTGTAACAAAGTTCACTTAATTCTATGTCTAGTAGGTGTTGGGTCGAATACTTGCGGCTTACCCGAGGTTACAGGGGTACATTGTCGGAGGATAGGCTGGTTCGTCACTTAAAAAGGGATAGAGGGCTTCAGAGAGCGGCCCCCTGATGTGTAAAGGGTACAATTGTGTTAGACAGAGTTATAATAACGGAGTTGGTTTTGCTGGCAGATATTCAGATAACTTGCGGTGTGTCTAGTAGTTGGTCCTTGTCATAATCCATTGTCGTCGCTTGGTCTTGTGTCCGATTATTGTGGTAATTTTGTTTTTATGTGTAGTAGTTTTCCGTGTTGTCGCTGTGCGTAATTTTGTGCCATCATCCGTCCATTTTCGTGTCCTTATTCGTGCATCATCATAATATAGTAGCTCGTCCGTTTTTGAGGCTGTCGTTGTTGCCAATAGTAGTTCAATCCTTTGTCCGTTGTCGTTGCTTGGGTCAATATTGGGTCATATATCAAATTTGGTTGATCAATCCTGTCTCCCGCAGAAAGGAGAAGAGCGCTGTGGTGCTAGAGGGGTCATAACTCAGGGTGTCCCTGACGCTTGCTGAGATCCCGTATTGCATGCGTGGTCCATTGTACTGGGGGCAGTTGCATAGGAAATGCTACACTGTATGTGGCACATTGCATGTCTCGCATTGCTTCCTAAATGCACCTCCGCCTCCCATGTTGTGAGAGGCTTTTGTATGACCGGTTCTCAGCCGCGATAGAATTACTTGAGATCGGTGTTCAGGCGGATCATCCCATCTTCTGGTGTCCCCTTTAATTTTCCGGATAAAAAGATCTTGAGATCGCAGCCATTGATGACACACTTAAGTTCAACTCTCACATTGACAATGTCATCAAGAAAATTGCCAAGAAGTATGGAATTCTATGTCGACTGAAAAACGATTTAACTATTGCCAGTAAAATACAGCTATACAAATCAATCATCTCTCCTCATCTTGACTTTTGCCCTTCCATTTTATTTCTGGCCAATGCAACACAAATATCGAGATTACAGCGCTTGCAGAATAAAATAATGCGTTTGATTTTGAGATGTAATAGATTCACTTCCTCAACTTTGATGTTAGACGCCTTACAATGGTTGTCGGTGAAGCAAAGAATTGTATATTTGACTATGGTGTTCATTTTTAAAGTAGTTAACGGTTTGCTGCCTCGATATTTGTGTGATCGAATTGAAAGAGGAAGTGACTTTCATAGATATAATACTAGAAACGCGGTTGAAATAAGAACACCACATTTCTTGACTTGTGCTTCACAAAATTCATTATATTATAAAGGAATAAATGTTTTCAATTCGATGCCTAGACATATCAAACGTTTAGCAACACTTACAGAATTTAAAAGACACTGCATTTCACACGTTAAAACTGTCTTTTGAACAGTTATCCAGTGATTTTTTTATGAATTGACAAATTATGTATCTTGACGAAGTTATCTCTAACGGATTATTTTATATGGATAGCTGTCATAACGACTTTTTAATAATTATTGTAGCACTGCAAAAACTATTTCTGTTCGCCACGAGGGTGATGATGGATTTTTAATATTTGATTTTATAGTAGATTAATTAAAAAAAAAAGTAGTCTACAAAGGTTTGAGCCTCGCGCGCGTATTACGGATATAGAGGACTGAATTTAACATTTGATAAAAAAAATGCAATTTTGAAGCTTATTTGAAAGATACCTTGAGTTAGTAGTAAGTTTTCTGGCAAATGTTAGGGGTTCGTGAGCATTCCTGACATTGCTGAAAATTATGATAGCATCAGATTGCGGGGTTACTAGTGTAATAGGATGCTTTGTTGATTGTTCATTAACTCTTGATTGCTTGTAATACTTATGAATATTTTAGGTGGACAAAAAGGCGAACTAAGAGGTGGACGCCTGAGCTTTTCCACATTTATATCGCTGTGAAGCAACTGTAAACTTGAGAGGGAATCTATATCTGTAACTGAAACCAGTTCGATTTTGTTTGCCAACCTGGTTAAAATGTCATATTCAATTATCTTAAAGATAAATCGTCCAGCTCAAACCTTTGTAGGGGTAAGAGGTGGGACCATCATCATCATCATTCATTTGTCCAGCAATTCCATACTGTAGTCACGATCCACCGCTTGATGTCTTGAGCAGGGACTTTTTGGGTATTGAGGTTTGCCTGACTTCCGGATGCCGCCACATGGTAGGCTTTCTCATGAGCGAGCTTCTGGATAGCCTGGATCCAAGGGTGCTTGGCTGTATCGGACTGAAGAACTGTTAATACGCTGGCCGAATCAGAAAATATGGCGACCGGTTTGTTGGTAGGCGAGGTGGCGGCTACTAGTATGGCCGCAGCTTCAGCAGAGAAAACGCTGCAAGGGTCCAGAAGTCGGTACAAGGTGCGTAACTCCGGATCGGATATCCCAATACCTACCCTTCCGCCAGTTCGAGATCCGTCAGTGTATCGTGCTAGGTGATTTGGGTACTTGGTTCATTGTAGTTCGGCCAACGATCTCACTAGTGCGGGGGAGTTGGTTCCCGCCCTAAATCTGTTCTTTATCGCCAAGTCGATAGAAAGTCCGGGTGAGTTCCAACCCCTGGCTCCACACCAGTGGACCCTGGCTACCGGGGGGAGTTCCAGGTCGGCGGCGTCCTTCAGGAGTTTGTTCGCCTCCATAAGGAGGGACACTCCATCACTTGTTCCAGTTGTCTTCTCTGCGAAGCCAACTGCCCTCTTGCAATCGGTAGCAATGATAAATTTGTCAAAGGGTAACCTTCCGCTCTCCACACAAGCTGCAAGCCTGGGGGTGGAGGGGAGGAGACCTGATGTGATTCTAATGGCCTGATAGTATACCGGGGACAGTTGGGTAATCATCCTGTCGGCAGCTAGGCATATCGTTAATTCTAAACTTCTAAACTTAAGACTTCAGCTAAGGCTGGACCCAATGGTGTTTATTTGTTTATTTGGTTCTACATCAACAGACTGGGTTTAGTTCTAATGATGGATTAATCAATACTAGGAAATACAATATAGTCAAGAAGTAACAAGCTGCAAAGGCCGTGAAGTCCAACTTAATTCCTAAAAATATATCACGGAATCTCTGACGCAGCCTCTCGCGAGCCAAGTGAAAATCAAATAAGGAAGCAACACGATTGAAAACCCTTTGAAGCCCATTGATAGCACCATACGAACTATAGTTTGTACGACGAAAAGGTGTCCTCAGCATTGCGTTGTTACGGAGTGCTCGTGGTTGAACGTTAACGTCGATTTGTTGTGGAATAGAAGGACAATCGATTCTGCCCTGTAGAATGTCTGCCACAAACAGGGCCCTTGTCGTATCTCTTCGACTCCACAAACGATCCAGGTGAATTAACTGGCACCGACTTTCGTAGCTTGGAAGGCGATGAGGATCCCTCCTAGGCAAGCGTCGAAGGGCAAACCAGATGAATCGTCGTTGAATAGACTCTACTCTTTGTACACTTTGTATACAGGGCAGGACAACAGTAGATGTCAGTGAAACTTTTAGCTATCCTGAAAATGAATCGATCACGTACGAGATATGCTGGCTGTATGTGAGTTGACAATCTAAGATGACTCCCAGATCCTTAATGTGATTCACACGATGTACGTCAACGCCTTCTAGGTTATAACTGAATGTAATTGGATGTTTCTTCCGTGAGTACGTGATTATTGAACATTTTGTTGGATTTACAACCATGCGGTTCAATTGGCACCAATTAGCAAAAGCGTTGAGTAGGCGTTGGAGAAGGTAGCAGTCAGCGATGGCTCGGATTCGAAGATAGATTTTCATGTCGTCTGCGAACGACAGTCGTGGACCGTCGAGGACGAAATTAACGTCGTTGAAATACACAAAAAAATATCAACGGGCCGAGGTGGCTACCTGGCGGAATACCCGAAGTGACAGGGAACGAAGGAGATCGGCAGTCGTCGATTGCAACTCCCAATTGACGATCAGATAGATAGGATGCGAACCATCGTAGGAGACTGCCGTTTATACCGAGCCTATCCAGTTGGGCGATCGCTATAGGATGGTTCAACTTGTCAAAGGCGGCTGATAGATCAGTGTAGATGACATCTGTTTGCACATGGTCTGTCATACTCTCCGTAATGTACGAAGTGTTCCGTCGATTATGCTTAAAAAGAACATCACTTGTCTTTTAGATCCACTGCGCCGCATATTCCAGCTCTCTCTTTCCGTCTTGCTGGAAAAATGCGGATGTGTTTCCTGTTCATAAAAAGGTAAGCAAACGCGACGTAAACAACTACCGGGGAATCACGTCGCTGAGTGCTGTATCAAAACTTTTTGAATTGATTGTCATAGAGTCCCTAAATGCGCATTGCAAGCAATATCTAAGTATAGATCAACAGGGATTCATAACTGGGCGTTCCACAACTACGAACCTGCTGTGCCTAACGTCTTACATCACAGACAGTTTGATTGCTCGCAACCAAACGGACACAGATCTTACGGCAGCCTTCGATAAGCTGAACCACGAAATTGCGATCGCTAAACTTGATAGGCTAGGGATCGGTGGAGCGCCAACTGACAGTAACTTTGGGTACTTGTCGCTCAGCAAGCTTCTGCGCAAAGTCCGGTATACCTTAGGGTAGCCATTGGTATTTCTCCTTTACTTCGACGACGTTCACCATGTTATCACAGGGCTACGATTATCGTTTGCAGACGATCTGAAAGTTTTTCTGCGCATCCGCTCACTCGCCGACTGCCGTTCTCTCTAGTCTAAACCGACTGGTGGTCAACCCAGCTAAGTGTACAATCATTCAGTGGCGTCACCCTAACCTCAATCTACCTGTTCAACAACTCTCAAAACGTAAACAAACAAAACAATATTGGTTCTAATGGATACAAATCAGTGAAACTAGAAGACCCTATGCATTTTGAAACTGATTTGAATGTAAACATGACCCTAAATAACGTTTTCAAAGTTGTTGAACAGGTAAAAAGTGAGGTTACGCGACGCCACTGCAATCATTACTTTCTCACGCAAGAAACAACCGATTATTTTCAACTACAAACTACTAGGCACGACTATCGAACGGGTGCATTGCGTGAAAGACTTAGGCGTGTTTCTGGACTCAAAGCTGACATACTCACACCATATATCGTATGTCGTCGACAAAGCGTCCAGAACTCTTGGCTTTGTCTTCAGGATTACTAAACTTCACAGACATTTACTGCCGTTCTACGCATAACTGTCCCATGTTCTATGCAATCCTTATGCATCGTGGGACTCTTATGCGTATAACGGCAGTTTACTGCTTGAAATCGCTTTATTGCTCTCTCGTACGATCTACGTTGGAATACTGCTTTGCAGTCTGAAGCAAATTGAATCTAACAGGCGAAAGTTCGTGCCAACATTCATCAACGGCGTGGACACCAAGCTACAACTTGACACAGCGAGCGACATCACGGTAATCTCGAAGCAAACCTGGAACTATCTGGGCAAACCTGCAACCAAGAAACCAACCATTGAAGCAATGAACGCGTCAGGCAAGCCGCTCCATTTGATGGGTGAGTTCGAGTGCGAATCAACGGCAAAACTGCACAAGGAATAATCTGAACCTGCTAGGCATCGACTGGATCGAACTCTTCGCGCTGTGGTCATTTCCTATCGATTCGGTTTCCAACCAAGTGAAGACAAGCTTTTCCTCAAACCTAATTTCTGTCCCAAGCGGCCAGTTCCTTTCAACACAATTCCATTGGTCGATGCTGAAATTACACGATTGGAATCATTGGGTATCATCGAGCCTATCGATTTCTCTGAGTGGACTGCTCCAATCGTGGCTGTACGTAAACCAAACGGTCGGGTTCGTATCGGTGCGGACTATTCAACAGGACTCAACGCGGCGTTAGAAGCTAATCACTACCCGCTTCCCACTTCGGAGGAAATTTTCGCCCAGCTCAATGGCAATTCCGTATTTTTCGTATATTCGACCTCTCCGATACATACTTGCAGCTCGAGGTGGATGACGATTCAAAAAAGCTGCTATACGCATCGGGGTTTATACCGGTTCAATCGCCTCGACTGGTTGATGGAATGATGGAATGGAATATCTGGCGTCCGCTCTTTCATCGACCGGACCTGGAGTCACATGCAGCATCACTCAACAAGCTTTTCCTACGTCTCAAGGAATATGGATTCCACGTCAAGCAAATCCGCTTCTTGGGACACATCGTGGACCGACAAGGTATCCGTCCAGACCCCGATAAAATCAAAACCATCACTGCAATGCCACCTCCATCCAACATTTCTGAGCTGCGATCGTTTCTGGGCGCGGTCAACTTCTACGGAAGATTCGTGCGCAACCTACAAGAATTGTGCTATCCCATGGACAAGCTTCTCAAGAAAGAAACGAAATGGAAATGGACGTCCGAGTGTCAGCAAGTTTTCGAAAAGTTTAAGACAGTTCTTCAATCAAACTTGCTGTTGACACACTACGACCCCAAGCTGCCGATCATCGTGGCAGCAGACGCATCAAGCACTGGCATCGGTGAAGTAATTTTTCACCAGTTTCCCGATGGCATCATGAAGATTGTGCAACACGCTTCGAGGACACTTGCACCCGCAGAACGTAATTATGGACAATCTGAAAAGGAAGGACTTGCGTTAGTCTACGCATTGACGAAGTTCCATAGGTATTTGCTCGCATGACATTTCACATTGTTGACCGACCACAAGCCATTGCTGTCTATTTTCGGTTCGAAAAAGGGCATTCCACTGCACACTGCGAACAGATTGCGACGCTGGGCACTCACGATGGTCAATTACGACTTCGAAATTCAACATGTGTCCACCAACGACTTCGGATGTGCATATTTGTTATCCCGGCCCATCGACCGAACCAATCCACCAGAGGAAGAATTTGTGATTGCAGCACTCACCTTGGAAGAAGATTTGGTAGGCATCCTGGCAGACACAACGGAAAAAGTACCAGTTTCTTTCGCAGCACTGCGAAAAGCTACAGCAACAAATAGCACTCTTCAAACCGTTGCAAAGCATATCCATGCTGGTTGGCCCAACAAAACTCTCTTCGATGCTGAAATTCAACCCTACAACAGACGAAAATCGCTCAGTGTAATCGACGGCTGCGTGATGTTCGGCGATAGAGTCGTCGTTCCCAACATGTTTCGACGAAAGATTAGGTTCGTATGAAGGCAATTGCCAGAAGCTTTGTATACTGCCCCGGTATGGATAACGAGATCGAGGAATTGTGTTCCACAGCTGGTAAAGCTCCGACGAAAACGACACTAGAATCGTGGCCCATTCCAAGTAAACCCTGGTACCTGATTCGCATCGACTACGCAGGACCTGTAGATGGTGGCTTCTTTCTGGTGGTGGTCGACCCGCACTCCAAGTGGCCTGAGGTGCACGTAACCAAATCGACAACAGCGAAAGCCACCATCAAACTATTGAACCAGTCATTCACTACGTTTGGTGTACCCGAGATAATCGTATCCGACAATGGCACTCAATTTTCAGGACACGAATTCCAAGTATTCTGCACCAATCTCGGTATTCGGCACATTGGCTGAAAGATTTGTGGACGCCTTCGGAAAATTCGTTCGGATGGAGTAGAAACGCTTGAGGAAGCGCTGCAAACATTCATGCAAGTATATCGCTCAACTCCAACCAGCGATCTAGGCGGAAAATCCCCTGCTGAAACGATGTTCGGTAGGTCGATATGCACCGTCTCATCGCTGCTGTAGTCTAGCAAGCACACCACCACATCCAGAGACAGACAAAAGCAGAACGACGCTTTCAACAGGAAACACGGTGTGTTTAAGAAGAGTTTCCAGCATGGCGATTTAGTGTATGGCAAGGTTCGTTAAGCAAATTCAGCGACGGTCATCGAGAAGGTGGGAAACGTTAGCTACAACGAGATAGGCATAGGTTGATCCAATCGCATGCTAACCAGCTGAAGAGTCGAGTTCAAGAAACCAGTCGTCCATCAGAACATTCGACGCCACTTTCGGTTTTCTTCGACGAGTTTGGATTGACCGTTCCAGCAGCAACCATTCCTCCAGAAGAACCTGCAACCTGCACCGCATTTAGAGGAACAATTTTTGGACGACTCAGAAATTCTGGAGTTAACGGATTCAGATTTCTCCAATCCAGCATTAGGCGCCGAATCTGAAGGTATTGACGATCTAGAACCAACAGCTACAATTGAGGAGGCAGCCCATCCGGGAACTCCGCTCTTGGAAAGAGGACGGCGTATGATTCAACTTCCGGCCCGTTTCAAACTCTACTGGATGACAAAACCTTAGGGGGAAATGTTGGATCATAGCAATCACTGAAACACTATTGTTCCATCCAAGTAATCACGATGTTCCATTCAAGTAATCGCAGCAACCTACAGCTGCGACCGAGATGGAAAAAAATAGTGATTCGAAGTGTAGATGTCAACCTGAATAAACGTATAGTTAGAAACACTCAAACTTTCTTTATTCTTTGAGAAGAACACTTCAGTTGGCGACGAGGATTTTTCTGGACGCTCACAAGTTCAAGAAATTCCAGAATCGAACCGAGGAAGGATGGCGGCGACAAACGAAGAACTCCAAGCAGCGATTTTGCAGCTTCTTCAGCGGTTGGCCGTTCCACAAGCAACGAACCCAGAGCAGGTTTTGGAATCCCTGTCGACGAACATCAGCGAGTTCTGCTTCGATCCGGAGAACGGCACCACATTCGAAAAATGGTTTGCCCGTTACTCGGATTTGTTTGAAAGCGACGCACGAAGTCTGGACGACGCAGCAAAAGTTAGGCTTCTGCTCCGGAAGTTGGACACGTCCTCTCACAGTCGCTACGTCAACTACATCCTTCCAAAACTACCAAAGGACGTCACTTTGGCGTTACCGTCAAGACACTCACAAAGATCTTCGGCAGACATACCTACGTATTCCACAAACGCTACCAGTGCATGCAGCTACTCAAGTCCGAGGCCGACGACATAATCACCTATGGCGGAAAAGTCAACAGGGCATGTGAAGGGTTCGAGCTCCAGAATTTGAAGATTGATCACTTCAAGTGCTTGATTTTCGTCTGTGGTCTGTGTGGACATTCGAGGAAGGCTTCTATCCCGGATTGAAGGTGAAACGGCTGATGCTCCGGTGACAATTCAAACTCTGATCGACGAGTTCCAGCGGCTCGTCAACATCAAGTCGGACACTACGATGATCGAACATCCATCAAGTTCGAAGAATTCGGTCCATAGCATTTCGGAGAGGAAACCCGGAAACCAGCATCGTCCACTGAAAACGGAAAGCAAGTCCACTCCTCGTACTCCATGCTGGCAGTGTGGTCAGATGCACTACGTCCGTGACTGTCCATTTTCTGATCATCTCTGCAAGGTATGTAACCGCAGCGGTCATAAAGAAGGCTACTGTAGCTGCATCAAGAAGTCTTCAAGCGACTCTTCAACTCAACCTCGAGAGAAGAAGCAGTTCCAGAAGAAGGCCGGTCCAGATTTCAAGCCAAGGGAATTTGACAAGTATTGACAAGTATTGAGGCATGATACGTTAGACTTGAATAAAGTTAGTCTTGGGATCTATTTAAAACTAAATGGAAATTTGCTAACATCTCTAGTATTTATCAAGCTATCTTTCTATTCCGGAACTACTTTTCGGACACATCAGATACCCCTACCTGCTAGTGGTGTTAGTAAGCGTATGCGAGCTACCAGTTACGCCTAATCGACGATCAATTGCATTGTTTACAAAAGCTGATACGTCCCTTCGAAAAAGTAATCGAGAAATTACTTGAAAGGACTACTCAGATTTCACTTCAAATTTTCTCAACAATTCTACCTTTGGAATTCTCCTCTGAATTCCCTTGAAATTATGCCTAGAGTTCCTTGGAAATTCTCATACAGCCTCTCAACACATCTCACAATCTTTTAGAACCTTTTTTTTTGAAAACGATTGATTGGGTAGTTATTAAACGGCTTCATCCAGTTAATCAATCCAAATCATTGGTTCCCCCTGTAGACATCTGTTTTGCGTAAGAGGACCTTTTTAACCTCCGAAAAAACGATCTTCCAGAAGATTAAACAAGTGAATAAGTCCCGACAACAAACTATCAACTTTGCAGCTTGATCCTGTTGACGACAAACGTGGTCGAGTGTGGCTATAGTGCTGATGGTTCGCCACCACGGATGGATTGGTTCAACAATGTGAGTTCCTGTCCCCCTCTAGTCTGAACAGCCTATCATATTAAGAATTGTTTTTGATAAGGGACCACTGCAAGCAGAAAGCATACTAATCACTAAACACCTAATAATTACTGCCACAAGAAACACAAGCTAACCAACAGAACACGTTCCTCCTGACCGCAAGTGGGATCAAGGACACGAGTCTTGACAACGCGAAACAGTAGTGGATAGCCACGTTCCTCTCAGGGAATTAGAAACATCATGTAAAAACCGGTTCCCGTCGGTCGGTACTTGCGTTGAAACAGGTATCTTCCTGTCACTTCTGCGTCTCCATCGCCGGGATGCAATTAGAGACGCGATATTTCCCCCCTCCCCTGCGACAGTTGTGTGGTTTCAATCAAAACAACATCGACCAAGTACCCCCAAATGTGGTTTAAGTTTCTTCAAACCAGTGCCCGGGCAAGACCTTTCGCTGAGAGACAAAACAAACTTTCTCGAATGCAACATCACGTGATGGTATTTTCCGCGGTCGCGGAAGAGTGGAATAAACAACTGAACTTCTTGAGCATCATTTTGACTGTGCATGCAAGCGCAGATCTCCCACTGTCCCCCTCCAATTGTATGAATCTCATATACATAAGAAACGACTGCGGGAGAAAACTTTCTTCTTTGTGAAGCTTTTCTCTATTTGGTTCCGGCCAAGCGCAGCAACGTTTTTTTTTATCGACTCCATAATATTGTGCTGATGCAGCAGCAGCAACTAGCAAGACGGCACAGACAGGTTGTTGATTGTTTACATTCACCAATGGCATTCGGACGCGGAGTTGGCCATAATAGAAACGTGCTTTTAGCTGTTTCTGTTGTGATGCCTTGCTTCTTTTACTGTTGACCACGATGGGGCCTAGCCTTTTCGGGGTCTTCATAGGCATGGTAATCAAGTTAGAGTAGTGAAATAATGATAACGTTTATCAGGGTCTGGGTAGCGATAACTACTGAACTCATTGACTGATTGTCGTTGGTGTTTGAAGAGACACACCTACCGAGTAGTCCCAGAACGACTTCACTAATGCTCGAACATAAATATAGATTTTAGTCTCGCCCATCATTAGTGGAAAAAGTGTGCTCAAATTCTCCGAGCTTTCTCGATGGTGGCAGGTTTTAAGCCGATCATAGATACACATATAGGTAGCGAGCGAGAGCGCGGGGTGATTGACCTTTTCCGCGCACGGTTAACGCGTTCGTTTGTCCATTTCCGACGGCGGGTTTGTGAAATCACGATTTACGTCACCAAGCCGCTTGGTCTAGAATTCAGTCTGTGTTACAATGACCCCATTCTAGAGGAACAATTCAGTCCGACCATCCGAAAGGGTGCCACTACTTCCATTTGCAGGCCATTCTTACCGGGAAGGAACACACCCAGCATTGATTGCCCTGTCGATCGATCGCGATTATGCCATCGCCATTGTCTACCGAAATCGGTGAAGCACATCCAGTTTGGGCTGCCGTGGTACGCAACTATAGCGTCGCGTCTGAAAACATTAATGTTCACGATATCCGGTCCTTGAGTTTTGCGAACCTGGCCTTCAAAAAGATGGAGGCGGTATTTTATGACACACCAAACAGTGCTGCTTTCGCAGGCCACTTTTATGAGACTACCTGCGATGTCCGTTCAGCCCCATTTTCTCGTATTTATATTTACGTGTGTCGCTTTCTCTAACAACATGCCATTCATTCAACGACCCCTCGTCGACTTCCTTTTGGCTAGCTGCTTGCCTGACATGATGATGATTATCAGGTTGCCGTGGATACAGACGGAAAACTGTTATGATCCTTCCTTTTCTAACAAACATAAACCCCGCTGGCGCACCTCCGCATTTTTCACAATTAAATTTTGATCATGCTTCCGTAAAAATCTGAAAATCTGCAGGTTTCCTAAAAAAAAAAATCCTATGCCCCATGATTGCAACATAAAAATCTTAATTTTCTCATATTTCCATCATGCTCGCAACAACGACGTAGCTCAGGCCGCCATCTTTGTGTCTCGCTCGACGACCAAAGCAGCAGGGCAGATTGTGCAGTGTGCTGCCATCCTTTTTCTACACTCGGCTCCCGGCTGTTTCCACTCGAAAAAAAAAAAACTACAAACCAGCCCTTCGCCCCGCACATCGCTCATTAATGAGCAAAATCAGCGAAAACAAATTCTTCCCGTAGAGTAAAATGTGCGCCTAAACTAAAAATAAAATCCGCGCTTTTTCATTTTACTGCCAAACCGTTTCTTCTTCTTTTTTTCATTCAGCGCCTCATCTCGTTTCAACATCAGAACAAGTTCCTTTACCTTCTTTCTTCGTGTGTCGTTCGTCCTCCGGTTTCGCTGCTGCCTGCTCCAAATCCTTCGATTCTCCTTCGTTATCCAACCTTCACGGTACAGTTTGCAACACTAGGTAGGTATTCCTCTAATGATTCTAAAAAAATGCTTTTTGCAATGTTATCCTCTGGAACAAAACTCCACACACAAAGGATTATTTTCACCAACTTTTTTCCGACTTCTTTCCACTAGAAAATATGCTGCGCCGCATCTACCAGCTCTCACACACAGCAGCACAAACCGTTGCCCTTCTTCTGAGATGGGATTCTTCTATGCATGCGATGATCTCGCGAAAATGTGGCTACTTTTGCTTTATCACACAGCACGTACGCAAAATCCGGATTAGAAGAATACACTTCGCAAAAATTAAGATTACTATTCTATGGACAGCCAGTGCCAAACCGAAATTCTAAATCCGCGGAAAATTTGCCTCTTTTTTACCCGTGCACAGGACAACTCAACGAAACGACGCTCACAACACAACTGAAATCGAAGAATGAAATTTTTCCGGTGCCTTTCCGCCGCTCCCGTTGCACGAATGAGAGCGGGTGAGAGAGTAGCGCTCTCTTCTCTCTGCTGTTCCGTCTAAATAACCGTTTGAAAGAGGAACTCACGAGCTATAAATCCAAAGGGCGTATGAAGGACCAACCGGTTTATCGGTAACGGTAATCACTTTTGCTCGCACTTTTGTTGTTTTTTTTACCGATTCAGAGACGAACACCAAAATGGGAGTGTATTATACACTGATAAATTAAACTATTCCTATTTTGCTGGGAATTTATTCAATTTGACCTTAAACTCAGTTTAATCCGAGGTTTAATCAACAATCAATACGAAACTAACGATTTTAAATTGGCTCACTACTTGACTAGCCTATTGGTCCCAAGCAAACGATTAACGTACGCCATTCTAGTCGAAATTCTAGTACTACGCACTGTACGTTTTGATTCGCTATGAAAGTTTGACAGATAAAATGAGGGATTATTGGTTTTTCCTATGTTTTGAAACTATTGTTCTGCCCGACAACAACTCAGCAGCACGAGACTCCTTGAACTATGTCTCAGAGTCGACGCACTACTCGGCAAACTGGAGGGGCTACGCGGATGAAAAGGCACTCAAGCTTTCAATTAAACTGACACACAACGCGGATCAATTTAAACACTGTATTTTCTCCAATTACCGATAGTGTGGATTGTGTGGTGTTGTTCGATTTTCTTGGCACATACCCTTGATGACGATGGCGACAACGACGACTGCAGACCAGCGAGCGCTCGCTGTGGTTCCGGAATGATCCTTAAAGGCCGATCTTCTCGGCAAGATGGCGGTACCACCGCTCGGTGAAATTCCGGTACAATTCCGACAATGGCGGACGAAGCGAGGCTGACCGAACGTCGGCTGTCGTGCAATGGTGGGTTGGTTTTACCGGGGCTGGTATAGCGGTTTGTGGAGATGGTTCACAGGTTGCACAGGTGCTTCCTTCTGACGAAGCCGGTCGACGACGGCAAGGCCACCCTGTGTCGAACCGGGAAGGGAAATTCTCCTTGGCGTTTAGGGCCTTCAGCCCGAGAACGATGTCCTTTACGATAAGGTCAAGGTAACTAAATGTCACCTAGACCGTAGCGTGCAATGGCGGTCTTTGACTCGCCAACCAGAAAACCATTTAATTGGTTGAAAAGAAAGGTCCTGAATCAGCTGAATTGGTGATTTACACTTCACCTTGATTCACTACTCGCAGTGTATTCTGTTAAAAGTTATTCCACAGACACTTCTGGTCTACACGCTCGCCTGAGATAAAGTGAACGATGGCCGTTCTCTAAGCATCGCAGAACCCTTCAGCTCATCACCCGTGACTCCGTGTCTCCATTTTGCCGCGGCCATGCGCGCCTTATTCAGCAGTCGGCCGTTAAGCATGGCCGTATCGTCTGCCCAGTGGGTTTCACCGCAAGTGTTGCACAAATTTATTTGAATGCTCGATCACATGGTGCATATTTAAAATATTGTATTGGACCTTTGTAACAGAACGGTTACAGTTTCGAGGGGTGAATCGATTAGCTTGGGACCGGAGAGAGTACCAGAGCTGAGCCAAAAAGTTGAGCACGTTATTTTGGGACCTTCTACTCTTAGAGTTACCTCTATCAAAGATAAATACTAAGATGAAACTGTCGGAAGAAAAACTTTTAATTTTAGTGTCCTCTTTCACGGTCCCTTTCATCCAATGAATACCCCCAGTATGCAAGGTAATTTTGTGGTTTTGCTGCCCCCTCGGTACAGATGAAATTTTGCGCGCTTTTTTATCAAAACAATCACACCAAAATCAGAGATGTCCCATTTGTTTGATTATTCGATTAACAACTAATCGATTATTTTTTGTTCGCTGTGATGTCATTTTTCCACCAATGAGAGTGCAGCACATGTTTGAAACGATCTGTGATGATCCTCTGGAGAAGTTAATGCTTATATCGGCATGATATAACCGATTACAAATATTTTACTTTTCGGTTCGTTAATCGATTATTCGATCATTCGAATGAAAATCGGCCATCACTAGATGAATGTGAAACGTCATTTCAAATATAAGGACCGTACATAAATAATGATACAATTTGAAAGGGACCGGGACTAATCACAAATTACGTCCCCACGGTAACTGCAATAAACACGAGTGTTCACCGGTTGCCTCTATGGTTTAATCATATCGAATGATTAAAAATTAATACTCTCTTTCTAAAAAATAAGCATCTGATATTAATCCCAGTTTAATCAGGGTTGATTAGATTGAAGATTATCTTTATTGAATAAATTTTAATCATTTTTGATTTCTATTTTAATAATTTTTGATTGAGTTTTAATCTTTTTTGATTATATATGAGTATTGAAAAAGAAATAAATTAAATACTGGAATGATTATTTCAAATTTAATCATGCATGACTAGTGCCGAAGTATTCATGGCTCGGAATCAATAAGGTGAAGCGGGAATCTGCATACTTTTTAAGCTTTTTTTATTTAATTTATCTTTTAGTGTAGATACTATAGATCAGTGCACGGTCCCTAACCTCACTTTTTGCTTCCTATCATTTTGTCTGTGAGTAAAAGAGATGGGAACGAATGGGAGCCAAAACAAACCACCCAAAGCTGTCAAAATTTACGGGAGAGGGAAGAGTGCGGCAAATCTTCGTGTACTGATCTATAGATTCCATATATGGATATACACGGATAGAAATCTCCTTATACCTTTTGGCAAATTTCTATTGCTGATTATTCATAAAATGTATAAGTCAACTAGTAAGCAGACGCCTTGCAAAAAGTTAATGAAGATCATGTGTCAAATGAAATGTATAAGCGCTCACACATACCTTTTATGCCTTCTTATAGGACCTATGCGGTTCGTCTTATGGAATGTATGAGGCTGATGTTTTGGCAAAAATGTATAAGTGAAACACATGAATAAAATAATTGATTTTCGTTTCGTGTAGTTAAGCGGAGGCAAAGTATACTGTATAATGTATAATTGTCAATACCGATGTATTGATGTCAAAATAGAATGTATTGACAATACGATTATTGTCAATAAAAGCTATCGTGTGGGTCCACTTTAAAGGGAGAGAATGCAAACTTAGGCTCTGAACCATTTGGCGAATTTTTTAACTTTTGGTTAAAATTTCACATATGGAAAGTTATGGCTTAACCCTGCTATCCGAGCATGGTTATTTCTGATCGACAAGAAGTTAAATTTTGACGACCATGGCTCGAAAACCGGTCGATCGACAACACGGGGATTTTCGAACATAAGAAATAAGTTTCGAAATGTCACTTTTAACCACGAGTTAAATTTAAAGCCTAGTATACAGATCGAAGCGAAACGAAATTTGAAGCACGCGAAAACTAATGAAATTTCGCTAGCGAAAAAGGTTGTGAAAAAGTTTTTGTGGAACATTTTCCAGTTTCCTTTTTTCGCAGTTTACAGTTCATGTGAAACGAAATCGATCAGTTTACACCGAGGTTTACACCTCCGGTGAAGTGAAAATCTGACAGATATGCTCTTTCTCGAAACGTCAACTTTTCGCTTAGCTGCTGTTCTTTTCGCGAGCGCTGCATGCGTGAAAAAAGTAAACGTAAGCGAAAAAGATGCGATCCACAAAATTCGGTTTCACTGGATCGTATCTGTTTACAGTTCAAAGCGAAGCGAAATATTTGCCAATTGCGTTTTTCACGCAGGTAAAAAATGTAGTATTTTGTATGAGATTTTCGGTTCGCTTCGATCTCTATACAGGCCTTAACTCGGTAAATAGTTCACAGCCTTAGCATAAAAATGTCGATGTTGTTCATTTGTCAAATTGTCACATGTATTTTTCGCTTCCTTGTTTTATTTATGGTAAATATTATTGTTTTCAAATAAAAATAAAAATTGTTTCAGGAATGTTTTTTAATTATTTTATTTTTTATGAAAATTATTTTAAAAAAATACGTACAATTTCGACGTTCATTAGGATGAACTCGTGCTGCTTATAGCTGATCATATCTAGACTAACATTTGAAAGGGGCGGAAGAGCCTAAATGTAAACAACCCATATTTTGCCACATATAGAGAGAACAGTTCACAAACTACTCGATAAACACGAAAAAGTAGAAGAAAGCATCATTTCAAATCATCAAAAACGTTTCCTTTTACACTGGAGTCGCTTTTTACGCGGTTGTTTTTTACACGGTTTTTTTTTTACGCGGTTTTTTTTACGCGGATTTCGGAATTTACGCGGTTTTTTTTTACGCGGATTCCGGAATTTACGCGGTTTTTTTTTACGCGGATTTTGGTTTTTTTTTTACGTGGATTTCAGAATTTACGCGGTATATCGCTTTTTACGCGGTTTTTTCTTACACGGTCTTTTTTTACTTGGTTTTTTTTTACGCGGATTTCGGAATTTACGCGGTTTTTTTTACGCGGATTCCGGAATTTACGCGGTTTTTTTTTACGTGGGACGTATAACCCGCGTAAAAAGCGACTCCAGTGTATATGGCGTATTTCCAATTTTCAACTCTATGATGCATCGGGTTGTTACGCCTTGCACCAAAACTACGAATTATATTGTTTTAATATGCCAAACGTACTGATTCTGTGGTATATCCAGTATTTTACGATCACTTATGGTCGCCACAATCTGGCTGAGTTTCTGGTAGGGAACATAAGATTTGAAGTTTGGCTTGTGTTGTTTGACGTGTAAACGCAACCCAAACGTCAAATCATATGTTCCCTACCAAAAACCCAGCCAGATTGTGGCGGCCATAAACACTCGTAAAATGCTGGATAGTTACGCCCGATTCATTTGAAATGCATCCGATTGATATTTCCCGTGTAAATAACGAACAAAAAGAAGGCCAAAGACGGGTGTAATTCCACTCTCACAAAATTTGCGAACAAAGAACCAAGGCGGAACAACAAACAAAAATTCCCGAGGGTGTATTTCCACGGCGCATCACCAGTGTTGGCAGTTCAAAGGGTGGAAGATCCTGGGCGTAACAACATGTTATCGGGGCGTATGATGTTTTCTTCTTAATTTCACGACAAAGAAAACTTTTTTTGAGGTTTAAGTGATGCATGATGATTAACTATTAATCAACACTATTAACTATGTCAAGCTTATAAAATCATCCAGAAAATGGAAAGTCGTGAAATAGGATTAATTTTTAGGTCATCAAAATTCGGAAGCAGTTTTCTCGATATAATCATTTTGAAATTAAGCCCTTTTCAAATGTTAGTCTAGACATGTGCAGTACACGCTATTTCAAAACTACCCAAATTTGGGTAGAATCCACCCAGATCCGTCAAAACTGAACCTACCCAAAAATGGGTAATCTGTATTAGGAGTGACATGTTGACACATGAACAACATTGACATGAATCCAATCGACGTTGTTCATTTGTCAACTTGTCACTCACAACACAGTTTACCCATTTTTGGGTAGGTTCAGTTTTGACGGATCTGGTTGGATTCTACCCAAATTTGGGTAGTTTTGAAATAGCGTGTAGAAATCCGCCAGAACGAAGTTCTGCTTCTGCACCAAAACGGAGCTCCGAATAGAATCCAGATGTTCTTTTTCCGAACGAGTTGTGACGTGACGGATTTCTTCCCGGACGGGTCGGTCAAGCGGTTTATCGGTTTATCTCTCCTTGCACACGAGCCAAGCTTTCCAACACGTGTATTTTTTAATTGCATTTATAACACCAAACGCACGACAGCGACGCGAAATAATATCAACAACTAAGAACTAAATGAATACGAACTGAAAAACGACTACGAGTGCCATCACGTTTGATTTTGTCAGTCTAACATTTAGTAAACACTGGTCAAAATTATACTAATTCCATACTCCGTTATTCGGACTTAGTATAATTTTGACAAAAAATTTAATCGAACCAATGTATGAATTTTGAAAAACCATAAAACACATAAAATTCAATCTATATTCGTTTTGTAATATTTTTGAGTGTACTCACGCAAGGTGCACAGCAAAAAAAAATGTAATATCGATCAACGTAATTCAAGCTGATGTATGAAATAATGATGTAATAGTCCTCTCCAGCCGGTTTCGTATTGGTGCGATTTGCGTGTGTTAGTGAGATGAAATTTTTTGTTAGCTGTGAGAATTTTTTTTGTTTGCTGTAAGAACTGTCATTCTAAAGTAAAAATAAACACCAAAACGAAAACAAACCCTACGCTTTCACGGTAACAGTCAAGTACCCTTTTGTGAGTAAAGGTTAACCTAGTTTTGATAAAGGTGGTTTTACTCATTAATGAGTAAATTATTTTAACAACAATGAGTTTCTGCTAACAGTAGCTAACAGTTACTACTTAATTGGCATAATGAATTACTCATTAATTAGTGGTGCCGCTTTTATTGACAATGGGTTCACTTTTACTCATAAATGGATGTTTGATTCTTACCGTGCACATGCCAGTATACGCTAGTGTGTGTAAAATTATGTTATTAGTGTAGTGTTCGTGAGATCCTGCTTGGAGAACTCAATAGCAAGAAGGAGATACAATATTACATCAATGGATGTAATTTTGTTCGCAAAATCGATGTACATCGTACCGAGGGGGACGACTCTATCTACGATGCAAAAAAGATTGTGTTTTGCTGTGGCTAGCTGCGCGCACGCTGAGTAGATAGAAAGAAGATTGATGGCGATTCTGAAGATTTCCCGCAAAAAGATGATGAGCGATGCAAGTAGATGCGACAAATGAAAAAAGATTTTTCGAAGATTGATTCGCTAGTATGAGATTTTTTGAGCATCTAAACTTGAGATTTAGATGTGTCGCCCCCCTCGCATCGTACAACGTTATATTACACAAACGATGGATCGACCTGGTTCCAGCAGTTTATATGTAATATTCAACAACTTTTTTTTCTGTGTACACTCAAAGGATTTTCAAATCTAAATATATTAAAAGTTACGCTAAATCGCAACTCTCCTGACCGACGCATAGCTTGATATAAAGAGAGCGAATGCACACTTAGTATAAACATGGGTTATGCGTGACATAGCATAAAGCAGAAATATACCTGAAATGCATACGTACGGTTTATTCAAAATGCGGTTATGGCCTCTTTTTAGTGAGTGGTCTTATTTTTTTTTTCATTTAAAATAAAAGCAAGTCATAAATAATGTTTGTTCGTAACAAAACAGTTTCTTTAGAGCAAACAAATAAACTAATCAATTATCAGCTCCCGGCACAGATTGAAGAATCTACGAAAATTCCCCCACGGCCTGGGCTGAACGTAGCTTGAGATCCTCGTTGATATCAATACCAAGGGAAGCTGTAAAGGATCTGGTACACGGTGAACTTCAATATGTTCTCGCCTTCTACCGTGGAGTTAAGCGAGCGTGCGTTTTAGTAGAACCAACAATCAATACGAAACTAACGATTTTAAATTGGCTCACCACTTTAGTAGCCTATTGGTCCCAAGCTCGGTCCCAAGCAAACGATTAACGTACCCTATTCTAGTTGAAATTCTATTACTACACTATGTTTGTTTTGATTCGCTATGAAAGTTTGACAGATAACATCAGGGGTGTGTGGATTCATGCAGAACATGCAGGGGTGAGTGAAATAGCTTGGGACTGCTTGGGACCGTTGTTCTGGTACTGAGTGAGCCAAAAATAATAATGATTTTCTTCGGGACCCAGTGGTCTTAGAGTTACCTCTATGGTAGAACTGCGGGGTGCATTAATCGTGGATGCCTTGCACGCTATTTCAAAACTACCCAAATTTGGGTAGAATCCACCCAGATCGGTCAAAACTGAACCTACCCAAAAATGGGTAAACTGTGTTGGGACTGACAAGTTGACAAATGAACAATGTCGATCGGATTCATGTCGATGTTGTTCATTTGTCAACTTGTCACTTCCAACACAGTTTACCCATTTTTGGGTAGGTTCAGTTTTGACCGATCTGGGTGGATTCCACCCAAATTTGGGTAGTTTTGAAATAGCGTGTGGACCTACGAAATCAAAAAATCATCGCAATTACCTAATCACAACAGACACTAATTCATAAAACTTACCGTCAGAGATAAACTCCTGCTGATGCTCAATAGAAATCTTGTTTGTCCTGTACATTCTGGAACGAATAGCACAACTTCCACGTGTCGCGCTTCGAATAGAGCCGTCAGTTGACAAAACTTCTCCAGATCCCACCATATGGATCTGATTCACTTCGTTGCCGGTTACGTTGCTGCTGCTAGTTGACTTGTGATTAGTGCTGTGCCGATATCAATAAGTCCGATATTATCGATAAATATCGGGTATAAATTATCGATACGATAAACGATATTTTAAAATCCAATATCAACGATAATCGAAATTCGATATCGGTCAGATGTGAATAATCATCGACATGGTTCATGGACATAGGTCCAGATGAAGGATCTAGTAACGAAGAATTTGTTCGTGACGAGCCATTGAGAAAGATCTCTACCGCAAATTTGGTATGAAGTTATCACGAGAGAATGGTTCAACGCAATAATAACCGAAGTAAACGGCTCACTTCGTACGGAAACTGATATGTAGGTACACGAGGAGTGGTATCGAACTAATGACATGTGCTATTTTACGGTACTTATCTTACTTAGGACTAGTAAGAAGAGTACATTTCCATATTTGTTCCTGGTGGCTCTGAAACTTCTGTCAAATATTAAAACCTCGGTCCGGTTGGGAGCGTTTGTTTTCGAAAACACGGCGAATTTTGAGAGTTGTTGTAGGCTCGAAGAGTGGACAGAATATTTGTGTTTGTGTAATGTCGATGTTTTAGATATTCCAAATGCATTATGAATTTTTAAGAGAACGAAATATTTTTAATGTATTTTCCATTTAATATTAGATATCGGATCCGATACGATATCGAAATGATATCGATATTTTCAGAGACCGATATCGATATTATCGATAAATACGACCTCGTCACAGCACTACTTGTGATTTTTTTTTTCTCTGATTTCGGACAAGTTTGGCACTTGATATATACACTGAATAAATTCTCCGTCTTTATTCGGACTTAGCATAGTTTTGAAAACAAATTTTAATCGGAATAATGTATACATATTCATTAATCGTAGAATGCTTAAAATTTAATCTTGTTTCGTTTTGTAATAATTTTTAGTGTAGATTCAATGTGTTTTTATGTTACTTCATACGCGAAGTTTGCGATTTTCAGAGTTGGTTGGAAATGCTATCTAACATGAAGCTTTAGTGTGATAATTTATTAGCTAGAGAATGGTCTTAGAAGAAGGCAGGTAGATAGTTCCGTTAGAGTACGGCAAAAGTGTGCGTTTGACTTGCACTGTCGCATTAATGGCCCTTCGCTCATTTTCAACTTCTATTAAATTTTCATACTGCCCATAATTTGACAAATGCGTTCTTTTGAAGATGGTGTACGTAAATATTAACTATAGGTCCCTTGGATTAACGCGAGGATTAACGTTTCGGGAATTAACCACTTGATTCGAGCACTTAAAATGACGTTTAGTACCACTCGAACTTTGAAATAAAACATTATTTTGAGATTTTTTCTTCTAGAACCTCGAGAAAAGTAGCCGAAATTTGTGCGTTTCATAAAAAAATAGAAATTAGTTGGTCCAGTTTTGTGAAATCGCTGGTACACGGATACGAATTTTGTTCATTTAAAACAAAAATATAAATGTTTATTGTCTAAACATATGAATTATTCAATGTAAATTGAAAGCATGTTTAAAACTAAAATATTTATGCTTGAATTAAATTAAAAAGCATGTTTATTTCAACAATATAGGATTTGGGTAAACTGTTTTTAGCGTGTCATGCCTTTTTATTTCCTTCTTGTTACATTCAGAAAAAAGTTGTCCCAGCTTTGCTCTACCTCAACAGAAAACGATTATCCATTCCGAATCCATTCCGGATCCTCCTCCGGCACCGAACATAGAAAGAAACCGGTATGAGGACCAGTGGCAGAAACCGAGGCAGAAAAGGCAAAACGACGCCAATAACACAAATTTGCACCAGTTCCACTGAACTCGAACCCCCGGACACCCACCCCGACGGGTCCTAGCATCCCGGACCAGGACCCCAATACCCACAGGTCACCCTTAATCGCACCCGAAAAAAGAGCATTAATTAAGATGCCCTGCCCGAAGATCTTTGTTTTTTCATTTCTTTGCAAACCGTTTTATTTTGCTTTACCCTGCACTCAACTACTAAAATAATTCCAAAATATGTATGTTTATTTTAAACATGAGAAGCATATTTAAAATAAACATATTTATTATTGTTCACATAGCTGTCAAACCAAACAAAAATAAATATGTTTATTTTCAACACGAATATTTTTGAAATAAACGTAACATTATTTTTATTTTAAACTTTGATTTCACATGACTTCAAACATAAAATACGTTTGAAATCAACCTAATTTATGTTTGTGGTCAGAACAAACTGAATTTACGTTTAAATTTACCTCAAATATTTTTGTTACGACGATAGTTTTTTCTGCGTGTAGAAAGTCACGCCAAAACTGCTTGACAAAGAGGTCAATTCTCGCGTCACTTTTCAAATAGACCAATGTAACAAATGTAAACAAATCGAGTTAAGCGATACAAACTATTGCTCTTCTATCATTGTATGTGATACAAAAACATCCATCCAAATTTACTTTTATTTATTTAAGAAAATCATTGATCAAAAATTGTCCAATGTACAGTTTGAAATGATGGGTATATGATTGTTACTTCGGTCATTCGGACTGCCTAACATGATTGGTGCTCATTTTCCAAAGGCGGGGCCAATCTAAAGTTAGGTACTATTCTTTGAAATCTGTGAAAGGGAATCTAATATCATGTAGACAAAACGTCCAATGTAACACTCATTGATTATGTCATTGAGAAAAATCGTCCAATGTAACATGTCCGATGTACAACTCGACTTGTCAAAACGTCCTATGTGGTTTTTTCTATGTTGTAGCATGAAATTCAAAGTAAAATTGTGATTTTACCGTTTCTTCTGAATTTTCAACGGTTTTATACACTGACTACATTAAAAATAGTATTGCAAAATGTATTGTTTTTAAACAGTTTAAATAATAATCTGTCGAACTTCAACTTCGATTTTCTCAAAATGGTGGATATGTTACATTGGTCTATTTGAAAAGTGACGCGAGAATTCAGATACACGGTAACCAGCATAAACACATTAATGTGTAAAATTTCACGCATTTCGTGAAAAAAGGGGCCTACTCATAAAATGTGTAAACTGCGTTTACACATTTATGTGTAAACCCAGCAAACGTCAAAAGAAGTGTATTTTTTAAACATTTTTCAAGAATGGTTTTTACAGCAAAATGTGTAAAAAGTAATCATTTTTAGATCTTAAATATAATGGGTGGCATTGTTTTTTATCAACTTCAGAATATTCTTATTTGTGTCAATGGTAAAATAAAGATTGCTCGATTATTGTATATATTTTATGAAAAAAAGAAATGCCATCAACAAAAATAAGTAGCGGCACCGGAGGTGTAGTGGTAAGCGTGATTTCTTCATGATTTCCTCTCAATCCCAGTCGACGCTGCCGGGATGTTCTGAGGCACAACATCTCTGATCGCGCCGAGGATCACGCCTTCCTTCGGAAGGGAAGTGAAGCCATTGGTCTCCGGTTCATGAGTTGATAGGTCGATAGGTTGGGTCCAGGTATGGGAGCATCCTCCCTGGCGTCGGTAGCATTGGTACTCAGTATATGAAGTATATAAACTAAACTAAAATTAAAAGCTATGAAAAAAGTATAAATCACCTACCCTCTAGCATGTCCATCGTTGCGCACTGTCCAGTTTGGACCGTAGTTACTCCATTTTCCTGCTGTTCGTTCACTGAAAATTAAGCAAATGGCGTGCGTCAACAAAGCAGGATGCAGAAAAGTTTGAAGTTTTTTTTACCCATTAATGAGTTTAAAAATACACATTTTTTGAGTGGTACTACATTCTCAAAATGTGTATTTTTTTACACATTTTAGGATCTCCAAATTTACACATTTTTTGACAGCTGCATTCAAATATAAAAAATGTGTATTTTTTTACTCATTTATGTGTTTACGCTGGTTACCGTGTAGAAAAGTTCGAGTTCATGACCGTTTACTGTACTTTTTAGATCACTTCGATCACGGAATACCTTCTCTTCCGACTACAACTCCAAAACTGACAGATCTGATATGTGCACGCTCGTTCGAGATTCTCAAAAATGAATTCGTGTTACTCATTTTCATCTATTTTCCGAGCTATTTTCATGACTTCAATTTAATATCACACAATCGATGGAATGACCTTTTTGCAGCAATTTGGATGTAATATTCAACAACTTTTTATGCAGTGTAGATGGACAAGCAGATTGCACTGACCGGAAAAACCGATCAACTATATCAGCGAAGAACCAGAGCGTGACACAATAGGCCTTTTTAATAGAAACTAAACGATCGATTCAACCTCTGGTGGTGAATAGGAGAACGTCAAAAAGAGGGTTGTGAGCATACATTTTTGCCTTGAGACATAGGAAGTGGAACATTTTTTTCATTTAACATTTCATGATAAATTGATTCATCTGAGATTCTGCAAAACTTAATCTACAGTTAAAAAATTTAATTCTGTAACGTTTTTGAAAATATCCTGCTGGTGTTCAGGAATATTTTTGTTGAGAAAAATGGAAAATTAGAAAAGTGCTTTAGTGGTTATGATCTTCCGGATTTCTTGTGTGTGAATAGTTAAGGTGCAAATCAGTTCAGATTTGTGGAAAATCGTACAATAAGACCATTAGATTTTGAATGAAAAATGCTGTTATTTGCGTTGGGGAAAATACTTATTCTGATGTAAACAAACGGTTGGTTGACGTTTCTTCTCGAACTCGCGTGGCGCACTCTACGTTGGTGGTGCATTAAAAAGGCGTATTAGAGCAAATCGAAAGCAAATGAAGGTTGGTTGCTTGGAGTGATGATGGAAATTACCGATTTAACTTGTACCGGGATTTTTCAAGCGGTTCTCTAGGCAGTTCTTCCGAAACTGCATAGTATCCTCCTGTTGTATTATCTCTTAAATATTATAACCAATAAAATTGCTTGCTTTCTGCTTCTACCTGTTAGTTGCAACTAAAACTGAACTGTTCCAAAAATGCAAAAAGTGTGATAAAAGTGCTTTGTTGTCTTCAGAGCACTTATTTCTTGCTTCATAAGGAGTAAGTACACCAAAGACAACAAATCGATTTGATATAAACGTACACTTTTATCACACTTTTTAATATGTGAAAACGTGCTTATTTGTCCACTGTGGTGAGAAATGCGCAATATTATTATTATAATAAGACAAAGAAAAATTTAGAAAGCATAAATTTGTACCACTCTCTGAAATTCATACTCATTTCACTAAATGTGTGAATTTATAGAAATGAGTTGAAACAACTGTAAAATAAATATCTGCTCATGGCTGAGCATGTTTTTTTTCGAGCTACTCAATTAAGAGTGATTTTCACTCATTTTCGAGGGACCTCGAGCGAGCGTGTGCCACATGTAGTTAGATCACTTTCACACTCTGACGTTTTAGCCCAGCCAGTTTTGGGGATTGAGGGGGGTCGCGAAAGATTGCGTGTTTTGCTGGTTGACAGTAGGCGTCCCCATCGCAGTGATTGTAATCGCTCGGCGCTCGTTCACCGTCAGCTCGGTTTTCGCTTCAATCGTCGAGTTCGAACGTCTGCAGCAGCAGTTCCTCTTTCTATCTATTGGTGTGCGGTGTTGGATTGCGTGTTCTGTGTCAACTTTTGACCGTGTTGTGGATATTCTCAATTAGTTTTGGCTGCCTTCGTCATCGCCGGGGAGTGTAGAAGTCCGAGCCCCATCCATATGGAAACGGAAGCAGCAGCAGCAGCAGGACAATAATTTGCTAGTAGATTCGGCGTAGCGTGAAAAGACCGAACGAAAAAAAAAAAAAATCCATTTTCATCGTCATTGCTTTGCGTTCCTCCCCGTCCCGTTCGATTGTCATTCGGTGGAGCTCACTGCTAGTGTGCGCGAGTTTTATTCCTTTTTGCAGTGAGTCAAGAGTGTTGTAGGGCAAAAAAAAAACGCGACTTTGCAATCGTGCTTCGGGAAGAAAAGTTTGCTTAGTCAAGATTTGTGTGGGAAAAAGATCGAGAATCAGGTGAAAAATTATTGGAAGGAAGAATTATAAATCCAGCTTTTGTGTTGCTCGAGTTTAAAGAGTGAGTGCGGGCGAAGCAAAAGGCAATAATCACAACAACAACAACAATCAGCCATTCCCCCCTTTTCGCGTTTGTCATCACCGTCAACGTTCGGCCAATCAATCAGACGAGTGCAGAATGAATTTTGGGCATAGTAGCAGCAGCAGCAGTCGTTAAACCGTTCACTGAAGGTAAGTGTTAATGGGATTTTAATTGTACTCTAAATTTCATTTACTACGGAAGATGTCTCGGAGGTCACAGACCGTCACCTCAGGAAAGAGTAGTTCCTGAGGGGAGGGAGCAAAAGGCGGGACTGTCATCGGATGATGGGGGGCCAATCTCGACGAGGCCAAAGAGTGGTGTGAGTAAAAGTCAACATACACTCAATCAGATCATGCAGATTGAAGAGTATGTACATAGGTATTTGCGCGAACTGGTCAAACCAGCAGTATAGCCTTCACAAGCAAATACTGCGTGGTGAGGTGACTCTGATGGAATGAAGATTGTGCTTTTATGACGGGTTTTGGACTGTTATTTCTCAGGTGCCATTTAATGCCTTAATGCGGAACGGCTGATGAAGTCATAGAGAAAAGCGTGAATAAAATGTTCTGATTTTTGGTTTTCGATGAGAATTAGTAATCATAATCGCTGCTGATGTAGTGGTAAGCGTGACTGCTTTCTCACATCAGAGCTGGGTTCAATCTCTGCCGAGGTCGTTGGGATTTTTATGAGGCGAAACAATCTGGTCACTTCTTTCTATGGTAAGGAAAGTAAAGCCGTTGGGCCAGACTAAAATGAATTTCTAAATTCAATCTACAGTCAACTCTCTATTTCTCGATGTTATAATTTATCTAGATATTACTCCCTATCTCGATGATTTGCGCAATCCGTTCAGAATCCCATACATCAAGTTCTCTAAACCTCGATATTTCGATCGTTCTCTACGTCGATGGTCTCTAGAAAATATTCGGGAACAAATTACTCCCCATGGGATGTAGGTTTTAATATTAGCTACTATCAATAACTCAAATCTGTAAGGCCTGTACTCGAAAAAAATGCACCAGACAAAAGACCAAAAATTTATTTTAAGTCGGATTTTCTTGAAACTTTCAGGGAATGAACTAATACATATGGATTATGTTTCGGCATAATTACTTTATTCAATTTCCTTTCCATCGCTGAAAGCCCGCACCTTTCCCTTAAGACCCCTCATTACATTTTGTGCAATGGTGGAGTCGACCTTTTCGGTTACTTTCATCAATTCTTTCTTCAACTCCAGCTCGTTCTTAAACACCTTGGACGATTTTCGAACTTTGGTCTTCATTATGGCCCAAAATCTTTCCACCAGACGAATCTCTGGTGAATTTGGGGGGGTTGGCGGTTTTTGGTACAAAAAACAACGTTATTGTCTCTGTACCAATCCAACGTCGATCGCGCCTCCGTGGGACCGCAGGAAGGGCAACAGACGCTTCTGGAAGCACTCGGTGCGGTAAATTTCGCTGTTGATGGTACCCATTGTGATGTACGGTTTACTCAGTTTACCGCATTGGCATATGGCCTGCCAGAGCAAGTATTTTTTGGCGAATTTGTCCAATTTCTTCTTCCTTATATCTTCCGGAACATCAAACCGTGATTTGGCAACGTAGAACTCCAGCCCCGGTATCTGCTTTGCGTCTGCCTTGATGTAGGTTTCGTCATCCATAACCACACCCAGCGGTTTCGTTAACCACTCTCGATACAGCTTCCTTGCGAGGGATTTGGCCGCCGTATTTTGTTGATCACGCCGGTTCGGTGCCTTCCGGACCTTGAATACACGAAGCCCAGCTCGTTTCATGGTTTGCTGAACGAACCAGGCGGAACACTTGGCCTTCAGAGCCGCGTCGGGATCGAAAGGTTCGGATTACGCTTGAAATAATCCAACACCTTCCGGGCCTTCACAGGGTTAGCTGTCTTCGATTTTCTTCCACTTCCAGCCCGCCGCTTGGCCGTCTGGGACTCCTTAAACGATTTTACCACCCGAGACACAGTTGTATGGGTGATTCCCAGTTGTCTTCCGATCCATCTCATGGTCGCAGTCGGATTTTCCATGACGGCGCGCAAAATTCTCCGGCGATTTTCTTCTTGTTTCGATGACATGTCAATAACCACTGAACCGATTGTTATGAAATTTTGCACATGTAAACAATTCACTCCAAACTAGTTATACCTAGATTTTCATCAATTTTTACCCACGGATAAATATGTTACACACGGATAAAAATAGTGCATTTTTTTCGAGTACAAGCCTTATCACATATGCATGACGATCTAGAGCGGGATGATCTTGTTGTTATTTTTCATTGAATAATTACTGTATTTCTAGTAGTAATAAAGCTCCTGTTGTCGTCCGGTACCCTCAGATGCAGACTGGTGAAATCGGTGGAAAGAATATTCATCTCTCGGCCGGATATATCGTCATCTAGACCAATCCTATCATCGTGCGACGTAGGACAAATATCGTCGAGCATCTCGTCGGGATGCATAAACAAATCATCCATGTGGACATGCTCATAGTCATCTTCACCATCGACATTATCCACCATCGGAAGGCTGTGCGGCGACGTGCACAGTCTCGTCTGGCTGGAGCAGATATTCGCATCTACGTAGCACTTATACGGATTGGTTTCGTACGGTTCGCAGGGGACGATTTTGGTAAAATTGAACTGTGACGAATAAATTTGCTGCGTGATCCATTCTGTCTCCTGTACATCCTGGATGGTGATTGGAGTTTCTGGGTTCTTGTCCAACAGCGGAAGCAACACGTACTCCAATTCTAGATAGGGCTGGAATTAGGGCGAAACAGCTTTTGTAAACATTGACTTCTCTCGATGATTTCTCGAAAGTCATTGCTCGCCCTGGCAAATCGACATCCCCATCGATTAGGGAAAGACTTCCCCTACTCGATGGATATATTGCTTTATGTAGGCGGGCCTTGAATTCCTAGAAATTATCGAGAGAAGTCATTGTTTACAAAGGCTGTTACGCCCTAATTCCAGCTCTAGAATTATTCGCAGGATTGCAGGATTTCCTTAACGTCCACGAATGGGATCTCGAAGAACATCAATACGTAGTGTCACACTGAGAGCCCACATTTCCAGTCCAGACCGGAGTAGTGGTTGCCTCCCAACACTTCCGGACTGCAGTACTCGGTCGTGCCGTAGAAGGTAGAAAAAAGTAGCCCTTCATGTACGAACGTCGCCGATCCTAAGTCAATCAGCTTGATATGGAAATTGTGATCGATGATAACGTTCTCGTCTTTGATATCCGGGTGCAGGAAAGCAACCGCATAAGCAATCTATCGAAAGATCCAACTGATGTGAAGCAATCCGAAACATGAAGCTGGAATTAAAAGTAGTAGGCTTTGTGATTAATCAATTAGCTATATAAGTTCCTGTGAGATTATACTCTTTCTCTTTTGCCAATAAACCACTGCCTAGACAACACCTTTCAATAGGTTATGGGCCCAGGCGCGCGGTTACCATAGCAACGTGGTTTGTTTGGCGTAGTACGGAACGCAAAAAAAAAATCACGAGCAAAGTGAAATTTCGGGTCGATCGATCGAAGTAAAAGTGTCGGTTACGGTTTTACGGTTCGGAAGACTGGAAGCGGAATGGACGAAGAAATAACGCAACGGGTGTACCTGTTCGACGGAACGAACTTCTCAAATTGGAGCTACAGGATGGAAGCGTACCTGGAAGAATTGGGGTTGGAGCACTGCATCCGGAAGAGCTTGGAAGAAGAAGATTTTTTCGTCGATGCGGCGGTGGACACCGCCGAAGTGAAGGCGCAGAAACACCAATCGCGGGAACGGCGAAAGCAGCAGGACGCGAAGTGCAAGTCCATATTGATCCACAAGATCGCGGATTCGCACCTTGACTTCATAAAAGGAAAAACCACTCCGAAGGAAATTTGGTCCACGCTGGAACGGCTGTTCGAGAAGAAAGGCGTCGCTGGCATATTCTACCTGCTCAAGCAAATGTCAGTGATGCGATATGACGAAAATCGCCCGTTGGAGGAACACATTGTTGCCTTCGAGAAGAATGTTCGAGATTTGGAATCTGCTGGAGTGAAGTTCGACGAAAAGGTGACCGTTTTCAACTTGCTTCAGTCAATGCCGAAATCCTACGGGCAGTTGATTACGGTGCTGGAGACTTTGCCAGTGGAACAATGCTCGTTGGAATTCGTCAAGACGAGGTTGCTGAGCGAAGGTGTGAAACGACAGCTTGGCGAAGTGCAATCTGAATCTGGCACGGCGTTTGCTGGAAAAGGTGGGAAGTTCGTTTTCACGTGCCACGCATGTGGTAAACCCGGACATAAGCGAGCAGATTGTCCAAGTAACAGCCGGAAGCAGGAGCACGGTGCGGGAAAGACGTCGGGGAAGCAGAAAAAAAAAATCCAAGGAGAAGGCTAATGCTGCTGATACACAATACGATGTTGCGTTCGTGGGCACGGACGACAGAAGTAACACCGATGGCGAAGAATTTCGTTGGGTGCTTGATAGCGGAGCCTCCGAGCACATGGTCAAGGATAAGAAGTTTCTGCACAACGTGTATCGTCTCGACCAACCGGTCGTCATCACAGTAGCGAAGTCTGGACAGCAACTGGTGAGTGAATTTGCCGGTGAAGTGAAAATGCTTGCGAAAGTAGGCAAGAAAAAGCTGCGGTGCGTTGTATACGAGGTCCTTTTAGTTCCTAATTTGACCATCAACTTGTCTTCCGTCAAGAAAATTGGGGAACGAGGAATGCGCACCACGTTCACACGGGATGATGCGTACATCACGAAGGCGGATGGTTCGCAGGTTTGTACGGCCACACGAAAGACGAAATTGTTCGAGCTGGATGTCGAACTGATCCATCCACCAACTGAGTCGGCTCTCGCTGCAGATACCAAAAATCGAATGGTTCTGTGGCATCGACGATTCGGCCACATCGGAAGTTCTGGTCTGAGGAAGCTTGTTCGAGACAACATGGTGGACGGCCTGGAAATTGGAAGTAACCTGGAAGAAGACGAGAAAATTTGTGAATCATGCATGAAAGGGAAGCAAGTGCGGTTACCATTTGCGGACACACCGCAAGCAAGATCGAGTCGTCCGTTGGAATTGATACACACGGATGTGTGTGGACCATTCAAGCCGGAAGCTTGGGATGGAGGCAAAATGTTCGTGACCTTCATCGACGATTTCACGCACTTCTCGGCGGTGTACATCGTAAAGGCGAAAAGTGACGTTCTGGCAATGTTCAGGAAATATTCGGCGATGGCGGAGGCACACTTCGAGCGCAGGGTGGCGCGCATCCGGTGCGACAACGGTGGCGAGTACGTCAACGAAGAATTCATCAGTTTTTGTGAAGCCAAAGGAATAGTGATGGAGACTACAGCGCCCTATACGCCACAGCAAAACGGCGTTGCGGAGCGCATGAATCGGACCATCATGGAACGATCTCGAGCGATGCTGGACGACTCTGGATTCAAGCGGCATATGTGGAACGAAGCGGTGCAAGCAGCAGTCTACACGATCAACAGAAGCCCAACATCAGGGTTGCAGGAGCCGGTGACCCCTTTGAAAAATGGAACGGAAGTAAGCCCAATGTTTCGAAAATGCGAGTATTCGGAAGCAGGGCGTTTGTCCACATCCCAAAGGAGAAGAGAAGCAAGCTGGACGATAAGAGTAAGTTGTGCAATTTCGTCGGATACGCTGTTAACGGGTACAGACTGTGGGACTCGGAAAAGCGGAAGGTTTTCATTTCGCGGGATGTAGTAGTTGAAGAGATCCAGCACAAAATGTCACCAGTTTACACGTCGGACCACCTTGTGTCCGATAGTGAAGAATCAAGCACTCAAGTCGCCGAGGAAGAAGAGGATCAAGAAATCAATGACCAGGAAGCTGCTTCCGAGGAAGAAACGAGCGGAGAAACCGAATCGGAAGCGGATGAAGAAACAGAACCAGCAAGGCGAAGTGGGCGGAACAGGAAGAAACCAAGCAAGTTCTCCAGCTGTACGGAGCGTTTGCGCTGAATGCTGAAAGCTACACACAGAATCTACCGGAAACCATAGGCGAGCTGAAGCAGCGGGATGACTGGGAGAAGTGGAAGCTGGCGATCGACGATGAAATCAAATCGTTGCAGAAGAATAACACTTGGAACCTGGTTGACCTTCCTGATGGCTGCCGGGCGGTGCCCTGTAAGTGGGACTTCACGATCAAATACAACAATGACAATTCGGTAAGCGCAACTAGTAGCGAAAGGCTGCTCTCAACGGTTCGGACTGGACTACCAAGAAACGTATGCTCCAGTGGTTCG
This sequence comes from Ochlerotatus camptorhynchus, assembly GCF_037179485.1. Lineage (NCBI taxonomy): Eukaryota > Metazoa > Arthropoda > Insecta > Diptera > Culicidae > Ochlerotatus > Ochlerotatus camptorhynchus. The sequence continues at coordinate 1,224,105 of NW_027040862.1, read as the reverse complement.
AATGAGTACCGTACGCACGTTACTGTCAGTGGCCGTACAACAGAAATTGCACCTGCATCAAATGGACGTTCGGACTGCCTTTCTGAACGGAACATTGTCAGAGACGGTCTACATGCGGCAACCACCAGGATTTGAGAAAGGGAAGAAGGTGTGCAAGCTCAAAAAATCCCTATATGGTTTGAAGCAGGCTCCTAGAAGTTGGAACGAGCGGTGACTTTATGGTGAAGCTGGGTTTTCAACGATCGCAGTATGACAGCTGTCTCTACACAAGAACGGAAGGAAAGGTTCAGATCTACGTTGTCCTGTATGTGGACGACATCATTCTGGCGTGCAATTCGTTGAAAAAGTTGGAATCGACCAAGAAGCTGCTGTCTACAGAGTTCGACATGATCGATCTTCACGAGTTGAAGAATTTCTTGGGATTGCGAATCGAATACGACATGAAGCAAGGTACGTTGTCTATCAATCAAACTAAATATTTGCTTGATCTTTTGAAGCGATTCGGCATGGAAACGTGTAAACCGGTTTCCACACCATTGGAACCAAACACCAAGTTGGAAAAGCTACACGATGACCGGGAACAATTCAAGTGTCCCTATCGAGAGCTGACGGGATGTCTGACATACCTCATGCTGTCTTCCCGTCCGGATATTTGTGCCGCTGTTAACGTACTCAGTCGGTTCCAGAGTGCGCCATCAGAGGAACATTGGAAGGCTCTCAAAAGAGTCCTACGCTACCTTCAAGGGACGAAGGAGTATTCCCTTGTCTATCATCGTGACGAGGAGTACGTTCCACTGCTCGGGTTTGCGGACGCAGATTGGGGCGGCGATGTGAACGATAGAAGATCCACGTCAGGATTCTGCTTCAAAGTTTTCGGCAACACGGTGACATGGGTTACACGCAAGCAAGCAACCATTTCGTTGTCCTCAACCGAGGCGGAATACGTTTCTCTGAGCCAGGCTGCATGCGAGGCAATTTGGCTACGAAATCTCGTTACGGAGTTTGGTTTTGTGCTGGATGCACCTCTTGTCATCTTCGAGGACAACCAGTCCTGCATCCAAATTGCGGAGTCAAGGGACCAAAAACGGCTCAAACATCTTGACATTCGGTACAACTTTGTTCGAGAGCGAATCGAGCAACGAGAGATCGAGGTGAAATATGTACCGACTCACTGCTGATATCTTCACCAAGGGCCTTCCAACGGAGAGCTTCAAGAAGCATCGTAACACGCTTGGTTTGAGAGGGGTGATGTGAAGCAAACCGAAACATGAAGCTGAAATTAAAAGTAGTAGGCTTTGTGATTAATCAATAAGCTATATAAGTTCCTGTGAAATTATACTCTTTCTCTTTGGCCAATAAACCACTGCCTCGACAACACCTTTCAATACCAACAACCCAGCTTCTCCGGATAAACTCGAACAGATCCATCCCGGATGCGTAGATTTCCATCACAACAATGTTGACAATGTTCGGATGCTTATCGTGTGGCAACAACTTCCATCGTAATTTCCCGTTTCTCCTCGGTCTTAATCATAAACTGCGGCAGGAGCTTCTCCTTTAGCATGAACTTCGATATCAATAGTAACCTATCCGAGTTCGGGTAGCTCAGCTTCAGATACCCGTACGCGCCCTTCTCGATGTTCCTTACTAGCGTGTAATATTTGCTGTAATCTCCGTGGATCAAATCTTCATCGCACTGTGAAATACGGGAGACGGAACTGGGCCGATCCGAGTGCTGTAGCAGCAGTATTCTTGATGCCTAAGCGTATTGTCCACCATACTAGTCACGCTGTTGAACGTCAACGTCAGATGCTGATGCTTATTCTCATCCTCCAGGTTGTTGTACGATGAATCCGGATCCCGACTTACCCAGATGCAGTAGACCTTCCTCCCACAGGGAAGCGTCTGTTTCGAATGGTGCACCAGTATGTCGATCACGTTGCCATCGTAGTGAATCACTTCCCACGGAATCCGAAGCGTTCCAATGGCCGAATGTTGTTTCTGTTGATCACGCTTTGAAGTGACTATAGTCTCTATATTCATAATCTGGCGGATAGAACCTCGGGAACCAATTGAGCTGTCAAATAGCGGAACCAATCGAGCAAATCACGACCAACAACAGAAAAGAGCACATCAGCTATTGCGATCAAAACTTCGGAAACTCTTTTCTCGTGACTCAAGGCTCGGCTACGCAAACTAACGCTTAAGAAGAATGGGTCACTTGATCATCGACAATTTAAAGCAGCTGATGGGTGGACTGGCTGCTGGGATCCAGTTCGGCGAAACGACGTGTGAAAACTGTGTCATTCGTGCGATGGGGAAGCAATCCCGTCTACCCTTTCCTTAGGAGGGGCATCGTGCTGGTCAAGCGATGGAGGTCGTACATTCAGATATTTGCGGTCCAATGGAGGAGACGTCCTGGGCGGAAGTCGACATGACGAGGCGAATTTCCGTTTATTTTTTAGAGACCAAATCCGAGGCTGAAGCACTGCGAGCATTCAACCACTACCAAAGTCTGGTGGAGTGACCAACTGAAGATTCTTCGAACGGATAACGGTAAGGAATATATTTCTTTATTTTTCCAAAACCGCTTGAAAGAATTGGGCATCCGGCACCAGAAGTCAACGGAATACACCCCAGAGCAGAACGGTTTAGCCGACCGAGTAAACCTTACCATTGTCGAGCGAGCTCGATGCTTGTTGTTCGAAGGCATTCTAGGCTGAAGCGGCAGCAACAGCAACATACTTGGTCAACCGTCCAAGAGCACAAGCAAACGTCGGAGGAAGCTTGGAGTGATCGTAAACCGGAATTACTCCACATCCGTGTGTTCGGTGCCAAGGTCATGTCACATATTGCTAAGTCAAAGGAATCGATTCTTGTGGGTTTCGCTGAGGACACAAAGGCATACCGCCTGTACGATACCACCGTCACTAGTAAGATTTTCAAGAGCCGTGATGTTATCTCTATCAGTGAACCATCCCACCAACCGGCCCAGTATCAGCTCCAGTTAAGAAGCCAACGTGAGCTTAGACTTCGAAGAAGCACCGGCTGATGCCGTCGTAGTTGATTCATCCGATGCGCCGGATCAACAAGAGGAGCAGTCAGAAGATTGCATGTCGGACGATTCGGATGCATCCAATTACTTCTAGCAAGTCGAAACTAGTGAAGGCGAAGTTTCAGACGATGTAGCTGGTGACGTGACCATCACTGCGCTCTCCCCACGACAATCTTTACATACACCCACGTGCTACCAGGCAAGAACAACGATTATTCTCTTCCGAGCAAGGCCTACCCTGCTAGAAATTTTCAGCACAACGAAACGATCAACCAACTGCCAGTACGTCTGTTGGATTGACATCGATTATCGAACCGGAACAGCATCAATCGCATCAGGGCCTGACGATGAGCAAATGTCTCGCTAGCAAGGGAGCTAGTGACCCCCGCAGTTGCAACAAGGCATTGCAATCTGAAGAAACCAATCTCTGGAAAGCTGTAATGATCGAAGAATATCAAGCGTTAGTGAGGCTTTTCCCAAAAGTTTGCTGTTGATTACGATGAAGTTTTCGCACCCGAAGCGAAATAGGTCACGTTTAGTGCGCTGCTAACCGTTGCCGCCCGTAATGATTGGACTGTGAAGCATGTGGATATCAAGATGGCGTACCTTAACGGAGCGCTAGATGAAGTCATCTATATGTGCCAATCTACACCGTATATCGGTTGAGAAGGAACCTCTACGGTCTCAAACATGGGATAAAAAGGTAGACTCCGTCTTTAAAGCAATGGAGTTTGCCCAGTCTAAAGCAGATCCATGCCTGTACATACGGAGGACGTGGTCAACATGGGTTCAAATTGAACCAACAGGCATACATTAACAAGCTAGTCAAAAGGTTCAGCTTAGAAAATGCCAAACCAGCGAAGGTTCCCATCGATCCAGGCTATTTACAGCTGAAGAAGGGGGAGCAAGACCAGTTTCCGAATAACAGCTTAATCGGAGGCTTACTTTACTTGGCTGGCAAATGACTGGGATAATGCGTACCACCGGTACTTCGCGTACTTGAAGGTTATCAAATAGACCCGTCACGCAAGTGAAAGTGATCTTTAGCCTCTTGCCCAATAACTCCTATCCCTTCCTTCCCACGGCGCCGGCTGGGGTACGAGCAACCTTAGGGAAGATCGGGTAACCAACCCCGGTGGGAACTTTGGTCGTATGCTGACAGAGAAGGGGGAGCTGCATTCTTTTCCGAGGATATGGCTTACAAAACCCGAGCGTCTGTTCTCCATGTTAGTGGCGGCTCTAACAGCGTCTGGCTGGCATCCAGCGGCTGAATACGAAATGCTTCTCCCCGAAAGCTATACCCAAGGCCTTAGGCCAGCCACCTACTGTCTCCGAAACCTTCAAATTGTTACAGAAACCAATAGTGAAAGATTACGAACTGATTTTACGGGAACGACTTTTAGCGCTAAACAACGGACAAGAATTGGAACATGGAATGTACTGACGCTAGCCCAACAGGGTAAACTGGCACAACTCGCCAGTGAGGCCCGCCGTATGAAGCTAGAAATCCTGGGACTTAGTGAAGTCCGCTGGCCGGACTTTGGAGAACACAAGCTGCCTTCGGCACAGGTACTTTTATATTCTGGTATGCGAGGTGAAAACGCTCCGCGACATCGTGGAGTTGGCTTTCTGCCTAGCGCCCAAGCACAGGCTGCGCTCATCAAGTGGGAACCTATCAATGAGAGAATAATCGTTGCCAGATTCAGAACACGGGTCCGAAACCTTACCATGCTGCCGAATTGCCGAACAAAGAGAACTTTCACAGTCAACTGAATGCTGTCGTGGATAAGACTCCAAGAGGTGATATCAAGATCTACACAGCCTTCTTCAATGCGAAGATCGGCTCCGACAACTCGGACTATGAGCGCATTATGGGATGCCATGGTCTCGGAGATATGAGCGAGAACGGCGAGTTGCTTGCAGAGTTTTGTGGCAACAACGACATGGTGATCGGGGGTTCGCTCTTCCCCCATCGCCCAGTGCATAAAGTCACATGGGTCTCCCGTGATGGATATACAGAGAACCAAATCGACCACATCTGCATCAGCTGAAAATGGAGACGGAGCCTTCTTGATGTTCGGAATAAACGCAGCGCTGACATCGCGTCTGACCATCATCTCCTGGTCGGTGAGATCCGCCTACGCATTGCGCGGGTTTAACGGCGGGAGGAGAGACTCGGGCGGCGATTCGACAAGCGCCGACTGGAAGACCTAGCAGTGAAGAGATCGTTCGTCGAAGAACTCGAGGCTCGCGTAGCTAATATTCCGGAAGGTGGCAGCGTAGAAGAACAGTGGACGAGCATCAAGAATGTCTTTATTGAAACAAGCGAGAACAACCTGGGTGAGCTGCGCACTCAGAGGAAGGAGTGGATCACCGAGGAAGATCGAGGAGCAGAGAGAAGCAAAAGCCGCGATAGAGCGATCAAGGACCCGAGGAGCCAAGAACGAGGTCCGTCAGCGGTATTCGGCTCTAGAGAGGGAAGTTGAGCGCTCCTGTATACGGGACAAGCGAGCGTGGGTGGACTCTCTGGCTGATGGAGGGGAGAAAGCCGCAGCAACTGGCGATATCCACCTCCTCTATGATGTTTCACGACGCCTGAGCGGGGCAAGGATGAACCCAAGGATGCCTGTGAAAGACGCGACTGGACAACTGCTCACCGACCCCACTGACCAGTTGAAACGTTGATTTGAGCACTTTGAACAACTTTCTCGAAGTTTCAACGGTCAACCAATCGGCATGAACCGCCAAGGGTGAGGCGCGTTACTTGCGTATGAAGTCCAACAAAGCCCCGGGGGACGATCGCATATCAGCAGAGATGCTCAAAGCTGACCCCATGCTATCCTCACAAATGTTGCATCAACTATTCGTCAATATCTGGGACACCGCGAATTTTTCGGCCGACTGGATGCAGGGTGTCTTGGTAAAAGTCCCCGACGACAGAAGGCAAGGGAGACCCTGATAAGATCGTCAACCTCATCGAAGCGCAGAACGAGGCTTTCTCATGCAGAGTGTTGCACAACGGAGCTTTGTCTGACCCGATTCGGGTAATCGCGGGTGTGAGGCAAGGATGTATATTATCACCGCTACTGTTCCTCATCGTAATCGACGAGATCATGGTTGGAGCCGTTGACCGTGTACCGAACCGTTGGTTGCTGTGGCAGCCTATTACCATGGAGCATCTCAACGACTTCGATTTGGCTGATGATGTTGCGTTATTAGCACAACGGCGCTCTGACATGCAGAGTAAGCTCGACGACCTTGTGGAACGCTCCTCTGAAGCATGTCTAACCAGCAACGTCAACAAGACCAAATCTTTGGATGTCAACACGGAAAACCGTTCCAATTTCACGGTAGCTGGGTAGCAGGCAGTGGAGAAAGTCGAAAGCTTCCAATATCTTGGCAGCCAGATAGCGTCGGACGGGGGCACCAAGAGCGGATTAAGAAGGGCGAGAGATGCTTTTGCCAGTTTGCGAAATGTATGGAGAGCGAATCAGATCAGTCGACGCAACAAAATCCGAATTTTTAACTTGAACGTGATGTCTGTGCTGTTATACGCCAGTGAAACATGGTGTGTATCAGCGGAGAACACTCAGGAGCTGCAGGTGTTTATCAACCGATGCCTGCGGTACATAATTCGTGCCTGGTGGCCCCACAATTGGATTTCAAATTCCAAGATTCATCGTTTGTGGCATCAGAAGCCGATAGAGACAGAAATTCGTGAACGGAAGTGGAGGTGGGTCGGCCACACACTACGACGGAGTGGAAACGAAATCTGCAAGCAAGCACTGGACTGGAATCCAGCAGGACATCGCAGCAGAGACAGACCCAGAGGCTCGTGGCGGCGGAGCCTAAACAGTGAAATTAAGAACGTTGGCCGAAATTTGACTTGGGCACAGGTCAAGGCCAAAGCTAGTAATCGCCCAGGATGAAACACGTCCGGATATTGCAGTGAGCACTACGATCCTAGCACAGAAATCCAGTTGCCCAAACCAACAAGACTGGAATGAAGCTAAGCGGGTGCTGAGATATCTGGCAAACTTGTGGTGACTGCAAGTTGCCACTTGGATCCAACAGCGATGGTTTGTCAATGTACGCTGACGTGGATTGGAGAGGAGACCAGCGGGGCATTTAATCATGTTTGGAGGAGGCATAATCCAGTGGGGTTCCAGAAAGCAGTCGTATGTGGTCTTAAGCACAACTGAAGCAGAATTAGTTGCACTCGTAGAGGGATGTCAAGAACTTGTCTGGACGAAGCGCTTATTGGAAGAATTCGGCGTGTCTTCATCTCATCCAATCACGGTGTGAAGACAATCAGAGATGCCGTTAAAGGCGTACGACCAAGGACATCGAAACGAAATTCTTTTTCGTTCACGATCTCCACAGAAAACAACTAATCAACCTGCAGTATTGCCCTTTGGAGTTTATGCTTGCCAATCTGTTAACGAAACCACTACAACGAGATCGTTTCGAAAACTTGAGGAGGCAAATGAAAATAAGTCCAGATTCGCACGAGGAGGAGTTTCAGTAGTAGCAGGCGTGCTGAATTTGAATTATAATATTCATGCCTAGTAGGCACGCTTTCGTAAGCAATAAATATTCATTAGTAAATTAATCATAATTTAAAATATACGTAAACCTTGGTGTTGGTCCTGATCGTTGGATTTTTTTCTGACAACCGTTTCGAGTGACTCCGCATTACATTCCCCGCGCAATTACGGAATACCTATGGACCACTCACACCCATTTTATAAACACCAGAAGTGTTCCATACTTGTGGTGGGACTGTATATAGCTTTATAAAATGTTTCCTGTAGTTTTGCTATTGAACATATTTTTTCCCACAAAAAACTTCAAAAAATTGCATTTGGTCACGTTAAAAAAATATCATTAAATACTTTCGTTTCTTGCTGAATAATATTCCGAAACTGAACTGAACTGGCCACCCCGGACGCCTTCAATCAAATTTTCCAATTAAACTTCCTAGACTCAGCAAATCCTTGGATCTCACCCACTCTGATTCTATTATGTAACTTTTCCCAATCTGAACAACCTTCACCTGGCCGTCGCGACCGTGAATTGCTCCGAGGCCCACAATAATAAAGAAAATAAAATAAACCTCCAATCAAACCAACCAACAGAACAAAGCACAAGTGCCATAATTGAATACATTTCCATTTTTCTCTCTCCGATTTTCCTTTCAGTTTCCGACCAATCGCCAACCGGAACCGGTCCTGGGAGGCAGCCACCGCTGCGTAGATCTGACAACTGTTTGCGGTCGTCCCAGGAGTTTGCTCGCTGCTGTGTCGCTTGTGTTTGTGTTTGTGTCGCTCCAGATGAATGCTTGAAGGGGTTGGAAGGCGAAAACCGACCAAGTAGAAGATTTTTTTTCAAGAAGAATATTCCCCAAAAAGTCTCACGATTGAAGTGTTCGAAGAAATGAGTGGAAGCAGCAGTGTCGGTCCGTCGGCCTCGGCAAGTGCTGTCTCGACGCCGATCAATGCCGGAACGCGACCGGACTCGGCACCGGCCTTCGGATCCTCGCAGGCTTCGACCCCACCGAATGCGGCGTCCTCCTCGTCCGCTGGGGGGAAATTTCTAGGTGAGTTCGCTTGATCTGATTCTGTTGAGTTACGAGTAGGTAGTCCGTTTCGGAACAGTTTTAGGCCTGTAGTATTACTACTGTTATAGATTTGCTCGCGTAGAGGCCCACTTGATATCGCTTGCTTCTTTTGCTTTTTTTTTAGTTTTATTCGTTTGATCCATCTCATTAAGGGATGAGTGGCGCTAATTTGTGCGGTGCAATCTGGTGTTACCGGAACAAGTGCGCCCGGCTGTGTCGTTAAGAGATTTGCTTTTTGCTCCATTCTTATTATCATTTTACACCCTCCCGCGGTGCCTTGAGGAGGGACTGAAGTGGTGCCACCACCTGTTTTATGATTAGAGGACATACGACAACCATCGCGTGATGAGTGACCGTTTTGGCTTTCTGTTTCCCTTCAAGCTAAGGCTGTTCCGCTTATCACTGCTGGTAATAGACCTACTCCCGCACACACGCACGCACGCGGAATGAATTAATTTTATCACATCGCTACACCTTGCAATCTGCTGCTGTTCAACCGGGGGATGTTGTGCAATAATTTGTTTCCATCATCAGCGTCGTCGTCGACATTTGTTTCATACTTGTCGTTATAAGAAGTGCTTGAATTTAGTATCACTCTTTTTAATAACCCAACCCGCATAGTGCTCTTTTCTGAGCGTCGAGTTTCTCCGGCGCCGTCGATGGTTTCGACCTTGGATTTACGACAAAGTCCGTGAACTCGTGGTTTTCCCTTTTAATGTGACCGTCAACCTTATGGGATTTCTCCTGCTGATCCGCCCCACAAGTCTCCTTCATCAATCATAAACATTAATCAATGCTGAGGCCGACGGCCGGTCGGTCTGCTGAAAATCCCATATGCCCTCAAGGAGTTTCCACTTTCATTTTCCCGTAGACGCTCATTTGCCGATTATTTAGGCAATGAAATTAGCATAACACAAATTATTCCGCCATAACGTGACAGTTTTTCGTGGAAAAGTCCACTTGTGGTAGGCCTAGCGGCGTCGAATTGGGGAGGGAGGACGAGAATGAGAGCTGTTGCGAAGTGGTCGTGGTGGGCCCGGTTGGTGATAATCGAGGCGTTTTGGCTGTAGGTGGATACTGTCGCCACCTATTCGTTGGTAAATTTGGTTTCGAAGAGACGTGCCGTGGCGATACAAATGGACCGGAATAGAGAATTTTCCACTTTGATTCCAGTTCGATTCATATCCCCAACACATGAGACTGGGCAAAAAAAGGTATAGATTGAAGAAGGTTTAGAGGTCGTGCAAATTGAGATTATGGCGAATTCCTATGGGAGATTTTTGAATTTCACTTTCATTTTATGGCTGATTGCATGCCTTAAGGCGTAAGCAGTAGAACGAGGGCAAAGGATCTTGGTTCTATCCGTGAAAAAAAAAAATGATCGTGGTTCGAACTAGTTTAAAAACAAACTGACAAACCATTCAGCATTCAGAAATTTAGAATCAAAATTTTACTAAACTAAGCTTTGGACATTTTTCGTCATGCTGCAACAAGTTTAGTTAGATACATTGAAAACAGTTGCGAATTTGATTCTGATTGTCCCTATCCAAGCTGTTTATTTAAACCGTCTGCAAGTATTTTAATCACCAAAGTAAAGCTGGGAACAATGCGCGGGCATCAAGGCGTACATATTATTTCATTATTGCAACATTTTACAAAAGGAAACATCCCTGAATGTTTGTATTTTTCGAAAATACGATTGTTGTTTTTTGATCTTGGTTCGAACCACAAACGAACGTGGTTCGTACTATCAGCTTCGTCGAATCACCGCTAGGGTCGCTACCGTCGCTACACTTTGTTTACGTTCTGGGGCCTTTTTCATAAAAGCGTTCGTACAAAAAGTCTTTCGTTTCGAGATTCACATTGTGACCCCTGATTACCTCCTTCGCGCGATAGTTGCATCAAAGGACATGAAAACGGGTCAGAATTTCGCAATCGAAATCGACGAAGAGATGACCAAAGTAAGCTTCAACAAGAATGGTAGATTAATATTTATTTTTATAAACAATCAGTCATGTCCTATTTCCACCGTAGGTGCTTAAAATGAGATCCATAAAATATTCCCCCGAAACACTGCCAAAGGCTCTGGAAGAAGTGAGAAGTTGCTCATTGTCAGCGTATGCGGCCCACAAAAAGTATCACATCCCGAAATCGACTTTAAGCGACAAACCGAATGGAAATCATCCCCAGGGACTTGTTAAAGATGCAGTCTTAAGTGCCTCGCATGAGCAGCAGGTGGCCGATTGGATGTCCCAAAACCACAGAGGAGATACTTGAAGCAGCTTCCGAACTTGCATCCCTTCAAGGCAGCACTTTCAAAAGAGGGATACCATCGACAAGAGGCGATGGAAAATCTGTACCGCGTAAACGACACACGGAAGTTCTACGAGAAGCTAAATAGTTCGCGCTAAGGCTACGTGCCGCAAGCCGATATGTGCAAGGACTTGGACGGTAACCTTCTCACGAACGAGTGTGAGGTGATTGAGAGGTGGAAGCAGTACTATGACGAGCACCTCAACGGTGAAGCAGCAGAAAACGAAGGTGGCACGGCAACAGACCTTGGAGCACGCGCAGAAGACGACAGGCTACCGGCCCCTGATCTTCAAGAAGTTGAGGAGGAGATCGGTCGGCTGAAGAACAACAAAGCAACTGGTGTAGATCAACTACCAAGTGAGCTATTAAAATACGGTGGTGAAGCACTGGCTAGAGCGCTGCACTAGGTAATTGCCAAGATTTGGGAGGAGGAGATATTACCGGAGGAGTGGATGGAAGGTGTCGTATGCCCAATCTACAAAAAGGGCGACAAGTTGGATTGCTGCAACTACCGCGCGATCACACTGCTGAGCGCCGCCTACAAGGTACTCTCCCAAATTCTATGCCGCCGTCTGTCACCTTATGCAAGAGAGTTCGTGGGGCAATACCAGGCGGGATTCATGGGTGCCCGCGCTACCACGGACCAAATTTTCGCGATTCGGCAGGTTCTGCAGAAATGCCGCGAATACAACGTGCCCACACATCATTTGTTTACCGATTTCAAATCCGCATACGACACAATCGATCGAGATCAGCTATGGCAGATTATGCACGAGTACGGATTTCCGGATAAACTGATTGAATCTCGAAGGGGGTTACGGCAGGGTGATGGACTTTCGTGTCTGCTGTTCAACATCGCGTTAGAAGGTGTGGTCAGAAGAGCTGGGATAGAAACGAGTGGCACGATATTCAGGAAGTCCATCCAGCTCCGATGACATTGACATTATGGCACGGAACTTTGAGATGATGGCGGAAACGTACATCAGACTGAAGGCTGAAGCTAGACGGATTGGACTTGCCATCAACGCATCAAAGACAAAATACATGAAAGGAAGAGGTTCTAGGGAAGACAATGTTAGCCTCCCACCCCGAGTTCAGATTGACGGTGACGGAATCGAGGTGGTCGATGAGTTCGTGTATTTGGGCTCACTGGTGACCGCCGAAAATGATACCAGCAGAGAAATTCAAAGACGCATTATGGCAGGGAATCGTGCCTACTTTGGACTCCGGAGGACGCTCCGGTCGAATGGAATTCGCCGCCGCACGAAGTTGACTGTCTACAAGACGCTGATTAGACCAGTGAGGCCACGAGACCTGGACTATGCTCGTGGAGGACCAACGCGCCCTTGGTGTTTTTGAAAGGAAGGTGTTGCGTACCATCTACGGTGGAGTGCAGATGGATGACGGAACGTGGAGGAGGCGAATGAACCACGAATTGCACCAGCTGCTGGGAGAACCATCCATCGTCCACATTGCAAAAATTGGGCGACTACGGTGGGCTGGGCACGTCGTAAGAATGCCGCACGACGACCCAGTGAAAATGGTTCTAGAAAGCGACCCAACAGGAACAAGAAGAAGAGGTACGCAGCGGGCAAGGTGGATCGACCAAGTAGAAGGTGACCTGCGGACCCTTCGCAGACTACGAGACTGGCGAACTGTGGCCATGGATCGAGTAGAGTGGAGACGACTTCTTCGGACAGCAGAGGACAACAAGGCCTTAGCCTGATTGGTAAGGTAAGTATCGACAAGATGGCTGAACAAGTTTTTACGGAGACAACCTGAAATCTCAAAGCGGACACCAGAAGCACTTGGAAGAACATCCGCGGGGTTGACCGCTGACCGACTGGAACGATAATTTGAGTACGTTTATAGCCAGTTCGAGCAAAGACAAATGTTGTACCTCCTGGATCGGCCAGCTTCATGGTGGAATGTAGATGAAACCAACTACGTTATGAATCCAGTGCCAAAGAAAGTGTACGCACGAAAAGGGGCGAAGGTTGTTTACAACGTTGAGCGTGGCAAGCCGAAAGAAAACATCACTTGTTGCTGCAGATGGGAGTTACATTCCGCCACTGATCACATTTAAAGATTCGTTCAGTGATCTTGGTGCTGCTGCAACTGTTTCAGGGTCTGTTGGTGCCAACTTTGGATTTAACCAGACGCAAGCCGGTTGGATGAAAGGAGACGCTTTTTATTGTTTTGTCACGCAGCATTTGAACCCTCGTTGGATCCAAATGGGAGTTAAGCGTTAAATTGTGCTCGTCGTGGCTGGGTTACTCTGGTCACCATTCGTTGAAGCTGTATAGGTGGTGCTACGAGAATGACGTGAAGCTAGTGGTGCTGTATCCAAACTCAACGCACATTCTCCAAGTACCCGCTGAAAGCAAAATACACCGAGCTGTACCAGAAGTGGAAATGTGACAATACCGAGAAAATGTTCAATGAAGTTGAATTAGTGAAGCTGCTTAAACAGACAAATGATGCTGTCATTCAAAAAGAAACCATCGTCAATGGATGGCGATCAACCGGTCGTCAACCATTTGATTTCAAGAACATGGATAGATCTCGTTTAACAAAAACATCTTGCAGCACCCCTGAATCATCATTGGAAACTGGGAGATTTGAGAATGGTTTGGACGAATGTCAAGCTTTTCCTCAACTAGCCATCCAGCAGACTGATCCGAACAACAACCTACACTAGATCAGTAATTCCTCTGTTATGAATTTGTCAGGGTTCAAGGAGGCAATCAACGAAATTAATGGCAGATCAACGTCCGAAGAAGAACCATCGACAAGCTTTTAATATCAGCTGTTATCTGTAGAATGTGACCAACGCCAACAGTTGCCGAACAGTTCGTTTGAATTCGATTCCGACTGGGAGAATGTACCGTCAAGCATCACGACAAGTGATTCTGTTTGCCAAAAAACTAAGAAACTTGTATCCAAAGCTCGTGAATCGATTGATAAACTTCGGATTCATCTCAAGGTTAACGATCCATTGAAACTGGTAAATGTACTTATTATGAAACAGCAACTAAATATAATTAATCCAGTTATGACCGAAGCTTCTCCACCCTTGCTTCGAACATCTTCGGATATTTTGAGCTTGCCAAGGGTTGTGAGCAAAAACACTCGTTCACGAAAAGGCTTAAAGGTGTCTTATGGAGTAATGTATGACGTCGAGATTATCAAGGAAATGGAGCAACGAGAGATGGATGACCAGAAGGCTGCTGAGAACCATGAAGCTGATGAGGTTGCCCGAACTAAGCGCGAAAAAATGATCCTTGAAGCCGAGGAAACTGAGCGGATCAAATCGACTCGGGATGGACTCAAGCAGCTGGAAATCTAATCAACTACAGAGAGGATAAAAATCTCTGCGAAACAGAATATAACCAAGAAAACTAAAACAAAGCTACTTGTTGCTCCTGACACACAGATTTCACGTGCCCCGAAAAAGCGAATTAGAATTGCTTAGTTTGGAACAATTGATTATTCTTTTCCTATGAAAGTGCAATAAACATTAACTATTCCAAACCCTATCTGAATGTATCATATTTTATTGCATATTGTATCATTTTATACATTTATACATTCATACATTGACTTCGGCCTAAAGTTGATTTTTCTTCTTAAAAATAAACATTTAACTTGATTAAACAATACATTGGATTACAAATCCATTTCACGCAACAACGCCCACCAAAAAAAGAACGATCAGAATAGTATACAGACTAGTTACGTTACAGCATGCAGGGTGGCCAGCAAACCGGGAAAACCGGGAGTACCGGGAAATATCCGGGAATTTGAAAAGTAACCGGGAAAACCCGGGAATTCGACGAGAGAACCGGGAAAAATAAATTAATCACACCATAGGAACAAATGTTTACACCAGAATTTCAGAAGAAACCATTAAAACAGAGTAATTCTTTATCAAATGAATGTCTTGCACTGTTTGCTGCATAATTTTCTTCGGTTTCCTGTCTTAGTCTTTGTTTTTAGAATCTAATCACTCAGCAATATTGCAAATTGATTTTTATCGTTTCAATTTCAGATGTAATGAGCATGGATCTTAAAAGAAAATATTGAAGATTCTGGACTTATGAAACAAATATTTGTAAAAACCGAAACTGAACTATTCTTTTCCAGGGTTTCTCATGATACAGGGCTGGTAGTGAGTCACTGTTTAGTGACTTGGTCACTTTTTTCAAGGCAGTCACTAAAAAGTCTCTTTTTTAAGGTCAAGTCACTAAAGTCACTTTTTCTTGTAATCAGTCACTATTTTACTATTTTAGCGTGAATTTATTTCAATATTGATCATTATTTGCTTTGTGACGTTTAATCGCCTTTCTCTATCTACAGGCTGCCTACTCATTTTAAATTTTCCTGAGTTTTCCAGGTTTTCCCAGAACATTAACGGATAAATTCAAGGCTTATAATAAGAAAGCTTTTTTTTAAATGCGTTCAAAATATGCTTTTTCTGGAAGATCAACAGTAATTAACCCAAGCGTTTTAAAGACATGGTAATCAGTTTTAAAGAAACAAGTTTGTAATCAAATCCAATGAATGTTGAACTTAATTTTCACTGTTCACAGTTTAAAAAAAAACGTACTTAATTTGAGTAAGTCCAAAATCTAAAAACATTCAATGTCTTGTAGTTTCGTATACCATGTACAAGTTCATGATATTGGAAATTTTCAAAGTGCCTGAATTAAGGAAAACATTAAATGATTTATTTCAATTTCGTAATTAACTTTATGAAATATTAGAGGTCTTCATTGCAGTCCCATTAACTTCACAACAATTGTAGGAACTTTGAAGAAGTTCTGAGGAATGAAAGGAAATTCTGAGAATTTCAGTAAAGCTCCATAAACAAACTGCGGGAACATAAGGGAAGTTAACATACTTAAATTATGGGAAACTTACTGGAAGCTTTAAGATCCTCAAATCGGTTCTTTTAACATTCTAAAATTTTCAGAAACTTTTATGAAGTTCCTAGAATTTCAGAGCACATCACAGGTGTTAAGCAAACTTGAAAAATATAGAAACCTTGAGGGGTATTGTGCAACTTTAAAAAAAAATCTAAGCACCTCAGAAAAGCTAGATCTAGAGATCTTTGGGGAATTTCAGATCTTAAAAGCAGTTCCCATGACTTTAGTTCAGAGTTTTTAGAGCAGTTTAAATATCTATAATCGTAAATTTTGGAAAATGCAGAACCCTTAAGATGTTCCGAGAATTTCAGGGAAGTACAGAGACCATCAGATAATTTATGAAAACTTCATAAATATTTCAGGAACTTCACAGAAGTCCAAAGAATTTCAGGGAAATTTATCTTCAATAGAATTGAGAGCTTTAGGGAAGCTTCGAGAACATCGAGACAGATCAGAGAATCAAAGGGCAGTTCAAATAATTTTAAGAAAATTGTAGAAACCTTAAAGAAGTTCCGGAAACTTCAACAAAGCTCCTATAGAACTTTTGGATCGTGATAAAAAGAGAGTATTTTAAGGGTGTTATATCATGGAAATATCAAGAACTTTAAAAAATACGAAAGTTTAGCTTAGTTGATTATAGAATATCAACAAAGTTCCATTCATTTAAAAAAAATGCGAGAACTATTTTAGCAAGCAGCGATAAATGTCTTCAAGAAATTCCAGAGAACTTTGAATTTAGATGGTTTCATGATTTTCAGCAAAGTTCCGAGTCCTTCGAGGACGATCAAATAGCTTCAGAATAATCCCATTATCTTAAGCAAATTTGCAGCGACTTACAAGGAATTCCGTGGAATTATGGGGTGTTCCAAGAATACTATGATTGATCTAAAAACGTTAGGGAATTTTAAATATATAATATATATCAGAAAATTTGCCGGACAAACAAATTTAGAGAACTTCAGGTAAGCATAGTTCAGGGAAAATAAGTGAGGGTTTTTAATGGTTAGAATACTTAAGGAAAATTGTCCAAACTTCAAAGTAAATCAATTAATTTCAGTAAAGTTGTGGGTTGTTAAAAAATACTCATAAATTCAGGGCAACCTAGAGAACTTTAAAGAAATTCGTTCAGGTAGTTTTAATAACGGAAAGTTTGAACTATTGAAGAAGTTTTAAATTAGTGTCTATAATTTAATGGAAGTTTCATGAACTTCAGAAAAATCATGAGAACTTAAGTGAAAATCATAAAACTATACTAATTATTTCATTCTAATTCCATGAAAATTGCGGGAGCACAAAAGTTCCAGAAATTTAAAATTTTTTTCGAAAACTTCGCAGAAGATCAGTGGTATTCAGAAACATTTCGAGAACTTCATAGGAAAAATTTGGGAAGTTCTCAGAATAGTCCATTTCATATTCTACGGAAATTTCAATGAAGCTATCCTTCGAATTCAATTTTCTTTTAGTTTTTAGGGGAATTATCTTGAAATTCTCCACAATAAGACACCCTTTGGAAAGATTATCAGAATATTCATTGATTTCATTTCAGATTTCCTTTTGAATCTCACTCCTTCCCTTGGAATTCTACTCACATTGAAAGTCTCCTAAGAATTCATTGGCATTTCTACTCACAATTTCCTTAGATTTCTTCTCATAATTTGTTTGGAAAACTCTCCTGAATTTATTTCCGAATTCCTTTGAAGATGTCCTGGAGTTATTCTCAGATTTAATTGTAATCCTTCTTTTAGTATTTTCAAAAAAATTTCAAGGACTTATGCTCCGAATTTGTTTTCTCCCACACACTTTATGAAATTATTCTCAGATTGCCCTTGGAATTTTCCTTTGAAGTTTACAAAAGTTGTGCTCCTCAGAAATTCCTAAGAGTTTCCAATAAAATTTATTTTTAATTCAATTCAGGGTCACTTTTTAGTCACTATTTTTACAACTAACAGTCACTATTTAGTCACTTATTTCTTCAACATGGTCACTAAAATCACTATTTTTGACAGCAGTGATGGCTACCAGCCTTGCATGATATGAATTCCAGAATTAACTTGGAATTCTGCTCTGAATTTTCATAGAGATCTTCTGAAATAAACCAGAAAACACTCCGCGTAATAATTACAGTTGAATTCTTTTTGGTATTTCCTTGAAACCTCTTCTAAGAATTGGATTAGAATCCTTCTTAGAATTTCCTTGAACCTATTCGGAGACTTTAATTCCTTTGAAATTCTTTTAAAAATTTTCAATTAACTCTATTCAAAACAGCAGAAATCTTTCGCATTTTTTTTTAGGAACCCCTTGGTGTATTTTAAAGAATTTCTTTCTAAAGATCAGCATTTTTTTTAGTAATCATATTTTTTTTTTTTTGCTTTGTGATTAATCTTTTGCACTAGGGTATCGCCAGAACACTGTCATTTTCCTTACGATCCCCATACTAATCTTCTCAGAATTACGTTGGAATTTTCCTCAAACTTTTTCACAATTCCTACGATACAGAGAATGCAAGTTCTAAATTAAATTCTTAGGTAAAGGGAGATACGGTCAAAATTTGGTCAATATCAACTTGACGTATTTCTTTCAATTTTGCATTTAAAAAACCTGAACACCCCTCATTTTGAAGGTGTGTGTGTGTGTAGAATGTTGCTCCTATTTTGATGTTGGAATTCACTCTTCAGTTGTCAAAATGCCGTCCAAGCAAGAAGAGCAGCGTATCAAAATTTTGCTCGCGCATCGCGAAAATCCGAGCTACTCGCACGCAAAGTTGGCAAAATCGCTAAAAGTTGCCAAATCAACCGTTACAAATGTAATTAAAGTGTTTGGGGAACGTTTGTCGACAGCCAGGAAGTCTGGATCGGGGGGAAATCGAAAACCGGAAGCCGCTGAGACGACAAAGAGAGTTGCCGGTAGTTTCAAGCGAAACCCTAACCTCTCTCTCCGAGATGCCGCAAATAAGCTGGGTGTATCGTCTACAACCGTGCATCGAGCCAAAAAACAAGCCGGACTATCGACTTACAAGAAGGTAGTGACTCCAAATCGCGATGATAAACAAAATACGACGGCCAAAGCGCGATCCCGGAGGCTGTACACGACGATGCTGACGAAGTTTGACTGCGTGGTAATGGACGACGAAACCTACGTCAAAGCCTACAACCTACAAGCAGCTTCCGGGACAGGAGTTTTATACGGCAAAAGGAAGGGGAAAGGTAGCAGATGTTTTCAAGCACATGAAACTGTCAAAGTTCGCAAAGAAATATCTGGTTTGGCAAGCCATCTGTACCTGTGGCTTGAAAAGCAGCATTTTCATAGCTTCCGGGACTGTCAACCAAGAAATTTACGTGAAAGAGTGTTCGAATAAACGTCTGCTGCCTTTCCTGAAGAAACACGGTTGTTCCGTACTGTTTTGGCCGGATTTGGCATCTTGCCATTACGGTAAAAAGGCCATGGAGTGGTACGCCGCCAACAACGTGCAGGTGGTTCCCAAGGACAAGAACCCTCCCAACACGCCAGAGCTCCGCCCAATTGAGAAATACTGGGCTATTGTCAAGCGGAACCTAAAGAAGACCAAAAAAACTGCTAAGGGCGAGCAGCAGTTCAAGGCAAACTGGCTTTCTGCGGCGAAGAAGGTGGACAAGGTGGCTGTACAAAATCTGATGGCAGGGGTCAAGCGTAAGGCCCGGCAATTCGGATTTGGAAAAGCGGAAGCCTAACTGAATATTTTTCCTGAATTTTATACTAATTGAACTTGAAAAAGAAATTTAATTTGATTTTTTAAATAAACGATTTCACCGATTTACACGCGTTTTCCCTTGACCAAATTTTGACCATATCACCCTTTACATCAGCGTGAGTACTGAAAGGTTAATATTTATGTTAGTATAGACAACGAAGTTAAGACACATTTTCTTTTTCCGATATCCTTAACAATTTCCTCTAATTCTCATTAATATCCAGTTTTACCAAATACTATCTGTAATTTTACTTTTATTACTCCCACAAATACCGTTCCGATTCAAATTTCGGACGATTCAAATTTCGGACACTTTCATTTTTAATTAAATATTACATCCAGTTAGAAACAAAGTAATAATGTTAGATGATCGTGGAGGGCACTAGTCAAAAAAATTTAAAATTTACAAGACATGTGGATCATATTCGACCGAGATAATCAACTTTTAAAAGTGTCCGAAATTCGAGTTTTAGTGTCCGAAATTTGAATCGGCACGGTAACCTCCGAAAATTTACAGTTGGCCACGTTTTTTTTTAAATGTGTACAATTGAGTTTTTTGTTGGATTTTAACAACCGGGAAATTTTTAAGATTTGAACCGGGAAAAAAACCGGGAATTTCAAAATGAAAATTCACTGGCCACCATGTCTGTAACGGTATGTAAAATGAAGTCTGAATTTATCGTGTTTGGAACAGTCTAACATGTATAACAGTCTGATCATGAACTAAATTAAATTTACTCGTTTATTTCACTCTTCTAGGTGGATAAGGGGAAAACACAAAAGTACATCTAGTATCGCAAGTACGTTTCAATCACTTGTAATACCACAATTTCAACAAATGGGATTTTTGAAATCCATAGTTCGAACTAAACTCTTTAATGGCTCGAACCATGATCAGCATAGTTCGAAGCAGGATAATTAGTTCGCTATCATCAAAAATCAAATTATAAGTCAACAAGACATTATAGTTTCCTTCCAAGCGAACAATTAGAATTGTTTTTTTTTGTAAAAAAAAAAATTGCTCTAACTTTTTAACCGTTGGGTAGAATTTAATGAAAATTTGGGTGGATTTAGTTCATAGTGCATTATTTACATCCTGCAAGTTTTAAAGTCCTGTGATCAAAACTCGCGGAAATGGAGTCGAAAGAACAGCTCGTGCGTGATAAAATCTTGCGCATTCATCACGAGAACAAGGATCTCTCGCATCGTTCCATCGCTAAAACGTTGGGAATCGCGAATTCCACGGTGTCGCGAGTGATTAAGCGGTTCGAGGAACGGTTGACCACCGATGGGAAGCCCAGAAGTGAAGGAAAAAGTATTCCGTACAACACCAAAAATCACAACCGCGTAGTTGGGGCCTTCAACCGAAATCCGAACGCCTCCGTTAGGGATGTGGCTAAGAAGCTGCACCTAAGCCGAAGTTTTGTCCAGAAGGCCAAAACTAAGGCTGGGCTTCGAACGTTCAAGGTACAAAAGGCTCCTAATCGCGACGAGCAGCAGAACAAGTCCGCCAAAACCCGTGCCAGGAAGTTGTACCTCAACATGCTGAAGAAAGTTGAATGCTGCATCATGGACGACGAAACATATGTGAAGGCCGACTTCAAACAGATCCCCGGCAACCTGTTTTTCACGGCCAAGGATAAGTTCAGCGTTCCGGAGCATGTCCGCACTCAGAAGATGTCCAAATTTGCGAAGAAATTCCTGGTTTGGCAAGCCATCTGCACGTGCGGGAAGCGGAGTGCACCTTTCGTGACCCAGGACACGATGAACGGACAGGTGTACATAAAAGAGTGCCTCCAGAAGCGGCTGCTTCCTCTCCTGAAGGCCCACAACGTCCCAACAATCTTCTGGCCGGATTTGGCCTCATGCCACTACTCCAAGGACGTGCTGAAGTGGTATGCGGACAATAAGGTCAATTTCGTGCCGAAAATGTTCAACCCTCCCAACACTCCGGAGCTCCGCCCCATCGAGAAGTACTGGGCGATTATGAAGCAGCACCTTCTTAAACGACCTAAGGTAGTGAAGACAGTCGAGGAACTGAAGAAAGTATGGGTTTACATGCAAAAAACGGTTGATTCACAGGTTGTGCAGAATCTTATGGCCGGGGTTAAGGCCAAGGTGCGGGCATTTGCGTATGGACTGTAAATAAAATACGAGTAAAATGGTAAAATGAAGTTTAATAGTTATTTCTCAATCCCTGAAAATTTGATGGCAATCGGATGAAAACTCGAATTTTGCGAATCAATTTTGTGTGGGGCAATTTCATCGTGGACACCCTTTAACATGGAACTACTCGTATTTATTGTCACCTATTTTATATAACATTAGGAGCGACTATGGTGATGCAGATTTTTAGGTTATGTTCATTAAATTTTCCAAATGGTTTGACGTGAACACAAATCGATTTTCCTATACACACGATTTTTGCGATTTTTTAACGTACAAAAAATCGATGCAAAAAATCGAAAATCGAGATGAAAAAGATCGATCTCTCAAAAATCGATCCAAGATCGCAAAATCCTACATCACAATCTGTCAAGTGGTTATCTAGACCTAAGAGGAAGAGGTGACAATTGGCTTCTTCCTCTTTTATTTCTATCTCTATCTCTATTGACTAATACCATAGAGGTAACTCTAAGACTAGAAGGTCCCGAAATAACATGCTCAACTTTTTGGCTCAGCTCTGGTACTCTCTTCGGTCCCAAGCTAATCGATTCACCTAAGAGGGAATCCTCTTAAATATTTGTTTGAAATCAACACTTTGAATATTTTAAAATTATACTAAAAAAATTAGGGTTTGTCCACAATTTTATAGATTGTTCTCTAATTTGTATAACCCTTAAAATGCCTCCACGAAAAATGGCAAAATCTCACATTTTAAATATTTTTTCTCCAAATCTTGCATTGCAGATTGTTATCAATCTCAAATTAAAAAAAAAAAGTTCTTCAAGTTGCCCCAGAATCTTGGGAATCTTCTTAAATCACATTTGTTTAATCTTTCAGTAAATTGCTTCAGTAAATTACCTTTCAGTAATATTCTTCAAGTATTGGTCTAATGGACGTGGGTATTGAATTTAATGAATCATGTTTAGTTTCACGTTGAGCGAGTTCCAACGTCAGTAGGTTTTACACATTTTTTTCGTTTTTAACTTTCTACATCAGCGTGAGTACTGAAAGGTTAATATTTATGTTAGTATAGACAACGAAGTTAAGACACATTTTCTTTTTCCGATATCCCTAACAATTTTCTCTAATTCTCATTAATATCAAGTTTTACCAAATACTATCTGTAATTTTACTTTTATTACTCCCAATTTAGTTTTTTCTTGAATTTTTACAACCGGGAAATTTTTAAGATTTGAATTTCAAGATGAAAATTCACTGGCCACCATGTCTGTAACGGTATGTAAAATGAAGTCTGAATTTATCGTGTTTGGAACAGTCTAACATGTATAACAGTCTGATCATGAACTTAATTAAATTTACTCGTTTATTTCACTCTTCTAGGTGGATAAGGGGAAAACACAAAAGTTCATCTAGTATCGCAAGTACGTTTCAATCACTTGTAATACCACAATTTCAACAAATGGGATTTTTGAAATCCATAGTTCGAACTAAACTCTTTAATGGCTCGAACCATGATAAGCATAGTTCGAAGCAGGATAATTAGTTCGCTATCATCAAAAATCAAATTATAAGTCAACAAGACATTATAGTTTCCTTCCAAGCGAACAATTAGAATTGTTTTTTTGTTGTTATTTCCATATAGGGGAAATGCAGGTAATGCCGGTCTAAGTGTTCCTAATTTGGGCCCATACATAAATTCAGCAATCGACTAAATTTTCAATAGCAACCTAAAATATTCATTAGTAACGTCCCAATAACGCGTTCATCTAGATAAAATTGATAAACAGCAGGTTTTTAGCGATGGGCCCAATCTTAGATCCATAGGCCAACGTTAGAGACATTTCCCCTATACTAAGATCTTGTTGATAATCGTATTGATTTTGTAGAAATCTTTGGAAAAACAATGAAAATGGTTCGAACCACGATCATTTACCCTACTTTTCCATTTGACATTCCATAGAATGCTAATATGAGATAACAATGAATTCCGATGAACTCCACGAGGAATTGAGGGGATAACTCTTTTTTGGAATTTCGGAGAATCCCAATATAATAGAAATGGAATAACCTTTCCTATTAAGCAACATAATTTCAATACTACCCACCTATCAAATTTTTTAAAAAATATGTATGATGTAGCTCTGTATTAATTTACCATGATTGATGAAAATCTCGATAACACCAATACTGTCAAAGTGGAAAATGCATACAAGTAAACGCTTGATTGATTGACAATTGAGCCTTAAATCCTTCGCACCACAATCCATTCAACACAAGACGAGCCCTTCAAAATTGACTCTCAGACAAATTATGCTTTGGAACAGTCAGCTCAGTTCAGAGTGACTTTCCCAATAAATTATCCCGCACAGCGGTTGCTTTCTTCTGTATACTTCAACCACAAGTATCTGTCTCCGTTGTCCATGACTCCACGAACGTGGTCGTCATGGTTGCTGCGTTAGAATCGAACCTGTGTCCATCAGAAACTTTTCGATTCTCCTCCCGTGGAGGGCAGAGGGCATCATTTGTCAACTAGTTTTATCGATGTCATTTCCGATAGCCCCATCCTCATCGCCGGCGGCGGCGGTAGTGGTGTTGGTGTTGGGATGAAACATAAGTTCGAAAGGTTGTTGCCGGTTGCGTGATCTCGGCTCTTAAGAGGCTCCCTGACATGTCTCAAAGCAATCAATGGTAAAAGCTTTGCTCCGTTCTGCTTTATTGTTTTTTGAAACTTGAAGAATGTTTGTGGGGATATCCCCAAGGGCGACGAGAGGAAGTTCTGCGCTAAGACAGGGTTCAGTGGCGTCTCAAGGGATGACAGGTTGATTATTCTTTACCCAAGTATCATTATATCGAAAATACCTGTAATCATAGTTCGATTCCATAAAAGTGTAAATGGCTTTCGCTTAATGGATGAGAGTGAGGTAGCGAGGCAGTGGACGCACCTATCCGGAACTTGTAATTATAACAAAACTGGCAGCATGAAACACTTTTCTTCCCTTTAACTAGCCAATGCATCGCACCTATCATCATCATCATCTTTGAAGGCACGCAACCGTATAAGATTATGCAATTATGGGCAGCTATTATCCCGTGTGTATTACCTGTACATTGTGCACTCACTTTCAGCTGGGCGGCTCACTGTCGTTTGATGAGCCCTTCGTCTTAGTACCATCATCAGAAACATATTTTCGGACCTAAACATCATTTGTAGATTGATTGATAGGTATACACACTTACTTAACTAACGAGAGTTTTACTGAAGCACTTCGGACTGTGCTCATGAACCATTATTTTTCATTGTCTACATTTAGGCGTAATATGTCTCACCAAAATTCCAGCGAAATGTTAAACGGCTTGATTAAGCTTCCGCCTACCCCCCCCCCCCCCCCCCCTCGAGTCACTGTGGTGCACAGTGACTCTGTGCATCTAATTTTCCATTTAATTAATTTGCCATTAAGTAATTATTCTATCCTGATGCCCACGTTAGTGCCGTCGGGTCGGACGCTTTTTTGTTTTGCTTTTTGTTTTCAGCTTTGATTGTGCATTTTTAATTTTTCCCGTCCCGGTCCCTTCCCTGTCAACAGACAACAAACTGCGTTGGTGCTATTTTCTTCTTCTTCTTCTTCCTTTGCACTTGACGGTTCCATTGGTAGATGTAAGAGTAGTGAGCTATGCAAATCAACAGTTGACCTTTTTGCCACCACTTATTCCCATCCAACTTAGAGTAGTGTAGCTATCTAGAGGCAGTACTTAGTAGCGAACCAACCGACATCATTCTTTTATATAAAACCTGTGGAAAGTAGTGGTCAGTAACAATTTGCTTCTTTGTTCTTCTTCTTCTTCTTTCCCAATCGTTCCCATCGTGGAACTTTGTTTACTTTTTTTGTGGGTGCACCGCTTTCAATCGACTTCATACTCACACACATTTTAACTCGTCTACACTGTGTGCAATTTCAACTTTAAAATCGACCCATCAACGCATCCAATCAACCGGAAGATCCTCGTTCGGCCGAAGAGAAGAAGTTTCGCCGGACGTCGCTGCTGGTTCCGCTGCACAAGCTGCCCTCGTGCGAGAGTCTCAGCCTCAGCCCGGGACCGGCGTCTCCAGGTGATTTGCTCCTTTGTGTTTGTTTGTTTGTGTGCGTGTGCGTTTTGTAGAGTGTAGCAGTTTTGGTCGCTCGATTCGGTGATGTAGGTTTTGTTGTTTCGTAGTAGCTAGGTATATGTAGCTGGTTTTCGTTACGATCTTATGTTACTGGATTGCGGTAGCGGAATGTTGATATGTATCTTGAATTTGACGTTTTCAGTTGGGCGTGAATAATGTAGTTATTGAAAGAGTTTTTTATTTTAATATGCGTATGATAACGGGTTGATTTGGGCCGCAGATAATCTACACTGAACCAAAAAACATCATCCTGGCATCGAGTGATTATTACCTCGCTCAAGCCCTATAACTATTACACTGTGCAACAAATCGATTATCGATAATTTTGTGGTACCACCCTCTTTATGAAGTTTGGTATGTTGTCCCGATGTCGGTCGTATACTGCCTAACTAAAGCATGTTACGATCAGGGTTTTGCATTTTCGAAACAAAGAAAAGAAAATGAACTCTCCGCAGAATCGCTTCATTTCGAGCAATATCATTTTCGTGTAAGTCATTGTGTTTCTTGTTATCGAGTCACGATGAACATTCCTCTTTTCAAACATGTCTGGACTCTCACTTGTTTCGTTCGTCAAGTGCTTCAGCTCATTTCGTTTGAAGCAAAGACTTGTTTCAATTGACGCAATGAATGACTCGAAAACTGCTTCCTTCGTTTTTTCCTCTTTCACTTCAATTCGGGGCTCATTCGACTTCTCACGACCTGACGACGCAGTATCCGGATAGTATCCACACAATATCGACGACGCGAAGGTGCCGAAAATCGATATTCGACGTTATTTTGGAATCCAAAGTGGCGGCCATCGGATTTCAGTGTCAAATACCCTACCACAGACAAACAGACATAACTCTCGCAAGTTGTTCATCGAACAAGCATTTAACGGTCAATTCAAAATTATCGTAGTTGGTAGTATCGCCACCTGTCGCGCGCACAGTCAATCGCCTTGCCTTTGACGTTTACACACTACCACCATCTGTTCAGCGTACTACCCATCACAGTGTATTCAAAAGATGGTGGTAATGTTTTAGCGACGATGTTTTACAGTGATAAATATTCAATGTGCTATGTCTGTTTGTCTATGACCCTACAATAGGATATTTTCGGAACGGGGATGCCGCGTAGATGCTGAAAACCGGTATCCGACGCCATTTTGGAATTCAAGATAGTGGCCATTGGTTTTATGAAGTATCAAATACCCTAAGATATGGGTATTTTCGGAACCAATATGGCAGCCATCAGGATTCAGAAAGTGTCAAATACCCTACAATATGGTTATTTTTGGAACAGGGACAACGCGTAAAGGGCGAACACGAAATTATTGCGACACCGAAAATGTCATGCCAATTTTCTTATAATGTTTAGAATCAAACCAAAATTTTAGGGTAGTTTTATACATATATTTACTTAAAAAATCAAAAGAAAAGTTAATCGATGGAGCCTTGAGTGTAAAATTGAACGCATTTTCGCTTGATGCCCTCCATCAAAGTCTTTACAGTGTCATCCGGTACCAGTTTCTCAGTTTTTTTTCCATTTTCTTAACATGTCCTTCTCGTCTTTGACTGTCTTCTTGCTCTTCCGAAGATCCCGCTTCATTATTGCCCAGTACTGCTCCACCGGGCGCACCTCCGGACAGTTTGGTGGATTCATGTCCTTTGGAACAAAATGGACAGAATTGGCCTCATACCACTCCAGGACACTTTTAGAATAGTGGTAAAATAGCGGAGCTTCGTCGTGCTGCTGCAAGAACGGCAAAAGGCGCTTCTCGAGGCACTCAGATTTGTAGATCTCGCCATTTACTGTGCCCTTTGTCACGAAAGGCTCACTCCTCAGTCCGCAAGAGCAGATGGCCTTCCAAATGAGATATTTGGAGGCGAACTTCGACATTTTCTTCTTCTTAAATTTGAAGGCCACATCGAACTTGCTCTTGCCGGTGAAAAACTCCAACCCCGGAATTTGCTTAAAATCGGCTTTTATATATACGTTTCGTCGTCCATCACACAGCAGCCATATTTTGTCAGCATCTTCTCGTAGAGCTTCCGTGCCCGAGTTTTAGCCGTCGATTGTTGCCGCTCATCGCGGTTTGGGAAGTTTTGTACCTTGTATGTATGTAGTCCAGCTCTCTTCTTTGCATTCTGGACGTAGCTCTGCGACATGCCGATCTTTTTAGCCAAATCACGGCTTGAGACGTTGGGATTTGCTTTAATCATCCGCTTCACCTTTCCCTCCGTCTTTTTGTTCTCCGGTCCCGGTTTTCTTCCAGCTCCTTTGCCGTGGTCCAACGTCAACCACTCCTGGAACCGCTTCAACACTCTGGAGACGGTTGAATGGTGAATGTTCAACATTTTTCCCAACTGCCGGTGCGACAGGTCAGGAAATTCCAGGTGTTTGGAAAGAATTTGTTCTCTCAACTCGCGTTGGTTCACCTCCATTTTCGTTGAATCGAAAAACACGACTTCGAGTTTGACAGCATGTACACAATACACATCAATGAGAAAGTGTGCAAAATTTGGTTGATTTTTACCCAATGGTAAAAAAGTTATGCCCTGTTGAATGTGTCGCAATAATTTCGTGTTCGCCCTTTAGATGCCGAAAATCGATATCAGATACCCCTTTGGAATTGAATATGGCGGCCATGAGGGTTCAGAGCGAGGTTCAGAGAGTTTTGGAATGGGGTCAACGTGTGAAAGCCGAAAGTCGATATCAGATGCCATTTTGGAATCCAATATGGCGGCCATCGGAAAAGTGTCAAATACCCTAAGATCTGGGCATTTTCGGAACGAGGACGACGCGTAGATGCTGAAAATCAATATTCGATGCTATTTGTAGGCTATTTGACACTTCTTATGAAACCGGAAGCCACCATCTTGAATTTCAAGATGGCGTTGGACATCTATCTCTGGCTTCTAGATGTCACCCTGATGCTAAAAAAAACCGTTTGTAAGGGTATTTGATAGAATTTAAAACGTTTTCTCAAACCGGAAGCCGCCATCATGGATTTCAAAATGGCGTCGGATATTGATTTCCGATCTCCAAACCTCACCCCGATTCCAAAAATACCCATATTGATGGGACGGCATCAGCATTTCCCATTTTTTCTGAAATAGGAAGCCGCCATATTGGATTTAAAAATGGCGTCGAATATCGATTTACGGCCTCTTAATGTCATCCTGATTACAAAAATACTAATATTGATGTGTATTTGATTGTATTTCCAAGCCGCCATCTTCAATTTCAAAATGGCGTCAGATATCGATTTTCATCCTCTAGACATCATCCCGATTCCCAAAATATCTTTATTGATAAGTATTTGACAGCATTTCCCACTTTTTCTTAAACTGGAATCCACCATCTTGGATGTCAAAATGGCGTCGCATTTAATTTTTTGATCTCTAGACGTTACCCCGAGTAAAAAAATACCCATATTTGATTATAGTCGCTATATTCATAGTCTGGCGGATAGAATTTCGATCTATCAAAAAGTGGAACTAATTCAATATATTTTAGACCAACAATTGAAAAGGTCCTATAAACTTTTATAACCCAAACGTTGATTATTCTTTCCTCGACAATCGAACGCAAATCACCGGCATCAAGATTGGGGAATCTTTCCACAAACCCAAAGATAGTGTTAGTTTGCGTAGGCGAGCCTTGAATCACGAGAAAACGGTTTCCAAAGTTTTGTTCGCAATAGCTGATGTGCTCTTTTCTATTGTTGGTCGTGATTTGCTCAATTGGTTCCTGATATTCTATCCGCCAGACTATGAATATAGCGACTATAATATTGATGGGTAAACAAACCACCCGACAATGGTAAATTTGACATCCACGTGCACAGATCTGAACCAAAATGAACCGAGTGAACAAGCAACAAAAGTCATAAAAACTGCACGTATTTGGATCGAACAGCTTTGCTTCAATGCATGCAAAAGTAAGTTCATTTGACAATGAAAGAAGAAATGAACACGAGTCAAGCTAAAACAAACAGCATGAAAACTGATCGAAAGTGGTCCTGTAGATGTTGAGGGGTATCTGCTCGAAGAAAAGACAGAATGTCTTTCAATTGAAAGTGATGGTTGACAGCTTCATCGTCGCTTGACGATTTTCGATTGAAAGTGACCTGGTTACGATATTGCCGTCCAAGAGTTTTTTGAAGAAAATTACTTGAGGAACATTTTTTTAGAATATTTGAAAACGATATCTCGTTGTCTTACTCTTCGTTTGGGTGATTTTTCTAATTGGGTACCTCCCTAAAAATCTAGAATTCATGTAAAATCACTGTAAAATCCATAGTATGTGCTGGTTTTTTGAGATTTCCTTATTGTTTTTTTAAATTTAATCACTCAGCAATATTGCAAATTGATTTTTGCCGTTTCAATTTCAGATGTAAAGTGCATGATCCTTGAATGAAAATATTGAAGATGCTGGACATTGGAAACAATTATTTGTAAAACCGAAACTGAATTATTCTTTTACGGGGTTTTAATTTTTCTTTGTTCAAAATTCTCATGATAGGGTAGAGAACTACTTCGGCCTAATCGCCCATTTTGGGCCTATCGAGCAGAAAACTTCAAATAAATCCATGATTTCAGAGTTAACAAGTCAATTATGCGTTTGGTACGATACTTTAGTTAATAAGCTACGGAACGAAGTCAATGAGAACGCGTGATATGAAGGTTTGCACCCATTATTCCCAAAAACCAAAAGAAGCGCTCCAACCGAATCAATTTTTATCTTCATTCGATAGGCCGAAGTGATTTCATTGGCGTTTCAATGCGTTAGGCCGAGTTTAGAATCCGTAGGCCGAGTTTGGCGTCAAGAAGCAGTGTTAGACTTTTGACAATATCTCAACGATTGGTTTCTCTTTATCAAATATTACGGTACATACGGAAAGGTAAATAAATTTGGAAGTCATCAGTAATAATAACATTCCGTTTGGTGCTAAACTGCGCCAGATTAAGAAAGATTAAGTGCGGGTTGTGCTTAATAGGCCGGAAATGGGGTATTTAACCCTATGAATTTCAAAGTTAACTTCGAATTTTGCTCTGATGAATCTTTCGTACTAGGGTTGAAATTATTGCCAAAACACTCTTAGAACTCTGTTTCTTGTAGAATTCTGATCATAATTCTCTTGGAATTCTTAAACGTCATCTGTCATTTTACTCACGATCCCCATACAAATCTCCTCAGAACAACGTAATAATTTTCCGCAAAGTTTTTTTTTTTCATAACTCCTTTTAAAATCTTCTAAAATTACCTAATTATTTAATTTAGAACATGCATTCTTCTCCACAGAAATCCCTCCAAATTATTCTAACAATTTCTAACGATTTCATGTCTGAATATTTCAGGAATTCTGCTCAGAACTTCTCCTTTGAAATCAACACTTTGAATTCTTTTAAATTTTACTAAAAATTCCAAGGTTTGTCCACTAGATTCTATAACTTGTTCTGTAAGTCGTTATAGCTCTTGAAATGCTTCCAAGTCTCAGAGCGTAACAATTATGACTCCACAACTCATAAGTATGATATATTTTTTCAAATAACTATGTGATCTTTAATTATTTTCGAAATCAGTGAGATCCAAATCTTGCACCATGAAAATTGTTATTAATCACAAATTTTGAAGAAAAAAGTTCTATTTTCAGACTCTACACAAATTTTAAAGCCCCAGAATCTTGGGAATTGTCTTAAATATTTTTTCTTTACCCTTTCAGTAAATTCCTTTCAGCTTGTTCCTAAAAATACGTTCAATTTAGTTTTTTGTTGTTGACTATTAACAACCGGGAAACCGGGAAAAAACCGGGAATTCCAAAATGAAAATTCACTGGCCACCCTGTTATTTAACAACCCACTATTATTAGGGGAACATTTTTCTAAAATATTTAAAAACGATATATCGCCGTCTTACCCCTCGTTTGGGTGATTTTTAAAATTGGGCAACCCCCCCCCCCCCCCCCCCTCAAAAATATAATATAAACACAAAGTTTACTTGTCTCTTTCACCCTGCGCAAGTGTGAAGCAGCGGAGAAGAGAAGACAGACACACACCCAGAAATAACGAAAGCTCAATGTGTAGCCATCGCTCCGACGACTCCGACACAAAGAGTGCCACTCAGTGTAGGGTTACAAATGGGGAGCCTAGCAAAAAGACAAACCCATTTAACCAAGTGATCTATTCGGCTCAATCGCATTCGGTTTTGTGCTTAGTTTAAATGTATCGTACAACTGGGAAAATTTCAAAAATTCCTGGAAAAACGGGAACCCACTAATTGGGAATTGCTGGTCACCATGTTCATTGCCGAGTGGATCGATAAATTTGAGTACATCGACTGAAGATAATTAGACATCTACTGCCTTGGAAAATGTTCATTTTAAGTAAACAAAGCTCTCCTGTCACATTTTTTCCAGCGTATGAACTCGAATTCATCGGAGTTTGGGACAATGGGGAAGGGTCATGGTAGTGGTTGTTAGTGGATCGCCCATTTCTAGGGTGATCATAGTGAGTATTTAAAAAATTCTAGTATATTTAGTTTGAACTTTTGATCTTTGTGTTTTCTATTTTAGCTAAGCATGTTTACTTAATTTACTTATTTGTAGATTGTTGAACCTTAAAGTGTTTTGTTAACGTTTATAACTTATTCACATGCTTGATTTTGTTTTAATTTTTATTAGAGTAATGTTTAGCCTGAAACTAGTTCATCTCCGATGAAATTATCTGATTTTCTAGATAGAATTCATAAAACCCTGGAGTCGATCAAAATCGTAGCTTTACGCATGTAGATTTCTGTTCTTTGAGAGCTCCGTTTTACACAACACATAAACCCACTCAAATGACTAAACATAAAATATTCAATTCTGACGGCAATTTAAGGTTACGTAATCAACAGTTTGTATAAGGTCATTTTTTTAGTTTTGATCCATTGTTTATAGTACACAGTTAAAAAAAAATAATGTAAGTTTTTAGTATATTATGTATTAATAAAAAAAACTGCTTAGAAATATCGTAAATCATCGGGAATTCTATTTATCCTGAAAAAAAACCTGGAATTCTCAGGTAATTATTAAATTCTAGTATAAATCATTAAGCAATTCTACAAAATTGGAATAGAATATATGGAAGTACGCCGAGGAACTTTTTCAAGAATTTCAAAGTAATAATACAACCAACCTTTTTTTGGAAATACATTTATTTGTACAGGCTCAATCGAATAAATTATACAGAGCCAAGCTATCATTTGCATTATACATAATTCATGTCTTAAATCTAGAGTTAAAGGAATTGAACCTAATCGAGGTTAGTGGAAATTAACAATTTTATGGATGGGGGGAAGGAGATTTGGAATCTGATTTACGATACAAATATTGCAGTATTTCTGAAACATGAAGTTTTTCCAATTCAATTTGATATCAGCAGTGTAATTATAGAATTGCAACGTAATATATGTAAGGTAGCCACCATCCCTTCGAAGATCTTGTCTTGTATGCAGCTCCACTTAATAGCAAGAGCTACCGATCTGAATTCACAATATCGCTGTATGAAGGGCCATAAAACGGAGGGGTGGAACCGTAAGCAGAGGCACTTACGCGAAATCCACGGGAATTGAAGAATCTCCTTCGAACGATACGATCCAATAAATCGAATTACGCAATACGCAATACTTATTAAGCTTCCTACAGGATGGTTTGTTAAGAAGGGCGCGTCAATCTCCCTGAAACTGTTGGAGTAGAATTCACACCATCACAATCGAATCGGTAGGATGATAGTGTTTATTCCCTCCTAGACTCCGGTTGTCATACCACTCCAACCGTCCAGTTCCAGGTCAAATGATACCCTGATGCTCCATCCCAACCCAGTATTTATTTATATATAGTAAATATATGTAATGGAGAAATGAAATATATCAGAACATTAAAATACGTAATAATGAAAATATATTTATATGGATAAAAAAAAACTGGTAAAGGGTGATACGGTCAAAATTTGGTCAAGGGAAAACGCGTGTAAATCGGTGAAATCGTTTATTTAAAAAATCAAATTAAATTTCTTTTTCAAGTTCAATTAGTATAAAATTCAGGAAAAATATTCAGTTAGGCTTCCGCTTTTCCAAATCCGAATTGCCGGGCCTTACGCTTGACCCCTGCCATCAGATTTTGTACAGCCACCTTATCCACCTTCTTCGCCGCAGAAAGCCAGTTTGCCTTGAACTGCTGCTCGCCCTTAGCAGTTTTTTTGGTCTTCTTTAGGTTCCGCTTGACAATAGCCCAGTATTTCTCAATTGGGCGGAGCTCTGGCGTGTTGGGAGGGTTCTTGTCCTTGGGAACCACCTGCACGTTGTTGGCGGCGTACCGTGGCCTTTTTACCGTAATGGCAAGATGCCAAATCCGGCCAAAACAGTACGGAACAACCGTGTTTCTTCAGGAAAGGCAGCAGACGTTTATTCAAACACTCTTTCACGTAAATTTCTTGGTTGACAGTCCCGGAAGCTATGAAAATGCTGCTTTTCAAGCCACAGGTACAGATGGCTTGCCAAACCAGATATTTCTTTGCGAACTTTGACAGTTTCATGTGCTTGAAAACATCTGCTACCTTTCCCCTTCCTTTTGCCGCATAAAACTCCTGTCCGGAAGCTGCTTGTAGTCGGCTTTGACGTAGGTTTCGTCGTCCATTACCACGCAGTCAAACTTCGTCAGCATCGTCGTGTACAGCCTCCGGGATCGCGCTTTGGCCGTCGTATTTTGTTTATCATCGCGATTTGGAGTCACTACCTTCTTGTAAGTCGATAGTCCGGCTCGTTTTTTGGCTCGATGCACGGTTGTAGACGATACACCCAGCTTATTTGCGGCATCTCGCAGAGAGAGGTTAGGGTTTCGCTTGAAACTACCGGCAACTCTCTTTGTCGTCTCAGCGGCTTCCGGTTTTCGATTTCCCCCGATCCAGACTTCCTGGCTGTCGACAAACGTTCCCCAAACACTTTAATTACATTTGTAACGGTTGATTTGGCAACTTTTAGCGATTTTGCCAACTTTGCGTGCGAGTAGCTCGGATTTTCGCGATGCGCGAGCAAAATTTTGATACGCTGCTCTTCTTGCTTGGACGGCATTTTGACAACTGAAGAGTGAATTCCAAAATCAAAATAGGAGCAACATTCTACAAACACACACCTTCAAAATGAGGGGTGTTCAGGTTTTTTAAATGCAAAATTGAAAGAAATACGTCAAGTTGGTATTGACCAAATTTTGACCGTATCACCCTTTATTCTGAAATGAAAATAATAAGCTCCCAAAATAAGGAAGATGAAACCCTGAAATTTCCAGGTTATATTATGCAAATAAATATTTTTAGCTCGAATGATACTTGATATTTTTGTGTTCTGTTATGTTGTGCTTGAGAGCTTGGGATTAAACCCATGATATTCTGCTCATTAAGCAAAACCGATCCCTCTAGGGCTATCGAGCATCTCAAAACCACAACACTCCACGGCAAAACATGATTAAGCCCTCACTTGGTATGTAGTGAACAAAAGAAATACGCAATAATTCATATAGTTTCAGCGGCTGATGGTTAATTTTAAATATACTAACGGTACTGCCTACGGCGATTACGATGACGACAACAGCGAATTCGTAACTTACCATTTGTCTAGGATATAACACCTATGCCCGGCACCTCCGTTTTGAGCTTCATGCCTGCTATCTGTCACTGTTTGCAAAAATATCTAATAGCAAATTACCTTTGTTGTAATACTTCCTTCAATGAAAACAATTTTTCTTGCATTGCCATGGTCACCTGGAAGGAGGTTTGCGTCTAGTGCTTTCCCCAGGTTCCGTTCACGGCTACCAGCTACCGCCCGTCCAGTGTTGGGCGTATCCAGCGAGGCATCCTTCAGCTTGCTCACAATCTCCGACACTGGCGAGAGACCAGCAGACGAGCACTTTTGTAAGCCGTAAACTCGCTGATTCACGGCAACGTTGGCTACCGAATCAGCACCAAAACTCGCGACGGACATTATCATTATCAGCACTTTCCCCTTTCGATCGAAAGCACTTATTTTTTTTCAAAAATAGTTACGAGCGAACCAACATCATCACCGCGTAAATAAACTGAAATTAAAATACTCACTCGCGATGCCACAAACTTCTGGTCCGGGAGAAAAAAATCCAACAACGCAGATAGCGCAAAATCTTCTGATGCTTGCAAACATGATGAATCATGTTTTCTTTCTCGATTCTAAAACTTCTCGGAAAGCGAGAAAACGACCAATCACCTACGTATAACCGTCCGGGAGGCAGAGTGCCAGCGCTTATCCGGTAAATGCAGCCGAAAACTATGAAAACGAACGCACGCACAAAACAGAGAGCAAACTTTAAACACAACCGTATCCGAAGGGGTTCGAAACTGCACTGAGCAGTGTAATTATAGAATTATTACAAAAAAAAAACAAACATTTAAAAAACCCACGCAAACAAAATACAAACTAATCCCACAACCGACTTTCATCCTCGTTATTCGCTTTTACTCATTGAACATGATAATTTTGGAGTGGATTTATCATTAGAGCAGTTCCAAGTTTTTTTGAAGGAATTTAAAATAAAGGTCAATTATTTTTTAGAGTGTATTTTTTACACGTTTTAAAATCAATTCTCTACGACTCGTCCTTAGACACCATTTCGGTACAGTCAACAGATTTTGTGATAGGTTTTTTCAAAAGTCTTCTTCTTCTTCGCATTTCAAGCTTAATGCTTATCGCATTTCAAGCTTTTTGCGTGATCTCATCTTAGTGTTCTAGATGCACTTCCACGTTTATTAATTGATAGCTTTCGATGCCTGGTACCATTTTTGCATTAGTATAATTGTGTGGCAAGTACAATCATACTATATACCCAGGGAAATCGAAAAAAATTCGAACTCGAAAAATTCCTAGACCGGACCGGGAATCGAACCCAGCCTCCTCCAACATGGTCTTGCTTTGTAGCTGCGCCTTTACCAACTGAGCTAAGGGAGGACTTAAACGTAGTGCCCATGAAAAAACATACGCTCTTTTTAAATATGACGCTTGAGTCATATTTTAGGCTCATATTTTCCCCTGTCGAAAACATAGACAAAGTTTAATTTAAATCGGAGCGACTCAAATCTGGTCATTTCACTTTTTCGCCAGGAACTGCTCCAACTGCGCGAATCGCCTCTGTGTTGCAAGCTCGCTGATCTTATGCACGCCCGTAGGGCTGGAAAACATCATAAAGAAAGAGCGCGACGCGTGTTAGGACAAAATTGCCGATTCTCGCACGTTCAGCAAAGCTCAACAAAATGCGAGCACTCAAATACTTCCCAAAGCGCTATATTTCACTCGGAACGCACTCTTCTCCGTTCAAAACGTATTTACTCCGGCTACATAATGTTGTTTGGTGCCAGGCTTTGTCGAGTGTCTGACAGGCTTGTAAACAACATACCGCCTGAAAATGACCGAACCGATGATGGTTTGCTTGCGCTTATTTCATTAATAGGAAAGGACTCATTTCCCATTTCTGGCCCATGCCAAATACCTAAATGACAAACAAGAAGCAAACAAGAATGACAACATCTGTTTCGCCGTACGTACTACTACTACAATGAATGAGCTGAATTCCAATTGATTAGATTATAGCTGTAGACCAGACGACGACCTTGATGGGAACTGGCTCCATCCATCCTTCCATCCATCCATCGCATTGGGATTGGGAGAGATGTAGCGAAAGCCCAGTTGTTCAGTTTCCCATCAACGTGTCAATAACTGTGTCAATTAATTGTGCTTGTTGGTGGTGGTGGTGATGTTATTGGCGGCCTCGTTGTCTTTCGCCGGGAATTGAAATTTCCGGTTCTGATTTAGGCTGATCGGGGTGCATTGTTGCTCTAAACTGGGTTGTTAGCCGTCCGTTCGTGTCGTTGCACCACGTCGGGGGCTAATTGATGGCTTCCAATGCAGTCACGTTGCAGCGATAATATTGATTGATGGGGAGTTCGGTTATTGTTTGCCCTGAATCAGCGAAATGGGCAACTCTCGGTCGATAGAGCTAGCTGACAAAAATGCGAAACGCTGATTAATTGGAATGACGCCCCGAGTGTCGTCTCGACGGATGGACTTAATGAAGGATCGACAACCCGTCCAACAAGCAATAATTGCTTCCAATTTTGACCCCTTTATGAACGGAGATTCGGTTTAATTAACGGGCAAAGTTGGAACGGAAGTGTTAAGGTAATTGAAAACAGAAAGCCGAGAACAAAAAAACAGACAACTGTCAAACAGAAACCAGAAAGCGGTGTGTGGTAAGCGTGATAACCTCTCACCCCAGCAGGCCTGGGTTGAATCCCAGTCAGCACCGCCGGGATGTTCTGAGGCATAACATCTCTGATCACGCTTTCCTTCGGGAGGGAAGTAAAGCCGTTGGTCTCCGGTTCATGAGTTGATGGGTCGATA
Source organism: Ochlerotatus camptorhynchus (assembly GCF_037179485.1). Taxonomy (NCBI): domain Eukaryota; kingdom Metazoa; phylum Arthropoda; class Insecta; order Diptera; family Culicidae; genus Ochlerotatus; species Ochlerotatus camptorhynchus. The sequence continues at coordinate 1,185,723 of NW_027040862.1, read as the reverse complement.
AGTAGGGACCAGGTGTGGGAGCTGCCTCCCTGGCGTCGGTAGCATTGGTGCTCAGCACGGAAAACAAGATCGACGGAAAACAAATCAAAGGAATAAACAGAAACCAAAAGACAGCCAACAGCTAACAGATAATGAAGCAGATTTTAAAATGAGTTCCAGAAATGACACCAAGATTCTTCAGATAAAATGCCCTAGGAAGTTTTGGGATAAACTCTACGAGAGTTTTGACTTAAATTCTCGCTTAAATTCCAAGTCAATTGTGTGGGTTCAGAGTCAAAAATATTCAGTAGCCCTATGAAAAATTCCATGACGATTGTAAAGAGGATTCCAGAATCCGTGAAAAATACCAAAGGAATCGAATTTTAAGGGTACAATTCCCAAGATTTCGATGAAATTCCGATGATAATATCAATAATAATAATATTTCTATATAATTTTAGGGATAATTCCAAGTCAATTTTCAAAGGATTTTAGAGGAGAACTTTAAGATAATTCTGAGCAAAACTTTAAGACTATTCTGACGATGGGAATTCCAAGGAGAATTCAGGCAAATAAAAAAAATGGTGCGAAGCTTTACTGAATTCTTAGGACAAGTTCAAAATTCGAAAAATCTATGGAGGGAATTCATGAATTTTTTGGAGTGTTCTGCAAAGAGTTTCTGGCAGACTTGCTAAAAACACCGCTCGGTGCGGCTCGGTGGCAACCTACTCATGTATGCACAGCACTGGGTTTCTTCGATAAAGCACCCGGTGTCGGTGCAACATGTTGGCACGCCACCGAACCAAAAATGAAACCCGAACGCGGTGCTACGGGCTTCGGCTCGCCACCGTGCGGCACGGAGCCAACGGAGCTCATGATTTCGTATCGTTCGTTGTTGGTGATGCGCTATACTCGGTCCCATTTGCGTTTTTGTCAAAACTGAGTTTTTCAATGGAAGTGGTAGCAAGTAGCTCATAGCTTAATTATACTCGATGAACTCAAGAAATTTGTTCTGAAATAGTTTAGAAAAATGGGCAAGTACAGGGGTTACTCAAAATAACTAGGATAGGCAAATTTTTGGTCAACTTTGGAGTGTTGTAACTTCGTCAAATATGATCCGATTTTTAATCTTCCAAGAGCATTTGACTGGAAAACTAATATTGTTCTACGGTGTAGCCACGAAAATAATCCTGGTCACCGGATACCGGAGATATTCCGGTTTTCTGGAGGGCTTGTCTAACTTGCTAAATTTTTGGTGAAATTTTATATATGATGCTGGTTAAATATATATATTTTTAGTAAATACAACGAAAGAAGAACCACTTTTAAAGCAAATCATATGCCAAGAACTAAAATCGGCTCATAATCAACCGAGATATGGCCATTTCCCTGGAATCGGTTCTGGTAAAGGGTTCTGAATGCGGGCAGATCATTTAATCACTCAAAACATGCCGTGCGACAGCTCTTTCTTCATGGTTTCTCGTCAATAGACTTTCGATAAACTTTAAATGCATCATTGACCACATTGGCCACTCTCAGAACATCCAGTATGCCCCCGAGGGATCCTGTAGCAGGGGTCAATTGCGTTTTTACACCAAAACAGGCCGTGCGACAGCTCATTCTTCATGGTTTTTCCAGAATAGGCTTTCCATAAACTTCAAATGAATCATTGACCACATTGGCCGCTCTTGGAATCACGGGATACCCCCGAGGGATCCTGTAGCAGGGGTCAATTGCGTTTTTACACCAATACATGCCGTGCGACAGTTTTTTCTGTAAGCTTTTTCATGAATAGGCTTTTGATAGACTTTAAATGGATTAGTGACCACATTGGCCGCTCTCGGGACCTCCAGTATGCCCCCGGGGGAACCTGGAGCAGAGGACAATTGCATTTTTACACCAAAACATGCCGTGCGACAGCTCATTCTTCATGGTTTTTCATGAATAGGCATTCATTAAACTTCAAATGGATCAGTGACCACATTGGCAGCTCTCGGAATCACGGGATACCCCCGGGGTTACCTGTAGTGAGGAGCAATTGCGTTTTGACTCAAAAACATGCCGTGCGACAGCTCTTTCTTCATAGATTTTCATGAATATTCTTTCTTTAGACTTAAAGTGAATCATTTACCACATTCGCCGCTCTCAGAACCACTGGGATGCCCCGAGAGAACCTGTAGCAGGGGACAATTTCGTTTTAACTCAAAAACGTGCCGTGCGACAGCTCTTTCTTCATGATGAAGTAATGAAATTGGGTTGTTAGCGGAATGCTAAATAAAACAGCAAAAAAGGTTATCTTCCATTTAATTCCACTTAATTAATTTTGGTATCCATGACAGATACGTATTTCGACTACAATGTGCAGTCTTCATCAGTGTCATTCCCACTAAAGAACTTATCAAAATCTAACCCCCTTAAGTACTCATCCCCTAGGTAAAAAAAAGTCGAAATACGTATCTGTCATGGATACCAAAATTAATTAAGTGGAATTAAATGGAAGATAAACTTTTTTGCTGTTTTATTTAGCATTCCGCTAACAACCCAATTTCATTACTTCATTATGATGGCTACCAAGCCTTTGGGGATTTTCCTTATTAGAGAGTTGTATAGATTTTTCTCCTTTAGCTTACTTAAATCTTTGGTTTTTATTAGTTAGGTAGGTTCCGATTCAACACATTGTAGTTTCATTTTTATACCTATGATCTTGACTTTTTTTACCTAGGGGATGAGTACTTAAGGGGGTTAGATTTTGATAAGTTCTTTAGTGGGAATGACACTGATGAAGACTGCACATTGTAGTCGAAATACGTATCTGTCATGGATACCAAAATTAATTAAGTGGAATTAAATGGAAGATAACCTTTTTTGCTGTTTTATTTTTCTTTCTTCATGGATTTTCATGAATATTCTTTCTTTAGACTTAAAGTGAATCATTTACCACATTGGCCGCTCTCGGGAAAGTTGACCAAAAATTTGCCTATCCTAGTTATTTTGAGTAACCCCTGTAGGTTTTCCCTTTACATAAGAATCCATGGTGCGAAGCAAACTTAAAACGCGTTCTTAATTGCGTCCGTCATTTCTCTCGACAGGAACAGGGTCCGTTCGGATACGGATGTGTTGGCTATTTTCGAAATGTTGAAAATTATGAATAACCGGGTGAAGCAAAATGTCTAGACCAACCATAGAAAAGGGCCCATCAGCATTTGTAAACAAATCGTTCTAAAGCCCTTTCCTAACACAGCAAAGGCTGCCTACGCAAACCAACACCATCATCGGATAAGGGAAAGTTTCCCCTACATGATATGGCGTTGGTTTGCGTGGGTGGCTTTCGCTTAGTGAGGAAAGGTCTTTAGAACGGTTTGTTTACAAATGCTGAAGGGCCCTTTTCTATTGTTAATACAGAACTTCTTTGGTGCTCTGGTGCTAATTTTACCACTCATCATTCTCGTCTACGATTATGTTTGGTACCTACATGTTGTGCCGCGCTGTGTAAACTAAAGAAAGTTTTCTAAATAAGAGGCTGTTCATAAACTACGTAGGCAGTTTAGAGGGGGGGGGGGGTGTTTGGTAATTATCCACGGCCCATACAAATTTTAAAATTTGTGTATGGACAATTGTCTACGCATTGGGAGGGGGGTCAAGAATCCCAAAAAACTGTCTACGTAGTTAATGAACAGCCCCTAACGTTGTAGTGAAGCAAATTGTATTCGCCAGTGAAAATAAGAACAAAACAATTAACTTGTAATTGACCTTTGCGGAAAAAAACTATGGTTTTAAGGCAATTATATCTGCAGCATTAATGCTACATGGTGAAAATCGCTGTTGCATTAATTCGCATTGACGGCATTGGCTCTTCACAGTGTGGTAGTTCCTTAGGTGCTGTTCATAACATACGTAGACAGGTTGGAGGGGGGGGGTTGGCAATTGTCCACGGTCCATATAGATTTTAAAATTTCAGGGGGGTCAATAATCCCAAAAAACTGTATACGTAGTTAATGAACAGCCCCTTTGAGATTTTTCATTTGAGCGACAGAGTACGGAACAGCCCGCCATGCTTCACGCACAGAATGACAGTTGTTTGTGGGGTTTTCCCATAGGAGTAAAGAGGTACAGTATCGCCGGAAAGGTCAATCAGAAAAGGAACGAAAAAAAAAATTAGCTACAGGTAGACTGCGATAATGGAAACAAAGAAAAAGAAGAAGCACGGTATTCTGTCTGGCACCGGACCCTGGCACGGAGCGCACCGAATAACCATAGCACGGCACCAAGCCGAATAAAACGGCTCCGCGTTCAGGTTTCTTGTTCGTATCGGTGGCGAGCCGACAAGAGGTACCGAAACCGAGTGCGTGTTAGCTTTGAACAGGGAGCAATATTATTGCACGGCTCGCAGTGCCGGTGGGTGTTTTTCCAAGTCTGGTTTCTGGACTGTTATAATCATTTTTCAAGGGAATCCGAGAGAGAGAGAGAATCTCAAGGTTATTTATGAAGAATTCTGTAAAGAACTCTGTGAAGGGAATTAATTCTAAATGAAATGCTTGAGATCATTCAAATAAAATCCTCTATAATTTTAAGCAAATTTTCTTAAACATGTTTTGAACCAGATCCAGGAAAAATGTTGCTGTCTTAGTAATGACTCATTTAACCTAGTGATTTCTTCGGTTAAATCGCATTTGGCTTTATGTTCAATTTAATTGTGTAACGCACAACCGGGAAAAATTCAAAAATTCCAGGAAAAACCGGGAAATTGCTAATCGGAAATTGCTGGTTACCATGAGATAGGAGCTTTTGAAATGTTCGTCTAAAAATAACAGAATTTTTAATGTGATATGTGGGTCGGTGTTAGAATTTTCATGCGGTACATATTTTGAATAGGGAGCACTCGGAACATGCCCGGTGCGAATGATCATGTATTTTGATGTGATTTTAGTTAACTGGTACCCGGTGCTTGCGTGGCAAATGTATTTTTAGTTATTGAACATTCAGGCGGTAAGATGCGTTGCAAAATAAGTTTTGGTTCATGTCAAATTCTGGTCACTTATTGAGGAACTCCCAAGATATGACCGGGTCAGGGTGGACAGCGGACCGGGAAAACCGGGAATTTGGAAAGCGACCGGGAAATGTTGCTTTCAGAGGGTCACAATTAGCTATTTTAGCTGTAATGAGTAATCGCGATGAGTGAGTACTATTCGTTATACCTAATCGCTAATTGTGACACTGGAAGCGAAATTGACAGGTTTTATGTGTCACACATAAACTTTCTTTACCTGCTCTTCTTACATCTTACATATAACAAATATTATTATGATAGGGGAAATGGCTCTAATGTTCACACTTAGTTTTTTCTACCGAGCTCGGCTGTGCAAATCTCGACAAAAAAAGGTTTACTGTGATCTCAGCAAACATTTCATTTGTTTGCTGAGATTCAGCTTAGCATTATTCGAGACTCAGCAATCAAATGTCACTTTTGCTGAGATCTCAGTGAAATTTTTTTTGCCTAGATTTGCACAGCCGGGCTCGGTAGAAAAAAACTAAGTGTGTTGGCCTATGGATCTAAGATTGGGCCCATCGCTAAAAATCTGCTATTTGCCAATTTTACCTAGATGAACGCGTCATTGGGACGATACTAATTGATATTTTTGGTTGCTATTGAAAATTTAGTCGATTGCTGAATTTATGTATAGGCCCAAATTAGGGGTATTTAGGCCGACATTACATCCATTTCCCCTATCTCATAGTTTCATAATTTCGAAAAGTAGCATTATAGCTGTAATGAGCATGTTCATGCCTGCTTCCAAGAATAATGTAGGAATTTAAATCAGAACTTACTTTCATCTCTCGAGAAATCCCTTGGAATTTATCTTAACATTCTTTAGGACTTCATCTCAGAATTATTTTAAAATTTCAGAACTTTCTAGAATTTTACCCAGATTTTTTTAAAGAATTCTCGTTGTCATTTCTTAGAAATTATCACTTTAATTCTTTCACTTAAGTTAATTTCTCCTCAAAATTCCACAAATAATTTGGGGGTTTGTGATGGGCAATGATTCACATTTTTACTAAAATTCGGCCATTCTGAATTCAGTAAAGTTTTTCAAAATGACGCCCTTGAAATTTTTCAAATAATTGTAACACGGAAATGGCATTTCAGAACGAAATGACGTCCGAGACAAAATTGTGGAGACAAATAGTGGTCCAGCAATGCAATCTAGGGGAACAACATTGATAACTCCAAAACGAGTAATTTGAGTGAGTTTGTGTCTTGTGATTTTGTACGAATTCGTAGATATGATTTTAGAAATTAATTAATTTAGCTTTATTTAGGAGGCTTTCAGCCTTAGGCTGGTTCGCCTCCAAAATGATTTTAGAAAGATATGTAAAACTTAATAGTTAAAACGAAGCGGCAAAACAGGCAAAGTTTCTAGTTTCGGTTTATTACGTTTTCAAAAAATATAAAAAAAAACTACTGCTTCCGTGAGAAAAACATATTTAAGTGTAAATACCCAATCTTTTTGCCTTTTTAACTAAAAACTTAATATTTTTTTCCTTTATTAACGACACTTTCAGCCTTAGGCTGGTTCATCTCTAATAAAACTTAATATCTTGATAACCAAGGCCGCTGCTATTTTGACGTCTTACTAAGAGTTTTATATTTTTGACTAATTATTAATATTGTAGCAACACCAGTTCTCCATAATGAATTATTAAAAAGCAACATTTTGACTAGCATTTTAGTTAAAGTTTAGTACATTTCTTTTAGTACAAGCCGCTTTTCGTTCCAAAAAAAGTTTGCCGAAGGCACAAAATCACTAAAATGACTCGTTTTGGAGTTATTAATTTTGTTCCACTACATTGCATTCCTGTGCCACTGTGCAATGTTGACCATGGTACAAAATATATTCGTCAGAAATGTTTATTTTTGATTCTCCTGTGACTTGATTTTGACCTAGCCAGGTTTTGGCTTCCCCGAAGGTACCAATATGGGAATGGGATCTCATTATGACCGCCAATAATCTTATTCATTAGTTCTCATGTGATTTAAGGGGTTACGCCTACCTGCAAACTTTCAAAAAATCGATTTTTTTTTATTGTCCTAATCGAAAGTATATAAAGTCAAGAATATTTCCTCAAAAGATCAAGTTGATCCGATGAAAATTGTGAAAGTTATGCGACGTACAAAAATATTCGCTTATAGTGGACTAAACCCAACTTGAAACATTAAACGCGATTATCTCGGAATCATATTTTAAAAACCGGTGCCAAAAATTTCTCGAAATGTATACATTCGATTCGTCCGATTCGTTTTGATTTCTGTTCAGTACTATTTTGTGCGGTCCACGGTCGTTCGGATTTCGTCTATCATTTAATTTCGATTTTTTACAGCCGATCAAAGACAAATTTTAAGGATCAAAAATCGGCACTTCAACTTTGCAAGGCCGCCATTTTGTCAAAAAGATTTAAAAAAAAAAAAACCGAACGATCAAGGACTAGTTTAACACATGCTTAACGATTTGGCATGGTTTTTTTTTTATTTCAGATGATTACATCACAAACCGCAGTTGGCACCGCAAAAAGCGTTTTTTAGAACAACGTCCACGGGGAGCAGCCGTGCGGGGCACCAGGACCTCGTTTTTACAGCATCGACTGATAAATGTACCATTTAATGTGTGTTCAATAAACGGCAGAAAACCGATTTTCAATATGTTGCGTCGTTTTCGAGAAAAAAAAATCCAAACTTTCGCTTTTTTTTCGGTCTTGCAGGTAGGCGTAACCCCTTAATGTGTCGTATGATAGGCTTTAAGCACTAAATATAGCTTCCATTCAACTAGGTTTTGCAATCTCGTGTGATTTAAGGTGTCGCATGATAAGTTTTGAATCAATCCAGAAACTGGTCACTTCTTCGGATGTGGCCAATGTGGCCCTGGTCATTCGATTTGGTTTTTATTTCTCATGTGATTTGAGGTGTCGCATGATGGGTTTTGGTTCAAGTTAGACACAGGTCACTTCCCCAGGGGTAGTGGTCCTGGACACTTACTATAGGTACCTTTGAAATCTCGTGTGATATTAGGTGTCGCATGATGGATTTTGGTCCATGTCAGAAACTGGTCGTTTCTCCGGGAGTACCCGGAACATGTCCGGATGTGGCCAATGTGGTCCTGGGCACTCAATATGACTAACATTGAACTTGTTATGAGTTCTCAAGTCATTTAAGGTGTCGCATTATTGGTTTTGGTCCAAATCAGAAACTGGCTGCTTCCCCGTGGGTACCCGGAACCTGTAACCAATGTTGTCCTGGGCACTTACTATAGGTACCATTGCACTAGGTTTTGAATTCTCATGTAATTTGAGGTGTCGCATGGTTCAAGTCAGAAACTGGGCGCTTCTCCGGGAGTACCCCGAACATGTCCGGATGTGGCCAAATGGTCCTGGGCACTCGATATGACTGACATCGAACTTTTTTTTTATAAGTTCTTATGACATTTAAGGTGTCGCATGATAGGTTTTGGTGCAAATCAGAATCTGGCCACTTCTCCGAGGGTATCTGGAACATGTCCAGATGTGGCTAATGTGATTCTGGGCACTTTATATAACTGCCATTGAACTAGATTTAGAGTTCTCATGTGATTTGAGGTGTCGCATGATGGGTTTTGGTCGAAATCATAAACTGGCCACTTCCCCGAGGGTACCCGGAACGTGTACAAATGTAACCAATATGGTCCTGGGCACTTACTATAGGTACCAATGAACTAGGTTTTGAATTCTCATGTGATATGAGGTGTCGCATGCTGCATTTTGGTCCAAGTCAGAAAGTGGTCGCTTCTCCGGGAGTACCCGGAACAAGTCCGGATGTGGATAATGTGGTCCTAAGTACTCGATATGACTGACGTCGAACTTTATTTTATGAATTCTCATGTCATTTAAGGTGTCGCATGACAGTTTTTGGTCCAAATCCAGGGCTGTTACAACAGGCGCGGATTTCGCGAATTTCGCGGATTTCACGACTTCCGCGGATTTGTAGCGGATTTGAACTTTCAGTTGCGAAAATCGCGGAAACATTAAAAGATGTCGTGAAAATCACAAAGGGACTGATGTGCTACGAATACGGAATAAGATTTTCTATTTATCGTGTCTTATGATGAACATAGCAGTGATGCCAGTTAATGTTTGTAATCTTCCAGTTTTTTTAGAATTTATCCAGTTTTCCATTATTAGTTGTAAAATATTTTGAAGTATGATTACCAGTACAGCATGACTTAGATGCGTGCACTTTAAACTTTTATGTTGGAATTGAAATCTGGAAATTCAGTATTTAATTTAAATGCAATATTGCAAGTTAATTGCAATTGCTCGCTTCACGGTATCCAGACGGGTGGGCTGTGTCACAGCATCGACACGCATTTTGCAGGTTCGGTATTATGATAGTTAAAATAACTTTATGTCAAAGTTACCCTACCTGATGTTGAGAACTTGGAACAAATCCGAAAGTTTCAGAACCATCAATAATCTTGCCGTATATATCTCTTATCTACCAATATTATTTGAAAATATTTAGGCTTCTTATGCCTTCGTTATCTTCTCTTGTGGATTTATTTAATGAAATTGAAGAAACATTTTAGCTAGTTCTTATGCAGGGTGTCTACATATTTTGCCAAATAACTTTCCTGAGACTTTTGCGTAAAAAAATATGTTATTTTTGATAAAACATCACCTTTATTTCCACATACGATTTCAAGACATGAGATCTGTTTTAGGAGGTCAAAAGTACAATCAAAACCATTGCACACTGGGGATAAAATCGAAACAATGTGTTAAAATTCAATAACTCCGGTGCTCGCTGGAACAAGAGACTAAAAAATAGTCATTCTTATAAAAAAGTCTCAGAAATCGATTGGAGTGGGTTTCATCTTGGGCACGATAGGGTAAGTTGGGGTTTTTCACAGTTTTGCCCTAAAATCTCCTATTTTGCATGATTTGAATGCTGCATCTCAAGATACCGATGATATAGACGGATGATTTCTTCGGCAAAGTTGATCAGGAGGTCAAGGACTGTTGGATGATGGACAGAACATTTCGGAATTCTTCCGCTAGGCCGCGCTAGTGAGCATTAGAAGTGTATATGTTTGTGCTGCTGTATCTCAATATCCTGACTATTTAGACGGATGATTTCTTCGGCAATGCTGATCAGGCGGTCAAGGACTGTTGGATGATGGACAGAACAATTCATAATTCTTCCGCTAGGCGGCGCTAGTGAGCATTCGAAGTGAATATGTTTGCACTGCTGTATCTCAAGGTCCTGAATATTTAGACGGATGATTTCTTGGGCAAAGTTGATCAGGAGGTCAAGAACTGTTGGATGATGGACAGAACAATTCGGAATTCCTCCGCTAGGTGGCGCTATTGATTATTGAAAGTGAATATATTTGTGCTGCTGTATCTCAAGATCCTGACTATTTAGACGGATTATTTCTTCGGCAATGTTGATCAGGAGGTCAAGGACTGTTGGATGATGGACAAAACATTCAGAATTCTTCCGATAGGCGGCGCTAGTGAGCATTCGAAGTGAATATGTTTGCGCTGCTGTATCTCAAGATCCTGACTATTTAGACGGGTGATTTCTTCGGCAAACTTGATCAGGGGGTCAAGGATTGTTGGATGATGGACAGAACAATTCGCTAGTTAGTGCTATCTATGATCTTCTCTGGCTATTACGTCCCAACTGTAACTTAACGCCTGCTCTCAACTTAGTGCTCTAGATGCACTTCCACAGTTGTTAATTGAAAGCTTTCCAAGCCTGTTCGATTTTCACATGTGTATATTGTGTGGCAAGTACAATAATATACTATGCCCAGGGAAGTCGAGAAATTTTCCAATCTGAAATCCTAGACCAACCGGGATTCGAACCCAGCCACCTCCAGTATGGTTTGCTTTATAGTCGCAGGCTCTACCGACCGAGCTTATGGAGGCCCCCCGATCTATGAATGTAATCAAACTAAAATGCGAGATGTTTTGAGGACAATTTGGTGAACCTAGAAGGTCTTAAACATATCGAATTCAAACGTAAATAATGTGCATGATATGTTTAACCCTGTTTGGAGATGTTTTAATACAAAGGGCTTTGAATCAGTGAACCTGGATGAGAATTTGATCTGACCTCAAGGACAATTTGGAGAACCGTGAGTATCTTGGAAGTTGAAAGTTTAACATTTACTGAAGTATGAGATGAACTAGCCAACTGCCTAAAAATCTCAATAATAAAGAAGACAAAACATCCTTAAGTCTAAGGTTTCATAAACTATCAAAACAGTGAACCGGGAAAACTGGAAAAACTGGAAAAACTGGAAAAAGCAAGGAATTCTAAGTCACCGGGAAAAACCCACGAATTTCGATGAAAAATTGGGAGAAAATTGGAGGTTGTTTCCGAGAGGTGAAGTGACAGTCGTCATTAGTGAAACGAGAAGAGTCACTTCGACTCTCGGAATAACCCCCAATTACTTAATATTTTTTTTGCATAAAATAAGATTTTCGACCTTGAAAATTTTTTGGACTAAACTAGATTTTTTTTTTGGAAGGAATATTGATAATATTTTTGATTGGATAACTCCAAGGTTTTTTTTAGAGAAGATCAACGGGAGTTTTGGAAAGAGCTTTTAATGATTGTTGACTCTGGACAAGTCACTTGTGTACACTTGAATCATTGCAGAGTAAAATTTTTAATAGCTCATTGGAAAATTCCAAATCAGTTCTGAAGAGGATCCCAGGATCCGTGAGAAATACGAATTAAATCTAATTTTGAGCGTAAAATTCCAAAGAAATTCTAATGACAATTTAAAGAAAATTCAGTAGATAATTCTAAGGGCATCACGAAATGAATTTCTAGAGAATTTTAAGGAATCTTCCAAGCAAAATTGCAGAAGAATTTAGAGGAGAAGTCAAAAAAAAAATCTGAACAAAATTTCAAGACAATTCTGAAGTGAATTGTTTAGGAATTCAATGAGAATTAACGCGAATTATGAGCAGAATTTTAGCAGGAATCTTCAGCGAATTCCTAGAAAAGCTGAAAAATATGAAGAAAATCTAAGGTTGAATTTCATGGTTTTTACTTTGGATGAATCTGCTGAGAATTTCCAGACTGTTATATTTTTTTATTGAGACTCTCAGAGAGAATCTCAATCTTATTTTAGAAGAATTCTGAAATAACCGCTGAGAAAATATTCAAAAGGAAATGTTTGAGATATTCTAATAAAATCATGTAAAGTTTTTTTTTGGGCTTCAGGGAAGTTAAACTATAGCCAAATTATGAAGAATTCGAACACAGGCCCGAATTAGTCTCAGGAAAAATGCTGCTATCTTAGTAATGACCCAATTAACCTAGTGATCCTTTTGGTTTTTGGGTTTATGGTTATTTTTAGTGTATTGTACAACCAGAAATTTAGAGATGAACTAGCCTAAGGCTAAAAATCTCTTAAATAAAGAATTAAAAAAAAAAAAAAAAACAACCAGAAATTTTTACAAATCTACGGGTAAACATCGGGAAAAACGAAAAATTGCTAATCGGAATCCACTGTCACCATGAAATCTAAAAACTTTTCAAAGTTGCAAAATCCCAGAATTAGAAGAATGAAGTCTCAGCCATTTGATTTCTTTCAAGCTCGCAATCTTAAATTTCAAAGTTCGACGTTTCAGATATTTTTGCAGGTTTTGGTACTTGAAAACTTCTCACGTTCCCTAATCTGCTCCCTAATCCCCCATCCATATCCGGAATATTTAATTTCAAATAAAACATCCTGAACCATTTTTTTTAAGTCCAGGATTATATAATTTTCTAAGCATGAAATCTTTAAAAATCTAAGCCTCAGGATTTCATTTTTTCCCAAACCTTGAATCTTGACGTTTTTCTGTGTCCAATTATGGAAAAATTAAGTTTTTTATATAATTTCCTCCTCAATACACTTGAAAATCTTCTGCAGTAAATTCTCTGAATTCACTCTGCAATGCTCCTAATTTTATAAATAATTCTAGCAGTTCCCTGAAAAAAGTCACTTGAAGTTCTCCTTAGTATTCTCTTGAAATTCGCAATGGAGTTTATTTTTAGTCCTGCTCTGAATTTCCATTAATTTTTTTAAATGCTCCTCATAATTTCCTTGGAAATCTCTTTTACATTTTCTAAAAAATTTCACCGGAATATTCTTGGAATACTTCTCAGAATTCCTCGGAAATGATCCTCAAGATGTTGTTAGAGCTATCCTTGGAATTCAGATTTGATTTTTGTTGGAACTGTGGTTGGGATTACCTTAAACATTAAATCAAAACTCTTTTGGAATACTATTAAGCAGTATTAATTTTCTTAAAAATGAAAACCTCACATTAAATTTATTGCATGGTGATTCGTTCTATGCACCCTATTTTTGATTCATGATGATTTTCAAATTAATTTTCATTTCAAATAATGTTTCAGAAAAGCTATTCTGCTTTTATTCATTGGAATCTCATAATGTGTGTTGATTATGTTCACTAAATAGTCAGAATTTATACTACCAAGAACAGATAACACATTGTTATTTTTTTCACTCCCTTAGCTCAGTCGGTAATTCCACTGCTACAAAGCAAGTCTATGCTAGAGGAAGCTGGCTTCGATTCCCGTTCGGTCTATTAATTTTTCGGTATGGAGAATTCTCGACTTCCTTGGGCACAGGCATAGAAAGTTCTTGATTAAAATGTGGAAGCGCTTCAAAAACACTAAGCTGAGAGCAAGCAAACAACTAATATGCTATAAGCAATCAGCTTGAAATACCATGTAGTAGTAATACAAATGGTATTTATAAGCAATGAAAACAGTTTTTATCTGTCGCGGATTAGTATCCAACATGGACCTGGAATACTCATGTGTTTTGAGGTGTCGCATAATATGTTTGGCATGTTTCAGTTCCCTTCTTGTCTTAAGGCCCGTATTTAGCGGAACATGCTCCGACCATATCTCTGGAACTAGTTGACCGATTCCAGAAATATTCTATGGACCGATTTCGATACATATATACCCTTCAGAACAGAAAACTAAAAAAAATCAACGGTATACAAATAGCAGAAAATGAGAATGAGAATGAGAATGAGATTGAGAATAAGAATAAGAATAAGAATAAGAATGAGAATGATAATGAGCAGTTCCACGCCAAATGACGAATCGAAAAAAATCAACCTTCTCCTATTTGCATACAATTTTGCATAATTGTTTGTTTTGCATTGTTCACATTTTTACAAAAATTCGGCCATTTTGGATGCCGTATTTTTTTTTTAAATGGCGTCTTTGGAATTTTTTCAAAAAATTGTAGCATGAAAACGTTACTTCTGATAGAAATGACGTCTGAGACAAAGTTGTAGAGAAAAGTAAAGTCTTTCTGGAATAAATATACATGGTATTTTTTTGAAGTTATTTTGAGTAAAAATTAAAAAAAAAAAGTGTTTGAAACTCAAATATTTCAAAACTAGGTGTATTTTTTTTATTATTTTATTTTAAAACAAGCTCATACAAAATGTGAACTTTTGGAATATCTAAAACTATGGACACTTGAAAATTGACGAAAATCGCTAAACAAGAACCTTTAGTCAAATATTTGAAAGTTTTGCTAGTACTCTATTTAATGCAATTAATATACAGGAAACAATATTTGAGTCATTCTTAATTATTATCTAATCAAATCTTACATAAAAAGTCTAGTTAACAAGAAGTTTAAAAACATGACCAGAAGATGATGTTCTACGATGTTTGTAAATTTTGAAGTGTCCATGGTTTTAAACACTCCTAAAGTTGCCAGTTTTCATGAGCTTTATTCAATAAATAATTTTTAAATATTGAAGATAAACTTTTGAGATATGACAGTTTTAATGCAGTTTTGAATTTTTACTCAAAATTTAAAAATAAATAACTATTTTTTCCCAAAATTACTTTACTTTTCTAAACAACTTTGTCTCCGACGTAATTTCTATCAAAAGAGACGTTTTAGTGCTACAATTTATTGAAAAAGTCAAAGACGCCATTTAGAAAAAAAAAAAATTACTGGTAGAATTTTTGCGAAAATTTGAATGATTGCCCATTACACATAATTATGCAAAGTTTCATGCAAATCGGAAAAGGTCGAGTCTTATTTTTTATATTATTTTTGGCATGGAACTGGTCTAATGATAATGATAATGATAATGATAATGATAATGATAATGATAATGATAATGATAATGATAATGATAATGATAATGATAATGATAATGATAGGTTAGGTTAGGTTAGGTTTTCTTTATTAAGGAAATGACACATAATTATGCAAAGTTTCATGCAAATCGGAAAAGGTCGAGTCTTATTTTTTTATATTATTTTTGGCTTGGAACTGGTCTAATGATAATGATAATGATAATGATAATGATAATGATAATGATAATGATAATGATAATGATAATGATAATGATAATGATAATGATAATGATAATGATAATGATAATGATAATGATAATGATAATGATAATGATAATGATAATGATAATGATAATGATAATGATAATGATAATGATAATGATAATGATAATGATAATGATAATGATAATGATAATGATAGGTTAGGTTAGGTTAGGTTTTATTTATTAAGGAAATGACACATAATTATGCAAAGTTTCATGCAAATCGGAAAAGGTCGAGTCTTATTTTTTATATTATTTTTGGCCTGGAACTGGTCTAATGATAATGATAATGATAATGATAATGATAATGATAATGATAATGATAATGATAATGATAATGATAATGATAATGATAATGATAATGATAATGATAATGATAATGATAATGATAATGATAATGATAATGATAATGATAATGATAATGATAATGATAATGATAATGATAATGATAATGATAATGATAATGATAATGATAATGATAATGATAATGATAATGATAATGATAATGATAATGATAATGATAATGATAATGATAATGATAATGATAATGATAATGATAATGATAGTGATAATGATAATGATAATGATAATGATAATGATAATGATAATGAAAATGAAAATGAAAATGAAAATGAAAATGAAAATGAAAATGAAAATGAAAATGAAAATGAAAATGAAAATGAAAATGAAAATGAAAATGAAAATGAAAATGAAAATGAAAATGAAAATGAAAATGAAAATGAAAATGAAAATGAAAATGAAAATGAAAATGAAAATGAAAATGAAAATGAAAATGAAAATGAAAATGAAAATGAAAATGAAAATGAAAATGAAAATGAAAATGAAAATGAAAATGAAAATGAAAATGAAAATGAAAATGAAAATGAAAATGAAAATGAAAATGAAAATGAAAATGAAAATGAAAATGAAAATGAAAATGAAAATGAAAATGAAAATGAAAATGAAAATGAAAATGAAAATGAAAATGAAAATGAAAATGAAAATGAAAATGAAAATGAAAATGAAAATGAAAATTAAAATTAAAATTAAAATTAAAATTAAAATGAAAATGAAAATGAAAATGAAAATGAAAATGAAAATGAAAATGAAAATGAAAATGAAAATGAAAATGAAAATGAAAATGAAAATGAAAATGAAAATGAAAATGAAAATGAAAATGAAAATGAAAATGAAAATGAAAATGAAAATGAAAATGAAAATGAAAATGAAAATGAAAATGAAAATGAAAATGAAAATGAAAATGAAAATGAAAAAAACAGTGTACTGAAAGCAGAAACCATGAAATAGCAAACTGGATGCCTATGAAGATAGAAATATTTACAACAAGTATAACAATGAAAATAAAGAACAGAAAAATTAGAAAATGGGAATAAGAAAGCAGAACACAAAGAACTGAAAATTTAAGAAAACCCAAACAGCGTTTTTTCACGGTTTTGAGCTCAGTTCGTACATCATGGTTTCATCGGACTACAACCACTGACACTTGGACCATTCTTTTTGAATCTGTAATTTTCCGCAAGAGAAGGCGATACAACACCCCTTGACTTCATATCTCTCTAATGAGACACAATGCGTCATCCAGCCGCCTGAACTGAACGGGAAAAAAAAATTACCACCGTAAAAGAAGCTGACATAATCTGCTCCCTACACATGATGTAGCAGCACCCATCTGTATATGTTCGAGAAATTTATTACAGCAATCCTACCTATTACAGTGTGTCACATGACACGACGACCCATTCGTCGCCGTGCCTACGCCTTCGAGGAGGAGGCCATTTATCCATGTTCCTGAACTAAACGAGCCAAGAGAAAGCGACAGTCTCTACGTCTCAGGTGTAAGCTTCGTACAAACGAGAAAAAAAGGGACACACACGAGGAGCAAACGATTCCGAAATGTCAATTTGTATGCTCTGTTTGATTTAGGTACGGGGTTTTGTTTACTTGGCTCCCCGAGTGTATGTGTATCGAATTTTGGAGAAAACAAAAATTCGTTTGAAACAAGCGAACCGAACGGATTTTCGGGGAAATGAGAACCCCACTTGGAGCTGACTGTGTGTACTTCAATGTTGCAACTCGGCATGTTTACTTTTCTCTTTCTTCTATTTGCCTGGAGTTGAAGGAATCTGGTATTGCAGATTTGAATTGCACGGATTGTGCACGGTTCGATTTCAATGGAAGTCCCCACATTATTTGTTTACATATTTTCTATCGTTTCGGTTTCTAATATTAGCCTTCTTGAAGGTGCTACAAAACGTACAATGTATACATTTAGGCGTAATTGAATCAAGAAATATCCCGAACGTAATCAGTCCGAATCAAAATCAAAATTCAATCGCTGAACGAAAAAAAATGCGAATCTTTCCGTGGCGATGACGTGGCGAAAATGCTTTCACGTTGGACTGAGAAACAATCGACAGCGAGAGAATGCCAATTTTCGGTGGTTCGGCGGACTGAAAACGAGCGTATTAATTTCCATCATTTTGCGAGCGGAATTTTAACGACGGCGTCGAGTCGAGTTTCCCATTCTTTTGTGGGCTATATCGATTTTGCTGTTCTCTTCTCATAGAGAAAGTTGTGATTCCTTCCGATTCCGGAAAATTTTCCCCAATCGTTTGAAGAAGAAGAAGGGGATAAGTGAGTGCTTTTTCCTATATGTGGTGGTTGAAAGAAGCAGCAATTCAGGCATGAAATATGTTGTGCATGAAATTGTTCTGCTTGTTTGCCTTGAACGGAATTTTTCTCTGCATCAGTAGAGAGGCGCTCCAGACAAGTGCGGGTTGATGGCTTTGGTAGTACTTCTGATCCCAAACGACGACTGACAGCGATATTTACGGTTGGTTCCCGTGCTGTGCCCGGGAAGTGATGCGGAATGGTAATTGGGTTTTGATTTGAATTGATAGCCAGGATGGGGAGGAAGAAAGCGTTGCTGGTTGATCGAAGATGAAGTGGAAGGTTGAATTTGGGTCTTTTGAAAACCTAATTCAAATATTTTTTGATTTTATCTGTCGATATTGGCAATGTTGTAATATCGACCCTACCTATCGACCCAACAACTCATGAACCGGGGACCAACGGCTTTACTTCCCTTCCGAAAAAGGCGTGATCAGAGATGTTATGCCTCAGAACATCCCGGCGGCGCCGACTGGAATTGAACCCAGGCCTGCTGGGTTGAGAGGTAATCACGCTTACCATTACACCACCGGCGTTTTAAAAACCTAGCTCAGGTTTAGGTTCGAACTGAAAAAAAGTTTGAAAACAAATTTGACCCATTGTCTCCCAGTTGATCGATCTGAGTATGAGCAATAAAAGCGATTTACTTTTTCAATCCACCAACTAGTGCATCTAACTCGTATCTCCATTGTTCATCATTCAATGTAGACAAACAGAAAGCTATCTCATCCATCTTCTCTTCTCCTCGTTCAATGCCACTGAAATAATTGTCACCAACTGGCGCTCGGTTCTCGCCGAACTCTACGCTACGATGGTAAAAGTTTGCGCGCAAAATCAGGACAGAGTAATTTAATTAAGCTAACAACACTGTTGCCGGCAGTTTTTGCCTATCGGCATATCTTGACGTACTTTAAAAGTGCGTTCTGAGTAGCACCGTATCTTAAAGAGATACTTTATTCACCACGTCTCGAAACGGCCTTATTCCGACAAGTCACGACCATTGCCGTCAGCCGCTAGCAAAAAATGAATCTACTTCCCGAGCGAGCCTATACACACATATATGCCCACTACCAGTGGTTTCAGAAGACAGGTGAAGTGCCTTCGCCGCCTCTTCACATACAATCTGCGTCGGAATTGAGTGATGATGAAGATGCTGCTTTTGTTTCCGTTTGACGACCCATTCATTCTTGGGTAGCTTGCCTTGTTAGG
This sequence comes from Ochlerotatus camptorhynchus, assembly GCF_037179485.1. Lineage (NCBI taxonomy): Eukaryota > Metazoa > Arthropoda > Insecta > Diptera > Culicidae > Ochlerotatus > Ochlerotatus camptorhynchus. The sequence continues at coordinate 1,166,403 of NW_027040862.1, read as the reverse complement.
TTGATTATTGTTACGTTCCACGACGGCGGGATGCTCTAACTTTTCTCCGCACAAAGGTTCTTGGCTTAATTCAATTAGCAAGGATTCTCCCGGCAGCTTTGGTTTGGATGAAATGGGAAAATGCGACGACCGTCTGCGTTGTTGTGTTCGAGGTCTGTTCGTGTTGGGAGGACTTTAAAGAAGGGTCTTCAATTGCGGTGCCGTCATGGTTGTATTCGAATCACTACCGTAGAGACATCGGCTTCATTCAAATGGCCGGTACATTGCGCTCCCAAAATGACCTGAAGCGCGCTCATTTCGAAAACTGCAGCGCACATTTCATTAGCAAGTCTAAATCGTACGTGCGACGAGGCAGTTGGCCAGTGGCACCTAACTTGCACTGTGGGAAAAGTAGGTGTCAAAAGGTGTAATTCAAAACAGTTTTTTTTTTTATTTCTCCCACTGTTCTAAGAAGTACTGTTGCGGAACCGTGGTCGTTACGGTTATGCGAGGATCAAACTTTCCTCCAAGGCTCTCATTTCGTCAGGATGTTTATTACAGTAATGACTCAATCAAATGTTCATAAACTTAAACATCCATCTAGAATATGAATGAGTCAGATTTGGGATTACGGTTATGTGCAATTTTTGAAAGATTAAAGTCTGACGCGCTGACAAAACCGGGTCATTACTGTATTTTAAAAATAGCACAACACCATCTCATTCCCTCGCGAGCACCATTGCATAATGATCCAGAAGTTTTCCAACCAAAGCGAGTCGGTCTGCCAATGATATGCCGCTACGAGCGTTCCTTCAGAAGACAATCGATATTCAGTAGTCATAAGGATTCCCTCTGTGTCCCTTTTCCAGCGAAAGTGGAATTTTTCCGCTTAGATATAGCTAGTCTACCTATGAATGTAGTTAACTGCCCCATCCATGGCAATCATCACTTTTCACCACCCACTAGGAAATCGACAAAAAAAAAAATAAGCAGAAACCGCAACCAAATGCCATAAACGTGCCAAAACAGAAGAAAACAATAACAACAACGACGAAAACGACGACGACGGCGAAGATATCTGGCAAAGACGAGCATTAGTTATGTCTTGATTCGAACAGCCAACTGGTGGCAGTCAGTGCTATTTTCCGGCACAGTGCGAATGCAGCGCGCTTATCTATGACGACAATCGGGGTTTCTATATTTGGTGTGACGCCCTGCAGCTTGCGACGAGGAGATGGTCCCTGGCGGAGGTGTTTTCCGAAGCTACTCATCATTGCCACACGGTACCCTATTCTTCTCTATTGAGTCAGGCGGACGTACAGACGTATACAGACGAAGAGAAAGGAATTTTTACCGTTTGCTAAAAACTATCCCACCTCATTCGAGTAGGGTAGACGTTACGGACATTTTACGGCCTATTTGACCTGGAGAGAGAGAAAGAGAGAGACCACCGGTAAAGGGGATGGATCCGACGAGATGGGATGAGAATGGCGAAGAGTATGTTTGTCTTTAAATTTACGGTACTCGAAGAAAACTGATTGAGGATAACGATTTTTGACGTAGGTCTTTCGGCAATAAATTGGGAGCGTAATTGAAAAAAAAATCGACCGCGTTACGAAAAGTGGTCAGGTTTTGACCACTTATAACTCTGTCCACAGCGGATGGATTTCATTTCTAAACAAAGCAATCGATTGGAAATTTTTCTACGAAATGAACACTTTATCAGTTTTCAAAAGGTCACTATTGAAAATTTCACAAAAATGATCACCGATTGCCTGCAAACAGCGCTTTACCTAACACAGATTTCAAAATCGAATTCCATCCGGTCTCGCCTAACGGAGTTTATTCAATCACCGTGTGTGGTGGTGTCCGGTCGGTCGTCGTCAGCAGCAGTGCTTTCGGCGCGTGGCGTTGAACATTGTTCCCCAGTACACAACGAAAGGCTGCCGGCAAGCAACGGGCTGCAGCCCACATGAACATTCATTCACCCAAGAAGCCGCACCGCTACTAGTCGGATTCAGTAGCTCTTCGTGAGTCACTGTGTGCTATCTATGCCAAGCGCAGGGCTGGTAGCAGGTCACTTTTTAGTGACTTGGTCACTATTTTGAAGTCAGTCACTAAAGTCACTATTTCCCTAAAAATAGTCAGTGGAGTAACTTTTTCACAACCAACATAGAGTGAAATTAAAACTATCAACAAAATGCTGGCACTAAGGAAGTCTACAGTAGTTCTGACAAAATCTAGATAAAGCTTGTAAACAACAGCTTTTGTAAACAATGACTTCTCTCGGTGATTTCTCGAAAGCAATGGCTCTTACTGGCAAATCGACATCACTTTCGAAGACTTCCCCTACCCGTTGGATATGTTGATTTGTGTAGGCGTGCCTTGAATTCCTAGAAATCAAAGAGAGATGTCATTGTTTACAAAGTCTGTTACGCCCTAATTCCAGCTCTATCTAGAAATATGCATATGTGCTAAAAAATTAACCATTTTAACCAGGGTAGCCAGTAGACTGATGCCAAATTGGAAATTTTCGATCCACTGTGCTCAATGAACTCCGAGTCGGGTCTAAATTAGCCTCCAAAAAATTGAACTAATTTTGTAAGAAACTGACTTGGCACAAATCATTTGATGTTTATATGGAAATTACTATGGGAAAACCAAATTTGTTACATATATTACATTTCACCATGTTGCGGTAGGGAATTTTCACAGCTACAACTTTGTTAAAGACTACTTTTCGATAAAATGTAAGGAACAAAAGTTATTAATGATTCAAGCCACATAGGGGAAATGCAGGTAATGTCGGCCTAAATGCTCCTAATTTGGGCCCATACATAAAGTCAGCAATCGACTAAATTTTCAATACCGACCAAAAATATCCATTAGTTCCGTCACAATGACGCTTTCATCTAGATAAAATTGATAAATAGCAGATTTTTAGCGATGGGCCCAATGTTAGATCCATAGGCCAACATTAGAGCCATTTCCCCTATGTCTTATAAGTATGCTCAATCAACTGTTCAGCAGGCAATATTGGTGTTTCTGACGCGTAGAATAGAGCAAAAATATCATGGCTACTATGTTACACTACAGAATACACCCAAGCAGTGTTGGGAAAATATCAAAAAATCAAATCTCACCAATGCCCAAGATCACGCTTGATTTTCGCAGGCAAAAATCAACAAGCAAACAACTGCGGTTGATTTTGCAAGCTGTGATATCGCAGCTCGGAATATCAAGCTAACAAAACTCACCACCTGCAAATCTCACTAAACTGTGGTGAGATTGAGTTTCATGATTTTTGCTTTACACCCGAACGCAACCGAAACTTCCATAATGGCTTGCAGCAGTCCCTTCGTGTCTGCCATCGGTGAAGAGTAAAAAGAGATAGCAAATTATACTTTCTCTTTCTAAGAAAACGATGTGCAACGGAATCATTTTTGTGTCGAGTCAACTCTCAGCTTGATTTTTGCACGTTGTGAATAGTCTCGCAATATCAAAGGAGCATGTAAAATCAATATCAAGCATGATATCTTGTTCCAATATCATGCGTGATATTGAGAGTGTATGAGAGCGGAAAAATATCATTTTATATGATTTTGCCAACACTGCACCCGAGTAACATTGCAAGTTTTATCGAGGTTTTAAAGCATTCTTCAATTCTAAATCATGGTCTATAGAACCCTCATAAAACCCTCATTGTTACTTGGGCAGTGTTGCTCACAGAACAGCTGCTTGATCATGTCATTAGATTATCAATCTTTTAATCAATTAATAACTATATAAATTTACGTTTGACTGAAAAACGATCTTCCACAAAGTTGAGCTTACAAAATCTACCATAATAATAGCTATAGAACCTTTTAACAGTACACCATGGAAAAAGGCTAGAAGACAATCAACAAGTTTGGATTTCCATATAAATTTCAAATGATTTGTGCCTAGTCAGTTTCTTGCCAAATTAGTTCAAATTTTGGGAGGTTTATTAGGACCCGATTTGGAACCGTGTGACCACTGAACCGCAAACATTCAAGCAACTTTAAATCACCAGGAAAAATACTGGGAAATACCTTTATTTTCGATTCCAATTTGGGGAAAATATACCTCCTTTCTCCGAAAATTCAATTCAACAGTATTTGGCTGTGTCAAATTTTCGGCAGTCTTTGAAGAACTATCCAGAACTTTAAAAAAATCCAAAGAGAATTTGACAGGAATTTTAGCGATGGCACCAAGATATTTCAGAGAAGAAAACAAAAGTACAGACTACGAAAGTCTCACCTCCGCTTAAATCGTAAGCCTGGTTTACCCCTATAGAAGTGAAAACCGGTCCTACATACGAACGTCACTTTTGATTACTGTTTAAATTATTAAAGATGCACAATTCTGCTCCAAACAATTCTGGAAATAATTCCAAAATAATTTAGAGGAGAACTCCATGTGAATATTAACGCGAATCCTGAGAAGAATTACTTGATGATTGGATGAGGATTCGAGGTCAAATTCTAATAATAATTCCAAATATATTCTGATTTTTTAAAAGAGAGCTCTGATGTGAATTCCATGAAAATCCCGTGAATTTCATAGATGTGACCACTACGGATAACCCAAAAAGAATTCTTGAGTGATTTCTGAGGATACTTCCAAGAGAACTCTAAGGAGTTTGAAATAAATTCCGAATCTCAAGAGAATTCTGAGAAGAATTTCAAGGGGTAAGGGGTAGTGTAGTGTTAAGAGTGATGACCTCTCACCCCAGCAGGCCAGTCACTACTATTGTTTCGCATAAACACTACCAGCCATGACGAAAAGGAACTTCGACACGCACATCGTCAACTGGATTCATACTATGCTTGCAAAAAGAAAAGTCACTTCTGGGCTGGGAAGCCCATCTATAACAGTAAAGGCAACGAAAGGCTGTCCTCAAGGAGGAGTCCTCTCACCACTAATGTGGTCTTTAGTTGTAGATGATCTTCTAAGAAGCCTAGAGGCGAAAGGTTTCGAAGTTGTGGGCTTTGCGGATGATATAGTCATCGTAGCTAGAGGAAAGTTTGACGCTATCATTTCAGAAAGAATGCAACAGGCTCTAAAGTTTACCCAATCTTGGTGTATTAAGGAGGACCTGAACATTAATCCGTCAAAAGTAGTAATCGTTCCTTTTACTAGAAAGAGGAAGTTCAACCGAAAGCAGTTCAAGCTTGGAGGAGAACAGATCCATCTTAGTGAGCAGGTCAAATACCTAGGAGTTATATTGGATGCCAAGTTGAATTGGAATGCTCAGATTGATTCTGTGATCAACAAGGCAACCAGTGCCCTGTGGTTATGCTCCAAAACTGTTGGTAGAAAATGGGGTTTGAAATCATCAATGACAATGTGGATTTACAGTAATCCGTCCAAAAGTAACTTATGCTTCGTTAGTGTGGTGACCAAAAACGAAAGAGGCTACCGCACAGAGGAAGCTGGCAAAACTACAACGTCTAGCATGTATTGCTATAACGGGTACGATGCGCAGCACCCCATCAAAAGCGTTAGATGCAATTCTCAATCTACTGCACTTGCATGAATACGTGCAACTAGAAGCGGAAAGAAGTGCTCCAAGGCTCAAAAGGTCTAAAAAAGTCATGCCTGGTGACCTGGTTGATCACCTAAGCATTTTACAATACTTCCAAAGAGGACCAGTGATGAGTATGAATGGAGACTGGATGAAACCAGAGTACAATTATGACATTCCCTTCAACGTATGTGAAATGTTGCGGTCGGATTGGGAAGTCGGTGGTCCTAGCGTTCGTCAAGGCTCAATCATATTTTTCACAGATGGCTCAAACATTGGAACACAAACAGGTGCAGGAATCTTTGGCCCTGGGACAAATATTTCAGTAGAGATGGGACATTGTCCAACAGTGTTTCAAGCGGAAATCGTGGCCATACTTGAATGTGTAAGAGTTTGCCAAAGGAGAAAATATAGATGTGCAAATATCTGTATTTTGTCTGACATTCAAGCAGCACTAAAAGCGCTTCGTGCTTACAAATGTACATCAAAGATTGTCTGGGAATGTATTCTCTTGTTGCGACAGCTGTGCAAACAGAACTCACTAAACTTATATTGGGTTCCTGGACACTGTGGCATTGAAGGGAATGAAAGGGCAAAATTAGGTTTCAATTCACCGTTTATTGGCCCAGAACCATACTGTGGAATATCAAACTGTACGGTAAAAATGCAACTCAAACGCTAGGAAGAACAAAGGGTGATGGCCAACTGGATGGCCGTCACGGAGTGCAACCAGTCGAAAAGATTTATAACTCCAAATGTAACACATACCAAAAAGCTCTTGGAGCTCAATAAACGGGCTCTTAGTATATACACTGACCTAGTAACTGGGCACTGTCCAAGTAGATATCATTTGAAGAACATTGGTCGGGTTCAGAGCGATATCTGCCGTTTCTGTAGCATAGAACGTGAAACCTCGGAACATCTGCTCTGCAGTTGCGGTCTAAATTTTTTCGTAGTGTTATCTTACAACCTAGTGGAACTTGCTCTGCTAATCCTGGAAAGATAGTTGGTTTCATAAACCATATCATACCTGACTGGGAAAGGATGTGTCCAGGCAATTAGCTGGCCACTCATTAAATGGTGCTCAGCTTGCATGATACGAACAGTAAACAGGGGTACCACAAATGTTCAAATAATGGACGCAGTGGTTCAACTCCCCCCAACAAAAAAAAAAACATACCATGTATTTTTAAAAGTGGTCTGATTTTGATCCAGAGATGATGGATTATTCTTAATCCGCCATCCGATAGGAAATTTGCCTACGAATCTTTTAAAATTAAGAATTCATCAATTTTCGAAAGGTCACTATTATAATTGCATGAATGTGCAACTGTTGCTATGATAATTAAAATTATCGCTAATTGCCTGCGAAAAGCGCTTTCCCTAACACAGATTTCAAAATCGAATTCCATCCGGTCTCACCAAACGGTGTTTATTCAATCACCGCGTGGTGAGTGGTGGTATTCTCCAGTACACAACGAAAAGCTCCCCGCCAAGCAGCTAGCTTTCAAGGCTGCCCCCAACTGCCCAGCTAAAATGAATTTCAAACGCTTCTTTTCAGGGTAATCATAGTCATACTCTTTAGTATAAACAGAGAGAACCCCGCTCAAATTCCTATTTCTACACAAAACACAAACTCCTGATGCAGTTAAAAAATAACATTTATTATATAAGACCACGTAGTCCTGCGTCACCATTGCGTACAACCCCATAGGGCTGTCCCTTGTAGTTTTTCAAATTTTTAACGTCCTCTTTATGAATTGGATTACTATGCACGATTTATCAGTCACTTTGTAGAAAATAACTCAAGGATTATGATGTTTCATCACAGTGAAACTCGATATTGGAGGGACCATCGAGATATGAACAGATCGAGATATAGAACAAGAAAAGCCTACTAGACCATTTGAAGGGACCGAGATATCCATCGACATATAGAAAAAAGTGGCCACTTATTAAGATATAGAACATCGACTTGGAGAGTTGACTATTCTAATACTTACGCGGTATCTTTTAGAACGTATGTGATGATAGTAGTGGTCTCATGAATAGAGTGGTACCTAAAAAACGTGACGAGTTGTAAGCGAAAAAGTATGTTATGATGATAGTGGTTTACCACCCATTGTAGCACGGAAACTAAGTCCGATAGCAGTGGGTTCTCTTCTTTGTTTGTCTTGATCAAGCGTAGTAACCTCTGATTGTCCTCAACATGTCGCTGTATGAAGGACCAAAAATGGATTAGGTAGATCGATAGGCAAAGTCGCTTATACGCATCTGAGGGACAGTAAAGAATCATGGTGTATTCTAGCGCTACGTAGTGAGAAAATTTTGAACTACTGTCCACTGGTGAAATCTATCTGATCATAATGTCGAGATATTTTATATGCGAGATTTTTGCGTGTATACTAACGCCACGTAGTGTGAAGCAATAGGCATTGACCTCATGAGCAACTTTTTCGAAGACAGTAATTTTCTACCTGTTCAGAATGTCCAGCTATAGCATACGCGAGAATTGTACACGTTTACTAGCGCCACGTGGTGAGGAAATTCTGGCCTACTGTCCACCAGCCAAAAAGTCTTGACCCCCTGAACAAGTTTGCCGAAAACAGAAACTTTCTATCTGCTCATGATCTCGAGCTATTGTATATGCGGGATTTGCATGTGTATACTAGCACCGAGTAGTGAGAAAATTGTGAACAACTGTCCACCAACGAAAAGATCTTGGCTTCCTGAACAACTGTGCCAATGACATTTGCTCTCAATCTGGTCAGGATCTATTGATGTATCACATGCGAGAACTTAACATGTATACGAGCACTACCTAGTGAGACGATTCTGAACTACTGTTCACCAGCGAAAAGGTTATGATCTCTAGAACAACTTTGCCGAAGACAGTAACTTTCTATCTGGTCGGGATCTCGAGATATTTTATATGAGAATTTCACGTGTGTTCTAGCGCCGCGTAGTGAGAAAATTCTGAACTTCTGGCAACCAGCCAAAAATACTTGACCCCCTGAACAAGTTTTCCGAATACAGTAACTTTCTATCTGGTCAGGATCTCGCGCTATTGTATATGCGAAAATTGCACGTCGTGAGAATTTCACGTGTATAATAGCTTTAACTTTATCGACGATCGTAACTTTCTATCTTATCATGATCTCGAGATATATCACATGTGAGAATTTCACATGTATTCTAGCGCTACATAGTGAGAAAATTCTGAACTACACTCCACCAGCGAAAAGTGGAGGAGGCAAATGAACCACGAATTGCACCAGCTGCTGGGAGAACCATCCATCGTCCACATTGCAAAAATTGGGCGACTACGGTGGGCTGGGCACGTCGTAAGAATGCCGCACGACGACCCAGTGAAAATGGTTCTAGAAAGCGACCCAACAGGAACAAGAAGAAAAGGCGTGCAGCGGGCAAGGTGGATCGACCAAGTAGAAGGCGACCTGCGGACCCTTCGCAGACTACGAGGCTGGCGAAGTGTGGCCATGGATCGAGTAGAGTGGAGATGACTTCTTCGGACAGCAGAGGACAACAAGGCTTTAGTCTGATTGGTAAGGTAACGTAAGGAATTGTTGGGAAGTTCTTAAGAGAGTTTTGAAAGAACTTCATAGAAGTTCCGTTGCAAGTTCCCAACGATTCACAAGAAAATAAAGCAGAACATTAATGGAAAATCTGGAGAAACTTAAGAGAAGTTCTAAGGAAACTTGAGAGAAGTTTCCATGGAACGTAAGAGAGAAGTTCCTAAGGTAATGGAGAGAAGTTCCGAAAGAACTTCAAGGAAGATATAGGAGAACTTCAAGAAAGATCTGATGGAACTTCAATGGAATATCGCAGGAACTTCGTTGAATTTCCAGGGGAACTTCATGGAAGATCCAGGAGAACTTTAGGGAAGTTCAGGACGGTTTGAGAGCGAGCTTCAGCGACCTCCCGCGTAACTGAAGCGGTCCCGGAACATCTTTAAAGTTCCCTTGTAACTTATCATAAGCTACCATGGAATTTGAGAACCACCAGCGTCCCAACCTCGATGTCCGGATGGACAACCGGCCATTTCTTTCGATCCTGTAGTTGGGCGACTTAATCACGTGACCAGGCTCTCCAGAAATGCTGAATACGTTGTTGCATCTTCTGGAAGGAATCAAGATGGTTAATGGGAATGTCGCAACTATTCGGCTCGGGGAAAGAGTGAACGGGTTCTCCCATGATCAAATGGCCAGGAGTTAAGGCGATAACGTCCGCTGGGTCCGATGAAAGAGGAGTGAGCGGACGGGAGTTCATTATCCCTTCGATCTGAATGATCAGCGTGTTGAAGTCGTCTATGTTGAGCAGTGTATCTTTCATCACACGGTAGAGATGGTACTTGAAGGTCTTCACGGAGGCCTCCCAAAGGCCCCCGAAGTAAGGCAAGCAAGCAGGGTTGAAATGGAATGTGATTCCATTGTCCGCACAGAACATGAACAGTCCACTCGAATTGTGCATGCCGTTGAATTTTTGGCGATTCTCCTCCAGAAGACGATTCGCTCCGACAAACGTCCATGCGTTATCACAGTAGATGTTGGCGCTTGAGTACGTTCACAAACGCGTCGGACGTGAGACTGTACACCATGTCGATGTGTACTGCTTTAGACGCCATGCACACGAAACTTGCGACGAATACCTTTACCGACGGACCGCGACGATTCGGAATTTTCACGAAGAACGGGCCACAATAATCAACACGCGACGCCGTTACTCGGGACAGTGGTAGTGGTCCCATGATGCACTCCCTGACTATCTTTTTTTGCAAGGTCTCGCCCCCGGATTGGCCAATAACGCTCACGCAAAGTCAGCAAGAAGTAGTTGTGGCCCTGCATGAAGCATTCGGAGATGTGTCTGCCTGAAAATGAGGTAGGTCAGGTGAGCCTTGTGAGGCAGAACAAGAGGATGCTTGGTGTCATACGGGATGTCGAGCCTTCAGCGTCAACGAATGGATTGAGAGTTTTCAGCTGAGACTTGCAGGTGAACTCTTTACGAGTCGGTCCATTGTGTTTTTTGAGAAACTCGATTTCCGCCGAACAGTATACGAGCTGGGTTTGCTTGATTTAATGCGTTCTCTAGCTCTGATTGCAAGAGCGGACCGAATTGACAATTTCCAGGGTTCTTTTGGTGACAGTTTCGAACAAATCTTAGCAGCCAGGCAACTTTGCGTTCAAGGGGACAGCGAGAGGAGTGTTGTTCGATGAATTCGGTCAAAGCATGAGTGGTAGTGACGACCTTCATCTCTGCGAGCCTGTTTGTGAAGTAGCGACAGTTCGATGCAATTTTCTGGCCAAGTGTCCGAGTCTTGCCGAAGATAATTCGGTCCATGCCACCAGAGGTTGTCGGTTTTCAATTCGGAGGGCAGGATTCCACGTGATATTTTGTCAGCGGGATTTAACTCAGAGGGAACGTGACGCCACATGCTACACTTTCCAGGTTGACGAAGACGAAGCAATCCAATGCAGCACTATCGATGAATCGGTCCAATACGTAACAGGGCAGGTCCATTTGGTTGAATCAAGTACGAAGCCTGCCAGTTGTGCTCGGAGCACTGCAGCGCACAGCTCGAGTCGAGGCGTTGATAGTTTGCGAAGTGGACTCACACGAGACTTCGAGATCACCAACTTGCATGCTTGTTCACCAGTAGAAAAATAGCACTGTCTGATGCGTCCGAGAAGACGTGAAGTTCGAGCGTGCGATAGTTGTCCACGAGAATTCGCCTTGGGATTCGAACCATCGAAAGAGTTTCGATTTCGAACCGATACAATTTCCACCATTTCTGATACTCCTCCGGTAACGTGTCGTTCCAATTAAACTTTTCCGACCATAAAGCTTGCAGAAATATTTTTGCGCTGACAATTGCTGCTCCTACTAGGCCCATCGGATCGAATAGGAGTGACATCTCCGAAAGGACCAGACGTTTTGTGATCGGTTCCGACGATACAAACTCGGGAACATTGAAACTGAATTCATCCGACAGTGGATGCCAAAGAAGGTCGAGAGCTTTCAGCGAACCCGATTGGCTGATTTGGAGTTCAGTTCGAGAGTCCCGAAGAGATTCGGGAATGTGAGAAAGAACGGTGGGACTGTTGCTATACCAGAGGCTTTGCTCCTGAATGTGAAGAGAGGCATTTTTGATGAAAACTTAATTTGTCAGAACGGCTAGATTTCCCCTTAGGTGGATAAATCCATGTGTTTATAAAAACCAACCATGCTTAAATCAAATCTTTCCACAATTTCTGAGCACTGGGATAATACTTTAATTCCGCAATATTCTATTCATTCCAGCTCCCATTACATTCCATTTTAGGGCAAAACTTTTCAAGCCACCTAAGCACCGACAAGTACAAGCAATCCTGAATAGCGCCCGAATTCACTCTTCTTCAGCAGCACCATTAGTCGGAAGCGAGTCATCGAAGATTATGCAAGTTTTCACTCGTTAGCTTTTTGGCAAACTCTCACAACGTACCAACCGTGGCAGAAGAAAGGGGAGACGTTTAATTCGGAAGGGATTTACCACGCGATGACGGAGGCGCTAACGACGACGATGACGACGACGACGACCTAACCTTCTCCTCCCCAAAAGCGTGAGCTTGGCGGATTAGTGGAATTTCATGATTAAAATTGAATTCCTTCGTGTGCTCGAAAATGGTACGACCGTCGACTAGGCACAGGTGTATCCTCCTGCTGCTACGCTGTGATGATGAGGGTTGGGAAAATACGAAATGATGCACCTTTCGGGAGTCACCGGCTCTGCGACGTAATTGATGACAGGAATCGATTCAGCCTCGCATGGTTTTTGAGAAAATTTATAAATAGTTGGCCCATAGATTGGGTCACATGAATTAACAATAAGTATGACGCTGAAAGGCGCTAATTGCGAATGGATTAGATACAAAGGACTGTTTAAAGATCGAACTGAACAAGGCGAACTGTTCCGCTCCCGCTGTTAGGGGTGAAATGGGAAAGGTTTCCCTTGTTGTACGTCCCAGCATGAATCGATTGCAGTTACGCAGAGAGTGCACTCATTTATCAACCACTTACATTACCGAACGACCTACTTATCGATGGAGGCCACTGCAGTTGTTCAGTTTCTGCACCACAAACAACTGTGCTGTCATTTCCTAGCCTCGATCGAAGCAAAAATCCCTATCCGGAGATGACAATCGAGCGCCAGGAATGATATCAGTCTCCTGCCCTTCTTCGGCGCTCCCTCGTCGATGTGATTAAAAACTAACTCCAATCGGATTCGATGGAATCCTGACAATCACAGTATCCTTCCCGGAAGAGCACGTCGCCTTCGATAAATGCGAAGCAATGAGTTCGGTCGGCCTGACAGATGATGGGTAATAACGATGACGACGACGACGATGACGATGATGATGATGATGATATCTTGTTCTGATTTCGATTCAACGTCAACCTAGTCATTCCTTTCGACTTTGATTACAGACCCGGGCACACACGATGCACGATCTGTACAACAAACATTGACATACAATTTGTTTTTCCGAAGTGATAAGCGTGTGGCGCCTATGGTTTCCTCTATATGCATTAGGGTGGGTCAACTTTACAACCCACTGTTCTCCACTGCTCTCTCAATGCGTATTGAGGCTCACAACAACTGTGTAAAATTTCATTTTCAGAGTTTTAAATTTTGTATGGGAAACGGAACGTTCGTATTCATTTGTTTACTAAAATTCCAAATATTGCTTAAGTTCTTCCAAATCTCGAAAATACTTCACAAAACAAATTTGTCGAAGATTGAAAATCGATTTGATCTTTGTACAAAAAGTTACTAATCTTTCACTTTCCACAAAATTGTTCTGAACAGTGTTGTGATTCACCATGCATTCTTGACCCACCCTAACATTCATATATCTATATAAATTCAGATTCAGAGTGATAGTGATTTCATCCGAGAAAAACATCACACGTTCTCCACCAATATGCAATCAAGCGTATCCCGGCACCTCAGCACCAGTACTGATACCAAGCGGTCCCAAAGGAGGGGAGGGGGTGGTACACAGCAGATACGGCCAAGAGATTTAATGAAGTGTTAAGAAGGCTATCGTGCAGAATTGATGAGATGCATTCGAAGGATAGTGCGAGAGGATGATGGGAGTTTCAGGATGGGGATGGTGGTTTATCTTGCTTGTTATCCGGAGATTGTTTGCAATTATCGGTGTGGAAAAGTTGCTCTTATAGATGAGATTCTTCGTTCAATAAACGGAATTGTGCGCAGGAGAGGTTTGTCTAGGAACATATTTCATGCTTCGAAAGATGCCTGTATTTAATGAAGTTTCAATTGGTCGTACCTTTCATGTTATAAGTTTCAGAGACAGTAGCTGGTTGCTTCCGCCAAGATGGGACTGCCATACTAGGTATAGCTTCTGGCGATAAGTTGACTTACAGAATGTCAGACGATGAAGTATGTCCTTGGATACTGTGTTTCAGATATAGATATTTCACAGAAACTTCACAGAGCCCACTGAAAAGCCCCGCCACATTCCTAGACCGCTTCCAATTCAGTCGTCCAGTCGCTAGGCTCGGCTGAATTCTCACTTACTCAACTGCTCAATGCGGAAAGCATAACAGCTGAAAAACCTGGAAAACCAGTAATCTTCAGGAAATTTTATTTAACCTGGAAAAACTGGAATTCTCGGGGAATTTTCAAATTCCTCTATCCAGCAATTTAATAAAAATGTAGGTATATCAAATATTGAAGTACGCCAGAGAACTTTCTCAGGATTTTTTTTATAATACATCCAACTTCATTTTACTCGTTAGTTACTTTTACTTATTGAACATATTAATTGTGGAGTGAATTTATCTTCAGTGACAATCAAAGTTATTGATTACTGCACCGAAGCGATGATCGGATTATTTTCCCGTCGCAGTAGAAGAAGAGCAGCAATGTGTGTGCAGTTCATTCTTCGTGTGCGATCGCTTATATTGACGAAGAAATTCATGTTATTTTGTTTCTCCCACCCTCGCTTCATTCGCTGAGTGACCACATGTACCCATTGCGCATGGGTCACTCACTCTCAAATTTCCAGCAACACGAACCCAACAATCGTTCTTCGCGAGTGATGCCACTCGTAGAAGAATACACCCAGATTGATCCTCTTTATGAAGAGCATGGCATTCGTTCATGAACGAGGCTTTGTGTGGTTGCTTGTGATGATGAGTATCTTGATTTTGATAGTGGGTTTACATGAGCTAGTGCAAAAGGGAATATTTTTTGTTTCATTTACACAAACATCAATGAGAAACATAGCTAGAGAAAAAATAGCTTCCCGACAGAGAAATGTTGTCAGCGCCAATACGCTTCGTGCGACATCATTAGAGCATATTCAAATATTCTTCGTGAGGCTCAAAGCATGAGCCATCGCGTTGATGCGAAAAACCATTCGCATCGTCATGAAGACTAAAGCATACGAAGAACGCTCTCCACCGCTCGCGATGCGAACGTCGAATAGAAGAAGAGCACGCAGCCCGAAGGTTTGAGTGGTGCATCGGCACTCACACTCCTCACCTCCGCATTCTTTACGATTTACTTTTATGTGGGCATCCACATCATTCAAGAGTTTTGCTGAGAACCCAAAGCTTCGAGTACCGTCGCACACGATGAACAAATATAAGAGAAATGAAGCGAATATCAGTAACCTTGGTGACAACATAAATTTTTAATCTTGAATTGTAATTTTAAGGTTGTGTCGATGAGGTCCTCTAACATGGATAATTTCTACCAATTTTAAACTTACACAATTTTTTGAAATCTTGGACTTAATGAAATTCAATTTTGAGAAATTTTCATGAATTTGAGACTACGGACAAAGAATATGTTCCAAGAAGCCAGATTTCAAATACACTAAGAGCATTGCAAAAATTTTAAAGCTGAGCAGTTCCACGGCAAATGATGAATCGGGAACTTGACGTTCTCCGATTTGCATGAAACGTGGCATAATCTATATATATATAAATGAATTTCTGTCTGTCTGTCTGTCTGTCTGACCCTTATAGACTCGGAAACTACTGAACCGATTGGCGTGAAAATGTGTATACAGGGGTTTTGGGGCCGTGGAAGGTTCTTATGATGGTTCGAGACCCCTCCCCCTTTTGTAAGGGGGGGACTACTACTTTATTAGCTTATCCTTGACAGATACGCGTATTTCGTCTATAATGTGCAGACTTCTTCAGTGGCTTGTATTGATACTTTACTGAAGAAACCATCGCAGATTACCGAATATATACTAACATAGGTACATTTTCACTTGGAAGATAGATAAACCTAATTGTTTGTTGTGAACAATGATTCATATTTTTGTTAAAATTCTTCCATTTTGCCTCATGTAATATTTTCAAAATGGCATCTTTTAACCTTCCTAATTCATTAGGAAAAAGTTACACATTGTTCATTAGGGGTTGTTCATTAACTACGTAGGCTCCCCCTGCGTAGACAATTGTCCATACAAAAAATTATATTTGTATGGGCCGTGGATAATTTCTAACCTCCCCCCCCCCCAAACTCTCTACGTAGTTTATGAAAAACCCCTTAGCGGGTCAAAAAAGCCCCAAATTGCAAGTCGCTCCCAAAAATCCATGTTAGAACCGATTATTGATCTATTGGCTTCAAATGAAAGATGAAGGTTCCCAAAATGACACTCTGTCCAGGATTTCTTCAATTTGGCCATTTAGGCTACCTGGAACCGCTTCCGATAGGGCTCAAAAGGAAACCGGTTTCGAGTATCCGAATATGGCAAGATTCACCTATTGGTCCATGGCATGATGTCGTTTTACCTCTGAATGAAAAAGCATAAATTTTGAGCGCTCTGAACATCTTTGCGCTTCTGGAAAGGCACCTATCATCTACAAATATTCTTAAACATTTGGAAAGTTCCTTGAAATTTAACGAAGTTCTCAAAACCCCCAAGAAGTTTATGGAGCTTATTCGAATTAAGATCTCTAAGAAACTGCAACGAAGTCTGCAAAGTTTTGGAATGTTTAAAATTATTAACACCTAAATTGTAAATTGACAAAAATCGTAGAACAATCACTTTTGTTAATTTTTTTTGAACTTTTTGTTAAAACGTTTATTCGAACAATTTCTACTCAGAAACAATGTTTGAGACATTTCAAATACCAAAAATCCTTGTTCTACAATTTTTGTCAGTTTTAAAATGCCCAAAAGTTTGCAGTTTTCATTTTTTTTAAATTACTTTATTTGTACATGCTTAATCGAATAAACTTTACAGAGCCAAGTCATCATTTGCGTTATACGTTATTAATGTCTTAAATCTAAAATTAAAGGATTTGAATCGATTACTTCTCGAGGTTAGTGGAACACAATTGTATGGATCAGGAGAGGGAGAAGGAGATTTGGCATAAGATTAAGGATTCAAAAATTTCATTTTATCAAAATCATATCAAAGTTATATCAACTCTGTACTTATTTATTTATGGAAACTAATATTTGCATTTTTCATTACCTTATTTATATTTTTTTCCAAAAATCACGGATGAACATTTATTTTTTATTTTTGACTTAAAATAAATAAAAAAAAAACATTTTTAGTTTATTTTTCCCAGGAAGACAATATTTTTCTCTGCAACTTTGCGTAAGACGTCATTACGATCAGAAATGCCGTTTCCGTACTACATTTTTTTTTAATCGTGGGGAAGTCATTTTGAAATTTAACAAAATCCGTAATAGCCCAATTTCAGCAAAACTGTGAATAATTGCCCATAACGAACAATTACGCAACATTTCATACAAATCGGAGCAGGTCGATTTAAAAATTAAATTTGTTTTCTCTATTTTGCCTGAAACTGCTAAGTTTATGAAAGTTGATGAATATATCTGTTGAGAATTTCCACCTTCCTAGGAATAATTTCAAGGGATTTTTTAGGAAAGTGTAATCTGAGGATTCCTTTTAAATTAGTTCAGAGGAACTTTAGACTCCAGGGAAAAGGTAGAGAGAATTCCAAGGTAGTTCTGAGCAGCATTCCAAAGGAATCCTGAGTAGGATTCAAAGTAAATTTACAAGAGAATTCTGAGGAGCATTCCAAAGCAATTCCAACGAGAGTTCTGACTAAAACGGTGAACTAACATTGAGGAGTCTTTTCTAAGGGATTTGTAAGAGGGACTCAACATTAATTCTAAGGAGAACTACAAGATATTTGTAAGTAGAATTTCAAAATATAAATTAGAATCCAAAGGGAATTCTGAAAAGAAATGTATGAACAGCCTGAGGATAATTCCAAAAGTACTCTTATGAGTATTTCAAAAAATTTTGAGGTATGAAGAGTTTCAATGTTGTTCCTGTAATCAACTATAGAGAACTCAAACAAGCGTTCCTAGCAAATTCTGGGGACGCTCCAAGAGAATTCTGAGTCAAATGTAGAGGGAATTCCGATTTTTATTCCAAGGGAATTTTAGAAGACTTCTTAGCGAATACGGAGGAGAATTTTTTGGGAACTTCCTATGTAATACAGTGAGTGTTATTAAGAACTTGATGTAAATTGCAGGGAGAATCAAAGAGCGTTTTAAAGAGAATTTCCAGGGTACTATTTGTATGACATTTGTAAGACTAACTATGCAATTTGTAAGACTAACTATGAGTAAATTTTTAGTTGATTCTAAGGAAATTATTGAGACAATTATAAAAAAAAATCCTGTTTAAAGCTCAAGGTTGATTCAAACACAGAAATTTTATCGAAATCACAGAAGAAAAATGAAATTCTGGGCCAATGATTTTTTTTAATTTAATAACCCACGCTTAGAAAAGTTCTGTTGATACTACTGGATTAAAAAAAATCTTCAAAATTAGGTGAGTTTAAATTTAGATTTTCCGGACTTATGAAATGTGAGTTCTCAGGCCAATATTGAGAAATTTCCATGTTAATGACAACATAAAAAAATTCGGGTCTAATATTTTGCGATAAGGAACAAAACTACAATTTTTTACGGAATTCTGAGAACCACAAGATCGTTTTGCTATGGAATGGCGGAATATTTCATTGTTACCGTTTTCCAAAATGTCTTTCCCTATAATCAAAACCGTTTCCCTCATAATCTTGAATATTTGTCGTATCCTATATCTTGAATTTATGTGTGCTGGATCCATGTTCAATGTCTTAATTAACTAAATTTGTTTCATACATTTCTTCCCAAAATTTTCTCCAAAATTCTTTTGGAATATTCCACAGAAGCCAAGAGACTGATGTCTTTTAGAATTGAGAAAGTATTCTCCCTGCTGTGCATCTCATCGGTTTTTCTTAAAATTCTCTTTGGAAAGCTTTAGAAATTCTTCAGAATCTCCAGGATCTCAGAATTTATTTGAAATTCTGTGAATTCTCCTCTTTGGAACTCTCCCACAAATTAATTAAATTCCCTCAAAATTGGTAGGAATTCTCTTAGGAATTTCCTCGAACCTATATTCAAACTAGATTGAAATTCTGCGATGAATTTTTGAGAGCTTTTTTCAGAATGGATTACCGTAAGCTGTCTGTTTGGATCTTACAACTATTGACAGCATGGTGCCGCCTTCCAATATGTATGTATGTAAAGGATATCACTCAATGTTGCAGGGCACAGCCATTAGACAGTGAACTGTCCATCTTTTTTTTTTTTTTTTTTTTATTTATTTCGTCAACCAACGTAGACTAGTACAACTAATACAGTTTTGTTTTCTTAAATATATATTTATATAAAAAAAAGTAGTGTCAGCTTTCTTGTCTTTTCTTTTATGAGTTGTGATTTCTTATGGAATAAAAATATTGCTTTAGTTTATGCCGAGACATTGTAAAGTCAATGGTTTCGCAGTGTTTATTATAAGAGGCCATCATGCGGTTTAATGGCCCATATTTTGCATAATTTGTGCGATGATGTTTTATGGCAAATAAATTTCGATTTCGGAGTTGCCGAGTGGGTGCATGGAAATTTAATTTTGATAAAAGTTCTGTTGAGTCAATTCGCTGCGAAACGATATCATTTACAAATGAAACCATTGCATATTCACGACGCTCTTTTAATGTTTGTATGTTTATAAGCATGCAGCGTGCTTCATATGATGGAAGAGGAAATGAAGTCCAACCTAATTTACGAAGAGCGTATAATAGAAATTGTTTTTGTACTGATTCTAATCTTTCTTCGTGCGTGATTGAAAATGGAGACCATACAATGCTGCAATATTCCAGTATTGACCTCACATAGGCAATATATAGTGTTTTAATTGTGTAAGGGTCCTGAAAGTTATAGCAAAAGCGCTTGATAAAGCCATTATGACTTGATGACTTGATCAAGTACGATACCTGGTTGTACTCAAATTTACCATTGTATGAAGGGTTGACCCGTAAGAGACAAAAATATTCCAACCCATATTCCATCATACGAGGGGATGTCCCAATGACTGGGGAGAAGAGCCCACCTTCAATCCACGAAATGTTAACAACAGTGAGTTGGAAATTCCACTCTCCCTATCAAAATTGCTCAATCAGGATGATCCGATCCCTACCCAATGAATGTGTTTAAACATGAAAATACAAGATATTCTTTTCTGAGTCAATTTTTATTGAAGCAATGCTTATTAAGAACATTTACGACATATTAGCTGGGAGCAGCCCCCTCCCCCTTTGAGCTGTATGACGAGCTTGAGACGTTTCTTAAAAGAATCGCACGTGGCATGCACGTGGTCCATCGGCAGTTCGTTCCAGATCTTGGAAATGAGCTTCTTAAATTGGTCTATAGTGCTCACTTGATGTTCGCTCTGCTTGGCCATCATGTACGACTATACATAAGAGTTCAGGGTATTAAGGTTCGAGGAGCTGGGAAGTATTATTGAGAAAACAGACAAATTCTCCCGACACCACGCTTGGACGATATTCGCCGTGTGGGCATGTGCGCCTAATGAACCTTCCCGTAGAGGTCTCGAGGCAGGGAAGGAAAATCATTTACATTCATTTCGTGCATTCATTTACATTCATTTGCCTCTAACTTTTTTCATCAACAGAATTCCGTAAAATAGTTTTTAAAGCTTTTGTAGGTTTTTATATAAGCTACATCTTTTGTAAACAACTCAAATCTGTATCTCTTATGCATGATGAATCAGAGCGATAAGAACCCACCATTGTTTTTCAGTGAATGTAAATTGCATTCACTGAAAAACAATAACATGTTCTGCCAGCTCTATTTCATCATCCGTAAGAGATTCAGATTTTAATTATTTACAAAAGTTGTAGTTAATATCAAAAGCTTCAAAAGCTTCATACATCATTTAACGGTATTCTGTTGATGAAAAAAGTTAGAGGCAAATGAATGTAAATGAATGCACAAAATGAATGTAAATGATTTTCCATCCCTGTCCCGAGGTGCCGGGCCACAACCTTCTCCAGAACCTCGGTCTTATAGTACGTGGCGTTGATTTTCACGTTTTTCTCGATAAAGACTATTGGGAGCTTCCCACGCCTGGATACGCTCCCCCCAAACCATCACCGACGCGGTTTATTAGCTTATTTGCGACGGGGGATGCTGGCCAACGTCGGCGCCCACAGCCGATCATTTTGGACATTGTGCGGCTGTTGCAAGAAAAAGAGTTTCTCATCAGAAAGCACGAACTCCTGACCTGCGTGCCGCGAAGGTATCAGTTTAGCTCTTCTTCGTTGTAGCCTCCGTTAACCCGTGAACCTTGCGTTTCTTATACGGCTTGTATCGCAGCCCCGATCGACACATCCACGTCAGCAGCAGTCTTCCGGATCGAGCGGTTCATTTTTCGATGAACCCGCTCCCTCACTACCTTGATGGCTGCTGGCGTCCTCGCCGAAAGTAGCCGACCGGATCTCGCACGACTCTTGGCCGAGCCCGTCTCCTGGTACCGACGGATGGTGGTATATATGAAATTCCGCTTCACTTCGTGGGATTTTAACCGCCGGAATATGTCGCCGCTTCGCTCACCTCTCGCAAACAACTTTACTACGACGTCGCGGTACTCCTTCATCGTGCGCGGTAAACAAACCACAAATGACAGTAAGTCGACCCCGTCGGTTAGCCTATATATGAGGCTAAAGCTGATACCAATACCAATACACAGACTGCACATGGTGCGCACCTACACAACGATGAAAAGTTGTATTCGAACTTATTGAACACCCTGGATTGACCTGGAATTCTACTCATAATCTCCATAACAATCTCATCAGAACTGCACAAGATGTTCGCTAACTGAAAGACTTTTATCTGAAACGTATTTTAACTGAACGTCCGGTAACAGAAACAATTTTTAAATTCTAATTACAATTCATTTGGAACTCTTGTCAGAATTCTCTTGGAATTCTCCATAAAATTCACCTGCTATTCTCCTCACGATTTCCATAAAGTCTCCTCAGAATCGTTCCCGACCTTCCTTTTCTCTCCACAGAAATTCCTTGAAATTCAACTCAGAATTTATTTGGAGTTGGTAATCTCATATCATATGAAACTTGATTTAAATAAATACTAACCTAATTATTTTTAAACTCTCCCCAAAATTTTTTTGAAAAATTTTTAGAGCATAATCTGGAATGTAGAAATTTTTTAAAATCTCACATTTTGAGTATTTCTTTCTGTTCCAAATTGGTTAAAAAATTAGCTTATCTTGTTTTCAATTTTTGATCACGTATTTTTTTATGAATTACAAATCGAAACAGTACATTCTTACCTTACTAATCAGGCTAAGGCATAGATGTCCTTTGCTGTCCAAAGAAGTCGTCTCCACTATACTCGATCCATGGCCACCCGTCGCCAGCCTCGTAGTCTGCGAATGGTCCGCAGTTTACCTTCCACTTGGTCTATCCATCTTGCCCGCTGCGTGCCTCTTCTGCTTGTTCCTGTTGGGTCGCTTTCTAGAACCATTTTCACTGGGTCATCGTCCGGCATTCTTACGACGTGCTCAGCCCACCTTAGTCGTCCAATTTTTGCAGTGTGGACGATGGATGGTTCTCCCAGCAGCTGGTGCAATCCGTGGTTCATTCGCCTCCTCCACGTTCCGTCATCCATCTGCATTCCACCGTAGATGGTACGCAACACCTTCCGTCCGAAAACACCAAGAGCATAGTTCAGGTCTCGTGATAGTCAACTTCGTGTGGCGGCGAATTTTATTCGACCGGAGCGTCCTCCGGAGTCCAAAGCATGCCATAATGTGTCTTTGAATTTCTCTGCTGGTGTCATTTTCGATGGTCACCAGTGAGTTCAAATGCGTCTCAAAGTTCCGTGCAATGATGCCGATGTCGTCGGAGAAGTCAAGAAGCTGGATGGACTTGGATTGGATCGTGCCACTTTTCTTAAATACCAATTTTTTTATGATTTCTTTTATAGCACAGGGTGACCTACAGAGTATAGAGTGTTAACATATTTTCTTGCTGCGAGGTCTCCAAGCATTTTCCTTAGGTCTCATGTGTAATCATGTTCATGATTTCTAGAACATTATTTTAATTCAATCTCTTGTTCTACAATTTGATTTAATGTTCCGTGCAGTCCGATAGCACAGTTGTCCCACAGCTGTCTACAGCAGCAGTCGAATTTTTATTTCGGTGTGAACCACGCGATAGCCTGTTTTTGAGACTCGCTATTATATAGTTGCTCTTTGTTCGTTGCTATCAGTTTGAGCCTTTTGTTGCTACGGTGCAAGATGTGTGAAGTAAAAAACACCATCAAGTTTAGCTTCAGCCATTATGACGCTAAACCAAACATCGAAGAGATTGTAAATTTCGCCAAAGCACTCGACGCGGATCCGGCTGAAATGGAAGCTGTTTATCGCATTGGTGAGGAAAGGGGAGTCTTCATAAAGTTCAAATCAGAGGAAGCGATGCTCCATGCTCTGACATACAATTCGGAGGATTTAATCTTCCATTATGCGAATGGAACGACGGCAAAGGTACGCATGTCGCATGCTGGTGAATTTATCCAGTATGTGCGTGTGTATGACTTGCCACCAGAGGTACCGGACAACGAGCTGGATAAAGTGCTGGGGAAATATGGAAAAATTAAACGCATCATCCGGGAGAAATTTTCATCTGATCTGTGCTTTGAGGTTTATACAGGGATACGCGGTATATATATGGATGTGAAGAAGGAAATCCCCACGTCATTGTATTTCTTCAACCGCAAAGGAAATATATTTTATGATGGCAACAAAGATAAATGTTTTCTGTGCAAGGCGGACGGACACCGGAAGCTTTCCTGTCCCAAGCGGAAGGCTCGGAAGGAAACGGAGAAGCAACTAAAGGAAAAAGGAAAGCAAAGTGAAAGAAAACAAAACAGCAGCAGTACGTATGCTGGTGTAGTGGTGGAAGGTGCGTCGTTTGTCATTAGCGACCAGGAAACGGACACGGGGTTAGAGATGTTGAATGAAGATAACGAAATGGACGAGACGACCCCGACGACCCCGACGACCCCGACGACCGACGAGAGTAGTGGAGAGCATGCAACGGGAAACGATGTTCAGATGCAGCAGCAGCGATCACGTTTCGGGTTCAACGAAAATGAGGAACAAATTCGGGAAAGAAAGAAGTTGCGTGCACGGGAGAAGATCGCTTTGTCGCCGCTTCGATCGCCACCCAGGAAAATCCTTTAATAATATGCATTTGTATATCTTTTGTTTGTATTTTGAGTACCAAAATTGGTATTCCATGTTACTCGGCTCCGCTAAGTTATTCTTTTAACATTTGAGCCTGCCAAATAAACAAAATGAAAAAAAAAGTGAATCCGATAGCATTCAGCCTATTGACCTTAGAAAATTAATCTATTTCCACGTTAATTCTGGGGTCTCGCAAACAACATTTAGTGTTTGTATATTTTATATAATCACTCCACAGCTATGGATCGCTTCCACTTAGTTGGCAAACTCACTGGGTTTCATAATTGTTATTATTTCCACTAGTCTGTTGCTCGTATTCAATAGTTTTTTTTTTCGTGGACAAGCAAGTTTATTGGTAATTATGATCATTTTAAGTGCAAGGTGTGAATTATTTAGGTGTCGTTTATATTTTTACCTAATCAAATATCCAATCGTGCTATTATGGCGTTTCGGTACACCTCTAGCTGTACGACAATTGAGGCATAACAACCATCCTTTTCTTCTAATTTCTCTCAAGAGAAATCAAATCTTCCCAATGCAGCCAAGAACCAACTTTGCTACCGCCTCGTCGCATGACAGTACGGGTGTAGGTGTCAGTTGAAGTATTGATAAACCGTGTCCGCCAACAGCGCTCATTTCCCGATCTCGGTCAGACTTTCTGTTTCGTTTTCTGACGATAAGATAACCACCATATCGCTTCGGTCTGGGTTGATTGTCAACGCTGATATCGAGAGTTTTTTTTTTAGTCCCTTGGTTTGCAGTGATTTACATTGTTTCCAGTTCAGTAGCGATTTACGTGCTACGGCCAGCGAATCAGTTGATCAAAAAAAAAAAATCCTTCCCTTGATTATGCCTCTTCTTCTACCTCTAGGTGGGTGTTAGTCGGTGAATTTCAATCAGCTGACATTTCAACAACACCGGTTCGTTTGAAGCCATTAATGGAGGCGATATGATGGCGGTGTAAAAGTTGTTCGTTGGCGTGGGTGGCGAGAAGTGGAAACTGGAGTTCCGGCTGTTTTAGCACGGTATGCTTTAATTAAGTATCGTGATTTTCCGGTCGTGTCTTCTCGCTGGAAACGACGACGACGACGACGGCACGACACAACACAAAAAGGATGAAGTTCTTGTCTTTTCAAATTTGATCTCATGTAGGGAGTTTTCCGTTGTTGTTGTTGGTGATGATGATGCCCTCCCGACAGGTAGGCAACCCGCGTGTAGCGCTGCGGAAGAAAAATGATATCCCTTTCACAAGTCATTAAGAAGATTTATGGTAACGAGACTTGGGTGGCACGACACGATGCTGCTTCTGGTGGGAGAAAACTTTTCATGCCTGTCTGTCTTTGATGATAATGAGAATTCCGACGATGTCAAACAGTTGGTGTAACAACGTGGCGAAACTTTTCCGCGAGGGAACTTTTTTTTCGATTTCTAAAAGGAGATTTCTTTGTAACACATACAGCGTGACGTTGTTCCGATTGCACTGCACTGCGGAAGAGAAGCCGTTCCTTCAAGTACCTATTTCCGTTTTTTCTATTGTATTTGGCCGGGTTCTTTGATTGATGTTGATTCTTACTAACAGGTCTGATTGATCGGCTCTACGGTTGGAGATGTTTGAACACTTACCGTACGTATGTTTGTAATTGGTATGATTCTTTGTGGTGTACCTCAAGTGTTGTGATCTGCGTTCTGTTTAAAAAATGTCCATTAGACTGATGCAAAATTTGACTTTTTGGCTCCACAGTGCTTAAATGGTTTCAAATCGGGTCCTGATTAGCCTCCTAAAGTTACAACTCATTTGGTTAGAAACAGACTTCGCACAAGCCATTTGAAGTTTACTTGTAAATTACTATGGAAAATCTCAACTTTTTGTTCATTGCCTTCTAGTCTTTTTCCATATTGAGCTGCGAAACATTTCGGTAGCCATTCTTATAGACAATATTCTCAGCTACAACTTTGCTCAAGATCATTTCTATGTAAAACGAGACATGAAAAAGTTATTAATTATTTAAGAGATTGGTAAACTTATGACATGATCAAGCAGCTGCTCTGTAGGCAACACTGTATTTTGCTGTGTGACATAGTAGCCATGATTTTTGTGTCCTATTCAACGCCCCAGAAACACCAATGTTGCCTGCTGAGCAGTTGATTGAGCATAATCATAAGACATCAGCGCATTGAACCATTGATAACTTTCGATCCTTGCATTTACTCAAAAAGTGATTTTCAGCAAAGTTGTAGCTGGGAAGATTTCCTACAAGTACAGTTGAAAGCTTTTGAAGCAGACCGATATGGTGAATTATTAGATAGACATGAACAAAAATCTTGGTTTTACCATAGTAATTCCCATACAAACTTCAAATGGTATGTGCCATCTCAGTTTCTCACCAAATGGGTTCAAATTTTGAGAGGTCAGTAAGGATCCGATTTGGAATTGTTTAAGTATTGTGGAGCGAAAATTTCAAAATTTGCATCACTCTAATGTCTATATACCTACCTATTTTTGAAGTTTTGTTCCGGGAAACTACAGTCAATTTTCCTTTAGTTTCAGACTATTTAGACTTTTCAAACAAGGTTCCAAAGTGTTCCTTCGTAGCTCAATATCCTCTATAACTCGATAGACCCTTCAATATCGAGATAGGGAGAGCTGAAATATTTTTTTTTAATAAGCTGTTGTGATCCCAAGTAACAATTTGGGTTTTATGAAGGTTTCTTTATACCATGATTTAGACTTGTAGATTGCTTTAAAACCTTGATAAAATTTTCAATGTTACTTAAGATATGCCTCCAGAAAATGTATATACCTTGTTTGTACAAATCCCATAGACTGTACTTTTTTTTTACCCTTGATTTGACTACAACCTCTGTATGATAAATTCAGGGCTGTTACAACAGGCGCGGATTTCGCGAAATTCACGGATTTCGCGAAATTCACGGATTTCGCGATTTTCGCGGATTTGAACTTCCAGTCGCGAAAATCGCTGTCATCAATTATGTTGTTCATTTGGCTCTCAAATTTTTACCAAACACCCTGCAAATAATCGAGAAATGATCTCAATTCCATAAGTAAGGCTTTACACGGAAATTCCCTGGGGTCTTTCCAATGTGAGACATTTTCATGTTTTTTTTTATTTCCAATATGGACATAGCACTTTTCGTTGTCAAATCATAAACGAATGGTATATGTGCGAATAATTGCCATGTATACTGGATATTCTAGGTTATCCAAAATCGTCCTGAAGTTCAGTTGATTTGTTCTACTAAATCAACCAAGACTGCAATAATGTCTGTAGTATCGAAATATGTCCAAACAGATTAAAAGTGTCTATGTGGATCGTGCCCCACCTTATTGCTACGTATACAAGATATTATAGGTTCTGAAATCATTCAGTTTTCTACTAGATCACCCAAGACTAGCCCCAAAGCTTCCGGCGGTGGTGTCTTGCTAGCAGTTCGTTCTACTTTTAACTCTCGGTTACTTCATCCACCTAATTGCTCAGGTGTCGAACAGGTGTGGGTGGCTGTTACCCTACCGTTGAAAGTGGTCTTCATTTGCGTGTTGTATTTACCCCCGGATCGACTTGGCGATTCTGAGTTGATCGATCAACACATTGATTCACTTTTCGGGGTTGTATCCAAGATGAATGCGACTGACGAAATCCTTGTTGTTGGTGATTTCAATCTTGCTTCAGTCAACTGGTCATCGAATGAAACAGGGTTCTTTCATCCTCACTCTAATGGCTCATACATTACACCTCTAGTAGCATCTCTCCTAGATTGCTACAATACTGCTGATCTTCTGCAACGGAACGGGATCTCAGCTGGGACGATGAACTCCGAGATCGTGATGCGAATGCTGCCTCTTCTATTTTCTCGAATATTGTCGTGTATGCGATCGACCAGTTTGTACCCATGACAACTCCACCCATATCTAGTAACCTTCCTTGGACCAACCACCGACTCAAGCGACTGAAGTCAGCCAAACGAGCTGCCTTGAAGACATTTTGTAAACTTCGAACGGATGCATCGAATAGGAAGTACAACATCGTTAACAAACAGTATAAGCGGCTAAACAAACAAGCCCATCAGCGCCATCTACAAACTAAACTCAAAGTAAATCCCAAGAGCTTCTGGAATCATGTGAACGATCAACGGAAGGAATCGGGCTTACCTTCTACCATGTACAATACGGATCGAGAAGAATCAGATACAGAGGGAATCGCTGACCTGTTCATGTCACAATTCAGCAGTGTCTTCGTCAAAGCCACCGTAAGTGATGTTCCCGTACTTTCTGCTGTTGGGCCGCATCCGCCTATCTCGACTAATGATGTTCGTAGAGCAGGTCTTCGTTTGAAAAATTCTTTCAGCACTGGCCCTGATGGATTCCTTTCCGCGATTATTAAGAACTGTATTGGAGTGCTGGCCGCACCTTTAGCATCCATCTTCAACCTCTCTTTGGATTCTGGGATCTTTCCCGACTGCTGCAAGGATTCTTTTGTTTTCCCTGTCTTCAAAAAAAAAAGGCAATGAGCAGTCGGTGTCCAACTACCGTGGTATCGCTGCTTTATGTGCAGTCTCAAAACTTTTTGAACTATTGGTGCTAGATTATTTAAAACACACATGCTCTAGTTACATCGTGACTCAAAAACACGGATTTATGCCGAAGAGGTCGACCGTCGACAAATCTCGTTCAATACACATCATCAATCATACGCGAGATGGAAAGAGGTCATCAAGTGGATGCTATCTACACCGATCTTTCTGCTGTTTTTGATAAACTCAATCACTAGATTGCAGTGACCAAACTAGAGCGACTTGGTTTTCACGGTTCCCTTCTTGATTGGCTTCGCTCATACCTCACCGGTCGAAGATTGGAGATCATTTTTCTCAACCGTTCGCTGTTTCTTCTGGTGTACCTCAAGGCAGTCATCTGGGACCGTTCATATTTTTATTGCATCTGAATGACGTTCACTTTTCGATCCGTTGCCTGATGCTGTCTTATGCTGACGATTTCAAACTATACTTCGGCATCAAAGATCGAAGTGATGCATTGTTACTTCATCAGCAGCTGGACGTTTTTGCTTAGGCGTCCTACTTGATTCACAACTCACCTTCAAGGACCATGTGGCTTATGTTTCCGCTAAGGCATCTTCTCAACTGGGTTTCATTTTTCGTTTCGCCAAAGACATAGGGACATTTTCTGTTTAAAAACATTCTATTGTTCGCTAGTTCGCTCCACATTAGAGTACTGTTCCGTAGTATGGGCTCCTTTTTACAGCAACGGGGTGAATCGTATTGAGGCCATTCAGCGAAGATTTGCACGTTTCGCCCTTCGTTGGCTATTCTGGAGTGATCCTTCCAATCTCCCTAGTTATGAAAGTCGTTGTAATTTCATGTCCCTACAATTACTTGGTGTTCGCCGAGGCGTCTCTAAGGCTACCTTCATCGCTGATCTCCTACGATCGGACATTAATTGCGGTTCACTTCTGCAGCAGTTGTATGTCAACATCAGACGCCTAAATTTACGTTCTTATTAATTTTTAACATCCCGGCTTCTCGCACAAATCACGGCGCTAATGAGCCGTTAACTAGCATGTGCAAGATTTTCAACAAATGTTATAACTGCTTTGATTTTAATATCTCCCGTGTTAGGCTTAAGAATCTGTTCTATAATGTACTTTTAACTGACGGTCTCTGTTTTCTGTATTTAAATTAAGTTAATTATGTTATCATTAATATATTTTTATATGTTTAGGACTTAGTTCAAGCAAATGTATCTGTAAGATTCCATGTTATCTATTGGTACTGAAATAATGAGGTTTTCCGCTTACTAGTGTGAGCTTTGCCCTCAAAAAAAAAAAAGAAGACTTATTCAATATCTGTAGTATCGAAATATGTCTAAACAAATTTTCAGTGTCTATGTGGACCATCACAACCTATTTTCGTGTATGCCAAATGCTCTAGAATTTCCATATCGATATTTCGATACTACAGATATTATCCCAGTCTTTGTTGATCTAGTATAACAAATCATCTAAACTGCAGGACGAATCATCTGGTATACGTGGAAATAATTAAACATTATCCATATAGACACTATGAAACTGTTTGGACATATTTTGATACTAAAGGCTTTACTCCAGAACGATTCTGAGAACTTAAAATATCTGGTAAGATCCACATAGACACTCTGGAAATATTTCGATACTAAAGACATTGTCCCAATCTCGGTTGATCTAGTAGATCAAATTATCTGAACTCCATGCCGATTGAAGTTTCCTCGTGGAAGTTTCCTGAAGTTCCGTTAGCTGATTCAAGCATTCTCATTCCAGCCGACATTGACCTGATTGTAGGTGGAGAAGTGTACCACAAACTGCATACTGGCAGTAAAATTTCCTGCGACGAACGGCAACCTCTATTCGTCGATACCTCTTTCGGATGGACTATTTCCGGAAAAGTATCCATACAATCACCTGAAGTTCCACGTTTTTGTCACCCCATCACTGTGGACCGTAATCTGGAACAAGCCCCCTGGGAGTTAAAAGCCGTCGAACCCTGTCCTAAGTATACGGCAGAAGAAAATCTCTGTGAATAACTGTATGCCACTACGAAAACTCGCAATTCGTTGGGTCGTTATAAAGTTTCCTTGCCACTCATCCGCGATCCGCTCGTCACTCTCGGTGAATTACGTTCAATAGCCGAGCACCGCTTCCTGAACATCAAAAAACGACTTGAGTGAGATCTAACCACCAAAGAGGCCTACTGTCGTCTCATGGAAGAGTACGAACACCTGAATCACATGGTGAAACTCCTGGATCCAGTAGATGAAAGCCAGCCACACTGCTACCTCCCGCACCATCCGGTGTTCAAAGAATCCAGCACCACCACGAAAGTTCGAGTTGTGTTCGATGCCGACAGTAGATCTCCGTGAACGACCTACAACTAGTTGGACCCGTCGTTCAAGAAGATCTACTGTCGATCCACATCAGATTCCGCATTCGTCGCCAAATCCTGCTGCACTACCTTTTCCGACGATATCAAGTTATCCTCTGGCTTCCCAGTCCAGATCAACCAATCTCTACGTACGAGCTGCAAACAGTAACGTATGGTTTTGCGTCCTCTCCGTTCCTGACAACTCGCACCATTCTGCAGATTGCGCAAGACACAGCCGAGAACAATCCAGCCACAGTCGCGGTAGCCCAGAAGGATTTTTATGTAGACTTCCTTTCTGGTGCCGGCAATGTTGAATCCACCATCCGCATTCGCCAAGAAGAAGTGGGCTTCAAACTCACCTGAAGCCCTAGCCGATATTCCTGAAGAAGATTTAGCGATCACGCCGTACCATGACCTTGAAGACGACCAATCAATTTCCACTCTCGGACTCATCTTAGAACTCAAATCCGACATAATGAGTTTCAAGGTTCAGCTGCCGTTACCGGAAAGTTATGTCGTACGTTGCGCAGATTTTTGACCCACTGGAACCAATAATAGTCATCGCCAAGCTGTTTATGCAGCATCTATGGGCACTGAAAACCGAAGCCGAAGATCCATACGAGTGGGATTGCTCTCTTTCTCCACATCTCCAGTCCGAGTGGAAGGAATTCCATGGAACGCTCGATACAATCGCCACACTCCGGATTCCTCACTGTGTATCATTGACCAACACAACATCCTTCCAGCTCCACTTCTTCTCCGATGCGTCATTGAAGACATATGGATCGTGCAGCTACGTCCGGTCAGAGTCTGCCGGAGCCGTTAGAGTCCAGCTGTTGACGTCAAAGTCCAAGGTGGCTCCGTTGGCCAAATCGCACACTATCGCACGTCTGGAGTTAAGCGCAGCAGTATTATCGTCGAACCTATACGAGAAGCTCGTACATTTCATAAAGAAGTCCACCGTCCTGCATTGGTTGGAGTCATAGCCATCCCGATGGAAAACATACGTTGGTAATCGGGTCGCCAAGATCCAGGAAACCACAGAATCCTTTCACTGGAAACACGTTCCCAGAGTATCCAACCCAGCTGCTCCTCTCTCCCGGGCGATATCAATGACCAGTCGCTCTGGTAAACCTGGCTCTGATAGCTACTGTCGATTCAAAGTTCTCCGATCAACTGTTCAGCCGATACTCCAGCTTCAGCAAGCTTCGCCGTTCTATCGAATACTGGTTGCGACACTTCCGTGCCTTGAAGGCATTCTCCAAGAAGACCACCATCGAATCATTCGAAACCTTAACGACTGCTAAACTACGTGAAGCTTGCTTTATGACGTTTGGCTCAGTGAGAAGCGTTCTCCGAGGAGATATCCAACTTCCTTGCCGGGGAACGAGTATGAACATCTAGGTGGCAAGGAAGTTCAAGTGTTGTTTGGCAATTAATAGACCAGAAGCAAATGATTTGCTCTGGTGTTCTTCAATGGAATCATCGTGCACACTTTCTGGGCCGTCTACGTCATAGACGGTGGAGAATCCTTCAAAAAAAGAAGCCCCATCATTACTTAAAAAGTATGTTGGATACGTCCTGCGTCCTGATCAGCGTAAAGATTAGCATCCATGCCTCTCACGCAAACAGTCACGAGTGCAAATCTCATCCCCGAACAAGTCACGAATCAAGACCGGCGCCGGTGGTGTAGTGGTAAGCGTGATTACCTCTCATCCCAAGAGGCCTGGGTTCAATCCCAGTCGGCGCCACCGGGATGTTCTGAGGCATAACATCTTCTGATCACCGTAAAGCCCTTGGTCCCCCGCTTCATGAGTTGATGGGTCGATAGGTAGGGTCCAGGTGTGGGAGCTGCCTGACGTCGGTAGCATTGGTGCTCAGCCTTCTAGCCTATTCCTAAACGCCAAGCGCTTTGAATGAGTACTTTGCCGAAGACCAAATATGCGGCGAGGAATCCCAGTAGGTCGAAGAGAAACATCACACACCGGAGAATCTGTCTCTGAATGCTGAAGAGGACCGTTGTGCTATTCGAATCCCGGACCCCCCCTCGTTGGTGAATCTCTCGGACTTCAGACGCAACTTGTTTCGCCTCATTCTCGGTGGGAAAGCTATCCAGATAGTCGTGAACATAGTGATCTTGCGTTAGCGTTCTTGACGCACTGTGCGATGGCTGGTTAACACCTCGCGCCAAATGTACCAATGTCCATATGGAACAGTTGAGGTTCTTCCGATGGGTCCTCACGGAACAGAAAACATTGTGTAGAACGATCCGCACCTTTCGCACACTTTTGCGGACGCATCCCAGATTAATCGAACTTTCCCTGGCTTGTTCGGGTTGATCACCGCTCCGAGGGGGAGGTACCACCATGTACGACGAGGGTCCGTTTCTGCTAATTCCTCCGCTGTTGCTCGGTGCTGATACTCGTCAATCTGCCACAGGATGTTTTACTTGAGCGCCATTCTGCTCTCGAGACACTGGAGTCGTTTGACCGCCACCGGGTAACTGTCTGGAAATTCAAAGTTATCATATTTCCACAGCAGCCCCGACTCAAACCGCTTGTCGACTCATTTAGTAGTAGTTTCTAATATTCGGGCACATTGTTAGTCCTTTCCGGACATTACCGCACCCGTTGGTTTGAGGGGGAGAGGTAGCTCATCGATTCTTGCGGTTCGCCTCCTAGCATCGTGCTATAAGGTACCAGGCGATAACCAGGGTAGTCGATCGATAGCTCGATGACGTCATTTCGTTGACGTCTGCAATGGGAAATTCTCATAGCAGGCGTTGACGATGGGACGTTGTCGAGTTGTTGAATAGCAACTATCGTGGTAACTCACCGATTACCTGTCGATCTGCCAAATTTGGAAAGAAGTCTGCATTGAATTGTCTCATATAATAATATTCAAGAAATTGCGAGTAGCTGAGTGGAATGGAGATAAGTTAAGCATTGGGTACAGGACCAAGTCTCCTCTGGGTGGTGCCCAAAGATGAGCGTAATAGAATCATCAAGTTGCCATAAGGCACGGAATGAGACTATTGCATGGCTGGGTAGTCAAAGTCTTCTATTCGTTAGTCATTTCAGGTGGATTAGAACAGGTTTAGGTGGGCGTTGGCCAGATTTGGATTTTTCAGATGTAATCCTGGATAGGACCCTGTCATTGAACGTCGCGTGAATGTGGAACTTAATGAAGGCCTAAGTACTTTTTCGTATTTTTTAGTTTTCGGATTTGAAAGATCGTCGGTTACAGTGGCCTGCTAACTGAGCAGAAAAACGCGGTCCCAGGTCCTTACATATCAAAGAGATTTATGGTAAAATCGCTTGTGTATCGTGTATTTTGCGAAACTCGTTGTTGTCGTTGGTTCCGGGTTTGAATGGATACACAAATTTGAGCAACGGTATTATGTGATATGAGGGGCTCGGTGGCCTTAGAGCAACCGTTTTTGCTTACTGATCAGAACATCATGAGTCTAATCTCAGGCCCATCCACATTCAAGATTCGTCAATCGTTTTATTTGTTAATATGACTACATGGTAATAACAGCAACTCGGTGATTAAAAAGGTGCTCGTCTGCCTAGTGGCAAACGTTTTTGCTTACTGGGCAGAAGACCGTGGGTTTAGTCCCAAGCTCCTTCGCGTTATATGATCGTTAGGACATCAATTCAGCTTATCGTTTACCAAAACGAACCCTGCTGCAAACCCAACCCGCTTATCCAACATCCCAGTGATTCCTCGTGGAAGTGTAGAGGTGTTCTCGGCTTCCATCAAAGTGACTGTCATGTCAACACAATCCTTCCCATTCCTTTCTTGACCTGTGTTCGGGCGCGGCCGGCGCTGGTATTGCCTAATTTAAGATCACCAGTTTTTACACATTGAGGATGATTGCTAGTCCCAAGCATCGTCTATTGGTTCTCTGTGTAATTACAGCTGATCTGGCAGTAACAGAGTAGCAACCGTGGGTGGTCAATCAAGCTCAAGCTCATTACCGCACCCGTTGGTTTGATTCCTCCTCAAAGGAAAAGTTCTTCTTCAAGGCTTCATCAAAAGCCTCTTGTCCCCCACACTCACAGATGTGATAGCTGTATTCTGGATGCTCTTGAGTACTCTGACCGCCGTAGACACACCAGCCTAACTGTGTTTTTACGGCCGTATCACCTTCCCGAGTTTTTAACGGAAGCGCCAGTCGCAGCATGTCGACACTGATGAGCAATTTGGGAACTGCGTTGTGATAACCTCGAACAGGAATCCAGCGTGGTGGGTGTAAATTTTCATCAGCTCGTCGATTGGTAGACTGGAGCGTTTAGAATTTCAGGTCAGGTTCTTCCCTGGTCACGTCACCGGTCCATTTCAAGCAGAGTGGCTTTTTTCACCGGGTAACGGATGCTTCGTTAAAGTGATATTGTAAATGCGACTCGCTAGCTTGCTCCTTACCCTTCGAAGCGGAAGCATGTAAGAGTGGATTGTGCCGATATTGACATCCATCGACTACGGTACGCTCTTCGTCCGTGATTCGACAGCCAGGTTCGGCACAATTGCAAACTTTGCCCTTTCTTCCAGCGGTCGTCGATCGATAAGGCGGAGAATATTTTGCAATCATTTACGCGATACCTTTCTCTTTTACGCACCAAGCAATCCACCTTTCCCGCTTCACTCTTCTTCTTCTTCGCATTTCAAGCTTATTGCATATCGCATATTCGCTTATTGCGTGCTCTCAACTTAGTGTTCTAGATGCACTTCCACAGCTATTAATGGAGAGCTTCGATGCCTGTACCATTTTTGCATTGGTATAATCGTGTGGCAAGTCCAGTCATACTTCTATGCCCAGGGAAGTCGAGAAATTTTCCAACCCGAAAAATTCCTAGACCGGACCGGGAATTGAACCTAGACACCTCCAGCATGGTAATGCTTTGTAGTGGATACGTTCGACACAAATCGCAAATACCTTCCGATTACCTACCGATGTCCAGCCCACCTCATTCGATACTCGACAGGTAGTTTATCCACCAAATCCTATAGAAAAGTGGGGTTCGCAAGATGGTAGTATAGATGTGCAAAGTGCATGCACCATAGTACCAAACTCGATGATCGTTTCCAGCTTGTCTACTTTTGGCGAAGATGCGGTTCTCACCCTTTCTGCAAGTGATTCGATCAGTAGCTCGGAACGTCCGTAGCGCATTTTGAGCGTTTAGATCACTACGGGGACTGAAGCCGGTACGATCAGACGACTACGTACAGATTCCCATGCTGGGCCCTTCAGGCACCGTTGGATGCGTGCCATATTTCGTAGGTTTCCAATCTCGTAGGCTTCTTCTCGCACTTTTGGTGGTTCCGCAACTCGTGCGAGGGTCCTTCGATTCTTTCGGCATTGATTTCGTGCTCTTTGGCTGGCTTACTTAGTTTTGGCCTAGATTTAATATTCAGCAGCAGGACAAATCAGGTGAAAGAAAAGATTCAATAAATGTGTTAGGAAAAGCCGATGTCTACAAAATCTCTTGTCGAGATTGTAATAATATTATTGGTCAGACGAAAAGGACTTTGGAAACAAGGTTTAAGGAACGCATCGCAGAGGTAAAACATACTTATGGATAAAGGACTTCATTATGAATTTAAATTCAAAGTTTTTTTTTTTGCAATTACTTTATTTGTACAGGCTCAATCGAATAAACTTTACAGAGCCGAGTTATCCTTTGCGTTATACATTATTACTGTCTTATATTTAAAGTTAAAGGAACTGGACCGAGTACTCGCGGTCGTCTCGAGGTTAGTGGAGATTTACAATTTTTTGGATGGAAAAAGGGAAGGAGGTTTTAAATGTGGTTTACGATATAACTATTTAATTAATCCTAAAGCATGAAATTATTTCTATTCATCTTGAAAACAAACATTGAAAAAAAAACCCCAGACGTACAAAACACAAACTAAACACAAGGTTAATCAAACTTACAATCTAAGGTTAATATCCTTAAAGTAAACATATATGAGTTTCATAAACTCCAGATCGCGTCTAGCCAAAATATCCCGAACTGGAACATTAGGTTGTCTACCTCGAGCCCGAAGGGAATCATAAAAATGTGATCTGACTCCACGATACTCCGCACAAAACCAAAGGATGTGATCAACGTCCTGGTAACCTTGTCCACATTCACAGAGATTGCTGTCTCCCAACCCCACACGGAACAAGTGAGCGTTTAGACAATAGTGATTGGACATGAGACGAGACATCACGCGTATGAAGTCTCGACCGAAGTCCAACCCTTTGAACCATGCAAACTTCGACACCTTAGGGATAATTGAATGTAGCCATCGTCCCAAGCTACCCTCACTCCATTGATGTTGCCAGCTAACGAGCGACTGCTGACGATAAATAGAGAAAAAATCACTATAGGCGATCTGTCGATCATAAATATCGCCTTCCATAGCGCCCACCTTCGCAAGTGAATCCGCCTTCTCATTGCCCAAAATTGAGCAATGCGAAGGGACCCACGCGAAGGTGATGATGAAAGAGCGCACGGATAAAGCACTAAGCAGTTCTCGTATTTTCAAGAGAAAATACGAGAAGTGCTTTACCGGCCTAATGGAACGGATAGCCTCGACAGAACTGAGACTATCCGTAAAAATAAAGTAGTGGTGTGGAAGAAGTGAAGCAATAGTTTCCAAAGTGTAGTGAATTGCTGCCAGTTCAGCCACATACACAGAACAAGGAGCTTCAAGTTTTCGAGAGGCGCTATGAAATTCATTAAATACACCAAAACCAGCGGACTCCTCTATTAGAGATCCATCTGTGAAAAACGTTCTTGCAGAATCAACATGGCCAAACTTTGCAGCGTATAATGACGGAGCAATCATAGGACGATGATGCTCTGGAACTCCGCGGATTTCCTGCGTCATAGATAAATCAAAATTCACTGAATTGCCGAAATCGGAGAAGACTACACGATTGGGAATATTTCTTGAAGGGCTGACATCCTGTGTTAAATATAGGTAGTACAAAGTCATAAAACATGTTTGAGGATTTAGCTCCAGAAGCTCTCAAAGTTTTCGATCACCAGTGGGTTCATTACTTCGCAACGGGTGAGGAGCCTCAGATATAACTCTGAAAAACGGACGGATAGTGGCAACATGCCCGCCAGCACTTCGAGACTCATAGTATGAGTCGAGTGCATGCATCCTAACGCGATACGAAGACAACGATACTGGATCCGTTCCAGCTTGATGATGTGCGTTTTAGCTGCCGACTGGAAGCAAAAACTACCGTACTCTAAAACCGATAAAATCGTTGTCCGGTACAACGTCAGAAGATCTTGTGGATGGGCTCCCCACCACGTTCCGGTAATTGATCGAAGGAAATTGATCCTTAGTTGGCATTTTCGTCTCAGATACTCAATGTGGGATCTCCAGGTGCATTTGGAATCGAACCAGACCCCGAGATATTTAAAAGACATGGAATGAGTGATCGGTTTACCCAAAAGTTGAAGCTTCGGTTGTGCTGGGCTATGCTTCCTAGAAAAAACGACCAACTCAGTTTTCTCCGTGGAGAATTCGATACCTAGCTGAATAGCCCAAGTAGACAAATTGTCCAAGGTATCCTGTAAGGGTCCTTGCAGATCAACCTCTTTTGGCCCTGTGATAGACACTACGCCGTCATCTGCAAGTTGTCTCAACGTGCAATTGTCACTAAGACAGACATCAATTTCTCTAACGTAGAAATTGTACAAAAGGGGGCTTAAACATGAGCCTTGGGGGAGACCCATGTAGCTAAATCGAAAAGCTGTAGAGTTTCCATGAGAAAAGCTCATATGTTTTTCTGACAGCAAATTGTACAAAAAATTATTCATTAATGGAGACAATCCACAAGCGTGGAGTTTCTCTGAAAGAACTTCAACGGATACTGAATCAAAAGCCCCCTTGATATCCAAGAACACAGAAGCCATTTGCTCTTTCTTAGCAAAAGCTAACTGAATTTCCGAGGAAAGCAACGCGAGACAGTCGTTCGTTCCCTTACCCCTACGGAAACCAAATTGAGTATCTGAAAGAAGGTGGTTCGTCTCAACCCATTTGTCGAGGCGAAAAAGGATCATTTTCTCCATCAATTTCCAAATGCCCGACAGCATCGTGATGGGCCGATACGAATTGTGATCCAACGTTTACCAGACTATCGGGAACAATATTGAGCTCCAAGAACTGATTGTACAAGTTCAACATGCGCCTCTTAGCGACGTCTGGGAGGTTTTTCAGCAAGTTGAACTTGATTCTATCAGATCCCAGGGCAGAATTGCCACACGAAAGGAGAGCGAGTGAAAGTTCGACCATTGAAAAAGGCTGACTGATTTCGTCTACCGAATTCGCGGTTTCGCGAGGAATCAACTGCGACGGCACGGAATCTGGACACACTTTTCGCGCGAATTTAAGAATCCATTGATCCTAGCATTCCTCGCTTTCGTTGTTAGTAGACCGGTTACGCATTCTTCGCGCCGTACTCCAAAGCGTATTCATAGACGTTTCGCGCGACAATCCGTCTACAAACTGCCGCCAGTAACCCCGTTTTTTGGCCTTGATGAGGCTCTTGAGTTCGCGTTCAAGAGATGTGTATGCGTCGAAATGCTCGCGTGTTCCGCGTTTCCGAAAAAGTTTAAACG
This sequence comes from Ochlerotatus camptorhynchus, assembly GCF_037179485.1. Classification (NCBI taxonomy): domain Eukaryota; kingdom Metazoa; phylum Arthropoda; class Insecta; order Diptera; family Culicidae; genus Ochlerotatus; species Ochlerotatus camptorhynchus. The sequence goes on along the minus strand of NW_027040862.1, from coordinate 1,126,672 downwards.
CGTCGGACTTTTTACGGTAAACCTCCGTGCATTGTTGATAGACTAGACTAGACTAAACCTCCGTGCATTGTTGATCCCACCAGAGCGATGGTGTTTTCTTACGAATAGACGATCGCGGCACCGGTCGTGTTTGAGCTTGAAGTGCGCTGTCGACGATGAGATTAGAGAGTAAATTATATTCCTCCAACGGCGGAAGCTCTTCCACTGACGATACTGTATCGTCTATCGCGGATTGGAACTTAGTCAAATCGATGTTACGGGTTAGATCATACGCGACGTTAACGGATTCTGACGAGTTGAACCCACTGGCAATCGAAATTTTGATCGGCAAATGATCACTACCGTGCGGATCCTGGATTACATGCCAAGTGCAATCTAACGATAGTGAATTGGAGCAAAAGGTGAGGTCTAATCTGCTACCATTCGAGGATGGACCAGCCAAACGTGTTACTTCTCCATTGTTAAGTATTGTCATGTTGAAGTTGTCGCAGAGATCATAAATCAAAGTAGAACGGTTATCATCGTACAGCTCCCCCCAGCCTGTACCGTGGGAGTTAAAATCTCCCATGATCAACCATGGAGCGGGAAGTACCGCACATATGTCGAAAAGTTGTTTGTGATTAACAGAGACTCTAGGAGCAATATATACAGAAGCAATACAAAGGCTCTTACCTTTAATGGTAGCCTGACATGCGACAACTTCAATACCGGGGAATTCGGGAAGATTCACTCTATAGAAGGAATGGCACTTTTTGATCCCCAAAAGTACCCCTCCTCCACGTGAATCCTCACGATCCAATCGAATAATGTTAAAATCATAAAAAGGGAGATCAATTTCTGAAGATAGCCATGTTTCACAGAGGGCAAATGCATCGCAATTATTGTTATGGACTAAATACTTGAACGAATCTAATTTTGGAATAAGACTTCGACAATTCCACTGTAGAACAGTGATCAAATCCCCGACCTCGTTTGGAAAATTATCCATCGAAGGAGATGATAGCTGCAAGAAGGGGCCATTTTGAAGTCAATTGCTTCAAGAAGGATTTCACAGTGGGAAGCAATGTGAGGACAATGCTTTTCAGAGGAGAATACCGTCCACAATGTCATCAAATGAGAACAGCCCAGATGAAGAAGGGGTTTCTGTTCTTAAAATTGGGGCATCAGGGGTTTTGGATGTCCCCGGAAGGGGTGGAAAATCCTGGGTATATTCAGTTTTGTGGAATGCAGGAGGAGTAGAAGTCTCCTTTTCTCCACCACTCCTTGATTTGGGTAAGCTGATTTGGGGTTCTTTATTTGCAACAATCCGCGAACGGATGCGCTTTCGTTTCCGTGCAGAACCTTCCGGAAAACTGAAAGATGTTCCCTCCTCAGCCAAGTCAGAGTCAGTCTCGTCATCTGAAAAAAGAGAAAAGGGATTTTTGTCAGTGGTCGATGGCGTGGCTGTCTTAAGCATTTCTACAAAAAACCGCCTGGAACGTTCCTTAAGGGAGCGTTTCATTTTGTCCCCGAGCTGTTTGTACGAAATTCAAAGTTGCAGAACATATATTTACAAAGGGGCACAATTTGAAAAAGGATAATATTAATATCCTGCAGAGTATATCTTTGCCTTGGAAACTAGACGTAGCAGAAGGTTAACAAATATTTAAACATAATCAACATAGCTTAATAGAGATCAAGGAAACGGATACTCGAGACTCTTTAGTATGCTACATAAAACAAAACATCGTCGCATGCATCTACCTGTTGGAGACTAAATTTAGGTACCAACCAAACTAGTTGACCTGGCAGTGTGATACCTGTTGATTTATAGTACCTATTGATTAGTGTATAAGTAAAAAAAAACAATTACATATAACGGAACTCAAAAGAAATAAATCAACACACTCAAAATTAAAAAAAATAAAAGACTGGTCTAATATTTTGCGATAGGAAACCACTTTTACACAAATACCAATTTTTATTAAATTCTTCCATTTTAAGATACGCCGTTTTAAAAGGTAACTCTTGACAAAAATCTTCTTTCGCGAATTTCAAGCTTATTGCTTATCGCATATTAGCTTATTGTGTGCTCTCAACTCAGTGTTCGAGATGCACTTCCATAGTTGAGAGCCTGTATAATTTTCGCATTAGGTGTGGTAAGTACAATCATACGCATAAGGAAGTCGAGAAATTTTTCAGCCCTAAAAAATCCTAGACCTTTTTCCTTGTCATACATATCATACATTCCTCCGTTATGAGTTCCTTCGAATTCCCCAGCAAAACCTCCAAGCCTTCCTCCCTTCCTTTCCCCAGCATTCCGATGTTAAAATCCGCACCATCAGAACAATACCTGGGCGAATACTTTCAAGTAAACATCCAAAACTGCTCCTCCGACCCTCCTTCCTTCCCACCCGTCCCGCTATCCCACCACATCCCAGAGTTGTAAAACGCTCTAGTGTTTTCCGAAATTATGCAATCAATTTAAAACGGGAAACACCAACCACGAAAGTCTGTGAAAAGTTTTCTTCTTTCGCCGTTTTCCAATGCCGATAGTTTGCGGCCACACACCATCGTTCTTACCACTCTACTCTCGTTGGGGGGGTGGGTCATGCTTGCTCGCTCAATCATGACAAACTGCAGTTAGGACACCTTTCCGTTCCTTTGTGGTTTGTGATTGTTTGACTGATGTATCGCATCGTTCGCCAGTTGGGGGATTTATTTGCTTTTATGACGACTTGGATTGCCAAACTTACGTAACTGCTTCTTGCTGCAGCTCTAGGGGCGTAAATGCAGGTCGACTTTGACCGTGACTGTCGCAAGTCATCACTCTCCGAGTGAGGTTGAGGTTAGGTAATATCTTTGGTTCAGAATTTTCCAGCTTGTTTCGTACAGCCAAAGCTTGGCAATCATCTTTCAGTCTTTAGTTAACTTGCACGAGTCGTCTATGTGTGTCTTCTGTACAATCTACATGTTGACGACTAATCATCTGTAATTAAAGATTTCACCGCCTTCGGTATACAATATATGCAACGTCGCGACGGCGGTGAGCTATTAGAGCTCCACTTTGATGGTTTGACATGAGGGTAATAACATGCTGGGCGTGTTGCAGCAACTCACTGGAGGACAGTTAGTTAGTGGCGCGTGCAACCCTAAAAAAAATGTTTCATCATTTCAAGAAATAATAAGAAGAGACAAAGTTGCTCCCGCATCACCAATCGGTTGTCAGGTTGTCACTTGTTTTCAGTATTGAGGGAGGATCAAATTGCACACTATTCCTTCCATTTGTGCAGTTTCTGCTAACATCTTGTGGATAAAGGGTGGGCTGCTCTCCCAGAATCCTCGTAACTAAGTGCCTCTGTGAACGCCATTCGTGCATTACCAAACACCCGCGCAAACGGAGGGAATATTGCACCGATATGACAGTCTTCCAACTGGTTTCCGATGATGTCATCCAGCTCCGCGCTAGGCTGAACTTTCTTTCGAACGTGGCATCACGCCCGTTGGCAATATACTCACTTCGACCATTAGTTGTCTGGTCGGTATATACTAGTATAAAGTTGTCACGCTGGAAAAAGCGCTTTTAAGTTGATGACCGCACACGCTAGGGTTAGTTCCGCGAGTTGAAAAGCCGGTAGATTGGGTTGTAAACAATAATAAACCATACGAAGACAGAGCGAATGAGACAGAGTGAGGGGGAGTTTGAGGAGGATTGAAACGCAAGCCCACCCCCACGTCAATCGTCGACCGTGAAATGTTAAATGATGTATTTTGTTTTTCGTTTTCGTTGGTAGAAAGACAGTAGAGGAAGGGAGTACTGTTTACACTGAAAATCAAATAAACCGCGAAGCAGCACAAAGTAGAATAATAAACGAAACGGTAGATTTTTAACCGAAAAAGATAATAATGAAGCAATAACAACAATAGCCACGACGACGACGACGACAGAAGCCTATACATAGAGCAGCTGTGTGGCAGCGAACCAGAAAACCGCGAGTGGGCACGAAGTCAATCATAAACGACGAAGTGCCGATCGGGTGTGGAACATGTGTGGTTCGATCGTGTGTGCTTAGTGGTAGTAATAAACGATGATGATGGTGATGGCGATGATGATGGTGATGATGATGTTGACGATGATGGTAACAATGGGTTATAATTTGTGTTAAGGTTTTAGATGGGTGGAAATAAAGACGATGAAGGGTGCATCGATTGTTGGTGGGTTAATTTGATATTACTTTATTGTGCGAAGTTTATTTTTTTGACGTAGACTACGTCTTACGGGAAGGTACTGGGGGTAAATCGAAAATCTAAAATTGCGACCGCTACGAAAAGGTGTAAGATTTTGAACGTTTATAACTTTGCCATTTATAGATGAAATTAAAATCCAAATACACCAATCGATAGGAAATACCTTTCGTAAGCTGTTGAAATAGACGCTTTTTTAATTTTTCATAAAAACTGTTTTAAAAATGGACAACTAAAAAGTGATAATTTTATCACTGTTTTCATGAAATAAACGTTCTCCCCAAACCCAGTCCTCATAATCAAGTACAATTTGGTTGCACATCGTGCTGCTTGAATCTGAAAAGCTATAATACAGCGCTGCTAATGTGCCTCAACTCATTTTCGCTTCGGACGGCGGGTAAGCAGGTAGCACCAGTAGGAAGGCGGTTCCTGTCAAGCGCGCAGCGTTCGAGTTTTGCACCTCGAACTTTGCGCGTCGTTCCCGTCGAGATCACTGGCTGCTGGTAGCAGCGTCGCCTCGATGGCGCAAGCGCTCCTTGGCTGAATGATAACTACAAATCTCGATTACTTTTCGAGAGGACATATCAGCTTTTGTAAACAACGCATATCGTCGGTTTGGCATTACTAATAGCTCGCTCACATACTAACACCACTATTTCAGGTAGGGGCAAATTTCCTCTATCTCATGGTAGTGTTAGCATGCATGGGTGAGCTACCAGTTACGCCAAATCGACGATCAAATGCGTTGTTTACAAAAGCTGATACGTTCCTTCGAAAAAGTAATCGAGAAATACTTATTGGGCTGTGTACCAATTGCCGAGTTTTTTTATCGTGACATTTAGAAAGTTATTTTCAATGTTCGAAAATGCCGGAAATTGATCAGTTTTCAAACAGAGCTCAGCCACGGTTACCAAAATTTTACTTCTAGTCGGTCCGAAATAACCACGCTCGTATAGCAGAATTATTCGATAACTCATCTGTCACTTTTAACCACGAGATAAATTTAACTCGCCCATTGCGACACAGCCTTGGAAGTAAAATTAGGACCATCCATAAATTACGTATATTTTTTGACCAATTAATGCAATACACCTAATACATGGCCGGTCCCAACTTCTGAAACCCCTCTCCTCCCTCAACTACTGTCGTTATTTATGAAAGTTTCCTAATCATTGGGCAGCAGTGAAAATCAGCAGCACACACCACACAAAACGGGTTGGACAATTTCGGTATTGATCATCAATATTTCGCGATCAGAACATGCCTCCATTTAATTATCGGTACATCTTTAATCTATTGATTGAATAAAAAAAATCTTAATATGGTTTTTTAAGATTTCGTGCGTTTTATGAACGCACATTCATTATTTTGCATAAGAAAACGGGAATGGGGTGTTTCTGTGGTGATAAGAAGGATTTTTCTACACAGATTGCAGTTTTCTGTTCCAAGCACTGAAATTATCAGACGGTACCTCTATTTATGCTTTTATCCCAAGTAGCATTTCTTGTTTTATTGCACTCTATTAGTGGTTATTGAGATCAATTTCATAAAACCGCCAATAAAATTAATAGCTCCAGCACAACCTTTTGATAACCGCTATAAGATCGTCTTACAGCTTAGTGGACCACTCTTGATAAGGTTTATAAAGCATGTTTGAGAATCACAATAAAGCTGTCTTAAAGCCTTTTGTCAGGAAGCCTCATACTCTACAAAAGGTTCTCATAGCCTCTATAAGAGTAATATTGTATCCAAGCAGTTTTATTACGCTTTTGTGAAAATCAGTTATAAAGCCAATTTAATTTGTATTGGCTTCAAAGCAACCGCCATAAATTAGCTTGTTGTTGTTCTGTTCTGCTGAAACTTTTTTTCCAAATGGAAAATCTTTAGCGGTAAAAATAGGTTTGAGTGTTGGTGTCAAGATCACCATGCAATCAATTTTGTTTCATGGCGACATTAGTGAAAATCTTAGAGAAAATATACGACTTTTTTGAAGTTCCAAAACATAAGCGCTTGAAATTTTATCGTATATATTGGGATAATATGAGCGTTAAATAAATGCGCCTCCAAAATAATTCAAGTTAACAAAAAAGATTGTTTCAGAAATCAAATGAATTTGATGGAATCACCTTAATTTTACAGAAAATAGATCTCAATACATAAATTCATACCAATGCACACTGGAAATCATTTCGGATCTCTTATTTAGCCATTATTTTATTGAAATTTCTTGGATTTTATTCCAAGGCTAATGGCATTTTCATAATGACAATATGGCGACAGAGGACAGCAGGCAAGAAAAACACCAAGCGCAATTTTTTAAAATGTCTAATGCTTACATTGCACACTGGGTCAGGAATGCAACCTAGCGGAGCAAAATTAATAACTTCGAAACGAAGCATTTCCGCGACTTGGTGTCTTGGGCAAAATTTATCGTCATAATAAGGACCATCTATTGACATAAACAAATAGTTCAAAACTCTTCCGCAAAGATGATGCCACAATCTAACTTCTTTCTCTAACGTTTTGGAGACTTGATGTCTTGGGCAAAGTTGTTTATCTTGACAAAATGAACAGCTCTTTCAAAGATGTTAAATTTCCACTGTCTACTGGTTCCAAGTTACATGGAGTTAAAGAAAAAAAATGTCGAAAATATGGTTTTTTTTCTGTTTCGGTTTTTTTGCTTACAGCTTTATAATGTTATATTTTTCTCTTATGCAAATACATTAAATAAATAGCTTTTGTGAAGAAACATACTGGATTAAGCTTCAAATTTCAAAGACATTGTTGAAAAAACGAGAAAAAAACCGAAACAGAAAAAAAAACCATATTTTCGACATTTTTTTCTTTAACTCCATATAACTTGGAACCAGTAGACTGTGGAAATTTTACGTCTTTGAAAGAGCTGTTCATTTTGTCAAGATAAACAACTTTGCCCAAGACATCAAGTTTCCAAAACGTCAGGGAAAGAAGTTAGATTGTGACACCATCTTTGCGGAAGAGTTTTGAACTATTTGTTTATGTCAATAGATGGTCCTTATTATGACGAGAAATTTTGCCGAAGACACCAAGTCGCGGAAATGCTTCGTTTCGGAGTTATTAATTTTGCTAGGTTGCATTCCTGGCCCAGTGTGCATGGGATGAAAGCAGAACAGAAAAGTATAAAGCATGATTTTATTACGAGAACTATTTTCTTTTTACAAGAGCAATTTAAGCTGAACTTTGCATTAGGTCCTAAGTAACATTGATCGATTATCTTCGTTAATAACTTATTCACAGAACCGTTTCTTGATTTGTTTGTCGTATTGGATGCTAGATAAAAGCTTCTTTTATCTATTTATTTGCTGAAAATACCTGGGAATGTCTTTACATGACCGTGGGGATGCAAAGAGAAAGTTGACGAAGCGAATCTGTCAATATTACTTAGGACCTAATGCAATGTTCAGCTTGAATTCATTTTTTTTATTTGAGGGCAAATGTATATTCCAATTCTACGGGTGCAACCGATTCATTTTACAAATATTTAGAAAAGTTTTGAATGGTACATTAACCTTTATGAAAAGTTATGCGTGATTTCAACCTTTTTGCCCAAGGACTGTCACCATTCCATGTATTTCGACCAAGATTCGACCGTGTCACCCCATGTATATGCGAGCGAGAACGGAAGAATCATGGAGATTGCTGACGTTTTTCTTACGCACACTACGTCGCGTATACGTATACACGAAATGTTTTCATGCTCATGCTAACAATTTTGTTGATTTTCTTTGCGCTCCGCTTGGAAGTACCGGAAAGTTTTTATTCTTTTCTACGTTGTAAAAATAAACCACCTATTTACATTTCTGACAAGTTGCAACTGAATGCTTATAATTGTTTTAAAATAACTGTTTCATGGCCAACTAGTTTTATTGCGCTTACTTATAAAGCAACGACAGGATTTATTTTTTGGTTTTATAAGGGCAATTCATATTACTTTATTGCATACTTCAAAGCAATCATAAAACCTTTCATAAGTGAAAATAGCATAAGCATCAGTTGGTTTTTTAATTAGCTTTATGGGGGTTTTGTAGATAGCTATAAGAATGTTTCATGACTTGCATTGTATATGACCGTGATAAAGCTGTAGGTAATGGTTGCAGCTGCAATAAAACCTTTATAAATTTTGAATATAGCCAAGCAGCTCTAGATTTGTTACTTGGGATATTAGCTATGAAAGTCCCTCCTACTTGGAAAAGTATGCTATAGAACGGTTTATACAACCCCAGTTTTTTTTTTGCTGATGGGGGCGAGGCATAGCCAGCCGTTCGATTGCATAATTCTTCAAGTAGGACGGACTTACAATGCTTATCTCTTAGCATAAATAGAGGTACCGTCGAGTTTTTTCAGTGCTAGATTCTGAAATCCGAAAGTGAGTGAATGGCCTACTTGTAATGCTCGATTCTCTTCATGTATTAGGTTCTAAGTAACACTGACAAGATTCTCTTCGTCGACTTTCTCCTTGAATCCACTTGGCCCAGGTATTTTCAGCGCACAACAAGAAACGATTCTGTGCTCAAGTTATTAAGGCTGTGTTCCATTTGGTGAATGTTTACTTAAATTTGACACATGGAAAATTTTCAAATAAACCTGCTTATCCAGCAAACTCATTTCTGACAGACAAGGAATCAATTTGACAGACGCTTTCTCGAAAATCAGCCCATGTACAACAGAAGGATTTTCGAACATCTTAATTTATTTTCGAAGTGTCAAATCTAAGTGAAAATTTTCCAAATGGAACACAGCCTTAGTATTTTTTTTTATTTGTTCAATCGGTAGAGAAAAGATGTACCGAGAACTTATTGCAGGGATTCATTGCTAATTGATGTCCCGATCAACTATAAAATGTTGCATAACATTAGTGCAAAATTGTGCACTCCGTTTAGCGCTTTGAAGTTGAATCGCTGAGGAAACCTTATTTCTGATCTATCTCATTACCACATAAAAATTTCAAGAGTACAGATATCAGCTCTCACAAAACCTATAACAAAGAAACAGGAACTTCACGTTTGTTGCAGTCCAGTACACAAGGAGTTTCAATTTCATGAGTGATGTCACAACCGTCCAAGATTTGTGTCCTAGAAATCTTGAAGTGCTAGGGAATATCAGCCATCATGACGGTCACTGTTGGACGCTACAATGAATCACCTGACGAAAGCCTTACTCATATCTGATTGTTATTTAGGATCCAAATGTAATAGAATATGTGTTCGCATTTTTATGAGGTCATGAATTCAACCAAGTTTTACTAAGTAGGAAATCCAAAATATGTACATAGGACCGAATCTCCGTAAATACGGCTCTAATCAAGATGTGGAGAGTGCCAAAAAAAATTTCTCAAAAAAAAAAAAGTCCCAACTCATTATTTTTAGGCTGGTGGTTATGAAAATCTTTAAATCGATTTATCTTCGTAAATACGGCTCTAATAGAGATTTGGAGGGTTTTTAGGTGTCAGTAATTTTTTCTCAAAAAAAAAAAAAAAAAAAAATGCCCAACCCATTATTTTCAGGCTGGCGGGTAAGGAAATCTATAAATCGATTTATCTCCGTAAATACGGCTCTAATCGAGATTTGGAGCGTATTTAGGTGTCGTGTCTTGTACACAAGCCCACCAATTTTTACTCAAAAACTGTTTGTTCGATCGATCTTAGGCAATTTGCAGGTAATAGATTAGACTATTTGAAAAAAAATATGCCTAATTTTTTTTTTAATTTCATATAAAGTCTTAAAAACAATTTTTTTTAAAAAGGGATTTTTTGTATTTTTTTTATTTGTTGATATGTTTTAGGGGACAAAAAATGCCGTCTATTGCACTATAGTTCAAGATGGAGAAATGATGGACAAAAAAGTTCTGATTAAAAAAAAAAAATCAAGTTTTTGGAAAAATATTCAAAACTTGGTCCAATTACTGCATCGCCAAATTTACAATAAAAAAGCACTTAAGTAACATTTTGCTAAGTCGCACCATTTTCGAGATGCAAGTGTCCAACATGAAAATTTCACAGAAGTTAGCATTTTGCATAAGCTTTTTAATAAAAAGAATGTTAAAAATAAGAATGTTGGTAATTTTTTGTTATTCAAGTTTTAAAAACTTTTTTTTTGTAAGAGCATTTCCACGCCAAATGACGAATCGGAAAAACTTTACCTTCTTTGATTTGCACATAACATTGCATTATTGTGTGTTATGGACAATCATTTCCATTTTTACAAAAAAAAAGTTGGCCATTTTGGATTCTGGTTTATTTTTCAAAATAGCGTCTTTGTAAGATTTCAATCAATTGTATCACAAAAACGACACTTCTGATCAAAATGTCGTCTGAGACAAAATTGTAGAAGGAAATAAAGTCTTTCTGGGAAAAATATGAGCGTGTTTAAATTTAAATTGTTTTTGAATTCTTACTCAAAATTACAAAACGAAAATGAACGTGTGTATTTTTTCCAGAAAGACTTTATTATTCTCTACAACTTTGTCTCAGACGTTATGTTGGTCAGAAGTGACGTTTTAATGCTACAAATTATTGAACATTTTTAAGAATATTAAGAGAAGATAAATAATCCAAAGGGAATTCATAAATGATTGCAATACAAACTTTGCGATTAATACCAGAGGAATTCTAAGAAGTATTCCAAAAGGATAGTAACGCAAATTTTAAGGAAATTTCCACATAAGCTTGGACGTAAATTAAAGAAGAACTTGGGAGCAGGGCATCACAATATTAGCTCCAATCGACAAAATCGATGCGACGAAGAGACTGCTAGCTTTCTTTTTTTTTGTTGAAGTCGATCAGCTTCGCAGCATGTTCAGTCGGCACCTAGAAACAAATTTTCAATCGTTTGTCTCTCTTTCTCCGGTCGGTTCATTCGTCTTTCTTTCAAGCTTCGGTGAAACGTACGAGTGAAAGAGCGATCGACTGTGATAATTTCGTCTTTCATGACCGAGGTCTCATGACGTATATGACAGAAAATGAAAACATATATTTAAAGCATTTCTCACGTGAAAACAACAACAACAATTTATCTTCCCTCCACTTATATTAATCTGTAAAAAGTAGAGAAAACGTTATGTCCCGTCTTCTTTGCTTTTTCATAGATTAGTATTAAACATATTAAACAAATTGAAAGAGCGGTGCAGAGTGTCGGTGAAAGGGATTGAAAGCCATAATACGGTTTCGTTTCACTCATTTCATCCACACATTTCATTTTGGTACGATTTGATGCTCTGCTTGATATGGTTTACTCGAATATAATTATATATTCTACCAAACTCCTGTTCTGAAATCCCCGGAACCGGTTCCAATGTGACTAAATGTCAAAACATTTATCTCTAATAAATTGCATTGACCTAATCTTATCGTGGTATTGCTAAAGGCTGGTCTACTTAGAATCCGGACACTTTATTTATTCTAAAGCAGCGCCTCTAGTGGCCGGATTTGAAATGTTTTGACAGCGATTTGTTTTGTCTCGATATGTGCGGTAGTAAAATAGTTGTACTAGATGGAAGATGAGAAAACAAAATTGATATTGTACACGGTTTTGTTTGTCATGAAAGGCTTAGTTTTGAGTCCGCAGCTGCAAATCATCAGTTTCCGGGCAGTTATCGGCGAAATCAAATTGAATTTGCTGTCGCCAGATAAAAATTTTGTCCGGGAACCTGCCTGACATAGGTTTTGTCGTCCATGAGAAGGCATCCTCTGTACTTCGTCAGAAACCGGTCGTACAACTGCTGGGGGTGTGTTTTTGACTCTAGATTCTGATCCATCGTCCTGTTCGGTTGCTTTGAGGTAACTTCCAGTTCACCACTGAAACACGTGTACTTTCAATACAATTCGCTGTCAAAACATTCCAAATTCGATCACTAGTGGCATTGCTACAAAATAAATAAAGTTTCCGGATTCTAAGTGGAGCAGACTTTATTTAACTTGCACTCTAATTCGTTTTCCTCGAATATTCTTATCGCCTATTGAACAGAACTTTGGTCATATGTCATATGGGTAGTACCCATTGGGTACATTTGGATCTGTTTTTTAAGGCCTTATATTCTCATTTTATTATGATGTGAAGTGCTGTATGACATGAATTTCTAAAAAACAAAATGCAATTGCCTACCGTGTACTGTAACCCCGGAACTGATACCAATGTGGCTATCAGGGTTATTCTGCGTGGCGAATGAGGTGAGGTGACTCGAGTCACTCGTGTCACCCGATTCCAGCTGGCGAGTGAGGTGAGAAAAGTCACTTGGAATGAACCCGGTGAACTCTCACCTTATTCTCACAGTCGTATTTCGGTGACAAAAGTCGTACTGAAGTGACTAAAATCGTCGCTTGACAAGACGCCATTTTGAATTCAATATGACAGCCTTCGGTAGAGAAAAAATTAGAAATTCTGCCAAAAAGCCCTCAATATGGGTATTTTTAAAATCTGGGTGACATGTAGGGCCCTGAAACCCATGTATGACACCATTTTGAATTCAATATGGCGGCTTCCGGTTAGAGAAAAACTGGGAAATACTGCCAAATTACCCACAATATTAGTATTTTTGGAGTCGGGGTGACGTGTGGGGACCGAAAAACCATGTCTGACGTCTTTCTGAAATTCAATATGGCGGCTTCCGGTAAGAGAAAAACTGGGAAATACTGTAAAATTACCCACAATATTGGTATTTTTGGAATTTTGGTGACGTGTTGTACCGGAAATAGATGTCTGATGTCTCTTTGAAATTCAAGATGGCGGCTGCCGGTTGGATAAAAACTTGTAAATTCTGTTAAATACCCCTCAATGTGGGTATTTTTGGAATCCGGGTGACGTGTAGAGTCTGTAAATCCACATCGGACGCCTTTTTGAAATCCAAATGGCAGTTACCAGGAAGAAAATATAAAAATACTGTCAAATATCCCTCAATATGATTATTTTGGGAATCGTGTTGATGTGTAGAGACCGGAAATTCATGTCTGAGGCTATGTTGAAGTCCATGATGGTGGGTTCCGGTAGAAGAAAAACTTGGAAACACTGTCAAATACACCACTATATGGGTATCGCCTTTTTGAAATCCAATTTGGTGGCTTCCGAATATAGAAAAATAGAAAAATACGGATGGGTTTTCCGTCTTTACACGATTCCAAAAATACCCATATTTACCCCTCAATTGGACAGCATTCCCAAGTTTTTCTCGAACAGAAACCACCATATTGAATTCAAAATGTCTCTACACATCACCACAAGCAAAAATACCCATATTGATGGGTATTTGATAGTATTTTTCAATTTTTTTGTAACTGGAATTTCAAAAAAGGCGCGAGACATCGATTTCCGGTCCCAACACGTCACCAAGATTCATGAAATACTCATAAGGTGGGGTATTTGACAGAATATCCCAGTTTTTATTTAACCGGAAGCCGCCATCTTGGATATCAAAATGGCGCCGGGCTTGGATATCTGGTCGATATGCGGCACCCCGTTTCCAAAAATACCATATTAAAGGGGTATTTGACAGAATTTCCAAGTTTTCTCCAACCGGAAGCCGCCATATTGAATTTCAAAACGGCCTCAGACATCGATGTCCGGTCTCTACACGTTACCAAGATTCCAAAAATACCCATATTGTGGCTAATTTGGCAGTATATCCCAGTTTTTCTCTAACTGGAAGTCGCCATATTGAATTTAAAAATGGCGTCAGACATGGGTTTCCGGCCTCTACACGTCACCTTGATTCCAAAAATACCCATATGGTGGATAATTTTACAGTATTTCTCAGTTTTTCTCCAACTGGAAGCCGCCATATTGAATTCAAAATGGTGTCAGACACGGGTTTCAAGTCTCTACACGTTACCATGATTTCAAAAATACCCATATTGAGAGGAATATGACAGAATTTCCTAGTTTTTCTCTAACTGGAAGACGCCATATTAAATTTTAAAATGGCTAGAGACATCCAGACATCGATGCCCGGTTCTTACACGTCACCCCGACTCTAAACATACCAATGTCGTGAGGTATTTGACAGAATTTCCAAGTTTTTCTCTAGCTGGAAGCGGCCATCTTGAATTTCAAAACGGCTTCATACATCTGTTTTCGGTCCCTACACGTCATCAAGACTCCAAAATACCCATATTATGGGTAATTTGGCAGTATTTCCCAGCTTGTCTCTAACCGGAAGCTGGCATATTGAATTCAAAATGGTGTCAGACATGGGTTTTAAGTCCCTACACGTTACCATGATTCCAAAAATACCCATTTTGAGAGAAATTTGACAGAATTTTCAAGTTTTTCTCTAACCGGAAGCCGCCATATTAAATTTTAAAATGGCCTCAGACATCGATGTCCGGTCCTTACACGTCACCCCGACTCTAAAAATACCAATATTTGACAGAATTTTCAAGTTTTTCTCTAGCCGGAAGCCGCCATCTTGAATTTCAAAACGGCCTCGTATATCGATTTCCGGTTCCTACACGTCATCAAGACTCCAAAAATACCCATATTGTGGGTAATTTGGCAGTATTTCCCAGCATTTATCCAACCGGAAACTGGCATATTGAATTTAAAATGGTGTCAGACATCTATTTCCGGTCCCTATACGTCACAAAGATTCCAAAAATTCCCATAGTGTGGGTAATTGGGCAGTTTTCTCTAGCCGGAAGTCGCCATATTGAATTTCAAAAAGGCCTCAGACATCGATTTACGGCCCTTACCCGTCACCCCGACTCGAAAAATACCAATATTGTGGGATATTTGACAAAAAATCCGAGTTTTTCTCCAACCGGAAGCCATATAGAATTTGAAAAAGGCATCAGACATAGGTTTCCGGTCCCTACACGGCATCAAGATCCCAAAAATACCCAATATTGTGAGTGATTTGAGATGTTTTTCACCGAATTCCCAAGGTTTTTCTCCACCCGGAAGCCGCCATCTTGAACTTGAAAAAGGCGTCAGACATGGTTTTCCGGTCCCTACACGTCACCAAGATTTAAAAAAATACCCAATATTGTGAGTGATTTGGCAGTATTTCCCTAACCGGAAGCCGCCATCTTAAATTGCAAAACGGCCCCAGACATCGATGTCCGGTCCGTGCACGTCACCCCGATACCGAAAATACCCATATTGTAGGGTATTTGAGTTTTTGTTACGTCTGGTTCGATTTACGAACCGCCGCGCCGGTTTGGTTCGTAAATGGAGGTTCCAGTGTATTAATAATTAAAAAAAAACACGATCGAAAAAAAAAAATCTTCGCTTGCAATCGAAAACAACAAACAGCAAAAACTGAAAGGGTCTAGCACAGACCGAACATTTTCAATTCATTTTAATTATATTTTTATGCATGATTTCAAACATGTGAACGTGGATTATGTTTAAGAAAAAATTAAAATATTTTAATCTACCTTGTTTGACATGTAATACGACTCGAAACGCATGTTTATAGTAAAAAATAAAAACCTGCGATTAAACTGATAAATGAACCTACAAAAACTGCGTAGGCCCTTTTCGAAAAACAAAGCAAACTGACATTTCGGCGAATGAACACCGAGTCACTTTGCAACTCACCTAAGAATGAACCTCTCACGTCACCCGAGTCGACTGTCGGAATAGAGTGAGAAGAGTCATGTGACTGCGAGGTGACAATTGTCGTCTCACCTCAATCGCCACGCAGAATAACCCTGTACATGTTAAAAGAATCACCTCGAATAGACTGCATTTTCCATTTTGCATTTGTACTTGCATGATTTTACGTGCTGCATTATTATTTTACTTCAAATTTTACTCTGGTCCAAAGATACAGATTCCGGGACCCAAGAAACCGGCCATATGTCATCGGATACATTTCGATCTGTTTTCGTTGACCTAATATTCACATTTTGTTGTGATTTGAAGTGCAGCAAGATAAGGTTTACTCGAATATAATTAAAGCCTACTGTACCGAATTCCGAGATTGACCTGATGAAATCGGATTCCGGAGCCCCATAACCGATGCCAATGTGGACTAATGTCAAAGGAATCACCTCAAATAGTC
Source organism: Ochlerotatus camptorhynchus (assembly GCF_037179485.1). Lineage (NCBI taxonomy): Eukaryota > Metazoa > Arthropoda > Insecta > Diptera > Culicidae > Ochlerotatus > Ochlerotatus camptorhynchus. Next base: position 1,110,415 of record NW_027040862.1, on the reverse strand, counting down.
TTCATTGACGGCACTTATTATACTGATATGATATGATGGCCTGTAGAACCTGATTCCGGGACCCCCAGAATCGAAATCAATGTGCCCAGATGTCATCCGATATACCACAGACTGATTTCAGAGGTCCCATTTTCAGTTTGACATGGTTTGACATAGGGGAAATGGATGTAATGTCGGCCTAAATGTCCCTAATTTGGGCCCATACATAAATTCAGCAATCGAATAAATTTTCAATAGCGGCCAAAGATATCCATTAGAACCGTCTCAATGACGCGTTCATCTGGATAAAATTGATAAATAGCAGATTTTAAGCGATGGGACCAATCTTAGATCCATAGGCCAATATTAGAGCCATTTCCCCTACATCATGAACTTGTGTTGTTATAACAAACCCAACTTGGAATTCACGGAACTGAATTCCAGAACCCCGGAACCAATTTTTGTTCCTTTGGTTTGTTTTCCGTCGATCTTGTTTTCCGTGCTGAGCACCAATGCTACCGACGCCATGGAGGCAGCTCCCACACCTGGACGCTACCTATCGACCCATCATCAACTCATGAACCGGGGACCAACGGCTTTACTTCCCTTCCGAAGGAAAGCGTGATCAGAGATGTTATGTCTCAGAACATCCCGGCGGCGCCGACTGGGATTGAACCCAGGCCTGCTGGGGTGAGAGGTAATCCCGCTTACCAGTACACCACCGGCGCCGCTATTCGAAACCGATGTTAAACTGGCCAAATGTCACCGGATTCACCACAAATGATCTTCATTGACTTGATTCTACCCATTTGACATGATTTGACAAATTCAGTCTAATGACGCATCACCTCACCCCTCGGCTCGCTTAGAACAGAGCACCGTGTGTACTTTTTTTTTCTTCTTGTACCCCAGTGTATCGCGACCGTTCGATATCGATAATAATGACGATGACCGTTATGAACGTTTGCATTGATTCGAAGGCCGCGGGGAAACCCGCTCAACTTTATGCATATGCATATGAAATGAACTATGACTACAATGATGATGATGATGATGACGACTGCTTGGTAGTGGTTCAATCTTAAGGCCAGTTCATCCACCGCGCTCTGCTGCTCAATCGCCGACTGTTGTTTACATTATATAGGGTTAAATCACGCGGCGCTTACTACACTCGGCTAGTCTACGCTACTTACTAGCTCTAGTCATAGTGTGCAGAGGCACAGCAGCACCACCATCAACAGCAAAGTGTCGCAGATCGTCCGCCCGTCGTCAGACTCGTGCTCGCTAGTGCAGTCAGTCAGCCCTCGTTGGTGGTGGTGGTGGTGGTGGTGCTGGTAGTTAGTAATGATATGACTGTTGTTGTTTTTGGCGCTTCACGTACCACACAGCACCACATAGCCATCCTGCGGTTAGTCGTGTCCGGTCGGTCGAGTTTGGTGGTATAATTTCTGCGAGGAAGGAAACGGCACCAGTCAATGCGTGCGCGACCAGCAGTGGCCAATTGACTGATTAACCTGTTTTTCGCTTGTTCATTTTACGATTTCGGTGTTTTTTTTATTTCTAAGACGGAAGCGTTGAAAGTGATCTATCGTCGCGATTGACAGCGAGCGGGCGCGCGCTCGAGAGAGTTCAACGGTTTTTCGAAATTTTTATTTTCGAGTTATGAAGCGGGGCGTTGAGGTCCACTGATCCGTAGCGCCAGCAAGACACCCCGAATTTGGGTGCGTGGGACATCAGGGCATCAGGCACGTCGTTTTTCGACGTTTTGGTTGGTGGCCTTGATTCGGAATTGGACTGTTTGCCGACGACGACGACGAATGCGACGACGGTGACGATGCGGGAGAAATTTCAGTGAATGAGGAATTGAAGAAAAATTGAATCCGATTGTGTGCGGGTTCGGTGGGTGTGATTTATGAAGAAACGCAGTGGGTCGTGATATTGAAATTGTTTATTTTTAAAACACAGTAGTTGGTTCTATGATTCGAGCTGGAGTGCTAATTAAGTGATCAATGTTATGTGTATTGCGTGTGATAGCTACAAAGTGCCTTATCTGAGGAAGCGTAGTGGTATTGAGCAGTTCGCTGTTAACATATTAGGAATACAATGTAGGATTTGATTTACTAAAAATCATGCGCCTCCATAGGAACTTTGATGGCGCTGGAGATGCATGATTTGTTGTGAAGTGCCTGCTAATCTGTAAACACATTTACGACATTTTTGACAAATATGTAACCGCATTAAAATTTGCCTCATGAGTTAATGTTCATAATTTCAATATCGAAAATTGACCACTGCGATCCGCAGGTCTTTGTGGTTATTCTTAGATTCATCTTGGTCAAAGTGGATTGGACCTACCATTGACGTTCATTGAATTTTTCCGGAGTGTTTTCTAGACTTTCACCCATCATTGACAATCCAATCTAGTCTTACAATCCTTAGTATGCATAGTACTGCAAAAGCCATTTGTTTGCAGCTTTTTCGCAGTGTGGCTTCTGATATCATCGCCGCTCATCCTTTTGAGATCCAGTTGTGAGACCACCATCCGCTGAACGTTGTGCATCGAAAATTTGAAAAACCGGGAAAAACCCGATACTTCGAAATCACCGGGAAAAGCCCGTGTATTTCAATGACAAACCGGCAAAAACCGAACTTCGTCCTCTCATCGAAAACAAAAAATCTGGACCTTGACTAAATATTTAGGATACAGTCACTTTAAAGAATTATTAAGAGAATTTGATGAAATTTTCATATGAGTTTTGATGAGCTTTTAAAATGAGGACAACTCCATGGTATTTCAGAGAAAAAATTCCACGGGAGTTTTGGGAAGAACTCTTAGTCAATTGTGTGAGCCCCGATTAGAGTTTTCAAGAAGATCTGTAGAAAATTCCATGATGGTTGTGAAGAGAATTCCATGATCCGCTAAAAATAACAAGAGAAACCGATTTTAATGGGTAGAATTCCAAAGGATTTCTTAGAAGCGTTTCAAGGTAATTCCGAAGATAATTTCGAGAAAACTTCTAAAGAAATCTAACGGGAAATTGGCCGGCGGGGACTAAGTAGCAAAATTTAAAAATGAAATCAGAATGATAGGATCAAGAATTTTCTCACCTTCATTTCACTTTTGTAAAATCTGGTAAATGTTTTAAACAGTAAGAGAAAACAGTCAAACGGGTTGTCCCATTATCTAAGAAACAATGTTACTAAGCAAACTTTAAATTAGTTTTTTTCTCGTAATCAAATAATATGTCACTTAGTCGGGTATGACTTCACACCGACTAATTTTAAGTTAATTTTCCAGGGCTGTACTCCACTCCGAATTAAAATTGACCGACTCCGACTCCGAATCTGAGTCCTATTCCGAGTTCTCTGATTAAAAAATCACCGGCTCCGAGTTTAGCAAAATAAATTAAAATTTTACTTTTATGAATTCCGGTTGTTTTAGTAGAATTTAGGGGCTCAGTCGGTAAAGGTTACAAAGCAAGACCATGCTGGAGGTGGAAATTTTCTTTTTGGAAAATTCCTGGGCTACAGTATGAGTGTACTTGCCACATAATTATACTTATACAAAATGGCACAGGCATCGAAAGCTCTCCAGGAAAATATGTGAAATATCCAAGTAAATCATAAGTTACTTTTAAGCAAAAACAAATGGGAAATGACCTGGAAATAGGGGAAATGAATGTAATGTTGGCCTAAATGCTCCAAATTTGGGCCCATACAAAAATTCAGCAATCGACTAAATTATCAATAGCGACTAAAAATATCCATTAGTACCGTCCCGATGACGCGTTCATCTAGACAAAATTGATAAATAGCAGATGGGCCCAATCTTAGATCCATAGGCCAACATTAGAGCCATTTCCCCTATATTAATTGATTTTGAAGATATTTGAAGGGTACTACGGTAAAATTCATAAAATTTAATCAAATTTGTGATTCTCACAGATATTAGACATAACTTTAATGAAAGCCCTCATAAGTTAAAACAATATTGAATTGTATTTTGATCTAAACTGACCTCAATCTTTAAAATAATCGGTCACTACTTCTAACAAAATCGATTAAAACTTCTGCACTGAAAATGTTTAGTTATTCATTTAATCGAAGTATTTTGTTACTTCATACGTAAAGTTTACGATTTTCAGAGTTGGGAGGAAATGCTAAAGTAATATCAACATGAAGCTTTAGTGCGATAATTTATTGGCTAGTTCTGAAAAGGATTATAGAATGATGGTTCCGCTAGAGTACGGCAGTGCGAAAACGGAACAGAAGTTGAAACTGAGCGAAGGGCCATTAATACGACAATACTAATCAAATTTCGCGCAACACGAGAAAAGGGCCTATCATTGTTGATCGAAAAACCCGACTGCAAATGCATTTCTCATTGAGTGTGTTTTTCAGACGCAAGCTAACATCATCTTCTGTCGAACTGTGCTGCAAGCTTAGCGAGAAATTCGTTTATGTAGTTGTGGTAAACCAAAGAGAAAGTCGATGAAGAGAATTGATCAACGAGGATAGGCCCTTTTCAAATGTTACGCGAGAAATGCGCACTCCTTTACCTAACTCATACATTGATGAATGAGGGGATGTGAGGTGCGTTGGGGATGACGAGAGAAGCAAAACAATAGTTGGGTAAAGAAGAGCAGCATCGCTTGGAAATGCTTTTGGCAACGTGGGGCTTTAGGTAGTGATAAATTCCGCATACAGTAGCAAGTCAAACGCGCACTTTTTGGACTGTGGATTTAAGGACATAACTCAAATCCCCTTACCCTTCAAAGTATGAGTTAGGTAAAGGAATGTGGATTTGATTAGTATTATCGCATTAATGGCCCTTCGCTCAATTTCTACTTCTGTTTAATTTCCACACTGCCGTACTCTAGCGGAACTATCAATCTATCATCTTCAGAACTTTCTCTATTTAATACATTTTTGCACTAAAGCTTCACGTTGTTATCAGTATAGCGTTTCCTCCCAATTCTATTAAAAGTTTATAATTATTAAAATATTATTATTATTATTATCTTATGTCACAGCTTCGAATGGCGAAGGCGAAATTAATTTCAAAATTGATAACATTTGTCACTACTTTCACCAAAATCGGTGATAATTTTCAAATAATATTTTCCAACATCAATAGTAAAGTCTGTTCCAGTTAGCATTTGGCCGCTTCTTTTTAATTACTGTAACGCCTCTAGTTGTCGTTGCAAAACACTATTGACAGCGTTTCGTTCCGGAAGGATTGGAATTTTAACCGGATTCATATACTTGTTCAAAAGTTATCGAAGATGGAACGTGACAGACGTGAAAAAATTCTACACACTTACATTTTGATGGACGATAAAATTTACGTAAAAATGGACTTTGGACAAATCCCGGGCCAAAAATTGTACTTTGCTAAACGTAAGGAGGATACTCCGGATAAATTCAAATTTGTCTTTGCAGATAAATTCGCTCGCAAGTTGATGATTTGGCAAGACATCTGTAGTTGCGGAAAGAAAACAAAGGTTTTCATCACTGGAGTGACTATGAATGGGCAACTTTACAAGGAGGAGTGTCTCCAGAACATAATTTTGCCGTTCATTCAATCACACGAAGGTCCCGTAAAGTTCTGGCCTGACTTAGCCAGCTGCCATTACAGCCGCGATGTCATAGAATGGTATGAGCAGAATAATGTCGATTTTATTGAGAAAAGTATCAATCCACCAAATTGTCCAAATTTTCGTCCCATTGAAAATTTTTGCGCAATTATCAAGCGCAAATTGCAGAAATGTGACAAAACAATCAAAATACCATCTGATTTAGATAAGTGGTGGAAAAATGATGATGAGAGGTTATAAAATCCTATAAAATGTAACCTTTAGCGTTTTTGTACTTTATTTCTCCTTGGAGAAATGACCCATTTTGAGCGGCCAAATTCTAAATGAAACAGACTTTAAGACGTATTAATGAAATTTGCTCATCTCACGATACGTACGCATGTTTTAAAAGAAAAAAAAAATGGTCTCAGTTTCCAAATAAATTGCCCACAACATTTAATGAAATAGATTCCAATTGATATTCAATCAATTACAGCTTCTTTCAAAATTTTTAAAAAATACTTTCAGCCTAAATGATCTCACCTACCAATTAAAATTAACAAAACATTTAACAAATGTGTTGCTATTTATAATTAAAACGGACGTCATTTTTAGCGAAAATTTTAAGCAACTTCGTCCGGAAATTTTCACAACTTTTGACAATTTTTAACGTTTTTACGTAACGTAACATAATTCCTTTCAGTAGGTACTATTTTTCCAAAGCCAAACCGAACTTATTGAAATTTTATGAAAGTTTGGTATATTGTACTTTTCAATAATTTTGAATCCTTTAGATAGTTTTCTATTGTTTTGTTTTCATTTTTTTTTTAAGTTTTCAAAAGTTCAAAATTTTTGTTTTGAACATTTCAGGGAAACGATTTTAAAAATCGGAGTATTTTTAATCGATTTTATCGAGAGTCTTTACTTAAGTCCCACTTCTTTGTTGCGCCACAAAGATCAAAGACAAAATCACATTATCTGTCATTGTGATGAAGAGGTTTGTCAGATCGAAATCAACAGTAAAGCTGGATTTAGATGGCACTGGTAAGTTTTCATGATGGACACTCAAATCCATTCTAATTGTTATGAACAAAAATTGTTGAAGTTCTAGTTTTAAAAAAAATGTATCAGTCGTAGTCGAAGTTCAAACTTTTTTTCGACTATCTATTCGTTATGTTCAAAAATGCGTCCGGCCTTGAATTTTCTGAAGAATTTAGAGAAGGGCTCCAGGATAATAATTAGCAAAATTTTGAGACAATTCTGTGGTGAATTGCATGGACATTCTAAGGAGAATGCTTGCAAATTTTTAAACGAATTGTGGAAGTGAATGGTTAAAAATTCGAGGAGAATCTCAGGATTAATTGCATTACTTTTTTGGAGTATTCTGCAAAGAATTTATGGACTATTGTAAATAAATTTTCAAAGGGCCTCCCAGAGAGAATCTTAAATTTATTTTAAAGGAATTTTGATGGGAATTCTGGGAAAGGAAATACTTCTTACGAAAATTCTTGAGATCATTCCAATTAAATATTTGTTTGTAAGACAATTCCCTGACTAAAATTGCAAAGTATTTTTGAGAAAAATTGCTAGAAATTTGTAAATAGAACTCCAAGGTTCTTGTGAGGAGAATTCCAACAGAAGTAGAATAATCCAATGGAAATTGACTGTGTGACTACCTCTCACTCCAAAGGGTCAGGGTTCAATCCCAGTCGGCGCATCGTAAAATTTTGAGGCATTCAATGTCTGATCACGCCTGCCTAAGTAAAGTCGTTGGTCCCCGGTCCATGAGTTGATGGGCCGATGGGTAGGGTCCAGGTGTGGGAACTGCCTCCCTGGTGTCAGTAGCATTGATACTGAGTGCGGGAAACAAATCAAAGACAATACAAATGAAAGGAATTCAGTGAATAGTCTGAGGCTAATTCAATAAAATTTCAAGGAAATTTCCAACGGTGTTTTGAGGTAAATTTTAAAGGAAACTTAGAAGAGTTTCAAGGCTATTCCTGTAATATTTTTAGAGGACTCTAAGAAGAGTTTCTTGAGAATTCAGAGGATCATTTCAATAAATCTACGGGACTACTCTAAGAGAATTTTGTGTGGAGTTCAGTGGAAATGCCGAAGATAATTTCTTATGAATTCTAAGTGAATACTAGGTCAGTTTATTTCTGGAGAATTCTTTGGGGAATTCCTGGGTAATACAGCGAACCTAATTAATAATTTTATTAGAATTTCAGAGCGAAGAAAAAAGTCCTCTAAAGAGAATTAATAGAGTATTATGGAGCAAACTGCAAGGGATTTTATTTTTTTTTAGATTTTAAGCACTATGGATTTTTTAAAAAATTCTTGGATTAAAATTTTCAAAACATTAAGATTTTTATTTTTATTTATCTTAGTCTAGTTATAAATGTACCTTAGTAAAACAAATTAATGGCATGAATTTCGTCGAAGAGAAAGAAATTTCGACATACTTGGCATTCTTTCTCTTCGAACAAAATTTATGCCAGGAATTCAGCCACTGGAACTAGATTTCTCTTCGCTTTAAATATTATCAGTTCATTCAAGATTTTGCACACCCCTAAAGGGCGCCCTTGGTTATTCATGTTTGTTACCATAATCCAATGAGTTACACATGGAAAAACGTAATACATGAGTCGATATTTTGTTGTAAAATTATACCCCTGAAAATACCAGCATTTCTTTTGAAAAGCATTGAAATATATTGATTACTATTGATTCAAATTTCGATAATTCAAACTACTCATTTACCTGTGCATGTATTTAAAAAAAGTTATATGAAAATAGCATACGTTTTAACGTTACCTACGTTAAGTTTCTTTGAAAACCTGGAAACTTTACGTTGAAGTCTTGAAAAATCTGAAAAACTGAGGGAATTTTATGTAGCAATTTGATGGTATTTTTAGGAGATTTAGAATGAGTACTAGGGATAACACCAAGGTAGTTCAGATACAATTTCTAACTCTGACTAGAACTCCAAGTCAATTGTGTGAGTTCCGAAAAGAATTTTTATGAAGTTCTGTAGAGAATTACCTGACGATTATGAAGAGAATTCCAGGATTCGCGAAAAACACCATGATAATCGATTTTTGAGGTTACTGTTCTAAAGGAATTCTGAGAAACGTTTTAAGAGAATTCCGAAGATAATTTAAAGGACATCTCGAGAATAATTTCTACAGAATTCTAAGGACAATTCCCGCTAAATTTACTCAATGGCCGTTCTTAATCTGAACACTGTTTAGTTTGAACTCCGCTAATCTGCACGCCGTGCAAACTCAAAATTGCTCAAACGTCATCTAACACGGGGAATAGAGTAAAGTGACATAGAACGATGTGAAACGGAACGCAGAATCAAAATAAAACAGCAAATAGGGCTACCAGAAACTCGCTTTTCTGACGGTCGTAGGGTTACTAGAAGTTCAAATTAAAAATGAACCCCGTTAATATGCACGTAGTGCCGACTAACGGTACTACATGATAATTCTACACACAATTTTGTGAAAATTCTGAGGTGAATTGCATGCAAATTCTAAAGAGAATTCAAGTGAATTTTAAACTGAATTACGGACAAGAATCATATAAAATTTGATGGATGAATTCCGTGAATATTTTGGGAGTGTTTTGCAAAGAATTTCTGGACTGACTGACAAGACTCTCATGGAGGAAAATCTTGAGAACATTCCAATACTATTCTGTAAAGAGTTCTGAGTAAGGGGCAAGACAACTTAGATATACAGCCATTCCATAGCAAAACGATATAGTGGTTCTGAGAATGTCGTTAAAATTGGTAATTTTGATCCTTATCGCAATATGTTAGACCCGTATTTTCTTTATTTTGTAATAAGGGTGACCATGTTAGGGTGGTTAAAAAAATCACCCAACTTTTTAACCAAAGGGTCAAAGATCAAAATATCAAATGAAAGGTAATTAAAAATTCTTATTAGGAAAAACATAATGATATTAAAAAATGAGATTTTGTATTGATAAACATTGATTTTAATTGTTTTTCATGGTTTTCATGGTTTGTAAATAGAGGCCCCAATATGTTTTTACATTTTGCTTTAAAAATTTAGACAATTACTTGCATCACAAAATCAGCTATCCGGTTTTTTTTTCGTTTTTGAGTTATAATTTTTTGAAGTTATCAAGTTTTGGGTTTTCGCTCAATACTCCTATGCGACTAAACTACCATGTGTCGTGACCATATTACAGTCGCTATATGTAAATCGATGGAGACGCTAAATCCGATTAGCGTAACCATTCAATATTTTAATATTGCATTTAGGAATTATTTACATACAAGTTTAAATTCAAAACTAACGTTTCCATCAAATCGGGGGTAAGTAGTCAACAGTGATATTCAAAAAGTCGTGTGGTTGAGTATGGAAACAGTAATAAATTACGTCACACTTTTAAGAAAGAGTGGAGAGGTTTGGAAACCGTGACGAGGGAGAAGAGGGGGGGGGGTGTTGAATATGGGTCTTTTGTGTGATGTAATTAATTGACGTTCGATGTATAAAGAATACTTTTAACCCTTCTTACAAAAAACGGTATACACATCATTTGCATGCCTCACTGTTCTAAATAGTAAATAGTTCACTAAATAGTAAAAGTGTGGTATTTAACAAGCATTTTTTTATATATATCTTTATTATCCTTATTAAGGAGACTTCCAGCCCTGGGCTGGTTCGTCTTCGGCGACAAAAAATTTAATTTGCATAATTTTGATTGTCAAACCTTATGACTCTGCGATAATAATAAGTAAATTGAATTAAGATTGAATATGCGTTTTGTTGTTCAAATTAACTTGAAATTGATCACAACAAAATTTAGTCTGACGATTTTTGCTAAATTGTACAATAAAAAGTTAGTGTAGGGGAAATGGATCTAATGTTGTCCTATGGATCTAAGATTGGGCCCATTGCTTAAAATCGGCTATTTATTCATTTTATCTTTTTGGGAAGGTACTAATGGATATTTTTGGTCGCTATTGAAAATTTAGTCGATTGCTGATTTTATGGGGCATTTAGGCCAACATTACATCCAGTTCCCCTATTTCCTTAAACTACATCACGAGCAGTTCCACGCCAAATGATGAATCGTGAAAATTCAACCTTCTCTGATTTACATAAAACTTTCCATTGTTGTGTGTTATAAGCAATACACATGATACACATTTTTTCAAAAATTTGGTTGAAATTTTTCAATAAATTGTAACACGAAAACGTAATCTCTGATCGAAATGACGTCTGACACAAAATTATAAAAAACGTGAAGTATTTTTGGGAAAAATATTAATAATATTTTTTTCAATTAAAAATTAAAAAAAAAGTATTAAAACTCATATCTCATAAAGTATATTTTCAATTTTTATATGTTTTTATTAAAAAAAAGCTTATGAAAAAAGGAATTTTGGAAAAACTAAAATTATAGACGCTCCTAAAGTTTGCATTTTTTACGAGAGTTATTGAAAAAATAAATTTTAAATATTGAAGATAAACTTTTTGAAATATTTCAGTTTTTCAACTCTATTTTTGAAGAGTTGGTTGGAAAGGTTATCTAACATGAAGCTTTAGTGTGATAATTAATTAGCTAGAGAATGATCTTTAGGAGAGGGTAGGTAGATAGTTCCGTTAGAGTACGGCAGTATGAAAATTAAATAGAAGTTGAAAATGAGCGAAGGGCCATTAATGCGACAGTACAAAGTCAAACGCACACCTTTTGCCTAACGCGTACGATGTACGCGGAGATTTGAAGTATGTAAACTGTACTGTCGTGGCTGTGGAATAGTTCTAGCGACGTTTCATCACTACCTACACTACATACTTCAAATCTCCGAGCAAAAATTTTATTTTTGTTTTTGGCTAGGAACTGATCTTACGTGACGCTTGGCAAGCTTCACTTTCGAGGAAAATATAAAGAATCTTGAACACTCTTATGATCAAGATATTTTCGTTGATTCACTTTTCCTACTGTCTCACTGTTGACTACTTCCCCCTATTCTATTTAAGTTTTCAATAAATTTTGCCGAGATGTAAAACGTATTGTTAGAGCAAAACCCTCAGTAGTGACCATTTCCACTAGCTGCCAAATACGTAACACTCGCTGCCGGTGATGGAAAGCACAACGAAAAGAGTGAAGACTTTGATCAGAACGATGAGGAGAAGATCCGGTACGAGAGAAATTAGAAAACGTTGCTAACGCATTTCATATGTAGTAGGCGTTGCTCTGTGTGTGTAAAACAGTTTGGCGCATGCAACCAGGGATGCCAGTACTTTTATGAAAACATCTGGCACGTTTGCTGTTTTTACCAGATAGGAGAATTTCGGAAATGTGCCCTTTTCCGCACTTATTCAACCAACGGCGTAGCAAGGATTCGAAAAAGAGAGAGGTAAGCAAATTTTGTTTTGGAAATAAGTCATTGCTTTTACTACCCATTACAAGATTTCCTTGGGAAGAGTCCCCCTGCAGTTTACCTCAGATATGTCTTGAAATTCTGCTAGAATTATCTTGAAGTTCTTCCGTAAATTCTTCTCGAAATTTGATTGGAACTCCCCTCAGAAGTCACATTTGACACAATTTGTCTAGGGTCCTGGTAAATATTCTCTCTATTCTATTTAACAATCTTCATTATAAACATCAGAAATCGATTCCCTTTGCATTACTTCAGGAATTTCCTTGCAACTTTCTTCAGAATTCACCTGAAATCATCCTCTGAACTTTTCCCCAGGATCATTTAAAACTATCCTCAAGATTCAAATTAGAATTATTTTCTAAATGTTCTAGGAACTCTCGCCTGAGTTTGCTCGTAGCTTTTCACATAATTCCATTAATTTTTTTATGAATACTTAATCCTGAGAATCAGCTTGGAGTACTTCCAGAAATGACATAACATTTTCGTTCTGTGGATGCCCTTGGACATTCTTGGAATTATTTTTATTTATAGAATACCTGTGAAATTATCGTCAAAGTTTTTTTTTAATTATTGGATCTGTAATCCTCTCCACAATAGCCATGATTTTTTTTTCTCAAAATTACCTTAAAGCTCTACTCAGGTCTCTTCTTGGAATTCAGAAATCGTGTAGACTAATTGGCTTGCTTTTTGTGCTAGATACATTTTGCATTATTGCATTCCTGCATGCAACTGCTGCACCTTTAAAAGTTTGGCGTTTTTAACTTTTTAAAGCACATCCAATCAAAGTGTTTTGTTACTTAATACGTGAAGTTTACGATTTTCAGAGTTGGGAGGAATTGCTAAAAAATATCAACATGAAGCTTTTGTGGAATAATTTATTTGCTAGAGAAAGTTCTGAAGAGGATAGATTGATAGTTCTGCTGGAGTACAACAGTGTGGAAATTGAACAAAAGTTGAAGAATAAATTGAGCGAAGGGTCATTAATTAATACTAATCAAATGAGCACTCCTTTACCTAACTCACACTTTGATGGATGAGGGGATTTGAGGTAGGTCCTCAAACGTGCAAAAGAGTGCGCGTTTGACTTGCTCATACACTGTTTTTGTGGTTTTGAGCTATTTGAACGCGATTTTAAGGTATCTGCTGTGTTTTTCATGGCCATTTTGTAGTTTTTATATTTATTCAAATCACCTACACTGCCGTTAAAAATATTAAAAACTCCAAAATGATTTTTACATCGCCAAAATTAATGGTCTAATAAACACCAAAATTCAAATGGCCTCAATTTGAAAAAAAAAAACCTTTTAAAACGATGTACAACGCCAAACAACTAAAATGAAAACGCCAAATTGATCTTTAAAAACTAGAACGCAAAAAATATCTGAAACTAAAATCCTAAGAATACTAGGATTAATTCTGAAAACCCAAAAAAATTGTCCAAATACCTTCAACATAATCTTGAAATCTTACGAAAAACTGGGAATCAAAAACAAACGGTGAATAGCCGAGAATTTGATTGGAGCTTTCGAGTATATTTTAATGCCTCTTTTATTAATTTCTGCGACATTAAAAATTCGAAGTCCGATGTCTTGAATATTTAACTTAAAATCTTAAATATTTCTTCAAGCTCGGAATTCTGAAACGTTCCTTAATATGAGATACCAAGAATAAAATTTGAGAAAATCGAAAATTGTACAAGTCCAAGATCCACCAAGATTTTTTATTTTTTTCCTTGATTTGTATTCCATCAATATTTTTTCTGTACTGAGTTCCGGTGCTACTGACGCCAGGGAGGCAGCTCCCGCACCTCGACCCAGCTATCGACCCATCAACTCATGGACCGGAGACCATCAGCATTACTTCCCTTCGTGATCCGAGATTTTATGCCTCAGAAAATCCCGATTGAACCCAAGCCCTTTGGAATCAGAGGCAATCATGCTTACCACTACACCACCGGCGCCGCTTGAGATTTTCTTAAATGATTCCAGTGAAAATCGTTAACAGTTCCTAAGTTAAAGTACATAACTCTGGATAGGAGCTTACCATCCATTACTGTCATTGGTCGAAAGGTACAGTAGCAGCACCTCCCCTACCCGTGTCCCCTCGAGATCGTCAAGTCGACGATGACAGGAGTACATACCGTGTAGAGATAACAATAGCTGCAATTTTCAAACCTACGACTGGATGCCTTCCTTCAGATAACATCTTGAGTGCGGTACAATCGATAGAACTGTTTCAAACACATCGTCGGTACATGAGCGAGTCGGTGATCATCCCCTCACCTTCCCTCTCCAACAGGGGAGTTTGGTAAAGAGAGATGATCAAACCGATTTGTACCTTCATAAAAAAAAAGTTGTCCTTGCTCGCTTTCTACTCTCTATATACAATTTTCACACTGCCGCACTCTAACGGAACTATCAACTCTATACTTTCATCTCCTAATCATCTATCGTATAAAAATTGCCGCTTTAATCTGTTATTTGAAATTAGCATCTTCAACTATGTAAATCGTTGACTTCACGCAGAAGTAATACAAAACAAATAGTTAACGAACAGTTCCTAAGCCCCAGACAGGCAATTTTTTGTTAATGTTTGCCATCGTTAAAAGTTTTTCGATGTCCGAAATTTTGACTATTTTTGTTAATTTAAAACATTGAAAACATTTTTTGTCATGTCCCATAATCTAGAAAATTTATCAATGTCTGGGATATTGAATTTGCTTAGGGCGTGGCGTATAGTGTATTTTTACGAGTTTGAGATGTCGTAGATCTCATACATCTCATTGTTACACTTTTCAAAAATTTCTGGCTCCATAATCTTGACCCATCAACAGTCAGGTTCTTCAAATTTGTTACCAATCAAAGTAACATCACCTTGAAAAAAAAAATCATTAGAAACCTTTTGATATGCCCTCTTTGAATTTAGAGAGTATTCTTTCAAAATTCCCAGACTGTTTTGCAGTTTTGTGAAATCTCTGGTAGAAAGTCACGCCAAAACCACGCTTGACAAAGTGGTCAATTCTCAGGAAACTCTCCTTAAACTTCCTTCGGAAGTTCCTTAAAATTCTCTTTAAACTGGCATACGATTCTGCAAAGATTTTTTTTTTCAAATTTATTTTCTGGTTAAGTTTAGGTTTAAGTTAGAATTCTCTTGAGTAAATGTCGGACTAACATTCCTTTCCCATACCCATCAGTTGCAAGGACGTGGCCAGGACTGTTGTAGTCTGTTGGAAGAAAACACATCCTTTATCTAAGAGGTAATGATTAATCCCAAATTACTACCTAACATTATCGGATGGAGGTGGGTCTCCTGGCAGATTAGAGCTCGTACCACCTACGCATTTATGCAACTCGATCTATGCTATGGTGTGCTAAGTTTAGGTTTAAGTTAGAATTAAGTTGATTGATTGATTATCTTCTAAGAGATTGTCAGCCGTAGATCGTTATGGGCATCATCCCATCATTGAACTAGTCCCATCCCATCATTATAACTTGTTCCAATGTACATTTGAGCTGAAGATAGCAAGTTGTTATGTTGAGATATTTTTGAGCTACACGTTTTATTTTTATTTTCTGGAATTTTTAATGATAATTTACTGCATTCTAACAAAAGTTGTTCTCGTAGTTTTGACCTCAAATGTTCCATATTTTATGCCGTATCAAGAATAAAATTATCTATCCAACTACATGCGATATTGACGTTTGAAGACTACATGGTTTTTGGGTTAAATTATATATAATTTTAATTTATACTCAAATGAGTTGTTCGGCAAAAATACGCCTTAACTTAATTTAAATACGCCTCAAAATTTTCCCAACAACTCTTCTCAAGATCACTTTTTCGTAACACTTGAAACCAAAACGTTGGCATTGAAAAACTGTTTTTAGGGACACCATAACTTATAGCAGAAAAGCAGCTCTAGTAGCGCTTCAATAGAAATTGTTTCTGTAGCAAAGTTGATTGAAATATGTTTCTCTACATCTTAGCTGCAGATTGAAACTACCTATTACTTCAAACAAAAAAGTTATATTTATGATATAAGAAAAAAATAGGATCACCCTAATCATCATTTTCACGAAAAGGAGGCCCATTTCAATAAAATAACCTTATAAAATGAATACCATGAATGTTTTTTTCCCTGCTAAATTGCCGTGCATTGAAGCGACTACCCTAATAAAATTATCGTAAATAATAGTTATTCAATAATAGATAGTTCATCCATATATTCGTACT
This sequence comes from Ochlerotatus camptorhynchus, assembly GCF_037179485.1. Classification (NCBI taxonomy): domain Eukaryota; kingdom Metazoa; phylum Arthropoda; class Insecta; order Diptera; family Culicidae; genus Ochlerotatus; species Ochlerotatus camptorhynchus. The sequence continues at coordinate 1,094,200 of NW_027040862.1, read as the reverse complement.
TTGACGCGAAGCGCTGTGGATTATGAGATGCTCGATGACCCTGGAGGGATCGATTTTGCTTACTGAGCAGAAAATCATGGATTTAACCCCAAGCTCTTCCACAGCACAATAAATCGCCACCATCATTTGTATGTTTGATATTGAACATTAACCTCCGTAGTCCTGTATTGTCGCGAAGCGTTATGGTTCTAAGATGCTCGATGACCCTGGTGGGATCGTTTTTGCTTACTGAGCAGAAAATCATGGGTTTAATCCCAAGCTCTCCGTCATGACTCTTAAAATTCATGATCACTAAACAAAATGAATATGTTCTTTCGATAGCCGGCTATCGAGAGATTAAATAAACAACAAATAAACAATACATCCTTTTGGTTGCATCGCCAACTTGAGGTGAATCCTAACCGAATACCCTACCCAACCCTCCAACTCCGTAGCACTTATGAGGGTGTCGCTAAGTCGGTGGCCGCTCGTTAAGTAAGTACTACATCAATATTTCCTTCCCTATCCCTAGTTATGGTAAAGATGGGCGTGGCCGGGAATAGCGACAGTCATGCTTCTGTTACTCTTGTTTAGAATGGAACTAATGATTACTGCCCAGCATTATTCCTAGTCTAACTGAGAATTTCAGAAGAGACGTGAGTGTCGCTAGTATCCAATCTACGAAGTATATCATAACAACGCTAACGCGCTAACACTAACGCTAACAACTACCGTAATAAAAATACCATACACTAACGATAATTTTTGGTTGAACTATTCCACAAATTTGTTTGGATGATACCCCGAACACGTCGTTGAGAAAATTCATCATAACATTTTAATTAGGGTGGGGCTTTACGCGATAACGACGTTCTGTTTGATAGACGTTTCGGGCAGCCATTTCGGCGAACCGTTTCCTCCATGAAAACCCACCGTGCGCACATTTCCCATTACGCCCCAAGAGATTCACAATATTAGTCAACAAATTTAAATTTATACAAAGACTGCGACTGCAAAATACCGCCCCGTGTTGAACTTGAGCGCGAATGCCGAATGTCCTCATCAAATGTGACAGCGAGCGAGGCGTTGTTTACGTTTTGCAGTTTAAACAGTTTTGCAATCCGAGCGATTCACGAGACATCAAAAGTGAAAAAAAAAACACAATCTGAGGGAATCGGGAAGAGACATACAGATAAACAGCAGGAATTTTAATGAGCCATCATCGGCGGCCGGTACAAACTATTTTTTTTTTTCGAGTTTCGCTCTCGGTATCAAGTCGTGTGACCAACAATTGCACCATACAAACACACACATATCAACACAGTGAGTGCATTGGTGGCCTCGCCTCAGGGATGACGTTTCGACGTTTTGTCTGATAAACACAACATGAACACCCACCCGTTTGGTAATCCGCGATTAACGGCTCGGAAACAAGAGAAGAAAGCGAATCGACCTTTGCAAGAAAGCATGTGATACCAGTCAGTAGCTTGCGGTAGAGCACAATCGTGTTTCGAATGTTTTTTTTTTTTTACTTAGAGCTTGTCCTTTTGTTCATTCTATTCTACTTTTTCCTCTGTACGCGGTAGATTGTATTAATGCTTGACCAAAAACAGAATAGTGGTTGTTGTTTTTTTTTTCGTTTGTGTCATGAATTCAAAAGAAACCGTCATCATCAGTAGTAGTAGCGGCAGCCGCACCCGCAGTAGCAGTAATACTAATTAACAGTGTTGTGTGCAGTGCACCTGCTCTAAATATATAACCGATGCGAGATAAGAAGAAGAAGAAGAAGCACGAGACGAGTTAGCGCTCAGCTGCTATATTCAACAACTTCAACAAATACATCAACCAGGAGAAGACAAATCAGTACATGAGCTATGAAATTCTTTCTAGGAATCTCAGGATGGAACGACAGCAGTCCAAAGATCGACGCCGGCTTTCCAGATAAGGTGAGTCCAATTTTGAGGTCGTTGGATTTAAGGTGTATGTTTTTTTTTTATCTTGGGTATATCTTGATAAACACACGGCTAATAATAGAGGGGAGTTTTATTTCGGACGAATTTGCGGAAGTTTTGTGGGAAAATTTTGGGTTTCGCTGACCGTTTTTTGAATTGATTTACGGCTGACAGGTCTACAAACACATGGCAACACGGGTCACACAACTTTCGTGGACTTGTAACAAAAATGTCGCTGCACTGTGGGATGATGCGGTTATATAGTAGCTCAGATGACTAATAGATGCTGTTGCTAAAAAAAAAAGTTGTTTTGCTCAAATGCTCAAATATTGCAAAGTCCGTAATTCTAGATTGTCAACTACCTACAAAATATTGAAAAGTATTGAAAAAATTTAATTTTTAATTAGATTTTAGTTTATTTTTAGATGGGGTCAACATTATTTATTCGACTAGTCTTGGAGTTCCCAAAAATTTGATAATAGTTTGCTACTCCCGCTCTGACCAGTTCCCCGGGGGCATTCGAAACATATCTGGATGTGGCCATTTTTTTCTTCCAAAGTACAATGGGTCATATAGGGGAAATGTTGGCTTCGGCAATACCTTAACCTATTATCGTCAGGAGCACTCAAATTTGGCCAATAGATGCTCTCAAACACAATGTATCCACATACCAACATTGAGCTCTCAAGGACGTTGTTTACCCCCTGACGATAAAAGGTTAAGGTATTGCCGAAGCCAACATGTCCGCTTTTAAAATTTCACGGCAAAATTAAAACAGGTTTTTTTGTTTAATCAATCGGCATTTTTCTACTACTCAATTAATTCGAAATCTATTCTGGGGCAATTTTGAATTTAAGTGTTTTTTAACATGGTGTTCATATCATATGTACGATGCTTGCAAAAAAAGCGTTTTTTAATCAGTTGAAGGTAGACCCAAACTGCAGGGTGGACACGTTAAAAAATTTAACCAAAAGTTGTTGTTCGACGATTTGGTAAACTTGCAGTGTCTTAAGTTTTCAATTTTTTAAAAGTTTTAATTTTTCATGTGTTTATTTTTTTGATAAAATATAAATATTAAACATGGACATTTTGAAAGATTTGAGTTTTAATATTATTTCTTAAATTTTTACTCAAAATTACAATAAAATATATCGATTATTTTTTCCTTAAAAGAGAACTATGAAATCCGGGAAATGACTGGGAATTAGACCTGTGCGCCGATCAAAATATTCTCGGCGGTGGCGTGATATGTTATTTTCTGCCGGCGGCGGCGGCGTGGTGGCGTGGGTCGGCGTGAGTTTATTTTTAATGATTTAGAAAAAAAAATATATTTTCCGAACCATTCGCACATGGACAAAAAGTTCAGATTGCTCAAAATCGCTAAAACGTAAGTCACTCATAGTTTGAGTAAATTTTCCGACTTTTCCCGAGAAAAACTTCTGATGATGATGTTGGTCCCACCTCTTACCCCTACAAAGTTTTGAGCTGGACGATTAATCTTTAAGATAATGAAATATGACATTTCATCCAGGTTTGTTCAAACTGGTTACAGTTACAGATATAAGTTCCCTCTAGAGTTGCTTCTCAGCGATATCAATGTGGAATAGCTTAGACGTCCACCTCTTAGTTAGCCTTTTTGTCTACCTAGAATATTCATAAGTATTACAAGCGATCAAGAGCTAATAAAAAATCAACAAAGCATCCTATTACACTAGCAACCCCGCAATCTGATGCTATCATATGACATTTGCCAGAAAACTTACTACTAACTCAAGGCATCTTCCAGATCACCTTTTCGTGGTACGATACGGGATGTAAGATCTACCACCGGTTGCTAGTCTAGAGTACTTCATACTACAAGGTTTTTTCAGCAATCAAAGGAACACAGCTTAGTCTTTATTACTTTTTATGCCTTGTTGATAGTGATAAGTCCTCGGGTTTGCCTGGACCGACGATGATCTTGAAACAAGGAAAAAATGAGTTAGTCTTCATCTATGTGATTCCTAATCTTCTATTCGTTGATCCCTAGTTTGAAGTGGTTAAGACTAGGGTTCTGACGCATGGTCAGGTCATTATCGGTGCCGTTCCTTAATTTGTTGCTAAGGAATCAAATTTTGACTGAAAAAGGGGTGCGCCTTTGAAGGGTGTTCCAACAATCCAAAGGGTATAGCCGATTCCTTGCGATGAAGGCAAGAATGACGCCATCATTTCTCAATAGTGATAGAGTAATACGACATGCACTAAACTAAGGACAACAGACCAAATTACTGGTCGCAGTGGTGTTACGTCTCAACAGAGAAAAAAAAGGCAGATTTTAAATTCAGTCGCTAAACTCAAACCTTAGTAGATTATTTTTTTAAATCTACTACTATTAAATCAAATTTTAAAATCCATCATCACCATCGTGACGAACAAAAATAATTTTTGCAGTGCTACAATAATTATTAAAAAGTCATTATGACAGCTATTCATACAAAATAATCCATTAGAGATAACTTCGTCAAGATACATAATTTGTCAATTCATAAAAAAAAAATCACTGGATAACTGTTCAAACGGCAGTTTTAACGTGTGAAATGCAGTGTCTTTTAAATTCGGTAAGTGTTGTTGAACGTTTAATATATCTAGGCGTCGAATTGGAAACATTTATTCCAACAGCGTCGCGTGCCTCATTTGTTTACCTGTGCACCAAGCTTTGTTCTTTATAGTGTACCATCACTATATTAATCACTACCTAACGTAACATTTGAAGAACCTATCATCTTGATTAAACAAAACTTGTGTGGCCCTTTTCGCGCTAACCGAAGTAGGAGGAATTGCAAAACTTAACTTATTCCAGCTGAACATTGCATTAGGTCCTAAGTAATATTGATCGATTCTCTTAACCATTTATTGTTGTGTTTGTCGTTTTAGATGCTAGATAAAAGCTTCTTTTATCGATCTGTGTGCTGAAAATACTTGGGAATGTATTTACATGGCCGTGGAGATACAAAGAGAAAGTCGACGGAGAGAATCTATCAATGTTACTTAGGACCTAATGCAATGTTCAGCTTGAATTCTAGTTTTTATCAAAAGGTTAAGTCTTTCGACTGAAGTGTAATAAAGAATATCTGTCAAACACTTCCGAAAACATTTTTTGATACAAAACAATGTAGTGGTATTCTAATAAGTTCAAATGCTACAAATGTTCACTGTTACTACTCGAAACGACACGCACTATCCCAGTTCACTTGTATGCAACTGGTGAACTCATATCAAGAGTAAATTATCCCTGCATGAAATTTCACTCATTACTTGTTCATTCGCTCACTAGGCGCGTAAGTTTTCTCATTTGAGGTGGCATCAAATTTGATCCGTGGGATTGAGTATAATCTCCCTGTAGGATTACTTGTCGTCGGAAATTTAATAATAAGAAAAACACTTTAAGTTAAAGATTGGAGTGAGCTAGGCAAATGTGGGATACTTGGGAGGAAAAGAGATAGTATCTCTGATCGAATCGGAAGGTAATCGGAGATCGCCCTTTGATCAGATCGTTTTTTCGGTTTCCGGAACGAAGGCCAAGAATTGTTTTAGCGGCCTTTCTGAGGAATCCCAAGTTCTTTCTCGTCCACTTTAATCCAACCCGTGGAAGAGGCAGGACTGTGAAGTAAAAAATCTAGAGAAAATTCATAGTCCCCTGGGTAGCGAACTTGAATTAATCAACTCTTTATTCATCAGAACAACACTATCAGCATGAACCAGGGGAAGCTCATAAGTTTTGACAGACGCACCGGCGCAACTATCGGTAATTGAGGGATTCACAACTGACAAGAGAGTGAGAGCGGGTTTTTACGCTCTCTTTCTCCATTACTCTCTTTGTCTGCAATCAGATATCCAAGTGCACAGCGAGAAATGCACACTTTGGGCACCCATACATTACAAATGTTCTTCTAATTTAAACTCACACATTCAAACCGGTCTGCAAGTATGATAACGTCCAAAGCGTACCAGACTGCTGTTTCCGTTTTGCTCCCGTTTGACGCGTAGCTGCTGAAAGCTTCAATTACAACCAGTGGTGCAAACCGCCATGTATTGTGGAAAATTTGTGGTATGTTTCAAGAGGTGATAGAAGGTCTGCTTGGCTTACATCAGGCATTTGGCCATTCACAAACTTGCCACCCGCCTCCCAAAAAAGCTCGCTTTTAGGTGCACTATTTAACGAGTTTTGTCATGGTAGTGATATTGACATGGTAAGAAATCAATGCATTAGGGATTAAGCAGACCATTCCAACTGAATTTAACCCTTTTTGAAGCAAACCAAGGTCGAAGATTTAATTGAACCACACTATAAAATAGTGTATTCATGGTCACTTGTGGTCTGGAGTAAAGAAGTACAGCTATAATGTGACCATAAAATCTATAAAAATCTAAACGCATTTTTTTAATTGTTTACACCTGTGTCGTGCACAGGTTGCACATGTGGACGCGACGCCACTGATTTATTCCTTAAATATATAATGAATTTTGTGAAGCACAGGTCAAGAAATGTAGTGTTCTAATTTCGGCCGCGTTTCTAGTATTATATCTATGAAAGTCACTTCCTCTTTCAATTCGATCACACAAATATCGAGGCAGCAATCCGTTAACTACTTTAAAAATGAACACCATAGTCAAATATACAATTCTTTGCTTCACCGACAACGATTGTAAGGCGTCTAGCATCAAAGTTGAGGAAGTGAATCTATTACATCGATCTCGATATTTGTGTTGCATTGGCCAGAAATAAAATGGAAGGGCAAAAGCCTAGATGAGGAGAGATGATTGATTTGTATAGCTGTATTTTACTGGCAATAGTTAAATCGTTTTTCAGGCGACATAGAATTCCATACTTCTTGGCAAATTTTCTTGATGACATTGTGAATGTGAGAGTTGAACTTAAGTGTGTCATCAATAATCACGCCAAGATATTTAATCTCCCGAACGCGATCAATAGTCTCATCATCAATTACAACAGAGACGTTCTCATTTAATCGATTCCCCGAAATTGCCATAAATTTAGTTTTACTTGTAATTCAATTTCAACTGCTTATACTTCAACCATCTACTTAGAGAACGCAAATCTTCATTCAAGTGTACTTAAAACGGCATCATCTAAATCCTTAGCTGTAATGAATAACACAGTATCATCTGCAAAAAGATTAATGTCGCAAAATCGTAAAACACGTCGCAAGTCATTAATATACATAATAAATAACAGGGGCCCTAATACACTTCCCTGGGGCACTCCAAGGTTATTCCCGACGGGACTGGAAACAGAATTATTAAAAACAGTCCGTTGAGTTCTGACATATATCTTTCAAACCATTTATATGCAGTACTCGTAATTCCAAAACGCTTGATTGATCTTAACAATAAGGGCCTAGAAATTGTTTCAAAAGTGCGTTTAAGATAAAAAAAAAAAAAAAAACAGGAACAATCGTATATTTACACTCCAAGTTATTTTTCCACTTCGCTAATACCAAATTCAACGCGGTTTCACAAGAATGACCTTCCCGATATCCCGATTGTTCTGGTATCAACAAACTATTACTATTTAAATACTCCAACAGCTGGCGTTTTAACAACAAGCTCTAAAATTTTCTCTAATGTGTGCAACATGTTGATGGGACGAAACTCTTCGGCTTTAATCGTTCCAGCAACTTTTTGAATAGGGACCACTGAGGATTCCTTCCAAATTTGTGGCACATGTCCAGTTTGTAATGATTCATTAATGGCCACAGTTCGCCAGCCTCGTAGTCTGCGAAGGGTCCGCAGGTCACCTTCTACTTGGTCGATCCACCTTGCCCGCTGCGCGCCTCTTCTTCTTATTCCTGTTGGGTTGCTTTCTAGAACCATTTTCACTGGGTCGTCGTGCGGCATTCTTACGACGTGCCCAGCCCACCGTAGTCGCCCAATTTTTGCAATGTGAACGATGGATGGTTCTCCCAGCAGCTGGTGCAATTCGTGGTTCATTCGCCTCCTCCACGTTCCGTCATCCATCTGCACTCCACCGTAGATGGTACGCAACATCTTCCGTTCGAAAACACCAAGGGCGCGTTGGTCCTCCACGAGCATAGTCCAGGTCTCGTGGCCGTAAAGGACCACCGGTCTAATCAGCGTCTTGTAGACAGTTAACTTCGTGCGGCGGCGAATTTTATTCGACCGGAGCGTCCTCCGGAGTCCAAAGTAGGCACGATTCCCTGCCATAATGCGTCTTTGAATTTCTCTGCTGGTATCATTTTGGGCGGTCACCAGTGAGCCCAAATACACGAACTCATCGACCACCTCGATTTCGTCACCGTCAATCTGAACTCGGGGTAGGAGGCTAACATTGTCTTCTCTAGAACCTCTTCCTTTCATGTATTTTGTCTTTGATGCGTTGATGGCAAGTCCAATCCGTCTAGCTTCAGCCTTCAGTCTGATGTACGTTTCCGCCACCATCTCAAAGTTCCGTGCCATAACGTCAATGTCATCGGCGAAGCCAAGGAGCTGGATGGACTTCCTGAATATCGTGCCACTCGTGTCTATCCCAGCTCTTCTGATCACACATTCTAACGCGATGTTCAACAGCAGACACGAAAGTCCATCACCCTGCCGTAACCCCCTTCGAGATTCAAAGGGACTCGAGAGTGTCCCCGATACTCGAACAACGCACATCACTCGATCCATCGTCGCCTTGACCAATCGCGTCAGTTTATCCATACCATTCAAATAACCTAAGGAGATCAAAAATTGGACGTAAAATGAGAGAGCTTTGAACAAAACACATTTACATGTTCACCATCCGGAAGAACATTGCCGCATGTACAACTTTGACGATGACAGCTACTTCCTGACCTTAAGCTATAGCATATACACATATTTTACATGCACACTAGCGCCGCATACCGAAAATATTCTGAACTATTTACTGTTCACCAGCAAAAAAGCTTTGATCTCATTAACAACTTTGCCGAAGACAGTAATTTTCTAGCTGTTCGGGATCTCGAGCTGTAGCATATATGAGGATTGCACGTGTATACTAGCACAGCGCAGTGAGAAAATTCTGAACTACTGTTCACCAGCCAACTTGCCGAGGACAGTAACTTTCTATTTGGACAGGATCTCGAGATATTTTGTACGTGAAAATTTCTTTTTTTTACTAGTGCCGCCTAGTGAGAAAATTCTGAAACATTGTGCATCAAAAATAGGCTTTAACCTCCTGAACAACTTTGTTCAAGACAGTAACTTTCTATCTGGTCAGGATCTCGAGAACAATATTTCCTCCAGCACTTCAATTTTACTAATTCATCGTTGTTATTTATATTATCTAATACATTAATCATAAATGTCGCATGATCGGTTGTTTTCAAATCAGTATCCGTAACTTAACAAATGGAATCAAAATTGGAATAAACGTGGTCAATTAAAGTTCTACTGTGCCTTAGTTCTCTCTACATCACTGAACTTCTCTTCCCTGAAGTTGTCAGACCTTCTAAAAAGTCTCTTCAGTTTTAAAGGGTGATACGGTCAAAATTTGGTCAAGGGAAAACGCGTGTAAATCGGTGAAATCGTTTATTTAAAAAATCAAATTAAATTTCTTTTTCAAGTTCAATTAGTATAAAATTCAGGAAAAATATTCAGTTAGGCTTCCGCTTTTCCAAATCCGAATTGCCGGGCCTTACGCTTGACCCCTGCCATCAGATTTTGTACAGCCACCTTGTCCACCTTCTTCGCCGCAGAAAGCCAGTTTGCCTTGAACTGCTGCTCGCCCTTAGCAGTTTTTTTGGTCTTCTTTAGGTTCCGCTTGACAATAACCCAGTATTTCTCAATTGGGCGGAGCTCTGGCGTGTTGGGAGGGTTCTTGTCCTTGGGAACCACCTGCACGTTGTTGGCGGCGTACCACTCCATGGCCTTTTTACCGTAATGGCAAGATGCCAAATCCGGCCAAAACAGTACGGAACAACCGTGTTTCTTCAGGAAAGGCAGCAGACGTTTATTCAAACACTCTTTCACGTAAATTTCTTGGTTGACAGTCCCGGAAGCTATGAAAATGCTGCTTTTCAAGCCACAGGTACAGATGGCTTGCCAAACCAGATATTCCTTTGCGAACTTTGACAGTTTCATGTGCTTGAAAACATCTGCTACCTTTCCCCTTCCTTTTGTCGTATAAAACTCCTGTCCCGGAAGCTGCTTGTAGTCGGCTTTGACGTAGGTTTCGTCGTCCATTACCACGCAGTCAAACTTCGTCAGCATCGTCGTGTACAGCCTCCGGGATCGCGCTTTGGCCGTCGTATTTTGTTTATCATCGCGATTTGGAGTCACTACCTTCTTGTAAGTCGATAGTCCGGCTCGTTTTTTGGCTCGATGCACGGTTGTAGACGATACACCCAGCTTATTTGCGGCATCTCGGAGAGAGAGGTTAGGGTTTCGCTTGAAACTACCGGCAACTCTCTTTGTCGTCTCAGCGGCTTCCGGTTTTCGATTTCCCCCCGATCCAGACTTCCTGGCTGTCGACAAACGTTCCCCAAACACTTTAATTACATTTGTAACGGTTGATTTGGCAACTTTTAGCGATTTTGCCAACTTTGCGTGCGAGTAGCTCGGATTTTCGCGATGCGCGAGCAAAATTTTGATACGCTGCTCTTCTTGCTTGGACGGCATTTTGACAACTGAACAGTGAATTCCAAAATCAAAATAGGAGCAACATTCTACACACACACACCTTCAAAATGAGGGGTGTTCAGGTTTTTTAAATGCAAAATTGAAAGAAATACGTCAAGTTGATATTGACCAAATTTTGACCGTATCACCCTTTACTGAAGCAAATGGATCCGCCTTGAAGCTCTTTAAGCTCCCCTAAAGTTTCCAAAATATTCCAGAATTATGAAACTTCCTTGAAATGATCAGCATATCAAAGTTCCAACATTTTTTGTGAAGTTAATAAGAACTTCCCTGAAGTTCTCACTAATTTCCTGGTGATGATCTGGAATTGACCTAAAGATCTCTAAGCCGTTCGCTGGGCTTCCATGAACTTCTTGGAATGCGTGGGGAATTTCCGAATTTTTTCTTAAGTTCTCTAATCTTCCCAGAAGTTTTATGGACTATACTTTAATTTTCCGCACCTCTTGGACGTTCCTGATATTCTCCTGAAATTAATTGAACTGCCCCATAGTACTAGAAATCCATCTGAGGTTCTCGGAACTTCTCTGAAGTTCTAATTTTAGGCATTGAATATTCACTACCGCAGTTGTTATCATCCTACTTCAACCATCACTCACGTGTACCTTATTTGGGGTTAACTGAAACCGCTAAGAAGTTTGTGTTATGAAAACGCGTTACTTCATCCATATCTCGCCATGTCTATACATTGACGGTGAAGGTCACTTTTGATTGCTTTCCGTTCTCTGCACGATACGCAATTCTAGACACCCACCAGCAGAATACAATGATGTAGGGGCTCGCTCATTGATGCGTATATATGAGCGTCAACATTTCATCACCTCCAATGCGGATTATGATGTACACGACCAGATACACAGTTCGAAAAAGTAGTGTGAATGTCTTTTAAGTCTAAAGTTTTTGAGATGAGTCGTGAGTCAGTTTACGTGAAAATAAATACAAGTTTAGATTTTTTTTCTGTGTAGATATGACTCCAGGTGCTGAAATCGCCGAACAATATTTATCCACCCAGTGAAGGCAGCTGCTTGCCACGACAATGTTTGGAATTTGTTTTCATATGGGCAAGCGTTATTTGTGCAAAAATTCTCCGAAATTACACGAATGCTACAGCTGGGGAAGTCGAAACGAAGCGTTTTTGTACGAAAAAGTCGTTTCATCTTGGTGGCATAATGCGGCCCCTGAATTGGACTATCAATTTGTCCTATTCCAACTAGCAATTCCGACCCAAGTCCGGCAAAGGGTCAACTACCACGCATTCCGCAAGTTGGGCAATAAATGTTCCTTCCAGCCCAGTCTATCCACGATGTCGGCACAAAAGTGGCACCAAGTCGTTGCCGAAGGAATTCCGCCTGGGCATCCGCTTACCCCGCGTACCTAACAGCTTTCACTTTTACCGTTTAGGCCGAAAAGTACTGCAGGGAAAAACTGAATAAATAACGAACCGATTTCGCCATGGCGAAAAGCTTTCTAACAGTTGCAGCCACACTCGTTTGATCATATACATATGTATTGAAGCGAGTGTGAGGTGGCTTTCTGGTTGACCGACTGGGAGTCGGCATAATAAAACATTAAGAAGGATAATAGAACTAAACGATTACGATTGCCCATCGGCTGTGTGTGTGTTTGTATGTGTGAGTGTACCTAACTGCTCCATAGAGAGTGGCCTTATTGTGGAGAAATTGAATAGCGGGGGTTGTGTTGTAACGTGGAAGGACACTCCTCCGGTTCTGCCGCCTGTGCTTGGTTGGAAGAATCATTGACCCAGCGCACCGCCGCAGTTGTCAACAAACCTCCCCCCCCCCCAACCGGACTGATTGCTGGTGTTGCTTCACTATCAAGGTCCCTGATAGCATTGCGATTGCAGTAACTCAGTAACTTAGGTGATTTTTTTTTCTGATTTTCAATTCTGATAGATTGTCGGCAAGATTGCAGTGACATTTTCCCGTCGTGATTGGATAATTCCCGTCGGAGAGATAGCAATCGTTGTCTGGCGTCTGCGGTGGTTGCATACCCTCGGGGGTTGGATGGTAGTTTTAGCGTAATTAATTTCAGTGCTGTTGAAGGATAAAAGGGCTTCAACAATGCACGGGACGACAAGTGTCGGAGGCGATGAATAATAGATTTTCAATGCACTTAAAGTGGAGGGCAGTCCTTTTCATAAAGTCTTCATATCGAATCGCGATGAATAATGAATCTATTCTGTACACAATTTGGTATCAGCTTGTCCAATCGATACATGACTCATTTGTTAGTAGCGAATAATACGCATGTCGGTTGGACACGAATCCAGATAACGGTTTGGAGAGTTTGTTGATCTGGAGTTGTTTACGATTGTGTTTGTAAAATTCTGAGCTGAACCTGTTTTCAAATCAAAACTCACTGTACTTAATTTATTTAGGGTGCCAACAACGAGCCTACAGTAAATTTTTCTTCATTTATCGTCAACAGTCGCTCGCCAGCTGGCAGAATAAATGGAGGTGTCAAAGTATTCTTGATTCAAAGGGTTGTAGGTGGGTCGAGACTTCATTCGTGTGATGTCTCGCCTGATGTCCAATATTCTTTAAACGCTCACTTGTTCCGTGTTGGGCTGCGGGACAGCAATCTCTGTGAATGTGGACAAGGTCACCAGGACGCAGATCACATCATTTGGTCTTGTGCTGACAGGACTAGTAGCAGGTTACTTTTTTCACCAAAAAGTCACTATTTCCTAAAATTTCAGTCACAATATTGAGAGCAGATGTGGTATATGTTGGACTGGTAAACGGCTGGACCATTGATACTTCGAGTATAAAATAGACCCCACTAGCGGTCCTTAGCCTCTTGTCCAGTAACTCCTATCCTATCCGTGCCGGCTGGGGTACGAGTAACCATAGGGAAGATCGGGTAACCAACCTCGGTGGGACCTTGGTCGTATGCTGGCTGACAGGGAAGGGGGGGACTCCCCTCTCCGGAGAGTGCAGTCTTCGAGCATCTGTTCACCATGAAGGTGCGGCTCAAAACGGCGTCTGTTCTCCATGTTAGGAGCGGCTGATCAACGTCCTGGTGCCAGCATGGGACTCTAAACAGTACTGTGCACGATGGTTCCCCGGCGAGACAATGAGGGTTGGTGCAGGCCCTACAAGCTAGCCGTAAAAAAAAACAAAAATACAGGCAGCAAGCAATGTAAATACGGACCGGAACAATCGGCATAGACCCAAGCAACGGATACGGACTAACGATTGGAAACTCGGAACATGGAACTGCAAGTCTCTCAATTTCTTGGGAAGTACCCGCATTCTTTCCGATTTATTGAGGGTCCGCAAGTTCGACATCGTAGCGCTGCAGGAGGTTTGCTGAAAGGGATCGTCGGTACATACGTATAGGGATGGTTATACCATCTACCAGAGCTGCGGCAATACACATGAGCTGGGTACAGCTTTCATCGTGATGGGCGGAATGCAGAAGCGCGTGATTGGGTGGTGGCCAATCGATAGCAGAATGTGCAAGTTGAGGATCAAAGGCCGTTTCTTCAATGTCAGCATAATCAACGTGCACAGCCCTCACTTAGCAAGTGACGATGACGAAAAAGACGCTTTATACGCGCAGCTGGAACGGGAATACGACAGCTGCCCAAGCCATGACGTCAAAATCGTCATCGGAGATCTTAACGCTCAGGTCGGCCAGGAGGAGGAATTCAGACCGGTTATAGGGAAGTTCAGCGCTCACCAGCTAACGAACGCCAACGGCCTTAGACTCATAGATTTCGCCGCCTCTAAGAACATGGCCATACGTACTTCCTACTTCCAGCATAGCCTCCCATATCGGTACACCTGGAGATCACCGCAGCAGACAGAATCGCAAATCGACCACGTTTTGATCGACGGAAGGCACTTCTCGGACATTATCGACGTCAGGACCTATCGCGGTGCAAATATCGATTCGGAGCACTACCTTCTAATGGTCAAGGTGCGCCAACAATTTTCCGTTGCCAACAAAATTCGGTACCGACGCCCGCCGCTGGAGCGACTGAAGCTGGCCGAAGTCGCAACTGAGTACGTGCAATGCCTCGACGCAGCGTTGCCGGATGAGGGAGAGCTCACCAAAGCCCCTCTTGAGGACTGCTGGAGCAACGTGAAAGCAGCCATTAATAGAGCTGCTGAAGACGCCGTTGGGTTCGTGGAGCGGAATCGACGGAACGATTGGTTCGACGAAGAGTGTCAGACGGTTTTGGACGAGAAGAACGCAGCGCGGGCGGTGATGCTGCAGCAAAGAACCCGTCATAATGTGGAGCGATATAAACAGAAGCGAATACAGCAAACCCATCTTTTCCGGGATAAGAAGCGCCGCCTGGAAGAGCTGGAGTGCGAAGAAATGGAGCAGCTGTATCGTTCTCAAGAAACATGCAAGTTCTACAAGAAATTCAACGCATCCCGCCAAGGCTTTGTGCCGCGAGCCGAAATGTGTCGGGATAAGGAAGGGGGTATCTTAACGGACGAACGTGAGGTGATTGAAAGGTGGAAGCAGTACTACGATGAACATCTGAACGGCACAGAGGCGGAGGACCAAGGTGGCAGGAGGGATGGCTTCGTCGGTACAGCGGATGAGGGGGACATGCCAGCTCCCACGATAGGTGAAGTTAAGGGTGATATCCGACAGCTTAAGAACAACAAAGCAGCTGGGAAAGATGGTATCGGAGCGGAAATTATCAAACTGGGCCCGGGTAAGTTGGCCACTTGTCTGCACCGACTGATAGTCAGGATCTGGGATACAGAACAGCTACCGGAGGAGTGGAAAGAGGGATTAATATGTCCAGTATAGCCTGTTCCAGAAAGTATAAGCACTCCTTATTTTAACGGTCACTTTGAATTTAATGAAATATTTCAACATGTTTTGGCTGCGTCCTTTTGTTTGCTCATGACATAGCAATGACATAGCATCAAAAAAGTGCTCAGTTTTGTGTTTCCTGTCAAAATGCGTGGTCTTACTCCGGAACAACGAAAAAGTATCGTGCACAAATGGTGCACTGTGAGCGAACTTTCCTTGAGAAAATTGGCCAAGGAAGAGGGTGTAAGCGTCGGAGCGGTACGAACTGCGATTAAAAAATATAGAGAACAGTGTACGTTTTAAGATGCGCCGAAAAGTGGCCGGAAATCCGGTCCTGTAAGTCCGGATATCGATAAAAAGATCAGGGATGCCTACAAACGAAAACCAGCGACTTCCGTTCGGGATGTTGCGAAAAAACTAGGGACCTCATCGAGTAACGTCATGCGTGCCAAAAAAAGACTTAGACTAAAAACATACCGGAAGCAGAAAAACCCAAAAGGAACCCAAAACAGGCCGCGTCCGTGAAACCACTAGCCTGCAAACTCTACGATTCGTTATTGTGTCGAAATTCTGGGTGTATAATAATGGACGACGAAACTTACGTGAAACTAGATTACAAAACGCTTCTTGGACCACAATTCTATACTGTAAGCGAAGGCAAGGACATCCCCGAAACGGAGAAGGCAATTTTTACCGAAAAATTCGGTAA
This sequence comes from Ochlerotatus camptorhynchus, assembly GCF_037179485.1. Taxonomy (NCBI): domain Eukaryota; kingdom Metazoa; phylum Arthropoda; class Insecta; order Diptera; family Culicidae; genus Ochlerotatus; species Ochlerotatus camptorhynchus. Next base: position 1,078,078 of record NW_027040862.1, on the reverse strand, counting down.
GAAGGTTATGGTTTGGCAGGCAATATGCGAGTGTGGTAAAACATCTAGTCCGTACATCACAACGGAGACGATGAACACTCAGAAATACGTTAAGGAATGTCTCCAGAAGCGATTATTGCCGATGATCAGGCAGCACGAAGGTCAAGTAGTATTTTGGCCTGATTTGGCGTCATGTCATTACGCAAAGGACAGAATGGTACAAAAGTCAAAATGTATGTTTCGTGCCGAAAGACATGAATCCGCCGAATTGCCCGGAGGCACGGCCAATCGAGACTTTTTGGGCTTTAACCAAAGCAAAGCTTCGAAAATTAATAAAACCAGCGGACGACATCCAAAAATTCAAAAAAGATTAGCCAAAAGTGGTCAAAATGGTGGGAAGTACCACTGTGCAGAAGCTAATGGGTCATGTTCGAGGAAAAGTTAGGAGTCTTGGCTATGATTAAATATGTTGATTTAACGAGAGTAAAATATCATTTGAAATACAAATACAAATATGATTTGCCAAATAAAATTATTAAAACTTAAAAAAACATGAATTTTTTGTTATTTTGAAAGTGTGCTTATACTTTCTGGAACAGTCTATATATAAAAAAGGCGACAAACTTGTGAGACCTATCGAGTGATCACTATTCTTAACGAAGCCTACAAAGTGCTTTCCCAGATCATCTTTCGCCGTTTATCGCCGCTAGCAAGCAGATTTGTGGGAAGTTATCAAGCCGGTTTTGTGGATGGGCGATCGACAACGGACCAAATCCGTACGTTGTTGCAGATCCTCCAAAAGAGTCGTGAATATCAAGTCCCTACGCACCACCTATTCATCGATTTCAAGGTCGCTTATGATACTATTGACCGTGAAGAGCTATGGCAGATTATAGACAAGAACGGTTTTCCCGGGAAGCTGACCAGACTGATCAGGGCTACGATGGATGGTGTACAGTGCTGCGTGAAGATATCGGGTGCGTTATCGGACTCGTTTGAAACTCGCAAAGGACTTCGTCAAGGCGATGGTCTTTCCTGCCTCCTGTTCAACATTGCGCTAGGTGTTATGAAACGTGCGGGCTTTAACATGCGGGCACGATCTTCAATAAGTCCAGCCAGTTCATTTGCTTCGCTGACTACGTGGACATTGTCCGAAGAACGTTTACCAGGCTGAAACGTGAAGCAGAGAAGGTTGGATTAAAGGTGAATACGTCGAAGAAAAAGTATCTGTTAGCTGGAGGAACCGAGCAAGATAGGGCTCGCATAGGCAGAAGCGTGACGGAGATGAGTTCGAGGTGGTGGATGAATTAGTGTACCTCGGATCATTGGTGACGTCGGATAACAACTGCAGCAGAGAAATTCGTCGACGTATTATTGCCGGAAGTCGTGCTTACTACGGACTCCACAAGACCCTGAGGTCGGGTAAACTTCATCTTCGTACTAAATGTACCATGTACAAGACGCTGATAAGACCGATAGTTCTCTACGGGAACGAGAAGTGGACGATGCTCGAGGAGGACCTGCAAGCACTGGGTGTTTTCGAACGACGAGTGCTTAGGACCATTTTTGGCGGGTTATGCGAGAACGGTGTATGGCGAACCCTCTATCCAGAAAGTTGCGAAAGCTGGACGGGTACGATGGGCGGGACACGTTTTAAGAATGCCGGACAACAAGCCAGAAGAAGAAGAGGAGCACAGCGAGCAAGGTGGTTAGACCAAGTGGAGCAGGATCTTGGAAGTGTGGGACGGTCAAGAAATTGGAGACAAGTAGCCACGGACCGAGTGAATTGGCGTAATATTGTGATGCAGGTGCAATCCTGAGGGATGTCGGACCAGGATAAGTAAGTAAGTGGTAAATGTACATTTTTACTGCAGGGATGTCACCACTAGAATTGTATGGGAGAAACTAATGTCACGACATATTTTCTCAAATCATTTTCATGACATTTGCTACCTCTGATTGAAAGTGAATAATTAGCTTCTTAAAAATCACACCAAATCACAACTTTTTTTTAAATAATGCGTTTATTTTTCCAGGCTCCAGGAAAATGTGCGTCTCTTAATAGCTGTTATACCTAATTACGTCTGACAACATTTAACCTTCAAGTAAATTCTGCGTCTGCTCGATCAAGCTGTGTACAACAAAAATCAATCCCTTGAGCGCATTGGAGCGCTTTTGAGTAAATGCCAGATTGATTAAGAGTTAAGCTGGGCTTAGACAAGGCAAGTCATTGATCAACTCAGTTGAATTCAATTGGCTTGGTTCATTTTTTTCAATTCAACTCAGTTAAATAGCGGCGCCGGTAGTGTAGTGGTAAGCGTGATTACCTCTCACCCCAGCAGGCCTGGGTTCAATCCCAGTCGGCGCCGCCGGGATGTTCTGAGGCATAGCATCTCTGATCACGCCTTCCTTCGGAAGGGAAGTAAAGCCGTTGGTCCCCGGTTCATGAGTTGATGGGTCGATAGGTAGTGTCCAGGTGTGGGAGCTGCCTTCCTGGCGTCGGTAGCATTGGTGCTCAGCACGGAAAACAAGATCAACGGAAAACAAACCAAAGGAAAAAAAAAAAAAAAAAAAAAAAAACTCAGTTAAATGGCATAGTTTACACGTTCAAGTCAGTTGATGAAGTTGAGTTGAGTTGATCAATTGACTTGCCTTGTCTAAACCCAGTTTTAAGAGAAGATAATGATTTTTTTTCTGAATACTTCTAGTTCTTGTTCTTAACAGCTTGACTAGCTCAGAGAACTAACTGAATGAGAATTTAGGATAATGGTCTTGCTTGGGAGTTTTTTTTTGTTTATTGCTTGGAGTAGCACTTTTATGATTGAATAATGATTCAAATATACCTAGACAAGCATTGCTTTGACAGCATAGAGTGGCTGTATTTAGTATTCTAGGTCTTCGTGGAAAACCTGGTTAGCTCGTAAAATTAGCTTCACAGTAAAGTTTTAGAATGGTAATTTTGCTGCTATTGCAATTTAGGTGGAATTAACTTAAATAATTTTGGAGATGAAAGCGTTATTTTTACTATTTCCCATCGGAGGAGTCCGCCCGCAAATTAATCTTTTGGTTAAGCATATGATCCGGTATAATTTTCTAACGGAGCTGGTTCTCAAAATGTGCTATAGGTAAAACAAATATAATGGGATTAAAAACAAGTGTTTCACATGTGAAATGCAGAGTGACCAGTGCACCGGGAAAACTGGAAAGGTTGGAATTTGAAGTCACCGGGAAAATCCCACGAATTTAGGTGACAAATCTGGAAAAATATACCTCGTCCTCTCTTCGAAAACAATATGATTTCAAGACCCTTGGACTGGTCTAGATTTTCAGGATAACTACAGTCTCTTCGAAGAACTATTAAGAGAATTTTAGATTTTTTTTTCCAAAACAAATTTGAGCAGATTTTAGAATGAATTCTAGAGATAACACCCAAGGTTGCAAAGACTCATTTCAGCTAAAATAATGTTTTTCGGAATAATAAAACCAAAAGATGGTATGTTTTACTTGTAACTTACAAGAAGAGGTTACAAAGTATGCGTTGGAAACATAAAACCTGTAAATTTTGCTTTCTATGAGTCACAATCAGCGATTTGCTGATCGCCGAGTGAGTGAGTGAGTGAGTGAGTGAGTTTGTGAAAAATCGCTGATTGTGACTCTCATGAAGTGAAATAAACAGGTTTAATATGTCAAACACATTCTTTGCAACCTCTTCTTGTATCATACCAATTCAAAATTTGATCATGGCATCTAATTATTTCATAATTTAGAAAAACATTGTTTTAGCTGAAATGAGTCTTTGCAACCTTGATAACACCAAGATATTTCAGAGAATATTTTCTAGGGAGCTTAGGGAAACCTCTAGTAGCGTTTTTACTGGATCTCCCAAGAGTGAAGAGGATTCCACGATTCTTGAAAAATACCAAGGAACGTGAATTTTGAGCAATTCCAAAATCTATAATGCGAAGATCTATAAGGATAGTCCGCGTATAATTCCAAGCGCATTTCGAAAGGAATTTCTATAGACTGTTAATGAGAATTCTATGCAATTTTCAGAAGAATTTAGATGAGAACTCCAAGATAATTCTGAACAAAATTTGAAGACAATTCTCGGCGGGAGAATTTCGTCTGCCGGTGTTGACAGGGAAGGGGGATTATAAGTTTTGCTCGCAAAACTTAAAGGCCATTTTCAATTGATGGTCTGAGGTGAATTCTACGGAGAATTTCATGCAAATATAAAAAAAAAATAGCTCCGGTGAATTCTTAGAAAGAGTTTAAAATTCGAAGAAAGGATGAATTTTAAGAATTTTTTGAAGTGTTCAACAGAGAATTTTTGTACTGTTATAAAAAAAGTAGAAGGGTCTGTGCCTAGGGACACGAACGGAAGCTTGACGTAGGACCGCTAGTGGACGGAACAAATGTGTTGAGCATTTTGTTCTTTCAATTGATCGATTATCTATTATCTTAACTCTTTCCGTTTTTGAATTGGTGGCCTAAAAAGGGTCAGTTTTTTTCAAATGGTGGCCCTGAGAAGGACAGTTTGTTGTTGTTTCCTGGTGTCCATCGAAAGGGATGTTGGAGTTGGAGGGTACGGAGCGAATAGGTACTAAACAATGTCAATAGCTTGCAAAGATTGCACATGTACAGCGCAGAATCGTATTGCGACATTGCACTGAATATTTACTTTCTCAATTTTGTTTTGCTATTCAGCTTTCAAATTAATGCACGATAGCCGGTGAACTCCGTTTGCCACGACCAGTCACTTGTTGCTAGTTGGGTTGTGGAAGAGTGGACTAGCCACCACCTTCCTACTACTGCTATTACTGACCACCACGCCGTCCGAAGCGAAAATGAGCTGTTGCCATACAGCAGCGCTGTTTTATATCTTTTCAGGTTAAAGCAGAATGATGTGCAACTAAGTGGAACTCGATTATGAGGACTGGGTTTGGGAAGAACGTTTAACAGTGATAAAATTATCACTTTTTATTTGTACATTGGACAATGCTTGACATTACCACTTTTTCAATAGCTTCTCGTTAAGAATCATCAGTTGGAAGCATTGCTGTAGATGCGTGGAAATATTTATGATCGATTGGTGATAAAATTATTGAAATTGGTCCAGGAGCAGCTGAGTTATTAATGTTCAAAATCTTTCATAATTTTGTTTCATGTTCCATTTTCGGTTTTCACAAAGTGTACCCCCAGTATAGAAATGAAAGACGTAGTCCTACGTCAAAAATCAAGGGATTTTCAGAGAGAATTTCAAATTTATTTTAGAAGAATTCTGGAAAGATCTCTGCGAAAGGAAATTAATCTCAAGGAAAGGCTTGAGGTCAATCAAGTAAAAGCCTGTAAAGTTTTGAGCGAAATTTTCATACACAAATGGTGAACACTTCGAACCTGTCGCAGATCCAAATTCAAGTTCCAGCAAAGGTGCTGATGCCTTAGAAATGTCCCATTTAACCTTAGGCTTCATCGCATTAAGTTTTGTGCTTAATTTCCAAAATTCCGGCAGTATGAATGTATGGCCCTAGGGTAGAATACGGATCCTTCCCGTTTTGGCAACACGAGATTTCTGTCTTTTTTTGCATTCTATAAAATGTACGGAACCCTTTTTTTAATTTGAAATTCTACTGGACCACTCTTCATGGGTTAGAGGTCCGGTGGTATTTCATGAAAAAATGCCCATAAAGCACTAATATATTCTGAGGAAAGTTATAACTGAGGGGTTGTGTTGCACTGCACCTGGATTTTTTTTTTTGAAAATTACTGGAAAATCAGGGAATATCAGGGAATTTCGTTGAGTCGACACCCTGAAAACTAACGTTAGCAAAGCGGGGGCCGATTACTCGCTGCTATCTCGAGGTTAGAGGTAACAAATTGTAACTAACGGATGGCAGGGTAGGGATTTAGAACACAAGGTTTGAAGAGCAATGTGCTCTTGATCGCGAACTAAGCGACACTCTGATGAAAAAGACAAACATGGGGGTACACCGATGGGCAGCTAACAACTTGGGAGAGCATTAGATGACACTAACTACTAAATCCTCACATCCATCTGTTTTAAAATCACATAAATTAAATTCAAATAGTCGAAATCTCGGCTAGCCAAGACATCTCTAACGGGTATCGCGGGTTGTTATCCTCGGGCCCTGAGGGATGTGGATAACGCAGATCTGACAACACGGTGCTCGATATCGTGATAAATTGCTGCCTGAGATCCCAATTCGATAGAAGTGCGAGTCTAACGAACAGTGATTGGACATAAGCCTTGACATAACGAGTATAAAGTAACCCTTTGAACCATGGTTTGTTCGACACCTGTGCGAGAATAGAATGTAACCATCTTCCCAAATCATCATCATTCGATTTTTGTTGCCAACTGATGAGGACTTGCTGACGAGCAATGGAGAAAAATTCGTTGAAGGCTATTTGTCGCTCAAAAATATCGCCTTCCATAGCTCCCACGCCCACGTCTGTCGGTTGGGATGACCCCATCGAAGAAGCACAATTCGAGTTGTGAATACAATGGCTGAAGGTCCTTCCTGAAGTGGCGAAAGTAGAAATCCCGCGGTGCTACAGGACGACTACAGTTGCTGGAGACACCAACGAAGTACAGATGCACACCTTCGTCGACGCTAGTGAGAAGGGCTTCGCCGCAGTGGACTCACCATCGAAACAGCGCTGGTTGGATCAAAGACTCGTGTTGCACCAATCAAATTTCTGTCCATCCCCCCTTCGGAGCTTCAAGCTAGTGTAATCGGAGTCAGGTCGGCGAACAGCATAGAGCAGTCCCTGTCTATCAAGGTGAACAGGCGCTTCTTTTGGACCGATGCAAGTGATGTCATCAGCTGGCTCAAATATGATCATCGTAGGTATAGTCAGTTTGTCGCTTTCCGAGTGAGTGAGATTCTAGAAGCTTCGGAGGTCAGCGAATGGCAATGACGTCATCGATGATGGAACTAAGTGGAAACGGGCGCCAGACATGAGTAGAAGTAGTCGATGGTTTTACGGGCCGGAATTTCTCAAGACCCCTGAGGGAGAATGGCCTATGGAACTACACATCGATAGCACTAGCACGGAAGAACTGCGTCCACATTTACTCGTTCATGTCAAACTACTCTAAATGGACTCCACTTGTACGTCGGACTGCATACGTGTTTCGATTCATCAGAAACGTGAGTACAACCAAACCAGAAAAAGAACCGCTGGACCACTGACGAATTCAGAGCTGGCCATGGCTGAAAACTATCTGTTCCTGTTTGCTCAATGTAGTGCTTGCGCAGATGAGATAGCGATGCTTTCGGATATACGAGCGTCCAAACACTCCACGAAGACTATACCCAGAAGCAGTCCAATATATCACCTTTGTCCGTTCTTAGATGAGCATGATGTACTCCGCGTTCGTGGCAGGACCAGCGCTGGTCCATTTGTTCAGCAGGATACGGTGAATCCCATCATCCTTCCACGAGATAATCAGATTGCACATCTCATCATATCACAGCAAGTATCATCATCAGAACCACAACACAGTGATCAACGAATTGCGGCAGCGATACAGCATTCCTCGTCTAAAGGCTGCCTACAACAGTATTCGTCGATGCTGTCAGCAATGCAAGCACGACCGTGCTCAACCACAACCACCGGTCATGAGTGACTTGCCACTGCCTCGTCTGGCTGCCTACGCTCGTCCGTTTACTTATGTAGGGTTGGACTACTTTGGTCCATTTATGATCATCCTTGGACGCGTTGGGTACTTCTCGCCACTTGTCTTACCACTCGCGCCATCCACTTGCAAATCGTTCACACCAAGACTTCCGATTCATGTATTATGGCACTAAGAAACGTCATGGCTAGGAGAGGCGTACCAGCAGTTATATATAGTGACAGAGGTACAGACTTCCAGGGGGCAAGTAAAGAACTCGAAGAAGCTATGGCGAATTTAGTTCGAAAGCGGCTTGCAGCGGAGTTCACCTCCTCACATACTTCCTGGAAGTTCATTCCTCCCGCATCACCACAGCGTGGGTGGAGCGTGGGAGCGACTCGTACGAACCGTCAAACAAAACCTTGGGAAGCTGAAAGCCAACAGAACGCTATCCCATGAAGTCCTCGAAAACATGCTACTGGAGGTTGAGAATATTGTCAACTCTCGCCCATTAACCAGTATTCCTCTCGACGATGACCAGTCACTAGTGCGACGACAGCTCAGAAGTACTCAAGAATTGCTGGGAACTTTCTCAAACCTTGGCCAATCAATTCTGGAAACAGTGGCTCCGAAACTATCTTCCTTCCATCACTCGTAGGACGAAATGGTTTACGGAGGTGAAGCCCATCAGAGTCAATGACATCGCTGTAGTCGTAGACACGAAACTTCCCCGGAACACTTGGCCTAAAGGTCGAGTTATCGGGATCAAGCAGGGATCGGACGGACAGGTGCGAAGCGCTACTGTGCAGACTTTCGGTGGTATATACGAGCGCCCAGCCGTGAAGATCGCCGGGCTCGACGTAGGTGTTGGAAGTGTTGGTTGCGCTACGTCGAAAAGCCCGTCGGACCCGATGCACATACATCCCACGTCAACAGCGACCCGGACGAATATGAACCTAGTGAAGAAACAACAAAAACAAACGTCAAGGGAACAATAGACGTAAAGGATAAAAGGTGGACTGAGTGAAAAATTACCAGACGTGACGAACGGCGTGCTAAAACTTTTCACTCAGTGCTTTAAGTTTAGATCGTATTTCAGGCAGGAAATACGAGGAATGCTTCATTGAGCATGGTTTTTGTAGTTTATAGGAGGCGCTATGAAATTGATTAAATACACCAAATCTGTGAAAAAACATTGGACAGACCTCAGTAAGCAAAAACGGTCACCAATAGGCCACCGAGACCCCCCCCCCCAAACATTGCAATTTTTAACGTGATTTTAAAGCGTATTACAAGTGCAAATCATTGGCTACAAGACCTTCTTTAAACCAACATTGTTGCTTGGGCCATACATCACTACACACCACTGTGACCGACGGTCGTTTAAGCCCACGTTAGGAGTCATCCACGTTTTCGGACCCAGATCGAGCATACATCTGTTCACACCATTCCGAGCAAATTTTATCTGGATCAACCTGGAATTCGCAAGCAACAAAAAAAAACAAAGTTTTATAAAAAATTCCAACGATCTTTGATGTTGCTCTTCACAAAAAAAAGAACACTTTGCACATTAAAGCCTACAATATTTATACCTAGCGCCATAAAAAGTATAAAGTGTAATAGAATCTCTACTTTTCAAGCTCCGTAACTGGCGAGCATGCCGTTTTCTAATGTACCTTCTCTCCACAAGGAGGAGGAATAAAAAGTAATCCCTTCCAAGGGTGTGAATGGGGTTGCGTAACGACAGCTGCAGCCGGACGCTTTTTTTATGCGCTCATACCATTATTATGCTTTCGCGTTCGTTGCGCTATACACTGGAAGAAAAGTTGTTGCGAAATTTGCATGACAATGCACAGTGGTCCAGAATGCAGATTTAGGTGGAATGATATGTTTTGAGCCTGAAATTGAAACTTTAGACTTAAAGTCTCTTGTACAAAGTTGTTGCTTATATTTAGGCCCTCATTTTTATGACAATGAATTCTAGGGTGGTTCCTATTATGATTAAAATCAAAAAATTAACTTTTTTGTTTGAATAAATTAAGGTATACATTCTTTGGCAAAGTTATAGCTGAGCTAATTTCAAGCAACTTTGTTGGAAACAACTTTTTTGTATCTCTTAAATTGGCCAATTTAGAGCTACTTTCTTAAATTGAGTTAGGCTGGCTCTAAAAAAAAAACAGTTGTTTTGCTCTAGTGTTCTTATTTCGAATTTCTCAGCAAAGGTGTCTTCAAATAACTTTTAGATCTTAAAAAGGCGCAAATTTTTGCTGCACAAAGCTTGTCAATATCTTTCACCGATCAAGAGCTATTGACGTTTTTAAACTAAAAATATGCACTTTTCAAATGTTAATATCTCTGGTTGGGGCAACTTTGCCCAAGAATGTATACCTTAATTTATTCAAAAAAAAAAAGGTAAATTTTTGATTTTAATTATAATAGGAACCTCCCTAGAATTCATTGTCATAAAAATGCGGGCCTAACTATAAGCAACAACTTTGTAGAAGAGACTTTTAGTCTAAAGTTTCAATTTCAGGCTCAAAACATATCATTCTACCTAAATCTGCATTCTGGACCACTGTGCAATGTGTGTTAAAAATGTGCGAATGAGAAACAAAAGAAAATGTGCAATATTTTTGGTGAGCCGTGCTTTAAATGCAAGCACACACGTTTGGACACGCGTGTCAGCACTCTATTCAGCACTTCGATCTCTATGCTAAGAATTTCAGTGAAATGAACTTCCCGCTAAACTTTTTCCTCAGTGTCAACCATTTTACAATGCAACAAACATTTGAGTTTATGTTCAAGAAGGACTTTTGTTTGGATTTTCTTTCTTTTTTTATGCGGCTTGCATTGCCATTCCCATCATGACACCGTCCACATCCTTTCACATCCTTTCTCTCTATCTCTCCCCATTTGCATACAGTTATTTCCTTCCCTACCTAAGCTGGGGTTTGCTGTTGTTGTTGTTGTTGTTTGTTGAGAGTGTGGATACTGTTAAAGCAGTACAAAAATCAAAGAAGCAAAGTTTACCTTTGACTTTATTGCTCTCAGATGCGCAGATTCCTTCCTTTAAAATAAAAAAATCATTCAAAAGTTGCGCCATCGGGAGATGGGAAGTCACGCGTTACGTGACTGGCGATAATTACTCTCCACCTCAGAATGTGGTATGAAAAATGAGCACACACTGCCGTAATTCAGTGGGGAAAAGAGAGCCTGACTGGCAGTCATTAGGAGCTATTTGCATTTAATGACACGTGAACTTGCACCGTGGCAATAAAAATGGGAAAACTATGGGAAAGGTGCCCAGCACCCATCAAGCCCAGCAGGGAGGAGGAAGGGTTGATTTACGAGTAGGTGTATGGGGTAGGTGAATTGTACGTCGTGTGTTTACTCTCGTTTTAGTTCTAGGAAACGAACCGGGACAAAATGGGCGCAGGGTTGACTTTTCATGCTTTCCAACAATCATGTGTGTTGGTTGTTCTGCAACAGTAGTTATTGGGACAAAGAATTATAATCAGCTGGGATGGTTCGATAAGCTTGACCACAAAAGTTATCGCAATTGTGTTAATTGTCTGAACTGGACGGTGGATATTTTAAGATCGTTGCTTTTCTCAGGCTTTGTTGGGAATGACAATCCAATAGTGGTCAGAGATTGCAAGGCAAACTCTCGAGCCATTTACCGAGAATCCTCAGGGCATTTAATTTTTCGGGAAAACTTAGTTAGTTTAGCTTTCTTTATTAACGAGACTTTCAGCCTTGGCAGCCCAGTTCGTCTCGTAAAAAAAAAACACGGGAAAACTCGGAATTCTCAGGGAATTTTGAAATTCTCATATCTTCCATCAATAAATTAAAAAATAAAATAGAATAGAATATATTAAAGTACTCCAAGGAACATTCTCCAGAATTTCAGAACATTTTAAAGTATTACCAACTATATCTTCTTCATAGTTGAAGATGCTAATTTCAAATAACAGACTGTAGTGGTAATTTTTATACGATAGATGGAGTAGATGAAAGCATAGAGTTGATAGTTCCGTTAGAGTACGGCAGTGTGAAGATTGTATATAGATATTAGACAAGCGAGCTAGGACAACTTTTAAGGAAGGTACAAATCGGTTTTTTCATCTCTCTTTACCAAACTCCCCCTTTGGAGAGGGATGGTGAGAGGTGTCCCCCCCCCTCCGCCACTACTGGCAAAAAGAGATGAAGACCGACCCGCTCATGTACCAACTGTGTGTTTGAAACAGTTCTACCGATTTTTTACCGCACTTCAGTTGTTATTTGAAGGAAGGCATCCAGTCGTAGGTTTGGAAATTGCAACTATTGTTCTCCAAAGGGGGAGTTTGGTAAAGAGAGATGAAAAAACCGATTTGTACCTTCCTTAAAAGTTGTCCTAGCTCGCTTGTCTAATATCTATATACAATCTTCACACTGCCGTACTCTAACGGAACTATCAACTCTATGCTTTCATCTACTCCATCTATCGTATAAAAAATACCACTACAGTCTGTTATTTGAAATTAGCATCTTCAACTATGTAAATCGTTGACTTCACGTAGAAGTAATACTAAAAACATATAGTCAAAGTATATCTTCTTCGTTATTTATTTTTACTCTTTGAACATAATAATTCTAGAGTGGAATTATCTTCAGAAGCAACATATAGTGCATTCTGAAACTTGAACTGTTGTTTTAGGATTCTAAATCATGGATAATTTCTACAGATTTAAAACTTAGAAAAGGGGGCAAGACAGCTTTTGATCATGAGTAAAATCACAGTAAATTTTGGAGTAACTTTGAGCAGGGGTTGAAACTGTTGACGTTTTTTACTACACTCGCTTCGTTGTCGTGCACGCCAGTCTGTTTGTATTCGTACTCTCATGCTCTACCGTCGTCTCTCTTACACAACTCAAATGGTAGAACAACATTCGAGCAAAAAGAAAATTATCAAATAACTATCATATAACATGTGTGATTTCGTTCTAATTCCTCAATTTGGCTTAAATCAAACCATTTCTGATCATAAATTTTATTACTAGGACATCGTTTCTTGCTTTTATCAGAATTCACACAAGCACAACATCAGCATCTCTGACTAAAATACTTACATTCGTGACGGTCTTCGGCGACAGTGTCGTATGACAGAGCCTGTCATATGACATTTTAGTTTGGTTCTGTAATTTGATAGCTTGTTTTGAAAGTGTAGGAAGCAAAGGCAGACTGACTCTGAGTAACTGTGAGCAACTCAGAGTAACTCGTGTTGATCAACATCCAATACACATAGCAATCTGATTTTTGAGTAGAAATCTGTTATATTTTTCAACAGTAATTTCATAAGCAACAAGCAACTGAAAACTGTTGCTTACGTTCTTCTGGATGTGATACTTGTGGTGCTGTTGAGGAATTTGCTGGATTATGTAATTCTGTCCAGGATATCGGTGTTACAGAATGTATGGATGGTTACGATGATTCAAGACAACCGCCAGGTCTGAGTCAACGGATACCGTCACCGAGTTGTACTGTTTTAAGATTGTGGCGTGTGGTACCGTTTGTTTCTGCTTCTCTGAGTATTTAGCAGAGGTGGGTGGAACACTTTGCTCAATTCCCATGAGTCCACCAAGAAGGATCTGCAGCTGACGAAAATGACATTGCCAGGAACTGAGCTGACAGGAAAAGTTTAGCACTGTGCTCTTCTAGGGTTCTCCGGAATTCCTATTGGAATACACTGCGTTTTAGCTCAAGAGCGGATAGTGTCCATACGCCAACATCATTGGCTCATAAACTGCAATTCATCGCAACAATTGGAATTGGACTTCCTTCTAATTCTTCATAAATTATGTGAAAGAAATGAGACACCAGAAGTAGTATCCAAAAGCACAAGGAACGTCGCCACGAAGCTCATATCCCAGGAGGAACAGAAGTGTCATGATGTCTGTTTCGATTTTCATTAAAGGTTTGTATTTGTTGAAAAAACCGAGACTACTTTGAGTAGTTTTGAGTAATTATGAGTTGCTCAAATTCACTCGCAGCGAAACTATTTGCTCTGAGTACGGCTGACTTGCCCCTTGCCTGAAGCTTGGAAAAAATTTCAGAAATCTGGAACGAAAATACACTCAGGTCTTTTTTTACACGGGGATACGTACTGTGTAAAAAAAACCTACGAGATTTTGATTTTTCGCATGCTTAAATGTTTTTAAAAAATCGGATTTTGATGCCATTTGTAATTAAAGCATGATATGCAGGGCTGCTAGCAGGTCACTTTTTAGTGACTTGGTCACTATTTTCAAGTCAGTCACTAAAAAGTCACTTTTTTCACCTAAAAGTCACTATAGTCACTATTTATTAAAATTTAGTCACTAAAGTCACTTTTTTACGACTAATAATGTCAAGAGTAAATAATTTTCCTTTAAAAAAATCACATTAAGTAAAAGCTCGATTTGCTAAAAAAAAATTGTTAAAAAGTTTCTTTCAAAATCAGCGTGTAAAGTCCGACAAGGAAGAGTTGCGAACAGACCAGAACTGTTCAATTGGTGCTGATGGAATCACTAATATTTTTATTTTTTTTTCATCTCCGTTGTTAAGACATTCAGGTTCGTTCTCTTCAATTTTTTTTTCCAGACCGAATTATAAAATTTCTAAGTTTTTCTTTTACTTTGTGATCTTGAAATAGTAAAAGAAAATTTAATCGCAAATTTTCTGAGGTTTCAATAAAAAAAAATCTTTATTTCGTGATTCCAAGTCTTAGATACACTCAGGTCTTTTTTTACACGGGGGATACGGTCCGTGTAAAAAAAAACCGTGTAAAAAAAAACCTACGAGATTTTGATTTTTCGCATGCTTAAAAGTTTTTAAAAAATCGGATTTTGATGCCATTTGTAATTAAAGCATGATATGGTCCATATAGACATATTTTAAAAATTTCTGTATTTACACCAAAAATTGTGATTTTTTTTTAAGTATGCCATTCGATTACAAATAGCTTGAAACGGATAATGTGATTGGAATCAAGTCGATAGGTTGTATCGTTGTCGAGAAATCGTTAAAAACGTACCGTGTAAATCGTGGAAAACCGTGTAAAAAAGACTTCAGTGTATTTCAGAAATTGGTCTAGGAAAATTTACTGATTTAAATTTTTCAAGGACTGTGAACTTACATTCCCTATATTCAAAATATGAAAATTATTCCGGGCCGCACAAGTTTCTTAACTTGTTTGTCTTAGAGATTTCGATATCCGGAATCTTTCAATTTTTTTTTCGATTTCCAGGTGTTAAGTTCGAGACGCATGCAAACTTTTTTACACAGCAAATAAATCCGACTCATATAAAAGTCCCGTTCACTAAAATTCGCATTATATGAGCAAATATCACTGATATTTGAATGCCATTCATATATGAGTGAAAATTACGCATCTTTGAGTAAAAAATTACTCATTTCTGTGACTTACGTTTTTGCGAATTTAAGCGAACTTGACTCAAATATGAGTCAGATTAATTTGCCGTGTGTATTCACGATCTCTCCATCTTGGAATGAATAATAATGAGATTTTTTCTTGGACCGCTATCTAGAAAAGTTGTGTAGCTCCTAGAGCTATACAAATCTGAAATCTGAGGTGTTTCAAAAGTTTCTATATCCGAGGTCTTAAAAATTTATTGTCTAAAAATTGTCAACATTTGCCTTGTTATTATTATTTGATTACCTAATAAGGCATAAGGATGATGCAAATAATATTTTCATTTTACGTCCGACATCACTCAAATAGGACGAGTACAAGTAACATTGCAAGCTTTATAGGGGTTTTATAGCATTCTACAAGTCTGATTCATGGTCTACAGAACCCTCATAAACCCAAAATTGTTACTTGGGTCATTCGATGATAAATTCAAAAATCAATAATAATAAAAAATTTGTGTATAAAGCGTAGAGTGGAAAATAATTTTAAAAACAGCTGAATTTTCAAATTTTGGGTGACATAAAACAAAAATCAAATTAGCATTAGTCATAATCATGGTGACCAGCAAATCCCAATTTGTAATTTCCCGGTTGATTTGAGCCAGGGAAATTTCTGATAACTAAATTATAACCCATTTAGCTTAGTGATCTCTTTGGTTCAATCGCATATATGCTTAATTTAAATGTGTATTTCACAACAGGGAGATACTATTTTTTTTTAAATCGTGAGCTTCTTATCAAGAAGTCATTAAGATATTTCGATGTTTTAACTATATTGAAAAAAGTTCGCTCAAAACTCTTTACATTCTATTTAGAATTAGTCTGAATATTCCTTTTAATTTACATGCAATTATCCTCAGAATTATTACACAATTTTGCTCATAACTATCTTGGAGCTCTCCACTAAACTCGAAAATTCGCTTAGAATTCGCCTCAGAATACCCTTGAAATTCTTTTCGATATGCTCTTGGAATTAAACTAGTAATTCTCATAAAACTCATATCATAATTCCTTTGGAATTGTTCCCTCAAAATTCGACTCCCTTGGTTTTTATTGTGAGATCCATGAAACTATCTTCAGAATACGCTTGATATTATCTTTAAATTTTCCTTATAATTTCCTTTGAATTGTGATCACAATTCTTCTAAGAAGCTATTTTGAATATTCATTTGAAATGGACCTGGAATCCGCTTCACAATCGTCATGAATTTTCCAAAAAAACTACCTAAATATTCTACTCTGAACGTCTGAAGTCCCAAAACAAATGACTTGGAGTTCTAGTGAAAACTCTCTTAGAGTCGTTAAAAAAATCTATTGGTATTTTTCTCTGAAAAAAATTGTTGTTATCTGCAGAATTCAACCTAAAATCTTTTCAAAATCTCATAAAATTTAGTTCATTAAAGTGACTGTATCCTGAAAATATTTTCCGGTCCAGGGGACTTGCAATTGTTTAAAGGTCCAGAATCTAATTTTTCCCGGTTTGTCATCGAAATTCACGGACTTTTCCCGATTTTTTCCGGTGATTTCGAATTTGCGCCTTTTTCCCGGTTTTCCTGAATTCCTGGTTCCTGTATAATAAATAAATGATAATTTTGCGAGGCAAATTTATGGGATCGGTAAACCACGGTGTTTTATTTTAAAGGAGCATGAAAAATGTTCAGGATGGGTTGTGATTGTGAGTTTATAAAATTTCTCGAAGTGGGTCGCAGTCAACGAAATATTGTAACCATTTCGATCAATAAATGTCACTAAAGGGTGTCCACGATGAAATTGCCACACACAAAATTGATTCGCAAAATTCGAGTTTTCATCCGATTGCCATCAAATTTTCAGGGATTGAGAAATAACTATTAAACTTCATTTTACCATTTTACTCGTATTTTATTTACAGTCCATACGCAAATGCCCGCACCTTGGCCTTAACCCCGGCCATAAAATTCTGCACAACCTGTGAATCAACCGTTTTTTTGCATGTAAACCCATACTTTCTTCAGTTCCTCGACTGTCTTCACTACCTTAGGTCGTTTAAGAAGGTGCTGCTTCATAATCGCCCAGTACTTCTCGATGGGGCGGAGCTCCGGAGTGTTGGGAGGGTTGAACATTTTCGGCACGAAATTGACCTTATTGTCCGCATACCACTTCAGCACGTCCTTGGAGTAGTGGCATGAGGCCAAATCCGGCCAGAAGATTGTTGGGACGTTGTGGGCCTTCAGGAGGGAGGAAGCGGCTTCTGGAGGCACTCTTTTATGTACACCTGTCCGTTCATCGTGTCCTGGGTCACGAAAGGTGCACTCCGCTTCCTGCACGTGCAGATGGCTTGCCAAACCAGGAATTTCTTCGCAAATTTGGACATCTTCTGAGTGCGGACATGCTGAACTTATCCTTGGCCGTGAAAAACAGGTTGCCGGGGATCTGTTTGAAGTCGGCCTTCACATATGTTTCGTCGTCCATGATCAGGCTTCCAAATAGTACAGCCTTCTCGCGACAGTTGGTTTATACCTGAATTGACTGTTGCTTTGTGTGCTTTACTGCCGCTTGCTACCGTACGTTCAGATCTGAATTCGAAGTGTATTGGCAACAGCGCACGCACGAACGAATGAAAGCTGTATTAGAAAAGTTGCATCTATACCCGCTTTGCTAAAATCATCGTGCCGAATGGGCTGTATTTATACATTTCTTTATGACAAGGTTCTCAATGTTTCTGTCGTCATAACAGCCTTCACAAACCGACGACATCCCTCAGCTTACCCAAGTGGCTGTCACGAAAAGGCTGTCACGAGACATTATATACAATTGATATACGGCAGTGGAGTATGGAAGAAACCCAGAAGAATGATCCCGAACAGATATGTCGGCCCGATGTCGGATCAATGTAAGGTCAATTTATGGTCGACGTCGGCCAAATGTCGGGTCGATGTCGGGTCAACATCGGGTTGGGGTTTGGTAGAAGTCAGGTTGGTGTCGGGTAGGCTTATATTTTTCGCCGGAGACCGCGCGTTTTTAAAAAAATATCGGATGAAAATTTTGCAATGGGCAGCACGAACGTGATAGCAACCGAACGAGCTCCGGCGCCACACTGGTAGTGTAGTAGCAGTTTTACGACATCCAAACAAAATTTCAAAGACAGCAGCAACGAATCGGCAGTTCGACGGACTGCTTGTTGTATGTACGAGGAACGTTACGAATGACCATCCGAGGCTGTCATAGCCGAACGAACAAAATACATGACTAAGAACGAGCTGTCGTGTACTGCACAAGACGGCAACGTTGCATGTCGTATAACAGCCTCACTGTGGGCTGTCGCTTATAGCTCAATCTCAAGGCTGTCGTAGGGAAAAGAAAGCGACAGCCGTTGGAATACTGTCATGAGGCAGTACTTATGGTATGCCTGTCCATGATGCAGCATTCGACTTTCGTCAGCATGTTGAGGTACAACTTCCTGGCACGGGTTTTGGCGGACTTGTTCTGCTTCCCGTCGCGATTAGGGGCCTTTTGTACCTTGAACGTTCGAAGCCCAGCCTTAGTTTTGGCCTTCTGGACAAAACTTCGGCTTAGGTGCAGCTTCTTAGCCACATCCCTAACGGAGGCGTTCGGATTTCGGTTGAAGGCCCCAACTACGCGGTTGTGATTTTTGGTGTTGTACGGAATACTTTTTCCTTCACTTCTGGGCTTCCGATCGGTGGTCAACCGTTCCTCGAACCGCTTAATCACTCGCGACACCGTGGAATTCGCGATTCCCAACGTTTTAGCGATGGAACGATGCGAGAGATCCTTGTTCTCGTGATGAATGCGCAAGATTTTATCACGCACGAGCTGTTCTTTCGACTCCATTTCCGCGAGTTTTGATCACAAATAATGCACTATGAACTAAATCCACCCAAATTTTCATTAAATTCTACCCAACGGTTAAAAAGTTAGAGCAATTTCATAGTGTGGCAATTTCATCGTGGACACCCTTTATTTGTCACTTTTTTATTGCTTTAAAGTCACTATTTGGTCACTATTTTCATTATTTTAGTCACTAAAGTCACTACTATTATATTACATATCCACTACCAGCCCTGGATATGGTCCATATAGACATATTTAAAAAAATCTGTATTTACACCAAAAATTGTGATTTATTTTAAGTATGCCACTCGATTACCTATAGCTTGAAACGGATAATGTGATTGGAATCAAGTCGATAGGTTGTATCGTTGTCGAGATATCGTTAAAAACGTACCGTGTAAATTGTGGAAAACCGTGTAAAAAACCGCGTAAAAAAACCGTGTAAAAAAAGACTTCATTGTGAATATGAAAGACGTCAGACATTGAATGTTTTCCAAGAACCCAGATTAAAAAAAAACAAATAAGGCTTTTGCAAAAGTTTTTCAGCTTACGAAATTTAATGAATGATTTTGATGAGCATTTCCAATGAACTTGAATTGAAATCTGAGAATTCCTTTCAAGTTAGTTCTGTTGAACTCCAGATGAAACGTAAGGTGAAAAATAAGGAAAATTCCAAGGTCGTTCTTAGTATAATTCCAAGGGATTTGTAAGGAGAACTCCAAGGTACTTGTGAGTCCCATTCCAAGAGAGGAATGAAAATCCATAGGGAATTCTGAAAAGAATTCAATGACAATTTTGAAATTGATTCCAACGGAATTCTAAGGAATTTTAGGGAAAGGTTTAAGGAAATTTCCAACAAAATTTTGAGGTTAATTTCCAAATACTTCAAGAGTGGTACATTACTAGCTGCTAGGGTAACGTGGTCGTCGGATAATATCTCATCAGAGAATACGCTGGCAAACTTGTCTGAAAACAAGCGACAGATCTCCTGAGAGGTGGAAGCAACTTCTCCGTTGAACATCATTGACGATGGTAGGCCAGACTCTTTGCGCTGCTCGTTAACGTAATTCCAGAAGGACTTCGGGTGTGACTTGAGTTTACTCCGAATTCCTCGTTGATATCGCGAATAGCGTCGATGGCTAACTCGCTTGAACTCATGATTGAGCCTAACGTAATGATGTTTCAGCGACAGCGTACGATACTTGGTGAAGTCAATGACATACGCCAAGACATGTGAAAAAGTTTGCGCAGTGGTTTCAACGTTATCAGGGTCCAGGACGCTTCCCCAGTCTATGCTAGACAGCACGTCGATGATACTACTATGATCAGCTTTCCGAAAATCGTATGACACGTTTGTGCAAATGTCTTCAAAACGTGACTATCTTGGACAGTGACAACGAAAGGAGAATGATGAGGAACTTGCTTTACTAGTGGAGAAGGTGCCGTGGAGATAACTGGAGCAGTGTCCTGAGCGCTAACGAAACAGAGGTCTAAGCTTCGATTGTTCTCGTTAACTACGTCATTGATTTGAGATAGGGTTGCTGCACTCTAGCTAACTGATCCTGTATGAAATACAGACCGTACAGGGTCTGGATAGAGAAAGCCACTGTGAGATGGTTTCCACGAAACACCAGCTAGATTGAAGTCACCCAGAACAATTATCTCATCAACTGGAGTTGCAGTTTCCATTACGGCGAAAACGGACCGACAATGGGTTTCGATAAGTTCGTTGTCCCGAACACGGTCAGGAGCAGTGCTGTAAATTTTCATATCATTCGATTGAAGATGAACCAATACAACCATTCAATCAATTCTGTGTAAACGAATTCTCATATGACCATAATTTGAAGAGCCCTTTTCTCATTCGAAGCTCATTGTCACTGTCAATTGAGTCACTCACTATCATTTGATATACGACAGTGGAGTATGGAAGAAATCCAGCAAAATGGTCCAGAACAGACAAGTCGACCCGATGTCGGATCAATGTAAGGCTAATTTAAGGTCGCTGTCGACCAAATGTCGTGTTGTTGTCGGGTCAATTTTGGGTTTATGTCGGGTCAATGTCGGGTCAACATCGGGTTGGGGTTTGATAGAAGTCAGGTTGGTGTCGGGTTGGCTTCGCTTTTTCGCCGGAATGTCGATCAGAGCTCCGTTTGTGTGTAGGTTACACTCAATTGAATGATATATAGCGTTTCTCAAATGAGAATGATCCATGCCTTCGTCAAATGACTAAGCAACTGATATCACCCATTCGGAGGAGGTCCCTTTTGATAGCGAATGGCTAGTTTTCTCATTTTCATCAAAAATGTTCAAATGATTTTGAGAATTTACAGCACTGGTCAGGAGCAATGCACACTGCATATATATAAGTACAGAGTGTGATCACTCAGTTCAGCGGCAACCCATGCTTGTTCCACACAGTCCCACAAAGCTCTCGTCTTCAAACCGGAACGGACTGTCACAAGAACACCACCTCCATTAGATTTCCGAATGTTTTAAGGATTTCGATCGCAGCGAAAGACTTCATACTCGCGTCCAAACGCCTGGCTGGAGAGCGTTCGAGAATCGAGGCAAGTCTCGGTTAGAACGATGACATCATAGCAACGGTCCGATTCAGCTAAGCGGTAGTCGTTAACACCAGAATTCATTCCACCGATGTTCTGGTAATAAATGATGACGTCTTGTTTATGACATATTATGGTAGCACGACGTTGGACGTTATTCCTGGAAATCACGGAAACATCAGGCAGCGAACGAACATTAACATTACCATCCGGATACTCGCCATAGTGAGTGGGTTGGAAGACCCCTTCTCCACATCCAACCACAGGCCCGGAACGACTATGAAGATCGTAGGCGGCAGACGGCAGGACTGGGTCGGAGGGATTGGGGGCTTCCACAATGCTTTCTACGGCGCGATCCAAGTAACAGGTGTTAACGAAACGTTTCCACGATCGGCGACATCCAAATTTCAGCGAACATTTCGAGCATTAATGTTTAAACATTGAAAGATGTAGTGAAATCTGCAGGCTGATCGGAATCGGAAAAGCACTGTACAGTCAGGAATCCTTATTGCCGGGGTAACTGGGGCGTGAATAAGGAACCGCGAATAAGGATACCCACAGCTTATGGGATTTTCACTAATAGGGGCTGTGGTGGATTATCTCATTTATTTCAATATATAGAGCTATACTGTCTTCGACAAATATGTTGTACTGGGATAGACCAACAAGTCATTGGATTCAGTTTTAATTTGGAACTACGCCGCTAGAGGCGCTTCACTTTTATGTTACTTATGACGGGCGTTATAATATATAGGTCCAACATAGAATATTTCGTGAACCTGGCCATATAGAAAGTTACTGTCTTGAGCAAAGTTGTTCAAGTGACCAAGTCCTTTCGGATGGTGGCCATTTTAGTTCAGAACTCTCTCACTACGCAGCGCTAGTGTGCACATGAGCTTGCTATATAAGCTGTATCTCAAAATCCTGTTACTGTCTTCAGCAAAGTTGTTCAGGTGATAATGTCCTTTTGTATGGTGTTCATATTAGTTCAGAACTCTCTCACTACGCAGCGCTAGTGTGCATGTAAATTTCCTATATAAACTGTATCTCGAGAACCTGACCATATAGAACGTTGCTGTCTTCAGCAAAGTTGTTCAGGTCCAAGTCCAAGTCCGGGTCCAAGTCCAGTTGACCAAGTCCTTTCGGATGGTGGTCATATTATTTAAGAACTCTCTCACTACGTGGCGGTAGTGTGCACATGAACTTCCTTAATATGGTATTTCTAGACAGCTTGTCCATATCAGATGTTGCTGTGCAATGCGAGGACACGAAACGGAATAGGAATGACGTGTAGAGAGGCTGTAAATCGATTTCGGACGCCATTTTAAAATCCAAAATGGCGGTCATCGATTCAAAAAAAAACTGTCAAATACCCTACAATATGGGTATTTCCAGAAAGGGTACAACGTGTAGAGTCCGGAAATCCATGCCAGACGTCATTATGAAATCCAAGATGGTGGCATCGGTTCAACAAAAACTCGCAAATACCATACAATATGGGTATTTTCGGAAAGCGGATGACGTGTAGAGTCCGGAAACCGATGCCAGACGTCATTTTGAAATCCAAGATGGCGATCATCGGTTTAATAAAAACTGTCAAATACCATACAATATGGGTATTTTCGGAAAGCGGATGACGTGTAGAGGCCGGAAATCGATGCCAGACATAATTTTGGAATCCAAGATGGCGGTCATCGGTTCAAGAAAAAACTGTCAAATACCCTACAATATGGGTATTTCCGGAAAGGGTACGACGTGTAGAGACCGTAAATCGATGCCAGACGTAATAACTGGAAAAAAAACTGTTATATTACAAAATATGGGTATTTATTTTGGATATGGAACGACGTGTAGAGATCAAATATCGATGCCAGACGCCATTTTGAAATTTAAGATGGCAGCCTTTGTTGTAACGTGAACTATTAATGGGGACGACGTGTATAGGCCCAAAATCGATGTCTGGCCCCATTTTGAGATCCAAAATGGTGACAATTGGCTTTCGAAGGGACTATGGACAGCCTCGTATCAGTTCAGCACAGTTAACGTGGACCGTGTACACCCCGATAATCCACTAGGAAGATGAATTTTGTCTTATTAATGTTTTAGGGTATTTTGAAGCTCAGAATCTTGCCTCGTCTTAATTTTCCTGAATAATGCTTCCCAATCATATTGCGTATAATTTGTATTTGTATCATTGAGCAATATGGCAACGTTTCGACTTCCCTTAGCAAATCTTGAATTTTTGCACTCTGTTCGACATTACTGTCCAATGTGCAGAAGCTTTCGAACTCGAAGAGTTGATTTATTTTTAACTCGATTCCTGCCGTGGTGAGATGAAAATATAATCCATATTCATTGTAGATGGGTCCAGTTCGCTAACAATTTCATCTGCTGTAGCCGGTTCATCTCTTATGATTTCGTTGATTTCACCGTGTTTCTTATCCCCGGCGCCTTGATGCCTTGATCAAGGGGTTAAATCAAAGACGTGATCTTTGGTGGCATGTCAAAGTCATCCGGAGTCTCGAAAAGCGGACCTCACGTCACGTCACGAAAAGCGCACCTCGAGAAGTTTTTGTTTACTTCTTCCATATTCCCGCCGCCACTCACTCGAGGTGAGGGCTGGCTAAACTCGCACGACAAGAGTGTTTTAAAACCTCCAGTTAGGTTGAGGAGTTTCAGCAAGCCTGGTATTTTGAGGGTTTGCCATAGATTCGTTGCCAAGGCCGTTTGTTTTGAATCCGCTCCTCTTTCATCCTGGACCCTCTCTACGGTGGATTATGGAAAAGAAAGATTTTATTACAATTAACAAATAATATGGTAGTCAAACTAGCTTTTCATAGATGATTAAGGTGATTCCTTGTAGAGTCCACAAATGGTCGCCCAATGTATACATGCACTTCCACTTCGAATTTTCAGTTACACAAATCTCGGAAATCGGTGCACCATTTCACCACGTCGACGTATGATTTTAGAACTCCCTTCCCTCCCAGATAATCAGTTAATTTTTCTATTTAAATTTTTATCGACCGTTTACACTAGCAATTCTCCGTCCCCTCCCTGAAATATTCACGTGGTTTATGGACAACGTCTAACATTGTTTTAGCATTTAATGTGGTATTGACATATGAAATAGTAGTTTTCAAATTTAAAATTTTGTGGCAATACGGGTATCAAATGAAATAAATTCATGGTGGTAAAATAGCCTTTAAAGCAAAAAGTCTTACCATAGAGGTGCTGCTACGTAAGATTCTTTAAATAGTATGATCTCGTGCATCGTACACTGCAAGCACGCGAAGCCGCCATACTTACAGATTATAAATGACCCTCAACGAACGAGGTGATAATTACGGTCAGACCACGTCTAAGTACCGACGGATATTTGCTTCCAATGAATATCCTTTAATTGAGTGGCCGAACATCTTCTTTCATCGCTTTGCTACCAAATCTAGCCTTTGATTCTGATATTATCACACCCGAAAATGGCGAATCAAACTCCCCGAACCACTTATTATATGCCGTGATACAGATATTTCCCCCACATACATGCACACCGTCCATAAAATATTCATTGAACTGATTCTCATTATTACAATGTTCGTTCTTCCTTCTCTGCTCGCCTCCCCCCCCCCGCCGCAGCAATCCAACAACGATTCAACCAAACTAAATCGAAAGGAATCCTACAAAGCACAACGAAAGAACTACCGCCGCGAGAAGAAACGGGTCGCCTCGGAGCTGCTCAATTCGCTCCAGGACCCGGCCGTGATTGTCCTGGCCGATTGGCTAAAGGTAATTATTGTTGGTTATGCCTTTTGAATGCCAATACATTATTAGTCAATTATCGCTATTCCAGATCCGGGGGACACTCAAATCGTGGACGAAGCTGTGGTGCGTGCTAAAGCCGGGACTGTTGTTCATCTACAAGAGCCCCAAAACCAAAGGCAGCCATTGGGTCGGAACGGTGCTGTTGACTTCCTGCCAGGTGATTGAGAGGCCCAGCAAGAAGGATGGATTCTGTTTCAAGCTGTTCCACCCGATGGATCAAACGATATGGGCCCCACGGGGGCCGGATAAAGAGACGATGGGTTAGTTGATGGCGTAGTTTTTGTTTTCCTTTGCCAGTCCTAATGGTTGTGATTTATTTTCAGGTGCCGTCGTCCAACCGTTGCCCACATCCTACCTCATATTCCGAGCTCCCAGCCAGGCTGCCGGAAAGTGTTGGATGGATGCCCTGGAACTGTCACTGAGATGTTCGGCGCTATTGGTACGATCCGTACCGGTAATCGACACTAGCACCCCGGAAGGAGCTACCAGCACCCACGAGACACAGTGGTCCGAGGCGGACTACGAGAAGCACTTTGACGAACATGGTGAGTTCCTGAAGCCTTCCGACCTGTGTCACTCTCAAAATCCTTCTTCTTTAGTTCCCGATACTAATTCGTCTGTTTTCTCTCGATTTCCGTGTCCAAAATTGCTTTGTATCGCTCGTTGATTGTCGTACAATAATACTCGCTCACACTAACTGTGTTCGGTGTCATCTCCACCTTGTGTCCATCTTAACCGATGAATTACTCTTGCTAACCATCCGTCATCATCTCCCCGATGTAGTCCCCAAATTGAAAGAGCACCTTAACTACCTAATGAAGTACCTCCCGCCGTCCCCACCGGAGTCAAAGACCCTCCACGTAGAACCGATCGAAAAGTCCTTCCACCGTAGTCCTTGTCCCTCGCCGACTCCCATCTTTCAGCAGCTGTACCTGGCAGTGGCCCACTGGGAGCGGTATCTTCGCGATTCGCCGGATTTGCTTCGCTATCCCAACGATCAGGGAACATTGTCCCCTGCCGGCACCGATGACGATGTGTTCGATGAGAATGATGACTTTTCCATTGGGAGCAGACGCGGTTCACTGCAGGTTGGATACTCGCCTGGTCCCCATGGGAAATTACTGGAAAGTACCGACGAACAGCGCCAGCGGCGCCGCAGCAGTCCGGCCGAGTTCAACAAGGAGTGCGGAACCAGTGGCATTACGATTCGGATCTCCGACGGTCAATGTTAGATGTTGTTCTTTTCTATTGATAGATTGATTTTTGTGTAGCGATGCTCGGAATTCGCGGCGTGTGATTCTAACCAATTTGTCTTGCAATTTTAGACTTGGACATCGACAGCCAGCCGGACCAGGGCACGTTGGTCATGTCGGCCGGGGAGTCCGATTCGGAGTCCGACATGGGCGAGGGCTTGGAGGTGGAAGAGTTTCCTGAGACACCGTACGTGCACTCGTCGGAGGAGGAATTCGGAGCGGTAGGATCCCATTCGATCACATTCGTGCCTAAAGAATTGGTTTGAAGCTTTTGTTTTCGAAATAAAATAACAGGCTGGTGAGCAGGTGGAGGAGCTACCCGAGGAGCACAAGAGCCTGATTTGGTTCCTGGTCAAACAGGTGCGGCCCGGCATGGATCTGAGCAAGGTGGTGCTGCCGACGTTCATTCTGGAACCGCGCTCGTTCCTGGACAAGCTGGCCGATTCGTACTACCATGCGGATATTCTTTCAAAGTAAGCTCAATGATGGAAAGAAACGGATTCGGTTCATGGGGGTTTGTATATCTACTGAAAGCCTTTA
The DNA here is from genome assembly GCF_037179485.1 of Ochlerotatus camptorhynchus. Taxonomy (NCBI): domain Eukaryota; kingdom Metazoa; phylum Arthropoda; class Insecta; order Diptera; family Culicidae; genus Ochlerotatus; species Ochlerotatus camptorhynchus. The sequence goes on along the minus strand of NW_027040862.1, from coordinate 1,050,998 downwards.
GGAGTTTAATTGATGGTTGTACGGACTTTGCAGCACAGACACCTGGAAATACCCTTTTAATTGACTTGGGATTAGCAGCTGCAAATCTGAATTAGGAAATTAGTTTGTGCGCTTAAATAGACGTAGTATAAAATGTTCAAAATTTGCGTGAATTCGTCGGGAAATTACTATACAAAAGGTTCTCAAATTTTCCTAGAATTTTCGTTTGAACACTCATGGAAACCTTATCAAATCTCCAAGAAGAACGATATCGGATTATGGTGAGCAAACTGCTAGTTATGAATTTGAGAAGTGTCGTCTCTTAGCACAACATTTTAGTAGTTCGTTCAGTGAGAACTTGATCCTACCAAACCAAGTTGGGGTAGTGACAAGCGATATTCCAAGAGATGATTCTTTGAGACATATAATTGGAAATTAAGTAGAGATGGGACAGAGTTATGCTTTTATGAGCTGCCATTATCTTAATCATTTCCTTTAAAATTCCCCAAAAACTTACCTAATGAATTTCTTAGAAAATTCTGAACGCATGTCAAAGGAAGTCCGTTTAAAAGTGTCTCAATGGTAATTTCTGATTTTTTTTTTTAAATTCTTCATGGGATTTACTGAAAATTTACTGAAATTTTTTTTTTTCTAAACACTGATGAAATTTTTTCCGAAATAATAACCCTTCATTTCCACAAATTTCGATTGATGCCACAAAGTGCAATCCCACTCCTTTTTCCAGAGCCGTCCTCGAGGACGACCCGTTCACGCGGATGAAAACCGTCGTACAGTGGTACCTATCCGGGTTCTACAAGAAGCCCAAGGGCCTCAAGAAGCCCTACAATCCGATCCTGGGCGAAACGTTCCGCTGCTTCTGGCAGCACGAGAACGGCAGCCGGACGTTCTACATTGCCGAGCAGGTCTCGCATCATCCGCCGATTTCAGTATTCTACGTCACGAACCGGCAGGACGGGTTCAGCATCAGCTGCAGCATTCTGGCCAAATCGAAATTCTACGGCAACAGTACTTCGGCGATACTGGAGGGGGTGGCCACGTTGACGCTGCTCCCTCGGGGGGAAAGCTACACCCTGACGGTGCCGTACGCCCACTGCAAGGGCATCCTGATGGGGACGCTCTCGATGGAACTGGGAGGGAAGGTTTCGGTCGAGTGCGAAAATACGGGCTACAAGACGGAACTGGACTTCAAGCTGAAACCGTTCCTCGGAGGCAACGAATATACCAATCTGGTAACCGGGAAGCTGAAGCTGGGCAAGGAAACGCTAGCGAACATTAACGGCCATTGGGATGGGGAGATTAGGATTAAGGATTCTCGAACCAGCGAGGAATCGGTGTTGTTCACTCCGTCACCGGAAGTTCGTAACAAACGGTTGAAGCGCTTCACTGTGCCAATGGAGTCGCAGGGAACGACCGAATCGGAGCGGCTCTGGCAACACGTTTCGGCTGCCATCCGGAGAGACGACCAGGTGGGTGCGACCGAAGAGAAGACGGCACTGGAAGAGGCTCAGCGCATCTCAGCGAAGGAACGGAAAGCGACCTGCTCCGAGTGGGTGCCGGGACTGTTCCAGCAAGATCTGGTTACTGGTCAGGTGAGTTTGTTTTTGAGGGTTTTCCGATAGTTCAAGACGTTAATTGTTTTATCTTCCCCGCGCAGTATCACTACAAGTACGCTGACCTCCGTCCGTGGGATCCGCGGAACGATCTGCGGCAGTACGAGTGCAACTACCGGATCCAAACCAAGACCCGGCACCAGGCGCCGATGGTACGGACGGCCTCGGTGGTCAGTGCCGAACCCCTTAGCATTCTGCAGGCAGAATCGCGTGGTTCACTGCGCAAGACGCGCATGGTGGTGGCCGGTACGGTTCTGAAAGCTCGCAAAATCTCATCCACCACGTCGACGCCGGATCTGAACGACCCGAACTCGGACTCTAGTCACTCGAATGAACATGACATTGGCATTTCCAATACTAGGTGAGTGTACAGCAAGTTTCTATCCCGAAACGATTCCCCGGTATATTAACAGTTTTAGTAAACGCAGGGTAATGCATACGCTGGACGACATCAACAAAAAGCTGGAGGAACACTCGAAGAAGCTCTGCAAGCTGCAGCTGGATATGGATAAAATCCACTGGGCTCCGAAGGGCCACGGCAGCGGCAGTGGCAGTTTAAGCGGTCTGCTGGCTCCCTCGAACCTGAAGATGATCGCGTACGGAGTGCTTGGTCTGTTGATACAGGTGCTGGTGGCATGGTTCCTAACAAAGCGATCGCTTGCCAGTGTGGCCAGTTTGCCCACGAGCGGCGATTCCGCGGGTGCTAGCGGCACTGGTGGTAGTCAGTAGAGAGTAGAGGTAATTTTTATTGGATTTTATCAAGCACTATTCTTGTTCGAAGACGAAACAATCAATACACAACATAACACACACACACACATACACAAATTGCCAATCATATGTTGACGATGTCGATGAGGATGGTCGGGATTGGGATTTCAAGGGGCAACGAGCAACCTAGCCACGATCCGATGGTGTGGAGCTCGAGCGACACGAATTGCCTAAAAGGTTTGCAAGTGTCGATAAAACCTATGTTTATGGAAAAAAGGAAATAGCTTAAATCTGAAATTCAGCAGCAATAAACACGAGTCAAAGGATTTTCATTGTAGTTGGAACACTAGGTATTATATAGGTTAAATTTTGAAATACATACATAAACATGATATGGTTCCCTTCAGAATTGATATTGTTGAACCAAACACAGAGCTTACGTTCCCGGAAGCGTTTTCACCTGGTCGTGTAAGCAAATTTTCTATGTGGCTTATTGTATTTGCGAAGTCCGGATTGAACTTAGGTGGTGATTTTTTTCAGTGTGGCATACTCAATGATTGTGGAGAATTTTGGATTGAGGACATGAAGAATTATTTAGTTGCTCGATTGAAAGGTGCCTCTTAAAATGATACGTCCGGATTATCCGTGGTATCGGATCCGGAATGTCTTTGCGATTACCTCCGTAATTTGCTTGTGATCAGCTCCTTAATTCCCTTGAGTTGTCCTTCGTAATTCCATTGAGATTGTCCCTTGGATTTATCTCCGGTATATCATTCAAATTACCTTTATAATTCCTTTGGAATTACCAGCTTATTCTTCTTATCTTATCTCTGTATTTTTCCCGGGATTACTTTCTTAACCTCATTTGGATTACCACCGTAAGCTCCTTGAGATAGCCTCCGTAATTTTTTTTGGAATTACCACCGTAGTTTCATTGAGATTGCATCCGTAATCTTTTAGGAATTACCTCCGTAATCTCCTTGACATGATCTCTGTAATCTATTTGGAATTATAACCGTAATCTCCTTGGGATCATCTTCGTAATCTTTGAAAAATTATACTCTTATCTTTTGGAGATTACCTTCGTAATATTAGCTGTGGAATGTCTTTGCGATTACCTCTGTAATTTCCATGGAATTGTCTCCTTAATTCCCTTGGGGTTTTCTTGAGATTGTCTCTGTAATTCCCTTTGAATTATCTCTGTAATCTTATTGAGATTACCTTTATAATTCCCTTGAAATAACCTCCGTATCCTCCTTGGGATAACCTCCGTAATGTCTTTGGAATTACCACCGTAGTTTCATCGAGATTTCGTCCGTTATCCTTTAGGAATTACCTCCGTAATGTCCATGGCATGACCTCCGTAACCTATTTGGAATTATCACAGTAATCTTATAGGGATCATCTCCGTTACTTTCTTGGAATCGTCTTCTTACTTTGTTGAGATTACCTTCGTAAGATTAGGTCCGGAGTGTCGGCGATCATCTCCTTAATTCCCTTGGGGTTTCCTTCGTAATTTTTTTGAGACTGTCTCTGTAATTCCCTTGGAACTATCTCCGGAATGTCATTTAGATTACCTTTCTAATTCCCTTGAAATTACCTCCGTATTCTCCTTGAGATTATCTCTGCATTTCTTTTAAATTACACCAGTAATCTTGTTAGGTGATCGCCGTAAACTGCTTGGAAATACTTCCGTAATTACCATCATAGTCTCATTGAAATTGCCTCCATAATTTGTTAGAAATAACCTTCATAATCTCTTTGGAATTACCTCCGTTATTTTCCTGAGATTACCTCCTAAATTACCTTGGGTTTTTCGTACGTAATTCCTCTGGGACTATCTCTGAATATCTCTTTGGATTATCGTTGTAATTCCCTGGGAATTATCTCCTGAATCTAATTTAGATCGCTTACCTGATTCCCTTGGGATTAGCCCCCTAAGCTTTTTGGAATAACCTCCGAAAACTCCATGGGATTACCCCCTAAGCTTTTTGGAATAACCTCCGTAATCTCCATGGGCGATATCCTAACAAGATTGCTGAGGTAAACTAAAAAATATTAGGGAGGTACTTTCGGGAAAAATACAGAGATAATTCTGTATTTTTCCCGAAACTACCTCCCTAGTATTTTTAAGTTTACCTCAGCAATCTTGTTAGGATATCGCTTTAATTTCCATGGGGTTACCATCGTGAGCTAATTGGGATTACCTCCGTAATTTCGTTCGAATTGAGATTGCCTTCGTAATGTCTTAAAAATTACCTCTTTGCTATTACTTCCGTAATCTTCCCAGGATCACCTCCGTAATCTATTTGGAATTACCATCGTCATCTCATTGGGATTATCTCCGATATCTTCTTGGAATTACCTCCATGATTTTTCTGAAATTATCTTCCTACGTAACTCCCTTGGGGCTTCCTACGTTATTCGCTTGGGATTATGTCTGCATTACCATTGGGATTATCTCTGTATTTTCCTGAATGTACCTCTCGTATCTCTTTGAGATTATCTCAGTAATTTTCTTAGGATATCGCCTTGATTTCCATGGAGTTGCCATCATGAGCTAATTGAGATTACCCCCGTAATTTAGGTCGTTTCACATTGCAATCACCTCCGTAATCTTCCTAGGATCACCTCCGTATCCTATTTGGAATTACCATCGTCATCTCCTTGGGATTGTGTGCGTTTTTCTGAGATTACCTCCTTAATTCCCTTGAGGCTTCCTACGTAATTCCCTTGAGATTATGTCTGCATTTCCCTTTCGGATTGTCTCTGTAATCTAATTGGAATCATCTCTGGAATTGAGTTGAGATTTCCTCTTGAATTTCCTTGTGATGAGATTACCTGCTTAATCACTTAGAAATTACCTTCGTAATCTTCTGGGTATTTCCACCATCATCTCTTTGGAATTACTAACATAGCCTCTTTGCAATTATCTCCATAATCTTCTTGAAATGACCTCTGTAATTCTTCTGGGAATACCTCCTCAATGTTCTTAGTGTTACCTTCGTAGCCTTCTTGAGACTGTCATCGTAAGCTTCTAAAGATTACCAGCGTAATTGCTCTGGAATTACCTTGGTTACCTCCTTGGGATTCCCATTCTTTTTAAGATTTCCTCAGTAATTTTGATAAAATATTACCTTTCCCTGGGGTTGCCAACGTCAACGATTATTTTTTTAAATTACCACCGTAGTTTCATTGAGATTACCTCCGTAATCTCTAGGAAATTATTTCTGTAATTTCCTTGGTATTACCACCATAATCTTCCTAGGATTATCTCCGTAATCTATTTGGAATAACCTCCGCAATCTGTTTGGAAATACCAAAGTAATCTAATTGAGATTATCTCCATAATCTTCTTGGAATTTCGTCCGTATTTTTTTTATAATCTCCCCAATCTCCTTGGGATTACCTCCATAAGTTTGTATAGATTATCTTCGTAATCTCGAAGGAATTACCTTCGTTATCTCCTTGGCATTTCCGCGATAATCTCTTTGACATTGTCTCCGTTCTTGGATAACCTCCGTAATCTTCTTGGGGTGACATCTGTATTTTTTCAGTAAATTATTTCAAATAGATTGATCTAGCACCGTAGTGTCATTGAGATTACCTCCGTAATCTGTTATAAATTATATTTGTAATCTCCTTGGCATTACCTCCATAATCTTCCTTGGATTATCTTGGTAATCTGGAGGCGAACCAGCCCAAGGCTGAAAGCCTCCCTAATAAAGATAAATAATAATAATAATCTTGGTAATCTATTTGGAAATACCACCCTAATCTCATTGAGATTATTTCCGTAATCTTCTTGGAATTTCCTTTGTATTTTTTTTTAATAACCTCCCCAATCTCTTCTGGACTTCCTCGGTAAGCTTGTGCAGATTATCTCCGTAATCTCTAAGGAATTACCTTCGTTGCCTCCTTGGGATTCCCACGGTAATCACTTTGACGTTGTCTCCGTTAATTTCTTGGAATAACCTCCGTATTTTTCTTTGGATTATCTCTCTAATCTCTTTGAGATTACCTCAGTAATCTTGTTAAGATATCGCTTTGATATTCCTGGGGTTGCTACCGGCAGCTTCTTGGGATTATTTCCGATTTTTTTTAAACTACCACCGTAGTGTTATTGAGATTGCCTCCGTAATCTCTTATACATTATCTTCGTAATCTCCTTGGTATTACTTCCTTAGATTATCTCCGTAATTTATTTGGAATATTCTCCGTAATCTGTTTGGAATGACAACCGTAATCACATTGAGATAATCTCCGTAATGTTCTTGGAATTACTATTTTTTATAACCTCCCAAATCTCCTGGGGATTACCTCTGTAAATTTGTGCAGATTATCTCCATAATCTCTAAGAAATTTGCTTTCGTAATCTCCTTGGGATTTGCACCGTAATCGCTTTGAGATAGTCATGGTAATCTCTGTAAACTTTTTATGAATAATTTCCGTAATCTTCTTCAAATTACCTCTGTATTTTTCGTGGGATTACCTATCTAATCTTCTTGAGATTACTTCCGTCATCTTCTTGAAATTTTCGCAGTGATTTCCCTGGGAATAACACCGTATTGTATTTGGAATTACCTCCTTAATCTCTTTGGAATCACCACCAAAGTCTCATTTAGATTGCCTCTTAAAGCTGTTCGGAATTGCCACCGTAATATTCGTAGCATCATCATCTTCGTATTTTTTCTAGGATAACCTTTTCAATATGCTTAAGATTACCTCCGTAATCCATTTGGGGTTACTACCGTAATCTCTTTGGAATTGTCTCCCTAATCTCCTTGGAATAACATCCGTATTTTTTTTTCGGGACTATCCCACCTATCTTCGTGGGATTACCTCCGTAACATTCGTAATCTTCCTACCTCAATCTCTTAGTAATTATCTTCATAGTCTCTTTTGGATTACCTCCCCAGTTCTCCCTTTCTGTTTTCATTCGAAATTCTAATGCCATAATAAGAAAAAAACGACCACGGTGAAAGCCTTCCACCACCTTAAATTTACACCAACCACCCATATGATAACGCTGATAACCGCTATAGCTAGCAAGGACACCAACCCAGTTAGTCAGGAAAACATTTACCCCATCTCGCGCGAGCCGCAAAAAATCGCATCGGAAGCAAGCCATAACCCATTACGCCGACCAAAAAACGAAAGCTTATCCCCCGCGTATAGCATTAGGCATTAGTCCAACCGATATAGATGCAGTAAGTGAGAGCTTTCCGCAAAACTTTCACCCGATAGAAGAGAGCTTTTTTTTCACAGTGTAGTAGTGCAGCAGCAGCAGTAGCTTTTATCCCTCATCCATCCCGCGTAAAAGCGAATCTATACTTACATTCCTGGCTGATGGCTGTTAGGGGTCGAGCAAAAACACTGTGACAAAACGACCCGCTTAATTTGGCAAGAAACTCACACTGAACAATTAACGTTACAAATTACACGAAAAAGTCTAGCCTGAAATTAGTCTATTAACAGATGAATGATATCGATCAAAAATGTTCGCAAGTCTATCGAATGCAATATACCCTTACGTGTAGGAGAAAGGCGAAAGTCAGATAATCTATTCAGGCAAGTGCAAACATAATAATGATAAAACCAATTGGAACGTGATAGGATAGCAAGCGGTATATAGATACATTTGGATATGAAAATACGTTGCGTAGTTTAGTTTCAGACATTTGTCATACTTAGAAACAAGGTACGAACCGCCGAGTTCAGAATTTAAAAAAATACCTCTACTTTATTTCCGGGTGATTTGTTCTGGAACGTGAAACACAATCGATTTAGTTTTTTTTTCGAGAAATTTGTGTCATTCGAATGGTGTGTATTATTGTGTCCTACTGAGAATTTTACTTTTTAAGGTGTATAGAAGCAAACTTATTTAATTAGAAAAACGTTTGGAAGGTTTCTCCCCCCCCCCAATTAATGATTGCAAGTTTTGGTGTACTGTATAACATATAAAATACCAACGGAAATATAGGTATATGATTTACAATATTACTACTTATACAATCCCCCTCTTGATGGTTTACGTATTTAGGGTCGGAGGGTAAACGGAACAGCAGTACTATTATCTATCTCTAGCGTGGCATTGTTGTTGTACCAGTATCGAATCGGAGTTAGTCGTGATTTTCTTTTGGTTCCCCAGAGAGAGTAAAAAGGGTGATGAAATCCAAAAATTAAACTAATTGAAACTAATATCAACAATCAGAGTGCAACGTATACACGCAAGCGGAAGGCTAAGTTAAATTTAAATGATAAATTAACAAATGATATAATTATTCAAAACTTTATGAATTGATACAAACAAACAAACAAACAAACAAAAACAAAACACTGAAAGCTCGCGCAGCCAGAGGCGATGATCTAAATTATTAATTAATTAAATTGAATTGTTACTGAAACGAATAAAAATTAAACTGGTTACATTAGTTGCTTTGTGTGAGTGTGTTCTGGATTATTTGGTTATAGATGACATCCTTGTTGGTATTGAACAGAAGTTTTTTTTTTTAATTTGAGAAATAATCTCATCCATCCTGGTTTGCTGTAACTTAGTTTTCATGCGTGTGTTCCGAAACATACCAGCTTCTTGGCACAGATACATATTAGGGTAAGTTGGAGCAAGATGGGTCAGCTAGTAAATTAATGAATTAATTTGTCAAAATCAACAGCTTCAAAGCAACCCTCTTTTTCAAACCAACATTGTGGCTACAATGAGCCTGTTGATGATGAAAATAAAAATAAAAAATCAAGTAGATGACCCATCTTGCACCAACTTACTCTATGTTCCTTGTCAATTTATATCTTGATGTCCAGAAAATGCTGTAGTTCGTTCAAGTCCGTTATCTCAAATCTCCATTTTAGCCGTTCTTTCGTCTATGGTGCCGCTGGCAACACTGGTCTGCAGCAACATGACACTCAGTCAGAGAAGTAACCGCAAATTACCTACAGCATGTTTATTCAACAGCAACCCATCGATGAAATCGCCGAATATAAATCGCCTACTACCTTGAAAATTTCGATGGTTTTGTGTTATCACATGGTAATATTAGTATTGAAGTATCTAGAATTCAATCGGAGTATAAATGAACGGACAGGCATCAAGCATTTTATTAGATTGCCTTTTCCTGGTACAGTTCCAGAAGGGAAAGGTGACGCTCAAGGCGTTGAAAGCCATCCGCGCCATAAATTCCATCATCGTCCGCTGGGAGCCATACCGTGGCGGCATCAAGATGTGACTCAGTGCCAACGGTGTCTGAACTTTGGACACGGCATCCGCAACTGCAACATTAAGCCACGCTGCGGCAATTGCGCTCAACACCACGCCACCTCCGAATGTGCTGTGGATGAAGCTGTGGCGTCCAAATGCGCCAACTGTGGTGGTGCTCACCAAGGATTCAACAAGCAGTGCCCTAAACGCGAGAATTTCAAAGAAGCATCCGAAAAAAGGCGTCCACCAACAATCAACCAGGACGAAGAAAGGATAAGGCCCTGACTTTCAGGACGGAGGACTTTCCACCTCTTCATGGACAAGCGAATTCGCGGGTGCAACCAGCCCCCCCTTCAAGAAGCTTCCGGTGATTCTGCTGGACAAAGATCTCCACCCCCCCCCCCCCCCCCCTGGATTCTGGAAACACCCAACAGTGAAAAACAACAACCCTGATCTGTTCTCAGCGAATGAACTGATAGAAATTTTCGTCAACACTGTGCTTTTCGCAAGTGCCGTAATAAGCCCGAGGAAATCCAAGTCCTCGGTAAGTTCATCATCCAGTACATCGGAAGCAAGCGGAAGTTCATCCCGGTCGAGCTCAATGGTGTAGCAGTCAAACTTCAACACGACTCGGCGTCCGACATCACCATAATCTCAGAAGAAACATGGATCAGCATCGGACAGCCACCCACTCAACCGACGGAAGAATCTGCAGTTACAGCTTCTGGTGGCAATCTCAACCTTCTCGCTGAGTTCCAGACCGAGATCACCATCAAGAATGTTACCAAGACTGGTCGCATTTTCATCTCAAGCAGTGCTGAACTCAACGTTCTAGGAATCGAGACTATGGATCTGTTCGATTTGTGGTTTGTGCCGATAAGCAGCTTGGTCAACGTCGTACACCAACGTTCTGATCAGTTCACCAATCAACTCAAGCAACAGTTTCCGGAAGTTTTTCGAAGCACGCTGGGTAGATATACAAAAGCGCAAGTGAAGTTGTACCTCAAGCCTGACGCACGTCCTGCATATTGCCCGAAACGACCAGTAGCGTACGCTGCACTCGTCAAGGTGGACGCAGAACTTGAGAGGCTCCAGCAAAACGGTATAATTTCTCCAGTTCAATTCTCGGACTGGGCAGCACCAATAGTCGTCGTACGCAAGTCGGACAATGTATCAGTCCGTGTATGTGGCGATTATTCGACGGGACTGAACAACGCGCTAGAATGTGACCATCATCCACTGCCTCATCCTGACGACCTCTTTGCGGAACTAGCTGGAGCACGTTACTTCACTCATCTCGATTTGTCTGACGCTTACCTACAGGTCGAGGTCGAGGAGGAATCGCGAAAGCTACTCACGGTCAACACGCATCGTGGACTGTTCCAGTATAACCGACTACCCCCCGGAGTCAAGTCGGCACCCGGCGCTTCCCAGCGCATCATCGACAGCATGGTGGCCGGCATCCCTGGAGTCAAGCCGTATTTGGACGACATCCTCATCGCTGGTCGCACCAAGCAGGAACACGATCGCAGTCTCTACGCTGTTCTCGAGCAGATCCGTGAGTATGGCTTTCACCTACGCCTCGAAAAATGTCGTTTCGCACTCACCCAGATCAAGTTTCTCGGACACATCGTGGATAAGGACGGTATTAGGCCTGACTCTTCAAAAACAGAAGCCATTTCCAAGATGCAGTCTCCGAAGGATGTCCAGCAACTTCGTTCCTACCTCGGTGCTGTCAACTACTATGGTAGATTCGTTAAGCAGATGAAGCAACTCAGGGCTCCTCTGGACAGCCTCCTCAAGAAAGATGCAAGCTGGAACTGCCAGAAGTCTTTCGAGTAGCTCAAGGCCATTCTACTTTCCGACCTGCTGCTTACACACTACGACCCGTCCAAGGAAATCGTTGTTGCAGCAGATGCATCGAAGTACGGCCTTGGCGCTGTCATCATGCATCGATTCCCGACCGGTGAAGTGAAGGCAACTGCGCACGCCTCGCGCTCACTGACCCCAGCAGAGATGAACTACGGACAAGTGGAGAAGGAAGCATTGGCCATGATATTCGCTGTCACCCGTTTCCACAAAATGCTGTATGGACGACACTTCCTCCTGCAAACCGATCATCAACCGCTACTCAAGGTTTTCGGCTCAAAGAAAGGTATTCCTGTTTACACAGCAAACCGTTTGCAGCGCTGGGCCTTGACACTTCTGCTGTACGATTTCGACATCCAACACGTTTCATCGACGAATTTTGGCTATGCAGATTTTCTATCCCCGCTAATGTCATCGCAGCATAGACCAGATGAGGATTACGTCATAGCCGCCGTGTGCGTCGAATCTGAAGCAAAAGCAATTCTCGACGACACCATCAGTCACGCACCAGATGATTGTGGCTGAAACTCGAAAGGATCCAGTTCTTCAGCAAGTGGTGAATTTCCTTAACGAAGGTTGGCCAGCAAATGCGATGCAAGTTGCTGATCCTGATGTCAAGAAGTTTTTCGCCAGACGAGATGGACTTCAAGTTGTCGACAACTGCGTTATGTTCGGCGATCGAATCGTCGTCCCATCAAAGTTTCGAAAGCAGATCGTTCGTCAACTGCATCGTGGACACCCAGGAATGGACCGAATGAAGTCTCTGGCCTGAAGTTACATCTAGTGGCCTAACGTTGACGACGATGTGGAGCAATTTGTCCGTCAGTGCACTGCATGTGCTGAAGCAGCGAAGTCCCCGACAAAAGCAACCTTGGAGTCATGGCCTCTCCCGGACAAGCCATGGCAACGTGTCCATATCGATTTTGCTGGTCCGATTCATGGATACTACTATTTCGTCATGGTAGATGCTTTCTCTAAGTGGCCCGAATTTTTTCGCACTCAATCCATTACCACAACTCCAACCCTGAATATGCTGCGTGAAACGTTTTCCCGTTACGGCAACCCAGACACATTGGTTTTAGACAACGGAACGCAATTCACCAGCGAGCAGTTTCAACAGTATTGCCGTGCAAATGGTATCACCTATCTCCGCACTGCTCCCTACCACCTGCAGTCCAACGGCCAAGCGGAGCGATTCGTTGATTCACTCAAGCGTGGCCTCAAGAAGCTAGCCAGGGGGGAAGGATAACCCACACTGGAGCACCTACAGACATTCCTTTCGGTGTATCGTTCAATCCCAAACCGAAACACACCGCAGTCGACGTCTCCAGCAGAAGCATTCCTTGGAAGACCAGTGCGCACCACTTTGGACCTACTGAAGAAACCTGTTCCTGTAACTGAAGCTGTCAAGAACCACAAACAAAACGAACAGTTCAATTGGCGGCATGGAGCAGTCAAGCGCGAGTTTGAAGAAGATGACCTGGTCTACGTTGAACAGCATCGCAGAAACGCCAAGTCCTGGATTCCTGGTCGAGTCATCGAACGGAAAGGTTCCGTCAACTATATCGTTGCACTGGACATGAACGGGAGACCGAAGCTGGTGAGGTCACATGTAAACCAAATGCGCCCTCGTCACACTTCTGATGATCCAGAGCAAGCGACGCAGCAACTACCATGGGAAATCCCGCTTGATGAAATTCAAGATGAAGCTGTACCGTTGGATCCAGAAATGCCATTCAATCACGATGTCCCTATTCCTGTTGGTTCCGTATCACTCGAAGCTGATGGTCAAGTGGCGAAAATCCTTTTTCGACAATCGATCATGAACCTGCTGCTCAAGATGGAGAACTTCAGTCCGCACAAAAGCCCGTGTCATCTGAAGCAGTTGGAGACTTTATTCGACGTTTTGTACGAGAATCAAGAATTACAAGATGGTTCTCTTCCTATGACATTTTCTAAAAAGGGGGAGATGTAATCATGAATTTGCATCATGGATGGCACAAGGGTTGAGTGGTCTGCCGAAGTAACCTATATCGGGATGTTGTTCGATGAAAAGCTCCTTTTCCGTTCGCATGCATGTACAGAAATCCATAGTCAAGTTTCTGCCTTGGTTAGATGTCTGTATCCGCTGATTTGTCGCGGATCCCGCCTCTTAAGGGTGAACAAACTGTGAATGGTTACAACAACTCGAGTTAAGGTATGATGCGATATGAGGGGCTCGATAACCTTAAAGCGATCGTTTTTGCTTGCTGAGCAGAACAACATGAGTCTACTTTCAGGTCCATCCACATTCAAGATTCGTCAATCGCTTTATTTGTTAATATGACTACATGGTAATAACAACAACTCGATGATTAAAAAGGAGCTCGTTTGTCTAGTGGCAAACGTTTCTGCTTACTGAGCATAAGATCATGGGTTCAATCCAAAGCTCCTTCGCACTATATGATCGTTAGGACATCAATTCAGCTTATTGTTTACCAAAACGAGCCCTGCTGCAAACCCAACCCTCTTATCCAACATCCCAGTGATTCCTCGTGGAAGTGCAGAGGTGTTCTCGGCTTCCATCAAAGCGAGTGTCATGTCAACACATTCATACCCCTTCCTTTCTTGACCTGTGTTCGGGCGCGGTCGGTGCTGGTATTGAGGATGTTTGATAGTCCCAAGCATCGTCTATTGGTTCTCTGTGTAATTACAGTTGAGCTGGCAATAACAGAGTAGCAACCGTGGCCGGTCAATCATGCTCATGCTCAACTGTTGAGATTAAAATAACGTGATATTGCAATCATTTCAACACTTTATTTTTATGCTAACAACCGGGAAATTTCTTGATGGGCGTTGGCCAAATTTGGATTTTTCAGATATAATCCTAAATAGGACCTAGATTCTGAAGCCTGGCCAAGTGAGTGGGGTATGGGTTTATTTGATTGAAAGTCATTTCCAATGTATATATTGATACATTCAAACCATTGGCATTTGAGATAAGACAGAGATAGGATGCGGAGGGCCCGCTTAGGGGAAACGTAACCCATGTTATGGTTTCCATTTATTAAATAGTTCAGATAGGCTAGAAATGACAGGTTTATAGTGAGAGAATGTACCATATTGGGAAAGCATAATTTTCATAGGGTTCAGAGCGGCTGAGCTGTTCGTTTGTAGTTTGACCTTCCTTCAAAACCAATTTGGCTCTAGAACAATTTTATACTTGTTCTGCATTATTCACATGTTGCAATTATTGAAAAAAGCTCGCTATAAGATAGCCACAGAGAACAGACGTTGAGGCTCCAAAATTTCTCTAAAAACATGTGTAAAGATTCCTATTCGACTTAAGCGCCACTAACGGCGACTTCCCCACTTAAAAGCCCTCTTTGACAACATGATGGCGCTGGCGTTGCAAAACTTACACTAGACACTAAGTGCTGGTAGCGCCAAGTGGCAATTTTCAGCAGATAATTTATCGATGCTATCGCTACGTAACGGCAACGTTCCACTTAACTTTACACAAGTTTCTGACCGAACTTGGACGTCTGGTCTCTGTGAGATAGCTTAATACAATTGAATAGAAATGCCAAAATCTTACCGAGTAGTTTAGCTGTTCTGATTTCGGTACAGTTTGTTACATTTTGAAATAACTCATATTAGCACAGAGTAATAGTTTTATTGCTAGGGAACTTTCTTTTGGGATCGTCTTTTCTTCGTACAATTTTCATTTTTCATACTATATATTAATCATGATCAGTCTTGGAAAATGTTATATGTTTAAGCCCTGTTCTAGATTTGTTTGTTATTCATATCTTATGCATTGCAGCTCGCGAGAGGTTACCAAATATGGGTTCTTTTTCTCATCCACAATAGTTTGGGGGGAGGGGGGCGATCTGAAAGCTGAATAGAGGCAAATAAAATAGGGAACACAACACCATGACCCAAACGACTAACCAACGCATGCGGCTCACACTTAACTTGTTCTATTTCTTTCTTCCCCTCATATACCAATATTACCTACCTGAGAACAAATGGTGTTCCCCGGCCAGATTTTCAATAGGAAGAAGGGAAAAAAAGTGAGAAAACGTGAACAAGAAGAAAGTAAGCAGTCAGAAAGGATTAGGCCATTTGGAAATAGCCAATTTATACTGGACGGAACTGGTAAGTAGGATAAAAATTGTAAAAGGTGTGTGCTTGCATGATTTCCCTATTTTAGAATTACCTATAAGCCACATGAGAGCCTCATTTCCTTCAATTACTACTCCATTGCAGCACAAACCTAATAATGATCACTAACATTCATATAGTTTCAGCATTTTCGACATTTGTAATCAAAAGGTGAGTTGTAAAGTATAATTACCATGCATAGATATAAGTTAATGTACCAGAACCTGGGCGGACATGAGCCTACCCAGGGGAGGACCCGGATACGACCACCCATGTGTGTCTAGAGTATCGCACGAGCTGACGAGTGCAACGGGAAGGACAGTAGGTGTATATACTAGGGGGCTAGTCCCTAGATAAGCCAACTTAGCGGTTGGCACAGCCTATACACTGAACAATTACAATTACAATTACAACCGGGAAATTTCTTAAACCGGGAAAAACGGGAGAGTTCCAGAATGAAAATTCAATGGCCATCCTGCCATCGCGATGACGGTACTTAGAGCTACGCGTGAAATGATCCCTCTTTTCTGCTCGAAACGAAGCTGGAAAATAAAATAAAGTCTAAAAGTACAATATATCAACCCCAAAACAATAACGATAGTTAACAGTAGTACCTACCTAGGTGAAAATAAAAGAACAAAAAGACCGCACCAACGTCCACTCACTTGGCAGATCCCGGTTTTTGTTTCACCCACCCAAACAATCCCATTCACATCAGATTATTAAAATAATTTCCAATAAAATGTTCCACCCACTCGACGGTTTTCTACTTCTTTTTTTATAAGCCCATCAAAGGCAGTGAGTGCATACGGTGCATGTGTCAATCTCTGTATCGGCGGCTGCCGACCGGTGGGTGGATGGTGGTTGAACAGCAACACACAACACAATCTCAATAACAATGGCGAATGAGAATAGCATGGAAACAATCGCGAGACAAAAAAAAAAAAAAAACAAGAGACTGATTCAAGTGAACCAAAAAATTATGTTTATCCATAATTGAATATGGTGGTTTTGGTCTCGCCGAAGCAGTTTTTTTTTTAATTATTGTGTGGGGATAACACTTTTTTCGATATCCGTTAAATTAATAGCACCGTGGTGTTATATTTTTCCGTGCGACTAGTTTTCGCACGGGTTCAATAATTTTAAATAAAGTCACACATCACCCCGATCTACAGGGTTGTTACAGAGATCCCGGTTTCATAATTCGCATAATCCATGCCACGACATTAGGTTGTGGCGCTGTCGTCCCGATGTCAACACAGCTATACTAGGAGCCGAGTTTCTTTCCTTTTGCAAAACCGTCGTCTTATCGATGCTACTACAAGCCCAAATGCCGTCGGTGGGGTGGTAAGTTCATCACTTTATGGAGTAACAACAATCAACTTGCATCATCCATTTCGACAGTTGTTGGAAGAGTTCGGCGAAATAACGCGGCCAGCAACTATGCGTTCGGAAATCCAACATGATGTTACTCACCACATTACAACAAAAGGACCGCCTACTGCCAGCAAAGCCCGTCGCATGGCACCGGACAAGTTGAAAGCGGCTTAGCAAGAATTTCAATTGATGATGAAGCTCGGTATTTGTCGCCGGTCAAGCAGTAGTTGGGCAAGCCCGCTACATTTTGGTCAGCTTCGATTTGTGGGAGATTATCGTCGATTAAATCAAGAACCTGTTCCTGACAGATATCCAGTCCCACACATTCACGACTTGCTGAACTCCTTTTGCGGTAAGTCGATTTCCGGTACCATTGATTTACAAAGAGCTTACCATCAAATTCCTGTAGAACCAAGTGACATACCTAAGACGGCAGTTATTACCCCGTTCGGACTATTTGAGTTCACAAGAATGCAGTTCGGGCTTGTAACGCTGGACAAACCTTTCAAAGTTTCATGCATCGAATCTTCGAAGAGTTGGAGTTTGTTGTCGTGTTTATTGACGACATTTGTGTCGCCTCTTTCTCATTAGAAGAGCATCGCTTACTTTTGCGCATCGTCTTAGATCGCCTTCGAGCAAATGGACTAGTTACCAACTTGCAGCAGTGTAAGTTTGAACAAGAAGAAGTGGAGTTCATCGGCTACAATGTAGGAAAGGATGGAGTTCGGCCGCTTCCCAGCCGTGTAGTAGCAGTGACTAATTATACGCGCCCGGAAACAATCAAACAGCTGCGAAGATTTTTGGCTCTCGTAAACGGTTATAAGCGATTTATACAACAACCAACGGATATGCAAGCAGCTCTGCGGGACCTAATACCTGGAAATGAGAAAAATGACCCGATAGTAATCTGTTTGGATGACCAACAGCAGCCATCAAAGCGTTTGAAAAATTGTAAGACAGCTTTAGCAGAAGCAACACTTTTGTACTACCTGGGCACTACGAAACCGCTAGAGCTGATGGTAGACGCCTCGAACACCGCTACACTGCAACAATTTGCAAACGGATCGTGGCAACCTTTAGGCTTCTTTTCTGAGAAATTCAATACAGCACAACGAGGCTATTCAACATTCGGAAGGGAGCTAATGGCTATCAAGATGGCTGTTCGATATTTCCGGTACATGCTTGAAGGTGGTGAGTTTACTATCTTTACAGACCCCAACCCGTTGACACACGTGCTAACGTCGAATTCATCCAGCCGGTTGCACCATGAGGAGCGTGCGTTGCAGTACACATCACAGTTTACGACTGACATTCGACACATCAGTGGAAAGAACAACATAATAGCGGATGCACTCTCAAGAATCGAAGCAATTGGTGTGCCCTTACCCGTAGACTATAATCTGCTTGCGGTAGACTAGGAAAACGATCCAGACCTGCAGAAGCTTCTCATTTCGGTCAGAACGTCTTTGCAGCTTGAGAAAAGATCGATTGTGATGTATTTATCCCCAACAGTTCGAGGTACCCGTAAGATGCTATCGGGAAAGTTCGTTTGGCCACATATGCGTTCTGTGTCAGAGCTCCAAAATTCATCGTCATACTACAGCACCTTTCGCCTACTTTGATCTGCCTAAATGCCGTTTCAATCACATTCACATTGATTTGAAAGGGCCATTACCTCCATCAACCGGTTACACATATTTCCTAACAATCGTAGATCGCTTTACACGACGGCCCGAAGCTGTACCATTAACCGACATGACAGCTCAAACTTGTTACCGTTTGGGTAGTTTACCCTATATCACCAGCACTGAGCAATGAGAGTGAGTGTAGGTTTCGGCAATCCATACTGCTATTAAGTATGAACGAGCAAGGCCGACTGTTGCTAACAATAGTCTATTGAGTTATATATAATATTAATCTATTTATTTAACGGTTATGCCGAAAGTTATTGTTTATTTACTTAATGTTCTATGTTATAAAACTTAATTTATTAAAAACAAATGAAAATATGTAAAGAAATAGCAGAACAGATTAAAAATACCACTCCAAAGAAACGGTCAAATTAAAATTATCAGAACACAATTTGTAAAACATAAGGTACACTTCCCATACAGACACCACAACCAGGATCGGTTAACAAAAGAGGGAAATAAATGAAAAGTATGACGGGTGGAAACAGGGAGTATGGTCAAATAGGAGGATACTACTGGGTCAGATCGAATGGGCAAGTTCTTTTCCACTTCAGCTCTTCTCGAAGGAGGTTTGGATCATAGTTCGCAGACTAGTATCGGTATATTTACAACATAGTCCAAGTGTTCAAACATTTCAAGTCGAAGTGAATTTCCAGTTAAGTAAAGTGGAAATAAAAACCTCAGGAACGCGTTAATCAAAGAATCAGGTAACATACCTAACCCAACTGCCCAGTAGTTTCCATATAATAAGACCTCCCATTTTTTTAACCCAAGGACCCATTGTCCTTAGTTTGAGTCTCCGCTGTTCAGCGTTGAGCCACCGAACGCTTTCTAGACCGTCGGAGCGGTCAACCCCCCCAGCGAGCGTGAAGTTCCTCGTAATCACTGGCGATCAACCCGAACGCTTTCTAGACAGTCGGAGCGGTCAACCCCCCCAGCGAGCGTGAAGTTCCTCGCAATCACTGGCGATCAACCGAACGCTGTCTAGACCGTCGGAGCGGTCAACCAAGCGAGCGTCGGGAGACACGAGATCGCGTCATTCCTAAACTAGCAGATCATCCGCTGGGTCATCCGCCCAGTGATCCACGATCCAGCACGCCGGCCGGCCATTCACACACCCACACACACACACACACACACCCTATTATACGTAAGTAACGTGATATCCTAAATAAAAAGTGCCTAAAAGAAGACCGAGTAGAACGTTATTTGCGCCCTGATCAGCCTCACCATCTCACTCTTTGTCGAGATACGACCTGGGGCAGAGTCGTGAGCTAAGCCAACAAAAGAGGCTGATGGAGAGCCCACCCCGTTGGTCCCCGTGGCTCTAGACCAGGGACCTGGGGGATTGCCATAATAGCGAGCTCTGCTCCCACAGAAGTAACAAACTGTTGCCAGCGCTTTATGTTCGCATAATGGATTTCGCGATTCGGTTGTCCAGAATACATCACGTGGGATCAAGGTCGTCAGTTCGAGTCCGAAGTGTTTCGGGAACTATTGGCCTTATTTGGATCTTTGCACTGTCGCGAAACAGCCTACCATTCTCAGGGAAATGGGCTTGTCGAGCGGTTCCACAGGAAGCTGAAGGAGGCAACCATGTGCGTCGGTAACTTGTATTTCCATTTACCAATGATTCTCCTTAAACGGCGCCGGTGGTGTAGTGGTAAGCGTGATTACCTCTCACCCCAGCAGGCCTGGGTTCAATCCCAGTCGGCGCCGCCGGGATGTTCTGAGACATAACATCTCTGATCACGCCTTCCTTCGGATGGGAAGTAAAGCCGTTGGTCCCCGGTTCATGAGTTATTGGGTCGGTGTGGGAGCTGCCTTCCTGGCACGTCGGTAGCATTGGTGCTCAGCACGGAAAACAAGATCGACGGAAAAAACAAACCAAAAGGAAAAAAAAATGGTTCTCCTTGGATTGCAAACGTGTAATAGAGAAGATATGAATTGCTCTGCTACTGACCTCGTTTACGGTCAAGCATTGCGCGTTCCTGGTGAGTTTTTTGAAAAACCGAAAAACACCGTTGATCGAACTGAATTTTCAAAAATGTTGCATCTTACCTTCGACGAACTCAGAGCTAGTCAAACGGAGCATCATTCTCGCAAGACATTCTATGTTCATAAAAACTTGAAAGACTGCACTCACGTTTTTGCCCGTCATGATGCGGTAAAGACCCGGCGCCGGTGGTGTAGTGGTAAGCGTGACTGCTTTCTAACACCCCGATGGGTCTGGGTTCAATCCCAGCCGAGGTCGGTGGGATTTTTCTGAGGCATAAAAATCTCTGGTCACGTCTTCCTTCGGAAGGGAAGTAAAGCCGTTGGTCCCGGCCCATGTGTGTTGAATGGGTGCGATATCCTACGCAGGTGTAGAAGCTGCCTTTCTGCACGTTCGATTGCCGTCAATGGATGGCAATCGATGTCCGTCGGTGATTGGCACTAGGAAAGCATAAAGGAAAGAAAAAAAAGAAGATCATCCTCTATCAATAAAAGGCATAAAAAGTAACAAGGACTAAGATGTGTTCCTTTGATTACTTTTTTTTTTTTTTTTTTTTTCTTTATTAGAGAGATTTTTAGCCTAAGGCTAGTTCATCTCTTTCTTTGATTACTGAAAAATCCTGTTCCCCTAGCTTAAAGAAGTCAGAACTAGGAATCGGTGGTAGATCTTACATCCCGTAACGTACCACGTTACGGGGTTTCCTCATCCTTAAACTGAGCAGTTCCACGCCAAATAACGAATCGATCTGATGCGACTTTTTGCGATTTGCATGAAACTTGAACATTTTCCAATGTTATTGGCCGAACGATGGCTTTGATCATGGCATGACTTTATGTGGCATGAATTTGTGTGGTTTACATGTATGAATTTGTTAAGTGACGCAGATGCGTCTTTTCAACTTTACTTTATTTGAAATTCTTAATTACTATTTAAAGTTTCTAGTCCTATCAGGCCTGTTTTAGAGAATGACCAAGTTACACAGCTTACAGACATTTATAAAACTTCAGAGAAGCTTGGAGATTTACTGACAAATTTGTTGAGCTTCAGGGAAGTTCGTAGATCTTCACAGTAGAACTACAGAACTTAAAAAAAAAACTGTATAAAATTTTAAATAAATTTACGAAACTTCTGAAAAAAAAAGATCAACTTTAGACACATTTGGAGAACTTCAAGAAAGTTTGCAGATTTCAAATAAATTTTCAGGATCTCAGGGATGTTACTGGATGTTCACAGAAACGTATAGAACTTTAGTGAAGTTCATCTTTTTTTTGAAATATGTACACAACTTCAGGGAACTTTATAGATCTTCTGAAGTAATTAAAAGAGGTTTCTATTCGTGAAATTTCGTAGGAATTTTTTAGAGACTGGAAAAGTTTATGATGACCACAGTCGTTTGTGCTGGCAATCGAAGATGTGCCCTTGGAGGAGGAAAAATAATGTTCCGACCGACCGGATTGAAGAAACCCGACATGGGTCCGAAGGGAAGTTGGATTCCGATTGCAGGTGAGTGTTAAGAAACCGTGCTAACTTTTCTGTTTGTTTTATATTAGGTATCTGACCAACGACTACAGTTCAAGGATTGATTCGAATCTGAAAAGATGAAGAACGTTCTCTACTCGACGAGATGGATCCGGAATTTTGACGTCTGTGTTTGAAGGAGAAAAAGTCTACGAGGAGGCCGGTTGCTGTTGATGCATCTCCACTTGGTAATTTGGAAGAGATACGAAAAACATCGAAAAGTGATAGAGAAAGAGAGAGAAGTGTATTCCACTACAGATGACGATTATTCAACAGAACTCAACGAGAATCGAGATGACAAAGATTCAGCAGCAAGGACACAATACATAAGTGGAGAGATCTAACTGATGACAACTAGATATAAAAATATGAAATGCATCCTACTAAATACGTGCCATCTACAAAGCAGGAATTGCTTTGATGATGGAAGTGTACACGCAGTACCAATATACATTTTATATCGGTACTACGTGTATGCGGGGCTTGTTGTAAGTGAAAGTAACCTCGGAATGGACGTGGACGTGAGTGACCAGGCATTCTGAAATGGGTTACTGAATCTCAACAGAGCTATCACCTTTCAACTTCCGGGCTAAAATTGTTTGCAATGGGATCAGTATGATACCCCGTACAGACTATGGCTTATATCATGTAATATAGGCTGTCTTGCAATGAGCACTCATACATAGGATTTCCAGTTAAAACTAGATGTATGAGTGCTCATTGCAAGACAGCCTATATTACATGATATAAGCCATAGTCTGTACGGGGTATGAGATAATAATAGATTATATTGCAAACATTTTTCTTGAATAAAAACACTGCCGGACAGTGGAAGTTGAATTGTATTTTACATAATACATACAATTCAAGGCCAACAATTGAAAAAGCCTCAACTCTATTTTGTAAACAAACCTTGTAAAGGCATTTTGTCGCGAACCGAAGTCCGCCAACGCAAACCAACAAAATGGTAGGGGAAATCCATGACAAATGCAACGGAACAGTGTCTAATTGTAAATCCTAGGATCTCACCAGCAGCGGGTGGCACGTGCAAATTCGTCTTCCTCCTGCAGCGAAACGCTAAATGCCCGTGTCAAGTACTAATCTGTAAAGGAGTCGCAGGGGGATCTGTCATTTTCAGCGTTATGTTATGGTTGAGAATATGGTTGCCAGTAAATATATATTTTCGGTTAAAGTTTTGACAGCTCGATCATCACGATGAAATACCTAGAAACACCTTCAGGCACCTAAAAATACTCATACAACACAATAAGCACAGACACAAAGCGATAGAGTGACTTACCCTCTGTTAGCAACTCATGTTATTTGACATATGGTCGGCGAAAAAGATACTCCTTGGCGCCCTCGCCGGACGCCACACTTAACTAAGAACAATTGGAACGGACTCACCAGTTGGTTTAGCTGCTGTTGATTGCTGCGCTGCTGTAACTCTTGGCGACAATGATGTTCAATATGCGCGTTGGTTAACGGCCAACGATTTTCACGTGGGTGGACGGTGATCTCACCAGCAGTGGCATGCAAAGCCCCGATAAGCGATGTGAATTCGGAGATAACGATTGCCGGGATCTTTCACCCCGGGGATGCAGATGATGGCGTTGGAATTGGGCCGTCGGCTGGTCTAGATTGATTTTTGGCACACACAAAATCTAGCCTATGACGCACACTACGTTTAGATTTATGATAAACTATAATTTACAAAACTCACCAAACACTTCCACTGTAATCTGCTGTTCGGAAGAAAGTCTAGCGAGACCGTGACCCTCAAATTAGGTAAGGTGACCACGGCCCAGGTTTTCTAAGCACGACTTTGAAACACCCCTGCTTGTTTCAGATGACATTTCAACAGCTGATTATCACGCTGAATCATTGTTTTACATTTCGACCAACAGTTTGTGTATCGCAAGTTCCGGTTCTTTACATTTCCGTGACAATGCGAAGCATTTCTCCGGAAAAGCGCAAACAGATCGAGCACAAATGGTGTACTATCCCCAACATTTCTCTGAGCCAATTAGCGAAATTGGAAGGTGTAAGCATCGGAGCCGTTCGAAGCGCGATTCGGAAGTATGGTGATCAGACTTGGTAAAAACACCGCTCGGTGCGGCTCGGTGGCAACCTACTCATGTATGCACAGCACTGGGTTTCTTCGATAAAGCACCCGGTGTCGGTGCAACATGTTGGCACGCCACCGAACCAAAAGAGAAACCCGAACGCGGTGCTACGGGCTTCGGCTCGCCACCGTGCGGCACGGAGCCAACGAACCGCTCATGATTTCGTTTCGTTCGTTGTTGGTGTTGCGCTATACTCGGTCCCATTTGCGTTTTTGTCAAAACTGAATTTTTCGATGGAAGTGGTAGCAAGTAGCTCATAGTTTCATTATACTCGATGAACTCAAGAAATTTGTTCTGAAATTAGAAAAATGGGCAAACAGGTTTTCCCTTTACATAAGAATCCATGGTGCGAAGCAAACTTAAAACGCGATCTTAATTGCGTCTGTCATTTCTCTCGACAGGAACAGGGTCGGTTCGGATACGGATGTGTTGGGCATTTTCGTTGGCACCGATGAAAAATTTTCACTTCCGGCAAATATAGACATTTTCTGATGGGAATTTTCGGTGGAGTGAAAGGATAGTACAAAGTCCGCCATGTTTCACGCGCAGTCTGACGTTTGCTTATGGATTTTCTCATAGCAGTAAAGAGCTATAGATTCGCCGTCAACGCCAATTCTCGTCTACGATTATGTTTGGTACATATTGTGCCGCGCTGCGTAAACTAGAGAAAGTTTTCTAAATAACGTTATAGTGAAGCAAATTGTATTCACCAGTGAAAAAAAGAACAACAAAATTAACTTTTAATTGACCTTTGCGGGAAAAAAAACTATGGTTTTAAGGCAATAATATTTGCCGCATTAATGCTACATGGTGAAAATAGCTGTTGCATTAATTCGCATTGACGGCATTGGCTCTTCACAGAGTTATAGTTCCTTAGGTGCTGTTCATAAACTACGTAGACAAAGGGCCCCCCCCCTTTGTCTACGTAGTTTATGAACAGCACCTAAGGAACTATAACTCTGTGAAGAGCCAATGCCGTCAATGCGAATTAATGCAACAGCTATTTTCACCAACCCCCCCCCGGGTTTGGCAATTGTCCACAGTCCATACAAATTTTAAGATTTCAGGGGGGTCAAGAATCCCAAAAAACTGTATACGTAGTTAATGAACAGCCCCTTTGAGATTTTTCATTTGAGCGACAGAGAACGGAACAGCCCGCCATGCTTTACGCACAGTTGTTTTTGGGGTTTTCTCATAGGAGTAAAGAGGTACAGTATCGCCGGAAAGGTCAATCAGAAAAGGAACGAAAAAAAAATTAGCAGACTGCGATAGTGGAAAAAAAGAAGAAGAAGCACTGCATTCTGTCTGGCACCGGACCCTGGCACGGAGCCGCACGGAGCGCACCGAATAACCATAGCACGGCACCAAGCCGAATAAAACGGCTCCGCGTTCAGGTTTCTTGTTCGTATCGGTGGCGAGCCTACAAGAGGTACCGAAACCGAGTGCGTGTTAAGCGCCCATTACACATGTCAATATATTGACAAACATCGTATTGTCAATTTTCCTTACAATATTATCAATACATAAATATTGACAACATTAATGTTAATACGCTAAAGCGCTCGTTACACGGTTCAATATAATGACAGTAAATTTAAATACTGACAATATTATTGAAAAGGTAATATTGATAACGATGGATTGATGACGAGTATTGTTGAACAACTGATTTTCATTTCTCTTTGTCAATATTCTTCCCCTACCCAAGAGGAGGGAGAACGTACGTCATTTAGATCGACTGACTCACAAAGCACCTTCGCGCATTCAGCGAGGCATGCAGTGTTGCCATTTGTTTAAATTTTCGTGTGTGATATGCAATCGATTTCAAACTAAATAAAAAATGTATCTTTTTACAGTCACCAATCACCCAGGTTTCGTTTATATGGATGTACATTTTCTACAAAATCACAAGAATAGCCATGTTATTTTTTGAAACTTTAAAATAAAATAAATACTATCAGCGTTTCACATACCTACATGTAACGTAAATTAATTATTATATATATAATATAGTCATTATACCCCCGTTAACGTGGGGTATTCCACACGTGTAGTAATTCCGCGCACTCGACAATCGATTTGATTAAATTCGATCAATACTACTTCCACATGTCCTGTGTATTTTCTGTGTCCTGTCAAAAAGTTACAACATTTGGTATACCAATTTGGTGTTTGAATGAAAAATTTACAGCTCACGCAGAATAGCCCACGTGGTAACGTGACTCTCCATTTGATTTGCATAGAGAGTCACGACACCACGACGTGACTTTTCTGACTTCGATAGTGACAAAAATCACTTCGACTCTCGGAATAACCCCCTATATGTATGGGTAACATTAGGTAAACATTATTTTTCTGACGAAACAGGAGAGTTCAGTGATATCAAAAATAATATTGGAAGCTATAATTAATCACCTAGTTCTTACTTCATTCTGAGAACTTAAGAGTAGGCCTGGAATAGATCATAATTTAACACTATTTATTCTAAAAATCCTGAAAATTAATTTGAAATGAGCAAGTATAAGTAAATGTTGGGTGAAAGTTAATTTCTATGCGGGAGATGAACCAGCCTGCGGCTAAAAATCTTGATAATAAAGAAATCAAAAAAAATATGTATACCCTAATAAAATTGTTATGATTATTTTGCTTAACGACGTGTTCGGGCTATCATCCAAACAATTTGTGGAATAGTTCTATTATTTGAGTTATCGTTCGTTTATGGTAATTTTTAATAAGGGTATCCACTAAACCCGGACTCCGCAATTTGGTAATTTTTGAACTACGGAACTGTTCGGTAAAAGCACAGACAAACAGACATAACTCTCGCAGGTTGTTCATCGAACAAGCATTTAACGGTCAATTTAAAAGTATCGTAGTTGGTAGTACTGCCACTTGTGGCGCGCATAGTCAATTGCCTTGCGTTTGACGTTTACACACTACCGCCATCTGTTCAGCGTACTACCCACCACAGTGTATTCAACAGATGGCGGTAATGTTTTAGCGACGATGTTCTACAGTGATAAATATTCAATGTGTTATGTCTGTTTGTCTGTGGTAAAAGTTTACAAATCAGTGAAAAATTAAAAAAAAAATTAAAATCTCCGAAAATGATCGGACCTAGTTAACCCCTTTTGAACGATACAAAACCAATTTGAGATTTTATTGATTTCCTTCGAGTAACGGCCATTTGAAATTTTTCCAATTTTTTCAGCTGTTCAAAAACCCGGCAAAATTTACCGAATTCAGTGTGTAGCTAGTATTTTCAATACATACAGGTCCAGCAATCGTTTCTGTTTGGACCCGAATGCAAACATGAACTCTAAACACACTTTCTTTCGCTGATCCATGTTTCTTGTGTGGGGAAATTGAGACAAGTAATATTGACTTCAATACATTGAGGTAAAAAAGAGTTTCTAACGTATTGCCATTAATGTTGTCAATATTTGTACATCGATGATATTGATGGCAAAATTGACCGTTTTTTGTCAATACATTCTAAGTATTGACAAAGTGAAATTAAAATCAGCTTTTCGTCAATACTTGTCATCAATCGTTGTCTTCAATATCACCTTTTCAATAATATTGTCAGTATGTCAATTTATTGTCAATATATTGATATGTGTAATGGGCGCTTTAGCTTTGAACGGGGAGCAATATTCTTGCACGGCTCGCAGTGCCGGTGGGTGTTTTCCCAAGTCTGATGGTGATGAAGCAACTTTCCAGGACAAGCAAAAATCTGGACCGGAAATTCGTGCAAGCTTTCACTCGCAAGAAAAGTGCTTCGGTTCGAGACGTGGCTAAACAAGTGGGATCCTCGAAGTGTAATGTCACATAACATATGTGGAACTTCATGCAAAAAGCTGACGCAAATCTTACCCTTTTTTGTTTTGCCTCAGTGGTATAACTGGCATAGTTGGACATCGACCTGTCATGATAAAATTTTCGTGATATCGACACTGAGCATTCATAAAGACCAATTTCTCGTAGGTCAAAGTCAATCCATGTAAGCCACTAGTTTTATTGGATAGGAGGACTCTTTCTCTACACAATCTTGGTGTGGGGTTTTCTTGAAGGAGTTTTCATTTTCGAGAAATTACACAAAAAGTAATTGTTTACGTTTGCAGCATTGGCCCTTACGAAAGTAAGCATTGGCGTTGACGGCGACTCTGCAACTCTTTACTCCTGGTAAAATCCCACAAGCATCTGACAATCTGTGCATGAAATCTAGCAGACTTTGTCTTATCTCTTCATTCCTCCAGTAAGTCGCCGATTATTCACACAAAGATTGACAAAATCAAATGGGATTTTCATAGGATCGAAAGGGTAAGGAAATGTTCACCAAGTTTCACGCACAGACTGATGTTTGTTTATGGGATTTTAATCATTGGAGTAAGGAGTTACAGCGTGACCGAAGAGGAGGATTGTCAATATACACAGTAATGCGTAATGAAATGGTGTTCGTCCGCTGTTTAAATGCTTGATAGAGTTTTACGTGTGGGCATTATTTTTTCGACTAGCTCGGCAGGGGGCTTTTCAAAGAATTTTTAACTAGTATTTTCAAGACGGTCAGAAGCCAATCAAGAGCGTTGTTATTTTGTAATATTGCCTATTTACAGATGCATTATTTCTTCATCTTATTGGTTTGCATTGGATTCATGACGGAAACTATGTTAATTGAATATAATTTAATGCAAACAATTCGAAGATTTGAGGATTACGTTGAATAGATGTAAAACTATCATAGGTATTAACTATCTGTGGTATGTTGAAATATTGTTAACTGTGCTTTTAGTGAGTCAACTTATGATTACATCACGAAATATCGAGTTGATGCATATAAAAGATTATTTTCGTTAGTAAATAGTGCTTAACTTTGATACAGCTAGCTAGGAGTCTCACCCTGGGACCTTAGTCATAGTGATCGAAAAAAAAAGCTTGTTATGATTGCGTGTAGCTCCTCTTTTGCCTTTTCAATCAACAAGGATTAACCTTACCATGTTTTTTGTTAAAAAGTAATGGGAGTAATTCTTTGTGTTGGGATTTTTGAGGAAATTTTCAATTAATGGCAATTGAGAAACATAGGGAAATCTTGGGTATTGCAGGTATCTATAAGCACTCCATTTCATTTATCGTTCTGCTTACAAAATTCTTGCGAATGGAACGATGCAAAGTCAGCTCAAAACACTGAATATTTTTCAAATGGTACTTCTGACTCTTGTTCCAAATTTTGTTGCTTGTCTCTGGACTTTAAAATGTAAGCACTTAATTCCAATTTTACGCGGTCATGTTTTTCCTCCTAGTGAAATCAAAGTTTGATGCAATTGGTTCCAAAAAAAATAGAAAGTGTCCCAAGAAGGAAATGTTACATACATGTTTCTGCTAAGTTTACCACAGTTTTGCTGTGTGAATCAAGGTAATGAATTTGTTAAAGTTAGCTATATAATTTTAAATAAAGCACATAAATGGTTAAGGAAATAGTAAGACATGAGCTCAGGAGTGCTAGGAACACATAGAATTATAAACCACGGTAGAATCATTCAAAAGAATTGACAAGCCCCTTGATCCCCTTCGCATTTTACACTTCCCAAGTAACATTGCAAGTTTTATGGAGGTTTTAACGCATGCTACAAGTCTAAATCATGGTCTACAAAAACCTTATAAAACCGAAATTGTTACTTGGGTTGGCACACTTGGCCAGGAATGTAATCTAGCGGAACAAAATTAATAACTCCGAAACGAAGAATTTTCGCGACTTGATGTCTTCGGCAAAGTTTCTCAATAGTAAGAACCATCTGTTGACATAAACAAATAGTTCAAAATTCTTCCGCTAAGATGGCATCACAATCTAACTTCTTTCTCTGAAGTTTTGGAGACTTGATGTCCTCGGCAAAGTTGTTTATTTTGACAAAATAAACAACTCTTTTGAAGACGTAAAATGTCCACCACCTACTGGTTCCAAGTTACATAGAGTTAAAGAAAAAAAAATCGAAAGCATGATTTTTTCCTTCTGTTTCGGTTTTTTTGCTTACAACCATGTTATATTTTTCTCTTATGCTATTAAGAACTTTTGTGAAGAAACATACAGGGTTAAGCTTCAAATTTTAAAAATATTGTTGAAAATAAAAGCAGAAATGTTTGAACTTCAATGTCTCCCAAGGTTTAAAAAATCGCAACCTGAAATTTTCAGCAAAAAATAAGCAATACTCGATAACAAAATATCTAAATTTGAGAGAGGTATATTTTTGATGTTTTTGAGATTCCTTCATTATAGTGGAACATGTTTTTTTATAACTTTTTTTAATGCATTGAAATGGTGCTTTGAAGGCATGACGTTATAGGCAAAATTGTTTATCGTCATAAAATAAACTACTCTTCTAAAGACTTCAAAATTCTTTAGCCTAATGTTTTTGAGTTAAATGCATTTAAACAATGTATTTAAAATTAAAACACTTATTTTCACATTTTTTCTGTAATTCCATCTACCTCGAAAACAGTGAGCTGTGGATTTTTGACGTCTCCAGAAGAGTTGTTTATTTTATCAAGATGTCAAGTCTACAAAATGCCATTTCAATGCATTAATGTTCTACTAAAATGAAGAAATCTCAAAAACACCAAAGTATAGGGGAAATTCGGCATGACAGACTATTTTCGGCAACCCAAATTGAAACGCTAATTTTACTGGATTTTTGTAAGAAAACACTTTGCTGAATGCATTCAAACTATTGTTTAGGCTTTCAGCTTCAATTTGATTATATTTGTATCAATGAGAAAAGCAATTCAGCAGGGTTTTCTTGAGATGAAACACACGCACTGCAAAATGCTTCTGATTTCGAGTTGCCGATGAAAGCACAGCTGTTTAACACGCAGCTCAAATAGAAAGGTTGCCGAATAAAAAGAGGTTGCCCACAATAGTCGCTCTCACTAGAGAAGATTGGATCTTTGTAAAAATTGGAATTATTCTTTCTTTTTTTTATAATTTATTTGATAAGGCTCAACCGAATTTAACTTTACAGAGCCGAGGATTCTTGGTCACTATACAATACATCTTAAAACTATAGTCAAAAGGTACAACACAATAAACACTTTATCTTCCGCTATCCAAAAAGCCTCCTCCATCAGAACTGGAGCCGCTTCCAGTAGTTTCATTGTATGGCAAATTGTTGTACGCCAACGAGGGTCAGAAAGCGTCCATTGCAACAATGGACGCAAAACGTAGTCAGCACTCACACACTCATCACGAAACGGTTGCTTTCCAAAGTCGACGACGCATCGACCGAAAGAACTGCTGATGAAGAACAATGAGGAGGACCACACAATGGTTGCTGCCGAGAAAACAGACGATCGCGTAGCACACATCGAGAGTGGCCTGCTTTTGTCGAAGGCCGAGTGAACACTGGAACTATTCTTTCAACTGAAATTGTTTGAACAGCTGGCAGCAAAAGATTGTAAACAAACCAATACTGCATATGTGTGCTTTCCTTAGAGAAAAAGGCTATAGAAAGCGAGGGGGACGACTCTATCTACGATGCAGGAAAGATTGTGTTTTGCTGTGTTTCGCTGCGTGCACGCTGAGTAGATAGAAAGAACATTGATGACGATTCTGAAGATTTCCTGCAAAATATGATGTCCGATGCAAGTAGATGCGATAAATGAGAGAAGACTTTTCGAAGATTAATTCGCTGGTGTGAAATTTTTTGAGCATCTAGAAATGGGACTTAGATGTGTCGCCCCCCTCGATAGAAAGATGGTCGCTGCTTAGGTTGCCGATGATACGTAAATTCCCCTACCTCTTTCAATTTTTAATATTTAATTTATCGAATAATGCTGAATTTTTGCTGAAAATGTCAGGTTGCGATTTTTGCGCATTGAAAGATATTAAAGTTTAAAAATTTGTTGTTTTTTCATTTTTTTTTTCAACAACATCTTTAAAGTTTGAAGCATAGCCCGGTATGTTTCTTCACATAAGTTCTTTATTTAATGCATTTGCATAAGAGAAAAATATAACATTATATGGTTGTAAGCTAAAAATCCTAAACAGAAGGAAAAAACCAAATGTTTGCCATTTTTTTCTTTAACTCGATAAAACTCGAAACCAGTAGGCTGTGGAAGTTGTACGAGTTCAAAAGAGTTGTTTATTTTGTCAAGATAAACAACTTTACCCAAGACATCAAGTCTCCAAAGCGTCAAAGAAAGAAGTTAGATTGTGGCACCATCTTTGCGGAAGAGTTTTGAACTGTTTGTTTATGTCAATAGATGGTCCTTAAAATAAAGAGAAACATTGCAAGAGACACCAAGCGCGAAAATGCTTCGTTTCAGAGTTATTAATTTTGAACCGCTAGATTGCATTTCTGGCCCAGTGTGCATTGTTTAAAAAAGGAATTTCGATCTTTTGAAATGTTGGCACCGATTTGCAAATATTCCCCCTTATTCTACTAGTCACCGATGAGGTGACAATTGTCACCTCATGTGAGGAGATTCTCCGTGCAAATCAAATGGCGAGTCACCTCACACGAGGTGACAATTGTCAACTCACCGGTGAGAAAGAGTCACGTAGCTCGCAGAATAGGGGGGATTATTACCAAACGGTGGTAACTAACGATTTTAAATGGGCTCACTACTTGACTAGCCAATTGGTCCCAAGCAAATCTATTAGCATACCCCATTCTAATCGAAATTCTAGTACTACACTATGTTTGTTTTGATTCGTATGAAAGTTTGACAGATAAAATGAGGGGTTTGTAGATTTTCCTATGTTTCTAGGGGTGCATCGATTAGCTTGGGTTATTACCATAGAGGTAACTCTAAGACAAGAAGGTCCCGAAGAAACGTACTCAACTTTTTGGCTCAGCTCTGGTACTCTCTTTGGTCCCAAGCTAATCGATGCACCCCTCGAAACATAGGAAAATCCACGAACCCCTTCATTTTATCTGTCAAACTTTCATAGCGAATCAAAACAGTGTAGTAGTAGAATTTCGACTAGAATGGGATACGTTAATCGATTTGCTTGGGACCAATAGAGTTCTCCAGATGCACAAAAGTGTGCGTGAGACCGCGCGCTACCTTTTTAAGTAGTTGTGATATCGCGATACCTTTTTGTTTCTTCTTCTTCTTTATTTTTATGTATGGATGTTGGATTTTA
Organism: Ochlerotatus camptorhynchus; assembly: GCF_037179485.1. NCBI lineage: Eukaryota > Metazoa > Arthropoda > Insecta > Diptera > Culicidae > Ochlerotatus > Ochlerotatus camptorhynchus. The sequence goes on along the minus strand of NW_027040862.1, from coordinate 1,017,602 downwards.
TTGTTCGTGAGATTGCGCTTGGAGATCTCTATAGGCTAGTCAAGTAGTAAGCTAAAGGGTGATACGGTCAAAATTTGGTCAAGGGAAAACGCGTGTAAATCGGTGAAATCGTTTATTTAAAAAATCAAATTAAATTTCTTTTTCAAGTTCAATTAGTATAAAATTCAGGAAAAATATTCAGTTAGGCTTCCGCTTTTCCAAATCCGAATTGCCGGGCCTTACGCTTGACCCCTGCCATCAGATTTTGTACAGCCACCTTGTCCACCTTCTTCGCCGCAGAAAGCCAGTTTGCCTTGAACTGCTGCTCGCCCTTAGCAGTTTTTTTGGTCTTCTTTAGGTTCCGCTTGACAATAGCCCAGTATTTCTCAATTGGGCGGAGCTCTGGCGTGTTGGGAGGGTTCTTGTCCTTGGGAACCACCTGCACGTTGTTGGCGGCGTACCACTCCATGGCCTTTTTACCGTAATGGCAAGATGCCAAATCCGGCCAAAACAGTACGGAACAACCGTGTTTCTTCAGGAAAGGCAGCAGACGTTTATTCAAACACTCTTTCACGTAAATTTCTTGGTTGACAGACAATGCTGCTTTTCAAGCCACAGGTACAGATGGCTTGCCAAACCAGATATTTCTTTGCGAACTTTGACAGTTTCATGTGCTTGAAAACATCTGCTACCTTTCCCCTTCCTTTTGCCGTATAAAACTCCTGTCCCGGAAGCTGCTTGTAGTCGGCTTTGACGTAGGTTTCGTCGTCCATTACCACGCAGTCAAACTTCGTCAGCATCGTCGTGTACAGCCTCCGGGATCGCGCTTTGGCCGTCGTATTTTGTTTATCATCGCGATTTGGAGTCACTACCTTCTTGTAAGTCGATAGTCCGGCTCGTTTTTTGGCTCGATGCACGGTTGTAGACGATACACCCAGCTTATTTGCGGCATCTCGGAGAGAGAGGTTAGGGTTTCGCTTGAAACAACCGGCAACTCTCTTTGTCGTCTCAGCGGCTTCCGGTTTTCGATTTCCCCCCGATCCAGACTTCCTGGCTGTCGACAAACGTTCCCCAAACACTTTAATTACATTTGTAACGGTTGATTTGGCAACTTTTAGCGATTTTGCCAACTTTGCGTGCGAGTAGCTCGGATTTTCGCGATGCGCGAGCAAAATTTTGATACGCTGTTCTTCTTGCTTGGACGGCATTTTGACAACTGAAGAGTGAATTCCAAAATCAAAATAGGAGCAACATTCTACACACACACACCTTCAAAATGAGGGGTGTTCAGGTTTTTTAAATGCAAAATTGAAAGAAATACGTCAAGTTGATATTGACCAAATTTTGACCGTATCACCCTTTAATTTAAAACCATTAGTTTCCACCGGTTGCTACCACCATCTGTGATGGGTAGTATGCTGAACAGATGGCGGTAGTGTGTAAACGTCAAACGCAAGGGACAACTAAATACATTTAAATTATCCGTTAAATGCGTGTTCGATGAACAAACTGTCTGTTTGTCTGTGGTTAAATAATACAATGCAAGCAATGCTTTCGTTTTCTTTGCTAAGCTTTCCGCATAATCCGCGCCCCTGAGCTATAAATACGCGCGAAATCCGGGCCAAACGCAAATTCCGCGCCAATAGTAACAACCCTGAATGTATTGCATTCGGAGACTTGCAGATTCAAATGAATTCTTCATTCCATCGGTACTAAACGTCGTTATTCTTTTATTTCAGGAACAGCTGGGTTTCGGAAGAGGAATCCTCACCTGCACGGAAGACTGCAGTGAAAAGAATTCAATTACTATCACTTATCGATGTTTTCCGGGTAATCGAGTCCGGATCGAGAATGCTTATATTTTCCACCCCCTTTGGTGCAAGGTACGCAGTAGCAATCATGTACTACTTGCAAGATGGGTGAGGTATAAATCTTTTTGCGGCAGCAGTCAGGACTCCGGAAGATGAAAGAAGAAGCACCAGTTCCGTTCCGACAGACACACACACACTCGGGAGGGTCAATTGTGTTCTCCGGGGGATTCCAAAATGGAAGGAATCCTCACGACCGACGGAAGATTGTATAGGAAGCTGCTATTTGGTTTACTTTTGTTTGAAATCAAAAGGTAAAGGCATCTCAGGGAAATTGAAAGGAAGAAATTGTTTATCCTAGGAAAAGGTACACAAGCGTACACACACATTAAACACGTCCTTCTTTATTTATTGTCCAACGAGTAGAATAAAGCTGAATTCTCGTTGGGAGTGCACTTGGAAAATGGTGATGGTGAAGAAACTTTGAACTTTGAACTAAGTGTTGGGAAAGAGATAACCGCTGTGCTTAGCGATCTATCTATCGAATAATGGGATTTGTTCTTCTCAAATCATCATTATAATCTATGTAATTTAGACTTCCTCAGTTGTAGAGCCCCGAGTCTGTGAGCATTCGATCCCACCTACAGATTGTGATAAACAGCTTTAATTCAATGATTAATATCAACTCACCAAACGGAACCCCGCATTCAAATGGTTCGAATAATCATCCTCGCCTTCGGAATCCTTCCACCTTCGCAGCAATATTTCAACCTCACTCAAATACGGCCAAATGCTACCGGCGATGACAGCGGCGAATCAAACCCGGCTCACATTTCTATTCGTTAGGCCGTTGTTCGAAACGACGAAATCACGGGAGGCAGGTGGCGAGCTGAGGCAAAGCCATCAGATGCAATTGATGCCCCGCACATGCAAATGAATAAATTTGCAAATCAAAATCTGACACGGTACGGCACCGGCAGTCGTTCAAAATTCCTACCATCATCGCCGTTGCTCACAGCCTATAATAGTGAACTTGGCGAGGAACTAAGGTAACAACGCACACACACACACACACACACGTACAGTTCGACTATTCGGCTATCCGGGGCGGGCGTGAGGATGGATCGTTATCGCCGCCGTCGGGATCGTTTCAGGAGATTTGCGCGTGGATGCAGTCTGGGGACAGCAGTAGGCTGGGTAACATATGGTAACAGGAATATATAGATGAAGTGGTCGATGCGTGTGTGTGTGTATGTGCAAACAAACATAACGCACTATTATTTCTATTAGCAGGAAGAATGGTTCCCGTTGACGGTGAATCCGGTCGTATTTAATTTCTTGTGGAAATTGTGATGAACACCAGATTTTCGGAGATAAAAGATACGGAACGTAATGAAAATATGTTCAGTTGAGTGCCATCTTCTTTGAAAATAAAATGAAATCAAACAAGTAGTTCATTCCCCTTGTCCGTGCCAGCCAACCCCGGTCTTGGTTATTAAATATTCATTCACCTAATTTGAAGAAACAAACAAGAAAACAACGATCAGGACCTGACTCCATTAAATCCGCTATTGGAAAGCCAAGTAAGTTGCAGCAGAAATTGTGCACTCATTTTCTCTGCCAAATTATTCGCATTCGAACGAGTTTGCGGAATGTAATTTAAAGCACTTAAATTTTAACGAAAATTGCTTTTAACAGTTCGCAACCCGACGTCTCGTACCTCCCCGCGGTATTCCCGCAATACACCTCAGTCGCAGGCAAAACATGCAGATTGGGTTCGCATTTCGTTTTCTTCCATGCTGCTAAAATGGCTCTTCGAAGCGCGTTGCGAGTCGAAGTCTGTCGAGATGGAAACTTGAGAACTTTCGCATTTTGCCCCGATTAAAAAGTAATGATAGTGCTGTGTAGTAGCGGAGCGTCATCAGCTTTGCGCTCGTGTAGGATATTTTAATTTTGCATTGCTCCGCTGTTTATAGAGCGGGGGAATGATGAGTCAAAGGAATTTGGATGTGGCGCGATATTAGCTTGAAGTTCACTCACGAAAACATTAATAACTGCTGTAAACTTTTGAAATTGATAATATTTTCTCGACTGACGAAAAAATCATCAACAAACATGAAAAGTTGAATCTACGGTAACTGCTGGAACTGCTGGAACCGATTGCAACTTCAACTGTTGAATGTTCGCTTTCAAAGTCTTACACTGAAAAAAAAATCCCCTGTTGTTGTGATGAGTCCATCAAACATGATATTGTTTTCAAATAAGATCTCCATGCAGAGGACACAGATCTTTTCATTTCACTCATTAAATTTAACAAATAAGAATGCGTGCATTTTTATCAGTGTACAAAAGTTAACCATTTGAATGGGGCAACTACTCTCTGCTGACGACTGTCTGTTTTAGCAGCAAGTTTGATGAGTATTTTATCGGTCCAACAAGTTTCCGATTCGAGCGAATGATGCTAACCTATGCTAACAGCTCTTCGTGGAGTATTCCACCGGTTTGATAGAAAAAAAAAACTTGGCTCAAGTTACATTTCCGTCAACATTTACATTCTGCTTCCAACTACGGACATTGACTCCTTTGAAGAGGACGCAGTTATCCTTCACACATAATTTTCGAAGCAATTTACGTCCAAAAATCGTAGTTGTTTTTTAATTATTCATTATAGGAAACTCATTTTTCACGGATAATCTACTGCTTTCGGGGAGGGAAGCGGAAGTGATTTTCCTGCGAGAACGGCTACTGCTGGGTAGTATAATTTCATGAGCTACCGGTGATTGAGACGGCTCTTGGGTTTTAATGGAATTTCACTGCTGTTGTTAGCTATTAAGAGTTAAAACAAATGCAGTACATAGAGGAGGTGTGGGATGCTTGATCTGGGGGAGACTTGACCCTTTCCATGATGACGTGTTTAAAATTGTACACACCAAAAATCTGAAACGAGTTCCAGCAAAATTAATTGCTGAACTGCTTCCAGCAAAAACATTTCTTGCTGAACCACCCGCAATCCATAAAAAATGCTGGATTTTACAGTATTCTGTTTGAAACGTCAAAGTCGACCGGGGCCATCGTTCACTTCTATGCAGTTTTTTTTATTTATTTTTCGAGTCAAGAAGTGTACGAATTTTGAATCATCCCATTAATTACATGAATGGTATTTTAATCATGGAGTAAGTATTTTTGACTTTAAGTTAACTTAGTGTAATAGGTTATTTTCTCTTTATTTATAGCCTTTTCATCTGAATAAAACTATTGAATGGCCAATGGAATGTTCTAAAATAAGCCCAGTTTTTTATCGTTTCTTCAAAAATTGTCTCTTCATATGAGAAAATAAAGTTATGTACGATTATATTACAGTAAACCAGTGTACTAAAGTGTTTTTCAGAAAAAAATCTATCAAGAATGTTATAAACAATTTAAACAATTGAGAATTACTGTTCTTCCAGCAAAATGATTGGCATAACGCTATGCTGGATAATCAGTACACATTTCTGGTTTTACAGCAAAGTGCTGTCAGTTTTACTTTGAGCCTAATAGCTGGTCGTCCAGCAAACAGTATTTTGCTGGATGGATTGCTGAACTTCCAGTTCGGCAAAATCCAGCAAAATATTACTGGATTCCAGCTATAAAAAATGGGTGTGTATGTATTCTGCCAACCAGGGATGCCAGATAGTTTAGCAAATCTATCTATTGGCGTTGACGGCGACTCTGTAGCTCTTTACTCCTATGAGAAAATCCATAAGCAAACGTCAGACTGTGCGTGAAACATGGCGGACTTTGTACTATCCTTTCACTCCACCGAAAATTCCCATAAGAAACTGTCTATATTTGCTGAAAGAGCAAATTTTTCGACGGTGCCGTCAACGCCAATCTATCTATCTATCTATCTATATATATATAAATGAATTTCTGTCTGTCTGTCTGTCTGTCTGACCCTTATAGACTCGGAAACTACACACCCATTTTTTATAGCTGGAATCCAGTAATATTTTGCTGGATTTTGCCGAACTGGAAGTTCAGCAATCCATCCAGCAAAATACTGTTTGCTGGACGACCAGCTATTAGGCCCAAAGTAAAACTGACAGCACTTTGCTGTAAAACCAGAAATGTGTACTGATTATCCAGCATAGCGTTATGCCAATCATTTTGCTGGAAGAACAGTAACTCTCAATTGTTTAAATTGTTTATAACATTCTTGATAGAATTTATTCTGAAAAACACTTTAGTACACTGGTTTACTGTAATATAATCGTACAAAACTTTATTTTCTCATATGAAGAGACAATTTTTGAAGAAACGATAAAACACTGGGCTTATTTTAGAACATTCCATTGGCCATTCAATAGTTTTATTCAGATGAAAAGGCTATAAATAAAGAGAAAATAACCTATTACACTAAGTTAACTTAAAGTCAAAAATACTTACTCCATGATTAAAATACCATTCATGTAATTAATGGGATGATTCAAAATTCGTACACTTCTTGACTCGAAAAATAAATAAAAAACTGCATAGAAGTGAACGATGGCCCCCGTCGACTTTGACGTTTCAAACAGAATACTGTAAAATCCAGCATTTTTTATGGATTGCTGGTGGTTCAGCAAGAAATGTTTTTGCTGGAAGCAGTTCAGCAATTAATTTTGCTGGAACTCGTTTCAGATTTTTGGTGTGTACTGAACCGATTGGCGTGAAAATTTGTATACAGGGGTTTTTGGGGCCGTGGAAGGTTCTTATGATGGTTCGAGACCCCTCCCCCTTCTGTAAGGGGGGGCTCCCATACAAATGAAACAGAAATTTCTGCATAACTCGAGAACTAATCAAGCAAATGGAACCAAATTAGGCATGTGGGGGTGAGTGTGGGGGTATAAGGAGATAATCATAGAGGGTAGCCCCTTAGATAATAGAGGGGGGGTGGAATACGTACAATATAGCATGCTTTTTTTTTTAATCGGCGCATAAACTCAAGCTAATATTGAATCCCGAGCAAGACCCGGCACACTCAGCTAGTTATCTATAAAAATAGGAAAGATAATGACATATGTCTGTTTTTCTGTATCAGAAGGGGGTGTGTGAATTTGAAATAAAGGTTGCAAAGGATTATTTCGCTTAGCAACATACAGGGGATACTCAAAATAACTAGGATAGGCACACTTTTGGTCAACTTAGGAGAGTTGTAACTTCGTCAAATATGGTCCGATTTTAATTCTTTCAAAAGCATTCAACTGGAAAACTAATTTAGTTGTCGTATGCGTAATAATGTTTGCACCATTAAGCAATGTCAAAATTAAAAAAATCTCAAAAATTTCGTTTTTGTGTTTTTTTTTATTTATTCAAAGGGGGGATGTTTCTCAGAGTCTAAACTATGATAACACTAGTTTACAAAACAACATAAAAAGTGTGAACTTTAGTGGTTGACCAACGTTTCTAATGCAAAATCCTACGCTGAATTCAATGCCGTGGTCAGAAAAAATTAAAGTAGAGCCATTTTTGAGATAAACAAAAATTTTGATTTTTTGAATTTTGTACAAAAGTACGATTACTAAAATGTCAATATCTTTGGAACTAGTGTACCAATTTTAAATCTTGTTTTATGAAAGTGAAGCTAAATAAATTTGCTATCGTTTACTAGAATATTATGTCTTAATTAAAAATTTAATTTTGAAGTCATTTAAAAATTTACAGCATTTTTTTTTATTTTTCCTGTGAATTTTCCATAAAAATCTTGTTTTAATCAACATTTTTAATGGGATTAAAAGATTCAAAAAATCATTCCATAATTTATTCTTAAAGTCCATTAAAAACTGGAGAAAATGAGCCTTTAATGGATGAAATCGGTTGGAAATTGTCGAAGTTATGAAATTTTTTGTAAAATCATGGAAATTGAATGTTCCAAGATTGGCCGTTGTCCCGCTCCTAGGTTCATGCACCACTTCCAGTAAGCCTTTCTGCGGACGTGTACGCATACGGTGCATTTCACTAACACTACCAGCTGTCACGCAAAATTAAATGGTATATTTTCAACAATATAATTTACGCTAGTGTTTGTGAGACCGCTCGGCGAGAACCTAACGCAACCAACTCAATTTGACAGCTTTCTTTCTTTAACATTGCTTAACGATGTATACGACAAAACGTGAATTCAAGTGTAAAAATGATCCTCAAAAGTTTTGTTACGCGTGTGGCAACTATATATTTACAAAATCGGTCAATTTCACTGCTTTGTTGCAAACTGCATACAGGCTTTATTTTAAAATTGATCCTGGAGACTTTGACGAACCGTGGATTCCAAAAGTATTATGTAGTTCGTGCAAAACGTGCTTGGCTAGGTGGATGTCAGGCACAAGGTAAATTGATTTTTTGAATAACTTTCATATAAACAATTTATGTACAGCATGGTAGTGCTTTGTTCTTTCCTGATCGACATTATCTTACTTCATCTATTTTTGATAAGTGTTAATGTCTTACTTACTAACTCGCTTATTTGTTATCTGTCAGTCGCTATTTGTCCTTTGACATGCCCACCATATGGCGTCGACCGTTTTGTCATGCAACGGATTGTTATTTCTGCTTGACAAAAGTTAAGCAACAAGGACGTCACAAAACAGTTGAGTATCCACAAGTGGCTTCTATGACAAAACCTGTTCCACATTCAAGTTCGGTCCCGTATCCTGTTTATCCAAAGCGGAAACGAGCGCCCTCTATTGAATCGACCGTTACAAAAAGTGAGGAGGAATTCAAGGAGGAATGCGAGGAAGACTTCGAGGTGGAATTGGAAAGAAACCCAAAACTGTTTACACAATCCGAATTTAATGATTTGGTGCGAGATCTCGACTTATCGAAGGAGAAATCCGAATTGCTGGCATCACGCTTGAAAGAACACAACATGCTGAGCAAGGAGGTCAAAATTTCTTGTCACAGGAATCGTCACAAGAAATTTGACAAATATTATTCTACAAAGGACAAGGCATGTTTTTGCCATGACGTAAACGGCTTGTTTGAAGAGTTTAGTGAGTCATATGATCCAGCTGAATGGCGTTTATTCATCGATAGCAGCAAGTTGAGCTTGAAAGCCGTTTTACTGCATCAAGGGAATGAGAAACCTTCTATTCCATTAGCTCATGCCGTTAAATTACAATCAACACAATTGGAAAATTTGTTCCGATCTTAAAGTGGTTGCCATGTTGACTGGATTGCAACAGGGATACACAAAATATATGTGTTTTTTGTGTAAATGGGACAGTCGAGCTCGTAAGGAACACTACGTCCGAAAAGATTGGCCAAAACGGGATAATTTCACAATTGGTAAAGACAACGTTAAAAATGATCCTCTTGTGGTAAAAGAACGCATAATACTTCCACCACTACATACAAAACTTGGGCTATTCAAAAATTTCGTCAAAGCGTTGCAAAAAGAAGGGCCGGCATTCCAGTACTTGAAATCAGTATTTCCAAATTTATCTGACGCAAAGATAAAGGAAGGTGTATTTGTTGGCCCACAGATCAAAAAACTGCTCAATGATTCCGCATTCAATACAGTTTTGACACCAGATGAGGAAGAAGCGTGGAAATCGTTCCAGCGTGTTGTCACAACCTTTTTAGGAAATTTCAGAAGCCCAGATTATGAGGAAGCCGTCGATGAATTGCTCAAAAAATATGAGAAAATAGGTATAAATCAAAAATATTGTGTTTGTTACATATAATTCATTTCAAATCCTTTTATTTCACTGAACACAGGTGTGAATATGTCTTTGAAGATACATTTCCTACATTCTCACATCGATTTTTTTCCCAGAAAATCTTGGTGACGAGAGTGATGAGCACGGCGAACGTTTTCACCAACAAATGAAGATAATGGAACGTCGTTACCAAGGGTTTTGGGATGAAGCAATGATGGGTGACTATTGTTGGTTTCTGATTTGAGAAACAAGTTCAAAACATCGAAGACAAAGTCATTCGATTCTCAATCATTTTTAATAAAACCTAAATAAATTTCTTTTGTATCAACTCGGTTTTAAATCCTGATATGCCTTAATCAAATTGATATGTAGAGAAAAGAATCTCCCATGAAAACTTTACATGCGATTTGGATGCTTACAACGACACCTAGAAAAGAACTCTAAAGCTGTTGTATTTCAGCAACATTTTTAAGTGTTTTACAAAAATGCTCATAACTTCGACAATTTCCAACCGATTTCATCCATTAAAGGCTCATTTTCTCCGGTTTTGAATGGACTTTAAGAATAAATTATGGAATGATTTGGGATAAACATCCCATTAAAAATGTTGATTAAAACAAGATTTTTATGGAAAATTCGCAGGAAAAATAAAAAATGCTGTAAATTTTTAAATGACTTCAAAATTAAATTTTAAATTAAGACATAATATTCTAGTAAATGATAGCAAACTTATTTAGCTTCATTTTCATAAAAAAAGATTTAAAATTGGTGCACTAGTTCCAAAGATATTGACATTTTAGTAATCGTACTTATGTCCAAAATTCAAAAAATCAAAATTTTTGTACATCTCAAAAATGGCTCTAGTTTAATTTTTTCTGACCACGGCATTGAATTCAGCGTAGGATTTTGCATTGAAAATGATCATCACCTTACCGAGTTCAAAAATGCTGTTAACTAGTGTAATCATCGATTGAGTTTCCCCTTGCTGCAATTACGGCCTCCATACGCTTCCGGAATGCACGGCAGGTTCTAATAATGTAGTCTGGATTCATTTCTCTCCAGGTATGGGTCAATATTTGTCTGAGGCTTGCTGTACTCGGGTGGCGTTTAGAACAGGCCTTGGCCTTCATGACGCGTCATATTGAGTAATCCAGCGGATTAAGATCGGGGCTGGATGGCGGCCACATATCCTTCACCCAGAACGGAAGATGTTCCTGCAACCACTTCTGATTGCGGTTCAAGGTGTGGCACGGAGCCCCATCTTGTTGAAATACAACATTTGGCTTCGGACCGTACTGTTCTTTGATCCACGGAAGAACATACTTAAAATCCCGATGTAGACCACCGTGTTGACCTTGTCGCATTCTGGAATGAACACCGGGTCCATTTTTTTTTGCCGTCGGAAGCCACCAATCCAAACACTATAACGCTAGCAGGATGCTTGGTCAGATACACGTTCTTGTGTTCGTCGGCCACGTCTTCTACCGGAAGAGAACTAATAAACCGGTCGGTTCTGGAATTTGATACGGGATCGACGGTAAACATGCTCTCGTCGGTGAACACGATTACCGGATTTTTTCGCTTAAGGAAGTTTAAGATTTTCTTGCATCGTTCGACTCGTAGCTCCCGGATGCGGTTGGTAATCATGTGAGTTTGTTTTCCGTGCCGTCGACTTCGCCCAGCAATCTTCCTTTACGATATTTCGTGCCGTAAAGTCACTGATCCCGTGTTCATTTGCCATTTTCCTTATTGAACGCACTGGATTCACCCGAATCTTCATTTTGATAGCAGCGATAACCCTCGGAACCCGAGCTGACCTCGGACGACCTGTGGCCACCTTCGCGGATAGTTGTCCTTTCCTTTCGGTCTAAAACCCTTTTTGCGACACTTGCACGTGGAACAAATCACGAATACGCTGCCACTTCGTCATGGTGCAACTGTCAAACTAAGTAAATCATTTTCATTTATACATAGCCTACTACGGTATGACCTATAGGTTACGTGCATGCAAAGAAAACCAAGGTATTATTGTATGCACAGGTGAAACGGGAACCAAATTTGTGATGAGATTTTCTATAGGATGCCGGCTAAAAAACGGAATTTTAAGTAAATACACAGAATGAAGAACCTTAATTAACCTATAATTAGAATTTTCTCCATTGCTCTGAGTATAAATTACTCTTTCTGAGTTATTCTTAGTGGCCATGTGTGAATGATTACATGGGTTTGGGACACGACTGGAACAATTGAAATTTTTTGGAGTGCAATTTGTTTTCTTCAAATAGTTCCAGATGTTCCCTACAACATTGCCCAAGGTACCCAACCGATTGGACGAACATTTTTCGAGCAACAGTTTTCTGAAGATAAGCTTAACATTTCTCTATAGATCCCCTTCAAAATTAAGACTCTACTTAATATGGTGATCTGACGGTGGAAAGTGGCATTTTTGATCATAACAACGTTTCTGAAAATTTACAGCCAAATAAAAAAATACGAAAATTAAAGGATTTGCGAATTCACCTGGAATCGCTCCATACTTAAAATACGTTAAACACTACCGCCATCTACTCGTCCAATTGCGTCGTTTTCGGTGCCCTACTTTAGAACTTTTATTTATTTATTTATTTTCCCTACTACGCTAAATCAAACGAGTAGAAAAAAGAAGGCATGTTGGTTACGCGGTCAAATAATTGAAAATTCGATAAATATTCAATCGAATAGCTGGAAAAATCTTTACGATTAATCGTTAAGGGAGGAGTACACTTTGATTTTTCAAAAAAATGCATTTCTTTTTTGGCTTAAAATGTTCCTTGGGATGTATACGTTATATCGAGTTACGTTATATCAAACCAAAAAAAAATATTTTTTTTAAATCGAAAATTGTTTATCGTAACCCAAAGATGGCCCAATTTTTTTTCTAGTCATCTAACAGGTTTACAAAACCTTTCTTATATAATTTTCCCCAATTTTATTAGATAAGTTCCCAAAGAAAGATATGAAAATGAAAAAAAGAAAAGTAGAATGGTCTGTGCCTAGGGGCACGAACGGAAGTTTGACGTAGGACCGCTAGTGGACGGAATAAATGTGAAGAGCATTAAGTTCTTTTAATTGATCAAGTATCTATTATCTCAATTCTTTCCGTTTTTGAATTGTAGGGGTACCAAATTTGTAGTAATCTTTTTCAAAACCAAAGTTGATTACGAGAATCAATCAAAATCACTTGCACCCCTGATTCCAAGTGTGTATAGTCGTTGGGGGCTTGTGGTTATGAATATGGACAAACAAGCACAGATAAATTATATTCCAACTCTTTACTGATGTAAGCTTGGTGGCCTTGAAAAGGGCCATTTTATTGAAGAGGACATCCATCCCAAGTAACAAAATGAATTTTATGGTACACTTGAAGAAGTTTTCAAGACCAGTTCTATAAAACTGAACATAAAACTAATTATTCTACAAAGCTACTCTAAAACAGCCATAAAACCATCATAAGACGCAGGAGGCCCATACTAAAGAAGGTTCTCAAGACTAGTTTTTAATGTTCGTTTAAAACTTGACATTCCTATCGATACATGCTTATAATGGCATTCAAGATCTCTTTAAACCTCTGATAAAACTACGACAAGTTGCCATTGTGTTATGTTTTTTCTCTTCAAGAGTGCTTCCAGTACGTGATAAGTTTGTTTCACAGGTTCCAGTTTTTGCTAGATAGGTAGCTTGCTTCTTGATGGAAAATCTGTTCGAGTTATAAATTCTTCGATTATTTGGTATTCCTTTACCTATAACGATGTGAATAAAAATTGGTCATGGGCATATTAGAAAAGACGGTCATTTTCGAGCTTGTAGTTCAGCGATTTTCCATGCTATATTTATTTTACCGTCGTTAAGTAATACAAAAGTTCGAAAAATCTAAAACGCCTCGACGATATTGCTTAAATATTGATTTATTTAAAAATAAAAATCTTATTGGCAAAGTGATAAATTTGAAACAGGCAGATTTTTTATGATTTTGAAAGGGATTTTACAGATTCCTTTGTCAAATCCAGAACCTTATTAGGAACGGTAATAATCAGTTGAGATAACTGAAATCGAATGATTATTATTGTCATTTATGTGTTAATGGCTACATTCCGCGAATGTCAAAAGCAATCGCCATTATTTTCAATGGTTTGAAATAAACCCCTAACAAGATTCTGTTAAGACTAATCTTTCTTGCACAGAACTATGGAGGAGCGTGATAAGTTTAATTAACCTTGTTGTTTTCTTGAATAAGATCAGTTGGGCTTGAATAAAATTAGTGATTGATATTCAAGACAGATAAGTTTTATGTAAGATCGCCATAAGTTCAGTGCTTCTATCACAAACATTGCAAATGTTAACGTTCAAATGAAAAGATCTTATAATCAATTGTTGTTGCTTGTTCCAACTCCATCTTGATTTTATTAATTATTCTAAACAACACAACTAATGTAGAACTGTACAATGAAAACATGGTTATGTAATTAAATGTTTTATAAAGTATTGAGAAGTAAAGTGATTTGCAATGAATAATTTAATTTTGAATATTTCTTATACCGCTTAGAACCTTTTGGTATGTAAATTGCAGTAGACTAGAAAAAAGCTCGTCATCGAGTTTGTCATTTGAGTATCGGAAGGAATGTTCTCCGGCTTTGTTTCCTTGTGCCTTTGTATACCTATTCGTACCTGTTCGTCTTGTTTTGAAGTCGATGCTTGCTGAGATGAAGGCATGTTAATATATTGGATAGGTTTTTACTCAATTTCCGTTTGTAAGATCCACTATTTTTCATTTTTTTCCACCTGTTGGCGTCCATTAGTTGTGACAGTTTGTTTATGTATTTTAGGAAAGTCTTTCTCAAGAGTTTTTACTCTCGGTTAAAACCTTTTTGTTTTAAGAAAGTTTTATGCCAGCATTCTCATTAAATTTATAGAAGAATGCCATAAAACTTTTTCAAACCCGTTCTCAAGTTTTTTGAAAGCTTAAAAAGAAGGCTTGAAAGGGAGTTGAAGTGTCTCTTAAAACTGTTCATAAGGTCAATCACACATACAAAAGATGGAGTTTTATGGAGGCTTCTACAAGTATTCTTGAAGCATTCTTCAGAAATATCAATGATATGAGACTAAGTTTACTTGAATAAAGCAATGATAAAACCACATAGACTCAGTCATGCTTTGATAAAACCACCATAAAACATGAATAAAACCAATTAACATTTGGATTGTTACTTGGGATGGCCACTTACGCTTGGCGTGTTTAGTGTAGGTGACAGCATCACGGACCTCATTTTCCACGAACACCTTCAGCACACCTCGTAGATCAGACCGGAGATACGTCAGACACTGCCACGGCGAGCCAGACGACGGATGGTGGTTATCTCGAAGAATTTGCGATGACGATTGGCACCTCCTTTGCCACGACCAGTCAATTGTTGCTTGTTGGTTATAGAAAAGTGGACTAGCCACTTTCCTACTGCTGCTATTGCTGACCACGCCGTCCGAAGCGAAAATGAGCTGATACCAGACAGCAGCGCTGCTTTATATTTTTTTAGGTTAAAGCAGAATGATGTGCAACCAAGTGGTATAAAAGCTACAAAGACTCCTCCCATTATGAGTAGTTTGCTATCAAGTAGCGACACTGGCTATTTTATTTTTGCGTACACGGCGAATGAGAACGACCCAAATTTGAGTTTAGTTCACTCATAATCGCCAAAAGTGTAGGAACTCAACGATGAGTAAATTTGTCTCATGATTTCCTGTGGAAAACCTTAAAAAGTCTGCCAGAAAATGAGGAAATTGACGAAAATTTTATTCAGTCTCGGAGTAGTACCAATAGACTGAGTGAATCCAACCTTTACTTTTCTCAAATTCTGGAATTTTTCCTTGGAAAATCCTGGAAAAACCTGGGAAAACATGAGGCAAATTTATTCATCGCTGAGCTCCTGCACTTTATTTCTTATTTCTGAGATAACTAAACTCAAATTTGGGCCGTTCTCATTCGCCGTGATAGATATCGGCGCCGGTGGTTAGCATGATTACCTCTCACCCCAGCAGGCCTGGGTCCAATCTCAGTCGGCGCCACCGGCATGTTCTAAGGCATAACATCTCTGGGAGCTGCCTCCCTGGCGTCGGTAGCATTGGAGCTCAGTACGGAAAACAAATCTCGCGTCACTTTTCAATAGGTCCTATCTACATTGATCGATTCTCTTCATCGACACTCGTAAATAACTCGGCTTCACAAATCTGGATCAACAATAGAAAAGAGCCCATCAGCATTTGTAAACAAACCGTTCCAAAGCTCTTTACTCACAAAGCGAAGGCCACCCACACAAACCAACCCCATCATTAGATAGGGGAAACTTCTACCTACAAGATGTTGGTATTGGTTTGTGTGAGTGGCCTTCGATTTGTGAGACTTTGGAACGGTTTGTTTACAAATGCTGATGGGCCCTATTCTATTGTTGATCCAGAAATGTTTCCTACCGTCTTCGTCGAATTAGATGCTAGATTGTTGCTCCTTCCATCTAAAATATCCGGCCGTGGCGATTCAAAGTTGATCAAGGTTGATCAAAATAATTTGTATCCCTGCTTCCAGTTTGATTACATGAGCATTTTGTGTGGTCAGTGATTCTGAATATAAACAAGCAGGTAGATAAATTCTATTCCTACTCTTTACTGTAATAAGCTTGGTGGCCCTGAAAAGAACCGTTTTGTTTCCAATGTTGGTGATGATTTAACCTCCGAAACCAAACAGAGTGCGTCTCTGTCACTTCAAAACGTAGATGACATCCATGGCCGCTTACGCTTGGCGTGTTTAGTGTAGGTGACAGCATCACGGATCTCATTTTTCAGGAACACCTTCAGCACACCTCGTAAATCAAACTGGAGATACGTCAGATACCGCCACGGCGAGCCAGACAGCGGATGGTGGTTATCTTGAAGAATTTTCGTTTGGTTCTGAATATGACGATGAGTGTGCAAAATATTACGCAATTCCATCCTCCCTATTCGCACGCGCCCGAGGATCTAAGGCGAATGCCACTTCGACTTGTTTCGTCTACTTACTTCTCTCTGACGACTGTGCTGGGGAAGCAGCATATGCATGTAGGTAATTGGTGGATTTGTTAGTTAATTCGACGCTTTTGGACAATGCTGAACATTTAGCAGTTTTTCAATAGTTTCTTGTTTAAAATCAACATTCGAAAGCATTGTTATCGATGCGTAGCCATATTTCTGATCGATTGGTGATAAAATTATTGAAATTGAACCAGGGGCAGCTGAGTTATTAACGTTCAAAATCTTTCTTAATTTGTTACATGTTCCATTTTCGGTTTTCACAAAGTGTACCCCCATATAGAGATGCCGGGTAAAGCAGGTGCATAAGAACGCCTATCAATGGTTGTTGGGTTCTGCCCTGACCGGCGATTTGCGACCTCTGTGCACCTGAACTCCGATTCTTACCTCCACGCGGTGCCCGGTGGGATTGCTGGCGGTGATATTTGCCGTCAGTAATGCGAACAAGAACGGGGGATCATCGTTGTCACCAAAGCACTACTGTCAATTATCGGTAGTGCCCGTGATGACGATGACAGAGCAATAAGGTTATAGCCAACTCTCTAAGTAGCCTGTGATTATCGCTACCTGGGGATGCTAACCGGCTCGGTCCGGTTACGACTTGGCCGTCCTGAATGAACTATTTCCACCTTCTCAAGGTGGTTTGTTTAAAAGGACGTTAATAAATGGAAGCCCATATAGAAATCAAAGACGTAGTCCTACGTCAAAAGTACTAGAGTCTGTGCCTAGGGGCACGAACGGAAGGTTGATGTAGGACCGCGATTGGTCGGTACACTTGTTTTTGTGCTTAGTTCTTTTCGTTGTTTAAAATCTATATCCTTAAAACTCTTTAAATATTTCAAATGGAGCCGTTTGTGTGAACATGGAATCGATACCAACAGTGAATGAACTGCGGCACCGGTGGTTTAGTGGTAAACGTGATTGCCTCTCATCCCAAAAGGCCTGGGCTTCAATCCCAGTCGGTGCCTCTGGGGTATTTCTGGGGCATAAAATCTCTGATCATGCCTTCCTTCGGAAGGGAAGTAAAGCCGTTGTGCAGCTTCCACTTCCCTGGCGTCGGTAGCACTGGTATAAAGTACAGAAAACAAGATCGACGGAAAACAAATGAAGGAAAAAAAAAGTAAATCAACTTTTAAGTACAACCGCTGCATTGTTTTAATATTACAGATGAGTTTTCTACTGGGGTCTTATAGCCTAGTCAGTAAAGACACGGTATTACCAAGCCAGAGGTGGTGGCTTCTATTCCCGGTCCGGTCGAGGGAATCTTTCGGGTTGAAAATTTTCTCAACTTCCCTGGGCATAGAATATCATTGTGCTTGCCACTCTTTCTTCTGGGTGCGCAGCTCACCCAAGTTGTTCTCGCTTGTTTCTATAAAGCCATTCTTGATGGCCGTCCATTGTTCTTCTACGCTGCCACCTTCTGGAACGTCCGCAGCTCGAGTCTCAAGTTCTTCAACAAAAGACCTTTATACCGCTCGATCTTTAAGTCGGCGTGTGTTGAACCACCGCCCGAGTCTCTCCTCCCGTCGCTGGATCCGCGCCATGCGTAGGCGGATTTCGCCGATTAGAAGGTGATGGTCAGACGCGATGTCGGCGCTGCGTTTATTCCGGACATTAAGAAGGCTCCGTCTCCATTTTCGGCTGATGCAGATGTGGTCGATCTGATTTTCGGTATGTCCATCACGGGAAACCCACGTGACTTTGTGCACTGGTCGATCGGAGAAGAGCGAGCCCCCGATCACCATGTCGTTATTGCCACAAAATTCTGTGGTCTTATATTTTATTTTATTTTTTTTTTTATTTTTATTTAATACATCCATCTGACAATAAGTCTTAATGAACCAGAAGCCATAACAAATACTAAATGTATCTGGAGTTAATAATACGTCTCTGGAATTGAGCAGCAGGTTCCCCAAACTCGAACAACTCTTCAACTGTAGAAAACGTGCGAATCATACTCGTAACAGGTTCATGTTGTCCATAAGAAGAGCGGTGTGAGTCTTGACGCAATAGGAACGTTGAGCGTAGAAATCTGCTTGGCGCACGAAAGTTCAAGCAAGAGAGTAAGTGGGTAGAGTCAATTTCACCACTTAATAACTTCGCGACGAATGTTGCCTGTTGAATTTGTCGCCGTCGTTGTAACGTGTCCATGCTTAACAAGCGACATCTCTCAGCATACGGAGGTAAGTTTAGTGGATCTCTCCAAGGAAGTTGTCTTAATGCTCGACGAATGAATGTTTTTTGGATACGTTCTATTCTGATGTTCCAGGAAAGTTGGTAGGGAGTCCAAACAACAGATGCAGTCTCGATAATCGGACGAACGAGTGAACAGTACAGTGCTTTTAAACAGTACGGATCCGAAAAATCTCTTGAGATTCTTGATATAAAACCAAGCTGACGATTAGCCTTAGTGATTACCATTGAACGGTGTAAGTCAAACGTAAGTTTAGGGTCCAGCATTACACCTAGGTCGCTTACTTGTTCGACTCTTTCTAGTACAAATCCATCAATTGAGTAATCGAATACGATTGGCGTTCTTGTGCGATTAAATGTCATGACCACACATTTTGATATACTGACGGAAAGCTTGTTTAAGCGGCACCAATCAACAAATTGGTCTAACATTGCTTGGAGCTGACGGCAATCCTCGACGTTCTTGACAACAATGTATAGTTTGAGATCATCGGCGTATATGAGCACACAACCACTCGGCAAGAGGAGCGTCACATCGTTGAAGAAGATTGTGAACAGCAATGGTCCTAAATTGCTGCCCTGGGGAACACCGGAGGTTGCAGCAAATGGTGATGAAGTGCACGAACCCAGCTTGACACGAAGTGTTCTGTTGGAAAGATATGATTTCAGCCAATCAACCAAACCATCCGAAATTCCCAGGCGAGGCATTTTCCGAAGAAGAATACCATGATCGATGCAATCGAATGCCGCTTTCAGATCGGTATAAACGGTATCTACTTGAGCCCTATTTTCCAAGTGATTTATACATGTTGAGGTGAACTCCAGCAAATTTGATGTAACTGAGCGTCCTGGCATAAATCCGTGTTGCATTGCTGAAATGTAGCTCTTGACATGAAAGAAGATAGCATCGTTCACAATGATCTCGAATAATTTTGAAGCTGCAGATAGACTTGTTATGCCACGATAATTTGTCACGTCACGTTTGTCGCCCTTCTTATGGACAGGGAACATAAAGGAATGTCTCCATATTTCGGGGAAAACTCCTTGGTGCAACGAAGCGGTAAAGATGCGAGCTAGGGGATCAGCTAAAACAGCAACACAGCGGCAAAAAATGATTGCAGGTACACCATCAGGACCCGGTGAAAAAGATTTCTTCAACTTCCTAACAGCTTTAACGACATACATATTGCTAACCACAAATGTACGCAAATCGATGAGACCCTCAGGAACATTGCAAGCCGCTCTTTCTACTTCATCTGCGTTGGCGGCTGAATCCGAAAAAACAGAACTGAAGTGGCGGGAAAATAGATCACACGATTCGAGCATAGAAGTAGACTCCAAATCGCCAAAAAATACGGATGAAGGAATATTCGACGATTTTCGCTTGGAGTTCACAAACTTCCAGAAGCTCTTGGGATTTCTACGTAAATTGGTCTGGACACGCAAGACATATGACTTGTATAGGGTTGAATTAAGCTTACGATAGGCGTTGCAAGCGCGATGAAAGTTGCGTTTCGTTTCAGAAGTTCGATGTCGGCGAAGTTTACGCTGCCAGGAATTTTTATCGCGTTTCAAAAGCCGCAGGAGAGGAGAAATCCAAGCAGGAGATATAGGAGGTTTTCGTCTTGGAGTGTTATCGGTGAGCCAATTGCAATTTATGTTGCAAAATTGTGCTGCTATATCGTTGACGTCATTTGTTGCCAGAATACTGCTCCAATCACAGCTCATCAGGAACTCGTTGAGCATGACGAAGTCGATTTTTGAGTAGTCGAGCGTATGTTCACCAGTATCAAGGGATTCCACACGGTCAACACAATCGGATTGAGTTGGTAAGGAGAATAAAATCGGTGGATGATGCAAATCAATAGCCAGCAATGGGGACACCGCTTCGTTAACTACAATGTTGCAATCGGAATCACAGAAAACCAAATCTAGGATGCGCCCCAGGTGATTGCGAATAGAGTTGTATTGCCGGATATTCAGGAAGCTCGTTCCATCCATCAGAGCAGCACTGGCAGCAGACGTCGTGGAAGGATCAAGGTTTAAGATTCCATCATCAAGACAATCCCATGCTATGTGTGGTTGATTGTAGTCACCACAAGCAAGCAAAAGGTCACCATCTGGAGTTGCATCACGTAATTCACGAAGAGTAGCAGGAAATTATGAAAATTATGTTGATACTTGCCTAGACAAGCAAGCTGGAAGACCTCTTCTCGCACATCAGACACAGGGCCGGGACGACTTCGACTGCATTCACCATTTATCGGCGGGACTGTGCTGAGTGGATAAGAGGCTTCCAAAATGCTTATTTTTGCGCATCCCGGGGTTCATCCATCGGTTGATTTGCTGCAAACGTCGACTGCGGTGTCACTGGCGTGGGTGTTAGATTCACACCAGATGCTCTCCGAAATTTTTGAGCCGAGTGATCTTCGAATTCACGGAATAGAACTCCTTCGGGCCAAGATGACGGATCCAAAGCTCTCTACTTCAAAGCTGGGTCTAGACCGACTTTGAATGAAATAAAGGTCATGTTACTGGTGTCGGTTCCTTTGGCGACCAATTTCACAACATTAGGTTCATTTTTGAGTTCCAGGTTGGCTTTCACCATTTCAGAGATTGCTTCGTTGCTCACATCACGTTGGATACGGGACAAGTAGAGCCAGAATTTTGCCGCCGGTTTTTCACATGTAGGTACAGAGATGACGTTCTGACTCAACAGTTTTGAACCAGACTGACACTCAGATGTTTTTGGCACCACAGAGTCGGATCCACGAAATCGTTTTGATGGTCGAGTTGCTTCAAGTGTTGGCCATCGGTTGACAGCAGGTGGCAGAATTGACGGGACAGGCTTCGATGACAACTGTTTAATTTCCGTCTGCAAATTCGTGATAGCTTTACTGACGGAAACTCCTTTAGGAACAGTGCATTTTTTGAAAAACACCCGGATGCTCTTAGAATAATTATTTATGAGGACGATGTTGAGCCATGTAACGCATTGAGCTCAAGATGCGGTAATAAAAAGATCGCAGCTTTATATTTTAAAGTTCAGAACTTGCCAAGACAATTTAATTCTTCAACAAAATCTGTATTTCCGTTGATATACGCAAAGTCAACAGATGCCAAGCGGTACGGTTACAATAGAATTCTAGAACCACTCGTCGAGGATCTGAAAAAGCTAGAAAATGGTGTAAAGGTTTACTTTGGCCAAGAGGAATACTTAATGCGAGGAGCGATAATTGTAATAGGGGCTGTCCATAAACTACGTAGACAGTTTAGGGGGGGGGGGGTTGATAATTAACCACGGCCCATACAAATTTAAATTTTTTTGTATGGACAATTGTCTACGCAGGGGGAGGGGGGGGGGGTCAAGAATCCCAAAAAACTGTCTACGTAGTTTATGAACAGGCCCATAGCTGGGGATACACTAGCGGTTCATGAGCTGTTTGGTTTGCTGGGACCTTCCGCCAATATGTTTTGTCGAGAGTGTACAATATCTAGAAATGAATTTCATGAACATCCCGTCATGAATACGTACGCACTACGTGACGAACAGTGGTATAAGGAGAATCTAAATCGACTTCGAAAAAAGAAAATAACATCAACGGAGTGTGGATTGAAGCCCGCAGGATGCATCTTAAACGACCTTCAGGAATTCCATATAACAAAAAACCATTCATTCGACACGATGCATGATCTGGCTGAAGGAGTGATACCGATAACGATTCAATTGGTTCTTTCTCGATACTACAAAAATAAGAAACTTGGATTTACTGTTGATTTTATCAACCATCGACTTGCAACATTCAATTATGGCTACCGTGATAGAAAAAATAAGCCATCGTCCAACATTACTGCTCAAATGCTTCTTCAACCTAAATCTCATCGAATGAGACAAACGGCGTCTCAATATCTACTTTTTCTAAGAGCTTTCCCGTTCCTTTTCAATCATAAAGTACCACATGATTGTCCATATATGACTCTCATAAGTTGCCTCATCAATATAACTCGTATATCGTTTTCACCAACAGTTCCAGATTTTCTAATAGCGGAACTTGAAATTGGAATCACAATGTTTTATAAAATGTATTTTGATTTATTTAAACGTCGTCCAAACAAATTACATCATCTCTATCACTACCCAGACTGCATTAAAGAAATTGGACCGTTGCAACAATATGATTGTCGTGTTTTTGAAGCAAAAAACAAAAATATAAAAATACAGATGAACGCTGCAAAAAATTTCAAAAATGTATGCCTCAGTTTAGCTAAACGACAACTGTTTGCGCAAGCTATTAGCATCGCAGAACGTCCGTTCAAAGATTGTTTGACTTACCAATCTGGAAAAAATGTTTTTAATCAAGAATATGAAATCAGCTCCCTTGTTGATTTTCAATTCAGAGGACCGATGTTTTTCTCCCAAAGAAATGGTATTCAATGGAGTTCAATTCCGGACTAATTGTGTTGTATCAGTTAAGGATACCAACCTAAATGGGCTCCCTACTTTCGGAGAAATACGAGAAATTGTCGTGATAGATGACAAAGCCAAGATTCTACTGATATTGTGGGAAACAATTGATTTTGATGATGTGCTGCAGGCGTACCAAGTTGAAAATACAAAGCAAGAAATGTTAGTTTCTCTGGAAAACATACATAGTCACACTCAGTGCTGCAAAATCTCGACAGTACACGGTGATATTGACAATTCTGCTTTGGTAACTCATTTGAGCCAACAGTCATAGTCAAGGCAAACCATGTCAATTGTCAATGACAATGGTGTCAGTGAAGAACATGTGCAGATTTGTTTATTAACTAAATTAGTAACGAAATTAAATGATTTGAGCAACACAATTACATGGAGTCGTTAATGTGAACAAGCATCTACGTCCTGAACTGCTTGGATAACATTAATGTGACACAGAATGTACTAAATTACACTTTTTGTTACCAGGTGAATCTTTGTCATTGACGAAAAAATTAATGAGATTTTGACGAAGGTTTTTTTGAAGATCAAGTCTGTCAGTGACTATGTGACGAACAATTTTGTCAATATCGCGAGAAAGTCTGTCAATGACAATGACAAATCTCAGCACTGGTCACACTACTTTTGCATTTTGGAAAACATATAATAATACACCCCATTACATATCGAAAAGAATATATAACAACGATTATTAATAACAGTTGCTAAGTTATCAACTACTGAAAAAATACAAATTTTAACAGTTCACGAAGAAATCGTCGACGTAGAAACGTTTTCGCTGCTGGATGAGACTGATTTCAATCGTTTGAACCTAAACACTGGACAGAGGAAAAAAATTCAAAAAATTCAAGCTGAAATTATCAGCAATTCAAAAAATACTACAAAGGAATCTATCAAAAATGAACTTTATAAGGAATATGAATACATCGAGCAAGAGGACGAACTGGGCGTTTCATTGGAAAAGGTAAACTAATTTATGATTATAGAACAGTTGCTGTATAACGTTTCAATAATTTTTTATTTTTTAGGAATTTGATATTGACTGTGTGTTCCAACAGACACCAGGAGGCCGCAATATTATCGAACTGTTGAAGGAACAAAATTCGATCAACAGCAAATTGATCAAAGCGATCACAACCGTCCTGAGCGAATATCTTATCAATAGGTTTGGGTAGTAAGTTAATTTTAATTAAGCTTAATCGTAGATTGTAACGTGTAACGTATGGTATTTTAGTGTGCGACAAATAGTCCCTTCATGTGTTGATAATGCGGTAAAGATGCGATTTGAAATCTTTTTGAACAAAATTGGGAATAGAATTACTATTTTTGTTTGACCTATGCTTCTATGATTGTCCTATCGAGTCATTAGCGCCAAGCATGATTGAAATGCAGTATATTTATAAAAGTATATATGAGACTCGATAGGGTTCCACACTACTTCGTCGTATGAGACCTATTTCGGTAGTATTCCATATAAACAATGGAAACAAAACGTGTCAGCTAAATATTTCCAATTAACAATTTATGTTCGTGAACATTACTTTACTATAAAAACCTTTGTGTTAGTAAGATCAAATTTTATACTGTGCTATGACCTAGCCTTAAGGTGATACTCTAAGGAAGCCTAAGCGTGAAACTTTAAAGGCACAAATGTCAGCTTACAAAAAACATACAAATTTGAAATTGCTACTCCTTGTTTGCTGTGCTACTACAAACAGAGAGTAGCAATTTCAAATTTGTATGTTTTGTGGAAGATGACATTTGTGCCTTTGAAGTTTCACGCTAAGGCTTCCTTAGAGTATCACCACTTAAATGCCATTCATGATTGTCAACACAAGTACACTGAAGCTACTTTACAACACTATAAGACACAGGAATTCGCCGAAGAGCGCGGTGGGTAATGCAGATCACTCATTACTATTGGTCGGCTGTCCATCAAACTGATTTCTAGTGCTGACCTAAGAGGAAGAGGAGACAACTGGCTTCTTACTCTTTTATCTCTATCTCTATCTCTATCAATATCTATCTCTATCTCTATCTTACGCACTTCAAATCGGCCAATCACGAGCTGGTTCGCGTTTTACAGAAAAGTGGTTCGTTTTCGCCCCCGTATTGTCTCCTCTTCTCTTAGGTGCTGACTAGTTTATGTGATTCAAACTGGTTATATACACACACAAATCAACTCAATAGATTAAAGCTGATAACTAGCAGTGGGTAGACTACAACTCCTCTCACTCTCTTCGGGTGATCCCTGTTTCATAAGTGCACGTCGGCCTTAAAAACATAACACGGCAGGGAAAAATTAAAATCACAATTAACGAAAACTAATTACAATAAGTGTTACTGTATTATGTACTTTTGGCCTATGAAAAGTTGATAGGCCCTTTTCAAATGTTACGCGAAATTTTATTAATAGATTTTTTGCTTGCTTTGCTTATTCATAGCCATCCAAGTGCACATCATAAAAATGTTGTGGCACTATCCCTGGTTAATAAATATGATGTTTTGAAATCGAACAGCGCAGCTATGCCGCAGGTACGTTAACTTTTTTATAATATATCCATAATCATGTATGTGTTTATTTACATTTATGTTTAGGCCTTATGGTTCTATCCGCATGGACGAGGCCATGGTAGACATAGTGGCAAGTTGCACTACCATATTGAGTACATGGTGAAGAAATTTGAGAAGCAGATTCGTCGAACAAAGGAGGAGAATGCTGATTCTGCAAAGCCACACAACGCTGCCAACGATGATTTAACCGGAGATGGATTGGTTGATATGGTAAAATTTCTTGCAGGTAATATTCTAAATATTCAATATAAAGTTTTCCGTTTTTTTTTTCAGATTACTAAACTGAAGTTTATTGTACCATCAGAAGCGTCGTTCGAGGTAATCAAAACCGACTGGATGAAAACAGTTGAAGCTCGAAATGTATTGCGAAAAAAGGACAAATCAGAAGATTTGGCAGACAAGATGACTGACATGTTTCCACTGTCAACTGCATTCAATGGACTATTGGTATTAATGCAACTATTACTTTGTAACAACTTCATTCTAAGTTCACTGTTCATATATTTTTTTAGATAAACTTGGATTTCACGCAGATGTTTCCTGAAACTATCGAAAATATCAGCAACTGGAGTCTGCTGCAAGATAAAGTTCTAACAAAATTCAAACACTTGCACCCAACTGTAAACACTCGTAAGAAATATTTAATTGTTCGACATGTTCCACTAAAATTTACACCAGGTTTATTACAGAATTTATTCGATCATTGCTAATTATTAAAGAAAAGAATCCATCCCGTGGAGCAAAACGGGCTAACAAAGGTTCACAAAAAATATCCAACCTACTAGAAGGGATTGTCGAGTGGATAAATGTATGTGACTATTAATGAAAGTTGTTGATATAATGTTTAATACGAATTTTTACTGTTTTTAGCCGGAGGATGACATCAATCAGTATGTCGTGGGCTATCGGAGCACCAAAAATCCTGTGATGATCGTCAAAGCACAGTTGTACTCTGAGGGCGAGTGTTATATCCACATCGGAAAACGATTTTTTTCGGTAGGGTCCGAAATTGAGCAAGCGTTTACCACATTGATCAAAACGCACTATTTTTTTAGCTACAAATTTGAACCAGCCCATGCGAATTTTTTCTCTCTTTTTACGGGAGCTATTTTAAACGTGGCCAAACCATCAACTACTGTAACTGATTTTCTCGTTCAGTTGAAGTAAACTTATATTGTCGTATTATATGGTTAAGTTTGTTACTTGTACATGTATTTGTATTCGCTTTCGTTTTTTAAACAATACTTTGTTTTTTTTTCAAAGATTTAACAAGATATAATAAACATGAATTGATAGATCGATAATCAGTATTTAAGGAAATTTCTTCAGACATGCGCCGTAAATTTATACATCAAGCAAAGTTTAAATAATATTACATCTCTTGATTGTATGTCCGCATGTCCGAAGAAGTATCTTCAATCTTATATTTTTTTTATTTTTTTTTATCCCAAATCTTTTTGGTTAATGTTGTGCTGAAAGTTCAGCAGTGTCATCAAATTGCTGGAAATACAGCAAATAAATGTAATTGTGGGTTTACTGATCGTTCAGCAAACCAAACTCCAGTTTGCTGAAACTACAGTTAAGTGCTGTCAGTTTCATGAAATTTAGTTTTGCTGGAAAAACAGCAACATTTATTTTGCTGGACGGATTGCAGGTTTTACAGTTCGGCAAAATCCAGCAAAATGTTGCTGGTTTCCACCAAAAAAAAAGATAGTGTGCAGGCTCTATGTTCGCTCGAAGCGAGTTCAGTCCGAACCGAAGCGGAAAAACTACGCAAGCACCAAGCTCGAAGCACTGGATCACCCGAATTTGCCACTCTCATTGGTCACATTGGTCAAACCTTCTCCGACGATGTACGGTAAGTTCTGACTATTTATGGCTAGATTGTAAAACATCGTAAAACGCCATATTTGTATCCTTGTAAAACAAGTAAGTTTTTTTTTTGATTGAAACTATAGTTCAGTATTTTTTCGTCATACGAAACTTTTGGTGTAAAAGCATCTGGTTTATGTTACTTAATGATTTTCCCAGAGAGCCTTCAGTTCAACTATGAAAAAACCGTTTCAACTTGCCTCGATGTACCTTAGTTTGTTTGCGGGATTGAGCTTTTTCCACGAATAATTGGCAATTGATCGGTTTGTTTACCTAAATCCCCATTGCCTAATTACGAATCGGGTGCTGTGTGAGGAGCCGATCGGATCGGTCGCATTTTTTTTATTAATTCCGAGCCTCGCTTAGATACGTTCGATCATTGAAAGCTCTCATCGTTTATGAAATCTTCCACGAAAAGACTAGTACTTCTTTCCGATCCTGCAGTCTGCAACCATACGTAAAAGAATGCAAACATTTCTTGGGTGGAAGAACACCTCTCCACAACACCTCGTCTCAAAGTCCTTTCCATATAGGAACTCTTCAGACTATGAGAATGCACAGCACACGTTCACTCAACTTCTGCAACGCAATCTCTGCCGCCGTTGCCTATTTTTTTTTTCACTCGTATGTATTTCCTGCTCGTTGCCATCCAACCCATTCCCGGCAACAGCAACGCAACGCAACGATATTTATTTTCCATGCATAAAATAAATATATTTCTCAAACTTAGTTTTCATAATTTCCTAGCTGTGCACCATTTGCATTGTCGGACGCATGTTACCATACCGAGTAAGTATGTATACATTCCTTTACAGCACAGCGAAGGAGGGGCCGTGTGTGCGCTTACCCCAGGGAATCTCCTCCTCCAACTAGCTACTTTCATTTATTCTAGATCTGCCCAGAGAGGGAGGCCTTCAAAAATGACCCCCGTACTTCGGCGTTACGGGGGTGGATCCGTGGTGTCGACGCAGGTGCCGAGGAAAGGAATGTTTAGGGTTCGATTACAAGTTCTGTTAGATTTACATTTTATCGCAGTATACACTTCAGGATGCGAATATATGTGTGAAGACCTTTTTCCAGCTGAAGCGCCCGGCATACTGGGCAGGCATGTGGAAAAATTATGGATGGAAAAAGGCATTGCCTTTCTATGGTGGGCGCAGCAGCCGTAAAAATGCGGTTTCAATAAAAATTCTTATCTAATGTGCATGAAATGAGCTTCAGTAATTGGAATCCGAATTAGAGAAACAGTCTTTATGAAAATCACAGCCATGTACGGCTTTGTTGAGTGTTGCTTTAAATGTCAGCCGGCCAAGGACTTTTCTCAACTTCAACGTCAAATTAGGCTCGTCAAGTACCGATGTCATGAGCATCTGTTCCATTCGATTCGTCTTACTCACTTTTGAAGAGGCCGAAGCGTGGCTGTCAGACTGTCTGCCATATATCCCTCGTTTGATACCTTTACGAGCTTCACCCATCGCAGGCAAACGAGCGTACAGCAGCTCCTCACCGTATATATATAAAGGTACAAATAAATCGGCTTTGACAGCGAGCTGTCAGCTGGGAAAATGTGTGTAGGTTATGCCTCCGCGACCGACGCAGCCCAGCAGACTCGATTTGTTCTCACGAGTGCTATCTCATCAATCGCCGAGACGAAGACAGCATCGCTGCTGGAAATCCGCGGCGTTCATCACGATGATTGCACATTTTATCTATCGCAGCTCCACCAGCATCCAGCATCAGGTGTGTCTGTGGTCGTGGGTTTTGGGCTGGGATGGATCCACTGCCAGGAGCAAGGTGGGGTTCAGATGTATCTCGTCTGGAGATGAAGACAGCAGAAGTGTCATACGTCAGTCATTATCTCGGTAGTTTTCGATGACGGGGAAAAATGCTTGGGGAAAGATGATACGTGTGATTATGGGAAAATTTGTAACCTTTTCTAGATGTCATGAGAATTTGTGGTTATTTTAGTTCACAGAAAACCACGAACCAGTATTCAATTCGCCATGAGCGAACGCAATTTATATTTTTCCTAAGTCCGAAAACGTTTCAAACATCTTGTAGAGTCATGGGGGTTTGATTTTGTTAGGTCTTTGATGAGCATGAATGATGAAATTTGAATAATGAACCAAATCAATGGGGCTTGTGATTAGTAATCCATTCTCAGTGTGTAATCTCCGGTGAATCAGTACTTTCAAGATCAATATCGGCCACGTCCTTACGGTCATTGGGAAAGGGAAGGATTATTAGTTCAACACTCGTTGTTACTAGAGACTGAGTATACCTCTGCATATACACTGGGAAAACCGGACAGAGTCTTGCACAAAGCCTCAATTTTATTTACTCGGAATTTCAATTTAAATCGATATTCTACATAAACTAAGATCATTTAATCTGAGGAATCAAGCATAAACTTACCCTCAGTCATTCCCATCTACAGTTTTGCTGGGAGGAAGAGCTTGCTATGCTGCTCCGTTACCTGATTCAGATTCCCTTTGATTGGTAATCATGGAATGAAAAACAATTAATTTCTTCAATTTTTCAATATCATTACCTGAGGACGATGGCAATAAAGCATTTTCAACCAGATTACAAGTGATGTTACATACTTCCACACAGGATCCTGTAATGACACGAATAGCCCAGCAATCAAAGTGAAATAGTAACAGAATGATCGCATTTTCGCAGCTGTTCCTCTCAGTTCCAACCTGGATCGGGTATCAAGATTGGGTCTGCTTGTTTTCTGACAAACGTCAGGTTGCTTGTTTGTTTTTAAAACCTAGCTCAGGTTGAGGTTCACACTGACAAAAAGTTCGGTTTCGCACTGGGTTGGAACTGGTGTTAACCCCGATAATAAACGAATTCGCTATTAGAGTACCCGCACCAATGCGTTGCTATTCGGGCTGCTAGTTTGACAACTTTAGCCATTTCTATTTCAGTTAGCAACTTGTTTACACACCGGTTGTTGTTATCACGATTGTAAATTTACGTTTTTGGCTTGTGCACCTATAGTTGCTAAACTTATTGTCGAACTTCGAACGGAAATTGATCACAGAGTTTGGTGATTATTTTTTTTCGACAATACCACGAAGACCAAAGATTGAAGGTTAAGATCCTACTAAAGACCCAGGTACTCAAATGCATTTTCGGATGCCCATCTGGATCACTAGATTACATATTTTAGCTTGTGAATGTATAATATTCGTTTGGTAATTAAAAGATCTTTAAAAGTAAGTTTCGACAGCTCCAGAACAATCTAATAGATTTCAGGAAAATTTACTTCAGCGAAAATCAAAAGTTTCAGGGTAGTTTAGAACCGGTGGGTATTCCAGTTGATGGTATACTTTATACTAGAGTCAGTGTATAATGACTCACGCCAAGAGAAAAACAGTTGAACTCGCATCACGGTTTCCGAAGGATTCCTTTTCTTTTCACTTGGCAACAGAGGACTTCTACATCAACTTTAAATGACTTCTAGCAAAAACCAAAAATAACGGCTGTAGTGAATCATAATATCAGTGATTTTGTCAAATTATCTTATCAAAAAATAGTAGAAATTCTCATTACTGATCAAAACCAAACGTATCCCATGACCATTTAATGCTCGCTGCGTGTTTATGATGCTTTCTTCAATTTTATTTTATACTAGCTGAGTGTGCCCGGTCTTGCTCGGGATTCAATATTAGCTTGAGTTTATGCGCCGATTTAAAAAAAAAGCATGCTATATTGTACGTAGCCCCCCCCCCCTATTATCTAAGGGGCTACCCCCTATGATTATCTCCTTATACCCCCACACTCGCCCCCACATTCCTAATTTGGTTCCATTTGCTTGATTAGTTCTCGAGTTATGCAGAAATTTCTGTTTCATTTGTATGGGAGCCCCCCTTACAGAAGGGGGAGGTGTCTCGAACCATCATAAGAACCTTCTTCGGCCCCAAAAACCCCTGTATACAAATTTTCACGCCAATCGGTTCAGTAGTTTCCGAGTCTATAAGGGTCAGACAGACAGACAGACAGACAGACAGACAGACAGACAGACAGACAGACAGACAGACAGACAGACAGACAGACAGACAGACAGACAGACAGACAGACAGACAGACAGACAGACAGACAGACAGACAGACAGACAGACAGACAGACAGACAGACAGACAGACAGACAGACAGACAGACAGACAGACAGACAGACAGACAGACAGACAGACAGACAGACAGACAGACAGACAGACAGACAGACAGACAGACAGACAGACAGACAGACAGACAGACAGACAGACAGACAGACAGACAGACAGACAGACAGACAGACAGACAGACAGACAGACAGACAGACAGACAGACAGACAGACAGACAGACAGACAGACAGACAGACAGACAGACAGACAGACAGACAGACAGACAGACAGACAGACAGACAGACAGACAGACAGACAGACAGACAGACAGACAGACAGACAGACAGACAGACAGACAGACAGACAGACAGACAGACAGACAGACAGACAGACAGACAGACAGACAGACAGACAGACAGACAGACAG
This sequence comes from Ochlerotatus camptorhynchus, assembly GCF_037179485.1. Taxonomy (NCBI): domain Eukaryota; kingdom Metazoa; phylum Arthropoda; class Insecta; order Diptera; family Culicidae; genus Ochlerotatus; species Ochlerotatus camptorhynchus. The sequence continues at coordinate 985,386 of NW_027040862.1, read as the reverse complement.
ACAGACAGACAGACAGACAGACAGACAGACAGACAGACAGACAGACAGACAGACAGACAGACAGACAGACAGACAGACAGACAGACAGACAGACAGACAGACAGACAGACAGACAGACAGACAGACAGACAGACAGACAGACAGACAGACAGACAGACAGACAGACAGACAGACAGACAGACAGACAGACAGACAGACAGACAGACAGACAGACAGACAGACAGACAGACAGACAGACAGACAGACAGACAGACAGACAGACAGACAGACAGACAGACAGACAGACAGACAGACAGACAGACAGACAGACAGACAGACAGACAGACAGACAGACAGACAGACAGACAGACAGACAGACAGACAGACAGACAGACAGACAGACAGACAGACAGACAGACAGACAGACAGACAGACAGACAGACAGACAGACAGACAGACAGACAGACAGACAGACAGACAGACAGACAGACAGACAGACAGACAGACAGACAGACAGACAGACAGACAGACAGACAGACAGACAGACAGACAGACAGACAGACAGACAGACAGACAGACAGACAGACAGACAGACAGACAGACAGACAGACAGACAGACAGACAGACAGACAGACAGACAGACAGACAGACAGACAGACAGACAGACAGACAGACAGACAGACAGACAGACAGACAGACAGACAGACAGACAGACAGACAGACAGACAGACAGACAGACAGACAGACAGACAGACAGACAGACAGACAGACAGACAGACAGACAGACAGACAGACAGACAGACAGACAGACAGACAGACAGACAGACAGACAGACAGACAGACAGACAGACAGACAGACAGACAGACAGACAGACAGACAGACAGACAGACAGACAGACAGACAGACAGACAGACAGACAGACAGACAGACAGACAGACAGACAGACAGACAGACAGACAGACAGACAGACAGACAGACAGACAGACAGACAGACAGACAGACAGACAGACAGACAGACAGACAGACAGACAGACAGACAGACAGACAGACAGACAGACAGACAGACAGACAGACAGACAGACAGACAGACAGACAGACAGACAGACAGACAGACAGACAGACAGACAAAAAAAAATTGGAGAAAAAAATAAAAATGAAGAAAATGAAAAAACCAAAAAAAATATGAAGAACGACGGCAATACGCCAGACAGTGAAAACGGAGGAGCAAACGTGTTCGCAAGGAGTGGGATATTGCAGAGATCACCAGTGTCGAACCTGGGGGTCACTGCGAGTTCCAGCAGCAGCAGTAAGTTTCAAGAAGAGCAGCCAGGCGTTGGGCTAAGCCAGATATTCACACCAATATCCAGTAGTAGCAAATCCCAAGAACTGCAGCTCGGGAGAACCAAAATGACGGAGGTCAGGAGGAAGATCGATGATCTCTATGTGTTCGTGAAGGATAAAAACAACGTACACAAAGAGATCAAGCAACTTGTGACCGGTATCAAATCCGGCATAACAGTGGCAGATCGGGAATGTCAAGAGTGGAGAAAAAGGGCCGAAAATGCCGAAAAGGCTCTGCTGGAAGCCAAGGAGAGCATAAGACTGGCTCAAGCACATGAGACTCCGAAGGGACCCACAAATCCACGTCCTGAAAAGAGAGATAGGGACACGCCAGGAGATGAGGAGGAGCCCAAAAAACGCAGGGACGACGAGGAAGGCATCAAGGAGATGGGAGAAAATGGTGCGTGGCGTAAAGTCGAGAACCAGAAGGAGAGGAAGAAAAAACAGAAGGAAGATGAAGTGAGGAAGAAGGAAGAGGAAGCGAGAAGGAAGGAAGAAGAAGCGAGGAAGAAGGAAGAGAAGAAGAAGGAAGACAGGAAGAATAAGGAGAAGCCTAGGCCTCGTAGGGAGAGAAGCAAGGGTGACGCTCTGGTTGTTGAGGCGAAGGACAAAACGTCCTACGCAGCACTCCTCCGGAAAGTGAGAGACGATCCGGAGTTGAAACAACTAGGCGAGAATGTGGTGAAAACCAGGCGAACCCAGAAAGGCGAGATGCTATTCGAGCTGAAAAGGGACCCTACGGTTAAGAGCTCAGCTTTTAAGGAGCTCGTCGAAAAATCTCTTGGCGAGACGGCGAACGTAAGAGCCTTATCCCAGGAGTCAGTGGTCGAGTGCAGGGATCTGGACGAGATCACAACAGAAGACGAGTTAAAAAGTGCGCTGAAGGTGCAATGCAACCTGGGAGACGTACCGATGGCAATTCGGTTGAGAAAGGCGTATGGTGGCACGCAGACGGCGTTGATACGACTTTCTTCGGACGCAGCTAACGAGCTGCTGAAGACTGGCCGAATCAAGGTTGGGTGGTCAGTGTGCCCGTTGAAAGCTATTCCTCGGGTATCTAAGAAAATGGAGAGATGCTACAAATGCATGGGCTTCGGTCACCAGGCGAGACACTGCAAAGGCCCTGACAGATCTGATCTGTGCAGGAAATGCGGAGAGAAGGGGCACGTTGCAAAAGACTGTACAAAGCAACCGAGGTGCATGCTCTGCAAAAAGGAGGACGGAAATGGCCATGTGACGGGAAGTTTCAGGTGCCCTGAGTTCAAGAAGGCGATGGTGGGCCAGCAATAATGAAGGTAACCCAAATAAATCTCAATCATTGTAACACAGCACAGCAACTGTTGTGGCAGTCAACAACGGAAACAAAGTGCGACGTTGCAATCATTGCAGAGCCATACCGAGTCCCTCTCGATAATGGTAACTGGGTGGCGGATAGAGCAGGAATGGCGGCCATACAAGTCATGGGCAGGTATCCCATACAACAAGTGGTGGCAAGCTCATATGAAGGTTTCGTGATCGCCAAAATCAATGGAATCTTTGTATGTAGTTGCTACGCACCCCCGAGATGGACAATTGAGCAGTTCCACCAGATGCTAGATGGGCTCACCGAAGAGCTCATTGGACGGAGACCAGTCGTCATCGCAGGAGACTTCAATGCTTGGGCAGTGGATTGGGGGAGCAGATGTACCAACGCAAGAGGGTATAGCCTGCTGGAAGCTCTGGCAAAGTTGAACGTCAGTCTGGCCAACGAAGGAACCATCAGCACCTTCCGCAAAGATGGTAGGGAATCCATTATCGACGTTACTTTCTGCAGTACGTCGCTAATGGCAAATATGAACTGGACAGTGTGCGAGGAGTACACCCATAGTGACCATCAGGCGATCCGGTACAGTATCGGCGAACGAACACCGGGGGAAATGCGGAGGACGAAAGTAAGCGAGCGGAAGTGGAAGACGAAGGCATTCAATAAGGATCTCTTCATCGAAGCTCTAAGGGTAGACAACAGCGTCCCGGGCCTAAGCGCGAATGAGTTGACCGAATTATTAGCAAGGGCATGTGACACAACTATGCCGAGAAAACTGGAGCCAACGAACAGGCGGCGTCCAGCCTACTGGTGGAACGAGGAAATTAGCACCCTCCGTGCTACTTGTCTTCTAGCCAGAAGGCGTGCTCAGAGAGCAAGAACAGAAGCAGACAGAGAGGAGCGCAGGGTGGTGTTCCGAGAGGCCAGGGCTGCACTGAAACGAAAGATAAAGCTGAGCAAGTCAAATAGTTTCAAGGAGTTGTGCCGCGATGCCGATGCCAACCCCTGGGGCAACGCATACCGAGTTGCGATGGCGAAGATCAGAGGCCCAACGATGCCGGTTGAAATGTGTCACAACAAGCTGAAAGTCATCGTGGAGGGACTTTTCCCACAGCATGACCCAACGAACTGGCCACCTACACCATATGGCGAGGTAGATGAAGACAACGTTGAACAAGTCTCCAACGAGGAACTCATAGCAGCAGCGAAAGGGTTGAAAGCGAATAAAGCTCCCGGCCCGGATGGAATTCCCAACGTGGCGTTGAAGGCGGCGATCCAGACGTTCCCGGACATGTTCAGGATGGTGCTGCAGAAATGTCTGGACGATGGTCAGTTCCCTGATAGGTGGAAGGTACAAAAGCTTGTGCTGTTGCAGAAGCCCGGAAAACCGCCGGGGGATCCTGCATCGTATAGGCCAATATGCTTGCTGGATACTGTAGGAAAGCTCTTAGAGAGGATCATCCTCAACAGGCTGACGAAATGCACGGAGAGTGAACACGGATTGTCGGAGAGACAGTTTGGATTCCGGAAAGGGAGATCGACGGTGGATGCAATTCGGACAGTGATTGACAGAGCCGAGAAAGCTTCCAAACAGAAGCGGAGAGGAAATCGATACTGCGCCGTGATTACGATCGATGTCAAGAATGCATTCAATAGCGCCAGCTGGGAGGCCATCGCCAAGGCGCTCCATAGAATGAGGGTTCCAGGCTACCTCTGCAGGATTCTAAGTAGTTATTTCCAGAACCGGGTCCTTGTCTACGTGACAGACACGGGGCAGAAATCGCTTAGAATCACGGCGGGGGTTCCCCAAGGCTCCATTCTAGGTCCTACGCTGTGGAACGGAATGTACAATGGCGTGCTGACGCTCAAGCTGCCCAAAGGAGTTGAGATCGTTGGCTTTGCGGACGATGTCGTCTTGACGGTAACCGGTGAGACGCTGGAAGAAGTGGAAATGTTGGCGGCTGAGGCGATAGATACGATTGGTAACTGGATGCAAGGAGCGAAGCTGCAGATAGCCCACCACAAAACAGAAGTGATGTTGGTCAGTAACTGCAAAGCAGTGCAGCGGGCAGAGATTACCGTTGGAGAGCACACCATTGCTTCGAAGCGCATGCTTAAGTATCTGGGAGTGATGATCGACGACCGGCTAAACTTTAATAGCCACATCGAATATGCTTGCGAGAAGGCGACGAAGGTCATCAACGCAATAGCCAGAATCATGCCGAACAATTCTGGTCCAAGCAGCAGCAAGAGACGTCTTCTGGCTAGTGTTTCCTCATCAATACTAAGGTACGGAGGTCCAGCCTGGATTGAAGCGCTGAAAACGAAGCAGAACCAAAGGAAATTGAGCAGTACGTTCCGGCTCATGGCCATGCGAGTCGTGAGTGCGTACAGAACCATTTCGATGGAGGCAGTATGCGTTATCGCCGGTATGATCCCAATCGGCATCACCTTGGCGGAGGACTACGAGTGCTATATGACGAGAGAAACCAGAGGAGTACGAAAAATGGTGAGAACGGAGTCGATGGCTAAGTGGCAGCAGGAGTGGGATGCAGCAGAGAACGGTAGATGGACACACAGGCTAATACCGACTCTTTCGACCTGGGTGAACAGGAAGCATGGAGAAGTCAACTTCCACTTGACGCAGTTCCTGTCTGGTCATGGCTGCTTCAGAAAGTACCTGCATCGGTTCGGACACACAACGTCACCCTTCTGTCCGGAGTGTGGGAATGTGGAAGAATCACCAGAGCACGTGGTCTTCGAATGTCCTAGATTTGATGATGTGCGAGAGGATATGCTCGCCCTTAGCACGGAAAATGTCGTCGAAGAAATGTGTCGAGAGGAGGGCACCTTTAACGCCGTCAGCAGAGCAGTAACGCAGATCATGTCAGCGCTGCAGCGAAAATGGCGGGAAGACCAACTAGAAAGTAGTAATGTGCTCACACAAGTGCGAACTGAAAGCCGAAGCCGGGAGAACTCTCCGTCAGAGTAGGCTGTATCCACCACCAGGGATAACCGAGTAGAACGTGACGCTGGGAGCTAAATGGCTCACAAATTGGAGAGACGATCAGCGAACTGGAAGCGCCAATTAGCTGAGGTAAAGTTAGGTGCGTAATGCACGGCCCCCTCCGAAGTAATACGACAAGTGGTTCCGGGGGAAAAGGGCAAGGCGTCTAAGGAGGTTTTAGTGCGGTAAGAATCCCACACACCGTGTCACCGCGACTGTGCGCCCAGTCGTCAAGCGGTGGCACGATGGCCTTTTTGAAGGTTTCCTCCTTGCCAAAAAAAAAAAAAAAAAAAAAAAAAAAAAAAAAAAAAAAAAAGACAGACAGACAGACAGACAGACAGACAGACAGACAGACAGACAGACAGACAGACAGACAGACAGACAGACAGACAGACAGACAGACAGACAGACAGACAGACAGACAGACAGACAGACAGACAGACAGACAGACAGACAGACAGACAGACAGACAGACAGACAGACAGACAGACAGACAGACAGACAGACAGACAGACAGACAGACAGACAGACAGACAGACAGACAGACAGACAGACAGACAGACAGACAGACAGACAGACAGACAGACAGACAGACAGACAGACAGACAGACAGACAGACAGACAGACAGACAGACAGACAGACAGACAGACAGACAGACAGACAGACAGACAGACAGACAGACAGACAGACAGACAGACAGACAGACAGACAGACAGACAGACAGACAGACAGACAGACAGACAGACAGACAGACAGACAGACAGACAGACAGACAGACAGACAGACAGACAGACAGACAGACAGACAGACAGACAGACAGACAGACAGACAGACAGACAGACAGACAGACAGACAGACAGACAGACAGACAGACAGACAGACAGACAGACAGACAGACAGACAGACAGACAGACAGACAGACAGACAGACAGACAGACAGACAGACAGACAGACAGACAGACAGACAGACAGACAGACAGACAGACAGACAGACAGACAGACAGACAGACAGACAGACAGACAGACAGACAGACAGACAGACAGACAGACAGACAGACAGACAGACAGACAGACAGACAGACAGACAGACAGACAGACAGACAGACAGACAGACAGACAGACAGACAGACAGACAGACAGACAGACAGACAGACAGACAGACAGACAGACAGACAGACAGACAGACAGACAGACAGACAGACAGACAGACAGACAGACAGACAGACAGACAGACAGACAGACAGACAGACAGACAGACAGACAGACAGACAGACAGACAGACAGACAGACAGACAGACAGACAGACAGACAGACAGACAGACAGACAGACAGACAGACAGACAGACAGACAGACAGACAGACAGACAGACAGACAGACAGACAGACAGACAGACAGACAGACAGACAGACAGACAGACAGACAGACAGACAGACAGACAGACAGACAGACAGACAGACAGACAGACAGACAGACAGACAGACAGACAGACAGACAGACAGACAGACAGACAGACAGACAGACAGACAGACAGACAGACAGACAGACAGACAGACAGACAGACAGACAGACAGACAGACAGACAGACAGACAGACAGACAGACAGACAGACAGACAGACAGACAGACAGACAGACAGACAGACAGACAGACAGACAGACAGACAGACAGACAGACAGACAGACAGACAGACAGACAGACAGACAGACAGACAGACAGACAGACAGACAGACAGACAGACAGACAGACAGACAGACAGACAGACAGACAGACAGACAGACAGACAGACAGACAGACAGACAGACAGACAGACAGACAGACAGACAGACAGACAGACAGACAGACAGACAGACAGACAGACAGACAGACAGACAGACAGACAGACAGACAGACAGACAGACAGACAGACAGACAGACAGACAGACAGACAGACAGACAGACAGACAGACAGACAGACAGACAGACAGACAGACAGACAGACAGACAGACAGACAGACAGACAGACAGACAGACAGACAGACAGACAGACAGACAGACAGACAGACAGACAGACAGACAGACAGACAGACAGACAGACAGACAGACAGACAGACAGACAGACAGACAGACAGACAGACAGACAGATAGATTTCATTGCAATACCTTTCGTGGACCTTTCATAGCATCGTAATGTTTATTTACTTTGCACGATAGGTAGCCGATTTGACAGTTCAATAGGTAGACTTGGCTTCACTCTTAGCGTGACTCATTATACACCGACTCTACTTTATACAACTCTTGAACCTTCTCGCAAGCTTCAACGTTTGTAATTTGTTGTTACTTTTTTTTTAGATACAAAACGGTGTTCAGTAGCAGGAGAAGTACACAGGTACGTAGGTCTGAAAGTAGTAAACATATATAATTACTTCAAAACATTCGTCTTAGAAACAGTGTGATATAGTACACATACCGTCAGATGCAGAGCCACTGGTTAGAACGCTGATTAGATGCTCTGATATTTCATCAATAGAACGATGCTTTATATACCTGCCAATTACTGGGAAAACTTCGATCCAAGCAGTAGAGTTCAAATTTAACAGTTGAAAATCGATGTCAATCTAGGAGATAAAGTAAACATTTTATTAAAATTGAATTAAATTACTTTTACTCTTTGAGCTTACCAGTTGGTGTCCGTGTTCTTGCATCCTTCGAGCCTTGTTTTTCAACGTGTTGATTTTGTTAGCGATTTTCCAACCGGGTTACGTTTGTCACCGCCTCTCGGCAAAAATGCAAGTCCTGCAAAATAAAATAATAGATTTACCAGCTTTAACAGAGGTTTTCATGTATGTGAATAAACAAAGCACTTAAGCGATAGGCCACAGACAAACAGACATAACACATTGAATATTTTTCCATATCAAACATCGTCACTGAAACACTACCGCCATCTGTTGAGTATACTGTGAGGGGTAGTACCATAGAGGTAACTCTAAGACCAAAAGGTCTCGAAGAAACGTGCTCAACTTTTTGGCTCAGCTCTGGTACTATCTTCGGTCCCAAGCTAATCGATTCACCCCTCGAAACATAGGAAAATCCACTAAACCCTCATTTTATCTGTCAACCTTTCATAGCGAATCAAAACAAACATAGTGCAGTACTAGAATTTTGGCTATAATGGGGTACGTAATCGATTTGCTTGGGACCAATAGGCTAGTCAAGTAGTGAGCCAATTTAAAATCGTTAGTTTCGTATTGATTGTTGGTAGTACGCTGAACAGATGGCGGCATCAATGATAATGATCTGAATTCCTCTTAACTATTGAAAAAATAAAGGTATGCGTGACCTAACACAAGCTACGCAATGTATTTGAAACATGCAAGGGTCTCCAGTTAGCCTAGTGAGAGCCGTGACTTTGCAACACAATATACAAATTCATGCAATCTTCTTCTTTTTCTTCTTCGCATTTCAAGCTTATTGCATATCGCATATTAGCTTATTGCGTGCTCTCAACTTAGTGTTCTAGATGCACTTCCACAGTTATTAATTGAGAGCTTTCGATGCCTGTACCATTTTTGCATTGGTATAATTGTGTGGCAAGTCCAATCATACTTCTATGCCCAGGGAAGTCGAGAAATTTTCCAACCCGAAAAATTCCTAGACCGGACCGGGAATTGAAACCAGCCACCTCCAGCATGGTCTTGCTTTGTAGATGCGCCTTTACCGACTGAGCTAAGGGAGGCTAAAAAAACAAGCCTTCAATTAACAATTTTGAAAGTTCTCATTGCACTATAAGTTGTAGGCAGGCCACGCTCCAGAAGTACAATTACAATTACACATAACTTTATGCTCCTGCCAGCGCAATTTTCTTCAATACTGCTTGTAATTTTGTATTGGATTTTAAAACCTATAATAGAAATAATATTATCATGTACTTCATTATTTGTTAACTATAATGCCGTCAGTTCTACCGTCAGATCAGAGGCAATGTTCACCGGTATGGTGGGAGCTGTCAAACCTCGGATGCCATTTCGGTCAACGAGAATCGACTGTTGTTGTTAGAGTGCAGTTGAATGTTGAGGTCTTGCCTGCTGGTGATCCGAACTGGATTGCAAGGCTTCTGATTCCAGGATAATCGTGCCTGATGTCTACGCAGACGTCTTGTTTTCATCAACAACTTGCTCGTTTCCATCTATTTGTACCACGCTTGCCTCGAAAGTATCCAGCTGGTTGTAAATAACTATAATTTGATCCTCCGTCTCCTCCAGCGTTACAATGCCTAATTCAGTGAGTAGGTTGATTGCTGCATTTGTGTCCGTCCGATGGATTCCATGACCTGAAAATAAATAATAATACACTATTATTGAATACAGCAACAATTTCCTAATACTCACGCTCTAGAATGCGAATTATTTCAGGTGGAAATGGAGAATTCAGTGCCAACATTTCAAAGGAGCGTGATTGCATTTGTAAACAATGGCTTTAGCCGTTGATTTCTCGCAAATAAAAGCTCACTCATGAAAATTGATTGCACCAACAGGTAGAGGAATGTTTCCTCTTCCAGCTAGCATTGTTAATTTGCAGGAGTGAGCTTTTATTTGGGAGAAATCGACGGCTAAAGCCTTTGTTTACAAAAGCAATTACGCCCCTTTGAAATGTTGGCACTGAATTATCGCTTTCTTGCTCTGACTGCATTTGCTGCTGGCTTGCCATCTTCGCGAGTAATGTTTGGCATGTGCGTTTTTGACATTTGCTTCCAAAATCAAAACTAATCAAATTCAATGGATGAAAACAGTGCTGCCAATTCAAATGATAATCATTTTGATTTAAATGTGTTATATAGTACATATTTTTCAACGACAAATCACTTTGTTTCAAAACGCAAATCACTTGAAAATCAATGAAAAATCACTTCGATTCGTAGTGCCGCGTGACAGACTGAGTCAAGCGCAAGCACATTTAGATTAGATGTGACAACTTTTTAGTATTTATTTTAAACAAAAGTTGAAACAATTTATTTTGAGATTTTATTTTAAGTCGGTAAATTTTAAAAGAAAAATTCAAAAAAAAAATACCCAAACATTAGTTAAAATCAAGTACCAATAAATAGGTAAACATTACCTAAGTTTAGACTATCTGATTTGTTGGTCTGATTCGAGCGGACTGCTCGATAATTTTGTTGGATGCAATGTTCCAATGTTGTTTGGAATGCAATTCGTTCACACTTTTTCGACAGGATGATTAGATTTGACGTTTGATTTGTCGAACGAAATAGGTTTGCGTTTGATTTTCATTCGACTCATCCAGCAAAATTTTTGATTTTTTTTTCTAAAATTTCACGGATTTGATCCGCTAAAGAACGCTTGATTTGTTTTTTGATGGCGTCCAGCAGCAACCTCAATAGAATGTGTATGGTTATTTTGCTTAACGTGGTCAGGGTATCATCCAAACCATCAGTGGAATAGTTAAATCATTTGGGTTATCGTTCGGGTATGGTATTTTTTATTAGGGAAGGTAGCCCGATTTCACTATTCAACAATGTCCTGTGTATGGTTTGACTGATTTTTATTTTCCAGTGTGATTGGCCGAAAGATGCCGTAATGGCTTTGATCATGACATGGTCAACAAAACAGTGTTTATATAATACGAAGCATGAATTGTATAAGAATGAGCATGCCAGACAGCAGGTCTGAGAGCCTACTGAGAGATGTTCGGAGATCTACTGAGAAATTTGTTGAGCTTCAGGGTAGTTCGTAGATCTTGAGAACAGAACTACAAACAAATTAAAAGAAATATGCAGAAATTCATAAACAATTCACAAGAGAGATTGTAGAGCTTCAGATAAATGTTCAAAGAAGTTTTCAAAACTTTAAGCAAGCTAAAATATTTTCAGCTCAATTTGTAAAACTATAAGCGAAATTTTGCAAATCTTCAGTGAAATTCGCATAACTTCAGACAAGTCCAATAATCTACAGTGAAATATAAAGTATTTCACAGAAGTTTGGAGATCTACTGAAAAATTATTCAACTTCAGAAAAGATCTTCAGAACATAGCTACAGAACTTTGAAAAAAAAAAAAATCCGGAACTTCTGAAAAAAATCACAAGAATGGTCATAGATCTCCAGATAAATTTGAAGACCTTCAAGAAGGTGTGCAGATTTTCTGATATATTTTTAGAATCTCAGAAATTTTAATGGATCTTCAGTAAAATTTGCAGAACTTCAGGGAAGTTCTACGATTTTTTGAAAAATATTTATACGATTTCAGGGAAATTCGTAGATCTTGAGAGGAACATTTAAAACTTCAAGGAAGCTCAAATATTTTCAGATAAATTTTGAGAACTTAAGGTAATTTAGAAGATCTTCAGGGAAATTTTCAAATTTTCAGGGTAGCCCGAGAGCCTACATAATAATTTAAAAAACTTCAGAGAAGTTTGAAGGTCTACTGAGAAATGTATTGAGCCTCAAGGTTTTTTTTTCGTAGATCTTGAGAATAGAACTACGGAGCTTCAGACAACTTTACCGAAGTTTAAAGATATTTGCAGGAATTTTTCAGAAAGTTTCACAGTTTCAGAAAAATGTGAGATCTTCTGAAAAATTCGTTAAATGTCAGAAAAGTACCTCAAAACAAATCGCAGCGAAGTACAAAAGTTAAAGATTTTGCAGAACTCCATGGAAGTTTGAAATAGAGAAGTCCGTAGACCTTAAGAGAAGTCTGTAGAACGTCAGAAAGATCGCAGGTTTTTAGAAAAAAATTGCAAAACTTCTGCAAAACTCACAGAACTTCTGGAAAGTTCGCCGATCTTTAAAAGTAATTACACAACTTCAGAGGAATTCGTAAATCTTCAGATAAATTTTTTAAACTTCAGCGAAGTTCAAATATTTTCAGATAGTTTGTAGAGCTTTGGGGAACTTCAAAGAATTTTTGATAAATCTGCAGAATTTTTTTTTTTTTTTTTATATCTTTATTAAGGAGACTTTCAGCCCTGGGCTGGTTCGTCTCCGTGCAGAATTTTATGGAAGTCCAAGAATCCACAAAGAAACGTTAGAACTTTAGAGAAGTATGGAAATCTACTGAGAAATTTATTGAACTTCAGGGCAGTTCGTAGATCTTCAGAGCAGAAATACACTACTGCAGAAAACTTTACAGAATTTTAAAGAAATTTGAGAAACTTCTGAAAAGTTCAGAGGGTAGATCGGAAATATACTGAAAAATCTGCTGATGTTTAAATAAATTTTCAGAATTTTATTTTGGGTCTTGGATTTGAAGAGAAATTTACAACTTTATTTAAGTTCGTTAATCTTTAGAGATATTTGCACAACTTCAGAAAAACTTCCGGAAAGCTCAAACAATTCTAGATAATCTTATAATTCTTTATGAAATTGTGTAGATGTCCAGAGATATTTGCAGATATTCATTGAATCATGAAAATCTACAGAGAAAATTACAGAACTTTCGAGAAGTTCGTAGATTATTAGAAATTTTGTGAACATCTGAGATAATTGTTCATTCCTTTATTTAACGTCGGTCTCTGTTCCGCAATCTAGTGCCAATCACCGACGGACATCGATTGCCATCCATTGACGGCAATCGAATGTGCAGGAAGGCAGCTTCCACACCTGCGTAGGATATCGCACCCATTCACAACACACATGGGCCGGGACCAACGGCTTTACTTCCCTTCCGAAGGAAGACGTGACCAGAGATTTTTATGCCTCAGAAAAATCCCACCGACCTCGGCTGGGATTGAACCCAGACCCATCGGGGTGTTAGAAAGCAGTCACGCTTACCACTACACCACCGGCGCCGGCTTATCTGAGATAATTGTTGATCTTTAAGGATCTTATATCTTCAGGGATTCAGGAACTTGGTACATTTTTAGGAAAATTTGCAGAACTTCTGAAGAAAAGTTTGTTGATTTTTAAAGATATTTTATCGGAGAACAGAAACAAAACTTCAGGGACGTCCGAAGGTCTTCAAAGAAATATGCAGAATTGAGTTCTTAAAAGAAATTTTCAGAACTCAAGAAATCAGTAGATCTATAGAGTATTTTTTCCACTAGCTTGTCGAAAGTTGGTATCGACAACCTGGCGAAGTTTTGAAATCCATTTTCATCTTCATATCGTAGCTCTTGAAGGACAAGATGAGCCAGATCCCTGCCGGTGTTCCTCCTGAGCAACCATTTCCTACTCCACAAAGTTCACCTTCTCATTCTCATTTTATTAAAAATAATAAAAAGCAAATACGCCTGCCGAAGCTAGAGCAATTTTCCGGTAATTCATATTGGAAGTATTTACTTTTGATTCCTGATACAGTTTTGTTTTGAAATCTAAATTGACAGTTCTTTTGACATGTGCAAACAGGGTGAAGTAGAAGACGACCTGCGGATCCTCCGCAGACTGCGAGGCTGGCGCCGTGTAGCCATGGATCGCGTAGAGCGGAGACGGCTTATGCGGACAGCAGAGGACATCAAGGCCTTACCCTGATTGGTAAGGTAAGGTTCAATGAAGAACCGCACACATACAAGCAAACCTTCTGAATACACATAATGACTACAATGAAAAGGTTAGGCTCTAGGAAAAAAGTTCCCAATTATGCCATTTGGGACCACAGTGCGGTAAAGCCCTACAGTAAAAATGTATACGACTGAAACCAGAAACCTGAAGTTGTTGCAATCGAGCAAAGCAGTGCATTTTGACAGTTTGATTGGAACAGCTTTTGGCAGACGTCCATACTTACTCACCCGGACCCAGAGGATTTCATTCTGGCGGAAGGGGAGCAGAATCCTATAAGACAAGTCCCAAACAACTATTGTGGTCGGAAGACCCCCGTCTGTTTAGTCAGAAACGGTGGTTACCGATTCCAGAACCAGCATGCTCGTAGTGTCCGGAGGAATTGCGCCACTAGCATGTTTGACATAATGGTAAGCGTAGGTCTGATTTTGTGATCGTCGAATTGTTGATAGATCGAATGAAATTCAATTTCAGGAGTAGGCAAGTGTTGCATGCTTGAGATGCTCAACCAACTCTGGTGCTCGGATACCTACCCGATGATGTGGATGGAGAGTCTCGTCGTGCCCACCCCGAAGGCAAACGAAAAAGACAGGGGCACATCTAAGTTCCGGCCGATCGCTCTCACATCCTGCATGGCCAAGGTATTCGAACGGATGTTGAACCGTCGACTCAAGATGTTCCTTGATACCAACAGCTTGCTCGACCACCGACAACATGCCTTTCGACAAGGTTTCGGTACGTCCACGTACTTTTCCACTTTGGGAGACGTCCTCAAGGAAGCTTATACGACCAGGAACACCACGTTGAAATCATCTCATTGGACATCTCCAAGGCCTTCAACCGGACGTGGACGCCAGCCGTCCTGGTTAAACTCACAAATACGCGGTCGAAAAGTTTTAGGGTGGAGACCGGTGTCCCTCAAGGCTCCGTTATCGCAGTCACGTTGTTTCTGGTGGCAATGAACGGGGTATTTGACCGGCTACCTGGGCGCATTTACATATCTTTTTACGCTGACGATGTGCTGATTGTGCCCACCGGTCCCATACAGATCCGAACCCTACGGCCTGCGCAAGTGGCAGACTCTGCCGTCGTCAAATGGACCGACTCGATGGGTTTTCAGCTGTCCGCCAGATCCTCTGCCACGTATGTCAGCCTCATCACCGAGACCGGCGTACTGATCGACCGAACGCTCTCCTTCGACCAGCATTTCGAACAGGTTAAAAAGGACAGCCGCAGTAGACTCAACCTTGTTAAAACGATCTCTCGGCCTCACCGATCCAACAACCGCGATGTTCGGTTCCGGGTGGCGCGAGCCATCATCGACAGTAGGTTGCTTTACGGGACGGAAATAACTTGTATCGCCTCCGAGAAGCTGGTTAGGGAGCATCCATAAATGACGTAGCATATTTTTGATCAATTTTAGACCCCTCCTCCTCCCTCGTAGCGTATTTGGCTATATCCAATACATGGCCGGTCACAAATTCTGAAACCCCCACCTCCCCCCTCAAATGCTACGTCATTTATGCATGTTCCCTTAGAACCCTAGCACCGGTCTACAACAGCTACACCCGAATCATAACTGGTCTCCTGCCATCCACTCCAGCAGCGCTTTCCGCCAAGACCACCGGAATCACTAGGATCGCCGACATCGACCTCCCCCCAGTGGCCAAAGTCCATTGGCATGGAGAGAATAGTTGGCACTCTTCACGAATCCAATTGGGCAATCGGATCAAGAACCGCTTCAAAGCAGGGGATGCATCCGTGATTCTGCGCAGATCGGTCGCCGAGTTACTTAGGTCCAACTATGCCGACCACGTACACCGGTACACCGATGGCTCCCTATCGATAAACGGAGTAGGTATCGGGATTTTCGGAGACGGTATTGCTGAAAGCAGCAGTCTTCCTCCACAGTGCTCGGTTTTCTTGGCCGAGGCTACAGCGATCTTCCGTGCCGGTACGACGCCAGCCAACAAACCGATACTTATTAGACTGATGCAAAATTTGAAATTTTCGCTCCACAGTGCTCAAACGGTTTCAAATCAGGTCCTGATTAGCCTCCCAAAATTAAATTCATTTGGTAAGAAACTGACTTGGCACAAACTATTCGAAGTTTATAAGGAAATTACTATGGGAAAACCAAAATTTTTGTTCCTTGTCAACTACCCATTTTCCATATTGCTTTTTCGAAAATTTCTATAACTATTCTTACGGGAAATTTTCTAAGCTACAACTTTGCGCAATATCGTTTTTCAGCCAAATGTCAAATTAAATTGTTATTGATTGTTTAAGAGATTGATAATCTTATGACATGATCAAGCAGCTGTTCTGTGGGCAACACTGTATTCTGCAATGTGACATAGTAGCCATGATATTTGTGCTCTATTCTACGCACCAGAAACACCAATGTTGCCTGCTGAACAGTTGAATGAGCATAATCATAAGACATCAGTGACTTGAATCATTAATAACTTTTGTTTTGAAGTAATGAAATTGGGTTGTTAGCGGAATGCTAAATAAAACAGCAAAAAGGGTTATCTTCCATTTAATTCCACTTAATTAATTTTGGTATCCATGACAGATACGTATTTCGACTACAATGTGCAGTCTTCATCAGTGTCATTCCCACTGAATGACACTGATGAAGACTGCACATTGTAGTCGAAATACGTATCTGTCATGGATACCAAAATTAATTAAGTGGAATTAAATGGAAGATAACCCTTTTTGCTGTTTTATTTAACTTTTGTTTTTTAAATATGATTGAAAAGTGGTTTTCAACTAAGTTGTAGCTGAGAAAATTTGCTACAATCACTACTATCATTTTTAAAAGCATAGTGATGTGGTGAATTGTTAGATAGATATGAACAAAAACATAAGTTTTCCGATAGTAATTCCCATATAAACTTCAAATGGTTTGTGCCAGGTCAGTTTCTAACTAAAGTAGTTCAAATTTTGGGAGGCTAAGCAGGACCCAATTTAGAACCGTTTAAGCACTGTGGAGCGAAAATTTCAAATTTTGCATCAGTCTAATACTTATATTAACCGGCACACACAGCGTATTTCAAGCGATCACCTCGAAAGCACCAAAACACCCATGGATTCAGGCCATTATCAAGTACGCTCCACCGAACACCGTGTACACATGGATTCCCGGACACTGCGGAGTGGCAGGTAACGAGTCTACTGATCACCTTGCCGGAGCCGGGACATCGGGTCCCAGACTTACCGACAAGGTACCCCTACAGGACGTCAGACGGTGAATCATGCGGATCATTCGAGCGGCATGGGAGGCTGAGTGGTTCCGCAACAGAAACACATCCTGTGCAACTGCCCGCAGTTCCAAAATCTTCGGGAGTCGCTCTGCCTAACTTCCAGCATCAGGGATCTGCTTGGCAGCACTAGTAACCTTCTTAAAAGAAGCCAAAATTTACCACTTGGTATAGCAGAAATTTCTTTCGGCCGTCGGGACATCTCAGCTGGATGGATTATATAGTCTAAAAATCTCCTTAATAAAGAATTAAAAAAAAAATCAGGAGTACGAAACATTCCATCAAAATCACAAAAAAATATTGTAACTATTTTGTTATTATAAATTCTTCCAATGACAATTCAAATTGCCCATTTTACAAAATGATCGATAATACCATAACTGAGTAATATTTACTCAATTTCGTTAATTTTCTTAAAACCAGAACTGAGTAGAAGTCACTCTAAATTTGACAGATGTGTGGGATTTCGACGGACGTGACGGATAAAACGCGATAATTAATTACTAATATTAACCGCGTATATTTATTAAACTTTCTTGTTATGGCGCTTGACAAAGACTGACTCACTGCAACATGGTCGTATGATTGTGTTGGTGAATGCAGGGATGAATCCATGCTACGGCACCACCACAGTAGCCCCCTCCAGTTACATCAGAAATCTAATCCTATGGCCTGATGATGTGACTACAGTTTTGTTATCACTTGTAGCGTCCGATTGCTTTGTGACAAACGCAGGCTTGATGCGATCAATAGAGATGCGTTGTTGTTTACCGTTGATCATGACATCGACAATTTTTTTTCACGTTTGATGATTTTGTATGGTCCTTTGTAAGGTCTTTGCAACGGCTTTTTAACCATATCAACTCGCACGAACACGTACTGGCAATCATCCAACTCCTTAAACACAAACACTTTAGGCTTGGCATGGTGCGACACATGAACTGGTTCAAGGTCGTCAAAAACCTTATGCAGTTGTCGGCAATACTCGCTACGATCTAGGTTCTTCGTTGGTTCGTCGAAAAACTCACCAGGGATTCGTAATTGTTGACCGTAGACGAGCTCAGCAACGGAACAGTTGAAGTCTTCTTTCAACGAAGTTCGAATTCCAAGCAACACCATTGGAAGTCTTTCAACACAGAGCTTCGAACCGGTACACATCAAAGCAGATTTGAGTGTCCTGTGGAAACGTTCTACTAATCCATTTGCCTGGGGGTGGTATGCAGTAGTGTGCAAGTGTTCCGAACCAAGTAATCTGTTCAGCCCTCTGAACAATTCACATTCAAATTGTCTGCCTTGGTCTGTTGTAACTTGCTCAGGAACCCCGAATCTCGATATCCATGCATAATTGAAGGTGCGTGCAACAGTTTCAGCAGTGATATCGAAAATAGGAACTGCTTCTGGCCAACGACTGTATCTGTCAATCATTGTTAGTAAGTACCGATACCCATTACATGTAGTAAGCGGACCAACAATGGCCATATGGATATGCTTGAATCTACTTTTGGGCAACTCTAATGCACTCAAAGGAGCAGTTACATGGCGTTGTATTTTTGATTGCTGGCACGCCAAACAATGCTTAACGAAGTCTGCCACGTCTTTATTCATCGAAGTCCAAACGAATCGATCAGCTATCAACTTCCGCGTTGCTCGGACACCTGGATGTGACAACTCATGCATTACTCGCATTACACGATTACGTTGCTGCGGTGGGACATAGGGTCGAATCGTACCTTCAACAGAAGTATCGCAGTATAACATCACACCATCTCGAAGTACCTTCTTTTCTAGCTTCAACGACGAAGATCGCAGCAACCGTGGTATTTCAGCATCATCGCATTGATTGGCAGCCATTTCATTGTAGTCGATGTTTGACGGCATCGTTATACCCCGTACAGACTATGGCTTATATCATGTAATATAGACTGTCTTGCAATGAGCACTCATACATCTAGTTTTCACTGGAAATCCTATGTATGAGTGCTCATTGCAAGACAGCCTATATTACATGATATAAGCCATAGTCTGTACGGGGTATTATAGTTTCTACTCGAGAAAGAGCATCTGCTACGTAATTATTCTTTCCAGAAATATGCCGTATGTCGTTGGTAAACTACGATATATACTGGAGATATCGTTCTTCATGGGGAAGACGCGAAGTTGAGTTTGATGTTAAAGCGTTCGTTAACGGATTGTGATCCGTATAGATGGTGAATTTGCGGCCTTCTACGATGTGACGGAAATACCTTACAGCCATTTTCATGGCTGTGAGCTCTCGACCGAATGTGGAGTACTTTTGTTGAGCTGCAGAAAACTTTTCAGAGTAGAATCCTAGTGGTCTCCACGTACCGTGCACTAACTGTTGCAGCACTGCTCCAGCTGCTGTGCTCGAAGCGTCGATCATCAATCCCAAGGGCTTTGATGAATCCGGATAGTGGAGTAAAGTTGCATCCGATAGAGAAGCTTTGCAATTCTCGAAAGTTTGTTTCGCTCCCTCGGTCCACTGTAATTTCCGATTATCGTTTTTCTTGTTTCCAGGTATTAACTTACGCAGCTCTGCTTGCTGATCAGTAGCTTGCCGAATGAACCGTTTATAACCATTTACCAAGGCAAGAAATCTGCGTAACTGCTTCACAGTAACTGGAAGTTCATATTCACGGATAGCCTTCACACGGTTTGGCAGAGGGAGTATTCCGTCCTTATTTACGTTGTAACCAAGAAATTCCACCTGTTGCAGAGCGAATTTACACTTCGAAAGATTGATAACCAATCCGTTCTCACGTAGGCGTTGGAACACTATATCAACGTGTTCTCTATGTTCTTCAGGATTAGTCGAAGCAATACATATGTCATCGATGAATATGACAACGAAGTTCAAATCGCCGAATATTTGATGCATGTAGCGTTGAAATGTTTGGCTGGCGTTACATAAACCGTTCTGCATCGTGACGAACTCAAATAGCCCAAACGGAGTTATTACGGCGGTCTTGGAGATATCTTCTTCTGCCACAGGGATTTGGTGGTAGGCACGTTCCAGATCGATTGTCGAAAATATGGTTTTACCCTGAAATGCGTTTAATAAATCATGAATATGGGGAACAGGATATCAGAGGGCAATCTCCAAAAAAGCGCCATTGTCCGCGTTTCTTGCGGACGCAGTGCAATGGACTGGCCCAGCAGCTGCTAGATGGACGACATAATCCAAGTTTGGACATTACCTGAAACTCTTTTCTAGCTGCTTCTAATTTATCCGGAGCCAATCTTCGCGCTTTTGTTGCAACAGAGGGTTCTTTTGTCAGTATATGATGCTTCACTTGCCTTTCTCAGTCGCGCACGGAACCCCTTTGGATAAGGTTGTGTTTGTTCTCTGTTTTGTGCGTGCGTTCGCCTTCATAGTTTTCGGCTGCATTTGCCGGATTAGCGCTGGCACTCTGCCTCCCGGACGGTTATACGTGTGTGAGTGGTAGTTTTCTCGCTTTCCGAGAAGTTTTAGAATCGAGAAAGAAAACATGATTCATGATGTTTGCAAAATAACAAGCATCAGAAGGTGTGGCGCTGCGTGGTTTGATTGTTTCTCCCGGACCAGAAATTTGTGGCATCGCGAGTGAAAATTTTAATTTCAGTTTATGTACGCGCTGCAAGGTGCGTGTAAAGCTTGGCACGATTAGTGTTGATGTTGGTACACTTGCAACTATTTCAGCAAAAAATAATAGAAATTTTGATGTTATTGAAATTAATATCGAAAGTGTACCAAAAGTGCTTCTGAACGTGTTTCGCAGTTGGATGTGGTGAAATTCGTGGTTGTTTTCAGTGAAAATTCCGTATCACAAATTTGCTCAATGAGTTCCCTTTTTTTTGCCGTTCGACGACATCGGGAATGCGCTCCCGGATATATTGATTTGGTGAGTACGTTCCAGTTGAGGATTGTTCTTGTACATTTCTCGATTGCATTTTCGAGGGGACGTGTCTGCTTTTGTGGGCAGTGCGTTTGATGGTCGGTTTGGTAGTATCCTTTTAAATATTATGTCTCATGTCCAAATAACCTCGATTTTCGGTCTATTGATTCAATACTTTAGTATTATATTTTCAAAACATACAATGATGCAATTTGTCATTTCATGGCACATAAAACAAAAAGTGTGTGTATAGGACCCAATAATCTAGGTTATTTGTATTTTGTAAAACATCTTTATTTTTTATTATATTTTTCATTTTACATTTTACCTACATATTTTATATTCATTATATATTACATGATTATATATAAATTCATAATATAAATTCCAATAAATACTGGGAGGGGAGGGAGCATCAGGGCATCATTGGAGTTGTAACTGGACAATATAGTGGAGTGCCAACCGGAGTCTAGGAGGGAATGTGTACTGTCATTTTAGATAGTTACATTTCACTCCAACAGTTGCAATGAATTTGACGCGCTCTTCTTAAACAAACCATCCCGTGGAAAGCTTAACATGTATTGCGAATTTCGTTATTCATTTTGTTGGATCATATTGTTGGAAGGAGATTCTCTTATTCCCGCGGGTTTCGCGTAAGTGCCTCTGCTTACGGGCCCGTCCAACCCTTTTTGGCAGGATGCAGTATGTTGAATTCAGAATGATGACGGAATTTGATCTTGCTGTTGAGTGGAGCCGCATGCAGGGCAAGACCCAAGCTAGGATGGTGGCTACTTACATACATACATACATACGTAGATAGAGTCGTCCCCCTAGGAACAAGCTGCAATTGTTTGTAAAATACCCATCCCGGCAACCCGGTATTTCTGACACCTTGAATGTTTTGGTTTGAAATCGCAAGGATAAATCGGATTGAGGATGATGCGGGAAGTTGCGAGTGTGCGAAATTTCGGTGTTTTGTGATCCATACGGTAATAAAAGTCCTGTATTTAAGTGTTTTATAATGCCCTCAAAAGCAGACCAGAAACCTAGCCTTTCGGCCGGAAAGAGTTGGAACCGGTGGGGAGAATTGTTGGAGACCGACTATAGAGGGTGATGAATAGACTTCTTTAGTTTGTTTTGTGTGAGTTGCAGCATTATTTGAATTATGGGTACTAATGAAGTCTGATTAACTGCTTCTTCCTCTTGAGTCCACTCTTGAACCTACATTTCATGTTTACATCTATAAGTGAACTGCTGGTCTGAGTTCCTCTGGTATATTCAATTAGAAGATGTTCCTGAACATACAGTCAAACAGCACGTAATGTTCTGAACAACTTCAATGACAGTTGTCCAGCAGTGCTCCCATTTTATTTACAACAATCTAATCCTTTTAATTTGTCGAACCTCTTAACGGAATCCCTTTATGAAGAGCTTTGAGTGGGTGGTTTATTTCCTTTAAATTCCGTTATAATTGCTTATCTTTTGACAGATACGCGTATTTCGTCTACTACTTGCAGACTTCATCAGTGCCAAGTACTCAACACCACTACACAATCAATCTAATCAACAATCTAATGCCTACGAGATTGTGCCGAAGGTATGATATGTATGTATGTATATTTTTATGTGCCGATGGATGTGCCCAAGCTGTGCCGAATAAAATTTCGGCACAATGTGCTGAGTGACTTACCCCTTGGTCGGATACAATGTTCGGATTCGTTCACACTTTTTCGACAGGATGATTAGATTTGACGTTTGATTTGTCGAACGAAATAGGGTTGCGTTTGATTTTCATTCGACTCATCCAGCAAAATTTTTGATTTTTTTTTTCTAAAATTTCACGGATTTGATCCGCTAGAGAACGCGTGATTTGTTTTTCAATGGCGTCCAGCAGCAACCCTAATAAAATGTGTATGGTTATTTTGCTTAACGACGTGATCAGGATATCATCCAAACCATTTGTGGAATTGTTCAATCATTTGGGTTATAGTTCGGGTATGGTATTTTTTATAAGGGAAGGTAACCCGATTTCACTATTCAATAATGTCCTGTGTATGGTTTGACTGATTTTTATTTTCGAGTGTGATTGGCTTAAAGATGCCGTAATGGCTTTGATCATGACATGGTCAACAAAACAGTGTTTATATACCGTTCCGATTCAAATTTCGGACGATTCAAATTTCGGACGATGCAAATTTCGGACACTTTCATTTTTAATTAAATATTACATCCAGTTAGAAACAAAGTAATAATGTTAGATGATCGTGGAGGGCACTAGTCAAAAAAATTTAAAATTCACAAGACATGTGGATCATATTCGACCGAGATAATCAACTTTTAAAAGTGTCCGAAATTCGAGTTCAAGTGTCCGAAATTTGAATCGGCACGGTAATACGAAGCATGAATTGTATAAGAATGAGCATGCCAGACAGCAGGTCTGACAACCTACTAAGAGAGGTTCGGAGATCTACTGAGAAATTTGTTGAGCTTCAGGGTAGTTCGTAGATCTTGAGAACAGAACTACAAACAAATTAAAAGAAATATGCGGAAATTCATAAACAATTCACAAGCGAGACGTAGATCTTCAGATAAATTTTCAAAACTTCAAGCTAAAATATTTTCAGATAACTTCAGACAAGTCAAAGAATCTACAGTGAAATACAAAGTATTTCACAGAACTTTGGAGATCTACTGAAAAATTATGCAACTTCAGAAAAGATCTTCAGAACATAGCTACAGAACTTTGAAAAAAATTCCGGAACTTCTGAAAAAATCACAAGAATGGTCATAGATGGAGATCTTGGAGATGGAGATAAATTTGAAGATCTTCAAGAAGGTGTGCAGATTTTCTGATACATTTTTAGAATCTCAGAAATTTTAATGGATCTTCAGTAAAATTTGCAGAACTTCAGGGAAGTTCTACGATTTTTTTTTAAAATATTTATACGATTTCAGGGAAATTCGTAGATCTTGAGAGGAACATTTAAAACTTCAAGGAAGCTCAAATATTTTCAGATAAATTTTGGGAACTTTAGGTAATTTAGAAGATCTTCAGGGACATTTTCAAATTTTCAGGGTAGCCCGAGAGCCTACATATTAATTTAAAAAAACTTCAGAGAAGTTTGCAGGTCTACTGAGAAATGTATTGAACCTCAAGGTTTTTTTTCATAGATCTTGAGAATAGAACTACGGAGCTTCAGACAACTTTACCGAAGTTTAAAGATGTTTGCAGGAATTTTTCAGAAAGTTTCACAGTTTCAGAAAAATGTGAGATCTTCAGAAAAATCCGTAAATGTCAGAAAAGTACCTCAAAACAAGTCGCAGCGAAGTACAAAAGTTCAAGATTTTGCAGAACTCCATGGAAGTTTGAAATAGAGAAGTCCGTAGACCTTAAGAGAAGTCTGTAGAACGTCAGAAAGATCGCAGGTTTTTAGAAAAAAATTGCAAAACTTCTGCAAAACTCACAGAACTTCTGGAAAGTTCGCCGATCTTTAAAAGTAATTACACAACTTCAGAGGAATTCGTAAATCTTCAGATAAATTTTTTAAACTTCAGCGAAGTTCAAATATTTTCAGATAGTTTGTAGAGCTTTGGGGAACTTCAAAGAATTTTTGATAAATCTGCAGAATTTTATGGAAGTCCAAGAATCCACAAAGAAACGTTAGAACTTTAGAGAAGTATGGAAATCTACTGAGAAATTTATTGAACTTCAGGGCAGTTCGTAGATCTTCAGAGCAGAAATACAGTACTGCAGAAAACTATACAGAATTTTAAAGAAATTTAAGAAACTTCTTAAAAATTCAGAGGGTAGATCGTAAATATACTGAAAAATCTGCAGATGTTTAAATAAATTTTCAGAATTTTATTTTGGTTCTTGGATTTTAAGAGAAATTTACAACTTTATTTAAGTTCGTTGATCTTTAGAGATATTTGCACAACTTCAGAAAAACTTCCGGAAAGCTCAAACAATTCTAGATAATCTTTTAATTCTTTAGGAAATTGTGTAGATGTCCAGAGATATTTGCAGATATTCATTGAATCATGAAAATCTACAGAGAAAATTAAAGAACTTTTGAGAAGTTCGTAGATTATTAGAAATTTTGTGAACATCTGAGATAATTGTCGATCTTTAAGGATCTTAAATCTTCAGGGATTCAGGAACTTGGTACATTTTTAGGAAAATTTGCAGAACTTCTGAAGAACTTGAGAATACACAGATCTTCAAAGAAATCTGTAAAACTACCGAGAAATTTGCAGATGTTCAGGAAAGTTTGTTGATCTTTAAAGATATTTTATCGGAGAACAGAAATAAAACTTCAGGACGTCCGAGGGTCTTCAAAGAAATATGCAGAATTGAGTTCTTAACAGAAAATTTCAGAACTCAAGAAATCAGTAGATCTATAGAGAACTTTTCCCACTAGCTTGTCGAAAGTTGGTATCGACAACCTGGCGAAGTTTTGAAATCCATTTTCATCTTCATATCGTAGCTCTTGAAGGACAAGATGAGCCAGATCCCTGCCGGTGTTCCTCCTGAGCAACCATTTCCTACTCCACAAAGTTCACCTTCTCATTCTCATTTTATTAAAAATAATAAAAAGCAAATACGCCTGCCGAAGCTAGAGCAATTTTCCGGTAATTCATAATGGAAGTATTTACTTTTGATTCCTGATACAGTTTTGTTTTGAAATCTAAATTGACAGTTCTTTTGACATGTGCAAGCAGTGTGAACACCAGCAAACAGTCGAAAGTAAATTCGAGCAGATTTTTCATTCTGGCGGCGGTCAAATCAGACCAAGAAATCAGATAGTCTAAACAGACCTTAAGCAAAGACAAAGACCCTTACATTACGCTTCTTTATTTCTCCCTGGATTTTGTTTAAGTTGTGGTTCATTTGAAATCATTAAATGCTGTCTCCTAATTAGCTAAATGATCAAAGAAAAGACAATTAATTACGTGGAAATGTATAGCAACTAATTGACAGAACTGCAATATGCAGCACTTTCCAAGAGAAGCATCCTGGTACGCACATAATTGAGCAAATTACTACTACTGATCCGCTTTCCAGCTCCCGTAATTGGAAGAACATCATTCTCAATGCATGTTTTCAAACAGTTTCTCTTCTAGTATTTGAAATAAATATTTATCTCTGATGCATCTGGAAAGCAAAACTCCCTCCATTAAATGTAGTCCAGTCACTCATACAACTCCTGATGTTTTGACTCGTCGTCATTCTGTTTGTTCACTTCATTTCTGTGTTCCACACCTCCACTCGAATCCTGGTCCTCCCACCCACACAACACTCGTATGTCTAATTCATTCCGCTTCTGCAGAATGGCTTTGTCTTCATTAACCACTCTGTCTTGTTGGCGAAAAAAAAAACCTGCTCCCCTTCCCACCCTGAACTGGCAGGATGACCTGCTACTGGTTGGGGTTTTTGGTTAAAATTGCACTTTTGAACGAATGTGTGGCTGAACTTTGCTCTTTTCGCCGCACTGAATAAAGGAAACGTGCTGGAAATCGGTTACGGTGTCTTGTGTGTCCGGGAACTAGCGCGCTGCAGGCAAGAGTGGCCCATTGGATCCGTTTTCAGTTCCCTATCGAGAAGAGTTGTTTCAAGTCCAATGCGGACCACGCTATTATGCGGTATGAAATCCCTACAACAGAGAAATTTTGGCTTAAATTCTACAGAAACTTTTCACCTTAGAGTTGACGTGTGGATTTGTAAGACCGTATGAATTTAATTTGTTGCATAATTTACTTCACAATTTTCCGTAATCTTAAACTTAGCTGTGGTCATTTTTTGTCGAAACGATACAAAAGGAAACGAAATGAAATTTTCAATTTCCGGCAATACACGGCCAATGAGATCGATTCAAATTTGAGTTCATATTACTCACGAAATCGTAAAAAGTGCAGGAACTCAGCGATGAGTAAACTTGTCTCATGTTTTCCTGTGGAAAACCTAAATTGACGAAAATTTTACTCATTCTAGAAGTAGTACCAACAGACTGATTGAATCCAATCTTAACTTTTCTCATTTGGAAAAATCTGGAAAAACTCCGGAGAATTTACTCAGCGCTGAGCTCCTGTACTTTTTGCGATTTATGAGTAAACTGAACTCAAATTTTGGTCGATTTCATTGGCCATGTAACAATCACAAACTGCAAACATTGTATTCAACTGAGAGATTTGGCCAGCAAAACCATTTTCCCCTATGATAAACTTCCATAATTCTGCTGTTTTCATGGCCAAAATCCAAAAGTTTCGTATAATTCCGTACAATTCCGTCTTATACCGCATACCCTTAACACGCTATGAAGGCGAAACGGCACTGCTATGCACATCCCGGAGAAGCATCCTAAGTACAGTTCGTCACTTTTCAAAAAAATAAAACTTCCATGACTTCAGCCACTTTTCCCATCCTAGTTCCACTTAAAAGCAGCAAAATTCACCATCAGACTTTTAGTCAACAGCAGCAGCAGCACCAGCAATGCCGTATGTACATATTTACACACGTGATAGATGCAAATGCGGAACGATCGAGAGCGAGAGAAAGAGCCAAGCCTTTCCCTGGCAATTCCATTGGATATGTATGTAGCTAGCTGTTGAAGGGCGTCAGAATAGGGAAGGTGGCGGGAATCTGCTACTTCATTTGTAAAACCCACCGGCCGACCCGGGGTGAGCTAGCCGATCCGGCTCTGCCTACTCCACGCTATTCAGCAGACAGGGCAAAGCTCACGCGAAAAAGGTCGGACTTTTTAAGGGATTAAACAACGGCGAACGGTTGAAACTATTTGTATTTAATTAACAATGACCAGCTAAAAAAAAAAAGAAAATGAACCAAGAAGCAGCAAGACAAACGAGGAAAGCTCAGTGGGGAAAGTTGTACCTTTTTGGAAGCAGCACAAAGTGATATGCTCACCGATTTTTCGGGGCACGCCACGTTTCCACCGTTGTTGGTTAACGGAAGAGAAAGTTTTGCATTTACAGGGCCTTGCGGGTTCGCCGTCTACAAGGATATTCTGCCCCGCTGGCACTATGGACCTATTCAGTAGCGGATGATGCTGTACTCTCATAGTCACTTTAGCAGAATTCATGTTTCCATGGACCGAAAGAGAATGAGCTACCGTAATGGTCCGAATTGCGAACAGGTTCACCGCGATGTTAAATGTTAGATTTTACGAATGGAGTGAGAAGAGTTTACCCAAGTAACAATTTTGGTTTTATGAAGGTTCTGTAGACCATGACTTTGACTGTAGGGCTCTTATAGGCCAAATGCTTCTTCTGATTTGGATTTATTACGTCCCTACTAAGACTTTACGCCGGCCCTCAACTTAGTGTTCACCAGCGTTGCCAAATATACCGATTTATCGGTATTTATACCGGTTTTCAAATTTGATACCGATGTTCAGATAAGGTTTCTCATAATACCGATTTTTGAGTTTTAATACCGATTTACACCGATTTTTTAAAATAATCAAAATGATTACTGCTCGCCCACGTTGAAACCATTGTGAGAGGCTTTTATCTTTTTAAACATTCAAATTTTTGCGCCAGCTCCTCTTTAAAAATGTTTTCTGCTTGATATTCTTTCGACTAATGCTTCCATTTCCTCGCCTTGTTTGGCTACCAAGGGGTCGAGAAACAGCCGATGGCGCATCCCGGTATTTCCTGTAAATCGGGAAATACTTTTATTCAGTGAACAAATAAATCCATCAAAATGTTAATTTTTCAACATCCTGAATTTTCTGTAATCTTCCCTTCGAAGTTTCTTCCAACTTTCCCTAGCAATTTTCGTCCACCTTACCCTGTAAGTTATTTTCGAGGTTATTTTACAATTCCTTTCGGAAATCTATTTCGACTTCCCTTGGAAGCTTCTTCTGGCTGCCCTTGAAAGGTTCTTTCGTCTTCTCCCTTATCTTACCAATCAGGCTAAGGCCTTGATGTCCTCTGCTGTCCGAAGAAGTCGTCTCCACTCTTCTCGATCCATGGCCACACGTCTCCAGCCTCGTAGTCAGCGAAGGGTCCGCAGGTCGCCTTCTACTTCGTCTTCTCGCGTCAGTTTTTTCAACTTCCCCGGAACTTCAGAAATCCTTTCAGAGATTTATTGCGGTTCCATTAGCTTGAGCTTGAGCTTGAGCTTGAGCTTGATTGACCGCCCATGGTTGCTACTCTGTTATTGCCAGATCAGCTGTAATTACACAGAGAACCAATAGACGATGCTTGGGACTAGCAATCATCCTCAATGTGTAAAAACTGGTGATCATAAATTAGGCAATACCAGCGCCGGCCGCGCCCGAACACAGGTCAAGAAAGGAATGGGAAGGATTGTGTTGACATGACACTCGCTTTGATGGAAGCCGAGAACACCTCTGCACTTCCACGAGGAATCACTGGGATGTTGGATAAGAGGGTTGGGTTTGCAGCAGGGTTCGTTTTGGTAAACGATAAGCTGAATTGATGTCCTAACAATCATACACACTTAATTTTTTCTACCGAGCTCGGCTGTGCAAATCTCGGCAAAATAAGTTTCACTGAGATCTCAGCAAAAGTGACATTTGATTGCTGAGTCTCGGATTGTTACAACTTGGGACACTTTGTCCCTATAGGTTCTTCTGGATTTTGATATCTTTCCGAAAATAACAAACGCACTCGTTGGTGGTTAGAACAATAATAATCTTTATTCAGAATTATATTCCTTAACACATTTTTCCTACGGGAGACACCTGAAGTCATTATGTGACAGTTTATGTAAACGATCACCAATCAGCGATCGATATTAACAAACGAGAGAATGAGAGAATGAGAGAGAGAGATAATTTGGAGAAGGCAAATTGGTTAAATCGGTTGCGCTGAAAATGGCTTAGCAACTAGGAATATCGGCTGCCCGGAGTGCGCCTTGGCGACAAGCAATACGATATCCTTAGACGCCGAGTATGGGTTATTGAATTCGTTTTAGCGTTCATCGAACTGCTCCATGCACTTGCTGCGTAAGGAGTTCGATGTCCGAGTGAGGCATGGGAAAATGCTTGTTACTAATTGAAAACTGAAATGATTTTTTGGAAATTGATGACATGTGAGTTGCGCATGTCACACCATTCCCCTTAAGGAAAAAATGATTGAATGTAATGGAAATTATTTTGACTTCAAATGTCTCGCACAATTTTTTTTCTGTTTTTTTTAACGCACCCCTTCCCCCTAACAGAGAAAGAAATGCACTACCATATATATTTTTCTGAATTTATTTTATCAATCTTGATATATGTACTTCCTGTTGTTTATTGTCTTTGCCAAGTATTGTAGCATTTGATGGATTTAGTTTTATTACTTTGAATGGGCCGTTATAAACTGGTTCTAATTTGTGCCTATTTTCAATTTGTAAATATACTGTATCGCCTAATTTTATGTCTGAAGGAGTGATTTTACTGTTCGCTGTATTTGTTCTTTTAACTTTTTCACTTTGTATTGTTTGCATGACGTTATTGTGTGTAACTTGTAATCTGAATTTCAATTCTTTTTGATAAGAGTCTAGGTTGTATAATAGTTCTATCTGATTATTTTTGCAAAATTCGAAAGCGTTTAATTTTTTCCCAAAAATAATTTCAAATGGCGTGTAGTTGTGTTGTAAGTTCGGTGTTGTATTATAACAAAAACAATAAAAGGACAGCCATTCATCCCAATCATTTCTACGCTCGTTTCCAAACATCCTCAAATACTCATTTAAGCATTTGTGATTGCGTTCCAGAGCGCCAATTGTTTGGGGATGATATGCTGTAGAGCATTTATGGTCTATTTGAAGTAAATTACATATTTCATCAAACAATCCCTTGTACTCTGTACCTTGATCTGTTTTTATACATTTCATGGGACCGAATACAAGAATGCATCTGTCTATTACTGCTTTGGCAATCGTAAGAGCTGATTTATCGGGTACTGGAATAGCAATTACGTATTTAGAAAGATCACATTGCAATGTAATTGCATAGCGATTTCCTTTTTCCGTAAGAGCAAACGGTCCGACTGTGTCAATAGACACGACGTCGAATGGTTTATTTGGTGTTGTTGTTACTATGGCAGGTGTTTTAAGAGGTATGTAATGTTTATTCATTTTGCATAAGTCGCATGATTTTACATAATCTGTTATCGTTTTCTTCATGTCTGGCCATGAATAAAGCGATTTTATTTTCTTATAAAGTCTATTTATACCGAGATGACCTCCAATTGGAGAATCATGGTATTGTTTAATTATGCTATTAATTTGTGTTTCTGTTGAAACTTCAATAGGTTTTTCATAAAGTATTATGGCAGTATTCCTAAGAATAGCATTGCCGATTTTTTTGAAAGTATCTATATTGACGTATGAAAAAATATCGTCATTTATTTGAATTGCTAGCTGAGCATTTCCAGCCCAAATCGCAAACCGGTTGGTCATGAGTGTTTCCGATTTGAATGAAACATTTCTCACGTGTTCGCTGCTACTAATGGTTGCATTTTTCATTTAAATATGATTTTTTCCTCCAGAGTAACTTTTGAAAAGGGCGTATAAGAAAATGGATTATTTTTTTTTCAAAAAATCATAACTTGAAAACTATTGATCTGATCAAAATGGCATATGAGAAGAAGTTTTAAGTAGTTAAATTATCTTTGCGGAAAAAAATACACTGAAAGAAGAACTTAGTAAATTAGTATTTAAAAAACGTAAAACGATGATTATCTCAAAACACCCCCCCTTCGATCTTTATAATTTTTTTTTTCAAGAAAACTGAAAAAATGCCCTAATATTTGGTAAAAAGTGTATACTGGTAACTTTCTTAAAAAAAAATCTATAATTTTTGAAATTTTTGTTGGTTTTTACAAGTTGGTGAAATTGCATATTTTTTAGTAAAATAGTAATTTATTTGTATTTTACGCATAATTTTCAAAAACATTGCATATATAAACTTTTTTCCTAAGTCCAGCCGTTCTCAAGTTAATGCAATTTAAAAAAAAAATTATAATAATTTTCTACATTTTGGGCCATTTTCAAATGTTAGTCGTGATGTCCAGCAACGAGATGTTTTTCCATGAATATATATTAAAAAACAGACAATTCATTCTCAAATATGGTAGCTGTCAGACTTACCCGTTTCTATTTAGACGCAGCGGAAAAGAAACAAGTTTATAAGTAAATACTCTCAAATATACCCAAATAATCAACAAACCCACTCATGTGCCTTTTTTCTGTCCTCTATTAGTTGTATACCTGGATAGAATTGTGTATGTCATAACAGAGGCTCAAAACATAAACAGGTAAACAAATATGTTATTAAACCTGTAATTGAGATAAATTCTCTAGGTACTTCTCTGACGTATACCATATTGTGCCTTAAGAGCTCATCCCGCGATATCACAACTACATAAAAAGGCACCCCGTGGAGGCTTCTTACACTCACACTTAAAAAAGTTTGCTATAATCAATTCTAGATAAACACTTCAAAAGGTCCTATCTGCATTGATCGATTCTCTTCATCGACTTTCTCTTTCGTCAATAACTCGGCTGCAAAACCTTTCCCTGTTGTATTTGACGTTTTGGACGATAGATAAGAACCTCCTTAATCAAACTATGTGGTAGAATTTTCGCGAAATCTGTTTGTATAGCAGTGGCTATGAAAAGAGAAAGTCGATGAAGAGAATCGATCAAAGCAGATAGGACCATTTGAAATGTTCATCGAGAATTGTACCTAATGAAGATAATGTATAATGTCAACATTGTAATTATTCTGCTACACATATATATATATATATTGGGACGATCTTCACCTGTTCCATTCAGTTCATCTCTCTTAGCGTTTCAAGTTAAAAAGCAAGTAGTTTTTTACGATGGATAACAATTTCAAGTGTTGTAAACCTCCACCTAAATCAATTTCAAAGCATGACACAGTAGCAGTTCAGTTGTTTATCTCAAAATTATTAGAATTTTCAAAGTTGCAAATAACAGTCCAAAAGTGTATTTTTATGTCAGATGGAGCAGCATCACAATACAAAAACATAAAAATTTTTGCTAGCATTTGTGGATTTAAAGATAAGCATAATGTAGAAATTGAATGGCATTTTTTTGCAACTTCACACGGCAAAGGTCATTGTGATGCGATTGGCGGTACCCTTAAGAGAATGGCAACCAGAGCAAGTTTAGCTAAGCAACACGAGCACCCTATAACGAACCCTTAACAACTGTACGACTGGGCAAATAGTCGTAAAGAAGATCTTCAAACAAAAATGTCATTTTGTTATGTTTCTACGGAAGAATACAAAAAGGCTGACACGGAATTTGATCCAATTTTTAAGAAAGTGAAACCAATTCCTGGAACTCGAAAATATCATTGCTATATTCCAGTTTCAAACAACCAAATTGCAGTAAAAATATTCTCTAATTCAAACGATACACCCAAATTATTCAATGTATTCAAATAATATGAGTTGTAAAATAAAATAATAAATAGGGGAATTTACGTATTCTCGGCAACCTAAGCAGCGACCTTCTTTCTTTAACCTTTTTCTCTAAGGAACGCACACATATGCAGTATTGGTTTGTTTACAATCTTTTGCTACCAGCTGCTCTAACACTTTCAGTCGAAAGAATTGTCAAACACTGTTTTGAAACGCTTTACAAAGCTCCAATCTTCTCTAGTGAGAGCGAGTATTGTCGGCAACCAGTTTTTTTTCGGCAACCGTTCCATTTGAACTGCATGTAAATTCGCTGTTCTATTATCGGCAACTCGAAATCAGCTACAATTTGTAGAGCGTGTGTTGCATTTCAAGAAAACCTTGCTAGATTGCTTTTTCTAAGTGGTAAAAGTATAGTCAAATTGAAGCTGAAAGCATAAAGAATCGTTTGCATGCATTCAGCGAAATGTTTTCGTAAGAAAATCCAGTGAAAATAGTGTTTCAATTTGTATTGCCGAAAATAGTCTGTCATGCCGAAGCCGTCATTTCCCCTATATACTGTTTTTTATCTCAACAAATCTTTCATTTGACCACATCAACGTGCTTCTCTTCCGCTGCCTCTAGATAGAAACGGGTAAGTCTGACAGCTACCATATCTGAGAATGAATTGTTTGTTTTTTAATATACAATCATGAAATAAAATCTCGTTGCTGGACATCTCGACGAACATTTGAAAATGGCCTAAAATGTTGAAAATTGTTATAATTATATTTTTTTTAATTTGCATTAACTTGAGAACGGCTGGACTTAGGAAAAAAGTTCCTATATGCAATGTTATCGAAAATTATGCGTAAAATCCAAATAAATTGTTATTTTTCAAAAAAATATGCATTTTCATCAACTTGTAAAAATCAACAAAAATTTAAAAAATTATAGATTTCTTTTTAAGGAAGTTACCAGCATACACTTTTCACGAAATTCAAGGGTATTCCATCAATTTTCTTGAAAAAAAAAATTATAAAGATCGAAGGGGGGGTGTTTTGAGATAATCATCGTTTTACGTTTTTTAAATACTAATTTACGAAGTTTTTTGTTTCAGTGTATTTTTTTCCGCAAAGATAATTTAATTACCTAAAACTTTTTTTCATATGCCGTTTTGATCAGATCAATAGTTTTCAAGTTATGATTTTTTTAATAAAAAATAATCAATTTTTTTATACGCCCTTTTCAAAAGTTACTCTGGAGGAAAAAATCATATTTAAATGAAAAATGCAACCATTAGTAGCAGCGAACACGTGAGCAATGTTTCATTCAAATCAGAAGGGGTCGAGACAAAATTGACATTTTTTTTAACGATTTGAGCTAGAAATGCTCAGCTTCTTTTGTGCATTTATGTTGTCATTTCTTTGCGCATTTCTTTGTATGTTTGTTTGGGCGTTTGTTTGGGCATTTGTTTGGGCAGGCCTGCCATCTATATATTGTAATGCCCTTTGTAATTCTGTTTCCATATTTGAATTTAATGCGAGGGTTACTGCTGGAGTAAGCTTCTTTCTAAATTTTTTATCATATATTATCATATCCATGCATGATTTATTAAAACTATAATTAAACGTTAATTTTGGCAAATCAAATGCCTCCAAACTACTGACAGCTTCGTACACATGAAGTTGATCAGGCTTCTGTGTCTGAAGGTCAGGCGATGGAGGTGGATTCTTCTTTGTCATAGACCTAGTTATAATGTACATATTCTTTAGACTATCAGAGGTTATCTGTATTCTTGATAACGCATCTGATAACACGTTGGAACTGCCTTTGATGTATTCCACTTCAAAATCGTACTCCTCTAAATCCCATCTCATCCGCGTAAGTTTGGATGAGGGATTTTTCAGAGAAAATAGATATATTAGTGGTCGATGGTCAGTGCGTATTATAAATTTTCGGCCATAAATATAAGGCCTAAAATAATTTACTGCCCAATGTATTGCGGTCAATTCCTGCTCTATTGTTGACTTATTCGATTCACCTTTCGTAAATGCTTTACTAGCAAATGCAATTGGTAATTCGAAATCGCCGTAACGTTGAGCTAGGACTGCTCCGCAAGCTACTTTGGACGCGTCTGTTGTTATTATAAAATCTTTTTGATAATCTGGGAATTGCAAAATCTGTGGCGATAACAATTCCCTTTTCAGAATTTCAAAAGATTTTTGACATTCTTCATCCCACTTGAAATCTACCTTTTTTCGTAGTAATTTGTTTAATGGGCTGGTAATGTCAGCAAAATTTTTAATGAAGCGCCGATAATAATTGCAAAATGCAACGAATCGTCGTACTTCATCAGCACTTTTCGGGATGGGATAGTTTAAGATTATTGAATGTTTAGTTTTATCGGGTTGTATACCATCCTTCGAAATATGGTGACCTAGATAGGTTACCTCATTCTTAAAGAAATGGCATTTAGATGGGTTCAATTTAAGATTAAAATTTCGTAAATTTTGAAATACGTTACGTAAGTTTGCTATATGATGATTTTTAGAACATCCTATCACAATGATGTCATCGATATAAAGGAAAGCACATTGTGGGGGCAAACCACTTAACGCGATAGACATCATTCGTTGAAAGGAATTTGGGCTGATATTAAGGCCAAAAGGAAGTCTATTAAATTCATAATGGCCCGTATCAGTTGAAAATGCGGTATATCGTTTTGAACTTTCATTTAAAGGGATTTGATGAAATCCGGACATCAGGTCAAGCGTTGAAAAATATCTAGCTCGCCCCAACTGATCCAAAATTTCGTCTATCCGTGGGAGCGGAAATTTATCTGGAGTTATATTCTTATTAAGCTGACGGTAATCAATAACTAGCCGCCATTTTTTGCTTTCGTTTGTAGTGGATTTCTTAGGGACAAGTAGGATAGGTGAGTTGTATGGTGAGGTTGAATTTTGAATTATTCCATCATTGAACATTGTTTGAATTTGGTTGGAAATCTCTTGTTTTTGAGATTCGGGTAA
Source organism: Ochlerotatus camptorhynchus (assembly GCF_037179485.1). Lineage (NCBI taxonomy): Eukaryota > Metazoa > Arthropoda > Insecta > Diptera > Culicidae > Ochlerotatus > Ochlerotatus camptorhynchus. The sequence continues at coordinate 948,671 of NW_027040862.1, read as the reverse complement.
TCTGTAATTTTTTATGTATATGGGTTTGCTGTCATTGAGAGTTATATCTTGTTTGTAAAAATTGTTCTCCGATAGCGTATCACCTTGAAGTGAGAAAATATCGTTGAATTCAATGCAAAGTTTTTCGAGTTTATCTTTGATGATGGGGTCATTATTTTCAATGTTCAGTTCATTTTTCAATTTTTGCGTTCTTTCAGTCGAATGCATTTTGTTCGCATTGTTTGAAATAGTACAATAATAAAAGTTTGCAAGTGATTCATGTTTAGGCACGAAATTTGTCGGCAATAGGACATCCTTGGTTGTTGTGTTGATGATTTTAACGTAACGGTTTTCTTTGTTCACTATTGTGTTTGCACAAAACACTCCAGGACATATTTCTTCTGACAAAATAACGCTGTCTTCATGAATGTCGAAATTGTTTAGGTGTTTTATAATTTCACATCTAGCTGGTATAAGTTTTGAATCTATAAACCTATTTATTATCGGAATACTAAACGTTTCGTAATTAATCGTTAAATTGAGTAACCAGGATTCGTAATCAACTTTACATTTATGTTTCACCAGAAAATCTCTCCCAAGAATTCCATCGGTGGGAATTGGGAAATCATTTCCAACAATGTGAAACGTATGCGGTATCTCAATATTATTTATTATTATATTTGATTGGGTAGTACCCATCGTACTCACATTTCCTTGTCCTATTCCAATTATATCGCATTTTTGACTGGGATAATATATTTGAGTTCTTTTTACCCCTCCAGCTTTAATGACCGATATATCAGATCCACAATCAACAATAAAAGTACGCTGTGAAACCGCCATATCGACCATTAGCTGAACATAATTGGTGGCAGATACATTTATTGTGTATGCTGCCCTAACTGTACCCCTAAAGGGTGGATATTTCCTTGTGGTAGATGTGTCGCATGTTGTTGCTGTGGAATTTGCATTGGTTGTTGTATCGGTAGTTGAATTCCCTGCTGTACTGCTGGGTGATATGCAACACCGTTATGTTGGGCTAAGAACATGTTCGGTGCGAACTGACCTCGCTGAGTAAAGTTTCCCCTTTGATTTGGGAAACGATTATTTTGAAAATTTCCACGGTTGGAAAAGTGATTTTGAAATCTACTATTCCGTGGAAATTGGTTGGTATGGAAATTATTTTCTTGATAATAATTTCCTCGTCCTCTGTAACTAGCTCTGCCTCGTCCTCTTGAACGGTTTCCTCTGCTTGCAACGAATACGTGTGCATTTGAAGAAATGGAATTATTTCCATTATCAGTTGGCACGTCGTTTTCCATTAATTTTTGGATTGCGTCATTAATTTTGCTGAATGTTCCAGCCTTTAGTATGATTTTTGTGTCTCTGTTTTTGGTGCCGTTGATCAGTGATTCAACGCCTTTTTTTGTTGCCATTTGATCAGCTACATCATTTGGAATTTTGTTGTTGATATAGACTGATTTTAGCTGTAAAGTTAATTTCTCTACGTCATCACAGAATGCTTCTGTGGTGGAAGTTTGTTTAAGTTTTTGTAACCTTGCCAAAATGTTATCGGCTGTGATTTTTGGAGAGCAATGCTCTTTCAATGCTGCTACTAAATCTTCATAGGTAGCATTTTCTGGTACTGCTTGCCTGGCAGCACCCGTTAGTCGTGTTTTCACGAATCGAGTGGCAATGTTTTTAGCGGCAGCTTTAATCGCTGCGGTGGCCTCCGCGTTAGCGTTGTCGACTAAGTCGAAAAACAACGTAATAGAATCCAAAAAAGAATTCAGCCTCTGTGGATTGCCATCATATATTTCAACGAGCGCAGTGCCCGTTTTTATGTCTACTTTTGCCATCTTGGGTTTTAATATTTTTTTTCGATTAATCCTATTTTTTAATTTGATATAAAAAATCAATATAAAGGTAACGGTTGTAATATTTAATACCGTGTCTTTGGCGAATTTTAATTTTTCATTAATGATTTGTACGGTATCACTATATTTATTGCGTGCTCCTTTTATGTAAAAATTTAGTTCTGATTGCGCTAATTTTGATTCATTTTGCGCTAATAAATCATTAATATAATTGTAAATAATTTTAATTTGCTTCGCTTTAGCAATCAAGAATTTTTTACTATAAATCCTATAAAGTTAACTAAAATTAAATTTAATTGTGCAATGTTAGAGTCAAGCTCTAACTTAACTTGCTCTATGTCCATAGGAATATATTCATAAGAAATGTTTAAGCTCACCAGCCATCCTCTCTGCATCGTCCGAAGTGTCGCGTATCTGCATGCACGTCATTTTTTCCTCGTTGTTGTTGTTTGAAGTCGATGGTTACTGAACCGTGTGAGCCGCTGGCGGTGATAATAGCGTTTATGTTTGCATTTCCCGTTACTAAATTCGTCCGTTTCGTTGCACTAACGTTAGGCTAGCTCACGTAATAGTTTTTTTTTTTATCTTCACTTTTTTCGCAGACTGGTTCACGCAATTGTCTTTTTGCACTTTTAATGTTCTACTCTGACACTGTCCAAATTGTCTTGGGATGCTGAGCTGGCGCGGTTAAATCCTTGCCGACGCCACCTCTTCTTCAGAGATTTTCGAAGCACCAACAGCAGTTGCAAAACGTTGATTGCCACAATGATCCACAGCTTTATTTCGTGTGATTCATGGTAAAATTCACTGCTTTCTAAGTGTTCCACTATGTTGACGTTGGTGTTCCCTTCTTGGGTTGTGGAAGAACTTTTCGACTTTTGATTGCCCATTTTGATAAAATTTACTTTATAAACTTGGGCCAGTCTACTGCTCGGGTTTCTTCATTCACAAAATGTCACTTTTTATTCAAGCCGAGTTCAGTGTCTGAAACTTGACACGTTGTGCGGGTAAATACTCTTTAGTTTTTCTTGAGTGATATATCGCACCGCACTCTGCGAACTTTCGGTATCTTTTCGTGGCGACACTTTGTTCTGCTGCCTCCCGTACTCTTCTGCCACTATTAACTGGAGAGTTTACCCTAATTGAGGCTATTCTTGTTCGCTCGGTTGACTATCGTGACTTAGTCCACGATTGATATCCATTTCACAACCGCTAGTTCAAATTGCACCAGGGTGATTAGATTCAACTGTTATAGCACATTTTTGTAGCAAACACACATTACTTCCAACTTGATCACATCTAGTACAGACCCGTGAAGTCGCACCTCTTGTATTAAATCACACCACAATGTCCATGATCTTCACGTACTTTTATCTACCGGGACTTATTTCACTGATACCTGTCGTAGGTAGCCATGTTACAACTTGGGACACTTTGTCCCTATAGGTTCTTCTGGATTTTGATATCTTTCCGAAAATAACAAACGCACTCGTTGGTGGTTAGAACAATAATAATCTTTATTCAGAATTATATTCCTTAACACATTTTTCCTACGGGAGACACCTGAAGTCATTATGTGACAGTTTATGTAAACGATCACCAATCAGCGATCGATATTAACAAACGAGAGAATGAGAGAATGAGAGAGAGAGATAATTTGGAGAAGGCAAATTGGTTAAATCGGTTGCGCTGAAAATGGCTTAGCAACTAGGAATATCGGCTGCCCGGAGTGCGCCTTGGCGACAAGCAATACGATATCCTTAGACGCCGAGTATGGGTTATTGAATTCGTTTTAGCGTTCATCGAACTGCTCCATGCACTTGCTGCGTAAGGAGTTCGATGTCCGAGTGAGGCATGGGAAAATGCTTGTTACTAATTGAAAACTGAAATGATTTTTTGGAAATTGATGACATGTGAGTTGCGCATGTCACACGGATACTGTTTAGCTGAATCTCAGTAAACAAATGAAATGTTTGCTGAGATCTCAGTAAAAAATCTTTTGCCGAGATTTGCACAGCCGAGCTCGGTAGAAAAAACTAAGTGTGTATAACGCGAAGGAGCTTGGGACTAAACCCACGGTCTTCTGCTCAGTAAGCAAAAACGTTTGCCACTAGGCAGACGAGCACCTTTTTAATCACCGAGATGCTGTTATTACCATGTAGTCATATTAACAAATAAAACGATTGACGAATCTTAAATGTGGATGGGCCTGAGATTAGACTCATGATGTTCTGCTCAGTAAGCAAAAACGGTTGCTCTAAGGCCACCGAGCCCTTCATATCACATAATACCGTTGCTCAAATTTTTGTATACATTCAAACCCGGAACCAACGACAACAACGAGTTTCGCAAAATACACGATACACAAGCGATTTTACCATAAATCTCTTTGATTTGTAAGGACCTGGGACCGCGTTTTTCTGCTTAGTAAGCAGGCCACTGTAACCGACGATCTTTCAAATCCGAAAACTAAAAACTACGAAAAAGTACTTAGGCCTTCATTAAGTTCCACTTTCACGCGACGTTCAATGTTTCAATTTGCTCTTTACGTATTGTTCAGGCTATAAATAGGCTCTTTTCAAAAGTTACGCGAGAAATACGCACAATCGTCGCCTACCTCGCAAAACTGGTTCCAAACGACAACAAAGGCATAAGCAACGATGGATTGTTGAACTTTGCTGGCTGGTGTAGTGCTGCTGAAAAAAGATAAGTCTATTATTTTGGTTAGTGATCGTTTGGATTTGGGTCACCCCACGTTGTGTTTAGGTTAGTATAAATAAATAATACTATTTAGTCATATAAATCACCACAGCTCATTATCTTCAGCGTTATCGGTTTTCGTTTCTGGATCTTTAGTTGCCTCTGTTATATACTTACTTGCGGCATACTATTTTGGGAGTGTATATGAGCGTGTACCATGTACGGTAGCTCATCTCTCATCGTGATGGTGGGACATAGTAGACAAATTAGAGAGAAAACAAGGAGGTATTAGTATTAGTTATATGTAAACAAACAAAACAAAAGGAGAGAAGAGGAAAGAAGAGCAGACAAATAAAAAAGAGATGAAGTAGATAACAAATAAAAGAAACGTAGGCAGATTATTAGAAAAGGCATTATCCGAGACTCGGCAATCAAATGTCACTCCCGCCGAGATCTCAGCGAAACCCCCTCCCCGCCGAGACCCACACAGCCGAGCTCGGTAGAAAAAACTAAGTGTGTAGATAGATTAGTAGGAAAATAAATAAAACTACTTTATGACTCAAAGTGCAATGAATGAGCGTTAGTTTCGGGATCATTTCAGTGTTAGAGTTATGTTAGTTTTGATCCGTAATCAGCCTTGCTGACCCCTCCAACATTAGTTGCAGGCAGTGGTTGTTAGATAATGCGGCACTGTAACTACTACTATATTAGAGGTATGATTCGTCAAGTTTATACAACTCAATGTTTCAATTGAGCCAAACTATCTATCTTACAATTACAAAAGCAAACCGAAACTTACAGTTATATGCAAATGCAAAATGAAACTTGACAAATCATCGTCAAAATTATTACAGGGCAGGGCCTGACGATTTGAATCTAATTTAATTTTGATCAGTGAACGGGCACCATATGGTACATTTTCTCAACATGAACCTATCATTTCCAGCCTATCTGGACTATTTAATAAATGGAAGCCATAACATGGGTTACGCTCCCCCTAAGCGGGCCCTCCGCATCCTGTCTCTGTCTTATCTCAAATACAAAATGCCAATGGTATGAATGTATCTATATATATTGGTCAGGCTTCAGAATCGTCCAGTGGGCAGTGCGCTCTACACTCCAAGTTACCTTTTTTTCAAATTTACCGCAAATTTGATATTTTACCCATTGAGTGTTGATTAGTCACAATGAAACATTGTGACAGAAGTTGAGGTTACTAGTGTATTAAATAATCTAGGTCCTATTTAGGATTATATCTGAAAAATCCAAATCTGGCCAACGCCCACCCTAAACCTAAACCTGTTCTAATCCACCTGAAATGACTAACGTATGGAAGACTTTGACTACCCAGCCATGCAATAGTCTCATTCCGTGCCTTATGGCAACTTGATGATTCTATTGCGCTCATCTTTTGGCACCATCCAGGGGAGACTTGGTCCTGTACCCAATGCTTAACTTATCTCCATTCCACTCAGCTACTCGCAATTTCTTGTGATATAGTGGGCGGAATATTATTATATGAGACAATTCAATGCAGACGTCTTTCCAAATTTGGCAGATCGACAGGTAATCGGTGAGTTACCACGATAGTTGCTATTCAACAACTCGACAACGTCCCATCGTCAACGCCTGCTATGAGAATTTCCCATTGCAGACGCCAACGAAATGACGTCATCGAGCTATCGATCAACTACCCTGGTTATCGCCTGGTACCTTATAGCACGATGCTAGGAGGCGAACCGGAAGAATCGATGAGCTACCTCCCCCAAACTGTGATGGCGCTCATCAAGGGTCCGACAAACAGTGCCCCAAACGCGAAGATTTCAAGCGGATCCGAAAGCAGGCGTCCACAAGAAATCAACCAGGACGAAAGAAGGACAATACGCCGGCATTCAGAGTGGAGGATTTCCCACCTCTTCCTGCTACGCAACACGGTCATGTAAATCCGCGGGTGCAACCCGGCCCCCGTCTAGAAACATCTGGTGCTTCTGCTGGACAAAGCTCCCCATCCCCCCCTGGATTCTGGAGACAACCACCAGCGCAAAACGCCAATCCCGATCTCTTATCTGCGGATGAGCTGATGAAGATTTTCGTCGACATGATCAGCGCTCTTCGCCAGTGCCGCAACAAGCCCGAACAGATCCAAGTGCTTGGTAAGTCGTCACATGGAACGCATGCTCTGTAAGGGCAGAAATACTCGAGCTTGCTGACTTCCTCCGCAAGCATAGTAACGACGTGGGTCTCCTAACAGAGACCCATCTTAAATCCAGTGACAGCTTTTGGTTGCCTGATCACAACATTATCCGGCTTGATCGTATCGAATCCAGGGGGGGTGGTGTTGCGATCATCATCAAGAAAGGAATCAAGTTCTCCACGCTGCCGCATATCCGCACTTCTATCATCGAGGCCCTTAGTGTGGAGGTGGAATCACCAACCGAAAACGTCCGGTTCATCGCCGTATACTGCCCTCGTCAGTGTGCTGCCAGCAACGGACTAAGGATGAACACTCGCAGCATGGGCTGTATACAGTACAATTTCCGGATGAACCGACATTCATCTGTCCGAAACCCTTCCACGTTGGACTTTTTTCTATCGAACACTGGCCTATCCAAACCGATGGCGATCAACGATCTCAGTTCCGACCACCAACCGGTGGTGGCTGAAGTCGGCATCAACGTGGCACCTGTTCAAAGCCTGCGCAAAGATTACCATCATGTCAACTGGGTGCAGTTTGGGCAGGTGGTTGACAGAAACATCGATGAAAATCCGCCGCTTGACACCGTAGAGGACATCGACCGGGCACTGGAAGAACTTAACCAGGCCATATCTGTGGCTGACGAGACGCGTGTTCGACAAGTTCCTGTGAGGGGTAAGTTGCCATTGATTCCCACACCCAATTACTGATTCGCTTGAGAAATGTGCGTAGACGCCAGTTTCAGAGGACTGGAGATCTGAGCAAAAAACGTGAAATGGCCGATCTGAAAAGGCAGATTGCTCCAGAATGGACTCACTCCGAAATGAAAGTTTCGGGCGTGTTGTCCAGAATCTGGATGACCGCTCCCGTCCATTCTGGAAGGTTGCCAAGGGGCTGAAAACTCATCCCAAACCCGTTCCACCTCTTAGAGTCGAAAATCATGACGATCGGCTTTTAATTACCCCACAGGAGAAAGCAAATGCGATCGGCAAGCATGTCGCTTCGTCGCATCTGCTTGGCTCCATCATCCAAAGTCCGCTTGAAAATCAGGTTTCACAATGTGTACAAAACTTGGATGCCTCCCCTTGTGTCGTGGAGTAGATTTGCTCAGCACTGAAAAACACCAAGAACATGAAGGTTCCCGGGTTTGACGGTATTTTCAACTTTGTATTGAAGAAGCTGAGCACGAAAGTGTACTCGCTTTTGACTGCTATCTTCAATAGATGCTTGGAACTGCACTACTTTCCAAGTATCTGGAAGGTAGCAAAAATCATACCAATCCGCAAACCCGGTAAGGATCCATCACTACCTTTCAGCTATAGACCAATCAGCCTCCTTTCAGCGCTGAGCAAATTGTTCGAGAAACTAATTCTCAATCGTTTACTTAAGTTTGTCGAGGAGAACATCATTCTCCTACCTTAACAGTTTGGGTTTAGGAAGGGGCATTCCACAAATCACTAGCTAGTTCGGGTGATGAATAACATTCGAAGTAACAAAGCTGTATCCAAGTCCACAGTTTCAGCTGGTTTCAGCTGGTAGTCTTTTGTTATCATATGACTCAAGGAGACGTGAAGTAGGAACTTTTGAGGACCAGGGATAGGTATTCCGCTCCTTCCAGGTTGTCAACTCACCATTTTGTAGCCCGCTTGGTTGCACATCATTCTGCTTTAACCTGAAAAGATATAAAATTGCGCTGCTGTCTAGCATTAACCCACACCCCTCAAGGGGGGAGGGGGGGGGGGGGGATTTATTCTCTAAACGAATCGAAAACGCAAATATTTAATTAGAACAGCAAAAGAGCCAGGTAGGCTAATTAATTAAAATGTTAAATCAATGTACTATCATAATCAACAGAAATAAACATAATTTTACTACTACTACTAGCATCAACTCATTTTTGCTTCGGACGGTGTGGTGGTCAGTAATAGCAGCAGTAGGAAGGTGGTGGCTAGTCCACTCTTCTTCATCCAACAAGTAAGGCTGGCTGGTCGTGGCAAAGGAGGAAAAGGTCTTGGTTAAAGAGACACCAAGCGTCATCGCAAAGTTCTTCGAGACCACCGTCCGTCGTCTGGCTCGCCTTAGTGGTGTCAAGCGTATCTCCGATCTGATCTACGAGAAAACACAAGGTGTGCTGAAGGTGTTCCTGGAAAATGTGATCCGTGATGCTGTCACCTACTCTGAACACTCCAAGCGTAAGCGGCCATGGATGTCGTCTACAATAAAACGGCCCTTTTCAGGGCCAACAAGCTTACATCAGAGTTGGAATAGAATTTATCTGTGCTTGTTTGTCCATATTCAGAACCACAGGCCCCCATCGACCACACAAAGTAGTAGTTTTGATTGATTATCTTCATTAGTAGTAGCAACAATCAATACGAAACTAACGATTTTAAATTGGCTCACCACTTTAGTAGCCTATTGGTCCCAAGCAAACGTATTAACGTATCCTATTCTAGTTAAAATTCTAGTACTACGCAATGTTTGTTTTGATTCGCTATGAAAATTTGACAGATAAAATGAGGGGTTATTGGTTTTTCCTATGTTTCGAGGGGTGAATCGATTAGCTTGGGACCGAAGAGAGTACCAGAGCTGAGCCAAAAAGTTGAGCACGTTATTTCGGGACCTTCTAGTCTTAGAGTTACCTCTATGGTAGTAGTAGCGAGTAGTTTTGATTGATTATCTTCATTAACTTTCTCTTTGAACAAAATACTACAAATTTGATACGCTTACAAGTAAAAAACGGAAAGAGTTAAGATTATTGATGATTGATCAATCAAAAGAACTAAATGCTCTTCACATTTGTTCCGTCCACTAGCGGTCCTACATCAAGCTTCCGTTCGAGCCCCTAGGCACAGACCCTTCTACTTTTTTTTTGCTGTGTACATATTAAAGTGATGGGCGGTGCTAGAAAGGTGATACATTATTACGATTAAAAGCTTGTTTCCAGCAAAATAAAAATCACGCAAAACAAATCCCTAAAAATAGACTGAGCTTGTGTCATACGGATCCGTATTTCTGATAAATTCAATCAATACTGAAGATTTCGTAGAACCGGCATCACTGATTTGCATTTGTTTTGTTTTTATTCAACACAGCTGACGCGTTGACAGACCGAGGGAAAAGCAACTAGTGAAAAAAAAAAATGCATGGACGAGGGATGCTTCGGTTGCAAATCAATGCTTCGGAATGTGCAAGATAGAGGGTGCTAGTGTGCACGATTGATGATATTTTTTGAAGAATTTTCTTCTAAGAGAATGCAAAATTCAAAATTACCCAAAATTAAGTAGAATATCGCATTTTCTCATCTATACGCTCTTTCCCTCTCTTTAGCTTTACACTGTACCAAACCACCGTCCTCTGTTCGAATGAAACCTCAGACCATTCAAATCGAAACATCGAAATCGCCTTTTCGAATGATAACTTAATTAATTATCTAATCTAAAGCAGCAAATCCACCCAACAGGGGAAGTAAAGTGTCGGCACCCAATGTGGAGTATAATAATATTTACCTTCTTTTGGGTACAACTAACTTACTTTTGCGTTGAAAGCTAGTGGAAAATTCCATACGAGTTGCACACAAGGAAAAAAAAACTACTTTGAAAATCATTAATTGACATGATTACTGATATGCTTAAATCTAACTCCATGTTTGATGCTATTCAAACTGGAGTAAAATTTGCGAACAATACTGTCATGACTTTGAAATTTAGTAATGGATTTTAAATCATTACATATTTTAAATTGGAATGCTCGATCTCTTAAAGATAATGAAGACGAGCTATTTAACTTTTTGAGAGTTCATAACGTCGCAAATTATTTCATTTAAAGAAATGATCGTCTTGGTGGCGTTGCCATGATTTTTCATAGACGAATCAAACATAAAATTCTTTCTTCATTTGAGACCAAAGTTTTTGAAACTTTGGGAGTTTCTGTTGAAACAAAATTTGGACAACTTACGTTTATAGCTGCCTATTTGCCATTCCAATGCGTAGGCCAGCAAAATAATTATCTCAAGGGTGACCTCCAGAAACTTACCCGTCATAGGTCTAAATTCTTCATTATTGGTGATTTTAATGCAAAACACCGCTCATGGAATAATGCTCAAAGCAATTCCAATGGTAATATTCTGTTTGATGATTGTTCTGCAGGTTATTACACTATTCAATATCCAAACAGCCCAACATGTTTTTCTTCTGCAAGAAATCCCTCAACTATTGATTTGGTCTTAACTGATTCATGTCAACTTTGTAGCCAATTGGTTACCCATGCTGACTTCGGTTCTGATCACCTTCCAGTAACTTTTGAAATATCCCAAGCAGTGTTGTGAAAATATCAAAAGATCTAATCTCACCAATGTGCATAATCTCATTTGAGTATCGTAAACCAAAAACTCAACACGCAAACAACAGCCGATGATATTACAAGCTGTGATACGGTTGCTATGATATCAAGCTAACAAAACTCCCCGACTACAATTCTCACCCAACTGTGTTGCTTTTGAGCTTCAAGATTTTTGCTGTACATCCGAACACGAAACGAAACTTCCATCACTGCTGGCAGCAGTAACTTCGTGTCTGCCATCTGTGAAGCGTAAAGAAAGATAGCAAACTATGCTTTCTCTTTCTAAGAAAACGATGTGCAAAGGAATCATTTTTTTGGTAAGTCAACTCGTGGCTGCAATTTTACATGTTCTGAATAGACTCGCAATATCAAAGGAGCTTGTAAAAACAATATCATGCTTGATATTTTATTCCAATATCATGCGTGATATTGGGAGCCCATGAGAGCGAAACTAAATCATTTGAGTGAGGATTATGCCATCACTGATCCCAAGAAATAATTTGTAATCCCAACAGCTCTACTTTCAATTACCATAGAGCTGATTGGGAGCAATATCGAACATTTATGGAATATAACTTCGATCCAAACATTCCTTTGAAAACCAAAAATGATGTTAATTATGCTCTTGAATCTCTGACTACTTCTATAGTTGAAGCAAGAGCTGCCTCAGTACTTAAATACGAGGTTAAATTCGATTCAGTTATAATAGACGAAGATTTTCAACTCTTGATCCGTCTTAAAAATGTCCGTAGGAGACAATATCAAAGAACACGCGATCCTGCCATGAAAGTTATCTGGCGGGATTTGCAAAAACAAATTAAAAAACGATTCTCTGCCCTGAGGAACAAAACTTTTGAAAATAATGTTTCTAAATTAGACCCGAGTTCCAAACCCTTTTGGAAACTCACAAAAATTAAAAAAAAACCCCAAAAGCCAATTCCAGCGCTTAAAGAAGGTGGTAAAATTTTGATCACAAGTTTGGAAAAAAACTCAGAAACTTGCTAAGCAATTCGAGAGTTCCCATAATTTCAGTTTGGGTCTTACTAGTCCTATTGAGAATCAGGTTGCTCGGGATTATCTGAATATTTTCTCTCGGGAAAATATTTTTGATGATTCCTGGGGGGCTGATTTGGACGAAGTAAGATCTATAACTAAACAGTTTCATAATATGAAAGCTCCAAGTGATGATGGAGTTTTCTATATCCTCATCAAAAAACTCCCAGAGAGTATCTTGTCTTTCTTGGTAAAATTATTTAACAGATGGATGTTTCCACTTGGCATACTTTCCTGATAAATGGAAAAGTTGTTCCAATTTTGAAGTCGGATAAAAATCCAGCTGAAGCTTCTAGCTACCGTCCAATAAGTTTGTTTTCTTCAATAAGTAAACTTTTTGAAAAGATAATTTTGAATAGAATGATGCTTCACATCAATACGAACTCAATTTTTGCAGATGAGCAGTTTGGATTTCGCCATGGGCATTCAACTACTCATCAACTCTTAAGAGTTACCAATTTAATTCGTTCAAACAAATCTGAAGGCCACTTAACTGGAGTTGCTCTTCTAGACATAGAAAAAGCATTCGACAGTGTTTGGCATGCAGGTTTGATTCCACTCTATATTATGAAATTAGTTCAAAATTATTTAACTGACAGAACTCTGCAGGTAAATTATCAAAATTCCAAATATAATCGACTGTTAGAGCAGGAGTTCCTAAGGGTAGCATTCTTGGGCCTATATTGTATAACATTTTCACTTCGGACCTCCCTGATTTGCCTCAGGGTTGCCACAAATCTTTGTTCGCTGATGACACAGGCATTTCCGCTAAAGGAAGAAGTTGTAGCAGGTACACCAAGTGTACGTACATGTTGTAAATAGTAAAATTAAAAATTAAAATAAGAATGAAATAGATCTAATCCATACGCCAAAAACTATGCCAGTAGCAAAACGACACTGGTCGATTTACTATAAAAATAGAATGCCTCGTGAGTAAAGCCACTCGACCTTGTACAATTTCTCCCAAGGCCGAGTCCAGTGAAATCTTCGGGAAAGTTGGGAAAAGAGAGAGTGTGGCTACACCCGACTTTGAACGAAGGACCAGCGATCGGAATAATCTCTCGCATTACCGATCTCGTTCGAAGAAGTTCGCGGGAAAATCGAACTTCCGTTAAGTTCGGCCGAGGTCACCTTCCCTAATCTGAGGTCACGGTTTCGCTTCACTTTCGTCCGAACCGCAGATTGTAGTGGAAGTGTTTCGTTTTGTTCGCGTGATTGTTTCGTTTTCTAAAGTGAGTTAAAGCAACGTGGTTGTACCAACAATCAATACGAAACTAACGATTTTAAATTGGCTCACCACTTTAGTAGCCTATTGGTCCCAAGCAAATGATTAACGTACCCTATTCTAGTTGAAATTCTATTACTACACTATGTTTGTTTTGATTCGCTATGAAAGTTTGACAGATAACATCAGGGGTGTGTGGATTCATGCAGAACATGCAGGGGTGAGTGAAATAGCTTGGGACTGCTTGGGACCGTTGTTCTGGTACTGAGTGAGCCAAAAATAATAATGATTTTCTTCGGGACCCAGTGGTCTTAGAGTTACCTCTATGGTTGTACTTTTATACTTCTATTCTAATTTCTCCTCGTCGTTTGTTTAGTTATAGTTATAAATCTAAACGTAGTGTGCGTCTTAGGTTAGGCTTTGTGTGTGCGAAAAATAAGCTAGACCAGGTAATGTGCTCGTTAAAAGAAATCTGTGCATTGTGCTTAATGTTCTTTCCCCCAGCAACGGCTACGTTTACGCTTCCAACGTCAGCATCTGCATCCCCGGGGCGAATAATCCCGGCAACCGTCACCTTGTCCGGTGGAAAGCGATCCGCATCTACATCGCTGAGCGGGGCTTTGTGGTTCATCCACCCACGTGGAAATCGTTGGCCGTTCACACCAACGGTCGAACGCGCATCGATCGACGGTAGCATCGTCGCCGCGCCAGTAACAGCAGCGCAGCAATCATCAGCAGCTAAACCAACTGGTGAGTCCGTTCTGTTTTTTTCGTTGAGTGTGGCGTCCGGCGAGGGCGCCACGGAGGACATTTTTTGCCGACCATAAGGTCGAGGAGCATGAAGCTAACATTTGGAGAAGTCCAAGAATTGTAAGGTTGGGTGTCGGCAAGACAAACGTGCGCACGTAACGTCATACATGGATGCCCACCCAACCCATCAATGTTAGACACCCGGGTGCCAAGCTTTGCCGTTCCCCGCTTGCTGCATCGTCGTAGGATTCATCAGGAAGAGACACAAGAGCACAGCACAGATAGATAGTTACGCACACAAGAATAGGGCTAGATAGAGAAATAGAATAAAGAGGAGTAGGAAAATATACAAACAATGGAAATTTCGTAAAAGCATGCTTTAGTCAATAATAAAATCTCAACTTACCGTTTTCCGTTGTGAAATAAATGTTTGATTTGAAATTGATGTAATGTTGTTGATCAGTCCTATCAAAGATTAGAATGGGAGGAAAAAAGTATCTTTACGTTGTTTTCGGGTCCGTTTAATTATGTTGTTGTCTTCCGCATGGTCGGAATTTGACTGTTATGTTGCGTACCTCTTTTACTGCAGCTGCGCCTCTGGCGGAATTTAAGGGAAACTACCGATGAGGAGAACTTGACGTGGAACGTCGTTTAGGGTTTGTGTATTCTCTTACCGGGAGCTTTTTGGAGTCATTTCGAGGTTGTGAGAGATTATGCTGTTTCGTAATAGAGGTTTCTAATCGATAAAATTCGGTAGTAGTCAAGCTGGCTCGATCTTTTCTTTCTAAGAAGATTTTCACTTGGACTCGCCCTGGGGCAGTCTCATCCGGGCAAACTCAACGTGGCCTGCGGTCTCCTTTACCGGCGTGGCGCTTAAGCCGCAGGTTTAACAGAGATCGGCCAGTGTCGGCTACAAAGTCTTCGTGTTATTTGCAGCAGACTGCAGAAAAGTTTAGATATTTTCTCTTCTTATTTACAAAAATGGAAGATTTCTCCCAACGCTTCCAAAACTCAACTTATAATATTTCCACATAAGCCTAGAGCTTCCTTTTTGAAACCTAGTAATAGTCACATAGTCACTATGAACGGAGCTTCAATTTCCTGGTCAAACTAAGTGAAATATCTTGGATTAATACTTGACCAAAAATTAACTTTTAAAGATCACATTGAGGGCAAAATGTTTGTATCCTCTTATAAACAGGGAATCCAAACTTTGCCTTACGAACAAACTTCTAATATTTAAACACGCTGTGCCAATATGGTCTAGTTGTTGCACTACCAGGAAAAAAGCACTTCAAAGGATTCAGAACAAAGTTCTGAAGATGATTTTGAAGTTGCCTCCCTGGTACAGTACTAAAGGGTGATACGGTTAAAATTTGGTCAAGGGAAAACGCGTGTAAATCGGTGAAATCGTTTATTTAAAAAATCAAATTAAATTTCTTTTTAAAGATCAATTAGTATAAAATTCAGGAAAAATATTCAGTTAGGCTTCCGCTTTTCCAA
Organism: Ochlerotatus camptorhynchus; assembly: GCF_037179485.1. NCBI lineage: Eukaryota > Metazoa > Arthropoda > Insecta > Diptera > Culicidae > Ochlerotatus > Ochlerotatus camptorhynchus. Next base: position 933,049 of record NW_027040862.1, on the reverse strand, counting down.
ATCCGAATTGCCGGGCCTTACGCTTGACCCCTGCCATCAGATTTTGTACAGCCACCTTGTCCACCTTCTTCGCCGCAGAAAGCCAGTTTGCCTTGAACTGCTGCTCGCCCTTAGCAGTTTTTTTGGTCTTCTTTAGGTTCCGCTTGACAATAGCCCAGTATTTCTCAATTGGGCGGAGCTCTGGCGTGTTGGGAGGGTTCTTGTCCTTGGGAACCACCTGCACGTTGTTGGCGGCGTACCACTCCATGGCCTTTTTACCGTAATGGCAAGATGCCAAATCCGGCCAAAACAGTACGGAACAACCGTGTTTCTTCAGGAAAGGCAGCAGACGTTTATTCAAACACTCTTTCACGTAAATTTCTTGGTTGACAGTCCCGGAAGCTATGAAAATGCTGCTTTTCAAGCCACAGGTACAGATGGCTTGCCAAACCAAATATTTCTTTGCGAACTTTGACAGTTTCATGTGCTTGAAAACATCTGCTACCTTTCCCCTTCCTTTTGCCGTATAAAACTCCTGTCCCGGAAGCTGCTTGTAGTCGGCTTTGACGTAGGTTTCGTCTTCCATTACCACGCAGTCAAACTTCGTCAGCATCGTCGTGTACAGCCTCCGGGATCGCGCTTTGGCCGTCGTATTTTGTTTATCATCGCGATTTGGAGTCACTACCTTCTTGTAAGTCGATAGTCCGGCTCGTTTTTTGGCTCGATGCACGGTTGTAGACGATACACCCAGCTTATTTGCGGCATCTCGGAGAGAGAGGTTAGGGTTTCGCTTGAAACTACCGGCAACTCTCTTTGTCGTCTCAGCGGCTTCCGGTTTTCGATTTCCCCCCGATCCAGACTTCCTGGCTGTCGACAAACGTTCCCCAAACACTTTAATTACATTTGTAACGGTTGATTTGGCAACTTTTAGCGATTTTGCCAACTTTGCGTGCGAGTAGCTCGGATTTTCGCGATGCGCGAGCAAAATTTTGATACGCTGCTCTTCTTGCTTGGACGGCATTTTGACAACTGAAGAGTGAATTCCAAAATCAAAATAGGAGAAACATTCTACACACACACACCTTCAAAATGAGGGGTGCTCAGGTTTTTTAAATGCAAAATTGAAAGAAATACGTCAAGTTGATATTGACCAAATTTTGACCGTATCACCCTTTAATGAAATGCATATAATTTCGAATATGGAGACTTTAGAACAAATGTCTGACAAAATAATTAATAATTTCAGGCAAAAATCGTTGCAATCCTCAATTGCAACGATTAATTCCCTTTATACTTAGGTAAGATTTAGTTTTAGTTTTTTAGTTTTTGGAGCAAATAAAGAGTTAAAAAAAAAGCATATTGAACGTGTATTCGTTAATGCCTTGTCTGTAACTCGCAAATCCCTTAATTCTTGTGTTTTTTAATTTGGATGCAAATTTTCAGAAACGTTCCTTTTGTCCAGTAGTGCCATTTTCAATCTTCAAATCGCATGTAATCAAGCCTTATTTTCGAAAAGGGCCCATAGAAAAGATTAAGCTTATCTTCAGAAAACTGTTACTCGAAAATGGTTTGTCCCATCGGTTGGTGCCTGCAGCAATATTGTAGGTAATGCCTGGAACTGTTTGAAAAAATATGTACACTCTAAAAAAAAATGCACCATATAAAAATATATGCTTAAAATCGTTTTTCTCTTATTGGTTATTTTTTATTTTTTTTAATGTTTTAGGAGATAAAAAGAGCCATCTATTGCATTATTGCATTATTGGTCATGATGAAAAAATTATGTACAAAAAGTTATGATTCTTAAAAACTATATGTTTTTGAAAAGTATCCCAAATATGGTTTAATTTTCCTTTCGACTTGATATAATGAAACAACATCAAATTTACAGTGAAAAGCACTTGCATAAAATAGTTCAAAGTGGCACCACTTGCGAGATGTAGAGGTTTGAATGTTAATATTGGTAAAATTTGGCCCTTTTCGAAAGTATTGCGTGATTTTCCAGTTCCAAGAAATATTTTTCCCGAAAAATCAGAACATTTTCATGGAAAATGTCCTTGACGACTAATCGGTATGATCAGTATTTTCGAAAATAAAACAATGCAATCTTTTTGCATCACCCTATAGGTATCAACGTTGCATTGAAATATTAGGGTCAATTGCCAATTGTTACACAGCTAAGCACTTGCTTTTTGTTATTTCGCGTTTTTACGAGGTTGAAAACATGTTAGTAGTAGAAACTTTTTGACGACGCGACGACATTGGGATTCCGCTATAAACGCTTTCACGGCACGCTTGTGATCCTGATCACTAATAGAACATCCATTCTGACCGCATTTCTCCTTCCGTTCGATGCTCATAGTTTCGTAGTAACGTTTAATCACACGACTCACCGTTGACTGCACGATTCCGAGTTGTTTTCCGATGTCCCGATGAGAGAGTTGAGGATTTTCCAGGTGCTTGTGGAAAATCAATTCGCGACGTTGCTTTTTGGGTGCCGCCATTATTTTCAACTTTCGAGAAACTGACAGCGTTAAAAATAAAGTGTAAACAATACACTCTAAACTACTTCTGCCTAAATTTTCAAGAGAAAATACCCAACGGGTAATTTTCTACAGCGTTTTTCCGTGATGCAATTTGATGTGGGACACCCTTTACGGGTGTTTTCGGAACGAGGACGACATGTAGAAGCTGAGAATAGATAATAAGCGTCATTTTGGAATTATAAAAAACCGGAAGTTGCCATCTTGGATTCTAAAATTCCATCAATCATATGTTCCCATCAGTATTTTCTATTCTACATGTCGTCTCCTTTCCAAAATTACCAATAGTTTTGGGTGTTTGAAACTTTTTTACAAACCGGAAGTCACCGTTCTTCTTCTAAGCATTTCAAGTTTTTTGCTTATCGCTTATTACCTTATTGTAAACTTCTAACTTAGTGTTGTATAGATGCATTTTCATAGTTATTAATTGAGTGCTTTCGATGCCTGTACCATTTTTGAATTAGTATAATTGTGTGGCAAGTACAATCATACTCTATGCCCAGGGAAGTCGAGACATTTTCCAACCCGAAAAAATCCTAGACCGGACCGGGAATCGAACCCAGCCACCTCCAGCCTCCAGCCTGCATGGCCTTGCTTTGTAGCTTCGCCTTTACCGATTGAGCTAAGAAAGGCCCCAACATATTTTATTAATTCTTGGGTAGGTTCAGTTATGACCGATGTGGGTGGATTCTACCAAAATTTGGGTAGTTTTGAAATAAAGTATACTACTAGATATATCGCATTTTCTCACCTATATGATCTTTTCCTCTCTTTAGGTTTTGGATACTCTCTCGCTCATTTACTAACCATCTTCGCAGAAAACCAACACAAAACGCATTCTTCGACATCTTGACCGACGAAAAATGTTCCGGAAGGCTCCGGAAATTGATTCATCACGGTGCATTCGCACCCACCCATGCATGGCATATGAAACATAGTTTGGATGGTCGGGTCCGGTTGGATGGTCGGCATCCATATTTCCCCCAGAAAAGGTTTCATCGAAATGTGCAAGGCTAGGCTAGCGGATGCTGAAGCAGCAACAGCATAACTCCGCCGACGAGGAATGCTTTGAAACCGTATAAATAAGCGGTGGAAAATTTATCCTCATTTCCAGCTTTCGGATGTCCCGCTTTTCTCGTCATGATCATCCAAGGAAGACCTATGTAGGTATTTATTTATCTGGCTAGCTTCTGACATGGATTAGCCGATTAGATCCGGACGTTGGGCGCTCAACTTTGTGCCGAATGGAGTAACAAATAGACGGAGCACATTTTTTGGTTTTCCGGCTTTCGAGTCACAATTTTTGCCGAACATAAATATGGACCACTTATTCAAATTTCCCTCCTAATTAAAGCCGAATTTCAACTTTTCGCATTTCTCTGTGAACGGCCCCGGGGATGACACTGTCACTGACGCATTAAAAAGCAATTTTCAAAATGCACTGCGACCGCTAAAACCGCACAGTATTTTCCGTCTAAAATAATGCGTGAAAGTGAATCGATTAGAACAACTGTGGGGGTGGCCGGGGAAGTTTAATTCCATTTTTTACGCCATTTTACATGACCACTAATGTTTTGACCAACACTGGCAAATTGCATCCTGTAGGAATTACGATTCACACGGAATAAAAAAAAAAGAACGCCAGTCTGGAAAGAACATCAACGCCGTTGACGACCACAAATCTGCCACGCTGAAGAGGGGATGGGAAATATTTGCATTCCGATGATGCATTTAGTGTTGTTTGGTGCTGGAAATCAATTACGATCTGAAAGTGACGCACCAACAAAGCGCTGTTCATTACGAAATTGACACTTTTATGGAATTCATTTTTATCAACATGTAGGAGATTCTTGATTATGACAGTGGTGCGATGATTGCTGCGAGGGTCAGCATTTAAATGTAATCAATTAATTAAACTATTGATTTTGAAATCAATTTGTTGGTGTTGACGTTTGTATTGAGAGCTCAGGTATACAAATTGCAACCAGCGGGTGTCCGTTTGCCGGATGTTTTCCTCGTCACTAAATAATTATGCAGTAGGAAAAAGGGAGTGTTTCTCAAGTAACCATAAGTATTGGTTCAGAGCCTTCAATCGGCTTCATTTTAGCACGCGAACAAATGAGCATCGTGGCAGATGCACAGTGGTTCAAAAGAGCAAATTCTCGGTAAAAAGTAAGAGGGTGTATCCAAGACACGACCGTAGATTTGACGTAGGATTACGAAAGGTAGTTATGAAGTCACAGCAAAAGTATAGTAAATATTAAATCGATTTCTTAACTCTTTTTTTTCCTTTGGTTTGTTTTCCGTCGATCTTGTTTTCCGTGCTGAGCACCAATGCTACCGACGCCAGGAAGGCAGCTCCCACACCTGGACCCTACCTATCGACCCATCAACTCATGAACCGGGGACCAACGGCTTTACTTCAGAGATGTTATGCCTCAGAACATCCCGGCGGCGCCGACTAGGATTGAACCCAGGCCTGCTGGGGTGAGAGGTAATCACACTTACCACTACACCAACGGCGCCGCTAATTTCTTAACTCATTATCAGTGAAAAATTTCGGAAGCAATTTGAGGGTTCTGTTTTTGAGGTGCTCGGTCGATGTCCATGTAGTACCATACTCGAACGATAACCCAAATGATAGAACAATTCTTTAGCGGCGCCGGTGGTGTAGTGGTAAGCGTGATTACCTCTCACCCCAGAAGGCCTGGGTTCAATCCCAGTCGGCACCGCCGGGATGTTCTGAGGCATAACATCTCTGATCACGCCTTCCTTCGGATGGGAAGTAAAGCCGTTGGTCCCCGGTTCATGAGTTGATGGGTCGATAGGTAGGATCCAGGTGTGGGAGCTGCCTTCCTGGCGTCGGTAGCATTGGTGCTCAGCACGGAAAACAAGATCGACGGAAAACAAAAAGAAGGAAAAAAAAAAAAAAATAGAACAATTCCACAATTGGTTTGGATGATACCCTGAACACGTCGTTAAGCAAAATAACCATACAAATTTTATTGCGGAAGCTAATCCTGGACGATATGTCTTTTATTCAAGCTCTTACTCTTCAGTTAACTTTTTATCAGTCATTTGTGGTCCTGAAAAGGACCGATAGGTTGGAAACTTGGAAGCTAGTTAAGAACAATATTGTGGAAATTTGTCCTTGATGTTCTTGGAGATGATAGCGGTGCGAAAATGAAATATGTATTAGTAAAAACACATCAATCACAGAATCTGAGAAGAGAGAATTCGGTGAAGTTTTATTTTTTTTGGCATAATGCTCTTAATAGGAGGGGCTTAAAATTTGCACCAAAAAACTATAAAGATCGGTAGCATGATCAATGCTTGGTATCAATATTCGGCGACTGTGTTAGGGAAACCACTTTTCCCATCACGGATACGCCTCGTTTTCCGATGACAAAATTACGCATTTACGTGCTCAAAACGCATGGAATTTTTGGTTTATTCAATAGATAATAAAAAAGCGAATATTGATGGAGAAATTTCTTGCTAAAAATTTTCCAATCGCGAGATATTTGCGATCAATCATAAATTCGAGATTTTTTTGCTTTTTCTAGCGTTCTGGAAAAAAACCTCACGAAGTGTCTCTGGTTATTTGACATGGTCATGTGGTATTCGGTTATTGCGAGAATTTGTATGTACCACTTCAATACTTGGCGCATTTGACCACAAACGTTTGTTTGCTGGGTACATTATCAAAGAGCTTTGGGGGTGATGTGGCTGGCAGCATGGTGAGCGAACGTTCAATGAAAATTAACTCTTAAACAACAATAATTTATGGTGGTCTTGAAAAGAACAGTTTTGTCGTTATGGTTGAATAATGCTGAGCTATTAGGGTGTTCAACACGGATGAGGCTGGTGAGCTGTATGTTGTTTGGAACGAGGGTGACGCACTCGGCATAGATAGCTCACAGCGGCTCACGATGAGCAACTGAATCCGATCAGCGGTTGAGGGCAGCCAGTATTAGCTAGCTGCTTGCGGGGAGCCTTTCGTTGTGTACTGGAGAACACCACCACTAACCAAACGCGGTGATTGAATGATCAGCGTTAGTTGAGACCGGATGGAATTCTATTTTGAAATCTGTGTTAGAGAATGCGCTTTTCGCAGGCAATCGGTGACCATTTTATGATCATAGCAACACTTGGAGATTCGTGCAATTTTCAATAGTGACATTTTGAAAAATGATAAATCCTTAATTTTAACAGATTCGTAGAAAAATTTCCTATCGATTTGCGTATTCAGAATTAAAATCCATCATGCCTGGATCAAAATCAGACCACTTTCATGCCGCGACCGACTTTGGATTCTGAAATTGCACTGCCAATGTTGCCTTCAAAATATATGGTATGTTAGATTTTAACATATGGGAACTGATATCCGATTGATGTCCTTGACAAATGTCCAAAAAATACTCTTTATCAAATTTATAGTGATCCTGAAAAGGACCGTTTTTTTCGTGATGGTTGCGTAATGCTGAGCTTTTAAAGTGTTCAACACCGATGAGGCTGACGAGCTGTATGTTGTTTGGAACGAGGGTGACGCCCTTGGCATAGATGGCCCACAGCGACTCATGAAGATGGATCCCGATCAGTAGCGGTGGAGCTTCTACCTCCTTCTTCGGTGAATGGACGCTCATGTGGGCTGCAGCTTCCCTGTGTTAGGGAATGTGCTGTTTGCAGGCAATAGGTGATAATTTTGATCACTATGGCAATGGTTGGACATTTCTGTAATTTTCAGTAGTGACCTATTGAAAATTTATAAAGTGTTCAATTTAGCAGATTTTTCTAATCGATTGGCTTGTTTAGAATAGAATTAAAATCCATCCGCTATTGACAGAGTTATATTTGGTCAAAACCTGACCACTTTTCGAAATGCGGTCAATTTTGGTTTTTTGAAATTGCACCCCCAATATGTTGCCGAAAAACGTAATCCTACGTAAAAAAAAACCAAAGATGGTGTTATTGAATGCATTTCTGCTGTTAATCATTGTACAATTGTCAAACGATCTCTTGGAGCTCAAATCACTATCCATCAACATTCAAATGACACAACACACAATTTGGGAATTGGAAACAGATTTGAATGGTGTGCATACGACTAATTACACTAGTTTACAAAACAACATAAAAAGTGTGAACTTTAGTGGTTGACCAACGTTTCTAATGCAAAATCCTACGCTGAATTTAATGCCGTGGTCAGAAAAAATTAAAGTAGAGCCATTTTTGAGATATACAAAATTTTTGATTTTTTGAATTTTGGTCAAAAGTACGATTACTAAAATGTCAATATCTTTGGAACTAGTGCACCAATTTTAAATCTTTTTTTTTTTTATGAAAATGAAGCTAAATGAATTTGCTATCGTTCACTTGAATATTAAGTCTTAATTAAAAATTTAATTTTGAAGTAATTTAAAAATTTACAGCGTTTATTTTTTTATTTTTCCTGCGAATTTTCCATAAAAATCTTGTTTTAATCAACATTTTTAATGGGATAAAAAGATTCAAAAAATCATTCCATAACTTATTCTTAAAGTCCATTAAAAACTGGAGAAAATGAGCCTTTAATGGATGAAATCGGTTGGAAATTGTCGAAGTTATTAATTTTTTTGTAAAATCATGGAAATTGAATGTTTCAAGATTGGCCGTTGTCCCGCTCCTAGGTTCATGCACCACTTCCAGTAAGCCTTTCTGCGGACGTGTACGCATACGGTGCATTGCACTAACACTACCAGCTGTCACGCAAAATTAAATGGGATATTTTCAACAATATAATTTACGCTAGTGTTTGTGAGACCGCTCGGCGAGAACCTAACGCAACCAATTCAATTTGACAGCTTTCTTTCTTTAACATTGCCTAACGATGTATACGACAAAACGTGAATTCAAGTGTAAAAATGATCCTCAAAAGTTTTGTTACGCGTGTGGCAACTATATATTTACAAAATCGGTCAATTTCACTGCTTCGTTGCAAACTGCATACAGGCTTTATTTTAAAATTGATCCTGGAGACTTTGACGAACCGTGGATTCCAAAAGTATTATGTAGTTCGTGCAAAACGTACTTGGCTAAAGGGTGTCCACGATGAAATTGCCACACTATGAAATTGCTCTAACTTTTTAACCGTTGGGTAGAATTTAATGAAAATTTGGGTGGATTTAGTTCATAGTGCATTATTTACATCCTGCAAGTTTTAAAGTCCTGTGATCAAAACTCGCGGAAATGGAGTCGAAAGAACAGCTCGTGCGTGATAAAATCTTGCGCATTCATCACGAGAACAAGGATCTCTCGCATCGTTCCATCGCTAAAACGTTAGGAATCGCGAATTCCACGGTGTCACGAGTGATTAAGCGGTTCGAGGAACGGTTGACCACCGATCGGAAGCCCAGAAGTGAAGGAAAAAGTATTCCGTACAACACCAAAAATCACAACCGCGTAGTTGGGGCCTTCAACCGAAATCCGAACGCCTCCGTTAGGGATGTGGCTAAGAAGCTGCACCTAAGCCGAAGTTTTGTCCAGAAGGCCAAAACTAAGGCTGGGCTTCGAACGTTCAAGGTACAAAAGGCCCCTAATCGCGACGAGAAGCAGAACAAGTCCGCCAAAACCCGTGCCAGGAAGTTGTACCTCAACATGCTGACGAAAGTTGAATGCTGCATCATGAACGACGAAACATATGTGAAGGCCGACTTCAAACTGATCCCCGGCAACCTGTTTTTCACGGTCAAGGATAAGTTCAGCGTTCCGGAGCATGTCCGCACTCAGAAGATGTCCAAATTTGCGAAGAAATTCCTGGTTTGGCAAGCCATCTGCACGTGCGGGAAGCGGAGTGCACCTTTCGTGACCCAGGACACGATGAACGGACAGGTGTACATAAAAGAGTGCCTCCAGAAGCGGCTGCTTCCTCTCCTGAAGGCCCACAACGTCCCAACAATCTTCTGGCCGGATTTGGCCTCATGCCACTACTCCAAGGACGTGCTGAAGTGGTATGCGGACAATAAGGTCAATTTCGTGCCGAAAATGTTCAACCCTCCCAACACTCCGGAGCTCCGCCCCATCGAGAAGTACTGGGCTATTATGAAGCAGCACCTTCTTAAACGACCTAAGGTAGTGAAGACAGTCGAGGAACTGAAGAAAGTATGGGTTTACATGCAAAAAACGGTTGATTCACAGGTTGTGCAGAATCTTATGGCCGGGGTTAAGGCCAAGGTGCGGGCATTTGCGTATGGACTGTAAATTAAATACGAGTAAAATGGTAAAATGAAGTTTAATAGTTATTTCTCAATCCCTAAAAATTTGATGGCAATCGGATGAAAACTCGAATTTTGCGAATTAATTTTGTGTGTGGCTATTTCATCGTGGACACCCTTTAGGTGGATGTCAGGCGCAAGGTAAATTGATTTTTTGAATAACTTTCATATAAACAATTTATGTACAGCATGGTAGTGCTTTGTTCTTTCCTGATCGACATTATCTTACTTCATCTATTTTTGATAAGTGTTAATGTCTTACTTACTAACTCACTTATTTGTTATCTGTCAGTCGCTATTTGTCCTTTGACATGCCCACCATATGGCGTCGACCGTTTTGTCATGCAACGGATTGTTATTTCTGCTTGACAAAAGTTAAGCAACAAGGACGTCACAAAACAGTTGAGTATCCACAAGTGGCTTCTATGACAAAACCTGTTCCACATTCAAGTTCGGTCCCGTATCCTGTTTATCCAAAGCGGAAACGAGCGCCCTCTGTTGAATCGACCGTTGCAAAAAGTGAGGAGGAATTCAAGGAGGAATGCGAGGAAGACTTCGAGGTGGAATTGGAAAGAAACCCAAAACTGTTTACACAATCCGAATTTAATGATTTGGTGCGAGATCTCGACTTATCGAAGGAGAAATCCGAATTGCTGGCATCACGCCTGAAAGAACACAACATGCTGAGCAAGGAGGTCAAAATTTCTTGTCACAGGAATCGTCACAAGAAATTTGACAAATATTATTCTACAAAGGACAAGGCATGTTTTTGCCATGACGTAAACGGCTTGTTTGAAGAGTTTGGTGAGCCATATGATCCAGCTGAATGGCGTTTATTCATCGATAGCAGCAAGTTGAGCTTGAAAGCCATTTTACTGCATCAAGGGAATGAGAAACCTTCTGTTCCATTAGCTCATGCCGTTAATGTGAAGGAAACGTATGAATCAATGGCTCTATTGCTCAATTTGATAAATTACAATCAACACAAATGGAAAATTTGTTCCGATCTTATTTCACTGAACACAGGTGTGAATATGTCTTTGAAGATACATTTCCTACATTCTCACATGGATTTTTCCCGGAAAATCTTGGTGACGAGAGTGATGAGCACGGCGAACGTTTTCACCAACAAATGAAGACGATGGAACGTCGTTACCAAGGGTTTTGGGATGAAGCAATGATGGGTGACTATTGTTGGTTTCTGATTCGAGAAACAAGTTCAAAACATCGAAGACAAAGTCATTCGATTCTCAATCATTTTTAATAAAATCTAAATAAATTTCTTTTGTATCAACTCGGTTTTAAATCCTTATATGCCTTAATCAAATTGATATGTAGAGAAAAGAATCTCCCATGAAAACTATACATGCGATTTGGATGCTTACAACGACACCTAGAAAAGGAACTCTAAAGCTGTTGTATTTCAGCAACATTTTTAAGTGTTTTACAAAAATGCTCACAACTTCGACAATTTCCAACCGATTTCATCCATTAAAGGCTCATTTTCTTCGGTTTTGAATGGACTTTAAGAATAAATTATGGAATGATTTTTTAAATCTTTTTATCCCATTAAAAATGTTGATTAAAACAAGATTTTTATGGAAAATTCGCAGGAAAAATAAAAAAAAAATGCTGTAAATTTTTAAATGACTTCAAAATTAAATTTTTAATTAAGACATAATATTCTAGTGAACGATAACAAATTCATTTAGCTTCATTTTCATAAAAAAAGATTTATTGGTGCAATAGTTTCAAAGATATTGACATTTTAGTAATCGTACTTTTGTCCAAAATTAAAAAAATCAAAATTTTTGTATATCTCCAAAATGGCTCTACTTTAATTTTTTCTGACCACGGCATTGAATTCAGCGTAGGATTTTGCATTGGAAATGATCATCACCTTACCGAGTTCAAAAATGCTGTAAACTAGTGTTATCATCCAACATGGAAAAGGTTCAAAAGAGAATCATCGACAATTTAACTAAAATTTGTTAAAGGGCTCGAGCCAACTAAGCTACGTGTACAATCTTTACATTCTCACGCAAGAAACAACCGATTATTTGCAACTTCCAACTACTAGGCACGACTATCGAACGGGTGCATTGCGTGAAAGACTTAGGCATTTTTCTAGACTCAAAACTGACATACTCACACCATATGTCGTATGTCGTCGACAAAGCGTCCAGAACTCTTAGCTTTGTCTTCAAGATTACTAAGAACTTCACAGACATTTACTGCTTGAAATCGCTCTATTGTTCTCTCGTACGATCTACGTTGGAAAACTGCTCTGCAGTCTGGAGCCCGAACTACAATAATGGGGCCGAGCGAATTAATCTGTGCAACGACGTTTTCTTCGCTTCGCGCTCCGTAAGCTGCCTTGGAGAGACCCATTTCGTCTTCCAAGCTAATAAGGCGATTTTTGCAAATGTAATCGTTCTTATTTAAAATAGTTTCAGTGTACCAAAATTGATGAAAATTTAGGTTTGGGTTCCATTTTTAATGCAGATTACGAATATGCATTTACCTCAATACCCTTAAAGAACCCAATTGATCAATGCGAGCCCTTACGTATCCGAAGAGATGTTTTCAGAGCCTTAACCGTTGCCGATACTCTTCAAGGAAGAATCGACTGTAAAGCAATTCTTCAACAAGTGAACATTAATGTTCAACCATAGAGGTAACTCTAAGACAAGTTGGTCCCGAAGAAACGTGCTCAACTTTTTGGCTCAGCTCTGGTACTATCTTCGGTCCCAAGCTAGTCGAATCACCCCTCCAAACATAGGAAAATCCAATAAACCCTCATTTTATCTGTCAAATTTTCATAGCGAATCAAAACAAGCATAGTGTGGTACTAGAATTTTGATTGGAATGGGGTACGTTAATCGATTTGCTTGGGACCAATAGGCTAGTCAAGTAGTGAGCCAATTTCAAATCGTTAGTTTCGTATTGATTGTTGGTTCAACCTCGATCACTACGCAACAGTCTTTATGCTGAGACTTCCACTTCTTCGAACTAATTATAGCTTAGGGAGCGCTGTTTACGGCTTGCAGCGAGTGTTCAACCGAGTAGCGTCGATGTTCGATTTCCACTTGACACGGAATATGCTTCGCCGAAGATTCGCTGCCTTTTCTGCTGACCGAAGGCGCTTGCGCCCAACATCTAAGTGTAAAATTTTTGACACTTAGAATTTAGTAACTTGACAACGCTTTCCTAGTTATTTTCGTTTGTAACTGTAGTATATGTAGTCTGTACTTTTTGACGTAGGACTACGTCTTTAATTTCTATACTGGGGTACACTTTGTGAAAATCGAAAATGGAACATGAAACAAAATTATGAAAGATTTTGAACATTAATAACTCAGCTGCCCCTTGCTTCAATTTCAATAATTTTATCACCAATCGATCAGAAATATGTCTACGCAATGCTTTCAACTGAAGATTTTCAACAAGAAACTATTGAAAAAGTGGTAATGTCAAGCATTATACAGAGTACAAATATAATACTGTCTAGCCTCAACTCATTTTCGCTTCGGACGCCGTGGTGAGCAGAAGCAGCAAAAGCAGTCGTCTGGCTCGTCGTGGCGGCGTCAAACGTGTCTCCGGTCTGATCTACGAGGTGTGCTGAAGGTGTTCTTGGAAAATGAGATCCGTGATGCTGTCACCTATACTGAACACGCCAAGCGTAAGCGGCCATTGATGTCGTCTACGCTTTGAAGCGACAGACGAACTCTGTACAGTTTCAGAGGTTAAATCATCACCAACTTTGGCAACAAAACGGCCCTTTTCTTGGCCAACAAGCTTATTACAGTAAAAAGTTAGAATAGAATTTATCTGCCTGTTGGTCCATATTCAGAACCACATGCCCCCAACGATCACACAAAATGCTCTCCAGAGTTGTAATCTTGTAACCAAACTTGAGCAAGGGTAGAAGTGATTTTGATCGAATCTCTTCATCAACTTTCTCATTGAAAAAAAAATACTACAAATTTGGTACGCCTCAAATCAAAAACGGAAAGAGTTAAGATAATAGATGATCGATCAATTAAAAGAACTAAATTTTCTTCACATTTGTTCCGTGCCCTAGCGGTCCTACGTCAAGCTCCCGTTCGTGCCCCTAGGCACAGACCCTTCTACTTTTTTTTACAACACATCATTGCGACTATTTCTAGTCTGTTGATACAAACAAATAAACAAATAAACAAGCAATAATCATCCGAAGCTTAGCAGATGTTTTTGTTCAGTGTAGCAGCACGTCAGCAAGCAATTGGCGTTGACGGTGACTCTGTAGCTCTTTACTCCTATGGTAAAATTCATAAGCAATCGTCAGATTGTGCGTGAAACATGGCGGACTTCATACTATCAACCGGTGGAAACTAACCATTTTAAATTGGCTCACTACTTCCCAAGTAACATTTAAAGTTTTTTAAAATACTACAAAGCTACTATAAAACAACATTCATAAAACCCTGGTCAAGACTGCTTTGCCATTGATGCATCCACCAAAACCTCATTGATGCTAAAATCTGTCTAGTTGGCCCACCCTGGAGAAGGTTCTGAAGGGTATATTTTCGAAGCTCTTCAAGATTGATGTTCTGCAAAATTGTTGTACGATAAACGCATTGAGATCCATTTCAAACCCGTATTTAAACTACAATAAGAGCTATTTGGCAACAATTAAAACCATTATCCGAGCATTTACCCTAGCTGCTTGCTAAGTTCACTAGAAAAACAACAATCAAGATAAAAACCATCCGATCTTATCAAAATAATTAAACTAAAAACTGATCGTAAAAAAATTCTGCCGAATTTCCAAAATTATAAATTAGTTCTCATGAAGTGACCTAGTTTTATTATTATTTATTATTAGTCCATCTGATTTTAAAGTCTTAATGAAACACTTAAAGCTAAAATTAGTCATACATTAAAATTGCCCGACTTTAAGCAATTACGGAATCTGGATGAAGTGATGCCAAAATCGAATTGGTCGAATACCACGTTGAATTGACGAACCATGGCGACAAGAGAGCTGTTAGCTGCATAATTGGTATTGTGCGCTTCCTCGTGTAGCAAAGCTCTCGGATGGAGTGTGCAGGTGCATATACATTAATATTAGCCAGTAGCTCCGGCACATCATATTCAGCAAGCAAAACTTTGGCAACGAAGACAGCCTGCGATGCGTTTCTCCGCTCAACAAGAGTATTCAAGCCCAGCAAACGACAGCGATCCGCATACGGTGGTAGATTAAGCGGGTCGCTCCAAGGAAGATAGCGCCATGCGTATCTGAGGAACCTACGTTGGACAGCTTCGAATCGTGCAATCCATACTGCCTGGTATGGACTCCAGACAACACACGCAAACTCAAGCAATGAGCGCACCAATGAGCAGTAAAGGTGCCATATAAAATTTGATGTGAAATGTACGTGAAAACATTCGTAAACAGAGGAGATTTTATTATACACTTTTAAAAGCCTAAAAGGCAACAGTATATGCCTTTACTCTCATTTAAAACCTAATGGTTTTATGATTGTTTTGATAATGATAGAACAGGTTTATAGAGTATTTTATCAAGACATTAATAAAAAAATGCTAATGAAGTTTATGATTGATTTATAGAACAGTTTTATGGTGGGATTGAGAACTACTTTAAATTTAATTTTAAAACAAGACAGTTTTTGATCTCTCGCCAGACTGCAAAAGGTTTTCAAAACAGCGAAAAGGTTAACTACTAAGCAGGAACGTTTTACACTGTGAAATGCTGTATTTAAACTAAATGGATTGTTCAGTGTCATCATAAATCAGAGTGGATGCCAAATGATTGCAGAATTTTTACTTGGGTTGACTAGCCTATTGGTCCCAAGCAAATCGATTAACGTACCCCATTTTAGTCAAAATTCTAGTAATACACAATATTTGTTTTGATTCACTATGAAAGTTCGACAGATAAATTGAGGTGTTCGTGGATTTTCCTATGTTTCGAGGGGTGCATCGATTAGCTTGAGACCGAAGAGAGTACCAGAGCTGAGCTAAAAAGTTGAGCATATTTCTTCGGGACCTTCTGGTCTTAGAGTTGAGGTAACTCTAACGTCTCTTCTAGAAAAGAATGACAGTTTCTTATGGGATTTCTCGGTGGATTGAAAGGATAGTACTATAGAGGTTATGGTACTATCCTTTCAATCCACCGAGAAATCCCATAAGAAACTGTCATTCTTTTCTAGAAGAGACGATTTTTCGACGGTGCCGTCAACGCCTCACAGGCCACGTACAAAGGGCAAGACAGCTTTTGATCATGAGTAAAATCGGAGTTAATGTTGAGTAACTCTTGGCCGCTCTGTGTAACTCGCGTTGATCAATATCATATACACATAGCAACCTGATTTTTGTGTTGCAATATGTCATCATCTGTGGGCTGAAACCGATTGACATATTTTTCTGAAATAATTTCGTACGCAACTGAAAACTGGTGCTGAAGTTCTTTCGGATGAGATACTGGTGATGCTGGACTTACTGAATTGTATAATTCTGTCCGGTGTTACAGAATGCACGGATTGTAACGATGATTCAAGACGACCACCAGGCTTGCGGTAACGGATACCATCACCGATCGGATGGATGTATTTGCAGAAAAAAATTGTAGCTGTTTTGAGATTGTGACTTTGTGGCACCGTTTGTTTCTCCTTCTCACAGTATTTAGAATTTTGCTGAATTTCCATGAGTAGCATGATGGCCATGCTTGGCATACACAGTTTTCTTCACGAACTGCTCATTTGGTAATAACTTTGCACACAGTTGACAAAACTTAGTTCTGTTTGAAGCAGTAGGTAGAATAAAGCTTAAGCTTGTTATAGATACGTAAGAAAAAGTAGATTTTAATTCTAGTAATAAATTTTATTTGTTTTTGCGTTGTAAAAATCAAGTGAGAAATGCTCGCTACACATCTCGGACTTTAAGCGAAAAAACTCATTGGTGTAGATTAAAATGTTAAGATTTACCTACTCTTTGCATATCTATAGTAAGCTATGATCTTAATCTATCAATTAATTTAAAGAAAAACAAATTTCAACAACTTTCTGAAAAGTTATTAACAAATGAGCAGTTGGTGTGTACAACTGTGCATGCCAAGCATGATGATGGCATCCACCAACAAGGCTATCCAGCTATTGAAAATGAAATTGCCTAAAATTATTGTTCAAACTAACAGGGAATGTTTAACACTGAGCTCTCCAGGAATTCTCCGGAATTCCTTTTGGAATTCACTGCGTTTAAGCTCACGAGCGGATAGTGTCCTTGTCAACATCGTCAGCTCATAAACTGCTATTCATCGCATCATTTTTCATTTGGCTTCCTTCCTTTGACAACTTTGAAAAGTTGCATCCACATAGTAACATCAGCACGAAGCTTATATGCAGGAGGAACAGAAACGTCATGATATCATTAAATAGGCCTAAGATTGTCCCAGACTGCCACCAAGTCAATATAAAGACTGCTTAAGATGGAAACAATGGCGTTGTGAATATCACTCAGAAAAACTACACCCAACCGAGGGATGTAAGATTCGCTTACAATTATGTGGGATTCATCATCAGAGGATGTTAGTGGAGACCGCATGAACCGAGGATGCGATATACCTAGCTGCGGTCCAATGCAAGAAAATCGGAGACCGAAAAATGTAGAGTGAATTAGTGAGGTAAATTAGTTATGTCGAAAAAAATAGGAAACAGATTGCCGACTGGACTCGAACCACGAACGTTGCGATTATCAGACCTGTGCTTTCTAACTGCTCTCTTCATGCTTCTAAATGCATACCATGTCTAAAAGCAAACATGAAGCGCTCATTTTCTCACATACTCGACTTCGTATGCTTTTTCTGCTGGAGAGATTCGAGGCAAGTGTGTGCGTTGTTCTACAATGTTCTACAATGTGCGTCGTTCTACAAGCTTACTGGTATAGTCGAGAGCGTAGATAGAACACGAAATAAAAAAGACAAAAAACCATTACATCGCCTGCATGGTCAATTCCTAACATTCGTTGCGATGTTCATGAACAGAGGATGATAGGAAACGGAACTAACATTCATTGTAATAGATTTTTGGTTTGCGTGTACTATCGATGAGATGTTTGTCACTTTCTAACTACTGCCAACCAACAATCCTTCCTAAGAGATTTCCAGGTTATGGGATATCGTCTGAGTGGAATCGCGTCCGCCTATGTAGCTCAATCTAACAGTAATGTACAGGAAATCAAGAAAGAATTTCTAGAATTTTGTTAATTGGAGTATTTTATAAAATTAAAAACACAATTAGGTTAATAATTTTTTGAATGTTAGTATTTGTTTATAAACTTAGTACAACAATGCAAACCATGTCTATAGTTATTTCACTTTCAGCGAAAAACATGAGTCCTGTCGCAAACACGTTCTGATCTAAATATCGTACGTATTCCACCACTTCTAGCACAAGATTACACTTCCTTCCAATCTCCTTTCGACAAGTTCACACCAATCTATTCTTGATGGCGTCCCCGTTCTTGTTCCTCCGATGGTCGCGACTAGTTTTGGAACACCACTGATCATTTTTACGATTAAATAACATTCCTTCCCAATTATTACTTTCAAGATATAAGGAACTTTCTCGCCGCATACGTCTTCCTGTCGTATCAATGGTGGTAACCAGCCCTTTGATATAAGATTTCAGTAGATATCGTATGGTTTATATGCTCTGGTTGTGCATCCAGACAGAAACTAATACACCCGCTGAAGTTCACGAGTCGAGGGTAGATTACTCCGCCATCGCACTTCATAGCGGCAAAATTTCCTGATGAAAACAAATCACTGACACAATCACACTTTAGCAATCTCTATTGTCGCTATATTCATAGTCTGGTGGATTGAATTTCGATCTATCAAAAAGCGGAACCAATTCAATATATTATAGACCTGAAAGGGTCCTATCAACTTCTATAAACAAAAGAATTCTTTCCTCGACAATCGAACGCAAATTACCGGCATCATCGGATAGGGGAATCTTTCCCCAATCCAAGATAGTGTTAGTTTGCGTAGGCGAGCCTTGAATCGCGAGAAAAGGGTTTCCGAAGTTTTGTTCGCAATAGCTGATGTGCTCTTTTCTGTTGTTGGTCGTGATTTGCTCGAGTGGTTTCGCTATTTGACAGCTCAATTGGTTCCCGAGATTCTACCCGCCAGAATATGAATATAGCGACTACCGTGTACCCTCGGTAATATGACCGGTTTTAATCTGAACACTTTTTAATTTGAACCCAGCTTATCTGCACGGTGTGCAAACTAAAAATTGCCTAAACGTCATTTTGCACATGGAACGGAGTAAAGCGAAATGGAACATTGCAAAACGGAACGCAGAATCAAAACAAAACAGCAAATAAGGCAACCAGAAACACACTGATAGGGTTACTAGAAGTTCAAATTAAAAATGAACCCCGTTAATATGAATGAGGTGCCGTTCAGATTAGCGGGGGTCCACGGTATAGGCAACACGAGTGTGATTGCCGTGGAATGCTGGGTGATTCTCGCCCGGAGTAACAGCGGAGTCTCCTCTCCACCAGTGCTGCAAAATCTCGACAATACACGGTGATATCGACAATTCTCGCATCACTTTTCAATAGGTTATTGTCGTGACCTGGCCGAGGTTTCAAGCCCCGGCCATGTGTCTTAACAAAGACCAGTGAGATATTCGTTAAATGACTGATTTGATCATGCCAAGCGATGCACAAAAGGCTCAATTCGTTCACTCATGCATATGTGTGGGTTTATTTAGACCATCAATCAACGGTACACGCTAACTGAATCCAACTCAAATTGAGTATATCAAAACTTGAGGGGCCGAACTTTACTCTTTATTGTATTATATATACAAATGTTAATAGTAATCTTTCATTATCATTATTATTATTATTATTATTATTATTCCACGCCAACTATGTATACCACAGTTCTAAGTAACAAATGTAAACAAATCGAGTTAAGCGATACAAACTATTGCTCTTCTAAATTTACTTTCATTTATTTAAGAAAATCATAGGTCAAAAATTGTCCAATGTACAGTTTGAAATGATGGGTACGTGATTGTTACTTCGGTCATTCGGACTGCCTAATATGATTGGTGCTCATTTTCTAAAGGCGGGGCCAATCTAAAGTCAGGCACTCTACTCTGAAATCTGTGAAAGGGAATATAGTATCATATAGAACAAAACGTCCAATGTAACACTCATTGATTATGTTATTGAGAAAAATCGTCCAATGTAACATGTCCGATATACAACTTGAAAAATTCTGAATTTACCGTTTCTACTTAATTTTCAACGTTATTATTCACTGAACAGTTAAAATGATAATCTGTCGAACTTCAACTTTGACTTCCTCAAAATGGCGGATATTCTACATTGGTCTATTTGAAAAGTGACGCGAGAATTCTGCTTTGGTCACTCATTTGAGCTATCAGTTATAGTCAAGGCAAACCATGTCAATGACAATGCTGTCAGTGACGAACACGTGTAGATTTTTTTATTAACCTTATTTGTAACGAAATTAAATGACTTGAGCAACACAATTACATGAAGCCGTTAAAGTAAACAAGCATCTACGTCCTAAACTGCTTGGATAACAATAATGTGACACAGAATGCACGAAATTACACTTGTTGTTAGCAGGTGAATCTTTGTCATTGACGAAAAAATGAATGAGATTTTGACGAAGATTTGTTTGAGGATCAAGTCTGTCAGTGACTATGTGAAAAAACAATAATTATTATTTTGCAGCACTGCGGCAGGGTGCTAATTTTATCTCAGAATTGGCAGTTTTATAAAGATTTTATGCGGAGTTTAATCAGCGCATGCTGCGATTACTTGTACATTCACCTTTTGTCTCCTCTTCACCCAGAAAAAGTTGTGAAGGGAGCTGAAAAGTGTTCGTAATAAGCATTTTACTTCTCTTTCACGCTTCAAAAAGGACAACCAAAATGCCAGCGATTTAATAACACAACCTGGCGTGGGGAGGAGAAAGATTCGTTATTTTTCAATTTACACACTAACAACGATGATGGAGTGAGTCGTTCTTTCGCCCCCATTTTTTCCCAACAAGGGACAGAGAGTCAACCAGCAGTTCACCTTCCATGCAGGCTCACGGAACGTAAACTGAGTCACATAAACACCCGGCAACGTGTGCCCTGCCTGCTGCTCCATTAGGGGAGTTTAGTCACTGTTGGTAATTATTAAAAATTGCACTTTATGCGAACCTCCAGCTAGCTCAAACACCTTAGGGGGCCGTAGGGCTAACGACGTGCACGGCCAATGAGAACGACCCAAATTCTAGTTAGGCTTACTCATAAATCACATACAGTGTAGGAACTCAGTGATGAGTAAATTTGCCTCATGTTTTTCCAGGTTTGTCTAGGAAGAAATTTCCGAATATGAGGAAAGTAAAGACTACTCTCCTAGACTGAGTTAAATGTTCGTCAAATTTCCTCAATTTCCAGCAAATATTTGAGGTTTTCCACAGAAAAACATGAAGCAAATTTACTCATCACTGCGTTCCTACACTTTTGGCGATTATGAGTAAGCCAAACTTAAATTTGCGTCGTCCCCATTCGCCGTGTGCTGCTGGACCCTCGAAAGTATTTCCACCGTTTATAGGGCTGCAATGGACACGGCGTGAAGGAAATGGAATTAAATCCACCGTATGGCAATATTTGCGATAAATTGTCCTCCAAACATAAGATAAGGAGCAGTGTGAACTTGAATGAACATCGTGTGTCTCCTGTGTGTGTGTGGAGCGATGGTGAGGTGGGTGAAGTCGTTCGAAGTAGCAATTTCTGGGTAAATCGCGAGCACAATCAAGGAGGAGTCAAGAGGTTCTGTTATGAGTAATTAGCTCTTATTCCCGGAATCGCATGCTTCCGTTCCGGGTTTCCTTCCTCGAGTGCGACGATGCGAGGGAAGAGTAGTAAAAGGCAACAGCGCACCGTCCGGAGGAGGATGGGAAAATTTGTTGCAAGCTGCCAACGAAGGCGATGGGCTGTAGGGGTTAGATCTAATTTTCGTTATATTAAGCATCTTTCCATACGCACCGTTGGATTTGATAATGTGTCACAAATTTTTGAGATGTTGTTGAAAATCTAGCATTGCTTCTTGATTCCAATTCCGTTTTACGAGTATCACTTACGTCCAAACACATTGAAACGTCATTCAATTCACTTCGGCATACGCGTGAAGGCAGACAAAATGCATTCGCTATGAGCGCTTCTTTTGTTTTAAAGCAGAATGGATGAACTTTGTCTTGTAGTTTTTGAACTAAACTAACGTATCAAACCTATGGTTGACTGGTGCACATCGAAATCATTGATATATTGGATGTTTCTGCTCGATATGGCGAAAATGGGCGCTTATACCGAAGTAGTTTCCTACCCTATGTTGTTGATAAGCAACGCAGTGTCTCAGAACTCGGAAGCATGTGTAGATGAAGCATTTTAAATGGCTGCTAATAATAACGCGGATGAGGGCGGACATATTTCATCTGCCAAGTTTATAAATATTCATCCACCAGGTATAAAGATGGAACAAAGTTTTGAGCATTTTGGATCAAGTGTTTATACACTGAGGCTTATAAGTGTAATAGGTACGAACGGGAAAGCCGATTGCTGTGGACTAATTGAAGTA
This sequence comes from Ochlerotatus camptorhynchus, assembly GCF_037179485.1. Taxonomy (NCBI): domain Eukaryota; kingdom Metazoa; phylum Arthropoda; class Insecta; order Diptera; family Culicidae; genus Ochlerotatus; species Ochlerotatus camptorhynchus. Next base: position 910,593 of record NW_027040862.1, on the reverse strand, counting down.
GATAGGTGCATGATGAATAGATTCTGCTGAAGGATCTTTCAGTAATCAATCCTAACATAATCGTTCTATTCTTCTTAGCTGTCTCTTAACCTTGTGACGGTATTTCGGTCTTTTTCGACCGAAACGTACTATTCAATTGACAGTATCTCAGAAACTCTAACCTCAATTACCTTGATATTTGATGACTTTTCTTAATTTTTAGAGTTGAATCTTCTGCTAAAGTTTCAGACTTTTAGGTGCATGGTATGAGTAGTAGACGAAATACGCGTATTCATCATAAGATAAGCAATTATAACGGAATTTAAAGGAAATAAACCAACACACTTAAAGCTCTTCATAAAGGGATTCCATTGAGTGGTTCGACAAATTTAAAAGATTGAAATTTCCCATTTGTTTTCCTCTGTTCGAGACCTAACACTACTGCTACCAATAATTTGATCTATTGTAGTATATCCCGTGTCCTTAGTTTAGTGCATGTCGTATTACTCCATCACTATTGAGAAATGATGAAGTATTCGATTTTTTTTACAGTTGTCATTCTCGAATTTATCCCAAGGATCCGACTCTAATTGAAAGGTCCCGCTATTTATACCCTTCGGAATGTTGAAACACCCTCCAAAGGCGCGCCCCTTTGTCAGTCAAAATTGGATTCCTTAGCAATAAAATTAAGGAATGACACCGATAATGACCATGCATCAGAACCCTAGTCTTAACCACTTCAAACTAGGGAACAACGAATAAAATATTAGAACCACATTTATGAAGACTAACTAACTCATTTTTTCCTTGTTTCAAGATCATCCTCGGTGGACAAAGCCGAGTCTTGTCACTATCAACAAGGCATAAAAAGTAACAAGGACTAAGATGTCTTCCTTGGATTACTGAAAAATCCTGTTCCCCTAGTTTGAAGTAGTCAGGACTAGGAATCGGTGGTAGATCTTACATCCCGTAACGTACCACGAAAAGGTGATCTACCCACGTTACGGGGCGAAAGTTCCCATACTTCCCATAGTGGAACTTCCTCAAGCTTGTACACTAGAGTGTTTCAGCGTTATATGGAAAAAAAGTCAAAGTCTGGAATTTCAAACGCTACCCTCTGGAATGGTAGTTTGGGGGGTCAGAATCACCCTGCCAAAATTTGAAGTCATTTGGTTCACGGGAACCCCTCGCTCAAACGGCTTGAAGTTTGTATGGGGAAAACGACAAAATGTATGGGGGAGCGAGCCACTTTCACATTCGCGGCTCTAGGTGGCGCTGTAGTGGGTCGATTTTCTTCGTGTACAAAATGTAGCACCTTTGGAGTATTGGGAACATCTTGGCTGAAGACCGGATGTGAATCCGAGTTACCCCCGAAAAGTTATTAGCGTTTCAAACGAACACCACCTGCTTTACTTCTGGGGAGGGCCTAACGCGCTTGTGCAGTTTTTATTTTTACGAACAGGTATACGAATAGCAATGTTTGCATAGGTATAACTTTTTTGTTTACCCATGAAATTGGTTGAAATTTTCACAGTGAGTAGAAATCTGTTCGAAATTATGGTCTACTAAAAATTGGAACAGATTGGCCAAGTGGTTCCGGTTTTATTCCGGGTTTCCGAGAGGCCATCGGGGGGAGAAAAGGTACCAGTCGTCTACAACAAGGTGGTGCTGGAACTCCACAGCAACAGGCATCTATGGGTAGTGCTGATTAATATTTTAACAAAATCAACCCATAACCTGGTTCTAAATACTGAACGTCCACCGGAAGACCTTCCGATGACCCGGATCAACCTTAATCTGGATTATTATATATTTTTGATCTAAGTAGACCTTGATTATTCTATGCAACTATATGAAATGTAGTAAATTAATGATTTTAGATATATAAGCGTTTCAATGGCTCCAAGTGGTCACCAGATGACCCACCGGAAGATCCGGAACATCCGTAAAATTTATTGGTGCGCAAATTTGATCAAAGTAGGCCTTGATTTTGCTCTGCAACAATGTGAAATGTAGTAGAATGCTGATTTTTGATATGTTAGCTGTTCAATGGCTCCGAGTTATCACCAGATGGTCCGCTGGTAGATACGGAACATCCGTAAAATTGATTGCTGTGTAAATTTGATCAAAGTAGGCCTTGATTTTCCTCCGCAATTATATGGAATACAGTAAAATGGTGATTTCTGAAATATTAGCTGGTCATTGGCTCCAAATGGTTACCAGATGACCCACCGAAAGATCTGGAACATCCGTAAAATTGGTTGCTAAGTAAATTTCATCAACGTATGCCTTGATTTTTCATTGCAACTGTATATAATGTAGTAAAATTATGATTTTTTATATATAAGCTGTTCACTAGCTCCAAGTGGCTCGCCGAAAGGATTGATTTTACTCTGCAACTATGTGGAGTGTAGTAAACTGGTGATTTTAGATACATTAGCTGTTCAATGGCTCTGAGTAGTCACCAGATGGTCCGTGAGAAGATCCGAAACTTCCGTAAAATTGATTTATGTGTAAATTTTATCAAAGCAGGCAACAACAACAACTGCAACTTATGTTGAAAGAACAACTGCACTTTATGTTGAAAGTTGTTGAACAACATCGCCGCACGTTTCCAACAAGTTCACGGACTACATTAAAAAAAAGTAAACGTAACATTTATCTTGCACAATAAAAAGCAGTGTTCAACAACAACTAATGGGAGCTTTTAGTGTAATATTAATCAGAAAAAAATCATGATGTGGAAATCTGCTTTCTGTGGGGCAAGATTAATGTATTTCATACTTTGTTTTAATGTAATACGTATACTTGTTGGAAACATGCAGGGATGTTGTTCAACAACTTTCAATGAAAACTGAAGATGATCTTTATATTTTGTTATCTTACCAAAAAATGCCTTTTTCTTCCATAGATGGTTTTGAATAGAAAAATGCCTTGGCAACAAGTTCTTCTTAAGTGTCATTAAGTTTTGGTTAGTTTATTTTATACCTGCATTAAAAAAATATTGGTTTTAGTATTAAATAAAGAGCAATAGGCTGAACTGTTTTTGCAAGACAAAGACCATTCCACGCAGATAAGGAAAAATTATCCAAGTATTTTGTTGTTAAATGATGTTTAAATTCTGTTTGTTAAATTTTAAACAAAATATGCAAAGAACGGGTATACACTACTGCTAAAAAAACTCAGAGTACACTGGAAAAATAAACTCATAATTTCTTAAATATATTACTTTTGCTTTCCTTTTTGCCCAGGTATGCTCCTGGAGTTAAAAATTGTTTAAATTCGACTCCTAAAAACAGCTATTTTAAATTGCCTCTTGTAATCGTTACTTGTTTGTTGACTTTTATATCTCCAATAAAACCTTTGAGGCCGTATTTCACTCAGCAACTCATTTTGCTTATTTCTACCGGGGACTTTATTTTATGTATACTATCTGGAAGTGGGCAAATATTGTGGTTGAAGGGACTATTTCATGTAAAAGCATGTTTCAAGTAGACCTGTAAACCGGTCATGTCAACGGGAGCGGTGACGCAGAAACTATTTTCGCCTTGGTAGTACTTGCCACACAACGTGATGCCGCTGGTTTAAATCATTGATAGAATAACCTGAAAAAAGTTTCTTGGTACATACTCCCAACAAACCCCTCGCCGACTGTAAAATTTCAGGAGCGACAGCACAATACCGAACAGCAGCTTTTTATCCCCTCGGAACTCAAAAATAAGAACGGCTATTTCGTAGATATCCTCCACGGTTCCATGAATACCGAAGAAACCAAAAGAGCTAGCTGCCAGGACACCAAATTTTGTCCTGCCGCTCATCGGAGAAGTGATAATGATCTCCGCCCCCAGAATCAAAGCCTGGAGAGGTAATGTCAACAGCACACTTAACGGAAACCTGACTAATTGAGTGTTGTTTTCAGCACAGTTCTAAACCATCCCTTACCCCGCCGAATTGGAGAACAATTCCACAACGAGTCCTACAAACATTTTCGAAGGTAGAAATATGAATAATTTTCCTGGGAGAAAATGTTCTAATTATAATTTGTCTTGTAGCTCCCATCGGGATGGGTGAATCTGACAGACACCTAGATGCATTCCAGTCAGGAAAAGGCCTTTATATGAGGTAACCAAACCGATTTAATTTAGTCATAGCTGGAAGCTAATCGCCATGTTTAAAGGGTGATACGGTCAAAATTTGGTCAAGGGAAAACGCGTGTAAATCGGTGAAATCGTTTATTTAAAAAATCAAATTAAATTTCTTTTTCAAGTTCAATTAGTATAAAATTCAGGAAAAATATTCAGTTAGGCTTCCGCTTTTCCAAATCCGAATTGCCGGGCCTTACGCTTGACCCCTGCCATCAGATTTTGTACAGCCACCTTGTCCACCTTCTTCGCCGCAGAAAGCCAGTTTGCCTTGAACTGCTGCTCGCCCTTAGCAGTTTTTTTGGTCTTCTTTAGGTTCCGCTTGACAATAGCCCAGTATTTCTCAATTGGGCGGAGCTCTGGCGTGTTGGGAGGGTTCTTGTCCTTGGGAACCACCTGCACGTTGTTGGCGGCGTACCACTCCATGGCCTTTTTACCGTAATGGCAAGATACCGTACGGAACAACCGTGTTTCTTCAGGAAAGGCAGCAGACGTTTATTCAAACACTCTTTCACGTAAATTTCTTGGTTGACAGTCCCGGAAGCTATGAAAATGCTGCTTTTCAAGCCACAGGTACAGATGGCTTGCCAAGCCAGATATTTCTTTGCGAACTTTGACAGTTTCATGTGCTTGAAAACATCTGCTACCTTTCCCCTTCCTTTTGCCGTATAAAACTCCTGTCCCGGAAGCTGCTTGTAGTCGGCTTTGACGTAGGTTTCGTCGTCCATTACCACGCAGTCAAACTTCGTCAGCATCGTCGTGTACAGCCTCCGGGATCGCGCTTTGGCCGTCGTATTTTGTTTATCATCGCGATTTGGAGTCACTACCTTCTTGTAAGTCGATAGTCCGGCTCGTTTTTTGGCTCGATGCACGGTTGTAGACGATACACCCAGCTTATTTGCGGCATCTCGGAGAGAGAGGTTAGGGTTTCGCTTGAAACTACCGGCAACTCTCTTTGTCGTCTCAGCGGCTTCCGGTTTTCGATTTCCCCCCGATCCAGACTTCCTGGCTGTCGACAAACGTTCCCCAAACACTTTAATTACATTTGTAACGGTTGATTTGGCAACTTTTAGCGATTTTGCCAACTTTGCGTGCGAGTAGCTCGGATTTTCGCGATGCGCGAGCAAAATTTTGATACGCTGCTCTTCTTGCTTGGACGGCATTTTGACAACTGAAGAGTGAATTCCAAAATCAAAATAGGAGCAACATTCTACACACACACACCTTCAAAATGAGGGGTGTTCAGGTTTTTTAAATGCAAAATTGAAAGAAATACGTCAAGTTGATATTGACCAAATTTTGACCGTATCACCCTTTATACAGGGCCATTTCTTTCGTCGTCACGCATTTCTCTCGGTGAACGGACAACAAATCTGGAGTGACAGAGTCAGAGTTATCATACATGGGAGTATTCGCCATTAAGCAGTGGTAGTGGTTAAGTAGCATTGTCATCACGGGCAGCATCCTTCCCGCAGCCAGAGTAATAATCCGCAACAGTAGCGTCGAAATACACTGCTCGGGCAGAAACACCATGAAGCTCAAGTAGTGGTAAAGAAACGGTGGACGGAAAACGGCGAAAGTAAACAGTAAGTTCACTATGCTTTCAAGTACTGTGGTCGTAAGAACACGAAGGTTCGAAGTAGCAGCATCAACACAATGCGAGGTACCTGCTAAAATGGTGTAGTGTGTAACCAGTATCCTGATAAACTGGTTCAGAAGTTATTAGTTAGTAAGTTTTTGAGGTTAAGGCCCAGTTAGGTCCAGGGGGATTGCCACCGTTTATTGGAACCCTAACCGATGAGTTTAGTTTCCGTCGGTGGGCACTCTCTAAAACTCATCGAGCCGGTACCCCATACACGGAACCCTTGGAGTCTTCATTCCTTGAAGGACGACACCCAACAAACCATCCGCGACCCTATGTAGGATGAGCCAAAGAAGCTAAGTCACACACAATAACCGTGAGCCCAGTACCCACGATTCAGACTACGAAATATCCATCATCTTAGGTATAAGTTTGATCATTTATTCCCTCCTCCTCGTATGTACTAGCGAAGCTCTTACCCTCATTTATGTATTTACCTGAATAAACGTAACCCTAGCAGCACACTTGTCGCAAACGGCAACTCCTATGTGATTTATTCCGGTTACAATCAAGTTGCCTCAACCTTTAGAGACGGAAGTGTATTGCTTGGGAAATTTTGCTCAGTGGGACTGATACATATTACAACCTGATTGTAAAACTCAATTTTGTGACTTGTTTTGCACACGGTATCCCTGTTCGAAACGTAATTAACAGTCAGAGTACTAAGGATGCAAAGCGCGTGACGATGCTGTGAACAAGCATGGTTCTCAATAACGGGACAGTCATGCAGTGTTGCAGCATTGTCATGCATTTTGCTCCCTTGGTCTTCTGACTGATTAAATAAATAGTAACGTAAGACGGGGTGACATTGAAACTAGGAAGTCACATTGGGCCAAAATTGAAAAATGTTTATTGATGCAAATATCATGAATATACAGAAAATGATGTCTAGTATATGTTTCTTGAGCTTTTGGAGTAAAGTGTAGATAACATTAACTAGTTGTTTTATTTAATTTGTGCTGTAATGTAAAGTGTCATAAATAGTAGTAGATTTTTTTAAATGTCCACAGGCAAACAAATGTTTGAACACACTTTTATGAAAATAGATGAAGGCTACAAGCGATCTTTAACCATACATACACACTAATCCAGCATTTAGTTGTTCGGTATTTTTTTGTACTGGGCTTACGCGGTAAAACGAAAGATTTACTGAAAATTCAGTTTAAATCAGGTGAATAACCGACGTTCTGTAAAACACAAACTGAACTTCGATATCGTTTGATGCAAAATACTGTACACAGAATATTTATTTACTGAGAAAGTCGTTAATTTCCAAATTTTCGTGGTTTCACGAAAAGTCAGTAAAAATAATTACTGTGCACAAAGTAGTCTTTATTTGATTACCGACTGGTCAGCGAAATAGCCACTTTGTTTTACCGATCAAGAATTGTAAAACTCTAACCTGTCAATTTCATTCCCGCCGCCATCAGTAAAATCCGGGAGCAAGTGTTTTATCGCGCAGTTTTGTTAAAATTTGAATTATATCATGACGGAACTGAGAAAGCTCAACAGCGAAATTGAAGAACTATTTCGTTAGTACCAACACTTATTATTTACTCTTTTTGCAGTTCCTTGGTCTCCAATAAATTTTGATTAACAAAATGGATGTTTGCTTTCACTATCGACGCGCTATTCCGGGGTATTCAAGGGATTAGTCGTCATATTAATTGGCATATTATAAACGGTAAATTGCACCAGGATTCATGCTTTTATGACTGCAAATCCCCAATTTTTATAAAACTGGGTAACACGGCATAATAATTAACCAAATAACTGTCTTATCAGTTAAATTGCAGCAAAATAAACAAAAAGAAAATACTGGGTTTTCCAGTATACGCAACTCGAACCAATTACTGAATGAACAGTTATTTTTGACAGATTGACTTTACGGACAGTTCGGTAATGCAAATTATTTCTGTGATGACTACTGGGCGATCCGCAATTCAAAAACCCAGTAAAATTTTACTGACTCCAGTAATCTAAAGTTAGTGTGTACGAAGTACATTGTTATCATAACCAAGTGAACTCCTAATAGCTACGATTTTAATTATTTTTTTTTCCTTTGGTTTGTTTTTTCCGTCGATCTTGTTTTCCGTGCTGAGCACCAATGCTACCGACGTGCCAGGAAGGCAGCTCCCACACCTGGACCCTACCTGTCGACCCATCAACTCATGAACCCAGGCCTGCTGGGGTGAGAGGTAATCACGCTTACCACTACACCACCGGCGCCGTTTATATAGCTACGATAAATTTACATATTTTAAGATATGTTAAGATATTTTGATTAAATTTATGTGTTGGCCCAATGTCAGCCGCGATAAGGTTTTACATTGGTCTATTTTTTGATTAATTTTAGTAAAATGAGCTTTCAATTTCAATCAACCATTTCCATGAGAGTCGTAAATATATCATTGATGAATATATTCACATGCTTAACATTGTTTTCCTTGCTAAAATGTGAACGTTGTTTGGTAGGGAACGAATTTTTTAATTTTTTTTGGCCCAATGTCACCTCCACTTACGGTATCACTGTAAAAATTACCAAACAAAATCTTAGACTATCCCATTTAGTATAAGGGTAGTGTCAAAATGTTCCCCCGAAATTACATTTGAACACTACCCTGAAATGAAAGGGGATAACTTAAGGCTTCGTTGGATGTGTGGCTCAGAGATACTGATTTTTTTTATTATCCTGAAATATTTTATTTGATGATGAAAATGTGTGTCAACCTGTTTGCCAATCGATTTAAATACATGCGATGTTTGTGTGACTTACACACCTACACACTTGCTAACGACTACACCGGAGCTGTCCTCATACGAAGCAATTAATTTTACTGACGTTACAATGAACAGCTAATAATAAAAAATCACCATTTTACCACATTCCATATACCTAGTTGCAGAGAAAAAGCAAGGCCTACTTCGTTCAAATTTACACAGAAATCAATTTTATGAATGTTCCAGATCTTATGACGGACCATCTGGTGACTGCTCAGAGCCATTAAACAGCTAGTGTATCTATAATTACCATTTTACTTCATTTCACATAGTTGCAGAGCAAAATCAAGGCCTGCTTTGATCAAATTTACGCAGCAATAAATTTTACGGATGTTCCGTATTTTCTGAACCATCTGGTGATAACTCGAATTAAATGACCAGCGAATATATAAAAAATCACAATTTTACTACATTCCATTTAGTTGCAGGGAACAAGCAAGGCCTGCTTTGATAAAATTTACACATAAATCAATTTTACGGATGCTCCGGATCTTCTCACGGACCATCTGGTGACTACTTATGGCTCTAACAGCTAACAGCTAATGTATCTAAAATCACCATTTTATTACACTCCACATAGTTGCAGAGTAAAATCAAGGCCTCCTTTGATCAAATTTACGCAGCAATACATTTTACGGATGTTCCGGATCTTTCGGCGAGCCACTTGGAGCTAGTGAACAGCTTATATATAAAAAATCATAATTTTACTACATTATATACAGTTGCAATGAAAAATCAAGGCATACGTTGATGAAATTTACTTAGCAACCAATTTTACGGATGTTCCAGATCTTTCGGTGGGTCATCTGGTAACCATTTGGAGCCAATGACCAGCTAATATTTCAGAAATCACCATTTTACTGTATTCCATATAATTGCGGAGGAAAATCAAGGCCTACTTTGATCAAATTTACACAGCAATCAATTTTACGGATGTTCCGTATCTACCAGCGGACCATCTGGTGATAACTCGGAGCCATTGAACAGCTAACATATCAAAAATCAGCATTCTACTACATTTCACATTGTTGCAGAGCAAAATCAAGGCCTACTTTGATCAAATTTGCGCACCAATAAATTTTACGGATGTTCCGGATCTTCCGGTGGGTCATCTGGTGACCACTTGGAGCCATTGAAACGCTTATATATCTAAAATCATTAATTTACTACATTTCATATAGTTGCATAGAATAATCAAGGTCTACTTAGATCAAAAATATATAATAATCCAGATTAAGGTTGATCCGGGTCATCGGAAGGTCTTCCGGTGGACGTTCAGTATTTAGAACCAGGTTATGGGTTGATTTTGTTAAAATATTAATCAGCACTACCCATAGATGCCTGTTGCTGTGGAGTTCCAGCACCACCTTGTTGTAGACGACTGGTACCTTTTCTCCCCCCGATGGCCTCTCGGAAACCCGGAATAAAACCGGAACCACTTGGCCAATCTGTTCCAATTTTTAGTAGACCATAATTTCGAACAGATTTCTACTCACTGTGAAAATTTCAACCAATTTCATGGGTAAACAAAAAAGTTATACCTATGCAAACATTGCTATTCGTATACCTGTTCGTAAAAATAAAAACTGCACAAGCGCGTTAGGCCCTCCCCAGAAGTAAAGCAGGTGGTGTTCGTTTGAAACGCTAATAACTTTTCGGGGGTAACTCGGATTCACATCCGGTCTTCAGCCAAGATGTTCCCAATACTCCAAAGGTGCTACATTTTGTACACGAAGAAAATCGACCCACTACAGCGCCACCTAGAGCCGCGAATGTGAAAGTGGCTCGCTCCCCCATACATTTTGTCGATTTTCCCCAGGGGTTCCCGTGAACCAAATCACTTCAAATTTTGGCAGGGTGTTTCTGACCCCCAAAACTACCAATCTAGAGGGTAGCGTTTGAAATCCCAGATTTGACCTATTTTGAAACAGTCTATTGTTCACGCTTTCCCACGTCTACGAAGTTCTCAGCATTTTTTTTTTGGCTGGAAATCTTCAAAACTTGCTACGTTTATAGAAAGTTTCTAGAAACATCTACTTAGTTTTCAAGACACATACGAAGCTCCCTGAAGTTCTACGAAGTTTCCTGAAGATCTACAACGTTCCCTGGACTTACGAAGTTCTCTTAAATCAAACGATGTGCCCTTAACTTCTGCAAAGGCTTAATTTTAAAAATCTGAACACATATCCTTCATTCCGATCATGCAGGTTTGCTGAACAGGTCTGTGCCATAAAAAGGGAAGTAGTTCGACAGTGAGCATGCATAAGGGCGTAAACGCGATGATCGATTCTCTTCGTCGATTTTCTCTTTTGTTAATAACTCTCTAGATTTAACGTTTCTCGGTGCGTTTGCTGTTGCTTTTGATAGCCAATACAATCTGTTACTACTCTGCATTGAACAAATTCTAGAAAATTGTTTCGCTTAGCTATAGCAATGCAAAGAGAAAATCGATGAAGAGAATCGATCATCGCGTATTCGCCCTTATGCATGCTCACTGTCGAACTACTTCATCAGTTCACCCGGTTTATTCACACAAGCGTACGTAAGGAACCGAATGCATTGCAAAGATGTCTGATGAGGTATTTTTGATCTGTTTTATCACTTAATTTTGAAGCAATTTCTGTTTTCATATTTTGATACTGGGAACGTTTAAGAAATTTAAGACTCCTGGTCAACAATATCAACCCAAGACCGTATTATGTTACCCCCAAAGATGTGGCAAAAAGAAAGTACAAAACTAATGAAAAGACGTCAAAGTTACCATTTGGAAGCCACAAAAGAAAATCTCAAAGCATAAAAAACACCAAACAGAAAAGCGCTTCCAAAATTAGACCACGGCGCGGACCGGCCGGATCTGCTAATTGGGTTATGAAAGGGGATTAGTTCCGCAACTTTCCGTTTCTCTCCGCCGCACGAAAATCCACAAAGCCAAAGCCGCTCGTCGTTGGCGAAATCGAAAACAATAAATTCAATTGTTTATGAGCGCAAATGGACGTCTTTATTGGAATGTTTTCTTCTATGACAAAGTGACATCATATCGTCGTGGCCCCAAAAGAAGCGATAGCAAAAATTAAGAACAAGAAAACGGATCGGGGATGTTCGTCTCGTTCGTTCATTGTTTCAGAATCGGAGTGGATGAGAAACCGGATTTACTTGCATGATATGGTCGATTAGAGGGGAAGGGAGAAGCAGGAGACCCTTCTGTGTCAGCGAAGCGGAGCCAGCGTGACAGAAAGCGATGCTAAATTTCATCTTCCGCTTTCCGCTCGCTCCTGCTTCCGCCGAAAGACCAAAAGTCCAGAAACCGATGAAAGTACATCCCGAAAGAGTTGCGGTTATTTTAGGAACGAACGGAGAAGATATGGATGCAGCAGTTTTCGAGCGCCGCGTACACACACACACAGGAGGACAAAAGCCAGATACTGGGCGGCAGGATCTTGCATAAAAGGGATGGAAATTTTACTGGAGACAAATAATTTTCCGCTTTCACAGAGTTGTCGACAGCAGAGGATCTTGATGCCAAATCAGTTCCATCCCCGGATTTTTGTTTTACACGCTCGGTGCTGCCCGATTAAAAAAATTGAATGTGAAATATCGAAAGCAGGTTAGGTACCATACTTGCTGGTTCACAGGCATTTTAAAATTCCAAAATTTCAATCCGACGTAAGTAACAAAGGAGTGTAGCAACCTCGAAACGAACGTAATCTTCTATACGGGATGCCAGTGACAAACAGGAGCATTCCAGCAGCGACATTTCCTATTGATTTCTGATTTGCGAACCCTTCACGGGTGCGGCTATTTGCCAAACGAAAACAGTCAACTGTTTTGTTTTGTTGTTATTTTTCAATTTTTGTAATGGCATCTCAATGGGAGAAAAATGAAACACTCCCAAGCGGAAATTTATTGCCGCAAATATTCGCTTCACTCTGCGTGCCGAACACCGACCGGTGGGAAAACACCCGTGGAAAAATGGGGACCATTTTTACGGTTGCGGAAATTTTAGTGTTTTTAAAATATGCTCCAATAATTGTAGCGATCATGTTCAATCAAAATAAACATTGCAAGTAACACGCAGGTGCATATATTTTACAAGATAATTAAAATTAGTATAACGTTGGAGAAATGACAATTACATGTTATAACAATTTCTGAACAATGCAAACGGTTCAATATTTATCGATTTCCTTCATCGTCATGCTCCAGAATATTTTGATTTTAACTTAAATAAAAGGTTTGTTTACCGGTAAAACAGTTATTTTTTTACAGTAGGTACAATATTTTTATTTTTAATTAACCCTGTGTCTGTACCTTGGGGTCAATTCGACCCCAGGCCACTTTGATAGGCTGTAACTTTTTTATTTGTCAATGGATTTTTCTAGTGCTTTTACGACTAGGCGCGTTCACCGGAGCTCTGTAATACTCTATAAAATTTACTTTAAAAAACTTGAAAAAATATTTGTTGTAAAACATTTATTGAAATACTTACTTTGTCTGTACCTTGGGGTCAATTTGACCCCAAATTCAACTTGCCGTATCTTAATGAATTTTCAATGGATTTCATAAATTTTAAATGTTTTTCATAGGTAAATTAGTGGACTTTTCGTAACAATTATCCGACTTTTTTTTGGGGTGGATATCTCGGGGGGGGATCCCAACCATATAGGATGTTGCTTCTTTCTGTAAAGATGTTCAAAAATACAAGGTTTTCAAAACTATGGATAGTGTATGACAGAATTCACTCACTAGATGGCGCTAGAATTAAAATGATCACGTTGCACCATCGTAAATAAACATTATATAACATTATCTACAGATCCTGCACACACAGATGGTTCCATTCTTCAGCAAAGTTGTCAATATGCACAAAACCTATCTCCAGGAAACGAGTTTAGTTCCAAATTCACTCACTAGACACCGCTAGAGTGACACTCATTTGCATTGATTGTCTTAACTTAACATATGGACTAGATAGAAGGTTTCCGTCTTAGGTAAAGTTGTTCTGATGGACTAGACCTATATTAAGGACTAGAGTTTAGTTCAGAATTCACTCACCAGGCAGCGCTAGTGTGAAATCAATTATGAATTGTTTGCCTTAGTTTATCACACGGCCCAGATAGAAAGATTCCGTCTTCGGTAAAGTTATTCAGATGGAAAAGATCTGTCCTAAAGTAAAAAGTTTAGTTCAAAATGCATTCACCAGGCAGCGTTAGTGTGACATTCATTTTAAATTGTTTGCCCTAACTTAACGTTTAGACAAGATAGAATGTGCCCGTCTTCGGCAAAGCTGTTCATATGGACAAGACCTATCCTATGGTAAATAATTCAGATCAAAGTTAACTCACCAAGCGGCGCTAGTGTGGTATTACTTTTTCATTGTTTGCTCTAACTTAACATATGGATTAGATAGAAGGTTCCCGTCTTCGATAAAGTTGTTCTGATGAACTGGACCTATCTTCAAAATTAGAGTTTAGTTCAGAAAACACTTACCAAGTTGCTCCAGTGTGCTATTAATTTTAAACTGTTTTCCTAACCTAACACATGGACTAAATAGAAGGTACCGTATTCAGAATTTTTTTCAGATGATCAAGACCTATTTTGTGGTAAAAAAGTTCGGCACAGGATTCACTCACCAGGTGGTGTTCATCTGTCATTAATTTAGAATGTTTAGGGCAAAATCTTAACATCTTAACTAGATTGAAAGCTCCCAACTTAGGCAAAGTTGTTCAGATAGACTAGACCTATTCTATGGTAAACAGTTTAGCTAAGAATTTACTCATTAGTTTTCACTGTTGCTTCACATTGTTTCGAGTTTTTTGGTTTCACTGGACAGCTTGCCTAGATGGAAGTTTTTTGATTTCGACCAAGTTTTTAAGATGAACTAAAACAAATATATAGTAATCCTTATAGTTTAGAATTCATTTCCCAGGGATCACTAAAGCGTAATTTTGTTTAGAATTTTTGCATTAGTTTTATATTTTAAGTAATAAGAATATCGCTCTCTTCAGCAATTTTGGTCAGATGAAAAAAAAAATCTATTAGTTGCCAACTCTGTACAGAAGATTCCTGACATCCAAATTTAGAAATAAATACGCAATTCAATTTAAGCATTTGTTTATTTGAAAATATATTCTTTAAAATAAGACACGGTACATATCAGTCACTATTGTTCATCAACTAATCATCGCTATCTTCACTTGGCTTTTCAATGCAGGCTTGGCAAATCGAATACATATGATCATTACAAACATACTTGTGACTTACCGTACATTGCGTGGTAACTTTCTTGTCGCTGTACCGTGGACATATTAAACATCGGGAACGTTTACAGGTACTCTTTTCTTCTTGTGTTGGTGATACACTCACTAGGGTATATCCCATGTGACGAATAGCATCTGCTACATCACCGGAAATGTTTGAAGACTTCGCAATACGCTCTTCAATTAAAGGATGAACCAACTCCTTTCCCAATTTCAGCAAAAATTTCTTACGCTTTGTAGAAGAATTAACAGCCTTCGGAAATTCAAAAAAGTAAAGAATATAAGCAGCAATACATGCTACGTCCACCATATTGAAGAACGCAGTCATGGGCCATCTAGTTGACTTTCTCCGACAGGTGTACGTTGAAACAAGTTTGTCCATATTGTCTACTCCACCTTTAGTCTTGTTGTAGTCCAATATTATTGTCGGCTTGTTTCTCTGTGTCACATCCGTTTCGTTTGTGTGATGCATTGTGGACAGTAAAATCACGTCTTTACCTTTCTTCGGAACGTAACTTACCAGTGTTAGTTGTCTATTGAAAAAAAAAGATTCTTTTTCCCCTTTCTTTGACATTCAACATCTCTCGAGGAAGGTAAGGCTTGTTTTTGCGAATTGTCCCAAGGAGAGTTGTTTTCTGTTGCAATAATAAATATATATTGCGACCTAACATGAACAAAGTTAAATAAAAAATAAAAAATAAACTGAATATTTTCTAGTTACCTTTTCTCAACCACGGATCCGAAAAACGTTGAACGATATTTAGCGAATAATTTTGAGCTCGAGCCTCTTGTGGTTGTCGACCAACGTATGTTCCTCCTTTCAATGGATAGCTATTCTCAGCGTCGCAATACCAACATATCTTAATACCGTACTTAGCAGGCTTGGCAGGCATATATTGGCGAAACGAACATCGACCTCTGGTGGGTACCAACTGTTCATCAATAGTGATGTTTTGTGATGGTTTATACATCGCTCTTAGATTTTCCTGGAACACATCCCATATTTTTGGCAAGGCAGGTAGTTTGTCTTCGGCTTTTCTGACTTTTCTTGTACGCAAATCATCAAACCTTAAGAACCGTAGCAATTGTTGGAATAGCATCAATGACATAGTTGCTCTGAATATAGGGCGATTATCATTTTTCCACAAATCTGGTAATTCCTCATCCCACGATTTTCATGCTCCAGCATAAATAAGCAATCCCAAAAATGCATAAATAAGAATTAATATCTTTCCATTTTCATTAAGATCCACCTGGATTATTTTTGAAAAAAAAACACGAGCTTTCCTGTTAGTTTCACAGACGACGATTTTTACAATATTGTCATCAATGAACAGTTTTAAGGCATCAACCGCATTCAACACATCTCTTTTTGCACTTACGGATAATCCCCGTTTCTCACGTGTTATCACACCAGTGGGAGCTTGTGTTTTTGGAATAACACTCCACAAACGACCATTTTTTCCCACAAACATGTTACCTACATCCGGTTCCGTAATATCTGCATCTTCTTCGTCATCGGAAGACATTTCCTCGTCATATTCAATACATTCTTCATCCGTTACATCAAAATCAGAGAAGTCACGATCAAAGTTATCATCGATTTCCGCGTCCATTATGCTAATTGAAATACAAATAAAATATCCTTCAATAATAATAAATAAAAGTATCACTTAATCAATAATCCAAGAGTATGGTAGAATGAAACGGTTAATAAGAATGAAAACTCACTTCGCATTAACCAACTTATAGACTTCTTTTCGTTAGTATTGGTTTATAGTACCATATATGTACAAAACAGTTCACAATTACATATTATGTACAGAAAAAAAAAGCAAAAAGCAACAAAAAAAAAAACAAACACGGGAACAGACCTATGAGGTTGCTTTCGTCTGACTATTTTTCGATATGCTTGAGATAAAGAAAAGCTTCAAAAACGTATTGCGCAGTTAATCTTGAATCCCCCCGATAGCGCGGTGGTTGATGCCGTCCATCCACCGTACTTTCTCGGTTGTCTTCCAACGAATTGAGGTGATTTTTTGTCGGTGCCAAGTTTATGGTTGGCCCAAATCACATACATAATGGTATTAGTTAAATGTGGAAATGATTAGTGGTGCTATAGACAACTATATTCTGTGACTTTACATCTACTATTTACATTGGAATATTGTGTTGCGTCGACGTGACGTCGTCATTCGCTTGCTTAGACATATTTACAACATTTTTGCCTAACGTCAGAAAGCTACCTTTTGTTTCAGACCTTATCTTTTTATCTTTCTGAACAACTTTGCCTAAGACGGGAACCTTCTATCTAATCAAGATGTTAAGTCAGGACAAACAATTCAAAATGAGTATCACACTAGTGCTGCCTGGTGAGTGAATTCTGAACTAAACTCTTTGTCTTAGCATAGTTCTAGTCCATCTGAACAACTTTTCTTAAGACGGTTCCCTTCTATCTAGTCTAAAAATTAAGTTAAGGCAATCAGTTCAAAATAAATGTCACTCTAGCGGTGCCTGGCGAGTGAATTCTGAACTAAACTCTTTTCTTGCAGATAGGTCTTGTCCATCTGAACAACTTTGCTGAAGACGGGAACCATCCATATGAGCAGGATCTGTAGATAACGTTATATAATGTGTATTTACGATGGCGCATTTTGAGCATTTTCGTTTTAGTGCCATCTAGGGAGTGAATTATGTCATACACTATCCATAGTTTTGAAGACCTTGTATTTTTGAACATCTTTATAGAAAGAAGCAACATCCTATTTGGTTGAAATCTTGTGATATAAAGATCTCTAGCATTAAAATATGCCACTTCATGGGAATATTTTTACAATGATCCCTCCATATAGTCGATCCGCCCTCTAAAATGTATTTTGATAATTTAAACAGAAATTCCACTAAATTTACCTTAAATAACATTTCAAATTTCGATAATCCGTTGAACCTTCGCTGAGATATGACAATTTGAATTTGGAGTCAAATTGACCCCACGTTACAGACAACGTAAGTTTTTTTTGGCACAGACGAAGGGTTAAGTAATCCATGATTACCGATGATCTAGATATGTGCACTTCTTGCAAATATCAGATTAGGCCGAAAAAAATCTTAATTTTTTCTTTCGGAAAAAAAACTCCACCTTCTCCGATTTGCTTGAAACTTTGCATAATTGATTGTTATGGGAAAAGATTCACATTCAGGCTAAAAATCGGTCATTTTAGATCTTGTAAAATTTTCAAAATTGCGTCTTTGAAAAAAAATATGTAGCACGGAAACGGCACTCTTGATCGAAATGACGCCTCAGACAACATTGTCAGCTATGTAAGCTTACTTTTTAAAAGACGTTGATAGAGACGCACAGAGAAAATTTCTGTCAAAACAGCAGTACGGTTTTTGAGAGATCTTTTGCCAATGTCACTGGCAACCATGTTTCTTCGAGTGACTTCAAATGACTTTCATACAGTGCCGCAAATTTGAATGTTGCAGATCGTCTTTATAGCCAGGTTTCCACAAGATTGTGTCGAAAATATATTTTCTTTGCTTAGGTTTAAGCAAAAAAGACCAACAGCTCTGCAGTTCAATAATAACTTAAAACTGCTATCTGATTATACACTATGACTGACGGACTTTACAGCATACATACGCCATTTTGAATTCCGAGATCCAAGAAGAGGTGGCTTCAGGTTTCAGAAAAAGTGGGAATTAAATACTGTCAAATATCAATCAATATGAGAATTTTTGGAATCAGGTTGTCGTCTAGAGAAAATCGATATCCGATGTCATTTTGAAATCAAATGTGGCGGCTTCCAGTTTCAGAGAAAGTGAAAAATATTTTCAAAAGTCTATAAATATGGGTATTTTTGGAATTTGGGTCACGAATAGCGGGCAAAAATCAAAATCAAAGATGGCGGCTTCTGTTTAAAAAAAAAGTGGAAAATACTGTTGAACTCCCATCAAAATGGATATTTTTGGAATCGGGGTAACGTTTTTGCGATATCCGACTCCATTTTGAAATAAAAATAGCGGCTTCCGGTTTCAAAAAAAGTATAAAATTTAAATTTCGCAATTAAAGTACATTAATAATATTTTCAATACTTTCAATTACATTAATTACGGATAGATAATTTTAATTACCGTCAGTACATACTACTTCAGAACACATTAATTACTTTAAATACTTTTGATTGCATTTTAACTTCAACGCACCGGTTCTTTGTACTGCGTGCCCCTCGGAAACATCTTAACTTTAACTTAACTTTAACATAACTTTAACATAAATCTAACATAACTTTAACTTAACTTTAACCTAACTTTAACTTAACTTTAACAACTTAACTTTAACTTAACTTAACTTTACTTTAACATAACTTTAACTAAACTTTAACAGAACCTTAACTTAATTTTAACTTAAATTTTAACATAACTTAAATTTAAACTTTAATCTAACATTAACTTAACATTAACTTTACTTTTAAAATTTTAACTTAAATTTAACATAACTTTAACATTAACATAACTTTAACTTTAACCGAACATAAACTTAACATATCTTTAACTTTAACAAAACCTTAACGTAATTTTAACCTAAATTTAACAAAACATTATCCTAACGAAGTAATGAAATTGGGTTGTTAGCGGAATGCTAAATAAAACAGCAAAAGGGTTTATCTTCCATTTAATTCCACTTAATTAATTTTGGTATCCATGACAGATACGTATTTCGACTACAATGTGCAGTCTTCATCAGTGTCATTCCCACTAAAGAACTTATCAAAATCTAACCCCCTTAAGTACTCATCCCCTAGGTAAAAAAGTCAAGATCATAGACTGCACATTGTAGTCGAAATACGTATCTGTCATGGATACCAAAATTAATTAAGTGCTCAAGCTGGAATATTTATTTCTTGTTTAGTGTGTGCACGTTTTAACTAATTATGGTAGATCAACTTACAATTTAGTGTAGGCTTCGTAGTTTTAGATTACATCCAATTTAATTTCCACTAGTAGGGTATAGTTTAAGATTTAGCAACTAATTAAGTTCGAACGCTACGAGAATCCGTACAATCACCATGATTCAATAATTGCCTGTTTGAATCAATTTTAGGTTAAGTTCAGCATAGGAATAGAATAATCAATTTATAGCTTACGTTTAGAGATTAGGTAGTTCTGTATGTCAATAATAACTAGTATTAGGAATTCACTTGTTGAATAGTTAATTTTAACAAATTTTAGAGGTATTTTTTTCAATTAAATTAACGAATTTGTATATAAGACACCAGTCCAGCAGTGAATCCACTTCAGTTCGCCGTTCACACGAGCTTTTTCCGTTACCTCCTTTTACCTGTCATTCATCACTCCTGTCATCGGATGCCGCTGTCAAGGTCCACCGGTGCTATCGGTTAGATGACCAGCGTTGCTAGTTAGCGTAGCAACATTAACATAACCTTAACTTAATTTTAACTTAAATTTAGCATAACTTAAATCTTAACATAACTTAAATTTCAACATATCTTTAACATAGCATTAACTTAACCTTAACTTAACTTTAAATTTTAACTTATATTTAACATAACTTTAACATTAGCATAACAGTAAACTTTAACCGAACATTAACTTAACATATCTTTAACTTAACTTTAACTTAACTTTAACTTAACTTTAACTTAACTTTAACTTAACTTTAACTTAACTTTAACTTAACTTTAACTTAACTTTAACTTAACTTTAACTTAACTTTAACTTAACGTAATTTTAACTTAAATTTAACAAAACTTTATCCTAACATTAACTGAACTTAAGTTAAGTTAAGTTAAGTTAAACTAAAGCATTAACTTTAACTTTAACATAACGTTAACTTAACTTAAACTTAACTTAAACTTAACTTAAATTAAACTTAACTTAAACTTAACTTAACTTTAACTTAAACTTAATTTTAACTTAACTTTAACTTAACTTTAACTTAACTTTAACTTAACTTTAACTTAACTTTAACTTAACTTTAACTTAACTTTAACTTAACTTTAAATTAACTTTAACTTAACTTTAACTTAACTTTAACTTACCTATAGCATAACTTTAACTTAACTTTTTACTTTACTTGAACATAATTTTAGCAAAACTTCAACTTGAAACAAATTTAACATAAATTTAATTTATTTTTAGCTCAACTTTAAGTTTAAATTAATTATAACTTAACATTATCATAACTTTAACTTAACTTGAACATTAACATAAATTTAATTTAAATTTAACTTCAACATAAATTATACGTAAATTTAAATAAACTTCAACTAAACATAATTTTAACTTACCATTAACTTAAATTTTACTTAGCTTTAACTTAACGTTAACTTAACTTCAACATAACATTAACTTACCTTTAACTTAACTTTATCTTAAACATAACTTAACTTAACTTTATCTTAACATAAACATAACTGTAACTTACCTTCAACTTAACTTAAACATAACCTTAACTTAACTCTAACTTAACTTTAACGTAACATTAACTAAATTTTAACTTTTACTTTATCAAAAGTTTATCGTACCATTAACATAACTTGAACTTTAACATAACATCAACTTAACTTTAACATAATTGTAGCATAAAATTAACATAACTCTAACTTAATTAGCCGAACTTTAACTTAACTTCAACATAATTTAAGCTTAACTTTAGTTGTTACATACTTAATTTAACTTAACATTTAAATAACTTTAACTTTTACTTAATTTTAATAAAACTTTAACTTAACATAAACATCGGGATCCGGCATCGGCATGCGTTGCATCAGTAAGAATGCTTAACTCATCCGAATTCCTCCAGCGGATCAATTTTGGAAAGTAATTACAAATTCTAACAGACAAATCCAAAATTTTGATGATTTTTTAAAATACTTTTTTTCAGCCGGCTGCTTCCACTAATTACGTTATTAAGGTTTGTTATTAAGTGTAACTATTTTTCAAATTGATCCACTGGAGGAATCCGGCGGGTTTAAGCATCCTTACTGATGCAACGCATCAACTCATCCGGATTCCTCCAGCGGATCAATTTTGATGTAATTTCATTTTTCAAAATTCATCAATTTTAATGTAAGTAATGTTTTGTTCTTAAACATGTCAAGTTTAATTTTTCAAATTTTGATCATATTTTAACAATCTGTGTAATCTGTTTAAATTCTAAAAATCTGAGAGAGAAGGATTAGTATTTTCCATTTAATTCCACTACTTTATTTGCTTATCCTTGACAGATACGCGTATTTCGTCTACAATGTGCAGACTTCTTCAGTGTCTTGTACTACAGTCGAGTATTAACGGGTGGCAACTAAAATTTTGGAATTTTTTCGAGGCCTCTATGCTCAACAACAAACGAGCTCAGAGAGAAATAAGAGTGTGTATGTGTTAGCTCTCTCTCTCCCCTTTCTGCTAGTATTTTCTGTTTTGTTTATGCTTGCTCAGTTTTGCTCAAAATGCCGTCGAAACAAGAAGTATTTCGCGAGCGCGTTGTACAGTTCTACGAACTGCACAGAAATCTTGGCAAAAAGTATACGGTACAACATTTTAAAAGCGAAAATGTTGCGGCTTCGACTGTTTACCATCAGGCTTGCTGAAACTCCTCAAACTCACTGGAAGTTTCAAAACACTCTTTTTCTGCGAGTTTAGCCAGCCCTCACCTCGAGTGAGTGGCAGCAGGAATATGGAAAAAGTAAACAAAAACTCATCGAGAGAGAGAGAGAGAGAGAGAGAGAACTTCAGCGAGAGGATTATTTGACGTGAGGTGCGCTTTTCGAGACTCCGGATGACTTTTTTGTTCGACGCAAAAAGCTCAGAGTTCATTCAGAGTGAGAGTAAGAGGGTGTGATAGAAAACATGAACATGAATGGCAGCAAACCTCACTCTCATTTTACCCCCCTTCGCTCACAAGCTCTGAAACTCAGTGGAATGATTTGGCAGTAGAAATTCTACTCCTCAGAAAAATTCTACGCTCGGCTCATTACAAACTCGCGAGCGAGGCTCCATCAAGCCTGTTTACCATATCCTAAGATCCCCAACAACTGCTCGCACGCAAGGTAGTGGAAGACCAGCCAAAATTATGGACGCAAAAGGACCGAGAAAGGCATTTCTAAGCCATGGTTCAAGCCCTCTGGTTTGGCAATCAATCAATATGTGTACCAGAACGAATATTTGAAGAAAATTTTGATCCCGTTTCTACAAAAACATCATGCTGATGGACAATACGTGTTTTGGCCGGATAAAGCGTCATCGCATTACGCCAAAAAACACAACCGTTCCTGAATACCCATTCGATCCCATTTGTACCCAAAAAACACAACCCGACAAATCTGCCTCAGTGTCGCCCAATCGAAGATTTCTTCGGGGTTTTGAGCTCCTTGGTGTACAAAAATAACTGGAGAGCCACGAATTGCAAACAGTTGATTGGTAGAATCAAGAGATGCATTCGCAAAGTTGACATGAAGGCCGACATCAAACGGAAGCTTCGCCGAACATCCGATTACGGACCGTTTTCAAATGATCACTAATTTTTTTTCAACAATGGACAATGTATCTTTAATTTCAATAAATCAGATCTTCTTCAAGTATGTTTGTCTTTGATTTAGGTTAGCGACTGAAAGTCAATTTTTTATTTGTTATATGCGACAGTTAGAAGATACTGAGAGGTTAGCACATATCATCGGCAAGAGACGTGCGTGTGAGAAAATTTGCGAAAAAATCTAAGGGCACCGGTGGGATTCGAACCCACAATTCCCATTCAGTACACGGGTGCATTGCCAATTATACAACGGTGGACCTATGGTCTACGGATGTATTTGGCTAATGACATATGAGTTTCGAATCCGTTTCCCTCCCTTAGTCTTTTTGCGCAAGCGTTCTCAATACACAACAATCGTCTATTACCGACGATCTGTGCTTGTACCGCAACCACTCAGTATCGGTCGATGTGAACAAACACAACTCGTCTCTCGGTCGGAAAACAAACACAACTCGTCCGGTGGTCGGAGGTGAAGCCAGCAGCTCATTGCTCTATTCATACTGCATTGGACATCCCGTATCCAACATGTGTGATGTAGAACAGAGACGAGTTGTGTTTGTTCACATCGACCGATACTGAGTGGTTGCGGTACAAGCACATATCGTCGGTAATAGACGATTGTTGTGTATTGAGAACGCTTGCGCAAAAAGACTAAGGGAGGGAAACGGATTCGAAACTCATATGTCATTAGCCAAATACATCCGTAGACCATAGGTCCACCGTTGTTTAATTGGCAATGCACCCGTGTACTGAATGGGAATTGTGGGTTCGAATCCCACCGGTGCCCTTAGATTTTTTCGCAAATTTTCTCACACGCACGTCTCTTGCCGATGATATGTGCTAACCTCTCTATGTTTGTCTTTTTTTGACAGCTTGAGAAAGAAAATCCAAAATTTTAGTTGCCACCCGTTAGTACAAGACACTGAAGAAGTCTGCACATTGTAGACGAAATACGCGTATCTGTCAAGGATAAGCAAATAAAGTAGTGGAATGAAATGGAACATACTAATCCTTCTCTCTCTCATTATATAGGTATTCCACTAAGACGCCCACATTCATCAGGATTCTAAAAATCTATAATCTGTTAATACAGAATCTTGGTTTTAAAAACTCTGAAAAATCTGTATAAAAATACAGATTTATCTGTAGTTTTGGTAACCCTGTTCAAGGCGCCCAATGTCAAATGACGTCACTTTTTCGCCGGCAATTCGTGTGGGTTGCTTCAGTCTATGCGTGTCTCTATTCAACGTCTCTGCCTTTTTGCAGTTTCGTGCTGTGAATGAGTCAACTAACTTCACGTCCGGGACGCACTATGGGCTGCATTTTGGAAGCTCCTGGTGCCTTTAGGCCAGTCCCACTGATTCCTGCCAGCACTCATCATAGTCGTCCCGGACCTGTGACTAGATGTGGATCAGGGGTCTTCAGGTCTGTGGCTGCTGCACTTTGGACAACTAGACGCATCGCAGGAACGAACGATGAGGATTCTCAACTGGGACGCATCGTAGAAAGCACTTTGGAAGTCCTCGGTTCCTCTCAAGCAGTCGTGCCGATTCCAGCCAGCGTATATCAATGTCATCCCGGCCCTAAGCTTAGATGTGGATTTGGGGGTCTTCCAACTTGCTACGTCAGGCAAGTACAAACATGATTCTGAACAATCGCTGTCTGATGCCGAGTTGAATTTCAGCACCCTGGATGTCACCGATCGAGGAAATGCTTCTACTCCTGTTAATTGGAACCTGGGACGCGCTGTAGAAAGCTCTGTGGAAGCCCCAAATCCCTCTGACCCAGTCCTGCCATCTGCCCCCTCCGATCTTCATAGTCGTTCCGGGCCTGTAGTTGGATGTAGAGAGGGGGTCTTCCAACCTACTCACTATGGCGAATTGGCGAGTATCCACTTAAGATTGTTAATGTCCATTCGCCTCCCGATGTTTCCATAACCTCAAAGGAAAACGCCGTAAACATGACGTCATTTTCTACTAACAAAACGTAGGCGGAATGAATTCTGATGTTCAAGACTAGCACCTAGCTGTATTGGACCAGTGCTACGATGTCATCAGTCCTGTTCGGATCCAAATACGAGGTTTTCCGCTGTGACAGAAATACGAACAACAGTCGAAAATGTGGTGTTCTCGTGCTAGTTCGTTCCGGGTTAAAGGCGAGAGCTATTGAAAACGTCTTGGGTGACCGTAGAACTGAGCGATCGCACACTGTACCTATGTGCGGTGTATATTGTACCTGACCGGGTTCGTGACAACGAACTTATGGGTATCGATGCCGGTCCGTTTTCACCATCATGGAGAGTGCAACACCATTGTTGCAGAAGAGATAATCGTTCTGGGTGACTTAAATCTAGCTGGCGTTTCCTGGAAACCATCTCACAGCGGCTTTCTCTACCCAGAACCTGTGCGCTCTGTATTTCATACAGGATCAGTTAGCCTTCTCGACTGCTATAGTCCAGCAACGCTATCTCAAATAAACCACGTAGTCAACGAGATCAACCGTAGCTTGGACCTCTGTTTCGTGAGCGTTCAGGACACTGCTCCATTCATCTCCACGGCACCTACTCCATTAGTAAAGCAAGTACATCATCACCCTCCCTTGGTTGTTACTGTTGATTACAATCACAATCGGGGTTTTGAAGACATTTCCACAACCGTGTCATACAATTTCCGAAAAGCCGATCACCGCAATATCATCATAGAGGTAACTCTAAGACTAGAAGGTCCCGAAGAAACGTGCTCTACTTTTTGGCTCAGCTCTGGTACTCTCTTCGGTCCCAAGCTAATCGATTCACCCCTCGAAACATAGGAAAATCCACTAATCCCTAATTTTATCTGTCAAACTTTCATAGCGAATCAAAACAAACATTGTGTAGTACTAGAATTTTGACTAGAATGGGGTACGTTAATCGTTTGCTTGGGACCAATAGGCTAGTCAAGTAGTGAGCTAATTTAAAATCGTTAGTTTCGTATGGATTGTTGGTATCATAGTACATTTATAAGCGTACCCCATTCTAGTCGAAATTCTAGTCCTATGCAATGTTTGTTTTGATTCGCTATGAATGTTTGAACGATAAAATGAGGGGTTCGTGGATTTTCCTATGTTTCGAGGGGTGCATCGATTAGCTTGGGACCGTAGAGAGTACCAGAGCTGAGCCAAAATGTTGAGCACGTTTCTTCGGGACCTTCTGGTCTTAGAGTTACCTCTATGATTGAACTGCGCAGGTTTAAGTCGACCAAGAGAGCCGCATTAAGTAAATTGACTAATGGTGGTAAGCTCCAACCTATATTGTCCTTGGATTCAATCCCGATCAAGAATGTCCAGCTGCCTGGACATCAGATTTAATCAACATGACTCTAAGCAAACATTTTGCAGATCATCCAAACAGGGAAGGGATTAAATAATAATCCGAGTTGGAGTTTACCGCCACAAGTATCGATCGCTTTCGCTGAAACGTCGCTACACAGTTAGAGATAACTATCTTTATACGAGACGACACGACACTTTGACGTAAATTATGGACCATAAACAAACATGTCACGTAAAATTAATAGCGAATTTGTTTAATAATCAGGTTGGAACCAGTTCCATCCGGTGCGAAC
The DNA here is from genome assembly GCF_037179485.1 of Ochlerotatus camptorhynchus. Classification (NCBI taxonomy): domain Eukaryota; kingdom Metazoa; phylum Arthropoda; class Insecta; order Diptera; family Culicidae; genus Ochlerotatus; species Ochlerotatus camptorhynchus. Next base: position 883,639 of record NW_027040862.1, on the reverse strand, counting down.
ACGAGCTTATTGTCAGTGTGAACCTTAACCCGAGCCAGGTTACAAAAACAAACGTTCGCACTGATGTTTGACCGACGCCCACGAGCAGACCCAATCTTGATACCCGATCCAGGTTGGAACTGAATCAAAAACCAATTCGCTATAAGTGTTCCAAAACCGAAACATACGTAACTCGACGAAAAGTACGCTTGATTGAATAGATTTTCTCGTTTCTTTCAACTGATTCTTAGACCGACAACATAGTAGAAGCAACAATCAATACGAAACTAACGATTTTAAATTGGCTCACCACTTTAGTAGCCTATTGGTCCCAAGCAAACGATTAACGTACCCTATTCTAGTTGAAATTCTATTACTACACTATGTTTGTTTTGATTTGCTATGAAAGTTTGACAGATAACATCAGGGGTGTGTGGATTCATGCAGAACATGCAGGGGTGAGTGAAATAGCTTGGGACTGCTTGGGACCGTTGTTCTGGTACTGAGTGAGCCAAAAATAATAATGATTTTCTTCGGGACCCAGTGGTCTTAGAGTTACCTCTATGGTAGAAGCGTTTCGAAGCGATTCGATGCGATAGCAGTTGGCAAAGCGAAATGAAGCGGCAAGCAAAGCATGCCATGACATAGTGAAAGCGTTTTTTAAAAACATTACAGTCGCGCGCGCAGTACAAAATATTTGTTCAAATTTGTTTCAATTCAGCATGGCTTCATCCGATGAGGAATATTTCGCTTCCTCAAGCACGATTAATTTCGTAATGAACAACAAAAGAGAGTTTGCAGTTCACCCGATCAATCGAAATAGAAGGCGAGATGAGGAGTTCTTCAGATTATACGAAGATCTTCATAAATATCCAGAGTCTTATCAGTCTTACACAAGAATGGATATGGACACATTCGATCTGATTTTGAATCTAGTGACAAACAAGATCATCAGTCCACTTGCGTTCGCAGGCGTCAAAACACAACACGAACAGCTATGTCGCTTTGCTGAACGCTGCACACCTCTTCGCATCGCTTTCAGTATGTTAGGCCGTGACGTCTAGGACATTGGCCTTTGTCTTACGGATAGAACAGAATTTCTGCGACATCTACGGCCTGAAGTCACTGTACTGTTCCTTGGTGCGATCTATTCTGGAATACTGTTCTGTGGTCTGGAGTCCAAACTTCAACAATGGTGTTGAGAGTGTTGAGTCCGTTCAACGCCATTTTCTTCGGTTAGCTCTGCGAAAGCTGCCTTGGATAGACCCATTTCATGTGCCCTGCTATAAAAGTAATTGCCAGCTGATTCATCTGGAGCCTCTCCGAACTAGAAGAGATACCTCTAGGGCCCTGTTCATCGCGAACAGTTCAATGACGTCATTTTGATTTTTTTTTAAGAGAGCGGCGCCGGTGGTGTATTAGTAAGCCTGACTGTCTCTCACCCCACAGGGCCTGGGTTCAATCCCAGTCGACGCTGCCGGGATTTTCTGAGCCATAAAATCTCTGATCACGCCTTCCTTCGGAAGGGAAGTAATGTCGTTGGTCCCCGGTCCATGAGTCGATGGGTCGGTAGGTAGGTTCCAGGAGTGGGAGCTGCCTCCCTGGCGTCGGTACGGAAAACAAATCAAGGAAAACAAAACTGGTAGTGGAAAAATCCCCCTACTTGATGGTGTAGCTGGTTTGCTTGTTTGAACTTATATTGGCGAAAAATTGACGGCTAAATCCATTGTTTATAATAGCAGTTTCACCCTTTTGACATGTTGATGAAGAAAATATGCAACTTGTGCAAATTTCCCAGCATTTTCCATTCGACGAAAGCCTTGAAATCTCACCCAACTTTCCCACAGTGCCTACAGAAGAACCTGAAAGCTGTCCCCATTTTCTCAAAATCTTGGCCACCGTCAATGATGTCCGCCGAGCTTCCTCTCCGATCGTCTTAGCTGTGCCACCACCTCTCGCTACAAAGTGGTATTCCTACCAGTAAACAATCGCTCGGCACCAAATCGAAGATTGTTTTCCAAAGTACGCCAAACGCATTCAAAGGAAGCAATCGGATGCAATTGATTTCGATGTTTTTCTTTTTCGCAACTTGAATAGGGTTTTTTTTTTCTTCTCTTGGCGAGCTCCGTAAATCATTTGTCGCACACTGTTGAGTTGTTTTACCGTTTTAATCCATCTTTGCTTGCCTTCTGGGAACATGTAGATTTCGATTACCGAAATTACTAAAAAAAACAGTCGGTTTTTGTATCCACCGAATCATGATGATTTGGAGGAAATACTTTGAATGAACGCGAGGAAGCGCGATTTTGTTTTATTTTATGTTGATCCCCGGGTGCACTATTATTCGATCGGAAACTTTTAATTAAATGCTTCTTTTTTTTTTTGGTTGGGTAGGAAAAGTCCGTGGAATGTGGCCTAAAAATTTCGCCCCCTTTCGAAAGAGTGAAGGGCAGAGGGGGGAACAAAATGATTTAGCTGAAATATTTAAACCCCCAACTGGATGAACGGTTTTGTATCGGAATAACCGGGATTGGTACAGCAAAAGCGATTTGAGTCGGTGGCTTAAAACAAAAAAAAAAAAAAAAATGGCTATACAAATACAACACAACAACAGCAAGGAACAAAAAAAAAAGTTGGCTTTCATTTTCACAGTACCGATGCACTTAAACTCGCACAAAAATAGTTTGAAAAGTTCCAATATAGCGTAATTTTCGCTTCCGTGACCAGGCACATTGCAGTGCATTTTTTTTTTCACTCCCCCGGCTCCTGTTTGGTTTGCACCGTTAATTCGAATTGAACTTTAGAGCGAGCTCTCGACAAGTTTTCAATCATCGAAGCACCACCAACCGAGTCGTGGGGAGTCGTCGCCGGGATCGGGATAAGTGCACCCGCGATTTGTATTGATGTATCGAGTGTGGAAAAAAAAAAGATCGCTTCCTAGGGGAGGAAGGGGACGGGTCACAGCACTACCGGGGAAAATTGAATGGTGAACCGGTGACAATTCAAATGTAAAACTCATTTTACAGTTCAAATAAGTGATGTGTGGGATTGATTGTTTATTTCGATTGGATTTCATGTTCGCTGTCTGGGAGTGTGTTTGTGTTTGAGTTTGTGCGTATGCATCAATGGAAGTGCAATGGATTTAATATTTTCCAATGAGCTTGCCAAACCGATTTGATTGAGGGCTTTCACCTCGGATTGGGCACACTAGTGGTCCCTTTTTTTTTTGGCAAAAAACAAGACGGAAACCTAATTTGGGCGTAAGTCCAATGATGTTCGATGGTGGAGGAAAGGAGACGTCATTTATTTTGGGAAATTAGAAAACAGTTCTGTCACTGAAAATGTGTTCACTGTGTTCCGGTAGGCAAGTAGAATGCAATGAATACATTTTCTTGAACGTAATTTTGGTAATTTTGGAACGAAAAAAAAAAATGCCTTTGAATTTTTGAAAATGCATGATTCCTTCACTATAAGGAGCCTTACGAAAAAGTTTCTAGAATCTTAAGGACCGGTTCAGGGAATTTCAGGAAATCTGTAGGACTTCAACGGTTAAACCACAGACAAACAGACATAACACATTGAATATTTCTCACTGTAAAACTGTAACGATTCAGTCTGTTACGATCAGTTGGCGGCTTAAGGTGATACGATACGTCACGCATTTTTTGCTTTTTTTCTCTCCTTTCTATGTGATATGTGATGTGAGTGTACATCATGCACTACCGCAACTACCGTAAGCATAGCTGTTAGAGTTCTTTATTATTAGGTCGAATGTGTAACAGTTGATAAAAAAATAAGAAAGGTAAAGAATAAGTTATGTCCATCTTACTGTAAATTTCAACCTTCGTCATTTTTAAAAAGAGAAAGATATCTCTTTATCATCCAATATTATCGACCTACCGCCTCCCAGGACACCCTTTCCTATACAGAAAATAGTTATGCGCCTAGCCACCAAGAACAACATGTCAAGTCATCATAGTAGTTAATTGATTCAACATCACACTTTGTACACTTTGGTTATATACGACCTGTCCAAAAGTGATTGCTCAAACCTCAAGGTACACGGTAAGAAAAAATATCCCAAAGTGACTCATTTTCACAAATCTCGGCACTATGTTGCAGGAAGCCGAAAATAGGTAATGGGGGTCGAAGAGTTTTCATTTGATTGTGTTCAATTAGTATGGAATTGATAATTTGCTTCTACCCAAAAATAGTTAGTTGTACCCAAAAGTAGGTGAATATGATTATACTCAACCTGATAATACTCAAAGTTAAAAGTCGGCAACAATGGATATTTTTTCTTATCGTGTATGTTCTTGTTTTTGAATCATCCTTTTGCTGCCTTTTGCATATCAGCTGATGGCTTCGAGCAGTGCAACCAAAACGACAGATATGTTTTCAATAAAAGATTTCTAGGTTCATTTACTTTCATATTTTGTCTTGAGAAACAAAATAAGAAATTGTTTTAAACATTTATTAGTGATGATTTCTAAATTGAACACAGTTTAAGCACCTTAAAAGGCAATAAAAGCATTGTTTTTACACACTTTGTTTCATTTAAATCGACAACACTGGATACGATGATAGATGATTCGTACACACACCTTCCTAATGCGGTGTGTAGAAAAAAGACAATTTAATGTCGTTTTCGTTTTTGCGGTGTAGCACCGGTGTAGTGTAAGCAGGAATAAGCGCGAGTCTTTGACAGCTCAACATAATTTGTTTGTAAACAAAGGTGCATCCTATATCTAAACCTTAAATTATTTCGGTGTAGCTACACCGCAAAAACGAAAACGACATAAGCTTACAAAATTATTCGCGGCTCGCGTTTTTAACGATGCAAACAAGGGGTGGTCACTCTACACACTTTGTTTGCGCCAACTTTTTCTCAGTGTACCTCAGTGTGCCGCCGCTGTACCGACAGTGCAAAGAAGTCATTGAACTGACTTTTGATTGCTTGTGAATAATAGAGTCGGTGTATAATGAGTCACGCCAAGAGTGAAGCCAAGTTTACCTATTGAACTGTCAAACCGGCTACCTATCGTGCAAAGTAAACAAGCATTACGATGCTATGAAAGGTCCACGAAAGGTATTGCAATTAAATATAAAATATAATCGAAGAAATGATCATAAACACGCCGGGAGCATTACATTTGTCATGCGATACGTTTTGTAATTGTCAGTAATGAGAATTTCTACTATTTTTCGTTAAGATAAATTGACAAAATCACTAATTTAATGATGTACTACAGACTTTAGTTTTTTTTTCTTCGCTAGAAGTCATTTGAAGTTGATGCAGAAGTCCTCTGTTGCCAAGTGAAAAGAAAGGGAATCTTTCGAAAACCGTGATGCGAGTTCAACTGTTTTTCTCTTGGCGTGACTCATTATACACCGACTCTAGTGAATAATGCCTTGTTTGGCAACCCGGTATTTTAACAGCTCTTGTTTTTGTTTTGTTTTTCAATGTTTTCAAAAACGACATGGACTCCAGTTGGGACTACACACTGGATGCATCCGTCTCCAAGGATGCCTGCAACGAACGAGCTCCGTTGCTACACGATCCTTCCATCTTCGGCGGAAGGCCGACCCCGCACAACGAACGTCAATCATTAGTCAACCAACTCTTCTGGGAGACGACGGAGGAAATGGATTTGCACCGAATTTTTCACCGCCCGAGCATCATCCGTCGGAAAACTGGAAACCAACACCGACCGGAACACACGTCGGACTGATGAAGGACGCACCACTGACCCGAAACGGACGAGCCAATTTACTAAGCAGAACTACTTGTCAGAGTCCACCATCCCGTACACCCTGCCGGACAATTCGAGCAGCTTCAAGGTCTACAGCGCCTCCAAAACAATCGCTTCCCAGGCTAGCAAAAATCGCATTCTCCACTTCTTCAATACCCCACCCGTATGCCGTCCGAGGATCTGCTGCTGACTGCATTCACCACCAAGGACTGCCACCCGTCGCAAGTGCGAATGTTCACGCTGAAATCGGAAAGTCGCTCCGGATTGGTCGAGTTCCCGAGCGTAGCCCTGGCGGTGAACGCCATCATGAAGTGCAACCACAGCGCGATCGATCACAAATGTACAAAACTCCCGTTCATTATGAAGCTGTTAGTTGGAAGTGCAAAAATGCAGGAGTAAAAATAATTTGTTGAACTGTTTGAGATTTTGCCTAGACGGTCCTCCACCATTATATGTTGGACGATGGAATGATTGGTGTAGCAGCCACTCCCAGGGCTGTATTCGAGCAGTTCGAATGGTCGGATGGTATAGTTATTGTTTGGTTGTTGACTTTCCGATTAAAACTCAAGCACCGCTTGTCGTGACCGGCCCAAGATTTCCATCGTCGGCCACGGCTACACGAATTAGCGATGCAGCTCCCACGGCTGCGGCTGCTTCCAATGCTGCTGCTGCTTTAGTTGCAGCTGCTGCTGCTGTTCCTTCTGCTGGTCCAATTCCTCTAAAATACGTAAAAAAAAAAAAATACGGACCAGCAGCAGCATTGGAAGCAGCCGTGGGAGCTGCATCGCTAGTTCATGTAGCCATGGCCGGAAACCTCGGTCAGGTCAAGATACCGCTGTTAGCTGTTCTTGGTCTGGGAGGAAATGTGGATGCGACTGCCGTCACGGGTGTAACGATTTTGAGAATCCATGGCGAGACTTGGGGGAGAATCACGGTTGTTTTGAAAATAATTTGACTAGGAGTGGCAACATCAATAACATTTTGACACATGCACACTGCGCAGGCGCAGAAAAATTTCAGTGTTGCCAGTAACTTTAAAGATCATAAAAATTGTAACCATGGGTGCCAAACAACGCCAATGACTGCACCCGGGTGTGCCCAAGTTTGATTTTGGCACACTGTGTAGAGTGACCAACCCCTGGATGCAAATTATATTATTCAAGTAAATATCGTCTTTAAAAGTGAATTAACTTGAAAGTGCTTGTAGATGCACGTATCATAATTGTTTTTAGTGTGGTTCTGAGAAGTGAAAACTAGTGAAAACAGTTATTGAAATTTCATGCCCTGAGCAGAACAAAATCGGCTGATCGTACTTTTTAATGCAAATATTACCAATGCGTGAATGAATTGGCAATATTTTGGTGGAAAAGTATTAAAATATGTATCCAGATCTTATTTATACAATTCAAGACCATTTTTTAAGGTATGTAATTAGTAATTTACTGTTTTGTAGGAAGATGTCTTTCGTACGCATACCAAAACACGTTTATTTAATGATTGTAGGGACAGTCATTGTTGCCACCTTCTTGATTCAGAAGGATCGTCAGCTGTGATTTAATCCCGGCACGAGATTTCTTTCACTCAGGGCAGGTTTTCTGTATTTCCAGAACAAAAAAAGCTAATAATTTGAATCGACCAACAATCACCGCAAATCTCAAACTCATCTACACACATTCAAGCCGTCAATAAAAGTGTCTTGGCTAAACGCCACCCATTCCGTTCGTCGCCCAAAAATATTCGAACGCGATCTGGTTGAGACTTCACCTAAACAACTAAACTGGAAGTAATTATGTTAGTCCAGCAATCAATCGAGACATAATTACGCAAAACCGAATACTTTTCGTGAGTTTAACAACAGTCTATTTGGAGTGTGCTAATGACTGAATGAAAACCAATTTATTAAAGTTTTCGAATAAGAACAAACCTTACTCAATTGTGACGTCACGACTAATTAATAATCTTCGAAATCTTCGTTTTTCTTTCTTCGAACAATAGAGTTCAATTTCAAAAGCAAAGAATGGATCTGACCTTGATCAACGGCGCATCCCACGGCGTCCAGTGAAGCTGTAGCTGTTGCTCAGTGTTGATTTCCTCTGCAGTTGTACGGACGGAGAAGAAGCATCGACGAACAAGCCCATGAATAGACGAACATCCACCGTGCCTTGGCGACCAACTTCGGGGTAAATGCGTCCCCGGATCGGATGGAGTGCTTGGCTCGATTATGACTGCTCGACGTCACACTGCTTGACTCGACGGGTTGTATTTCGGGTTCGTGTACAGGCTGAAGAACTCGAGCTGTGGAATACGTACAGCTGCTCGATATTTCGATGCATGCGCGGGGGTCGACTCAAAAGAACGCCACGACTGCTAGCGCTTGACGCTTCTCAACGTCCTACCCGGCTATCACCGACTACACGGCAAACGATCCGATTCCAACGGCTCCAGCACAAACCACCCACGCTGGACCTAAACATCGTGGTATTTTAGTTTCTGTTCGGTCCGAATCTTAAGCTCTTTTCTTACCTGAGTTCGGCTATAAACTTTTGCACACGAATTCAATTGTTCTCAAAAGCTAAATACCCTATTATTCAAATTTTCAACTTGATTACTTTGAGCAAATTTAAACTGTTTTAATTTCAAAATTATATCACTTCGAAATTTGATCTTCGAGCACTCCACCGCTCCACTCCGATCCCGTATCAAATTGGGTCGGAGTTAAAACGTACGGCGCAATTTAATCGGTGTCCTGTGCGAGCTGAATATAAAACTTTCTGTGATTGGAAAATTCAAGGCCAGAGAGTTTTTCTAGAGTCACAATAGCTCGTTTGGTCTATTCAAATCTCATTTTCTCAAATTAAATTGCGCATTATATATTCGAGTTTGATCATTCGCCTAACGTTATACCTTCAAGCATGCCAAGCTATTCGAAGCAACCGCACGAAACAATATTCGTACACTCTAAATATTTTTATTGATAATAATAAGTTCTCGTGCATTTCGTATAAGTGTCTCGCTTACGGGTCCGCACCTCCGTTCTTGGCCCTTCATACAGCGATATTGTGAATTCAGATTGGTAGCTCAAATTGATCTTGCTATTAAGTGGAGCTGCATACAAGACAAGATCTTGGCTACAAGATCAAGAAGGGATGGTAGCTACCTTACATACATACATACATACATACATACATACAATTCCTACAACTATCAGATAAGTTAGGAGAACATATAATTAGGCCTTGTAAATTTCGGAAGATGTCTGGAGCACATCAAAAGCGGATACGTTGGGCTTTAAGAGCAGAAGATGATGATGATGGTCCCACCTCTTACCCCTACAAAGGTTTGAGCTGGACGATTTATAGTTTTTGCAGGGGTACAATAATCATTAAAAAAATCCGTTAGAGATTAATTGACCACTTTGTCAAGCAGTTTTGGCGTGACTTTCTACCAGCGATTTCACAAAACTGGACCAACTAATTTCTATGTTTTTATGAAACGCACAAATGTTGGCTACTTTCTTCGAGGTTCTAGAAGAAAAAATATCAAAATAATGTTTCATTTCAAAGTTCGAGTGGTAGTAAACGTCATTTTGTCTGCTCGAATGAAGTGGTTAATTCGTCAAGATACATAATTTGTAAATTCATAAAAAAAAAAAATCACTGGGTAAATGTTCAAAAGACAGTTTTAACGTGTGAAATGCAGCGTCTTTTTAATTTTGTAAGTTTTGCTGAACGTTTGATATGTCTAGGCATCGAATTGAAAACATTTATTCCTTTATAATATAATGAATTTTGTGAAGCACAAGTCAAGAAATGTGGTGTTCTTATTTCAACCGCGTTTCTAGTATTATATCTATGAAAGTCACTTCCTCTTTCAATTCGATCACACAAATATCGAGGCAGCAAACCGTTAACTACTTTAAAAATGAACACCATAGTCAAATATACAATTCTTTGCTTCACCGACAACCATTGTAAGGCGTCTAGCATCAAAGTCGAGGAAGTGAATCTACTACATCTCAATATCAAAGTCATTATTTTATTCTGCAAGCGCTGTAATCTCGATATTTGTGTTTCATTGGACAGAAATAAAATGGAAGGGCAAAAGTCAAGATGATGAGAGATGATTGATTTGTATAGCTGTATTTTACTAACAATAGTTAAATCGTTTTTCAGTCGATATAGAATTCCATACTTCTTGGCTATTTTCTTGATGACATTGTCAATGTGAGTGTGTCATCAATAATCACGCCAAGATATTTAATCTCCCGAACGCGATCAATAGTCTCATCATCAATTACAACAGAGACGTTCTCATTTACTCGATTCCGCGAAATTACCATAAATTTAGTTTTACTTGTATTCAATTTTAACTGCTTACACTTCAACCATCTACTTAGATACTGCAAATCTTCATTCAAGTGTGAGACGACAACATCTAAATCCTTAGCTGCAATGAATAACACAGTATCATCTTCAAACAGATTAATGTCGCAAAATCGTAAAACACGTCGCAAGTCATTAATATACATATTAAATAACAGGGGCTCTAATACACTTCCCTGGGGCACTCCAAGGTTATTCCCCATGGGACTGGAAACAGAATCATTAAAAACAGTCCGTTGAGTTCTGTCAGACAAATAGCTTTCAAACCATTTATATGCAGTACTCGTAATTCCAAAGCGCTTGATTGATCTCAACAATAAGGGCCTAGAAATTGTTTCAAAAGCGCGTTTTAGATCCAAAAAAAAACAGCAACAATCGTATCTTTACACTCCAAGTTATTTTTCCACTTCGCTAATATCAAATTTAACGCGGTTTCACAAGAATGACCTTCCCGATATCCCGATTGTTCTGGTATCAACAAACTATTACTATTCAAATACTTCAACAGCTGGCCTTTAACAACAAGTTCTAAAATTTTCTCTAATGTGTGCAACATGTTGATGGGACGAAACTCTTCGGCTTTAATCGTTCCAGCAACTTTTTGAATAGGGACCACTAAGGATTCCTTCCAAATTTGTGGCACATGTCCAGTTTGTAATGATTCATAAATAAGGTCCAGCAAGATGTGGCCAATGACATGAAAGCAATCTTGAATAACTCTAGAATTTACATTATCTACTACAGCCGATTTTCCTAATGAAAAACAAATAACTCTAAGTTCATCTAATGTAATTGGGTGAAAAGCTAAAGTAGTTATAAATTATGACTGCTGTTAAGATAACATAAATCAATCGCCAGCATAAATTGAACAGCAACCATAAACATATATGTAGAATAATGCAAATGGCACATCCCATGTGGATCTCGTACAAGAAACCTTACTTTCGTAAAGGAAACTTTTATGTTGGAAACCTTATCAACCTAACCTTTGCTACTTTTAGCAAAAGTGGAATGCCAAACTCCTCGAGCATGTGTGCGTGGAAATAACGCGATCATCGCTACGCAAATCTTTGAAATAAGAACCAGAGCTGTTTGTGTTGTTACAACTGATGTTACCTTTGGAAACCTTACTAGGCAACAGTGTTGGAAAAGTTCGCGATATTTCACGAAGTTCACCAAGGGAAAAGTTCGCGAGTCATAGGGAACTTTGATGAACTTTTCCATCACTGCTAGGCAATACCTTTACTGTTTCAGTGCCACGTTTTTACGTTTATAACAGGTTCTTGCTTTGAACGTTCCCAAAAACTCGTGACATTACTGCCGAAAGTATTAAATCAGTCCAGAAAATTTAACACTTTCGGAAGTGAGTCTATCTTTGAGCGATTCAACATTTTCCCTACTGAACTCAAGCTTCTCTGAAGTTATTAAATATGCTTTGAGCTGAATACACGAATCCAGTGTTTCCAATTTTTCCGAAGTGATTTAAAACTTCTGTAAAGTTCAGTTCCGTTTAAAGTTATTCTGTACGTGTTATTTTTTTCTGAAATGGTTCAGTACTTTCCAAAGTGATCCTAGGCTTTTCTCAGGTTTTTTTTTTTTTTTTTTTTTATAATCCATTTATTTGTCAAGGCTCAAATGCGTTAGCTTTGCGGAGCCGATTATTTTTTACATGATTGTGTGTGAATATCATTTTCTTACAACTAATGTTAGTTAATGAGGATTACTCGCGGCTTACTCAAGACTAGGGATTACATATATTGATCATTTGGAGGGAGGACAAGGGAAAGCATTTTGAACTAATTTAAAACTTAAACGTAAAGGATGACTAAAACACAGAACATTGACACATACATCAAAAGCTTTAAGAAAGTCGTAAATAAGCTTCATAAAGTCGATATCACGGTAAGCCAAGACGTCTCTAATTGGCTTAAAGGGTTGTTTTCCTCGGACCCTAAGGGAATCACACTGAACGGATCTCGCCTCATGATGCAAGGAGCAGAACCAAACAACATGCTCGATGTCGTGATAACCGTTTCCACAGGTACATAAGTTGCTGTCGGCAAGCGTAATACGAAAAAGGTGGGCGTTCAATGAACAGTGATTGGACATGAGCCTGGACATTACACGAATAAAATCACGACTCATATCCAACCCTTTGAACCAGGGTTTGACCGACACCTGTGGGACAATAGAATGTAGCCATCTTCCCAGATCACCATCATTCCACTTTTGTTGCCAGCTGGCGAGGACTTGCTGACGAGAAATCGTGACAAAATTCGTGGTAGGCGATTTGTCGCTCGTAAATATCGCCTTCCATAGCGCCCACCTTGGCCAGCGAGTCCGCTTGCTCATTGCCAGGGATAGAGCAATGAGAAGGGACCCATACCAAGGTGATGACATGCGAGCTGTTTGATAAAGCACTCAATGACGATCGTATTTCCTGGAGGAAATACGCCGAGTGCTTCATCGGCCTTATTGAACGCATAGCCTCTAGGGAGCTTAGGCTATCCGTAAAAATGAAATAATGGTCAGGTGGAAGTGAGGCAATACGCTCTAACGTGTACGATGTAGCTGCTAGTTCAGCAACGTATACCGAACACGGCTTTTGAAGCTTGTATGCGGCGCTATGAAGATCGTGGAATACTCCAAAACCAGTGGACGCATTTATCACCGACCCATCTGTGAAAAATCTCTTCTTGATGGGGACGTGGCGGTATTTGTTCGCAAAAATAGTTGGGACAATCAGGGAACGGTGAGGCTCTGGAATTCCTTGAATCTTCTGCCTCATTGTGAGATCGAATCTCACGGAAGAAAAACTGAAATGATGGGAGACAGCGCGATTGGGGTTGAACGAGGAGGGCCGATGTCCAGAGTCATGTACTCGTAGTACAAGCTCATGAATCGTGTTTGGGGATTCCGCTCTAGCAGCTTCTCAAAGTTTTCGATCACCAGCGGGTTCATGACTTCACAGCGGATGAGGAACCGGAACGATAAATCCGCAAAACGATTTGTTAAGGGGAGGACACCCGCAAGAACTTCAAGACTCATGGTATGCGTCGATTGCATACAACCTAGCGCGATTCGAATGCAACGATATTGTATCCTTTGGAGCTTCAATATGTGCGTCCCTGCCGCCGATTGAAAGCAAAAGCTACCGTGCTCCAAAATCGAGAGAATGGTGGTCTTGTAGAGTCTTATCAGATCTTCCGGATGGGCTCCCCATGAAGTGCCGGTAATGGAACGAAGGAAATTGATTCGCTGTTGGCATCTCTGCCTCAGATACGCTATGTGTTTTCCCCAAGTGCACTTGGAATCGAACCAGACACCTAAATGCTTAAACGACATGCTGTGAGTCTACCCATAAGTTGAAGCTGAAACTGTGCTGGATAAAGCTTCCTAGAAAAAACAACCATCTCTGTTTTCTCCGGAGAGAATTCGATACCCAGATTCATTGCCCAAGTAGACAAATTATCCAAGGTATCTTGCAATGGTCCTTGCAGGTCCGGTGCTGTTGGTCCAACCATGGAAACCACGCCGTCATCTGCAAGCTGCCTTAGCGTGCAATTTTCGGCCAGACATTCATCAATGTCTTTGACATAGAAATTGTACAGGAGGGGACTTAAACATGAGCCTTGTGGAAGACCCATGTAGCTGATTCGTGCAATTTCCGAGTTGCCATGAGAGAAGCTCATTCGTTTCTCGGACAACAAATTAAACAGGAAATTGTTGATAATCGGAGAAAGCCCACTCGCATGGAGTTTGTCCGAAAGGATGTCGATGCAAACAAAATCAAACGCCCCTTTAATGTCCAAGAAAACTGAACCCATCTGCTGTTTTTCAGCATAGGCTAATTGGATTTCAGTTGAAAGCAACGCAAGGCAGACGTTCGTCCCTTTGCCCTTACGGAATCCAAATTGCGTATCTGAGAGTAAGCCATTCGCCTCGACCCACTTGTCCAGACGAAGAAGAATCATTTTTTTCTAACAGCTTCCGAATACACGACAGCATCGCGATGGGACGGTACGAATTATGATCCGACGCGGGTTTACCGGGCTTCTAGATGGCGATAACTCTCACTTGTCTCCAATCATCCGGAACAACGTTGAGCTCAAGGAATCGATTGAACAAGTTCAACAATTGCCTCTTTGTGACTTCTGGGAGGTTCTTGAGCAGGTTGAACTTGATTCGATCAATTCCCGGAGCCGAGTTATTGCATGAAAGAAGAGCAATTGAGAATTCTACCATTGAAAACGGGGAATCCATGTCATCGTTTTCCAGCGGCGGATCGCGAGTGTTGCATTGAACCGGAACCGAATCGGGACAAACCTTACGCGCGAAGTCGAAAATCCACTTGTTAGAGTACTCCTTGTCCTCGTTGACCGACGATGCCGCGTTACACATTCTCCTGCCGACATTCCAGAGCGTTTGCATGGAAGTCTCTCGCGATAGCCCTTCGACGAACCGACGCCAGTAACCGCGTTTTTTGGCCCTGACCAAGCTCTTCAACTTTTCCTCTAGCTCCGTATACCGCTCAAAGTATTCGCGGGAACCGTATTTACGAAACTGTTTAAACGCGGTAGACTTCTCGTTATTCACGTCGGTGCATTCCTGGTCTCACCACACAGTGCGAGGACGTTTGCGAATGGTAGTGCCAGGACAGGCTTCGTTTGTGCTTGAAGCGCGCAATCCACTATGAGCCGCGATAGGAAGGAGTACTCATCCAATGGAGAGAGAACGTCGACCGATTCTGAACCGTCACGGACCGCGTTCACGTATTCTTCCCAATTGATGTTTCTCGTGAGATCGTACGCGATGTTGATTGGACACTGTGAAGATGAACCGTTGGAAATCGAAATTTTGATGGGCAAATGATCACTACCATAGGGGTCTTGGATTACCTCCCACATGCAATCCAATGATAGTGAGTTCGAACAGAGTGACAAGTCTAGTCTGCTCTCTCTTGCTGGAGGTTTGGCTATTCGAGTTACTTCACCGGTGTTTAGAATGGTCATATTGAAATCGTCGCATAGGTCATAGATGATGGTTGAGCGGTTGTCAACGTACAGCACTGAGCAGATGACAGGTAGCACTGACCAGATGTCAGATAGCGCTCGCCGAGAAACAGCCGTTCTCGGAGGGTATACAGGGTATACTGAAGGTTTTACCTCGAATATTAACCTGACATGCGACAATTTCAATACCTGACACTGAAGGAAGGTCGATTCTGTAGAATGAGTGTTGTTTGTTGACCCCTAGAAGCACCCCACCGTACGAATCTGCACGATCGAGACGGATAATGTTGTAGTCGTGAAGAGAAAGGTTAACATCTGGAGAGAGCCATGTTTCGCAGAGAGCAAACGCATCACAGTGTATGTTATGCAGTAAAAATTTGAATATGTCTAGTTTTGGTAAAATGCTTCTACAATTCCATTGAAGGAGAGATACCGTATCATTTTTTGGAAAATTATCCATCGTGGGATACGAATGAAGCTAGGAGGGGCCACTTGGAAGCAAATTGCGTCAGAAAAGGTTTCACGATTGGAAGCATCATGTTAATGATGCTCCGTAGAGGGTCAGTGATGTTGAACAGATCGAGATGCTGTCCACAATTCCAGAAAGCGTGAACATGGCGTTCTGCTGTTCTGGTTGCGAAATTGGGACATCTGGGGTTTTAGATGTTCCCGGGGGAAGCAGTATATGCATGTAGGTAATTGGTGGATTTGTTAGTTAATTCGACGCTTTTGGACAATGCTGGACATTCACCAGTTTTTTTAATAGTTTCTTGTTGAAAATCAACATTCGGAAGCATTGTTATCGATGCGTAGCCATATTTCTGATCGATTGGTGATAAAATTATCGAAATTGGACCAGGGGCAGCTGAGTTATTAACGTTCAAAATCTTTCTTAATTTGTTACATGTTCCATTTTCGGTTTTCACAAAGTGTACCCCGATATAGAAATCAAAGACGTAGTCCTACGTAAAAAAAAACCATCTGTGCGACAGTTCCAAGGATGGAAAACGAGCAAATTTGTGTGACTCAAATGCTCTTACTGACACAAATTCCAATCCTCTGTTAGTCTTGTACCAACCGCCATTGACACCGAAAAAGTGCATTCTCAACATGGGAACCACGTCCATTTGCGCTATCAAACCAGCACATTTCTCGTTACCCCTCCCCCCGTTGCAAATTATGACGAAAAGAAAGCAAAAAAATGTGCGTTCCAAGGACCGACGACGCGCTGCGAATTCAAATCCAAACAAGCGGAAGCGGAAAGGACGGCTTCCTGCGCTGTCTGTTCCGATTTTCCTCACACCGCGGGGCATACACGTGAGATGACGAGAGGAAGAAGACGCCTCCCGCCGCCAGCATGATCTATTTGGCTCCAGGGTGAGGCAGCTCTGTAGGGCAGAGATTAAAATCTTTTCCGCGCTGGATTGAAACCGATCCGAGGGAGTTAAGAGGATGCCGCTAGCTGCTTGCAAATAATGATGTCACTTGTCAGATGGTGCAGCGATTACAATGATTACATTTTGCTCGATTAAATTGGTCTCATATCGGAGAGGGGATTTTTTTTTATAAGTTAATTTCTGATGGCAGAGCGGGAGCAGATTTATGCTGGAGGAATCACTTCCGTGAATATATGATATATTCACTACCACTCTTTACTTTCCCTATCACTTTGAACTATAACAGATACGTATTTCGTTTACTACTTGCAAAATTCTTCAGTGTTTAGTCATAGACTAAACTAGACATTTAGAGTAGTAGAATCAAAAAAAGAAAAAACAACGTAATAATGTATTCATTTATCTTGACCGCCCGTCCCGCCCCGATGTCCCCAAATTTATTTCCATTACTTCAATGCACTGTCGTTTATTATTAACGTGCTTATTTCTACAATTACATGCACGAACAATAAATTGAATAACTGAAGGTTATTCAGTTACAGTCACACATGTGCGTTGAATGATATTTTTATTGCGTGACATCCCATGAAATGATTAAAACATTTTCCAGAATCCAGAATCCAGAATGGGTGGTGCAAGGGATTTCCGGTAAAATCAATTACATACCGCCGTATTTCAACGAATCGCATCAGCACCGCGCCGCCGTGGGTTATTGTTTTATCACACAAACAAAGCTCTGTTTCGGTTCGCGCTGGTTCGTCCGTCCGGGTCCGAAAGTGAAACTTTTACCACAGGCTTATTATTAATCATCCATCATTGCAATTGGGAGGTTTGGAGGGGGGGGGGGGGTGTGTTCCGGCATGCCGTGGGAGATTGTTTTAAATATCTCAATTAAAACGATGCCTCGGGCTGTGGGTTGCTCGCCAATGGAAGGAAACCAGGAGAAAACTTGTGCGGCTGATAAACAGCAGTGAATCGTCGTAATCGTTTATGGGATAGGGTCAGTGGAATTCGGTGCTGCTCTGAATGGCCAATAGAGGGACCGTATTATTGGAAGAGCTATTTTGTAGCAAACTTTGTGGCGGAAGTATTCCCAAATTAGAAATCTTTGAAAACAGAATTGAAAATACTCTGATTAGAGTCCCTTCAATCGCAGTATTCCACCGTTCATAGCTTTGAGAGTGCTGTCATGGTAAATTTAGACCTGGTTGCTCCCTGATTTTAAATGAACGGGACGGGAGCAACTCAAATCCATGCGCCCCTTTCAAGAGCGCCCATAATATTAATATAGGATTGTATAACCACTGACGAACCGACGTGACAGCTCATAGAAGCTGCATTCAAATTCTTGCCCAAGACGCCAGTTATACGTTAAACACTACCGACATCTACTGATCCAATCGCATCATACCATAGAGCTGTTCGACGTCTAATCGGCGCACATTACTGTGCCATTTCAATCCAACGAGTGCGAGCAAGAGGGAAACATGTTAGTGAGAAAATACACCGTCGATTCATACATGTGTGATAGATAGAGAAAGACGATTAAGCATCGAAAAGGTCTATGAGCAAGGACACGAACACACATTAAATTTATATTGTCTTGGTGTGCGTCTCACCTCGCTTGACAGATCTGATCGCCAGTTCGACAGATGAAATCGCTCATTTGACAAATTGAATTGCGGACAAACTAATTGCTCCACTGGCATGTCGGTTCGTCGGAGGTATAACTGCATGTACACGCAATTCAGTTCCCTCTAGTTGACACTAAAGAGCCTGAATTTATGAAGATACGGTGGTTTTCCATTCAATAAACACGGTTCCTTCATTGACACTGTTCCATGATGCACCTGGACTCATAAAGACTTTTGGGACATTGGTGAAGGCTTCTTTAAGCCTGAGGAACTTCAAGATCTTAACTCCATAATAATTTGCCGATAATAAAATATCTTATTGATACCATTCCTCTCTTGAGCTTCACGGACTCATAAAGATGTGCAGGACATTGTATTTATTGAGTCTATGGAACGTGAACATCTAAACTCCAGAATAGTTTGGAGTGCATTAAATATCATATTGATACAATTCTATCATGTGCATGTTGTCCAATGGCTCTCTTGAGCTCAACGAACTCATACAGATTTTCAGGACATTTTTCAAGATTCATTTGAACCTGTAGAACTTCAATATATTGTCTCCTGAATTGATGGGAGAGTTTGAAATATCCTAGCAGCACACTTGTCACTGAACAATTGTGGTTACTTTTGTGCAACTTATTCCAGTCACAATCAAGTTGCAGCCACTCATTTCGATGAGAGTGTGTTGCTTGGGTACCTTATTGATACCGTTTCATGATGTTCATGTTGTCAAGAGACTGTGCATATTGTCAAGAGGCTCTCTTGAGCTTTCCGGACTCATAAAGATTTTCGGGACATTGTTCAAGACTTCATTGAGCCTGTAGATTTTCAAGATCTTAGCTCCAGCGAGATTTGAAGAGTATTGAATATCTTATTGATACTATTACATGATGTGCATATTGTGAAGAGGCTCTCTTCTGCTTCATGGACTCATAAAGATTGTTGACATGACATTATTGAAGACTTCATTGATTCTGTAGAGGTTCTAAAGCTTAACTCCAGAATAGTTTTGAGATCATTAAATATCTTATTGAAACCATTTCATGATGTACATGTCGGAAACGTGCGTATCGAATCACATTGAGTCTATAGAACATCAGGATCTTAACTCTAGGACATTTTCTCGGACATTTTAGAGAACCTAGAAATCTACAAGATTCCAAAGAGATGTTTAATTATTAATTATGGCAGATACTTATCCCAGTCCCAGTTTTGAGATTATGACTTCTTCGTGCTGTGGATCTAAAAGATCGTTGCATTCTGATTCTAGCTTAAACAAAGGTCTCCTAGGCTTTCCGATAGCTTGACGAACTTCTGCCTTGAAACTTACAAACACTCTACGACACTCAAGGCTTTATTCGTCGCAATCCTTCTTCATATGTCGAATTTGTGAGGACTCCATACACAACAAAAGGCTTCTAACGCTGCTAACGTACCGCAACAATAGGGATGTTTCCCCTAGTTGATCTGGGCCCAGAAAAAAATGATAATGATTACTAGCGTTTATTTTTTAGATCTCTTGGAATTCACAGATAAAGATTACTCACGAAACTTCCACGATTAACTTGTAAGAAATCATAAGCCCTACAGAGTTAATCCATA
Source organism: Ochlerotatus camptorhynchus (assembly GCF_037179485.1). Taxonomy (NCBI): domain Eukaryota; kingdom Metazoa; phylum Arthropoda; class Insecta; order Diptera; family Culicidae; genus Ochlerotatus; species Ochlerotatus camptorhynchus. The sequence goes on along the minus strand of NW_027040862.1, from coordinate 863,877 downwards.
TGGTCTCTAGAGTTCATCAATAATGCGTCCATAGTTGACCCATATGGTATGCTTAGAAAATAGATTAGATATTTCGTTCGAAACGGATTTACTTATTTAATCGGTTTACTACGTGGATGTATCTACGCGCACACGTCACAGCATTTTTTTCCATAACTATTTTGAAACAATACATACAGAATCCAGTGTTCAAGCTGCCAACATAGGCTAGTCCTTCTGCTGTATTGTCAAAGATAGAAGCAAAATTTATTCAAATGGGTCAAGTATTGAAAACTAAGCTGTCACGCTCAGTGGTTGATCAGAGATGGTATGCCTCAGAACATCCCGGCGGCGTAGACTGGGATTGAACCCAGGCCTGCTGGGGTGAGGGGTAATCACGCTTACCACTACAGCACCGGCGCCAGTCCTCCATGTAAACTTCAAATGGTTTGTGCGAAATGAGTTTCGATTTTAAGAGGTTAATCAGGATCCAATTTGGAACCGATTGAAAAAAATTTCAAATTTTTCATCCGTTTAGTGGCCACCAGTGGGTTAATTCCGGGATAATCGGAAAACACCCAGGAATTCAATGGTACCAATGGCTCAAAGAATCGATATCTTAACTTTCACCGCTTATACAAGATGAAATATTAACAACACTTTCGCCTAATTGTTTCTTTAATTCTTTCACTTTTCAATTTGAATTCCATTATAATTTGTACTCTTGAAAATCCTCTGCAGAACACTCTCTGAATTCATTTTGCAATGCTCTTCTTATTATTAATAATTATTGCAGTGTATTACTTAGATAAATACTCCTGAAAAATCACTTGGAGTTCTCCTCAGCATTCACTTAGTACTCACCTTGAATTTCCATGGAATTACTACAGAAAATTCTCCGCATAATTTCCTTGAAACTCTCTTTTGAATGTTCTAAAAATTATCACCGAAATATCCTTGGAATACTCATTGGAATTCCTTTGAAAATTTCCTCAAATCTATCCTTGTAATAAGAAACTCAATTTATAAGGAATAAGGAATTACCATAACTTTTTCCTTAGAATTCTTTTGGAATACTTATAAGAAATCCATTGGAATTATTTCCAGAATTCACTTCAGAATTCTATTAGACTTTCTTCTAATAATTCACTTGCAATTCTGCTCACATTTTTTTAAAAGATTTCTCATCAAAATTTGTTTGATACTCAAGGTAGAACTCTCTTGGAATTCTACTGAAGTTCTCCTGGAATTTTTCTCTGCTTTAATTGAAATTCTTCTTTTAACATACGCTCTAAATTCCCATGCTCTAATTATTTGCTTCCCTAGAAACTTCTCAAAATTATACTCAGAATTCCAATGAATTTTTGCTGTGAATTGCATTGAAGTACTCTTCAAAATTATCGGGCGCATCGAAATTTTCTAAACATTCCATATGAATTAACCTCGGTAGTTAGTTTTAAATTTTTGATAAAGTTTACATTTAATCCTATTCATAATAATTGAAACTCTCTTTTGAATTGTCTAAACATTATCACCGCAATATCCTTGGAATACTCCTCGGAATTCCTTTGACAATTTCCTCACACCTATCATCGGAATAAGAAACTCAATTTATAAGGAATAAGGAATTACCATAAAATTTTTCTTAGAATTCTTTTGGAATACTTATAAGAAATCCATTGGAATTATTTTCAGAATTTTCGTTGAATTCACTTCAGAATTCCATTTGAATTTCTTTTAAGAATTCACTTGCATTTCTCCTCACATTTTATTTTTCAGATGTCTCATCAAATTTTGTTTGGTACTCAAGTCAGAACTCTCTTGGAATTTCACTGAAGGTCTCCTAGAATTATTCTCAACTTTAATTGTAATCCTTCTTTTAACATACACTCTAAGTATTCTCCAAAAAACACCATGCTCTAATTAATTTATTTCCTAGAAACTTCTTGAAAATATACTCAGAATTCCAAAAGATTGTTCCTGTGAATTGTATTAAAGTTCTCTTCAAAATTATCGGGAAAATCAATTCTCATCAAAATTTTCTTAGAAATCCCTATGAATTTTTGATAAAGTTTCCATTGAATCCAAGCTGGTAGCTAGTCTCGTTTTATTCACTTGATCACTTTTGACGTAGGACTACATCTGTGATTTCTATATGGGGGTACACTTTCTAAAAACCGACAATGGAACATGTTACAAAATTATGAAAGATTTTGAACGTCAATAACTCAGCTGCCCCTGGACCAATTTCAATAATTTTATCACCAATCGATCAGAAATATTTCTACGCGTGTTTAAAATTTGATATTATTATTTTTTTTGAATGTCCAGAATTGCAAATTGCTCGAATGTGCAACTGTTGCTATAATAATTAATATTATCACCGATTGCCTGCGAAACGCGATTTCCCTAACACAGATTTCAAAGTTGAATTCCATCCTCTCTCACCAAACGGTATTTATTCAATCACCGCGTGGTAAGTGGTGACACAACGAAAGGCTGCCCGCAAGCAGCTAGCTATCAAGGATGGCCTCAACCGCTGATCGGATTCAGTTCCCATCACCATGTGTGGTAGTGTCCGGTCGTCGGCATCATTCTCAGCAGCAGCAGCAGTGCTTTCGGCGCGTGAGGTTGAACATTGTTCTTCAGTACACAACGAAAGGCTGCTTGCAAGCAGCGAGCTGCAGCCCACATGAGCATCCATAGAAGGAGGAAGAAGCCGCACCTCTATTGATCGGAATGAGTAGCTCTTCGTGAGTCGCTGTGCGCAATATATGCCAAGCGCGTCACACTCATTCCAAACAACATACCGCACATCAGCCTTCTCTGTGTTTAACACCCTAATAGCTCAACCATCACGACAAAACGGTCCTTTTCAGGACTATCATACATTTGTAAAAGAGTATTTTTTGGACATTTGTCAAGGTCTTCAATCGGATGTCAGTTCCCATAGAGCTGGAATTAGGGCGTAACAGCTTTTGTAAACAATGACTTCTTTCGATGATGTCTAGAAAGTCAAGGCTCGCCCACGCAAATCAACATCACCATCAGGTAGGGTAAGACTTCCCCTACCCGACGGCAATGATGGTTTGAATAAGCGTGCCTTGAATTCTTAAAAATCATCGAAAGAAGTCATTGTTTACAAAAGCTGTTACGCCTAATTCCAGCTCTATCTAGATATGTTTAAATCTAATATACCATGTACTTTAAGGCAACATTGGGGTGCAATTTCAAAACACCAAAGTCGGTCGCGGCATGACAATAGTGGTCTGATTTTGATCCAGAGATGATGAATTTTATTTCTTAAAACGCCAATCGATAGGATTTTTTCTACGATTGTATTAAAATTAACACTTGATCATTTTCCAAAACGTCACTATTGAAAATTGCACGAATTTGCAACTGTTGCTATGACATTTAATATTATCATCGATTGCCTGCGAAAAGCAATTTCCCTAACACAGATTTCAAAGTTGAATTCCATCGGCTCTCACCAAACGGTGTTTATTCAATCACCGTGTGGTGAGTGGTGGTGTTCTCCAGTACACAACGCAAGGCTGCCTGCAATCAGCGAGCTGCAGCCCACATCCATAGCATCCATAGAAGGAGAAAGAAGCCGTACCGCTATTGATCGGAATCAGTAGTTCAGCTTTTTGACGCAATGAATTATCTGAAATATGGTTGTCTTAATGAATTAAAAAAGTATAATGAAAACAAAAACATAGATCGTTCTAATTCAGGACAGTCTTCTAATAAAACCAGTTAACAGTCAAACAATGCTTAGTGTCATTAAACGCATTAGTGACGGCACGGATAGGTTCTTTCAACCCAAGTAATTTTTGGGGAAATCAATCTCGCTGGTAATGATCTTAGCAGCAAACACAGCTTGAACGTTCCGTCTTCTTTGTTCCAAGATGTCAATTCCAAGCAGACGACAGCAATCCACGTAAGACGGCCAGTTAACCATGTCACGCCAGGGTAGATGACGAAGCTCGTAGCGAACAAACTTTCTCTGTACACTCTCAAATCTTGGAACGGGCACCACACGACAGCACTGTACTCTAAGATTGAACGTACTAACGAACAATACAGCGCCTGCAGGCAAAGTGGATCGTGAAAGTCCCAGTGACATTTCTGGTTTTATGGGGTTTCTGTAGACCATGATTTATGTTGGAACTATTTATTGGCGCAACAAGAGAATCGTCCAAGATCTCGCAAGCAGGACTTACCCGTTCAACGGTCGACTAGTGAAAGAGCGAGTGCTTGACTTCGCTGCACAATCGAGGCCCGAATCTATCGGGAAACCGATCGAGGCCCGAGCAGACGTGATGCCAGATAGTTGGCGTTATCTGTTGGTAGCCCTGTGGCTGATGGTGTTTAGCAATAGGGATAAACCGAGGGGTTATTCAATATCAAGGTTTCTCATTCCCCACATCTCTCCTCTTCTCACAGGATTAAAAAATAAAATAAAATTGAAAGGGTAAAATTATATTGAAGCATAAAACACAAAACAAGACGAAGGCGTAGATTTTCCAAAATATTTATTGAATAATTCAGGTGTGATCATTTAACTTTCGCTTTTAATCACTTCGGTATTGCATGTTATCTACCGTGTGAACAAAATCTTGCAAATACCTTGGGGCTCTCCTATCCCTGGAAGTTCGTTGAAGCGATTGATCTTCTTGCGGTGATGTAGCTTCAGATCTTGGTTGGGCACGCCATTCAAACACCTTTTTCGTCTGGGAAACGTGGCGCTTCAGAGTATGTCCATCATCGTCGCTGAGTACCAGGTTACCGTTTCTCTCTTCCATTACCGTATACCGCTGTGTGCCGAATCTTGAAACACCTTTCGGTCGTGATTGTTGTTCAACTATCACCGTATCTCCGAGTTTCAACTGGCATTTCCTAGCACCGCGTCGGATGTCCTCACGTTCTTTGGACTTAAGTTTCATATCTCGATCCCTCTGGTTAAGAACGTCGTTGTCGTGATTCGGGAGACCACGATCGAAGAGTGGCAATCCCCGCTTGATCCTTCTACCTTGCATAATTTCCTCAGGTGGAACCTTCGTTACAGTGTGGGAAGCTGCGTTGTGCGCCCGAATAGCAGCTTGCAGTTCTTCATTGTAATTCGATCCGGTAGAGGCCGCTATGGCCATTGATTTGTTAATTATCTTCATGTAATTTTCCACCAAACCGTTTTGTTGTGGAAAAAACGGCGTTGAGAAAATAGTTTTAATTCCTCTTTCATGACAGTATTGTTTATAATCTTCCCCATTAAACGGGGGTCCGTTATCGCTTTTTACGCTTTCCGGAAAACCTTCCCTATCGAAGATTTCGTCTAGCACTCGCTTCGTTAGCTCGAAGCTGGTTGATTTTATAGGACGGGCAATGATGTATCGAGAACGATAATCGACGATAACGAGGATGTGAATTCCTCCGAACTTAGCATAAGGCCCGTTGAAATCCACAGCGATGGTCTCCCAGGCAGTCTTCGGAACTACCGTACGCTCCATTGGAGTGGGTTTTCCTGGTCTACCATTGACTGCGCAATGTTGGCAGGCCTTGACCCAGTTTTCAGCGTCCCCCGGCATGCCAGGCCACCAGACGCGCTCCCGTAAGATGGTCTTCAGCTTTGCAGACAATGGATGACCTTCGTGAGCTACTCTCAGTGTTTTCTCTCGCAGCGACTTGGGGATTACTGCCCGACCTCCTTTCAAAATGATTCCATTTATAAGGCACAGTTCATCTTTCACAGAGCAAAATCTGTTAAGCTGAGCTGGCCATTCTCCAGACTCTATGGCATGGAATACTTCGGTTAGTGCTGGATCTTGCTTTGTAGCCTCACGAATTTCTTCTTCTGTCACGAAATCCACGCTGTTTGCTTCAAGACCAGCAATTTCCCATGGGCTTGAATCCTCATTGAACGGCTCATCAATTCCACCGTAGAGGCGGGATGATGGATCAGCGATATTTTCCCTCCCACGGATAAACTCTACTCTGTAGTTGTACGGGCTTAGCCTTAGCGCCCACCCGTCTGCCCTGGTCAACGCTCGTTTGGAATCTTCTCTGAGTCTGTTGAGGATAAAGCTCACGCCTCTAGCGTCCGTCCGCAGTATAAAGTGTCTCCCAAGAAGAAAGAAAGAAAAGTGCTCCACCGCCCACACGGCACCGAGCGCTTCTCTTTGGTTCTGAGCATACTTTTTCTCTGTGGGAGTTAGGGCTTTTGAGGCGAAACTAATGATTCTGCGTGATCCGTCTCTTCCTTCTTGGGTTAACACAGCTCCCAACGCAATTGGAGAAGCGTCAGTGTAAAGAACGGTTGTATCATCCTCCGAAAAATAACCCAATGCAACAGTGCAGCTCGCTATCTTGTTTTTAGTCAGCTCAAATGCCTCGGTTTGATCTGGGCCCCATTGCCACGTGTGAGCTGTTGCCACTTTCCACAATGGACTCGTAAGATCAGAAAAATTCTTTATAAATGGACTGACAAAAGACGCCAATCCCAGGAAACTACGTAGTTCTGATGTGGTGGATGGTTCCCGGAAGTTGCGGATGTTGACCACTTTTGCTTCGTCCACATGGAAGCCATTCTTGTCCAACTCGTGGCCCAAGAACTTTATCCGTTCTCGATCGAACTGACACTTGGCTGTATTCAATGTGAGATTGTTCGCTCTAAGCGCCTTAAGTACGCGAACCACTGTTTTTCTAAGGATTTCCAAACTGTTAGCGAATATCAAGATGTCATCGATATACACAATGACGTTGTCGATTCCCTCCAGTATCCGAGTCATCTCTCTTTGGAAAATTTCTGGAGCGCAGTTGACTCCAAACATCAGCCTCGTGAAACGATACATCCCATTCTCCGCAAGAAAAGTGGTTAGTTCTCTTGACTCTTGACTCAGCTCCAAGTGATAGTAGGCACTTGTGAGGTCCAGTTTGGAAAAGTACTTGGCTCCATGCAGTTTGCTTTTTATTTCATTCAGCAGCGGCAGTCGAAAATATTCCCTTTTAATGGCCTTATTTGGTGCCCGCATGTTAACAACTAATCGGAAGTCATCCCGTCCTTTCGGGACGGCCGACATACCGCTAATCCATTCAGGGGCTGTATTGACTTTTTCTATTATCCCCTGAGCCTCCATATGTTCAAGTCTTAGCCTAGCTGCTTCCCTATACGCAGCGGGTACATTGAAGTAAGCATTGCGTACTGGTGGGACAGACCTGTCGATACTGAATTTAACTTTTATTCCGGGAATTTTCGGGAAAATATGATTTCTGTCATCATGCTCCGAACTGTTGATTGTTTGTCCAACTTGCAGCAACTTTAAATCACTAGCAGTTTCGCGACCTAGCAATGATCTACGCCCTTTTGGAATCACCAAAAATTTTGCATTCACGGTGGATTTGTGGAGTCCTTTTACTTCAATATTCGCCCAGAAAATCTTTGCAACGATCATTGGTTGATCGGCAGCATATGCTCTCAGATCGGGGAAATCAGAACAATCGACAAACTCTAGGTTTACAGAGCCTCCGTGTAACTGAGATTCTAAACTCTCCCAATCTTTACCCCCGATTACATTTGCGTCCGCACCTGAGTCTATGAGGAATGATATTGGCTCCGACAAACCCACGCAACAGTTAACTAAAACATCAGTTAGTGATAGCGAGTTGATCAACTAGAAATGAGATGCGGACAAATGTTAAAAAAAAAACAAGAGTCAACATCGTAAAAAAATGTAGGTTTAAAATAACGTCATGGCGTCCGTCGCCTTTATTCAATGAAAAGTTAAAAAGCAAGAGTTCCAAGGAATCATACCTGTTCGCTGTTGACGTGCTCGTCAGCATCCTCAGAACAACCAACATTGTTCACCTGCTTCTTGCGACAAGTAACGGAAAAATGACCGCGCTGGTTACACGTGTTGCAATTCTTGTAGAGAGCTGGGCACTGCCTTCCGTTATGCTTTGCACGGTTGCACCTGAAACAGCGACTACGTCGTCCATCTTGCGAACTCCAATGATTTGAACGCTTACTTTGAGGACCACGACCCCGGTCATGTGTGTTCCATCCGCTCGATGAAGACCTTTTGTGGATTGACCGCCTGTTACTTGATTCACCAGTGACTTCCATTATTCCTTCCTCCGGCTTGGAGGGGCACGTGTTGATACCGAAAGCCTCAGCACGAGTTGCTGCCTGAATTACGAGTTGGGTGTCGTGATTGTAGGTTCTTGCTGCATTTGCAACATCTCGATTGTTCATTCCTTGAAGTATTTGAGAGCGAATGAACCTACCCTCGTCATTGCCATAGCCACAAATACTGGCCTTCTCAACAATTCTCGCGTAGAACGCCACTACCGATTCGTTAGGTTCTTGCTTGACACGGGTGAACTCCTCGTGTTCAGCTGTAGTATCTACCAACGATCTCAGATAGGAACCAACGTTCTGAATGAGCGCTGAGTAGCATCGAGGATCATTGAAACTGGGACAGAGTTTGGCAGCAGTGATAAGGCCTTGCAGCTGATCACCCATTAATAGGTACAGCAGCTTAGCCCGGCTACTGCCACTGATGTTGTTCAAATCCACAGCGATTTCAAAATTTGACTTGAACCGACACCATTCGGCCCACATTTTACTTGTAGCTATTCCTTGGGGAAAAGGACGGATGTCCCAGCGTATTCCTCCGAGGTTATCTGTCTTCCTCCCAGACAAGTCACGCACTTCCGTATCGTTTGAGCACTGAGCTTGAATGTCTCTTGGTCCTAGCCATGGCTGAACTGCTGATGCCACCGACTGTTGCTCCGGTCGTTGGTCAGGCATTCCGTACACTGTCTTTTCCATGCGCTCCAGCCTGTCAAGCAAGTTTTGATCGGAATACTCCGCCTCAGACTGCTTATTACTCCGACCAGCAAAACCTCCATTTTGCCTCGACGTCGTTTTCGAACTGCCAGGTTGTGATTCTTCTAGCTCTTCTCCATCTAACTCGAGAGATTCTTCTTCCGATGTTCCTTCTTCAACACTACAATTATCGTCGGGATCAACGACCGCCCGTACATATTTACCACCGGGCATACTGAACGCTGCAAAATGCGAAAGAGAAACAAAAATGTGTTAGCAAAGTACTTGCTACTGATTCAAACTTTGTTTTTATAATTTGACACCAGCTTCCCACAGATTGTAGGAAATTTTCGTTGAGACCACTTTCCAACAAATGTGGCTTAAATTCGTTCAAAATCATTGTGAATATTTTGTGCTCATATGTTATTTTATTACCAACGATTAGAGTGCATCACATTAAATGCAAAAAATCGAGCAACATTTTTCAACTATTTCGTTAATATTGATAATACATTTATCTAGAAAAGTAAAGCTTTAAAAATGTTTGCCCTTCTTGCCAGTAAACTTGTCCACAAACTTGGACTGTTTTCCATTATTAAGCTGTACTACTAGTTTGTTTCTTTTTAATAGTCGTACCGAACCATTCTTCTTTCAATGGTCGTACCGAACCATTCTTCTTATTCTAATGGTCGTACCGAACCATTCTTCTTCTTCCAATGGTCGTACCGAACCATTGGCTATTCACTTCATTTTGTTCACTGGATATTCACTTCATTTCGTTTAATAATCGTAGAGAAACAGGCGAACTGCAATAGTAACGCATACAGCTCGATTGCCGAATTCCAATGGCGTACCAAGCTATTTCGTGCATGGTCGTACCGAACCATTTTATTCGCAACCGTTTGACATTAACCCTAACAATTATTCAAAAAAACAAACGAAAACTTTTGTTGGAATCTAAAATTAGCGTTAGCTGCAGTATTTAAGTCCTGATCAAATGTGGTATATCTACAAAAATATTTTTTCCACGTTGTTTCACTCGTCGCTATGCAGGATGCTTCCACCGGCACTGTATGTGTGAGCGACAGTGATACAAATTTCTTCTTTACCAGTACCACATAATAAAGAACCGAAAAAAAACAATTCTGCGTGGTGGAAAAAAAATAAACTACCACAGAATTAATCAGTAATCAGCGCAAGCCATGCTTTAATTTTTTCTTTTGCTAAATAGCACACTCGTGTTGTTTTTTTTTTAAATGACGCAGGAGAGATTAAGCTTACCTTGAGACTCCGATTAGTTATTTCACAATACCTCAAAATTAATTACATTTTCACAACGTAGGTTTCGAATAAGAGAAAAAAATGCTGAAAATTGAAAACTTTTTTTTTTACTTTTACACAAACACTTTACTCACTCGGGGGCCCTGAATGTGGGATTACATGGACGATTCTCTTTTGCAGCAAAAGTAAGCAGGTATTCGATACTTATTTGCTTCTTCCTACAGCAGAAACAAGCCTGTCACAGACGCCATTGTTGGAACTATTTATTGGCGCAACAAGAGAATCGTCCAAGATCTCGCAAGCAGGACTTACCCGTTCAACGGTCGACTAGTGAAAGAGCAAGTGCTTGACTTCGCTGCACAATCGAGGCCCGAATCTATCGGGAAACCGATCGAGGCCCGAGCAGACGTGATGCCAGATAGTTGGCGTTATCTGTTGGTAGCCCTGTGGCTGATGGTGTTTAGCAATAGGGATAAACCGAGGGGTTATTCAATATCAAGGTTTCTCATTCCCCACAATTTAGACTTGTAGAATGCTTTAAAACCTCGATAAAACTTGCAATGTTGCTTGGGAGTCTTCAGATATTTTGAACATAAAGCCAACCTGCCTGTTAGCTTTAGTCAGGATGTCATTGTAGTGCGGTTTTAAGGTCAATTCACAGTCGAGTGTTACTCCCAAATCTTTGATCTGGCTAGTCCTCTCTAACGTTTGCCTGGAAATGGAATAATCAAATATTATCGGGTTTTGTTTACGATGAAATGAGCGTCAAGAAGTTACCAACTCTGCATACGATCCACAATCAGCTGCAACTCCTCGCAATCAGCGATGCCATTGATAACCATATACATTTTGACATCGTGGCAGGTGGCAGTAGACAAGAAAGCTCGTTCACGAAAAGCGAAAACAGAAGGGGTCCCAGATTACTTCCTTGGGGAACGCCGGGAACGTTCGTGAACACTTCAGAACGAGAAGCTCGTAAGGTAAGATTTGAACCATGAGATGAAGGATCCAGACACTCCGAGTTTCTCAAACTTGCTCAAAAGAATGTTGAGGTCTACTCGGTCAAATGCAGCCTTGAGATCAGTGTAAGCAGCGTCGATTTGTTCGCCAGAGTCCATGGTCCGAACGCAGAGCGACACGAATTCGGTCAAATTGGTTGTAACTGATCGTTTTGGGTAGAATCCTAATCCATGCTGAGCCGTGGAGATGTAATTTTTACAAGAGCTGAAGAGCGCCTCATTGATGATGATCTCCAATACTTTGGAGCAGCATCATAGTGATGTGATGCCTCTGTAACTCTGTAACTCTGGACATTCCTTTTATCGCCTTTCTTGTGGACGGGGAACATATACGAAAATTTCCACGCCTCAGGAAATTTACTCTCCTGTAGTGACAGATTAAATAACTTCACCAAGGCAGTGAGCAACGACTCCGAACACAGCTTCAGAACGGACGCAGGAATGCCGAATGGGCCGGCAGCAAACGAGAGTTTCAACCTTTGAAGAGCTAGACGGACGGAGCTCAAATGCATCTGTTGGAGAATCGCTTATAGCAATCGTGACTTGATTTGATGAGGCTGAAGATTCATTGAACAAACTCATGAAATGTTGAGCGGCATTTCTCCGGTTCAGAGCTAGCGGTTTGCTCACCGAGATGAACTGACAATGGCAAACCGACTTCGTTCTTTTTAGAGTTTACAAAAGACCAGGAACGCTTTGGATTTCTGCGAAGAGATGATTGCGTACGGTCGACATATCGTCGATACAGGAATCTGTTGTATTTCCTATAGTCGTTACTTGTGCGGTTGAACTCCTGCTTCGTAATGTACGAACGATTGTGGCAGTATCTTCGTATCGATTTAGCCCTATACCGTTTCAGTCGACGCAAGTGATCGTTAGACCACGGTGACTTTGGTGCGGGGCGAGTGATAGGTACAAATTCAACCATGATATCCCAAATCACTTGATTGAAATATTCAACGGCATCGTCAACACGTCCAGCTAATTCTAATGGTCGCCAGTCGATACCGGAAATATCAGCACTAATCGCAACATAGGCGGCTCGACGGAAATCCTGAGTACGGTTATTTTCGGAACAATCCTCAAAAACGATTGGCACTGACTTGACTTGACATTGAGTTGGCTTGAAGAATGCTTTAAAACCTTGCTCAAACTTGCATTTGCACTTCTTAGGTCAGTATTGTTTAAAAGGCTGTCGGCTCCGTAAAGTTTTTTTTTTATCAGTGGAGTTCTACCAAATAAACAAATTAAAAACATCAGTATACAAATTCTTCAAAAGTTCAAAAAAATTGCATGCATGTTGGCAACCCTGATCCCATCCTACGTCCCCGCAAACATTTCACCATCGGTTGTGGATGGCTAGAGGGGGTTAGTTAATACTATTAATATGACAAAGCATATTTCCTAGTTCTGGAGAAATAAGCCCCACTCGGCTCCGATATCGGAAAGCATGTGAGATAGCAACAACTGTTAACGGAATGTTTGGAGACCGGCAGGAGATCTCCATTGCTTGCAGTGGTCAATCTGGACCGAGGAATGCCGCCTTTGAATCATCAGTCCAATCCGGCGAAGGACAATTTTAGCGTAGCTCCGATACCCGTAGATCCGTTATTCTTGCGAATTTAATAGCTATGGAAATTATTTCTTCCCAGGAAATGGATTGCCGGTCACTTGTTTGTTCTCGGTGGTAAAACATTTCGGTGATTTCGGATTTGTCGTTGCTCGGAATTGTTTTTCATTTGCTAGAAGAAAAACACCAGTTACGATGCTGTCAGTCGCAACGGTCCCGGTTCCAGGATGAACCAATTTTCCCGAACCTTTCCCAGCATCCGCGAGCTTAGGCGAGGTTCGGATCGGGATTTGACACTGGAAGCATTGTTTTGGATCTGTCAGTGCAGAATCTCCGTGGAACGATGCACTTCTTCACTTCCAAGTGTCGAACATTTGCGCATGATTCTCTGGGAGCTCACGAGTGAGAGATGGGGCTGAGAGAGGCAAATGTCACTGTTCGGGTTTGTTTATCTTCTCGTGACGAGGATCCGGATGAGATGCGTTTGTTTTGCTCCCGTGGAGCTTTCATTTTATGGTTGAAGGATGCTGCTCTGCTATTACTGTGCAGTGTGTTATGTGAGAGAGATTTGCGCTCCGGGAGCTGGTGAAAGTTGGAGAAAGTTCTGCTGAATGTTGAAGGGACGTGAAAGTGCTGCTAAAGCGCTGAATACGCTCGTTTGGGGTGTAATTTTTCTCCTGAATTTGTCGTTTCTTTTGCTTCAGGGAGGAGATGAAAGGCGTCTGTTTTGGAAACAATTTCTGCATGGGTGGTATGGTTGAGGTTTATTAGGATTAAATTGGGAACGAAAACGGTGAATTGGTTCTGGATGGTGTAAAGCGGATTGGGTTCACGGAAACTATAAAGGAAACGGGTGTATTAAAGAGATGGGATAGCAAAAGAGGTAGAAGACTGATGAACGCATGACAGAAGATAAGCAAACAAATTGCAGACCAGCAGTAGTATAAAGGTAAAGCTAGAACAAACAAAGCTATTAAACAGATAAATGTAGATACACATGACTAAAAATAGCATGATAATTTCCCAATAATGTCAATAGTTTATATAAAATCCTCCATCGTAAGGATTTAGGCTTGAAAGAGCGTATTTTCAATGACCATTGTTTATGCAACCAACCGAGGGATGTAAGATTTGCTTACAATAATGAGGAATTCATCACCGCAGGATGTTAGTTGAGATTGCATGAGATAAACCGAGCTGCAGTTCAATGCAACGCAACAAAATGCAGTCCTTAAAATGTGTAGTGTATTAGTGATTGCAATGAATTAAACAAAAAAGATGAAAAGGTTGGCGACTGGGACTCGAACCACGAACGTTGCGATTTTCAGGCCTGTGCTTTCTCTACTGCTCTCTCAATGCATTGGAACATGAATAAGCTAAAAGCAGGGATGGTAGCGAGTCACTTTTTAGTGACTTGGTCACTTTTTTCAAGCCAGTCACTAAAAAGTCTCCTTTTTTTTAAGGCCAAGTCACTAAAGTCACTTTTTCTTGTAATCAGTCACTATTTTAAACTTTTTTCAACGTAAATTTATTTCAAGATTGATCATTCTTCTTGCAGTGTATAGGGATAGACCTACATTTTGTTCTAAATTTTGAACAATTCGAAGTTGACGACCTTGTATGGAGTTTTTTGTCGTTTAATCGTCTTTATCTATCTACACGGTGTCCACTCATTTTGGCTTAATAAAGTTCCCTGAGTTTTCCAGGTTTTTCCATAACTTTGGCGTATAATTTCCAGGTTTGTATTAAGAAAGCTATTTATGAAATGCGTTAAAAATATGCTTTTTTTTGTAAAACAACAATCAGTTTAAAAAAATGGCATCACTTAATTTTAGTAAGTCTAAGATCACAACACTTTTAATGTCTTGAAGTTTCGTACTAGCAAAAGTGTAGAAACTTTTAAGAAGTTCTACTTATCTCAGGAAAACTAGATCTAGATATCTTTGGGGAATTCCAGAGATCTTAAGGGGAAGTTCCCGAAACTTTAGTACAGACTAATAGATTGGTTTAAAAATCTATAAGCGTGAGTTTAGACAAATTCAGGATAGTTCCATGATGTGTAGAAATAAAACCAAGAACCTTTTAGATGTTCCGAGAATTTCAAGGAAGTACAGAAATCTTCAGAAAATTTATGAATACTTCACAAATATTTCAGGAACTTCACAAAAATCCAGAGAATTCCAGGGAAGTTTAAATGTGTTCATGAGAATTCCATTTATTTTAAAGCAGAACCGAGATCTTCATTAGAATTGATAACTTTAGGGAAGCTCCAAGAACATCAAAACAGATCATAGAATTAAAGGGTAGTTAAGAAAAATTCAAGGAAATTGCAGAAACCTTGAAGAAGTTTCAAGAAAATTTCCGGGAAGTTCAGGAATACAAATTATATGAACATCCAGAAAATGTGAGAAATTTCAAGATCTAAAATTTTTTCGAAAATTTAGCTAATTTTATTAGAGGAAATCAACGAAATTCCAGCAAATATTGGATGCACCGATATTTTCAAGAAATTCCCGAGAACTTCTTAAAAATTTAGATATTTTTAGATTGTTTCATTATATTTAGTGAAGTTCCGAGTAATTCGAGGACGATCAGATAACATCAGAAAAATCTCATTAACTTAAGGAAATTTTCTGCGACTTACAAGGAGTTCCATGGAATTTTGGGATATTGCGATTATGATTGGTCTGAAAACTTAAGAAGATTCAGGGAATTTAAAATATATATATATTAGAAAACAACTTCATTAATGTCTATGGAGCTTATGGGAAGATCCGAGAACTTCAGGAACTTTTATGGACATTTCGGGAGCATCTCAAATAAGTTTACTAAAGCTCCAAAATCAAGGGGAATTTCAGGGGAGTTCAGCTTCATTAGTTTCACCAAATAAGCGGAAAATTTGAAGAATTTCCCAGATTTTCAGAGAACTTTAGAGATGTTAAGAAATGTTATTGAGGTTTTCACATAAGTCCAAACGTTCACGACAGCTTAAACATTTTTAGAACAGTTCAATTAATTTCAGGGTAGTACAACAAGCTTCATGAGAACTGCAAACACTTTAGAGAAGTTTTGAGAGCTTCAAGAAACATATTGATCTCGCTAATAAAGCTCTAAAAAAAACTTCAAAAAAGAAAAGATATCTTCAGAGCAGCAAAATTACAAAAACTTTAAAAAAGTTTCGAAAGTTCCGTGAATTGTTAAAATTTTAGAGAAGATTCATGATAGTTAGGAAGTATGTGGGAACTTTAGGAAGTCCAAAGAAGTTTAGAAAAGTTTAAAACAGTCATGCGGAGTATTGCGAACATCAGGCTAGTATCTCAAACTGAAATAGAACTCCAAGGCAATGAAACTTCAGGAATATTTGGGAAGTTTTAAGTTGTCCATTACATATTCAACTGAGATTTCTTATGAAAATTCGCTTGGAGTTCTACTCATCATTTGCTCGTATTCTCCCGAAACTCTAATGGAATTAATTTAAAAAACTCACTTGGAACGCTTCTCTGAATTCTATAAAAAATATCACAAGAATATAGTTAGAAAACTTCTCGCAATTCCATTGAAATATTCCTCAAAATGTCGTTGAAACTATCCTCGGAATTCAATTTTTTTTTAATTTTCCAAGGAATTGCCTTGAAATTCTCCTCAGTAAGAAATCCTATGGAAAGATTCCCAGAATTTTGATTGAGTTCATTTCAGATTTCCTATTTAATCTCACTTTCCCTTGGAATTCTACTCACAGTGAAAGTCTCTTTAGAATTCATTTTCATTTCTCCTCACAAATTACTTAGATTTCTCCTCTTAATTTGCTTGGCGATAATTCCTGGAATTATTTTCCGAATTTATTTGAAGATCTCCTGGAGTTATTCTCAGATTTAATTGTAATCCTCCTTTTAGCATCTCCTTTGTTCCCTCAATTTTCACCAAAAAATTACGAGGACTAATGCTCCGATTTCATTGTCTTTCACAGACGTCATGTAATTATCCTTAGATTATTAACCGGGAGTTTTTAAGATTTGAACCGGGAAAAACCGGGAATTTCAGAAGAACAATTCAGTATCCTTTACTTTGTTTGTCGTTCACGTTTGGACGGCACGGATTTTAATTCAAATTTCTCGTTACAACCCTGCCCATCTTCAAACAACATAGATATACGATGTTTTGTAAAATGTTGCCTGCAATTCTGGTTTTTAGTAGGTATTAAGATTTATCAAATCATTAATTTGAATACTTATACAATTTTCGTCGATCGGCTTTGGCCCAGCAGATTCCAGAAAAATATATTTATTTTTAGAGTACTAAAAAATAAATATCACATTTTATTTCGTATGCATTTAAAAACAAAACAAGTGGGCTGTTTTAAACGCTGTCCAGACTGGAAAGTTATAACATGTTATAACGGTTGTCAAATAATTGCAACACAGAAACCACCATCAAGTAGTCTGAACGTACTATTAAGCGATTTTTCAAGTGATTACCCTGCCACGTGGTGGTGAATACACCTATGCATCGCCAATCATAGCAACCCTGTTGTGTACAGAAAAAAAAATTGACAGCGTTATCAGTTGATTTGTAGCAGCCATGGCAAAAACAGTCAAGCAACTACGCCCGATGGTTTGTTTGTACTGGAAGTTGGACATTGTGAGGCACTTCGTGTCCGCCGGATATAGCCAATTTGGCATTTATAACATCCTCTCCCTTCTGGATAAAGGCGAGAGTGTTGAGGTTAGGTTATCTTTATCAGCGAGACTTTCAGCCAGAGGCTGGTTCATGTGTTGTTGAACGGAAGCCTGATGCGACTGTAAAATGCAGCAGAAGCTGAAGAGGAATACCGAGGGCATCATCGTTCCGCGCCTTGGGCCGGGAGGTCGTAGCAACCGGCCAAACGGTGATGAAGTACCTGGATAAGATGGACATTGTTATGCGGAAGCGTCAGTCGAGCCCGGCCGTGTCTGAGCAGCAGGCAATCACCCAGAAGAAGCGGCTGAAGGTTCTGGTGAAAAACATCTTTCCGGCGAAGCGCAATGGATTACGAGACGTCCTTGACACCGGACGGAAACGACTGGCAGGGGACCGGGTACTTTACGTTCCACAACAAGGAGGTAAGCGATGACGTGAAATATAAACACACAAGTTCCCGAAGAAGGTCCGTTGACGATCAGCGAGAAGAGAATGTCCAAGCCGCTGTTTTTTTTTACTTTGGAGCTTGCGGTGAACGGTGGGATATATAGTACGAAGTGCCTGCCAGAAGTTGCCGCCTTCATCAAGAAGTATCACGCGAAGGAGAATGTGGTCTTTTGGCCGGACCTGGCCTCGGTATATTATGCCAAGAGATCTCGTTGTATCGAAGACCGCCAACCTTTCCAACGTCCCCCAGCTGGGACCAATAGAAAATTTTTGGGCGAACCTCAAACGGAGGATCTATTCCAATAATTTCGTGGCCAAAACGAAGGAGCAGCTAATCACCAAGACCACGAAAGAGTTGAAGAACATGCCGACATCCAGGCTCAGGTTTTGGCCAACTGCCGTAAGGCCGCCCGGCAGGGCGTCGAAACATTTTTGTAGCAGAAGTAATAAACGTAGGATTTCAGGAAAATTTGTTCCATTGAATTACCTTTTGTAGTTTTTTTTTCATTGCCATGCGAAATTAGCCAATTTTTTAATACGTACGTTATTAGTTTTTTATGTACCATGAAACTTTGATAGTTTTTTTTTTTTAAATATATTCTAAATATTTTCAACCATTTTGAGTAACATTTTTCATAATTGCAACAAAATTAGCCTTTTTCAAATAAAAGTCCAGAAATGTGCAAGGGATATAATCATACAAAGTAGTAATGTTTTCACGCCCACACTATGTTAATGCAATCTGAAAGCTACAACCAACCCCATAGACCATTTGGCATGAAACTCGTCTGTTTGGATTTTTTTTCAGTGCAGACATGAAAAAGTTTTTATTAGAAAAAACAAAAAATGACATTAGGGTGGGTGTCCCCCAGTGCTCTTTCAATGCGTATTGAGGTCCCCAGTAACTGTGGAAAATGTAAACGAATTTGCAGGGCCGTTAAAATAGGCGCAGATTTCGCAAATTCAGTGGATTTGTACTTTCAGTCGTAAAAATCTCGGAAACATTTAGTTATGTCGCGAAAATTGCGAAGGAACTGTTTTTGGCCATTTTTATCGTGTATTATGATGTACAGAGCAGTGGTGCCATCACACCAGTTTTATCTGGATTCTTACAGTTTTTTTGGACTCATCCAGTCAAACAGTTTCAGTTTTTTTTTAGAATTCATCCAGTTTTATCCAGCTTTTCATTATTAATAGCGAAATATTTGAAGGTACGATTAGCAGTACAGCATGATTAAGATGTTTACATTTTAAACTTTTATAATGGAATTGAAATCTGGGAATACAGTATTTAATTTAAATGAAATTTTGAAATCGCTTCACGCCATGGCGACAGGCGGGCTGTGTCACAGCATAGACTCGTGTTTTTTAGGTTTGATATAATGACAGTTAACATAACTTGATGCAAAAGTTAACCTATCTGATGTTGAGAACTAGTAACAAATCAGTTTCAGAACAGTGGAACCCTCTCAAATCTAGCCGTCAATATTAATTATGTATCTCCTATCTACCAATATAATTTGAAATTATCCGGGCATGCACATCTTTTCGGGTAGCTTCCAAGTTACTTATTGCGTTATGTTATTTTTTGGTAAAACATCAACTTTATTTGCCCAAACGATTTCAGATATGAGATCAGTTTTAAGAGATCGAATGTACAATCCAATCAAAACCATTAAAAGTTGAAGTTTTATATTTACTTAAGTATGAGATAAACTAGTCAACTGTCTAAACATCTCAAAAATAAAGAAGACAAAAAATTCATAAAGTCTCAGATCTCATAAACTATCAACGCAGTGAACCGGGAAAAGTCGGGAATTCAAAGTTACCGAGAAAAAACCCATCGATTTCGATGATAAATCGGGAAACAAACTACAAGGGACAGCCCTATGAGGACACCACCACACACGGTGATTGGACCTGAATCCGATCAGCGGTTGAGGCCAGCCTTGGTAGCTAGCTGCTTTGCGGGCAGCCTTTTGTTGTGTACTGGAGAACACCAACATATTGAATAAACACCGTTTGGTGAAACCGGATGGAATTCAACTTTGAAATCTGTGTTAGGGAAACGCCTTTCGCAGGAAATCGGCGATAATTTTAATTATCAAAGTAACAGTTGCACAATCTTGCAATTTTCAATAATAACATTTTGAAAAATGATAAAGTCTCAACAGATGCGTAGAAATATATCTGATCGATTGGTGATAAAATTATTGAAATTGGTCCAGGGACAGCTGAGTTATTAACGATCAAAATCTTTCATAATTTTGTTACATGTTCCATTTTCGGTTTTCACAAAGTGTGCCCCCATATAGAAGTCACAGACGCAGTCCTACGTCAAAATTATAGGTTATTCCGGGAGTCAAAGTGACTTTCCTCATTAGTGAAGTGAGAAAAGTCACGTCGTGGTGACGTGACTCTCCATTTGATTTGCACAGAGAGTCACTTCGACTTTCGGAATAACCCCCATTAAGTTAATATTTTTTTTTTCGCAGAAAATAAGATTTTGGACTTTTAAAATTCCTCAAGATTCTTGGACTAGACTAGATTTTTTTTCGAAGAAATTTTGAGAAGATTTTAGAATGGATAACACCAAGGTTTTATCCATTTAGAGAAAACTCCAAAAACTTTTAATGATTGTATACTTTTACTCCATGTCACTTGAGTGAGTTCAGAGTATTTTTTAAAAATAGCTCTGCCGAAAATTCCAAATCAATTGTGAAGCGGGTCCCAGGGGTTGTGAAAAATACCAAGTAAATCGAATTTTGAGCGTACAATTCCAAAGAAATATTTTAAATAAAATACTGAGAATAATTCCCAGAACATCACGGAAAGCATTTTTGGAGAATTTAAGGAAAATTCTAAGTGAAATTGCAGAAGAATTTAGAGGTGGAGTCCAAGATAATTCTGAAAAAAATTTCAAGACAATTATGTTGTGGATTGCTTGGGAATTCATAATAAAATTTAAGCTTATTTTGAATAGAATTATAGCAGGAAAATTCATAGAAAAGCTTTAAAATTAGAAGAAAATCTAAGGATGAATTTCATGGTTTTTTTTTTATGGATCTGCAGAGAATTTCTAGACTGTTGTAAATTATTTTTTAGGGACTCTCATAGAGAATCTCAATCTCATTTTTTTAGAAGAATTCTGAAATAAAGGCTGGGAAAAGATTGAAAACGAAATGGTTGAGGATATTCTAATAAAGTTTTTGATTATATTTTCAGGGAAGCTAAAATATAGCCAAATTTTGAAAAATTTGACTCAGGAAAAATGCTGCTGTCTATGTAATGATCCATTTAACCTAGTGATCCTTTCGGTTTTTGGATTTATGCTTAATTTTCCTGCTGGATGCTGGATCTATGCTTAAAAGATGCTGGACTTTGGAAACAAATATTTGTAAAAACCGAAACTAAATTATTCTTTTCCAGGGTCTTATTTTTTCGTTGTTCAAAATTCTCATAATATCAATTCCAGAATTAACTTGGAATTCTGCTCTTATTTTGAAATTGTTCTGAAATAAACCAAAAAACACTCCGCGTAATAATTACCGTTGAATTGTTTTTGGAATTTCCTTGCAACCCCTTCTAAGAATTTAATTGGAATCCTTCTTAGAATTCCCTTGAGCCTATCCGGAGACTTTGATTTCTATGAAAATCATTTCAAAAATTTGTCTAAACTCTATTTAAAACAGCAGAAATCTTTCGAAAATTTATTTAGAAACCCCTTGGATATTTTTAAGAGTTTCTTTCCAATTATCAGCAAATTTTTAACAATCAATTTTGTTGGAGTTTTGTGATGAATCTTTCGCACTAGGGTTTTTTTTTCCTTTGGTTTGTTTTTTCCGTCGATCTTGTTTTCCGTGCTGAGCACCAATGCTACCAACGTGCCAGGAAGGCAGCTCCCACACCTGGACCCTACCTATCGACCCATCAACTCATGAACCGGGGACCAACGGCTTTACTTCCCATCCGAAGGAAGGCGTGATCAGAGATGTTATACCTCAGAACATCCCGGTGGCGCCGACTGGTATTGAACCCAGGCCTGCTGGGGTGAGAGGTAATCACGCTTACCACTACACCACCGGCGCCGGTAAATTCGCACTAGGGTTGAAATTATTGCCAGAACACGCTTAGAACTCTGTTTCTTTTTGAATTATGATCATAGTTCTCTTGGAATTCTTCTTAAAATTCATCTGTCATTTTCCTCTCGATCCCCATACAAATCTCATTAGAATCACGTAGGGATTTTCCGCAAAGTTTTGTTTTTCACAACTCCTTTCTAAATCTTCTAAAAATAACTAACAATTTAATTTAGAACTTGCATTCTTCTCCATAGAAATCCTTAAAAATTCATCTAACAATTTCTAAGGATTTCAATGCCAAAATAATTTTGGAAATCTGCTCAGAACGTCTCCTTCGAAAACTGTGTGGGAATCCTTCTCAGTATTTGTTTGAAATCAACTTTTTGATTTCTTTTAAAATTTACTAAAAATTCAAGGGTTTGTAGATTGCTATGTAATTTGTTATTACACTTAAAATGCTGCGTGTCAGCGTGACAATTATACTTATGACAATTATGACTCCACGACTCATAAGTATGATTTTTTTCAAAATTGTGATCTTGAAATTTATTCAAAATCTCACATTTTAGTTATTTTTACTCAAAATCTTGCATCACGAAGATTATTATTAATCACAAATTTGGAAAAAAGTTCTAGTTTCAGACTCTACACAAATTTTAAAGCTCCAGAATCTTGGGAATCTTATTAAATCACTTTTTTTTTATCTTTTCAGTAAATTCCATTCAGCACGTTCTTAAAAATGCGTTCAATCTCGTTTTTTTTGTTGAATATTAACAACCGGGAATTTTTTAAGATTTTAATTGGAAAAACCGGGAAAACCCGGGAATTTCAAAATAAAAATTCACTAGCCATCCTGTAAATCCCAGAATTAGAAGAATGAAGTCTCAGCCATTAGATGTATTTTAATTTCACAACCTTAAATTTCAACATTTTAGCTAGTTTTGGAGCTTGAAATCTTCTTACGTTCCCTAATCTGTCACCTCCCCGATCCTCCCCCATGTCCAAAATATTTAAAATAAAACACCCTGATGTTTCTAAGTCCAAGATCACATAATTTTCTAAGCATGCAATCTTTAAAAATCTAAGGCAAGATTTTGTTTTTCCCAAACGGTTGAAAATACTCTGCAGAACACTCTTTAAATTCACTCTGCAATGCTCCCCATATTATTAAACATTCTAGCAATTCCCTGATATATACGCCTGAAAAATCACTTGCATTCAATATTCTCCTGGAATTCCCATGGAATTACCATAGGGATTTATTTTTAGCTCTGCTTAGGCTTCCCATCAATTCTTTGAAATGCTCCTTATAATTTCCTTGGAATCTCTTCTAAATTTTCTAAAAATTATGCTTTGATCGAAACTTATGTATGGGCTAAATATTACAAAATATTAGAGACACTTAGGCCGACAGTAGGGACATTGACACATGCTAGTGCAAACGGTTTAATCAGTTATCTCTATCCATCTCTTAGGAGAATGAGTTTAAATCATAGTTCAAGCAACCAACTGAAATCCATCCCACAGGAAGGCTGTCAGTTCCAAGCCTCGATGAACGTCGCCCGTCAGCACCAGCTTCCTTCCAGCAGCAGGAAATGCAACTCTTCCAGCACTCTCCCGGAGCATCGTCGTTTTCCTCTCACTCTCTCTCTCCCTCTCCCTCTCTGCGACGAAGATGACGACGACGACGACGACTCTCGCAGCATCCTCCGAGAGAACGACCGAACGAGACTGGACCACCCGAATCGGGAAAGTCCACCGTGCATGGCAGGTTAGTCTTACCACATCCGCGTGACGGTGCAGCATCCGTGTGCTTCGTACCACGACCGGATTATTCGCCGCGTTCAAAACCCCGAGAAGCTCCAACTCGAATCCTCCGGACCCGTCCGAGGTTGTTTTCAGCGAACAACACAGAACAATACACGGGATTCGAATCGTGTCCGCGCGGGACGGGAAAGGGCTCTGCACAATCTAGGTCGCCCGCCGTCGAATGGCGTAGACTGATGCCGTTCCGGTTCCGGGAGCACCGCTTTTGGGAAGTGTGTTTTGTTCCGTGGTCCTTCGTCGGTCCTGTTGTCGGCGGTCGTCGGCGGGGGATGAAAAATTGTCCCCTTGTGCTGGAAGTGAATTGATTTTTTTTGCTCGCGTGCATATTGGCGTAGTGAGTGTGGCGGTGGGATTCTTTGTGTTTTTTTCTTCTTCTCTGTGGGGTGAGGGAGTCGACCTCCTCCGGCGTGACATAGGGGACACGATTCGCGCGGGTGGTTCATATCGGGTAATTGAATTAATCAGAGCACGTTGACGGGGGGAAAGGGGGAACTGTGGTTTTTGGCTAGGGGAAATTTCGGTGTGTCACCGCGAAGAGTGTGGGCGCGAGGAATACCTTGTTCTACCCCAAATGCACACATGTAGTGGAGAAAGTGAGTGTGATCGGTGTTGCGTAATGTTGATGCTTATGCCGAACCGCTGGCTGGTTGTTGTTATGATCTAGTGGGATTAAGTTTTCAAAAAGGAAGCAGAAGAAGAAGAAACTCCCCCCAAAAGGGTTGCCCGCCCGCTAATGACATCCCAGAGAGGCTGAGTGCGGGGGAAAGAAAGCCTTCTCTACAGCAGTGTGTCAAAGTTGTTGCGGATCCCGTTTTCTCGATTAGCATAATTTCCAGTAACTCTACGACGGGCCAAAGTCCGGAACCGTACTGGGAGAAAGAGACCGAGAGTCCGAGAGTCGTCTGCGCTGTGGTCTGTGACAAGCAGTTCTTGCAGCTTTTTCCTTGGCCCTACCCCCTTGGGTCCGTCGCGAGGCAAAGTTTTATCCCAATTTCCGAAGGCGCACGGTCTAATGTAATTATGAAGAAGTGTGAGAAAGGCGACAGCTGAAGCACTAGATAAAGGCAGATATATATAAATATATATAAAAAAGTTGCTCCAAGCAGGAAAAGCCGAAGATCGTATCGTTCCGGATAGGCAGTGGTGGCGGTGGTGGTGGAGGAGGATGAGTAGTGAATTTTGTCGCGATTCGCCGTCCTTTATTTCGGTTGTGCTAAGCGAAGTGTTCTGAGAAGAATCAGGCAAAACGTCGACGACGACGAAGAAGAAGAAGAATAAAAAGAATAAGAAGAAGTAGAATCAAGACCGGAAAGTGCCACTACCATCACACTGATACTATACACTATTGTTGAATGTCAGCCAACCAGCCAGCGTTGGAGACAGAACTGCAGCAGTTTGAGCCGGTTCAGAGTCGAGACTCGGTCTTCTGAACAACAGAGCAGAGGCAGAGTGCAGCAACTTCAGAAATATCTAGGTCAGTTGTATGCAATTATAATAAGTGCAGTTAGCGGTTTTTTTTCGTCGAGCTGCAATGCTTTCTGTTATTTTACGATCTGAATATTTGATTTGGGCCTTTGTATTGCAAGGGTAAACCATTTGCAATTTACTGAAATAGAGGGAACGATGAATAGAATGCAGTCTACCAAATTGTTATTTACTGAATATCTTTGAAGATCTTTTTTTAAATATTTCATGGAAACGCATTGTACTCTGCGACCGAAGTTGAGCTATGCTGCGTTCCGTAAAGGAACAAGTTGAGTCAAATTCGTCGCATCATACCATCGGTCATGCTCGATTGTTCGGAAATGGTCAATCAGTTAAAGTCTTTGTTAAGCCTTGTGTTCCTAGCAGCTCGAAGTCACTCTGAGTTGGTTGAATGATCTTGGAGTAGCTTGCGTTGGCTGAATGCAGGACCGTTTTAAGCACACTTGGGAACCTGTTAAATAAAAAAAATACCTTATCTAAATTAAAGCAATTCTCTGATTTTTTGACGTAGGACCACGTCTGTGATTTTTATATGGAGGTACACTTTGTGAAACCCGAAAATGGAACATGTAACAAAATTATGAAAGATTTTGAACGTCAATAACTTAGCTGCCCCTGGACCAATTTCAATAATTTTATCACCAATCGATCGGAAATATTTCTACGCATCAATAACAATGCTTCCGACTGATGATTTTCAACAACAAACAACAAACTATTGAAAAGGTGGTAATGTCAAGCATTGTCCAATGTACAAATAAAAAGTGAAAATTTATCACTGTTTTCATGAAATAAACGTTCTTCCCAAACCCAGTCGTCATAATCGAGTACCACTTGGCTGCACATAATTCTGCTTTAACCTGAAAAGATATAAATTAGCGCTCCTATCTGGTCTAAACTCATTTTAGCTTCGGACAGCATGGTGAACAGGCAGTAAAAGCAGCAGTACGAAGGTGGTGGCAAGTTAGGTAGTCCACTCTTCAACCTAACAAGCAACAATGACTGGTCGTGGCAAAGGAGGAAAAGGTCTTGGTAAAGAAGGCGCCAAGCGTCATCGAAAGTGATTTTGATGGATTCTCTTCATCAAATTTCTCTTTGAAAAAAAAAAAAATACTTCAACATTGGTACGCCTACGATTAAAAAACGGAAATAGATAAGATAATAGGAGGTCGATCAATTCAAAGAATTAAATGCTCTTCACATTTGTTCCGTCTACTAGCGGTTCTACGTCAAGCTTCCGTTCGTGCCCCTAGACAAAGACCTTCTACTTTTTTTCTCATATCGAGGAACACTTATTCAAGTTTGGTGATCATAAACGATTAAAGATAAATATAAGCTGAACAAGCATGTTGGGTCTGCAGGTAGTATTTAAGGAGTTAAAATGCTTATGTAGCTAAAGCATGGCCCACTTAGTAATGGAACAACATCATTTGGGTCTATTTCGGATTTGAAAACGGTTTTCACTCAAGTGCATATTATTCCTCAAATTTTAAGGAATTATTCGTCGCGGTTTTGAAGGAATCCTCGAACATTTCCCTTAATACGACCCATCAAGCGGCACACAATGGTCTCGTCCACTGTTTTGGTGATTTCATCCCACCAATTTTTCATCTGAGCTGCCGTTTTGATGACTGGTACCTTTTACCTTCAGTTTCCTCTTCATAACTACCCAGTAGTTTTCAATGGTCCTGACTTGAGGGCAATTGGGCTGATTGAGGGTTTTCGGAACAAACTGGACTCCGTTGTCATTGTACCATTGTTGTGCTTCCCAGCTGCATCATGCAAACCTCCGAGTTCAATATTTTCTCAGTGTTGAAAACCATTGTCTTCTGGCCGCAGCTGCAAATTCCCTGCCAGAACATATATCATTGTACGCAAAAAATAAATTTGAATCTTCCAGGGACACCTCCTCCAGCCTTCGCCTTGTAAAATTTTGGTTCTGGAAGCTGTCCGAAGTCGCCCTTTACATGGGTTTCATCATCCATAAGTATGCACCGACTGGACTTGGTCAGCAGATTGTCATACAGCTTTCGAGCACTGGTTCTAGCTATGGTATTCTGCGTGAGGGATCGGTTCGGTTGCCTACTGGTTCGGTTTGCCTGTGAGCCTTCGCGGTACCGAATTCACTGCACTGTACTACGGTTGGCAGATCCACTCCGGCGTTTACTTAGAGGCTTCCGATTCGTCGTCAAGGTTTCGCTGTACGTTTTGAGCACGGTGCCATACGGTGTTTTTTAGGACAATTCAACATTTTAGCCAGCTTGGATGCGAACCACGATGGATTTTCCAGGTAACTGTGCACGATTTTTTTCATGGAGACTGTCTCCAAAACAAGCACGTTTTATGAACTGAAAAAAAAAACTGTTATTGTTGTTGTTATTGTCAACAAATAGAGGTCTAAAGCTTCCGAAAACCTCCACTAGGAGCGCTGTAATAAGCAAAAGAGTTTGTTCCTTTACTAAGTGGGCCATGGTTTAGATTGGTCCAACAGTTGATAAGGCGGGGGGGGGGGGGGGATCCGTCCTCGGTACTTGATTGGTTCATTTGAATTTCCCATGAAATCTCGTTTTTTCCTTGATGCTATTTGCTGGATAGTAGGCCGCGCTACGAAAATGACGTGTTTTGTTTTGCTGCGTCGTTTTCGTTCTAGTGAAAATGTGGAAAATTTACAATTTCAGTGTTAAAAAGTGTCCATTGAATGTACAGAAGTTGTGTTGAAAAGTGTTTTAAGTGAAAATTAATTCCTTTTCCATTGCATGAGGTGCCGTCCGTTCCGACTAAAGCGCAGCAACGTTCAGCTAAGTTTATTTGCCTTTTAATTCCTCTTTCCTTTATAGCAGCGCTGCCCAGTGTGCGGCCCGCGGCCCGGACGTGGTCTCTGGATCTCAGCAATGATATAACTCTAGTGCAATTTTGTTCATCATTATGAGTTTTAGCCCAGGAGGAATTAGAAATAAACAAAATGCAGCTTGAAACATGTTCATCGAACAAAGATGCAGCCATTTAAAAAATACAAGATTAGGAAGGTTGGACAGGTCTGCTCTACAGGACGTATCACTCTAAATGGAGACGATCATTAAAGTTACTAAATACGCGTCAATCTTTTATCTAAAGGCTATTTGAGCTACGGTCTTACTCCCGGGTCCAAGCTTCTTGCGTTCATAAGAAATGATTGCAGGTAGATTTCATACATAATGCCAGAGTTAGATTGTAAACAAACACACGTGTCATGGCAGAAATGTCATTGACCAATTCAAACGGGGAAAATATTCCGCCAGAATTAGGAAGCGAGCTTTTCCATGATTTCTTGGATTCTCAGGACTATCCCCCACGGCCAATGAGATCATCTCAAATTTGAGTTCAGTTTACTCATAATCGCAAAGAGTGCAGGAACTCAGCGATGAGTAAATTTGCCTCATGTTTTCCGTTGGGAAACCTCAAAAATCTACCGGAAGATAAGAAAAACTGACAAAGTTTTACTTAGTCTATGAAGACTCAGAGAATCCAATCTTTACTTGTCTCACTTTAGGGAATTTATTTTCCTGGAAATCCTGCAAAAACATGAGCAAATTTACTCATCGCTGAGTTCCTGAACTATTTGCGATTGATGAGTAAACTGCACAACCGTTTAAGCAAACTCAACATTCGCTTTTCAAAATCACAGTAATCAAAATTGAGTGATCATGACCAGGCATGGACAATCATTTGCATTCATTTCATACATTCATTTACATTCATTTGCCTCTAACTTTTTTCATCAACAGCATTCCGCAAAATGATGTATAGAGCTTTTGTAGGTTATGTTATTAGCTACAACTTATGCTTTAGTGGAAATGCCTGTGTCATCAGCGAACAAAGATTTGTGGCAACCCTGAGGCAAATCAGGGAGGTCCGAAGTGAAAATGTTATACAATATAGGCTCAAGAATGCTACCCTGAGGAACTCCTGCTCTAACAGGAAGTCGATTGGATTTGGAATTTTGATAATCTACATGCAGAGTTCTGTCAATTAAAAAATTTTGAACTAATTTCATAATATAGAGTGGAATCAAACCTTCATGCCAAACACTGTCGAATGCTTTTTCTATGTCTAGAAGAGCAACTCCAGTTGAGTGGCCTTCAGATTTGTTTGAACGAATTAAATTGGTAACTCTTAAGAGTTGATGAGTAGTTGAATGCCCATGACGAAATCCAAACTGCTCATCTGCAAAAATTGAGTTCGTATTGATGTGAAGCATCATTCTATTCGAAATTATCTTTTCAAAAAGTTTACTTATTGAAGAAATCCAGCTGAAGCTTCTAGCTACCGTCCAATAAGCTAGAAGCTTCAGCTGGATTTTTATCCGGCTTCAAAATTGGAACAACTTTTGCATTTATCAGGAAAGTATGCCAAGTGGAAACATCTGTTAAATAATTTTACCAAGAAAGACAAGGTACTCTCTGGGAGAATTTTTTTATGAGGATATAGAAAATTCCATCAAAAATATTTTCCCGAGAGAAAATATTCAGATAATCCCGAGCAACCTGATTCTTAATAGGACTAGTAAGACCCAAACGGAAATTATGGGAACTCGCGAATTGCTTAGCAAGTTTCTGAGCATTTTTCAAATTTGTGATCAAAACTTTATCACCTTCTTTAAGCGCTGGAATAGAAAATTTTTGTGAGTTTCCAAAAGGATTTGGAACTCGGGTCTAATTTAGAAACATTATTTTCAAAAGTTTTGTTCATCAGGGCAGATAATCGCTTTTTAATTTGTTTTTGCAAATCCCACCAGATAACTTTCATGGCAGGATAGCGTGTTCTTTAATATTGTCTAGTACGGACATTTTTCAGACGGATCAAGAGACGGAGATGAAGATCGTCGTCTATTATAATTGAATCGAATTTAACCTCGCATTTTGGTACTGAGGCAGCTCTTACTTCAACTATAGAAGTAGTCAGAGATTCAAGAGTATAATTAATTTCATCTTTGGTTTGCAAAAAAATGTTTGGATCGAAGTTATATTCCATAAATGTTCGATATTGCTCCCAATCAGCTCTATGGTAATTGAAAGTAGAGCTGTTGGGATTAGAAATTATTTTTTGGGATATTTCAAAAGTTACTGGAAGGTGATCAGAATCGAAGTCAGCATGGGTAACCAATTGGCTACAAAGTTGATATGAATTAGTTAAGATCAAATCAATTGGTGAGGGATTTCTTGCAGAAGAAAAGCATGTTGGGTTGTTTGGTATTGAATAGTGCAAAAAAATCATCAAACAGAACGTTAGCATTGGAATTGCTTTGAGCATTAAAATCACCAATTATGAAGAATTTAGATCGGTTTCTAAAGGCCACCCTTGAGAAAATTCTACGCATTGGAATGGAAAATAGACAGCTATAAACGTATGTTGAAACGTCGATAGAAACTCTCAAAGTTTCAAAAACTTTGGCTTCTAACGAAGAAAGAATTTGATGTTTGATACGTCCATGAACAATGATGGCAACGCCACCACAGGCTCCATGAAGACAATCATTTCAATTATTTGGTCAGGTTTAAGGAACGTTTCAGTTATAATGGCAATATGCACGTTATGAACTCCCGAAAAGTTAAATAGGTCGTCCTCATTATCTTTAAAAGATCGAACAGTCCAGTTCAATATATTCAATGATTTAAAATCCATTACTAAATTTCAAAGTCATGGCGATATTTTACGCAAATTTAGCTCCAGTTTGAGTAGCATCAAACATGGAGTTAGTTTTTAGCATATCAGTAATCATTTCAACTAATGATTTCTGTAAAAATTCCATTTTAGGAGCAGTAATGCTTCCTAAGTCAAAATCGTCACAACTTCCGTTAGAAATATGTTCGCTAGAATTTTGAAAAGGAACGTGGAGCGTTTCCTACCGATCGCTTAGAACAAGATTGCAGGATCGACTCGCAAAGCAAATCGGATTTGTGGTTTTAACCTCAATTTGAGCATTTAAATTTCTTAGGATCTTCCTTCACAGGACAGTCATCCTTTGCGTGAGAGGAATCCCTACAATTGATGCATTTAGCTGGCATGTAGCAATTTTTTGATCCGTGACCCTATCCCTGGCACTTATAGTACTTAACTCGTGCATGAAGCATACCGCTAGCTTTTTCAAAAGCCTTGACTAGACTTGAAGTAAACTAAACAAAAATCGTTAGAAATCCCGTTGAGCGAGTCACCCGGACGCGATTTCATTTTCATTTAGATTACTTGGACTGGCTTAACTCCAAGTCATTTGGTCAATTTCTTTTTTATCTGATCCAGGGATTCACCACTGGGCAGACCTTTTAGGACAACCTTGAACTCTCGTTCAGTTTTGGTGTCGTAAGTAAAAAATGGGCTACTTCTCAGTAAGATACTTGAGAAGACATTTGAATCCGTCCAAGGTTTCAGCCAATACACGGCATTCACCCTGACGGTCAGTTTGAAGTTGAAACTTGAATTTAACAAAGTTCAAAAGTTCTGTGCGAAGAGCATGGTAATCGGAAGTAGTTATCACAATAGGGAAGTAGTTATCCGGGAAAGTTTAGTGGAATTTTGCCAGGATGATGGATCATTCTCATTGATCCATGAGCGTATCAAATTGATTGCTCAAAATAATTTCATCAGAAGGAGGATCAAGAGATTGCCCTTTTCTTTTGCGGTTAGGCGCCTGGCGGCAGTAAAACTTTTATCCAAATCAACTTCCAAGCAGATTACTATAAGAATCTGAAGGATTGAAAAGGAATTTTCCAAATCAATATCCAAGCAGAATTACC
The DNA here is from genome assembly GCF_037179485.1 of Ochlerotatus camptorhynchus. Classification (NCBI taxonomy): domain Eukaryota; kingdom Metazoa; phylum Arthropoda; class Insecta; order Diptera; family Culicidae; genus Ochlerotatus; species Ochlerotatus camptorhynchus. Next base: position 831,910 of record NW_027040862.1, on the reverse strand, counting down.
TCGATTAAGGTCCAAACAAGGATCGAAGAGGAAGAAGAGTCAAACAAGGTAGAAAATTTACAGGTGAAAAGTGCTGTTTAAATTTGTTGTAGCTTTAGCAAATAGCAAGAGAGCACGATGTGGACTGAACAAAACAATGTTGTTTACTAGTAATTAAAGCCTTCCCTAATAAAAAACCACAAACGGATGATAACCCAAATGATTGAACTATTCCACAAATGTTTTGGATGATACCCCGAACACGTCGTTAAGCAAATTAACCATAACATTTTAATTAGGGTTAACATGTGATAATATATATTTTCATTAATCATTGACTCGAGTAGTGTAATAATACTTGATAATATAGCAACCCCTCGGTGATTTTTTACATCAGATTTTATTCCACTTTTGAAAATCGGGTTGTGAAATGATTCGTTCCAAAATCGAGGAAGAATACTGGACTCTAAGGAATTAAACAGCCAAAATAAAGGTTTTACTCCTTCGAAAGTGATTTTAGAAATATGTTTAGGTGGCAAACCATCATGTCCAAAACGAATAATTGTGATACATAGTTCTTGTAGCACGTAAACCGCTTATAAAACTTAACAGCTCTCTTTCCTAAATATGCCATGTTTTTTTTTTCAAAGTAGGTCAAAAAATATTCTTATGTTCAGAAATATCATCACCTTCAACTTACCAGAAAACACGACTGGAATTATCATCGTAACTACCATTAAATTCCCGTTGGAACTTCCTTGACACTCTCATAAAAAAATATTTGGAATGCTTCTTGAAATTCCTTTACAATTATTTTGAAAATTAAATTCTTTTTATAGTTTTGAAACAAATCCCATTAAATCTCTTCTCATTAATCCTTTGTGATGAATTTGAATATACATATATCTGCATTTGTAATCCAAGATTCAATGTCGATTCCATGGAAACCTTTTCTACTCTCTTTTCTTCCATGGAATTCTTGTATTGAAAGCTTCCTAAGAATTTCTTGAAAATATTCCATTCATTTTTAATTGTTCTCAGAATATGATACTTTAAATATTTTTCTCGGGATAATTTCCTTGAAGTTCTTTTCTGAACTTATTTCAGTATTCTTTTGAAATTATCCTCCAGAACACACTTTAAATTCCGCTTGGAATTCTGCTAAAAATTCTACTGCTATTCTCCTCAGAACCCCTTTAATCCTCCCAGAAATCTCGGAAGTCCTTAAATCCTAATCTCAAAATATGGTCTTTTCAAACAAAATGTACTAGTTTTTCATCGAGGACTGCTGATCCATCATTAAGGGAAATTTTTCACATATTTGCTGCTTTAAAAGTATTACAACCAGTAGGGAAGGGTGGGCGAAAATAGAATTTTTATAGACGAAATTAGGAACGAAAACACAAATAGAAAATTATTTAAATTATTAAGTTAAACCCAGTTTTATAATGCTATTATCACTGGAATTGGTAGGATTGCACTTCCATACAGTTATTATGCTTCCGTGAAAAATGCATTTTTCTTACGGTGTATTGCACATTAGGATGGGTTACATTTGTATGCCGCATTACATCCCCTAATTTCCCACTGCTCTTTAAATTTGTATTGAGATCCCCATCAACTGTGCCAAATTTGAACGAATTTGTTTGCGATTCGGACTTGCGGAAGAATTCAAATGTGTGTAAGGGAAAATGTATTAGAAACGGATAGAAAATATTCCCAAACTACCATCATTCTCACCTGATTGATGACGTTTGTTAACCCAGGTGTAATGGAATCTTCTTTGAACAAATTTTCTAAAAACATGCCTAAAACCCATCTGAATTGACGGCGGACCAGTTTCAACTCCCATTCAACCTGACACGCTCAAGATCCATCAACAGTTTAAACTAACTTATCTGGAATTGAAATCAATTAAATAACGAAACTGTATACACAACCAGTTGGCACTCGCAGTTTTCCTCCATCCTTCTCTGTAACATCATTAATTGCTAGCATTTTTTAAACCAACCCGAGGAGCCACTTTCCATTCGCAATGCGTCGAGTGGCTGGCTGTTGCCACTCATCATCCCTCATTAAGAGTGTAAATCTGCCCGGCCCCAGACAGCTACAGGCGCGCATCGCTTCTGCCTATTGCCATTAAACGCCTACTACAAGGTCTTCTGTCGGATATACCTACTGTTGCTACTGCCTGCCTGGTCGTAAGGGAGCCAATGAAGATGCTATTCACAACCCGGCAAGGCCATCAAGTGGAGGCAACTCAGGAAACAGCAACAGCAGAGCATTCGCCATTCTGCCTGGAAGCAACGGAGCATTTGTGAAAAACTGAAAGGAACAGAAAAGCGATGAGGGAAAAAAGCCGGAAAAAGACTCTCCACTCGAATGGGTAGAGGTAGCTCATGCCGGGCTGAAGCAGGGCAAAAGGCGAGTTGGTACTCACCACTCGGCGGGCACACAACAGAAGAAGATGAAAACAAGCCAATTGAGAGTGCTGGTGGCTGGCTGGGTGGATCTTTCTGTTATTTTTTTTTCGCCAAAGTTGGAATCGGGAAGGGAAGCTGTGTGGCGGCAGCGGAAACAGAATTTAGAGTTGAGCCTCTCGAAGATGCTGGAAAAGAGCAAACGAATGGATTGAGGATTATTTACAGTTATTTTATTTTGCTGCCTTTTGGTGTTGGTGCCTACTTTCGAAGCTTCCCGGAAATAGATGGGCTGGGGTGGGTTTGAACGAAAACAAAATCTTTCTCCCGAAATGGTGCCAGATTGATTGGACTTTCTGCTGCGGTCTTTGAAATACTCATGTCAAGAAATGTTTCGTTGTTTGGCCGGAACAAAACAAAACCAAAACATTCAAATCTGTGGGGAGAATAAAAAATAAATTCTAAGTATAATAAAGCTTGAAATAGAGAGTTAAACCAAAACGTTAAAGTATATTTCAACCCTTTTGCATTGTTGGAGATGCATAACGTCAATATCAGACTTAAAGTGAACATTTTATACGATTTGACTAGTGATGAAACTCGTGGACCGGCTTTCGCTATCAAAAATTAACAGGACACAAATTCACTACCAGATTTCGGTGACTTGCACTTACGGGCTCGGATTTTGCTGTAGAATCATGCAAACTGTTGGTTTCGTAGGTTGGGAAAACCAAGGAGTAAGTCACTCAGCACAGTGTGCCGGTACAGCTTGGGCACAATCTTGTAGGCATTGGATTGTTCATTAAATATAATGGGAGCACTGCTGTACAGCTTTCATTGAAGTTTTTCACTAAAAAAAAAAATACTAACCAAATAATGATTAAAATTTAATCATTTTATGTTTAAGCAATCTTTATATATTGATATGATTAAAATTTATTTCAAATGTATGCTAAGTCCAAAATGACTAAAAATTCGTTCAGTGTATATCGTTGATTTTTCCTATGACATGTTTGCAAAATTTATAAATTATTTCTCTCATTCGATTTAATGATCAAATTTAATAACTAGGAGATCGAAATCTTGCTGGAAGTTATTATAATCGGTAGTTACATAATTAAATATCGGTTTCTGGTCGCTTAGTGTGTGAAAAAAGTGATCAAATTATTTTAGAAAAATAAAAAATGTTAATGAAATAGTTCAGATCTCCGCCTTCACGTTGGTGCATTATGCCGTTTAAGAATCCGAATCCATTCGTCCGGTAGCACCACAGTCTACTTCTTCTGCATATTGAACCTCAAGCTACTGATGAGATCAATACTTGGAACTAGTACGGGGGAAATGAGAAGAACGAATCGAGGGACCGTTATGTCCGCTTGTGGGACATTAGCGCTGAAAACCACGTAAGACTGAGGTGAGGCGAGGTGAATTAAAAATAGAATTCTTTTGACGTCGATTCCATTACACCTAGCCCATTCCCTACAGGTATATTCATTGACATTCTCAAAATGAGTTTCACAATCGAACCAGGTGGGAATAACTGATGGTGACGGTAAAGGATCCGGAACCATCAGACGGAGGGAGATGGAAAACTGGTTGATTGCATTGTATACCAGAAGTTCTAGGCAGCTGCAAAACTAACAGTGCACCACCACAAAGCTCTGGAAAGCCGTGTAGGTAGGAATTGTCGATTCGATGGATGTTTTTTCATGTCATTTCATTGCAGATGTAATCCTGGTGTATGAAACCTTTTTCAGGACACGCTGGTTCATTCGGGACAGAAGTCGTTCTAGTGTGAAAACTGTGAAAAATACTTGAGGCAATCGACGTTAGATTCACGTTAGGACCCACTCGAACGAACGTCCATTGCTTACACAATTTTTCAAAGATTTACAACGAGAAGCATAATCCAACAACCCATATGCGAACTAATTCACTCGTCTGCAAGTTTCATCGAACGCAGTTTCATCATCTAACAGGACTGGCCTAACACGTCCAGATTTACTGGGCAGATCAGAAGTTCAACATCTGTACCGACTGTATCAAAGTCTTCATGAATGAGGACGTCATGGAAGATCACGTGAAGCAGCACAATGCTAACAAATCGAATAACCTGAAAACGAGACGCTCATATTCCAGGATTCGTTTCAATATTTGAGGAAGAAGTCAGCCGTCACTCGTTGGTAAATTCATCACCGAAGCCGTTTAACTATTAATACTACGGAAAACAATTTATTTAACCTGAAGACTCACGTCGGGACCCATACGGGTGAAAAATCGTTTTCAGTAACATTCTCCCTTTGTGGCCACTATCTGGAGTTCAATTTGACGGCGTTTCGTGTTCTTGTGTTCTAGTTCACGCAAAGGGCAAGCCGATATTTACAAGGCCTTGGACGGTAACCTTCTCACGAACGAGTGTGAGGTGATTGAGAGGTGGAAGCAGTGCTATGACGAGCACCTCAACGGTCAAGCAGCAGAAAACGAAGGTGGCACGGCAACAGACCTTGGAGCACGCGCAGAAGACGACAGGCTACCGGCCCCTGATCTTCAAGAAGTTGAGGAGGAGATCGGTCGGCTGAAGAACAACGAAGCAACTGCTGTAGATAACTACCAAGTGAGCTATTAAAATACGGTGGTGAAGCACTGGCTAGAGCGCTGCACTGGGTCATTGCCATTATTTGGGAGGAGGAGTTATTACCGGAGGAGTGGATGGAAGGTGTCGTATGCCCAATCACAAAAAGGGAGACAAGTTGGATTGCTGCAAATACCACTCGATCACACTGCTGAGCGCCGCCTACAAGCTACTCTCCCAAATTCTATACCGCCGCTTCTCACCATTTGCAAGAGAGTTCGTGGGGTAATACCAGGCGGGATTCATGGGTGCCCGCGCAACCACGGACTAAATTTTCGCGATTCGGCAGAAATGCCGCGAATACAACGTGCCTACACATCATTTGTTCGTCGATTTCAAATCCGCATACGACACAATCGATCGAGAGTCCCTTGGAATCTCGAATGGGCTTACGGCAAGGTAATGGTAAACATCGCGTTAAAAGGTGTGATCAGAAAAGCTGGGATAGACACGAGTGGCACGATCTTCAGGAAGTTCATCCAGCTTCTTGGCTTCGCCGATGACATTGACATCATGGCACGGAACTTTGAGATGATGGCGGAAACGTACATCAGACTGAAGGCTGAAGCTAGACGGATTAGACTTGCCATCAACGCATCAAAGTCAAAATGCATGAAAGGAAGAGGTTCTAAGGAAGACAATTTTAGCTTCCCACCCCGAGTTCAGATTGACGGTGACGAAATCGAGGGGGTCGATGAGTTCGTGTATTTGGGCTCACTGGTAATCGCTGAAAATGATACCAGCAGAGAAATTCAAAGACGCATTATGGCAGGGAATCGTGCCTACTTTGGACTCCGGAGGACGCTCCGGTCGAACAAAATTCGCCGCCGAACGACGTTGACTATCTACAAGACGCTGATTAGACCGGTGGTCCTCTACTGCCATGAGACCTGGACTATGCTCGTGGAGGACCAACGCGCCCTTGTTGGTGTTTTCGGACGGAAGGTGTTGCGTACCATCTACGGTGGAGTGCAGATGGATGACGGAACGTGGAGGATGCGAATGAACCACGAATTGCACCAGCTGCTGAGAGAACCATCCATCGTCCACATTGCAAAAAATGGACGACTACGGTGGGCTGGGCACGTCATAAAAATGCCACACGACGACCCAGTGAAAATGGTTCTCGAAAGTGACCCAACAGGAACAAGAAGAACACTTGCGGCACACTGAGAAAAATGTTGACGCAAGATTAGTGTGCGGAGTGACCTACTTCTTGGGCAAAACTAACTCTGTTTTTGTTGTTCATTTATTTGGAAGGCTCAATCACGCTAGCTTTATGGAGCCGATATTTCGTTGTTTGTAGTTTAACAAGAATAACTTATTACTACGTTCAGTAGGGGTGGACTGATTATTCGTGGTTTACTATAGGTGAAAAGGAGTAACGTTTTTGAGATCGAATATTTTTATTTTAAAAGCCAAATGGAATGTTATGTTATATATATATATATATATATATATATATATATATATATATATATATATATATATGTTTAGTTATATAATAGGTAGACATATAAGTTATATTGGTAGAATTTTCGAAATCACAGATTTTTAGTTCTTTCGATAATTCCTATATCTCAAGTCTTAACGTGTGTTCGTTGGCGAATGGCGATTGCATTGAATTAATGAATCAACATCGCCCGAAGTAATTTGCTTCTCGATTGCTGCGGAGTTTTGATGTGTCATTTTTCAAGTCGAGAATCGGTAGTGTCAGTGAACCCTTTATTTAATGCCCTGCGAAACATCGCTGCGCGTTTGGCAAGTGGTGAGAAAGTAGTACGGAGGAGGGGGGGGGGGGAGTGTATGAAAAAGAAATAAAATTAAGTGAAAATAGAAACGTCATCCGAAGATGCCGAAGAGTAGAAAAGGGTGCATGTATACTCATGGAAGAAAAAAGTGTTGAAAGTTGCAAAAAGATGTAGTGGTAGTCGTGCGTGAATGGGAAATGCTTTAGATCGACTACAAATATAGTGATTCGGTGAGTTTGTTCCAGTTGGGAGACATGTTATCACTGATCTTGATTTTTGCACGTCGTGTGTAGTTCAGGTTTTGCGATAAGATTGAGTTGGTATGTTGAGTTTGGAATTTCGGAAAGGTGATCCAGTTTGAAAAGCATTGATAACTGCTTTCGGGATCGTCACTTCATTTGAATAGCTTTGTGTTAAGTCGGTCGTAGATTGTGGTAATGTAAGGTGCACGATGGCTATACAAGAACCATTTTTGCTTATTGAGTATGTGATGTAAGGGGCACGGTGGCCTAAGAGTGGCCGTTTTTGCTTACGGAGCAGAAGATCGTGAGTTAGAACCCAAACCCCTTTACATTACTTAGTTGATAGGGTCGCGTGATTTGCTTACCCGGCTTTAAAAGATCGCATCACTTTCCAATGTGAATCCAGATCGAATTCACCCTTCCCACTTACAAAAACGTGCTTCCCTTGACAACCGTGTAGATGTAGAGGTATACTCGGTCTCTAGTAACAACGGGTGTCGAAATAACAATCCTTTCCCTACCCGATGACCGTCAGGACGTGACCGGCGCCGTTATTGACCTCAAAAATATGGATTCACCGGATTTTGTACAGTGAGAATGGATTGCTAATCCCAAGGCCCATTCATATGATTCTTTATGCCAAATCGGATCAATCGCGGAGTAGCAACTAGTTAAATGTATGGTCGTCTATGCTCATGACAAAATTTGGATACCAAAATTAGTTATGTCAAACTGGGGCCTGTTGTAAATCCACGTAGACTGTAAGGGGGGAGGGGAGTCCAGCCAATGTTTAAACTCGGTAAAAATATTTTAAAATTTTGGAAAAGTACACGAGGGGGAAGCTTGGATCTGCTACATATGTCTAAAAATTGATCTACTTGGTTTATGGACAGCCCTCAGGCTGAACTGAATGTTGCACCCAGCTTTTTAGTTATCCATAGATTTCGTTTGTCGCAACTGCTGTGACTCGATGGAGACGCATTGTGAACTACCTTGCGTCTTCATCGTTTCCATACACGTGTGGTGTATATATTTCGGAACAATAATTTTTTATTTAAAAAAAAAAATTATCTCCGAAACAACTCCTGCGTCATCGCTAATTTTTTTATGTGTTTTGGAAAATTAAATGATCTTTCAACTAAAAATATTAAAATGTAACTTTTTTCTATGGAATTACTGATAAAATAAAATTCAGTTGTGTTATGTGGCCAGTCAGACGAGCTCAGTGAGAGTTACTTTTACTCAGATGTGACTCTCTCTCGCACTGGACTGCCCTAAAAAAAAACAAATCAAATGTTAACTGCATAAATTAAATGGTAAATTCTTAATAAATTAAAATTTCAATGTACAGGGTGAGTGGTAATTTGTGTCAGTATTTTTCAAACGTTTGTAGCTTCGGATGGGTTAATCACATACATGACTGCATATTATTCATTTAGAGTGTATTCAAAAGTCAACAGGGCTTTCAAGTTCGTTTTGAATTTTCATTCGTTTAAGACTCGTGGCAATCATGGACGCCAAAAGGGAACTGGTGATAAGCTGCTCAAGCGGTACGGTGATTGTGAACCGTCCCACCAGGCAAAAGCTTCTTCGCTTTTTCGTCAAAAGAGTGGCCTGCCTCTTCATCCGATTTGAATTCCTCGGACTTCGGAACTTGCTACGGTTTATATGGATATTTATATCACATTCAAATAAAAAAAAAAATAGTTCAATGGTAGTAACTTGTGGGGTCCAGTGCCACATTGACACATTGAGAAGTGCCCAGTTTCTGCATATGGTCAAAAACCATTGAATCACATTAAAATTCAACAACCAGTGCAATGGCAGTTATTAGGAATAGCCAGGATCCAGTCAGTTTCCGGAAACCCCTAGGAAAGTAGTCAGTTTTAGACTTGGATCAAAATTCATTATGTGATGCCTCAAATCACATGACAATTCATCTATGCTCTGTTTAAGAAAGTTGTGACTAGGAAAGTTATCAGAAAATCATGTTGCTGCGTGCGAAGGAAATTGTAAACAAACCGAAGCACACCTGACGGCCAATGCAGGAAACAACTAGATCCATCCATGATACAAATATAAATTAGGAATTTTGTCAAATATTCAAACTTTTGAATAAAATTAATGCATGCTAGCTTGAAGTTTACATCTTTTAGTAGTGTTATACTATAAAAAACCTTTGAAAATATAAAAAATATTCCTCTCGTGGACGTTCTAAAGAAAGCCATGTTGATGAGAAAATTAGTTAAAAATGGACTATTTTTGAAAACATAATAAAACTGAAATTATGTTAATCATTAAAACAAATATTTTTCTTTATAGTTATGAGCTTTAAGAAGAAGTTTCTTAAACTTCTTGAACTAAATTAGCGCCGGTAAAAATAGTTCCAATATGATTCATTTTTGGATAAGTCCAACAAAAATTCATTACCCTCCCTTCCATGTCGAACGTATGCGGTTGCTAAGGTTGTTACAAATTTATTTGAATTTCCTACCTCGAGTTGAAGGACCTTCTCCAGCGTCCCAATCAGTAGATGGTGACGCATTACCTCTGACTGCTTTCATGTTGGCTTGATAACACCGAACTCTCTGCAGTGGTCTTGGATTGTACAACTGTCTGACGATCCTTCGCATCCAACTGACTGTAAAACATTTTTTTACTGAGTTTGTTGGAAATGCTAACATGAAGTGATAATTTATTAGCTAGAGAATGATCTTTTAGAAGAGGGTAGATGGATTGATCCGTTAGAGTACGGCAGTATGAACAACTACTGATGAAAAACCATGAAGAAAGAGGTGTCGCATGGCATGTTTTGGTGTAAAAATGAAATTGTACCCTACTGCAGGTTCCCCGGGGGTACTTCGGTGGTTCTGGAAGTGGCCAATGTAGTCAATGATCCATTTAAAGTCTATAGAAAGCCTATTGGTAAAAAACCATGAAGAAAGAGGTGTCACACGGCATGATTTGGTGTAAAAATGAATTTGTCCCCTACTACAGGTTCCCCCGGGGGCACTCCGGTGGCTCCGGAAGTGGCCAATGTGGTCCATGCTCCATTTAAAGTCTATGGAAAGCCTATTGGTAAAAAACTATGAAGAAAAAGGTGTCACATGGCATGTTTTGAGTGAATGAAAGAACTGACCGCACTCAGAACCCTCCCTCAGGACCGATTCCAGGGAACTGGCCATATCTCGGTTGATTCTGAGCCAATTTTAGCTCTTGGTACGTCATTTGCTTTGGAAATTGTCCTTTTTTTTAGCGTATGATCAAAAAACACAGATTAGTAACGGACACCCTGAGAAAAACTCATCACAAATTTTGCAATTTAGACATGCCCTCAGGAAACTCAGAATATCTTCGGTATCCGGTAACCATGGTCACTTTCATTGCCTCACCATAAAATTTGATTAGTTGTCCAGTCGAATGCTTCTTGAAGATTAAAAATCGAACAATATTCAACGAAGTTACAACAAAATTTTGCTAGTACCCTAAATTTCTCACAACCCCTGTATCCAGAGTTGCGACCTGTCGCAATCACCATCGTCAAACAGCTGATGGTAGTAACGTTTTGTACATTCCTATCAATGTGCTCGTCAAAGCTCTCTCCATGACCATCCATCAAGTTGACGAAAGAAGTAAAAAGCAACTGGCGAATGTCGTCTTCGGTGGTGATCCATCACCGATCTGGTCATTCCCGACAATCACGACACTCATCTGTGCTCGTTTTGAAGCAGATGCTGCTTTGCTTGCTTATGTGAGTGTGTTGGTGAGTGAGCCCAACAGCTTCCGTTCAATTTTACCAGCTTTGTTTGTAACTCACACAGTCGCGCCTGCCGAGACGAACTTGTAATGCGTATTTTTCTCATGATCGTACTGCAGAAGTGTTCACTGGTTTCGTTGTGCTTTTCATCATCAGCAGTGAGTGTAACGTTTTGCTTGTGAGCAGCGACCATTACTGGTGATTGTTGTTTGCCATGGCTCTACCTCTCACTGCGTGACAAAACGTTCTGTCAGCGATAGTCGGTTGATGCGTAGACGAGTGTCACGTGAGTGTCATGATATTTCGCATCACTGGCCTGTATCTTCCAGTCGGTGAGATACATGGTGTAGGCATCCAATCCGTTTTGGAGCTTCGATACGAGAATGCGCATTACTCGTCCCTTGTAGCTGATTGCCGAATCGTCAGCAAACAGCGACAGTGTTCCACCTTGCGGCAGTGCGGTATGTCCGATGTGTACAGATTGTACAATATGGGTCCCAGGATGCTTCCTTGAGGGACTCCAGCGGGTACATCATACGGTTCCGAGAGAGCACTGCCTACGCATACTTGAGACGTCCTGCCGTCGAGGTAGTCCGAGATGATCTACACCAGGTAGCTGGGGAAACGAAATTGTAGAAGCTTGTGCACCAAGCCGATTTTCCGGTCCGCCGCTCTCAAGCACCGGACCCTCCATCGGGCTGACAATATCTCGACCCAGATTATGCGAAGCCATAAAATGTTGAGAAATGGAGTTCGTCTTTTCGACGGCTGTTATGCGAACCTCATTATCAACTCTAAGAGGCGGCATGGGCTTTGGTTTGTTTGTTAAACGCAAGAGTAATTTGGTAAACTACTAAGGTCTTTTGCAAACTGCCTGTTCCTAAGTTTTTCCACCCGAATGGCAATAATTTTGTTTAAATTGTTTTATAAAACTTTCCTACTAACGTTTTGCGTTCTTTGGAACTACCTCCTAACACAATTCCGAAGAGATATTATACGCTTGATCTCATCATCAAGGTTGGTAAACTTACCTGTCACCGGGGTTGTCGGGATGAACCGTTGTCCCGCTTCGCATATGAGCTTAAAATTATTGACTGCCTAGGCTGAGTGTGAAAGCACTACACTATTCAATCCATTGCTCTATGCAGACCGTTTGTACCAAACGGTAATGCTGGGTTTAGACTAGGCAAGTCAAATGATCAACTCAGTTGAATTCAATTGGCTTGCAAAGTTGAGCCTGGTTCAACTTTTTTCAATTCAAGTGAGTTGATCAAGTCAGTTGAATGGCATGGTTTACACGTTCAATTCGCGTTCAAGTCAGTTGAATTCAACTGACTTGATCAATTGACTTGCCCTGTTTAAACCCAGCTTAAAGGACGAGGCAATAAAAGAGCCAACAAAAACATTCAGTCACTCACGAGCAGGCGACGCACACCGCTTGCCTTCTCTCACACAGCATGTCATGTAATTGAGTCATTTTTCCATAGAAAATGTACGCTCAGTCATTCAAAACAAATATTGGGTACCATCACGGCAGAATAAACGTGTTGACTGAGCTACTGACTGAGTGCTCGGCTGTCAGTGACTCGTTTACCTCTGAATCATTCAGACTCTCACGAGGCAGTGAATGATGAGGCAGATGGCAGTTCATATTCATATCAAAATGACTCAATGAACCTGACTGTTTTGCGCACTGGTCATGACTCATCAGAGAGCGCTTGCAGCACGCCGTCGATTTCTTCGGTCGTCGTTAACGCAGGATTTTCCATAAACCGCTGGAGTTGAGGCCAGTTCGCTCGATGATAGTTTCGCCTACGATGCTGCTGACGTTGGTTGATGGTTTGATTCATCTCGAAAACCACCGGTAGGTGGTCGGATGACAGCTCGGTAATGGCACGGGGCTCAGAGCAACCGCCCGCCGTGTTGGTGAGAACGATGTCGAGGGTGGATCCGACACCGGCTGATGAGTAGAAGGTAGGCGAGACCGGATGGAGGACCACGTAGTGTCCCGCCTGCAGGTCCGTGGCCAGCACTGCTCCGTTCTTGTTACTTCTTGCATTGCCCCACAGCGAGTGGCGTGCGTTGAGATCACCGGCGAGGATGAACTTACCCTTCCGACGAGTCAACTTCTGGATGCCATTCTTGAGACGATCGATTGTTCCATCCGACTCATCTCGGTTAGAAACGGGACATCCATGTTATGTTGGCGCAAGAAATTTACGATTTCCGGCTGTTTTCTCGCCACTAAATGGGCGTTACAATTAAGGGCGTTGATGGTGAACGTCAACGTTCGTCATGAAGTGCATCATTTGCACCATCATTTTTTGCATTTCACTGACAAGCATTGTCAGATGACTGATTGCCTGCGTCAGACCATCGGTTGGAGGAACCAACGGTACAGCGCCAGGCTGGGTTCCCCAGAATCCTGGAGGCGTTGCTTCTTTTTCTGCTGTCTCGGCTGACTTGCTTTCTTCCGCAGTACGATGAATTCGGCCCACTTGGGACACGCTCGACTAGTCGATGTGTGGGCATTCCCGCAGGTGACACAGGGTGGCTGCTTGTCCTTCATGTCCACGAGGCATTGGGCAGTGACATGTTGTTGGCGGCATTTGGAGCAACGCGATTTCATATGGCAGTTGCGCGCGCCATGTCCGAAATTCAAGCTGCTGGTACACTGCGTCACTTCACGGTGGACCGGCTTGTACTGCTCCCACTCGACGACGACACTGAGCAGCGTTCGGATGCTTTGAAGCTGCCTCATGTTTGTGGATCTGCCAATCAAATGCACCAGGTACAGTTGGTCGTGATACTTGATCGCCTCGTTGTGGACCTTCACGGGTTGAAGGTTGTTGCGTTTCAGCTCTACTTCCACAACCGAAACATCCAGCTCGTGCAGCCCGTGTAGCCCGCGTTGAAGGGCTTCGTCGACGGCACGTCGTGGGTGAACCACATTAACCGCTACCTTGCTCCTGCTTGCTGCAGGACCCAGTGCCACGCCTTTCGTATATTTTTATTTTCAAGCATAACGATGTGCAAACAAGTGGTATTCGATTATGACGACTGGGTTTGGGAAAAACGTGTATTTCATAAAAACAGTGAGAACATTTTCATTTTCACATTTTTCAAAAGTTGTTTTATGGTAAATTGGAAAAGTATTTATTTCAGCAGATTCGTAAAGTAATATCCTATCGATTGACGTATTTGGATTTTAATTTCATCCATAAATGACAAAGTTAAATGCGTTCAAAACCTAACACTATTTCACCGCACATATTTTTTGATTTGCACCCCAGTATAGTCGACAAAGACGTAGTTCTACGGTTAAAAAATGACGGAATTAAATCTCGTATTACGGTTTATTATCGTCAAATAAAATATCTACCTTATCAATAAGATCCAACCGTAAATAGAGTGTCATTTATTGAATGACATATGCAGCGAACACTTTCTTACTCGATCTATCTCTCTTACTACACAGAACAAAATTCTGAATTTTAACTGTCGCGTAAAATCTCCTCTCGTTAAATTTTAAGCTATACAGTAATGACCCGGTTCTGTCAGCCCCCTTTTTGAAAACTTTTTCTTATGTTCTACGAAACCCATGCGCCTTTTCAGTGGTCTTATTGCACCATATCATACCCAAGTAGGACAAATTCGAAGAATTAGGTTGAGTAAACTGCTATACAACCTAAACCAGTTATACAAAGGTTATATAAACTGTTATAGAACATGTGTGTTGCTTGGGATACCTTAAACATCCATCTTGAAGATGAATGGGAAAGATTTGGAATTACGGTTATGTGAAATTATTGAAAAATGAAAGTCTGATTCGCGGAGGGGCTTACAAAATCGGGTTGGCATAAATAACCAAAATGGCTACAAGCTTGCTAATTTATGCGATACAACGCTTAAATTTACATGAAATATTGTGTAAATTTACGCCAAATCTAGCGTTGATAACGTGTGCGCTACACATTGCAGAATTTTACATGATTTATCCATACGGTGTAGATATTCTCGCTAAGCAAATGGAAATCCAGGCTACTTCGACCACTTTTCCCATATTAATTTCTAAAATTCACCGCCATAGCTCGATTTTCTCCTTAATCCAATGATCCCTTCAATATCGAGTTAGAAAGAATTGACTGTATCAGCTTGAACCTAAAATTACTATACATCATGTTGGATTTTCCGTCCCCAAACCAACTAGTTAGGTTAGGTTAGCTTTATTAATGAGACGTTGAGCCATCTATTTGGTTTCACTAGTTAGTTTTCTGAGAGCTTCTCTCAATATCTCCGGAACCAAAAATCGAGATAACATTCAATACGGTTTCACTGTAGTTTCTGTGTAATCGATTGGCATTAAATCAGATCGGCAATTTCTGATCTCATACAACTTTTTCGCATCAAGAAAACAATCAAATGTCCATTTCTGCCATCACTGTGGCCGAACGATCCCAGTTAGCGATGTGGCGGAATGAGAGGATTCAATCCCTGTGATGACTTCATGACGAACGACGGGACGACCACCGACAAGCAATAAGCCAGAGCCAGAGGTTGTGGTTGGTCGGAAAGGTGGAGTCTCTATCGAGAGTAGGAGGCTTAAAACTCGGGTGGGGGTTTGATCCTTTCTGGATCTAGAGGCAAAGGAAAAGGTGTTTCTAAACAGCAAGACAAAAACAAAATATACACAGAGAAAAGAGCCTTCCGGAGGCGCACTTTCGCTTTGACGCTTTATCTTCGATGCGGTCAATTCTCGCCGACTCTGTTGTACCTTGCTCCCACTTGGAATCTCCAGTGAAATTGATATGTTTGTTTTAAATTGAATTTCAGATCCAGCGACGATATGTATTTTCATTTTTCCGATCGTTTATTCCTTCTCGTGACTCTTTGATTGCGCCGGAGACTGGTGGGAAAAGGGCAACCGCAAGGAACCGAAGGATTCGGCATTCCTTCCTCCCCGATCGATTTCGGAATAATTTCAATTTCGGAATGTAGGGACGACGGATGCGCGGATCCGGTTTGGTTGCTTGGTTCCGGTCGATTGGGCTTGAGTCGCGATAGGGGGGCAATAAAGGTTTGCCTTAATGGCACTTGGCACTCGGAATGGAGTGGCTCTTAACGCTTGATTTTCGGATGGAATCGATTTCCCAAAATCGACATAGGTTGAGGATGGGAAAATCAGGAATCAGGGTAAATGGGGTCGAAAATTATTGCTGCTCTGGTAGAGCGGTAGAACGTGTAACGCAAGGCAATTTTATGGGATTGGCGGCAGAATATTGAATATGAATGTGCAGTCAATGGCGGCAATTATACAGTAGATCAATGTTCAAGCACTGTTCATTTACTGCAAGGGCCCAGGATTGGCTGTTCATTTCGGAGGGCTACCATACAGTTGAGCCCATTTAGCAAAACCTACTAAAGCAACTTTAAACACAATCTCATCATCCTTCATCATTTCTGCCATTATCGTTCTGAGCTACATCATCATGCTCCACATAAATATTACCCGCAAAGATAGTTTCGATATGCAGTGTCAGACTCTTCCCTCGCAGGCACCAACCATAATCGTATGTCAAAACCACCAGAAAGTCATTACTCTAGATCCTCTTATCGATGGGAATCCTCTTTTCTCCGGACTACACATGGAGCTCAAAATCAAATAATATAAACTATAATACTCCATCCCTCTCGCTCTTACTCTCTCTCAACTTACCGAACGGAGAACTTTCCCCGGCAATCAATGACTGATTTCGACTTTCCGGCTCCCATCGCACCACACTTGACTGGGGTCGTTCATCGGTCTGGGGAAGCGTAAAATCCACTTTAGAGCTTTGTTGATGAAATAATCAAACGAGAACCTCTCGACAGCGGTTTATTACATTGGTTAAGCATGGGATTAGACTGCGATCTGATTTAGGTTTAATTACGTTATCATACTAAATCCAGTTCTCCAAAAAAATATTCACCTCCAATTCTTTGGGATTTTATTTCTTCAAAACATGCTAAATGTTGTTGGTGGTGGTGGTGGGCGGTTGGAGCGGAGTTTAACATCCAACGAGTGACGAACTTTTAATAGATTTTTGTCCCCGAAAACAGGGTCCATAAATTTGAAAACTTTGTTCCCTGCTTCCTGTGCGGAAGGAAAAAGGAGCCTGTCTCATACTGGTGGGGATGTGATGCGAGAGGAGACCAGTTGTGTTTCGCCACTTGTGCGCTACGATAATGGGTGTTACGACAGCAACGGGGGCTAATGGTCAAAAGTTGTTCTCCGTTGCTGGCGAGTGAGACGAGCTGAAAGGGAAAAGACGTTCTAAGGGGAATGACGAGATCGTTTATAGAGGGAGTCACTTTCTTAGTTGAAATAAAATGTTGAATTTTCAATGAATTGAGCTGGTCGTCATCTGGATTTGACCTTTAATTTGATGGTACTTTTGCAGGATTCCTCTGGTTATTCAGATAGTTACGACATACCCACTAAAGATTCTACGAAAAGCCTTTAAGCGTCTATCAGATTTTGAGTTTGAAAGACTTGTTCTTTGTTGAAGCAGAGAGCAAATCATTCAACTTCAATGTGAGCCATTTTCGACATATTCGCTCCCATATGAGTTACTGATTTTTATGGACAATGCAAACGCCTCATAGCTGAGCACTAGACTGATTCTAAATTTGACATTTTCTCTCCACAGTGATCAAATGGTTCCAAATTGGGTCGTAAGACAGCACGCTCTTTTCCTCATGCTGTTTTTTTTATGTAGGATTACGTCTTTCGGCATTACGGCGTTACGAAAAGTGGTCAGGTTTTGACCACTTATAAATCGATTAATAGCGGATGGATTTTAATTCTATGCAAGACAATCGAGTGGAAATTCTTCTTTGAATCTGCTTAAATGAACACCTTTTAATTTTTCAATAGGTCACTATTTAAAATTACACAAATTATCACCGATTGCCTGCCCCTAACACAGATTTCAAAATAGAATTCCATCCGGTCTCGCCGAAGGGTGATTATTCAATCACGATGTGTGGTGGTGTCCGGTCAGTCGTCATCATCAGCAGCAGCAACAGCAGTGCTTTTGGCGCGTGCCGTTGAAGATTGTTCTCCACTACACAACGAAAGGCTGCTCGCAAGCAGCGAGCTGCAGCCCACATGAGCGTTCATTAAACCGAAGAAGTAGGAAGAAACCGCACCGCTACTGATTGGATTCAGTAGCTCTTCGTGAGTCGCTGTGGGCCGTCTATGCCAAGCACGTCACCCTCGTTTCAAACAACATACAGCTCATCCGTGTTGAACACCCTATTAGCTCAGCTGAAACGAACCGTTTTGTCGTGATGGTTGAGTAATGCAACCATCACGACAAAACGGTTATTTTCAGGACCACCATAATCCTACGTCAAATCTACGGTTTTCTCTATATGTTTATTTGGTAGGCTCAATGTCTCTGAAAGTTCTACGGAACCGACGGACTAAAAATTTTAAAAATCACTTGCTTTATCGGTATTTTTGTAGGATACTAGCTAGAACCAAGGTGAACAGTGAACTGGGAAATCTGGAAAATTGGGAATTTGAAATTTCATCAAGAGAAAACCGGGAAAAACCCGTGATGAATCGGGAAAAAAATAGATTCTTGACCTTTAAACAATGTTAAAACCCTTGTACTGGACAAGGTGCTCAGGATAAAGTCACTTCGATGAACTCAATATTAAGATAATTTAAAAGAGATTAGAGAATGAATTCTGAATATAATAACAATGTATTTTAGAGAAAAATACCATGCAATTTTTTTGAAGAAATTTTTGACTAGAACTCCATGTGTCATTTATGGGAGTTCAGACGTTCAGAGTAGAATCTTCTGATACTTATTTTGGAAAATGCATGACTACTAATGAATTTTCAAAACAAGTTCTCTTCGGCCATTCTGACTCTGGTAGATACAAGAAATCTGGACCCTTGAACCAACGGGACTGGACGTCGGTGCTGGAACCTCTTTCCCACTTAGTCGCTTCATCTGCCACATTATGTCGTGTAGGAATCCATCTTCACTCTGCTGCTTCCGTCTTGTTCAGGATCTCTCCAACTCTGAAGGCCACGAACTGTCGGTACCGGTGATGTTGCGACTGAATCCAAGCCAACGTTGCCCCTGAATCCGTCCAGAAAATACGACGCAGGATAGGGAACGTGTGATACTCTCCAACTGCCTTGCTAACCTTGATCCCAATAGCGCACCCATAAGCTCCAGACGAGGAACCGATACAGCCTTCAGTGGTGCCACTTTCGCTTTAGCCATCACTAATATGCAGTACACCTTGTCGTGTATGACGGCTCGGAAGTTAACTGCGGTGGCGTATGCCTCCTCACTAGCGTCCGTGAAAACATGTAGCTTCACCGAACCTATATCTGCGGTAGAGAATTCTGGAAAGTACGCCCTGGGAAGTCGGATTTGGCTAACCCTTTTAAACAGCGGGATCGACCTACGCCAGCGAGATTGAATCGCTTCAGTCACCTCTTCGTCCCACTTGGTTTGACTGCGCCAGGTGTCTCGTCGCTGAACAGTGATGTGTGACACATCGCAATATGTTCCGCTTTGTTGGAGTAATGTTATCAAGCTTCACGTCGGTGGCGAAAGCTAGAAGATCTTCTTCAGATAACCAAAGAAGGTCAAGAACTCGTTCCGCATCATTCTCCGTGTCAATGGTTATCGATTCCGGTTGTTTTGTTTTGGTTCCCCGACCCGTTCCAAAAGTGTAGACGAGTTCGAGTGCCAATTCCGGATTTCGAATCCACCGCGTGCGTCTGCCTCCTTCACCTCAAGTGCAACCTTGATCGCTTCCTCTTCCGTGTCGAAGCTATCTTCAAGATTGCTTTCGCTGCCTGAGGATACTCTGACTCGTGCTCCTTTGCGTTCAGGTTCTTGATAAACTGCGCTTGACTTGGAGAGCACGTAGCACCGAAACTCCTTACATCCATCACGTATACTTTGACACGCCCAGTTGGGTCTTTGCGGAAGAGGAATCTCTGACTGTGTACATCTTGTCGCCGTATCTTGAATTGATGAAACATTTGTCTCAAATCTCCGTTTACTGCCACCGGGTGCTCCCGGAATCCACAGAGCACTGCCGGAAGGGGAACCAACATGTCTGGTCCCTTGAGTAACCTCGTATTTAACGACACACCTCCTACCTTCGCAGCTGCATCCCAAATCAGCCTGATTTTTCCCGGCTTCTTAGGATTTCTCACGGCTCCCAGTGGAAGGTACCAATCTCATATGACTTCTAAAGACACCCAAGCAGGAGAAAATACCTTATTAATACCAAATTCAGGTATGATAACAGCATTACTGGCAAGGTAAAACACCAAAAATTATGCCCTTAAAATGTTCGACACGAATAACGAAGTAATACATAATTCAGATATTCATTACTTCCACAGCAAAACGATATAGTGGTTCTCAGAATTTCGTAAAAATTGATAGTTTTGTTCCTTATAGCAAACTATAAAACCCGTGTTTTTTTATTTTGTCATTAGAACGACCATTACCAAACTACCATGTGTCGTGACCATGTTACTGTCGCTATAAATCAATGGAGACGCATGGTAGTCTAGTCGCATTGGAGTATTGAGAGAAACCCCTATACTTAATAACTTATAAATATATATAACTCCAAGACGAAAAAAAAGCCTGAAAAACAAATACAATCAATATTTTACAGTACACAATCCCAATTTGTTAATATAACTTTACCTTTTTTTTTAAACAGTATTTTTAATTATCTTTCATTTGATATTTTGATCTTTGAAATCGGCCCAGTGGTTCAAAAGTTATGAATTTTTGAAAAAAGCCATTTTTAAACAAAAAAAAAATGATTTTTTGGGCTACTCTAACATGGAAATGGTCATCCTAATGACCAAATTAAAAATAAAGGCTTAATTTAAATTGATTTTTGAAAGGTCTTCTAATACCAATCTAATAACTCTTCAAGGTGTTATTGCATGATGATAGGGGTCTACCACCCATTGTATCACGGAAACTATGTCCGATAGCAGTGGGCTCTCGTCTCTGTTAGTCTTGATCAAGCTTAATTACCTTTGATTGTCGTCAACATGTCGCTGTATGAAGGGCCAAAAACGGATTGGGTGGATCCATAAGCAACATCGCCTATACGCATCTACGGAACAGTAAAGAATCTCCGTCCAGCAACATGATCGCACAATTGGTCAGGAAGATGCCCTCTATCCTTGAAATGTTATCAACAGGGAGTTGGCATTCCCACTCTCGCCGTTCAAATCGCTTCAATCGGGTGTCCTGATGGTCCTTCCCAATAACTGTATTGTTTGTTATTTGATGCATAATGAAATATGGATGTTGGATGAGCAATGAAAGAGTTATGTCTCGTTTAAAAATCGTCATATCACTGCTACTGAAAAACTAAAAATTGATCTTTTCCCATATATGTATGATTTGTTTAATCTGTGAATATTTCAGTCCAAGACAGTGGGGCCGGTGGTGTAGTGGCAAGCGTGATTACCTCACACCCCAGCAGGCCTGGGTTCAATCCCAGTCGGCGCCGCCGGGATGTTCTGAGGCATAACATCTCTGATCACGCCTTCCTTCGGAAGGGAAGTAAAGCCGTTGGTCCCCGGTTCATGAGTTGATGAGTCGATAGGTAGGGTCCAGGTGTGGAAGCTGCCTTCCTGGCACGTCGGTAGCATTGGTGCTCAGCACGAAAAACAAGATCGACGGAAAACAAATCAAAGAAATACGAAAGGGATCAGTTTCAAGAAGTGACAGTTTCATCAGATTCCCAACTAACCATAGTCAAGCAAAGTAAGAATATACAAGCTATATTGCGACTATATGGTTACTTGGGTACTCATATGGCCGTCAGAATGGTTCATCGGTTGCGAAGTGAAATATTTCTGAAAATGATGCGTTATATTTCTCAATGTTTTGATTTTATCTTAACGTTACCTCCATGTTATATCACAGACAAGCAGAAACTGCGGTGGTTCGGTGGAAGTATATTGGATGATTCAAAGGTTACATTCTGCTTCTTGGAAAACACAACTTTGACAGATATCCAAACACACAAACACATACAAACAGATGGACTATGTGGATGTGAACAACGGACTAAAGTTCCGCGACTCTGTGCATATACGGGTGATGGATATCAGTACCAAAGGAAAAGGGACGGAAGCTTCGGAGTAAATCAACACTTCCCTTTATTGAACGCAAAATAATTTGGCATAGTTCGAATATAAAACTAGTAGCATATTTGTTTTGGACTACCTCATAAATGTCTTTTTTTCATGTGTTGTGTTGTAGTTTTTGTGTGTCCCTCTTCACGGTAAACTCTTATCCTAATATGGACTATTGTGGCTAAACTTCCTTATCATAATGATGAAGTTGTATCATCTAATCAAAATGCCGTTTCCTATTGTTGTTTCTTAGGCACAAATGTATTTTGATTTAGCAAAACTTTTCTCTAAACTAGATTAAAATAATTCACTTAACATTAAGCTAACGGGGAAAAGGGAAAACTGTCAAATGTAGACTAAGACTTAGAGAAAAGATGTAAAGTTCGTCATGCCTAGCTTTGATTATCTATTGTTTTTCGATCATTAAACAATGAAAATAATAACTAAAAAGAAACTATCAAAAAATGATTAAAACCAAATTGTGACTATTGTTTATCCATTACACTCGTTGCTGTCAACCCATGTCAAACCAGTGCGGGCTGTGGATCATTCCACGCTTTCCACTCGCTTGCCCTAACCTTACTTTCTATTTTCAATAAACAATAGACATACAAACACACACGCACGCACAAAGAGAAGTAGAAAGACAAAGATAGTATGGCAAGAATTTCACACTGGCGCGTGCTCCAGTTGGTGAGTGTTAGTAAATCCAAAAATAATCATCCTCATCTTAAACCTGAAACAGAAGATTCAACAAGCGGATCCAATTTCACTACGCCATTTAACTTGAGAGAGAGAGAGAGTGAGAGAGAGTGAGAGAGAGAGAGTGGGATAGGAAAACACTAGGAAACTTATAAGTGATCATACCTTCTGTCAAAGCACCGAGAACCCAGCTAGTCTTGCGTCACAGAAAGCGACATGCGCCCATCAACATCAGCCTTCTCACCAGATAATGAACCCACGATTATTCAGTCCGCATCGTGCTCTCTTGCCGTGCGGATCTATTTGCTTTTTGCTTAAGGAAGTGTTACTACTACCTAAAGCTACAACAAATTTAAACAGCACTTTTCAGTGCTCAACCTGTAAAAAATTTTCTACCTTGTTCAACTCCTCTTATTCCTCTTCGATCCTTGTTTGGACCCTACCCGAGGTAATCCTTCTTGGATATCGATTTGGAAAATTCCTCTTCGATCCTTCAGATTCTTATAGTAATCTGCTTGGAAGTCGATTTGGATAAAAAATTTACTGCCGCCATGGCGCCTAAACGCAAAAGAAAGGGGCAAACTCTTGACCCCCCTTCTGAAGAAATTAATTTGAGTAATCAATTTGATTTGCTCACGGATGATGAGAATGATCCATCATCCAAGAAAAATTCTAGTAAACTTTCCCGGCTTAATGCCAAGAAGGAAAAGATTCCCCCTATTGTGATAACCACTTCCGATTTCTATGCTCTTCGCATGGAACTTTTGAATTTCGTGAAAGTTAAGTTTTCACTACAAATTGGACGTCGGGGTGAATGCCGTGTATTGGCTGAAACCTTGGACGGATTTAAATGTCTTCTCAAGTATCTTACTGAGAAGAAGCACAAATTTTTTACTTACGACACCAAAACTGAACGTGTGTTCAAGGTTGTCATGAAAGGACTGCCCAGTGGTGAATCCCTGGATCAGATCAAAGATGAACTGGTAAAATTACTTGGAGTTGTGCCACTCCAAGTAATCAAAATGAAAATGAAATCCCGTCCTGGCGATTCGCGCAACGGGATTTCTAATGATTTTTATTTAGTTCACTTCAAGTCTAGTGAACTAAACAACCTTAAGGCCTTAGAAAAAGCTAGCCTTATGCTCCATGTCCGAGTCAAGTGGGAACACTTCAGGAAGACTGGAGGAAATTTCCAAAACCTCACTCAGTGCCGTAAGTGCCAGGGATGGGGTCACGGAACTGAAAATTGCTACATGCCAGCTAAATGCATGAATTGTGGTGATTCCTCTCACGCAAAGGACGACTGTCCTGTGAAGGAAGATCCTAAGAAATTTAAATGTTCAAATTGTGGTGAAAACCACAAATCCAATTTTTGGGAATGTAAGACTCGCAAAGCGATCCTACAATCTCGTTCTAACCGACAGGTAGGAAACGCTCCACGTTTCCGACCAGGTACAAATTCCTCTGCTGTTAACAACGGTCAGCGAGGAACAAATTCTACATTCGTAGCCGTAGGTACAAATATCACCCCTGCTTCAAATGTTTCATCTGTACCTACTCCCCTCGCTGCTAACAATGTTCAGCGAGTTAATGGAGCTACCTATGCTGCTATTGCAGCGGGTAGAAATCAAAATACTAACCAACGTTCTAACGGAAATTTTGACAATTTTGACTTAGGAAGCATTACTGCCCCTAAAATGGAATTTTTACAGAATTCATTAATTGACATGATTTCTGATATGCTTAAATCTAACTCCATGTTTGATGCTATTCAAACTGGAGTAAAATTTGCTAATAATATTGTCATGACTTTAAAATTCAGTAATGGATTTTAAAGCATTAAACATTTTAAATTGGAATGCTCGATCTCTTAAAGATAATGAAGACGAGCTATTTAATTTTTTGAGAGTTCATAACGTGCATATTGCCGTTATAACTGAAACGTTCCTGAAACCTGGCCATAAGGTTAAGAAGGACGCAAATTACTTGATTTATAGAAATGATCGTCTTGATGGACCCTGTGGTGGCGTTGCCATCATTATTCATAGACGAATCAAGCATAAAATTCTTTCTTCATTTGAAACCAAAGTTTTTGAAACTTTGGGAGTTTCTGTTGAAACAAAATTTGGACAACTTACGTTTATAGCTGCCTATTTGCCATTCCAATGCGTAGGCCAGCAAAAGAATTTTCTCAAGGGTGACCTCCAGAAACTTACCCGTCATAGGTCTAAATTCTTCATTATTGGTGATTTTAATGCAAAACACCGCTCATGGAATAATGCTCAAAGCAATTCCAATGGTAATATTCTGTTTGATGATTGTTCTGCAGGTTATTACACTATTCAATATCCAAACAGCCCAACATGCTTTTCTTCTGCAAGAAATCCCTCAACTATTGATTTGGTCTTAACTGATTCATGTCATCTTTGTAGCCAATTGGTTACCCATGCTGACTTCGGTTCTGATCACCTTCCAGTAACTTTTGAAATATCCCAAGAAATAATTTCCAATCCCAACAGCTTTACTTTCAATTACCATAGGGCTGATTGGGAGCAATATCGAACATTTATGGAATATAACTTCGATCCAAACATTCCTTTGCAAACCAAAGATGAAATTAATTATGCTCTTGAATCTCTGACTACTTCTATAGTTGAAGCAAGAGCTGCCTCAGTACCAAAATGCGAGGTTAAATTCGATTCAATTATAATAGACGATGATCTTCAGCTCTTGATCCGTCTTAAAAATGTCCGTAGGAGACAATTTCAAAGAACACGCGATCCTGCCATGAAAGTTATCTGGCGGGATTTGCAAAAACAAATTAAAAAGAGATTCTCTGCCCTGAGGAACAAAACTTTTGAAAATAATGTTTCTAAATTAGACCCGAGTTCCAAACCCTTTTGGAAACTCACAAAAATTTTGAAAAAACCTCAAAAGCCAATTCCAGCGCTTAAAGAAGGTGGTAAAATTTTGATCACAAATTTGGAAAAAGCTCAGAAACTTGCTAAGCAATTCGAGAGTTCCCATAATTTCAGTTTGGGTCTTACTAGTCCTATTGAGAATCAGGTTGCTCGGGATTTTCTGAATATTTTCTCTCGGGAAAATATTTTTGATGATTCCTGGGGGACTGATTTGGACGAAGTAAGGTCTATAACCAAAAAATTTCAAAATATGAAAGCTCCAGGTGATGATGGTATTTTCTATATCCTCATCAAAAAACTCCCAGAGAGTACCTTGTCTTTCCTGGTAAAATTATTTAACAGATGTTTCCATTTGGCATACTTTCCTGATAAATGGAAAAATGCAAAAGTTGTTCCAATTTTGAAGCCGGATAAAAATCCAGCTGAAGCTTCTAGCTACCGTCCAATAAGTTTGCTTTCTTCAATAAGTAAACTTTTTGAAAAGATAATTTTAAATAGAATGATGCTTCACATCAATACGAACTCAATTTTTGCAGATGAGCAGTTTGGATTTCGCCATGGGCATTCAACTACTCATCAACTCTTAAGAGTTACCAATTTAATTCGTTCAAACAAATCTGAAGGCCACTCAACTGGAGTTGCTCTTCTAGACATAGAAAAAGCATTCGACAGTGTTTGGCATGAAGGTTTGATTGCTAAATTGAAAAAGTTTAATTTTCCACTTTACATTATGAAATTAGTTCAAAATTATTTAACTGACAGAACTCTGCAGGTAAATTATCAAAATTCAAAATCTAATCGACTACCTCTTAGAGCAGGAGTTCCTCAGGGTAGCATTCTTGGGCCTATATTGTATAACATTTTCACTTCGGACCTCCCTGATTTGCCTCAGGGTTGCCACAAATCTTTGTTCGCTGATGACACAGGCATTTCCGCTGAAGGAAGAAGTCTTCGTGTTATTTGCAGCAGACTGCAGAAAAGTTTAGATATTTTCTCTTCTTATTTACAAAAATGGAAGATTTCTCCCAACGCTTCCAAAACTCAACTTATAATATTTCCACATAAGCCCAGGGCTTCCTTTTTGAAACCTAGTAGTAGTCACATAGTCACTATGAACGGAGTTCCAATTTCCTGGTCAAACCAAGTGAAATATCTTGGATTAATACTTGACCAAAAATTAACTTTTAAAGATCACATTGAGGGCATTCAAGCCAAATGTAACAAATATATTAAATGTTTGTATCCTCTTATAAACAGGAAATCCAAACTTTGCCTGACGAATAAACTTCTAATATTTAAACAAGTTTTTAGACCGGCCATGCTTTACGCTGTACCAATATGGTCTAGTTGTTGCACTACCAGGAAAAAAGCACTTCAAAGGATTCAGAACAAAATTCTGAAGATGATTTTGAAGTTGCCTCCCTGGTATAGTACTACCGAAGTACATAGAATTTCGAATGTTGAGACTTTAGCACAAATGTCCAACAAAATAATTAATAATTTCCGGCAAAAATCGTTACAATCCTCAATTGCAACGATTAATTCCCTTTATACTTAGATAAGATTTAGTTTTAGTTATTTAGTTTTAAGCTATCAATTGTTATACTGACATGCAGGTTTAAAAAACCTGTTTAAAATACTGAATTGCCAAGACAGGAACAATGTAAAAACACTTAGATATATATCATAACAATTAAGGCTGGTAAGTTACTGTAGTAACTGGAGCACCTAGGTTAAAAATGAAATGTAATTTATTTTGAATTTGGAACAAATAAAGAGTTAAAAAAAAAAAAAAAAAAAAAAACTCACGATTATTCGCTAACAAGGCGGTATATTTACCGCGCTTCTTTTTGTTTATTTATTTGTCTGGTACCTAACCTTTGCTAACTCTACTAAGTACATGAAATTGAACAAACTTTGTTTTTATTTATAGAACGCAATTAACAATGACGTAAAGAGAAGAAAATAACACCCACGCTTGCAGCAGCAGCAGCAGCAACTATTGTTTATTTTCATTGATTCTAAGAATTCAGCTCCCTCTGCTCTCACAGTAGAGTACCGTGCAATCGCGCGATGGTTGTGGTATTTGAGAGGGTGAGGGGTGTTGTATGTGTCAAAGCCCGTCAAAGGTAAATTAAAGAAACGAGAGAGAGAGAGAGAGAGAGAGAGAGAGAAAAAAACAATAGTGTGGGGGTTGAGAACAGTTCGAATTTAAGAAAACAGGAAGGAAGAATAAGAGCTTAAAGCAAAATTAAAAAGGTTCAGTAATTATCAGTTGAGGTTTTCGTTTAGGTCCTGATGTTCAAAATTTAGAGCAAGCCGTCGCCGATTGGTGTGGGCCGATTCGGAGTGGATCGCGTCCGTTTGTTTCATGTGTGGGTGGGTGTTAGTGACATGTAAGAGATAGAGAAAAGAGAGAAGAGAGTGGAGAAAGAGAGAGAGAGAGAGAGAGAGAGAGAGAGAGAAAACGAAATTTGGGTATGGATGCTATTCTATTGGATTTGATCGGGAAAATTGAAAAAGGCAGAAAACATTCGAAACGCTTATGCTGTTAACTATATTGGCTACCGACTACTGCAAGCGAGAGAATGATGGAAAAGCTGGCGCGAAGACGTGGCACAAGGCCAATGAGAATAACTCAGAGAGAGAGAGAGAGAGAGAGTCACTTCTATTTAGTTGTATGGAGAAATTTCTAAAACAGCGATGAGTTCCTGCAGATTATCGGGTGTCCAAGGTTTATAGAAAGTAGAAATTGAGCTAAGGACAATTTTGAGAAAAGTACGAATCCGATCGAGCACTCCCTTTACCAAACTCATTCGTTGGTGAGGGGTGTTTCTCCCCGCCATCACAGGCAAAAGAAACGATCACCCTGCACCAACGCTTAGGAACTTGTTCCATCACTGGATTGTGCTATACCAAACGGTTTCGTTTTCTACGGCCACAAAAAGGCCATTCCAAATAGTTCCCACCGACACTTTGCACGGTCAATGAGAATAGCTCAGAGAGAGAGAGATAGTCACTTCTACTCAGTTGTATGGAGATATTTCTAAAAACTGCAGGAACTAAGCGCTGTTTTTAGAAATATCTCCATACAACTGAGTAGAAGTGTCTCTCGCTCTCTGAGTTACTCCCATTGACCGTGAAAAACCTCAGTGGGAACCATTTGGATTAGCCATTTTGTGGCCGTAGAAAACGTGGAACGATGGAACAAATTTCTAAGCATCAATGCAAGGTTATCACTCCTTTTGCCTGTGGTGGCGGGGGGAAACACCCCTCACCACCACTCACCACCCCTAAATAAACGAATGAGTTTGGTAAAGAGAATGCTCGTTCAGATTCGTATCTTCCTCAAAATTGTCCTTTGCTCAATTTCTACAATCTATAAACCTTGGACGCCCGATAATCTGACCGTTTTTAATATGAACACTCCCGCCCCCCACTTTCCTGAAAATAACCATAAGAAAGATCTTAACGACGTGTTCGGGGTACCATCAAAACCATTTGTGGGATTTTTTCTACCATCCGGGTTCGTTTATGGTATTTGTTTATTAGGGTTTTAGTTTGAACCTCTCTAATATGCACGCCGTGCAAACTAAAAATTGCTCAAACATTAGGAAAAGGAACGATCAGTAACGGAACGCAGAATCAAAACAAAATAGCAAATAACGCTACCAGAAACACGCTTTTCTGATGCTCATAGGGTTATTAGCAGTTCAAATTAAAAATGAAACACGTCAATATGCACGAAGTGTCGTTCAGATTAACGGGGGTCCACGGCACAATTATCCAAAGGACCAATCAATTCTATACCTTCATCTTCTCATCTAGAGAGGGTCTAGCATCAGAGAGGAGCGGATTCAAAACAAACTGCCTTGGCAACCTATGCCTAGGCTGCCAATGCAATCAAGATAGGCGCTGCTAGATTGCCTCTGGCTTTAACAGTTCTTTAGGCTCAAAATCAGCCAGTCCACTCCTCTCTTATACTAGACCCTCTCTATCCTCGTCATCTATCGTATAAAGTGTTCACTTTAAGCGAAGACATCATGTCAAGAAGACAACTTTGCCAGAATCCAAGCGACAGATACAGTAGCGCTGCACTTGAGCGAAGGTGGAAGCAACGCATATAAAAATGAGCAAATACACAAACCTTTCTTCTGAGGATGTAATCTTTGCTATCAAATTCGTTCGAAGCATTTACCTTTGAGCGGCAGATGACGCGGTTCTACCTGTCCCATAGCGGTCGTACGAGAAAATGGATGAGTGGCCAGTCTTCTTGATATGTTGTCTATGCTTTAAACCTGATATTGACGTTAAGCATCTTCAACCATGTAATTTTCCTATTTATTAATTTTCTTACACCCGAAAATGCTTTAGATTTTCAGTGTCAAACCTTCAGGAATGTGCTGGGTGACCAGAATATGAAATAATGCTATATTTAATATTATTACAAATTTTATTTTTTATCAAATATCCGGAACCAACCGTCCGATCGGAATGTAATTCAAAAGCGTTCCATAGTAGATAGATACAAACAAAATGAAACCGATTGCACTTAAATCGGTTCAGCCATCGGCGAGTTAAGAGAATGAGTATTACCACAGAGAATAACTCTTTTAGGTGTTATTGCCTAAAAACTGAATGCTCACGTTTTGTCATTTTAATAATTATCTTATATTTTACAAAATATTTCGATAAACTGAATAATATCGAAACAAGGTTTAATACCACAAGCACACCAAAATAATGTATCATAATCCATCAAAATATTCAAATGTTATCGGTTATTTATCGGATCTTGCTCGGGGAGTTACAAGGTAATCTTGTGATAAATACCAAGGAGATCGAATGTTGAGGGAACATTCCAAAGTAATTCTTCGATGAGTTTTTATGAGAACTCCGTGAATAATTCCAAAAGCATCCCGAGAAGAGATTCTAGCTAATTCTAAGGAGACTGCCAAGTGAATTTTCAGAAGAATTTAGAGCAGAGCTCCAAGATAGTTATGAGCATAATTGTAGGACATTTGTGAGGAGAAGTTCATGCACATTGTAAAGAGAACTCTGGTTAACTTTTAATAGAATTAAAAAGATAATTTCAAGTGAATTCTAAAGAAAGTATCAAGGGAAACCCGTGGAAAATCTCAAGAGTTTCAAAATGATCAGGGTTTGATTGGAAAGGAGTTCTGAGAAGAGTTTTATAGGAATTCCAAGGATAATTCCAAGGGTATTTTGAGAAGAATTTCTAGAGCAATCCATGAAGAATTCCAGGTGACTTAAGAGAATCTCTAGGATTTTTATTGGAATCACTTGAAACTCTGAAATCCATTGGAAATTTCTTCAGAATATCATAAGAACGGTTCTCCAAATATCTATGGAAAAATGCTCAAAAAATTAGGCAAATTTTGAACACTTTCGGAACGTCTCTTTAAAATTTTATGAATTTTATTAGGAATTACCTTAGAACTAGCTTGCAATTCTGCAAATTAAAGGCTAGGGTATTTGTGCCAGCTATGGCTATACGTTCGTATTATTTTTTTCCTTGATTTGTTTTCCGTACTGAGTATCAATGCTACCGATGCCAGGGAAGTAGCTCCCACACCTGGACATTATGTATCGATCCTTCAACTCATGGACCGGCGACCAATGGCTTCACTTCCCTTCCTAAAGGAAAGCGTGATTAGAGATTTTATGAATCAGAAAATCCCAGCGGCGCCGACTAGGATCCAACCCAGGCCCTATGGGTGAGAGGCTTACCACTATTATATACGTTCCTATTATGGTGTGTTCCAATCATGGCCTGGCCAACTGGTACCGTACGCCTATTCTATGGAAAGCGCTTTTTGTAGGCAATCGGTGATAATTTTGATAACCATTGCAACCGATGGACACTTGTGACCTATTGAAAATTGATAAAGTGCTCTTTTTAGCAGATTCGTAGAAAAAATTACAATCGATTGGTTTGTTTATAATTAAAAACCATCCGCTATTGACAGAGTTATATGTGGTCAAAACCTGTCCACTTTTCGTAACGCGGTCGATTTTGGTTTTTTTTTAAATTGCACCCCGAATATTTTGCCGAAAGACGTAATCCTACCGGGGACAACCTGGGACTTAATTTTCTCAAACTCAGTGGCCACCCTCAATCTGAAATGCTAAATGCCACCACCTTCAACTTGAAAGGACTCCGAACAAGACTCGTCGGATGATCCTTAACAGTCCTCCGCGGAATCGTAATTCTGATGTTCAAGGGCAGGAAAGTAATATTCATGAAGCAGAAGGAGAAGAAGAAGAAGAAAGCGATAATCTCCATCCCAACCAAGTGTGTATAATGGTCCTGGTATCGACATGGGAATGGATCAGAGTCTGCATTGTGACCCACATCCATTTGGATGTGACATTCCACATAACCGAAATCACCCGTCACCGTTCTGACGCTTCCCAACTGTGTCCTGTGTGAGGAACCTTCTTGTAAAATGTGCAACGTGCATCGTTTACTGTCACACGATGTGACACGCGCCTTCCTTCCAAGCAAGTGTAGGTACAAGGCAAAACACACCTACACTGAAAACGAATCATACTCAGACAGTGAATCACTTTTACTCATTCGTATGGAGACATTTCCAAAAACTTTGTTCGCTCCTACGCTTTTGAAACCGTCTCCATACGAATGTGTAAAAGTGACTCACCCTCTGAGTAAGATTCGTTTTCAGTGTACGAAAACGGAATTGATGACGGTTGCGGTTCCGGCTCTGGCTCATCATGGATCAACCCTGACCGGAAAACAGCGTCACAGTGACTTTGACTCGGCACTGTGTCTCTTTCTCACTGGGGTTTTGGCTCGAAACATGCAAACACAGCCCGGGGGTCCTTTTGGAGGCAAAGATTTTTACTAGTAAAGGTACTTGTTCTGGTTGTTGTTTATTCTCTACCTTCATTGCATCCCAACACAAAACAGCAGCAACAACATGCTTCCAGCGAGGAGCTTTGGAAAATGGTACCGTCCTTAGTTTAAATAGCTGCCAGGGATGCACGGGGAAAAGTTGCCGTTGTTCCAGCCTTCCCAGACACCCAACTGGATCCCGAAAAAGCACGTCGGAGAGGAAATTTTCCAATGTTGACTAAATTTAATGAGAATATAATAATGTTAATGTTAATAGGATATTCGGCTCTTTATGTCGGTCGACTCCGGGTGCCCTCCTGCGGCCGCCGAGACCTGCAGGCTCAAGCTGTGAGTTAGAGCCTTACTGAAACAAACAGCCGGGAAGCGAGACGGGAAAACGGGGAACTCGGGAAAACCCAGGAAAAACGGTTTGTGGTTTTCTTGGGGCCGCTTTGACCAAACAAACGACGACGACGACGACGACGACGGCGACTCGGAGTCGAGCGGGTCGGGAAGCGCAAAAGGTGGAAGTAGTTTATACTTGGGACGGGACGGGAGGCTGTTTTCGTTGTAACAGGAGAGAGCCAGTGGAAATAGGCGCAGAGGTTTACCACAACAACTGTGCAGCAGCAGAGGGCGATGGGGGGAAAGAAGTCGAACCGCTCTAGTTAAATTAACTTTTCTGTGCTAACATTTGTCTGACGTCGTCGTCGTCGTTGTCGGCCGCTTGGGCGTCCAAGTATTTTCTTTTACTTCAAACAATGCTCCGTGCCGGAGGGGAGAGGGAGCTGACATTTGGATTTGTTTTGTTTTCTACTTTTGGACGAGGACTACGGTAATCTCACTTAAATTGCTTCGCTCCCTCTCCCTCCCGCTCTGTAGGTGCCTGGGGTCGGACCTTCCGGGGATCGAGCTGTAGTAAATATGGCCTTATGCGGATGGCAAATAGCGCAACGGTTTTCAATTATGAAGGCGCTGCAACAACGGTCCGGAGAAGTGCAGGTGTTTTAAATGAGAATAACATCGTTAAAGTTAAGTGTAAATTGAATTCACTCTGCTTACGCAGCGGACTTTTGAGTAATTTGTGGCAAGTATCTTTTAAAGCATCGCTTATTATCGCTTTGGTTTGAAATTTTAGCCATTTGGCATGTCAAATTTGAACAAATTCGGTTGTGCTCAGGATTTGCGGAAGTACTTTAAAGTTTGTATGGGAAAATGTATGGAAAACGGAACAAAAGAGCAAATTTCAAAAATTGTTCACATCAAGTCACAATGTAAAATCGGCGTGTCAAGTCTGATAAGAAGAGCTGTGAACAGGCCAAAACTGTTGAAGTAGAAACAAGAACGACATTGAAGCAAGCCATGCTATTATTAATTTGTATTCTCTCAGAAAATAAATGTTAAAGGGTGATACGGTCAAAATTTGGTCAATATCAACTTGACGTATTTCTTTCAATTTTGCATTTAAAAAACCTGAACACCCCTCATTTTGAAGGTGTGTGTGTGTAGAATGTTGCTCCTATTTTGATTTTGGAATTCACTCTTCAGTTGTCAAAATGCCGTCCAAGCAAGAAGAGCAGCGTATCAAAATTTTGCTCGCGCATCGCGAAAATCCGAGCTACTCGCACGCAAAGTTGGCAAAATCGCTAAAAGTTGCCAAATCAACCGTGACAAATGTAATTAAAGTGTTTGGGGAACGTTTGTCGACAGCCAGGAAGTCTGGATCGGGGGGAAATCGAAAACCGGAAGCCGCTGAGACGACAAAGAGAGTTGCCGGTAGTTTCAAGCGAAACCCTAACCTCTCTCTCCGAGATGCCGCAAATAAGCTGGGTGTATCGTCTACAACCGTGCATCGAGCCAAAAAACGAGCCGGACTATCGACTTACAAGAAGGTAGTGACTCCAAATCGCGATGATAAACAAAATACGACGGCCAAAGCGCGATCCCGGAGGCTATACACGACGATGCTGCCGAAGTTTGACTGCGTGGTAATGGACGACGAAACCTACGTCAAAGCAGACTACAAGCAGCTTACGGGACAGGAGTTTTATACGGCAAAAGGAAGGGGAAAGGTAGCAGATGTTTTCAAGCACATGAAACTGTCAAAGTTCGCAAAGAAATATCTGGTTTGGCAAGCCATCTGTACCTGTGGCTTGAAAAGCAGCATTTTCATAGCTTCCGGGACTGTCACCCAAGAAATTTACGTGAAAGAGTGTTTGAATAAACGTCTGCTGCCTTTCCTGAAGAAACACGGTTGTTCCGTACTGTTTTGGCCGGATTTGGCATCTTGCCATTACGGTAAAAAGGCCATGGAGTGGTACGCCGCCAACAACGTGCAGGTGGTTCCCAAGGACAAGAACCCTCCCAACACGCCAGAGCTCCGCCCAATTGAGAAATACTGGGCTATTGTCAAGCGGAACCTAAAGAAGACCAAAAAAACTGCTAAGGGCGAGCAGCAGTTCAAGGCAAACTGGCTTTCTGCGGCGAAGAAGGTGGACAAGGTGGCTGTACAAAATCAGATGGCAGGGGTCAAGCGTAAGGCCCGGCAATTCGGATTTGGAAAAGCGGAAGCCTAACTGAATATTTTTCCTGAATTTTATACTAATTGAACTTGAAAAAGAAATTTAATTTGATTTTTTAAATAAACGATTTCACCGATTTACACGCGTTTTCCCTTGACCAAATTTTGACCGTATCACCCTTTAGTTACTGTTAGACCACCAACCAAACAGGTTGTTCTTCTCTTTAACCTCCAAGAGGTTATGGGCCCAGCGCTTGGGTTGCCAAGAAACGGATCAACAACGGAAGAAAATTTTCATTGAAGCCAGGTAAAATGGAGAAAATTCAAGTCCCGAAGTTGAACGGAACGAATTACAGCAGCTGGAAGTTCAGCACCGAGCTGCTGCTGATTCGTGAAGATCTATGGAAATACGTCACCGGGGCAAGACCAGAAGCACGAGGTGCGACGGAACGTGACCCGGGAAATGCGGCTGCTATCGAAGCCTGGAACTCTGGGGACCAGCGTGCACGAGCGACAATCGGTCTTTTGATGGAGACAAACCAGCATGGTCTCATCAAGCGTGGGACAAGCTGAAGGAACATTTCGAGAAGCCGACGTTGACATCGAAGGTATCGCATCTGCGGAACTTGATTTCCAAACGGTACTGTAAAGGCGAGGACATGGAGAAGCACGTGAACGAAATGGAGGAAGTTTTCGAACGTCTTTCCTTGTCAGGATTGAAGCTGGACGAAAAGCTGCAGGTTGCATTGGTGCTCAGTAGTCTACCAAAATCGTTCAACACGCTGACGACCGCGTTGGAGAGTCGGGCGGACGATGAATTGACGCTGGAGCTCGTAAAAACCAAGCTGGTCGACGAAGTGACGAAACATGGTAGCTACAACGCGGAGAACATTCTGAAGGCTGGATCTTGTAAGAAGGTAATCGTCTGTCATTATTGCCAGAAGCCGGGTCATAAGCAGCGGGACTGTCGGAAGTTAGCAAGCGATCAAGAAGGAGAAAGCAGAAGCGACCAGAAGCACCGGAAGAATCCATCCAAAGCGAAGGCGGTTCGAGAAGCGAAAAATGACAACTGTGCTTTCACGGCGAAAGGGACTGGTGAAAGCGGAAACTGGATCGTTGACTCTGGGGCGACATCGCACATGTGCGCCGAGAGGAAATCCTTCCTTCAGCTAGACAAAGCAGTAAAGGAAAACGTCACGTTAGCCGACGGGACGATGACAGCTTCGAAGGGCATACAGCTGGACTAAAGCTGCGACTGGGAGGAAGAGGCAATCTTGAAGGATACGCTGACGCTGACTGGGCGGGCGACCGTACGGATAGAAAGTCCAATTCTGGATTTCTGTTCAAGCTTGGCGGAGGAGTAATTAGCTGGACAGCTCGCAAGCAGGAATGCGTGACCTTGTCTTCAACCGAAGCGGAATATGTCGCACTTGCGGAGGCCACCAAAGAGCTTCTCTGGCTGCTCAAGTTAATGCGAGGACTAGGCGAGGATATTCAGCAACCCATGACCGTCTACGAAGACAACCAAAGCTGTATCAGTATGCTGAGGAATCACCAATATTTTCTTCAATTTCGTAATCTAGACATTCAAGTTCGGTATAAAATTTGTACACAATTACAGGGTGGCCACTGAACCGGAAAAACCGGGAAGTAATCGGAAATGGAATTCATCAAGGAAATAACCGGTAATTTGATTTAAGACTTAAAATGTATTTTCAGTACCTACTTTAATTAAATTCATTAAATTCTATGAATGAATATTTTTCTTAAAATGTTCCAAAAATTCAACGATAGCCCAACGAAGTCCCGAAAGTTTAGTAAACTTAAGAAAAATTTCGGAAACTTCTCCAGGCAACCTTTGACAGCTTTAGGGCAGCTCCAATAATTTCAGGGAAATTCCTCGAACATGAGCAGGAGAATAGCAAGAACTTCAGGACAGTTCCCTGAAAATCAGGCAAGATTCGAAATCTTTAGGGTAGTCCCATTAACTTCACATACATTGTAGGAATGAAAGGACACCTCCCCTTTTCTTATCCTTCGACAATGTTCCCCTCTAACCTCGGGTAGGCCGCGAGTATTCGGTCCAACTTTATACAAACAAAGAACAATGAATTATCGGCTCCGTAAAGCTAACGCGATTGAACCTTACAAATAAACGAACTAGATAAAAAAGGAATGAAAGAAAATGCCGATAATATTTCGGAAGTTTCATAGCCAAACGGTGGGAACATAAGGGAAGTTCCGAAAACGTTTGGAACCTACTGGGAAGTTCAGAGAAGCTTCATGAACTCCAAGGCGGTTCGTAGTGTCAGGAAATTGTTGAAACTTTGAAGAAGTTTTAAGAACTTCAGGGATATACAGATAATTTCATGGAAGTCAAGGGAAATTGGGAGAAGTAGAGAGAACTGGGGGAAAATTGTTGAATCTTTAAAGAAGTTCCAAGTAGTTCAGAAAACCTAAGTCTAGAGTTGCAATGATTTCAAGGAAGTTCCGAAAACAATATGAAACATCAGTCAGTAAGGGCTAGGTCCAATAAATTCAAGACGGACCCATTAAATTATGGGAAATTTCAAGAACCCATAACCTTCCTTATTCATTAAGACAAAGTTACACATAGTGCACTAACGGGTCTATTTGACCCAGATTTCAACTTGCAACTGCATCGAAAAATGTCCTAACAGGTTCATAGTGTCTATGTGTGAAATCTGTTCTAGGTTCCCCATCTCGTCGTGGAGTTCGGATAATTTGTTCTACAAGATCAACCAAGGCTCCGACAATGTCTGCTGTATCGAAATATGTCCATTTAAATGCATATTGCCTATGTGGATAACACATGACCTACTGTCGTGAATATCAGATGATCTAGGTTCTCCAAATTGTCGTGGAGTACGGATAATTTGTTATGCAAGATCAACCTAGACCCGCACAATATCTGCTGCATCGCAATATATCCAAATACGTTCATAGTACCTATGTGGATCGTAAATGACCTACTGTCATGTATATGAGATGTTCTAGGCTCCCCAAATCGTCCTGGAGTTCTGATAATTTGTTCTACAAGATCAATCAAGGCTCGGACAATGTCTGCTGCATTGAATTATACCAAAAAGGATTCAAAGTGTCTATATGGATCGTACATGACCTACTATCATATATATCAGATGTTCTAGGTTCTCCAAATTATCGTGGAGTACGGATAATTTGTTATGCAAGATCAACCAAGACTCGGACAATATCTGCTGCATCGAAATATGTCCAAACACTTTCATAGTGCCTATGTGGACCACGCATAACCTATTGTCATGTATATGAGATGTTCTAGGTTCCCCAAATCGGCCTGGAGTTCGGATAATTTCTTCGACAAGATCAACCAAGGCTCCGACAATGTCTGCTGTATCGAAATATGTCCATATAAATGCATAGTGCTTATATGGATAACACATGACCTACTGTCATGAATATCAGACATTCTATGTTCTCCAAATTATCGTGGAGTACGGATAATTTGTTATGCAAGATCAATCAAGGCTCGGACAATGTCTGCTGCATCGAAATATGTCCAAACACGTGCATAGTGCCTATCTGGACCACGCATAACCTATTGCCATGAATATCAGATGTTCTAGATTCCCCAAATCGTTCTGGAGTCCGGATAATTTGTTCTACAAGATCAAACAAGTCTCGGACAATATCTGCTGCATAGAAATATGTCCAAGCACGTTCATAGTGCCTATGTGGACCACGCATAACCTATTGTCATGTATATTAGATGTTCTAGGTTTCCCAAATCGGCCTGGAGTTCGGATAATTTGTTCTACAATATCAATGAAGGCTCAGACAATGTCTGCTGCATTGAATTATACCAAAATGGATTCAAAGTGTCTATATGGATCGTAAAAGACCTACTGTCATGAATATCAGATGTTCTATGTTCCCCAAATCGTCCTGGAGTTCGGATAATTTGTTCTACAAGATCAATCAAGGCTCGGTCAATATCTGCTGCATCTAAATATGTCCAAACACGTTCATAGTGCCTATGTGGACCACGCATAACCTATTGTCCTGAATATCAGATGTTCTAGGGTCCCCAAATCGTTCTGGAATTCGGATAATTTGTTGTACAAGATCAATCAAGGCTCAGACAATGCCTGCTGCATAGAATTATACCAAAATGGATTCAAAGTGTCTATGTGGATCGTAAATGATCTACTCTCATGTTTATCAGATGTTCTAGGCTCTCCAAATTATCGTGGAGTATGGATAATTTGTTATGCAAGATCAACCCAGACTCGGAAAATGTCTGCTGCATTGAACTATGTCCAAATATATTCATAGTGTGTATGTAGATCACGCATGACATGTATGTCCGATGTTCTAGGTTCTCAAAATTGTCCTGGAGTCCAAATAATTTACACAATTTTAATTCGGATAATGTCTGCTGAATTCAAATATACCATATTGGACTCAAAGTGTCTATGTGGATCATGCATGACCTACTAACATGTATTTCGGGTGTTCTTTGTTCTAAAAATTCTCCTGGACTCCAAATAATTTGTTCTATAAGATCAACCAAGGCTCAGACAATGTCTGCTGCATCGAAAGATGTCCAAACCGGTTCAAACTGTCGGTGTGGATCACCTATTGTCATGGATATGTCGTCCAGACTCCAGCACGATTTGGGTAACATAGAACATCTGATATACATGACAAAAGGTTATGCATGATCCACATAGACACTATCCCAAGTAACAATTTTGGTTTTATGATGGTTCTAAAGACTACGATTTAGACTTGTAGCATGCTTTAAAACCTCGAAAAAACTTGAAATGTTACTTGGGTATCCTGTTTTACCTGTTTTTGTCCGTGCCTGGGTTGATCTTGCAGAACAAATATCCGGGCGCCATGATGATTCGGAGAACATAAAACATCTGATTTACAAAGACACTTTAATTCAGTTGCTTTTAAATGAGCCAAATTTGTCAAGACTCGGTCTAAAAATATTTTTTTAGAGCAAGTTGAAATCTAGGTCATAGCTCCACTGGTAGAAGTAACTGAAAGTTGATTCCGTATGTTTTAGAAAGTTAGGAAAAGTTACAAAATTTCAACTCTGTAGCTTGTCCGGTTGCGAAGTTACAGTTGTGGTATTTCAAAGAACGTTTAGGGATTCTTATGATAGTTCTATTGAATTCAGGGTAGTACTAAGAACATCAGGAGAATTTGATGAATTTTAGAGAAGTTCCGGGGCAGTTTCATTACTCTCAGGGAAATTTCAAATATTTTGAGGAAGTTTCAAGAATTTCTGGGAAATTGATAAAGCTGCAGCAACTTCCTAGAATTTATAAAAAAAATCTCTGGGATTTCAGAGCAGATCCATGATCGTTAGGAAAATTGAACACAAAGATGTTCAGGAAAGTTCCGTGAGCATCAAGGTAGTTTTGAAAACTTAGAGCAACTTCAAGGCAGTTCTATTAACTCCAGGAAAGTGGTGGGATCTTTGAGAAGAGAATTTCAGGGAAATCCAGAGAAATTCACGAAAGTTTAAAAAATTTCAAAGAAATTACGTGAACTTCAGAGTAGCTCCGAGAACTTCAGTAAAATTCCAGGGCCTTGAAGAGTTGGAAAATTGCAGGAACTCTATGTCTCTATTAATTTTAATATCTCACTGCGATAGACACATCAAGATCCGAACCATTAGCGATAAACTTCGATCATCATTATCAACTGTCGTCACTGAAGATTCCCCATATTAGGAGAGAATAATGTGCTTATCTCAAGATTTTGGTCATTTAGATAGCAGCAGTCTTCGGCAAAGATGGTCAGGTAGCTAATGTCTTTCTGATATTATAGATATTAGTTGAAAATTACTGCGTGGCAGTAGCGTTCATGTAACTTTTCAGTATGTGTTATTTCTCGTGATCCTGACCAGATGAGAAGTTGATATGTCATCGATATGTTGTTCAGATAACCACTACGAGGTTCTTCTTCTTCTTCTTCTTCTTCTTCTTCTTCTTCTTCTTCTTCTTCTTCGCATTTCAAGCTTATTGCTTATCGCTTATTAGCTTATTGCGTGCTCTCAACTTAGTGTTCTAGATGCTCTTCCACAGTTAATAATTGAGAGCTTTCGATGCCTGGTACCATTTTTGCATTAGTGGCAAGTACAATCATCCTCTATGCCCAGGGAAGTCGAGAAATTTTCCAACCCGAAAAATTCCTAGACCGGACCGGGAATCGAAGCCAGCCACCTCTTCCAGCATGGTCTTGCTTTGAAGCTGCGCCTTTACCGACTGAGCTAAGAGAGACCTCACTACGAGGTGCATATGACAGTTCAATATGTGTTATACATCGAGCTCATTACCATCTGGAAAGTTGCTGGTCCCGGGAAAGTTTTTCAGCCAACCAAGGCAAACAAGTCAGTTGAAATTTTACTCACTTTGTGGTGCTAGTGTGTATATAAACTCCAAAACGTGCTATATCACGAGGTTTTGACCACCTGAGAACTTTCTGTCGTCGAGAAAGTTGTGCAAGTATCCAGATCCTGTTGAATAGTGAACAGATTGGTTCAGATTTATGCCACTACATGACGTTAGTGTACATGTGAACTTACAGTATATGCTTTACCACGACATCCTGACGGTTTAGGAAATAGATGTAATCGACAAAGTTGTTCAGGTAACCAAGGCTTTCTACATGCAGACTTTTTAGATAATATGTACACCAGATATGCAGGATCTCGAGATAAAGCGCCACATATTGACAGAGTTCTGAACTAATCTGACAACCATTCGATGAGTTTTTGCCTGTCTGAACAACTTTACCAAAGACAGCAGTTCTTACCTGTTCTTGGTTGCTTCATGTTCAGACACGCAAGGTAACCCTTCTGCCGGAATGTGAAATTGTAGAGAAAACACGGGAGCAAGTGACCAAATAGTGACTTATAGTTGTAAAAATAGTGACTAAAAAGTGATCCAAGAGAAGGTGCATCAAATAAATGTTTGGTGTTTTAGACTTATTCAATTATTATCTCATAAACACTTAGGTACGATATGAACCTTTAAAGTGAAAGATTCAATAGAAAGTTTATGACCAAACCCATGGTATTAGTAACGGTGTTTTCTAACTGAAAAAAATCTGGAAACCGGGTATCCTCATGAGTTTTTTCGTTTCCTTTAAATATCTGGAAGTCTCAAAGAATTAAAAAAAAAGTCTTGCTTAGAATATTTTATAGAAAATAATGAATTTTAAAATACAACCATGTAATTTTTCTCGTTATTTTTATTCACCCTTTGAACTTTAAAGATTCACGGTGGATTAATCTTGAGTAACTAATAAATTTAATAAAAAATAAATAAAACAAAATTCGGTTTTAGAACATGAATATTTCCTAAAACAAATTGAACTAGTTCTGGACTTAAAAGCTATCATACTTCAAGAAATTTTCAAGAATCTGGAGTAAAATTCTATGCACAATTTTAAAGGCTCGAGGAATTTTATTATAATTTCTAAGGACCTCATTCCAAGGGATCTCTTAAAAAAAAACATTCAGAAAAACATCAAATGCAATCTGCTTTCGAGGTAATTCTGAGGAATTTTAAATTTCATTTTAAGCCTTAGTTTTAAATAGAGCTACAAGAGTTAAAAGTAAATTTTAATGAAAAATCTTAGGAATTTCTGAGGAGCACAACTCTTGTGAACTTCACCGGAAAATTCCAAGAGCATTCTGGGGATAATTTCATAAAGTTTGTGGGAAAAAAATTGATCCAGAGCACAAGTCCTTGGACATTTTTTAAAAATACTAAAAGGAGGATTACAATTAAATGTGAGAATAACTCCAGAACATCTCGGAAAATAAATTCAGGAGAGTTTGCCAAGCAAATTAAGAGAAGAAATCTAAGGAATTTCTGAGGAGAAATGTCGAGGAATTGTTAAGAGTCTTTCAATGTGAGTAGAATTCCAAGGGAAGGAGTGAGATTGAAAAGGAAATCTGAAATGAATTCAATGAATACTCGGAGAATCTTTCCTAAAGATTTCTAATTGTGGAGAGTTTCAAGGTAATTCCGAGGAAAACTAAAAGAAAGTTTAATTCTGACGATAGTTTCATCGAGGTTTTGATGAAATCTCCGTTGAATATGGAATGGTTGCACGTTCTCAAATTTTTCCTTAAGTTAATGAAACTGCCTTGAAGTACTTTTGAAGTTTGATAAACTAGCCTGATGCTCACAATATTACTCCTGAAATTCGGAACTTTATAGTTAAGTTTCCTCAATTTTTCTAACGTTCATGGATCTCCTTTAAAAGTTTAACAATTCACTGAAGGTCTCTAAACTTCTTTCAAATTTATGTGACTTCTCTAATGTTGACGGAACTGCACTGCGATTCTCTGTTCTTTTCTGAAATCCTCAAAACTTCTCTAAAGTTTTTACAGTTCTCTTGAAGCTTGCGCTAAATTTAATTAAGTGAACTTCTAAACTTATCCAAAGATCTCACATAATTTTTTAATGTCTCTAAAGTTATCTGAAAATCTAGGAACTGCTTAAAATTCCCCACTAATTTTCTGGAACTAATTGTCGGACCTAAACTTTTTTCAAATGCACCCGCATTTTGCTTATGTTCATAAAACTTCCTGAAGTTCGCGGATCATAAGTTCCATTTCTATGAAGTAATGTTTCTGAAGACCACTGTCCTTTTGTGAAGTTTCCGAAGTTTCTCTAAATTTCTGGAAATTTTCTGCTCCCGCAATTTTCATGGAATTAGAACGAAATAATTAATAGAGTTCAATGATTTTTACTGAAGTTCTCAAGACTTTTCTGAAGTTCATTAAACTTCCCTTAAAGTATCGACACTAATTTAAAACTTCTTCAATAGTTTAGACTTTCCTGGTGCTCTAAAAACTGCCGATTACTGAATTTCTTTAAAGTTCTCTAGATTGCCCTGAATTTATCAGTATTTTTTAAGAACGCGCAACTTTTGAAATTAATTAATTTGCCTTGAAGTTTTGAAAATGTTCCATAAGTATTATAACCATTATTAATTGCTAATTTTCTCTGAACTTATCTATGCTTACCGGAAGTTCTCTTAATTTGTTTAATAATCCAGCAAATTTTCTGATACATATTCATAATTCTCTGACGTTTCTGACGTTTTAGGATCAATCATAGAATTCTTGGAATCCTGGAACTCCTTGTGTTATTACTGGAACTTCGTTGATGTTCTCTAATCAAATTAGCTAAATTTTTGCATTTATTAAGTTTTTGTAATCTCCATGGCATGAAATCTCCACCCTTAACATACTCTCACGTTTCCGGATGTTTATAAAATTTCCAGGAGTTCTCTCGGAGCTTTGCTGAAGTTTTCGGAAATTCACTGAGTTTCTCGAAACTTCTTTAAGGTTTCTAATATTTCCTTGAAATTATTTGAACTGCCTTTTGATTCTCTGACCTGGAATTGATGATCTCGAAGCTTCCATAAAGCTCTTAGTTCTATTTAAGATCTCGGTTCTGCTCGGAAATAAATAGAATTACCGCAAT
The DNA here is from genome assembly GCF_037179485.1 of Ochlerotatus camptorhynchus. NCBI lineage: Eukaryota > Metazoa > Arthropoda > Insecta > Diptera > Culicidae > Ochlerotatus > Ochlerotatus camptorhynchus. The sequence goes on along the minus strand of NW_027040862.1, from coordinate 787,384 downwards.
CCCTTTTAAATTTACCTGAAATTCCTTGGACTTCTGTGAAGTTTTTGAAATATTTCTGAAGTTTTCATAAATTACCTGTAGGTCACTGTACTTCCCTGAAATTCGCGGAACATCTTATTTGTTTTTCAGCACATCATGGAACTATCTTGAATTTATCTAAATTTACAATTATAGATTTTAAACTGCCTCCAAAGTCTGGACTATAGCTACGGGAACTGCTCTTAAGATATGAAATTCCCCACAGCTCTTTTCCGGGGTGCTTAGAACTTCTTAAAAATTTGCACAAAACCCCTCAAGCTTTCTAAATTTCTCAAGTTCGCTTGACACCTGTGAAGTTCTCTGAAATTCTAGAAACTTCATAACAGTTCCTGAAAAGTCTCGGATGCTAAAAGAACCGCTTTGAGTTTCTTACAGCTTCCAGTAAGTTTCCCATATTTCCAGCATGTTAACTTCCCTTAAGTTCCTGCAGTTTGTTTATAGAGCTTCACTGAAATTCTCAGCATTTCCTTTCATTCCTCAAAGTTTCTACAATTGTGATAAAGTTAATGGGACTGCATTGAAGATCTCTAAGCTTTCATAAAGCTTGAAATAAATGTTTTTTGTTTACTTAATTCTGGCACTTTGAATATTTTCAATATCTTGAACTGGTACATGGAATACGAAACTTCTTTATTACTTACTTGGAAAACTCAAGTAATTTTATCCAGAAAAATGAGTAGACATCCTGTATATAGAGAAAGACGATTAAACGTCACAACGCAAAAAATAATCAATCTTCAAACAATTTCACGCTAAAAAAGTTGAAAATAGTGACTTATTACAAGAAAAAGTTACTTTAGTAACTTGGCCTTAAAAAAAAGAGACTTTTTAGTGACTGACTTGAAAAAAGTGAACAAGTCACTACAAAGTGACTCGCTAGCAGCCCTGCGTTAGCTTTACGGACCCGATAATTAATTGTTCATTGTTTGTAACAAAATTCACCTAATTCTAGGTCTAGTAGGAGTTGGACCGAATACTCGCGGCTTACCCGAGATACATTGTCGAAGGATATGATCAAGGAAGAAGCTAGGATTAATTTTTTTAATGGGTTATATTGTTTACCCATTTAATGAGTTCCTATAAAGGCCATCTAGTGAATTAAATTCAAGTTCTTCATTCGCATTCACCATTTCTAAGTTTGTCATTTCCCAAAAATTTGATTAAGTCCGAGATTCTTCTACCGTAGCTTCCAACCAGTCGCAAGTGATTTTTTGGATGACCCACCCTCGACTTCAGCTAATCTTCCATGAACTCTCGGAACAACTATCTCATACTTCGATTTCCTTCACCGACAACAATCAAAGCAACACCATCGAGAGTGAACCGGCCGAACGAAAGGAAGAAACAACAAACGGACCGTCCTCGACATCCGTCGTCAAATCGTTCGGAATGTCAGTCAATTTCCGTATGTATTTTTTATGACAATTTTCCACGCACATTCCCGCATGAATTATTAATATCCTTTCAAAAACCAGAAAGCCCCCAACTCCCGCTGCCACTCAGCTGCCCTTAGCGCATGCTAACACACGTCCTATAGTATTCATAAATACATTTTGATGTGAGGAGTGGACCCGGCACAAAAAAAAAATTGATTCATGATCAAACGGTTTGCCTATATCACTCACATCCCATTTCAAACTAACATAGTGCCATCGAAGCGAGCCAGCCTGCAGCAGAGGACTCAAAACCCGACAAACATGTCATTTGCGGATTGGTGGCATTTCTTGTCGGTATCCAGGGGTTGGGCTGGTATCAACCCTCACTTGTGACATTTAGGCATGATGATTTTTTGTATGCTTTGCTTTGGATATCATGCAATCGGACACAATGCAGAAACACACACCCACACTCGTTATAGGATGGATTGTGCCTCTGGATGCCTGCCTAGTTGTTTAAGTCGAGTTTAAATCGATGTTGCTGGCGAATTAGTTGCGAAATGGGGGTTGGGGAGCGTAAAACTGCAAAACCAAGCTCAACCATGGTTGACAGTTCTAACCCGAAAGCTTCGAAGCACTGGAACGGTACCGGACTATTTACATCGAAGTTGAAACTCTGGTGGGCAGCTTTGGTGCGAAAAACCCAAAAACCTCGGCCTGAATGGCCAGTTTGAAACTTTTACATTTTGCCGGCACAGATAAACACACATTGACGAGGGGGGGGTGAGGTGGTCCACAGTTTCCAACGCTGGCTGGGGTGTGGTGTGAACAGTTTCGGTTGCTTGATGTGGCACTCGTGTGGTGGTAGTGGTTGTTGGTCAAAGTTCACTTTTCAACAGAGCCACAACCCGTGTGCTAGTTTTGGTGTAATACCCAACTTCGACCGGGGCAGTTGGAAAATGTTTCACCCGGGAGGAATTTGGACAGATTGAGGTTTAAATATTTGCAACATGTGTATAATTTTCCGAATAGTTTGAGCAACAGAAATAGAATGATTTCCTTGAATGGGGACTAATTAAATCTAATCGAATAAGAACTTATTTTGGATCACTATTCAAATACCGAAACACCAACCACAAAATAGATCGAAAACCACTAACCCACTATTGGAAACACTAACCCACCAACGAGGAACCGGAACAACCGCGGCGAACTCCGCTCACGCATACACGCACATATGTACACGGAAGCGCGTGGGTGGATTGTTAATTATTTCACGGAAACTGATTTAATTAATTATGACGAGACTTCCTCTACCTAGCTTGACAACACACGTGTGTGGATGAACTATGTACGAGTATAGTTTCCAGATGACGACTTTGATGGACGTTCTAACATGCCAACGAGATGTCAGTACAATTTCATATCCCAAAGTTCAACTGGCTTTAATTATAAATTCAAGAGGTACTGTTATCAGTTATTCTGGAACTTCCATAGAATTGTACTGAATGATGTTTGAGCTGACGAATTGGAAAAACTCGACCTTGTCCGATTTGAATGAAACTTTCCTTAATTGTTTCTTGTGGGCAATGATTCTCATTTTTGCTAAAATTCGGTCATTCTGGATCTTGTACAATTTTCAAAATTGCATCTTTGAAATAAAAAAAAATTAACTCCTGATCGAAATGACGCCTGAGACAAAGTTGTAGGGAAAAGACTTTAAATGCTAATAACTTGGCCTATAATCAATGGATTTTGATGATTTGTGTGTCGATCGATTCACCAGTGTTATAAAATATGTGTGGTATGTCACACATTATAATTGTTAAATATTTAAATATTTAACAATGTAGAAATATGGAAATATTAAAATTTCCCATACATTTTCTTCGACCGCAAGATGCTCACCCCTAACACAGCCATCAGAAAGTTGATCCCTAACGACACAAGCCGAAGCTGCACAATAATTCAACGTGTTACGGTCGATCTGATCGGGGATCGGTGAAAACTGATTAGGGTTTTTGATCTAATTTCCGTCCTACTAAGGACACTCCGCACTTTACCACGCTTTTTGGAAAAGGTTTGAACAAAACATGGAATGTTTTCATCAAAGATAACTTCTAAATTTATCCACCTTGTCATACGTACCGTTGGATTTGATAAAGAGTCAAACAATGTTGAGATATTATTAAAAATCTAACACTGCTTCTTGCTTCCAAATTCGTCCTACGCGTTTCAATTCCATCCAAACGCATTGAAACGCCAACGGAGAAAAAGGGGATGCGCTAGGAGCGCTTCTTTTGTTTTGAGAACAATGAGCGTATATATGCATACAATGCGCTCTAATAGGATTTATGTTGTAGCTAATGAACTAACGCATCGGAACAAACGTATTATTGTTTTGTGCATTGTGAAATCATTGATATTATTGATGATTTCTGCTCGATAGAACGGAAATGGGCGATTACGACGAAGTACCCAGCTAACATTTTCAGCTTTGTAAGCCAACTTTTCCAGCGTTGTGCTGTAAAGTAGCTGAAAAGAAGCTGCAGATACAGCTACAAGCAAAATCTAGCAAAATAGTTTTGGAGAGCGTTTACTCAACTTTCTCACAACCATTATTCAATTTGTCAGTCGCACTGAATAACATCAGCCAATAAACGCTAATATCACTTCTATACACACACTACCCAACTTTCAACTTGTAGCTGCAAAACAAAGCTAACAAAGTGAATATATTACTCATTTGATGGCTTCTACACAACCAACCATTCTTTCTGAATAACATAAACATCAAAAGTGCTTTTTCAACAACTAAACAACCTATACTCAGCTTATAAACTGTGTTAGAGCTACTTCGGAAGCATTTTCACAGTCAACTAGGTTTATTTTTAGACGTGTGCAGTTTTACAGCTTTTACTCTGCTCTTTTATAACTAGTCGAGAAAAGTGATTCGTGTGCACTATTATAAAGCCTCTACTCAGCGATTTTGTTGTAGAAAGGAATGTTGATTTGTTTACATAAGTTCAAAGTGTTGGCGTAGCACAGTTGGTAGTGTCAAGGTTTGCCAATGAGGTCGTCTCGAGTTCGATTCCAGGTTCTCCGGTGCAGGGTAAATAATTTGGTGATGATTTGTAACTAATTTCGATTAATTTGATTCACAGCAAAATAAACTCAATAAATTCCTTCATAAAAAAGCGTTAACAGTATTTAACCCGGCTTCAAGAGAAAGCTGTGTAGTGATTATTGGATAACCGGGAAAAGGTTGAATAAGCGCCTTTCAAGTACACACACAACTAAACAGCAGGATAACAGCTGTATAGAAGCGTTAATGGATATGCAATAAGAGCTTCTCCCGACCGTTCCAACAGCCATAAGTAGCTGACTAAGTTGGCCAGATTTGCTTGTATAGAGGTTGAGTAAAGGTTTCCTCATATCGTATAACGTTTGTATACAGCTTGAGACTGTATAAATGAAATGAGTAAAGCGTTTTTAGTGTGAAAATTGTTAGTTGGGTAGCGCTCTTCCCTACGTTAGAATAGTGGAAGAGGCAGAGCAGCCAAAGTTTTCTTCTACAAAAGGGTCTTTCCAACGCTTCCACTATCAGTTGCTGCCGCAGCGGAAATGGATGCCTATGCCAAATCGCTTCCACCGCTACCATCACTCCCAGCCCGACAGTGGAGCAAGTTGGAGCTCGGTCATAACATTTAACAGAGGGGGGGGGGGGGGGAGGTAGAGGAAGAGTAATGGAAATCTTCATCAAATCTGTCAAATCGCTTCAACTTGTTCAGTCAGACAGTCGAGCTGGGCGAAGCTATGAGACATCACTCAGGGTCAGGCATGGAAAATCATTTGCATTCATTTTATACATTCATTTACATTCATTTGCCTCTAACTTTTTTCATCAACGGCATTACGCAAAATGATGTAAAGAGTTTTTGTAGGTTTTGTTATTAGCTACAAGTTTTACTCATACTTCAATTCTGTATCTCTTATGCATCACGAACTAGAGTGGGCTGAACTTGTTATTGTTTTTCAGTGAATGTAAAATACATTCACTGAAAAACAGTAAAGGCTTCTGTTCGCTCTGCTTCGTCATGCATAAGAGATACGATACGTTGACTTGTCAACAAAAGTTGAAGCTAATAACAAAACCTACAAAAGCTTTATACATCATTTTGCGGAATTCTGTTGAAGAAAAAAATTAGATTCAAATGAATGTAAATGAATGCACAAAATGAATGCGAATGATTTTCCATGCCTGCTCAGGGTCTATGCGCCTTATGTTTAGGTGCCGCTGAAGGAAGACTTCTCGATTACTTTTTCGAAGGACGTATCAGGTTTTGTAAACAATGCATTTGATGGACAATTTGGCGTATCTGATAGCTCGCCCACGCATTCTAGCACTTTTTCCCTACCGATAGTGGTATTCCCAAGTAACAATTTCCAGTTGAAGAAACGCTTTCGTTTTGATTTTGTTCAGCTGTATGTTGAATAATAATTGCACAATGTGTTCACCACAACTTTTATAAAACCCTTGTTTACACTGGTTTGGAGAACCTATACAACTGCAACACAAAGGTGTTGTCTAACGTATTCAGTAAAACGTTTACCCAAAATCAATTTCTTGTTGAAGAAACGCTTCCATTGTGATTTTATTCAACTGCATGCTGAATAATAACTGTACAATTTGTTTATTACAACTTCTGTAAAACTCTTGTTTATTCTGGTTTGGAGAACCTGTTCAACTACAGCATTATATGTATACGCGGTACAGGAGTAGAAGCAACTTTTATACAACGTTTATAGATACATATTTAAACTCAAGCTTTATTATTTTGGTGAAAGCTCTTATACAACGTTTGTAGACACTTCTTGACAGCTGCTTTGAAATTTAGTAGAGAGTAAACCTGAGAGGCGTTTGTTGCACTCTTTATGGCTCCTAAATAATCATTGTACAGCAAGCGGTGAAAAGCGTTTATAGCACTTTTCAATGACTCCTTAACAACCGGATAGAAGCAACTTTTATACAACGTTTATAGATACATATTTAAACTCAAGCTTTATTGTTTTGGTGAAAGCTCTAATACAACGTTTGTAGACACCTCCTAACAGCTGCTTCGAAATGTATTAGAGATTGAACCTGAGAGGCGTTTGTTACACTCTTTTATGACTCCTAAATAATCACTATAAAGCAAGCGGTGAAAAGCGTTTATAGCACTTTTTAATGACTCCTTAATAACCGTTGTGTAAGTACTCACAATATTCACAGATTAAAATTAGTTTAACAATTGTCGTGGTACGCCAAAATGATTGCTTGTACAGTTTTTATTAATTTAATTTATTTGTGCACATTGAAAAAATATGTAATTATGCCAGAATTCACATTCTGTGATCATGGAGGAAGTAGTAACAAGCATCTGTTTAATCTTTTTTTTTTTTTTTTTTTCCTTGATTTGTTTTCCGTCGATCTTGTTTTCCGTGCTGAGCACCAATGCTACCGACGCCAGGAAGGCAGCTCCCACACCTGGACCCTACCTATCGACCCATCAACTCATGAACCGGGACCAACGGCTTTACTTCCCTTCCGAAGGAAGGCGTGATCAGAGATGTTATGCCTCAGAACATCCCGGCAGCGCCGACTGGGATTGAACCCAGGCCTGCTGGGGTGAGAGGTAATCACGCTTACGTGTTTAATCTTTGATTGATATTCTTTCAATTAATCTCTCTAATCATTAATTGAGAGAATTTAATTTACCTCTACTCCACCGATTGTTTCTCGAAGCAAGATTCGAACTCATAATCCCGGATTGCCAGCCGCTTCTGTTTCCATCTGCTCTATTCTTGAATACATATTTTGATCATATGAGAAAAGTATATGAAGCTCATCTTGAGTGACTTCTCTTGCAGTCGAATAATCATTGCCTTATGGTCATATAAACATGCCTACCACTTGTGCTATTTTTAGCAACAAAATTGTGGTTGGTGGTTGGTCGAACGTAAACAATCATTTAAGAGTGCTCCAAGCAGTTTTTGAAGCTTTTAACCAAATGGCAATACAACTACATTCTTGTACAACTTTGGAAGCTATTATTCAACGTTTGATCAACTCAGGTGTTGTATAAGAGCTCCCAATGGTTTGTTTTGATGCGTTTATTCCACGTTCTATATAGCTCTTGTCAATCGGTTTAACTAAGGTGCTATAAAAGTTATCGTAGGTCTTATAAAGCATATAGGTAAACCGACGTAAACAATCATTTAAGAGTGCTCCAAGCAGCTTTTGAAGTGTTTAACCAAAAAGGAAATACAGCTACATTCTTGTACAACTCTGGAAGCTATTATTCAACATTTGATCAACTCAGGTGTTTTATAAGAGCTCTCAATTGTTTGTTGGGTTAGTATGCGTGGACGAGCTACCAGTTACGTCAAATCGACGATCAAATGCATTGTTTACAAAAGCTGATACGTCCCTTCGAAAAAGTAACCGAGAATTGTTAGTTTGTTTACCTTTCCCCATATGGAAATTGATAAAAGTGGGAAGAATTCGCTTTCGGTGCATATTCAGGGCAAACATGCTAGTACCTCTAAATATGCATTTAGATTAACATCTGAAATCCCTCCTTTTTTACAAATTCTGCATAAAATATACTTTTGGCTCCACCCCATTTATAAAACGGGGGGAAATCCTACGCAAAATATGTAAAAAAGGAGGGACTTCAGATGTATTTTTTGTGCAGAATATGTAAAAAAGGAGGGATTTCGGATGTCAATCTAAATGCATATATAGAGGTACCATACATGTTTTGACTGCACTGCCCTCTGTTATTAATTAACCGAATTAAGTGTACACGTAATTTCTTATAGATGTCACCAATAAGAACAGCAGTGACATCAACGCAGAAGCATGGTAACATGATGTATTTGGCAAGGCATTTATGGCAAATTAGTGAAATTTTCATGAACATTAACGGCAAATAACTAGCAGACCGTGAGTACTGTGCCCGGGAAAAAGCCGGGAAGTAACTTCTCGCCGCAAGTTGTCACAAATCAAGCTTGCTAGTGTAGCCGTGTACAATTTTTATTTTCATCCACGAAATCATCTGTCAAAGTGTTTCACTGCAATCAATGTTCTGTTAGAGGCGGAATTTAGGAAGACGAGCGCCACAGAATCAAAATTGCCATCCTCTCACCTACAAACAGATTGCCGAACGAGCGGAAATTCTTCCAACCAAGTGACGCTGCCGAACTGACAGCAGAAGAAGGAAAGAAGGATAAACTGAAAGGCAGCCGAACAATTTTCTCTACCGAGAGAGAACCAGATTGAATGCGTAAAATCCGAATGCTAACGATTTAAACGATTTAAACAGCCGAATCAGATAGTTTTTGGCTCAGTGATTTAAATCAGGTGATTTGGTCACATCAGTTTTACGATATTTGCGTCACGCTTATGTTTATGTGTAACAGTATAATAGTTTTCTCCATATTAATAGCAATTTAAATGCGTCAATGTATGTTTAAAGCTAGAAAATAAAACGTGATTTTTTCTGTAAAATTCTCATTCAGTTCACTCAACAGAATGCAATCGTAAAAGGATCATCATGGAAAAACTACAAGGAACAGCCCTATGGGGTTGTACGCAATGATGATGTAGGACTACGTGGTCGTATGTAATAAATGTGATTTGTTAACTGTAGCAGGAGCTTGTGCGTTTGTGGGTCCACAAGTATTAAGAATTAAATGCAATAAACTAGTGTAATAATGTGTGAATAATAATAAGTGAAAATGGATAATGTCAACTCGTCGTTCAACACAGAGAACAGACATCCAAGTCAAATTCCTAAAGTGTGTAAGAAATTTTACTGCTATTTTGAATAGACGTTTGAAAATAGCAATATCGTGGTGGTACTAGTGTCGCTGCCCATCGACGTGTCAAAATTGTTGTGAGCAAAACATTGTTTGTTTAAAACCGATCAAAACATGGGCCGCAACAGCTAGTTTTATTGATGCGCAAATAAACCAAGCGAAAATCTTTTCACAATTTTCCTAAGGATGCTGAATTGCCCGAACTGCAGGAGACTTTCTTCTCACATGGAGTCCAAGCGCTTGTAACGAAACAGTTATGGTCCGACCACTCCTTCCGGAGGCTTTTAGAATTACTGAAAGAACGGATGCATGGTAAGCAAGCATCTTACCACATTTTTCTGAATTTTAATGAGAACTAATAGGAGTTCACACCCTCACTGAATCATTTGAAGATATGCCACCAGTGAGCTCAAAAAAGTAAGTTTTGCTCCTGACTACAATGCCCAGTTAAAATTTGAGCGAAAAACGGTTGTAGATCTTCAGGAAACTGTAAAAGAGCCTAAAATAATAATGGTTCGGCAGAAACTCGATTGATTTCCGTTGTTTTGTCTTGTTTGTTTTGAACTGATTTGACAGTTTATTTGGAAACACGGTCAATAAGATCAACACAGATTTTAATCGCAAAAAGTGATAACTCGAGTCGCAACATTCCGTATGGCGGCGCTAGTGTTTCTAACGTATTTTAATTTGAATTCTTAAACATAATTTTTCGAAAAATTTGTTTAAGCAGACATCCATGTTCTCTGTGCTTTCAATTAGAACCTATAGACCTATGCACGCAAAAGCTAACCTCACTTTTGCTTGTACTTTTATTCGTCATTATTCACGTGAGTGAATGAGATGTGCAGTAACGAATAAGAGCAAAACAAACCCAGCAGAAATGTCAAAGTTTAGGGTAAGGAGTGGGTGCGGGGAAATGTAGGTTTGGTCTTGTGCAGTGGTTTATTGGAACTGTTCTTTTACGGTTCTCATTATTCGATTCTTTCTGCAGCTCCTTTCATCTATTTAAATGTACGAAGATATGTAGGTATAACCTTCCTACGTCTGAACAGGCCATGACGATCAGCATTCTCTTAAACCCTGGACAGACTATGGCTTATATCAGGTAATATAGGCTGTCTTGCAATGAGCAATACATTGGACATTGGATTTCCAGTGAAAACTAGATGTATGAGTGTTCATTGCAAGACAGTCTATATTACATGATATAAGTCATAGTCTGTCCGGGGTATTACACTGCTGCTTTTCTTGTGGTCACCGTAGGAAATATGTGTCCTATCGCGGTCACTTTTGCAGACAATGTCAGTAAGTATTGATCGTATTGTAAACAGGTGGTTTCTAGCTTCGAATTTCTGAACCATCGATCATATTTTGAGGTAAATCGAGTTACTCGGTCCATTGAACTTTGAGTAGTTCTGTCCTATCAACCTCTCGCTTGAAGATAAATTGGTGGCCCTGAAAAGAGCCGTTTATGTAAATTCAACCGGTTCAGATGTGACAGGTGAGCAGAAATGAGCGACAAACAATTTGTTGCCAAGTACCCGAATTTTCCGGTCCATGAATAGTTTGCTGTTTCTCCGCTTTCTCACGCGAGTTCGGTTGGTTTTCTGCTTCTGGTCGTACACAAAAGCCTTTATTAGAACAGCAATTTGCCAGAAATGGTAGGCGGACGGCTTCCTCTCGAACGGTTGTCCACAAAAGACTCCATAAGAGTGGTATTTTGATGCCTGGAATTGCAGGGAATAGAATTGAAAGGAGCACGGCTTCCTCTCGAACGGCGAGTAATAGTTGTCGTCTTCAAAATATTGAAGATCATAATGACGATGAAATGTGATTCACCTGAGAGATGCAAAGATACTACAGGGAAAGCCTGTGATGCGATTCAATAAATAATACGGCACTGGACATCGAACGAAACACTGCATGCTAACGACACCACCAAATGGGAGGGGCTTCGGTCAGCTACTGTATGGACGAAAGCAACAATTAATGCCATATAAGCTGAAGTTCCTCCTCTTTTTACGGTTTTGTCGCTTGTCGATCAGATACGAAAAAATTATCATTTTTCGAAAGCTAGAAAATCATGCCCCACCCATTTTGAGTATTTTATCATACACTTCATCTGCTGTGCCTGATACACTTAATTACGTGGTGTAAAGAAACAGTCGGTAGAATACCATGTCCACCCAGCTAAAGCTCTTCCCCTTTTTAGTTTTTCTCGTTAAACTCCTTCTCTTAAAAAGTTGGTAAATCTTAGCCTTTAGTAGAAATACGCTTAACACTTTTTTTCGGCGAATTCATGATCCTGTTTCACGTCATGGCTCTTCTCTATGCCTGTTCAGATAAATTAGTACTTTTATTTATTTTCTCTACTGCGCGAGTAGAAATAGCTGGAAAATCTTGACGATCATTAATCGTTAATCGAATAATTGGACTTTTAGGCATCCCTAAAAAATAGTGTAATTTCATGTTTTTTGGTGGTGTGTGTGTGTGTACAATCTAACCCCCACTGTCCGGCAGTGTTATTATGGAAGAAAACTGCTTTTTATTACCCTTAAATTAAAGCAGGTTTAGTCCGGGAGTTAGAAGGTGTTAGCTCTATTGCAGCTCCAGTGACCCATTTCAGAATGCCTGGTAATTCACGACCACTCCGAGGTCACTTTTACTTACAATAAGCCTCGCATGTTCACTCTACCTTTATCAAATGGATAATGGTATCATAAACACACTTCCAGATTCAAAAAATATTATTTCCAAATCTGGCACGTATATAGTTTTGAAATTTGTTCAACTGTATTAAATCGATTTGAATGGACATTTCTTACCAATTTTGTTTCGAATACCTCTTGATTCATCTGCTGGCAGCACTTACTGGCCCTTACCGGCGACCAACTCATCTGCCCGCAAATGCAACAACGCCTAAATCTCAAAGCTCTCCGAACGTCCCCTCGAAAATGCGATCGAGATATGTATAAAAGCAATCTTCAACTGGAACGTACTCACCAAATCAATACATCCGGGAGCAAATTCCCGATGCTTATTTTTCTCTCGCAAACCTGTCGTCGTCGAACGGCAAAAAAGGAAACTCGGTGAGCAATTTTGTGACACGGAATTTTCACTGAACATAAACCACGAATTCACGAATTTCACCACACCCAACTGCGAAACACGTTCAGAAGCACTTTTGGTACACTTTCGATCAATTTCTTTCGAAAACACAACAAAAAAAGTTACAAGCGAGCCAACATCAACACCGATTGTGCCGAGCTCTTTCACGCACCTTGCAGCGCGTAAATAAACTGAAATTAAAAATTATCACTCGCGATGCCACTAATTTCTGGTTCTGGAGAAAATCAAACAACGCAGATCGCGACATCTCTTCTGATGCTTGCAAACATGTTGAATCACGTTTTCTTTCTCTATTCTAAAACTTCCCGGAAAGCGAGAAAACTAATAATCACACACGTATAAACGTCCGGGAGGCAGAGCGCCAGCGATAAATCATCATTCGCTGCCAGACTGTTGAGCAGTTCAGTCGATTTGAATTCTCTCTAGTTTCGTTCGTTCGTTCGCAAGTCGAATTAGCTCCGCGTTGTATAGTGACGCTCTCGCTGACCCAGCCATGGGTAAGAAATCGCGCGGTAACGCGAGTGCCGGCTTACCGGGAAAACAGACTCTCCCAGGAGACGGCGCGACCACCGAGCCAGCTCAGAAGAAGCAGAAGAAAACCCCATTGCCCATCCCGACAGGCATTGCGGACCCGCAGCCGGGGCCTCCCGGAACTAAACGACCCAGACCTGAAGACATCAGCGCCACCGCATCGGCAGCAAAAAAGCTGCTGAGCAACAATCCGTTCTCCGCCCTGCAGAACGGAGCCCAGCCGCAGTCGGACCCTGAGACGGTGCCTAAAAAAGTTAAGTTGCCACCCTTCTATGTGAAGGGCTTCCCTCCCGGGCTATGGGAGCAGCTGGATTTCTACATTAAGCAGGGCCTTCGCTGCACCATTCAACGGTGCACGGAAGGCTACAAACTGATGGTCTCGGCCGAAAATCACTACAACGCAGTCCAGGCCCTCTTGGACAGGATGAAGCTGGAGTACTTCTCCCACGACGTCGAGGCCACCAAGCCGCTGAAAGTGGTGCTGCGCGGGCTCCACGACATGGACACCACCACCTTAATGGACGAGATTAAGGCGAACGGCCTCAAGCCGGTCGAAATCCACAAGATGACCCGCAGCAAGGCCATCAAGTATCGTGACCAGCTCTACTTGGTCCATCTGCAGAAGAACTCCACAACCGTGAAGGATCTCCAGACGACACGCACACTGTTCCACATCGTAGTGAAGTGGGAGCGGTATAAGCCAACCCACCGTGGCGTCACTCAGTGCTCGAACTGCCTATTGTTCGGGCACGGCACCAGGAACTGCCGCATGGCCAGCCGCTGCATCAAATGCGGCAAAAACCACAAGATCGACGACTGCGACAGCATCGAGGAAGCCGCTCCCACATGCGCCAACTGCGGTGCTGCCCACAAGGCCACGAGTAAGGCCTGTCCGAAGCGGGCCGAATACGCCGAGATCCGGAAGAAGGCCTCGTCCAACAACCAGCCCGGTCGCAAGAAGGTCCCGGAAAACAACGCGCAGAACTTTCCTCCGTTATCACCGGTCCAACCACGGCCAATTCCAGTGTTGGCGCCGCTCCCGCTCAACCAACAGTTGGCTGCTGCCCAGTCGGCTGCCGCTGCAGTACCCAGTCAAGCCTCCGGCCCATCGACGGATCCCCCTGCTCCGGGATTGGCCGGTACAACCGGTGAAGCTACAGACGATTCTCCGCTGTCAACGGATGAGATCGTCACACTGTTGGCCCAGGCCATCATCATCAAGCGCACCTGCGCAACAAGAACACAACAGCTCCAAGCTATCATCTCCTTCGTCGCTAATTATGGACCGTGAACCCATAAAGATCGCCAACTGGAACGCTCGCTCCGTAGGGGCGAAAAACATTGAGCTTGCAGACTTCCTCCGCAAGCACGACATCGACGTGGGCCTCCTCACCGAGACCCACCTCAAGACCGGTGACAGCTTCTGGCTGCCCGACCACAGCATTGTCCGGCTTGATCGCACCAGCTCCAGGGGGGGCGGTGTCGCGGTCATCATCAAGAAAGGCATCAAGTACTGCACCCTACCCCACTACCGCACTTCCATCATCGAGGCCGTCGGCGTAGAGGTGGAAACATCGACCGGAAACATCCGGTTCATCGCCGCCTACTGTCCCCGGCAATGTACCGTTAGCAATGGTACAGCACAGCAGTTCAAGAACGACCTTGCCATCATAACCCGCACCAATGCCCGCTTCGTAATCGGAGGGGACCTGAACGCCCGGCACGAGGCCTGGCGGAACTACCAGCAGAACCAGAACGGCCGCCTGCTATTCGACCATTCCCAGCATGGTCTCTATTCCGTCTGGTTTCCGGACGAACCAACCTTCACATCACCGACGGGCAACCCATCGACGCTGGACCTGTTCTTGGCAAACACCAGATTAGCCAAGCCGGTTGCCGTCAACGACCTGAGTTCGGACCACCAACCGGTGCTGACCGAGCTGGGCTACAACGTGGCCCCTGCACCGTGCCAGCGGAAGGACTACCATCGAGTCAACTGGGTCCAGTTTCGACGCGTGGTCGACCGCCACATCGACGACAACCCACCGCTCGACACAGTGGAGGACATCGACCGGGCCCTGGAAGGTCTCCATCAAGCCATATCCGTGGCTGACGAAGAGTGCGTTCGACGAGTTCCTGTGAGGGGTAAGTTTCAAGCAATTGATTCCCACACCAAACTCTTGATTCGGCTCAGAAATGTTCGTAGACGCCAGTTTCAGCGGACTGGGGATCTGCAGCGTAAATACGAAATGGTCGATCTGAATCGGCAGATCGCTTCCAGAATGGTCTCAATCCGGAACGAGAGTTTCGGGCGGCTCGTTCAGAACCTGGACGACCGTTCCAGACCATTCTGGAAGGTTGCCAAGGTGCTGAAGTCTCACCCCAAGCCCATTCCACCACTTAGAGTCAATGACGAACGGCTTATCACCAACGAAGAGAAGGCCTATGCGATTGGGGAGCACATTGCCCAGTCGCATTTGCTTGGCTCTAAAATCCCAAGTCCACTCGAGAACCAGGTTGCGCAGTGCGTCCTGACGTTAGATGCCTCCCCTTGTGCCGTCCCTCCAGAAGAACGGATTACAGAGGAACAAATTTGCTCAGCGCTGAAATACAGTAAGAACATGAAGGCTCCCGGGTTTGACGGAATATTCAACCTAGCGTTGAAAAATCTCAGCCCGAGGGTGCACTCGCTGCTAGCTGCCACCTTCAACAGATGCTTGGAGCTGCACTACTTTCCAAGCATCTGGAAGGTGGCAAAAATCATCCCGATCCGCAAACCTGGGAAAGACCCTTCACTACCGTCAAGCTACAGACCGATTAGCCTGCTCTCAGCGCTGAGCAAGCTGTTCGAAAAATTGATCCTCAGCCGACTAAACAAGTTTGTGGAGGAACATGACATTCTTCTTCCGGAACAGTTCGGGTTCCGTAAGGGGCATTCCACCAATCATCAGCTAGTGCGGGTGATGAATAACATCCGGAGTAACAAAGCTGTATCCAAGTCCACAGCCATGGCCTTGTTAGACGTCGAAAAGGCGTTTGACAATGTCTGGCACGACGGACTTATATACAAGCTTTGTAACTCCAACTTTCCACCATACCTTGTGAAAATCACCCGTAACTATCTCCAGCAAAGGTCGTTCAGGGTGTCGTTGAATAGTTCCCTTTCGGGACAATTTCCGATCCCAGCAGGTGTTCCGCAAGGGAGTCTGCTGGGACCACTGCTTTACAGCATCTACACGTCGGACATCCCTCCTCTAGGAGACGGTTGCGTGTTCTTTCTGTTTGCAGATGACACCGCGATAGCCGTCAAGGGTAGGATGCCTCGTGAAATTACGAACAAGCTCCAACGATGCCTTGACACCTTTACTGATTATGCCACCACGTGGAAAATCAAAATCAACGCCTCGAAAACCCAAGCGATCATGTTCCTTCACAGACAATCATTAAAACTTAAACCGTCTCCCTCCTGTACCGTAATAATGGATGGTACAAGGATCGAGTGGTCCACTGATGTTACTTATCTCGGGATGTTGTTCGATGAGAAGCTCCTGTTCCGCTCGCACATAGAGAAAACCCTAGTTAAGTGCTCCGCCTTGGTTAGGTGTTTGTATCCGCTCATTTGCCGCAGATCCCGCCTCTCAAGGCAAAACAAACTGGCTGTTTACAAACAGATCATAGCCCCCGCGATCTTCTATGCCGCCCCGGTGTGGGAATCGTGCGCTCAGACCCACAGGAACAAAATCCAGGTTGCACAGAATAGAGTGTTGAGGATGATCCTAGATCGTCCATTCGACACAAGAATAGCAGACCTCCATCAAGAGGCAGAAATTCCCAAAGTAGATTCCAAAATTGATGATATGACAACTAAATTTATTCAAAAATGCAATCTTTCTGAACATGCTTTAATAAGCAATTTGTACATAGTAGGTTAAGTGTATATAGTAGAGTAGGTTAGTTTTAAGCTGTCAATAGTAGTATTAAGTAGTTTCTCTTCAAATTCTAAAAACAAAACAAACCAATCCCACCAAGGTGGTCGACCGTGTACTAAGTCTAGGACTAATCCTGTAAAACAAATTTTAAATTTTGCCCATACCTAAAGATGAAGAAAGCAATTAAATCACTTAGTAAAAATTTATATGGTAATCGTCCAAGTTAAACTAAAATAAAGATCATTTAAACAAAACAAAAAAGCATTTCTCCTTCCGTTCGATGCTCAGAGTTTCGTCCGATTCCGAGTTGTTTTCTGATGTCCCGATGGGAGAGTTGAGGATTTTCCAGGTGCTTGGACAAAATCAATTCGCGACGTTGCTTTTCGGGTGACGCCATTTTTTCCACCTTTCGAAAAACTGACAGCGATAAAAATACAGTGTAAACAATACACTCTAAACTTCTTCTACCCAAATTCTCTACAGCGTTTTTTTTCCGTGATGCAATTTGAAGTGCGACATCCTTTAGGACACAATGTTTTTCTAGTTTTCAAAAAACATTAAAGTTTTTCTTAACTAAATATGACTTAAGTCCCTTCGGGGAAATATGAGCACCCCTAATGTTTTAAACATTTTCTTCTTAAATTCTTAAATTTTG
Organism: Ochlerotatus camptorhynchus; assembly: GCF_037179485.1. Taxonomy (NCBI): domain Eukaryota; kingdom Metazoa; phylum Arthropoda; class Insecta; order Diptera; family Culicidae; genus Ochlerotatus; species Ochlerotatus camptorhynchus. The sequence continues at coordinate 769,862 of NW_027040862.1, read as the reverse complement.
AATTATTCCTGTATCATATGAAATCACGTTTTGAAGCCGCTGTTTTGGTGAAATATCAGTCATTTACAAGACTGAAGAAATATAGCTTTTAATAGGCAGTAATTCTTAAATTTTAGATTTGTGATTCTTTTAAATCTTTTTAAGCTAAAAGCAAGAGATCAGAACATTCTTACCGGTTGTTTTCAAGGGCGCTTCTACCAACCCGCTTGGGCGCTCATTTTTTCCCATCAATTTAATTTCGTTTACGTTACGAACGTTTTTTAAATCTCCTTTCATAAGATTCAAACGTTTAGTTTAAATATTAAATTTGTATACATGTTGCAAATAGGGCTTGAAAGTATTTGGTTTCATAAGTGTTGATTCCCGCACAACTTTTCAAAACGTTCAAGGTACATTAATCGATCCCTCTTCTGTTATTAACTCGGCTACCACAACTTGTTGTGCATTTCGTCACTCCCTTCATTCATTGAACTGTGAAACGAAAATATCCGCAAATGTTTGTACATGGCCGTGGAGTACCCAAGAGGATGTACTAATGTACTAAATGTACTAATTGGACATTGGTCGATTTAAAAAGTTGTGCGAGAATTCTCGGAATCGTGCTCACTCTTCTACCCAGTACTAAATCAGCAATTATGTCGAAAGAAGCTCGATACGACTGACTGACTGTTTACGCAACTGCTGGCGCTCGCAGCAAAGCAGCCAAAAAACGAGCCATTTCCAATTGCCCAAAATAAACTTCCACCCCCACTGCCCATCCGGAATCATCACCATCGTCAGGTAAATTAATTTTAATTACCTACCTCACCCCCTTCGGACCATGGTGGTTTTAGTTATCAGTCGCGAGAATTACACGAGAACCATGCCGCATCGCTTTTGCCACTACCCGCTAGTGTCTCCGGTGATTTCTGCGTTTTAATTCCCACTTAAATGCCTCTGGGAGTTGGTGTTTTCTCAATTCCGATCTGGAGGCGGGCAAAGCGGCAAACAACCGGCAAAGAGATTGGTTAAATTTTCATTAATCTGCGGGAGTGCTCACCAGGGAGCCGCAGAGCAATCCGCAGAATGTATAATTAGCAGCAACCCCGGATGTCGGCGATTACAGCGTGTCTGCGTGTGGGAGTGTAACTTAAAGTCGAACTTAAAGGCGATGTGTGCAATCAAGCGTAAATCAATCTCTCAGAGCGCACCTTTTTCCATGGCCGGACCGAAAAGTTGACTAATTTAATTTTCAACTTGTTCAACCGTGAAAGAAACCTTCAATCTACCTTTAGGAACCTTAGGATCTCCATTTACGTTTTTACATCATTGCTCTGTTGCGGCAGTCAACTTTCCCGGTTTTGTTTTTTACCTCCATTTAACTTCCTGGAAAGTTGGGGAAAAACACGGTTCTGCGATTCGGTGCATAAATAAACAAAATAATTAAACATATTTCGGGTTTCTCAAGCCTCCCGTCCCGCCGCCCGTCAGTTTTTAAGAGAGAAAGAGAAAGCTCCGGAAAAAGTTTACAAATTTATCCTACGGAACTGAGTTTGGACCGCGTGCGCTTGGCTTTTGCTGTCCGGAATACGGAGGTTCGGTTGCGGTGGGTATTTACGAACTGATTACGTTTTTGGTGGGTTATGCGGCTTGTTGGAATGATTTCATTCGAAGTTGATGGGACGGGAAGTCGTGGTTCCAGCGGTGTAAAAAGTGGGAAATTGGGAAATTTGCTGTTACCTGATGGGTGATGATGCACAAAATGTGTTTCGCTTGGAATAGGCAATTTCTTGTTCAGAGATTTGGCTGGAAAGGTGGTTTTACAAAGAACGTTGCCGAAAAGTTGAAGTTTTTTGTGGCATTCTGGGAGGGACGTATGATTGGGTATGAAATCAGGGTGTCTAATACTTTGAAATTCAAAGAAGTTTAATGCTCATGAAATAGTTAAGCGAATTCCATACAAGTTCAGAAAACTTCGAGGAACTTCAGGGAACTTCTCAGAAGATCAGAAGTGCAGGGAACTTCGTTATAATTCTAGAAACTACGTTAAATTTCATAGAAGTTCATAGAATCTCGTAAATATTTAGACAACTGCGTAAAAGTTTCGAAAACTTTGCAGAAGCTCAGCAAAGTTCGTAGAAGTTCATGGAATTAAGTAGAGGCTCAGGGAATTTGCTAAAAGTTCAGCAAACTTCTTAGATCTTCAGGGATCTTGGTATCAGCCAAGGGAACTCCGTATACTTCAAAGGAGCATAGTAAATTTCCAGGGAAGCTGGGAGCTTCCTCGATGTTTAGCGATATTCGAATAAAACAGGTTAAGGGTCATCTTGAAAGTTCGGAGTAGTAACGTTGACGTTCAGATCAGGGGGTAACAATATCAGGCTTCAATCGACAAAATCGATGCGACGAAGAGACTGCTAGCTTTCTTTTTCTGTTGAAGTCGAACAGCTTCGCAGTATTCTAGAACCTCAGTCGGCGTCTACAAACAAATGTTGAATCGCTTGTCTCTCTTTCTCTCGTCCCTTCATTGGTCTTTCTTTCAAGCTTCGGTGAAGCAGACAAGTGAAAGAGCGCTTGACTTTGATAGTTTCGTCTTTCATGAAACACACCAACCGAGGTTTCAAGACGTATATGACGGACGATGGGGGCCTCCCTTAGCTCAGTCGGTAAAGGCGCAGCTACAAAGCAAGACCATGCTGGAGGTGGCTGGGTTCAATTCCCGGTCCGGTCTAGGAATTTTTCGGGTTGGAAAATTTCTCGACTTCCCTGGGCATAGAAGTATGATTGGACTTGCCACACAATTATACCAATGCAAAAATGGTACATGCATCGAAAGCTCTCAATTAATAACTGTGGAAGTGCATCTAGAACACTAAGTTGAGCGCACGCAATAAGCTAATATGCCATATGCAATAAGCTTGAAATGCGAAGAAGAAGAGAAGATGACGGACGATGAAAATATATTTGTAAAGCATTTCTCACGTGAAAACACTTAAAGATTACTTGTAAAGGTTGAACACGAAAAAATTCAGACACATTAAAAACGCTGCCATTAAGGCATTATTTTTTTTCAAAATTTAACTGAATCAAGCTAAGAGTGTAAAGAATCACAGAAGGCATTGGCATTCGATCCTGTCTATCCGCTTTTGGAAGTTTTCGATCAAATTCCCGGGCAGGAATTGCATACCTCGAATGACTGGAAGAGTGCCCCGGAAGAATGTAAAATCAAAAAGAAGTCGAAATTGCTCAAAACGTTCCTTGTATGGCAAGCAATCTACAGTTTTGGCGAAGCTTTTGTTACTTTTGGGACCATGAACCATCAAATGTAAGAGCAGGAGTGCCTACGGAAGAGACTACTGCCTTTTCTGAAGCAGCATGAGGTGAATTGCGAAATCTGGCCGGACTTGGCAAACTGCCACTACTAAAATTCCACCAAACAATGGTACAGTGAAAACGGCGTCAAGGAAATGAATCCGGCCAATACTCCGGATCTAAGGCCAATTAAGAAATAATGATCAATTGTGAAGCACATACTGAAGAAAAAGGGTGGAACTGCAATTGACCTGAAGGATTTCATGCGGAAATGGAATTTGGCAGCCAAATAAGTGGGAAAAGATGATGGGCTGTCCACGGAGAAAAGTTCGAGCAATGACCTATGGTAAGAAGGAATACTGAAACAATGGTCTTATTGTAAGACCTACTAATATATAGCAGTTACATTGAACTATGAAAAATAAAACGCATTTTTAAACCTCAACAAGATTTTTGTGTTTGGATTTTTTCGTGTAAACCTATCAAACGCAAATTAAACAAATTGAAAGAGCGCTGAAAGTTTGTCGATGAAAGGGATTGAAATCCATAATGAGGACTCCTTTCAACTCGACAATCGACGTTACTTTCATTGAAAGCGAAGAGCAAAGCAACGACGAGAAAATCCACAGCCAGCCTTTCATTCCGAGTGTACTTCTTTTTCATTTTCTTTCCGTGCTGATAGTCTAGCCAGGCGTTATTGAAATGATGCGTTAATCACGTGGTATGAAAGAAACAAATATCGAGTTCATTTTAGAGCTTCAAAAATGTAGAGCCCTGGTTCGGCTAACTTCGTAGAATTAAGAGAGGTTAAACAAATTTATGAAAAAAACATGGAACCTGGAATAAGTCCAGGTAGCTTTGTGGAAGTTGTGGAAATTTTGTAGATGTTTAGCGATCATTGTATCATCGCATGGCGTTGAACATTGTTCTCCACTACACACGGAGAGGCTTCCCTTTATGGGTCTGTTCACTTAAGAAGGAGGAAGAAGCCGCACCGCTACTGATCGGATTCAGTAGCTCTTCATGAATTGATGTGGGTCATCTTTGCCAAGCGCGGCACCCTCGTTTCAGCTCACCATATAAATTTTCGCTTTTTTATTATCTATTGAATAAACCAAAAACTACGTGCGTTTTTGTGATCGAAAATGCGTAATTTTGTCATCAGAAAACGAGGCGTTTCTATGATGGGAAAAGTGGTTTCCCCAACACAGTCGCCGAATATTGATACCGAGTACGTAATCCTACGTCAAAGCTACGGTCGTGCCTTGGATACAACCTCTTTCTTTTTTCTAATGATTTTTATCATGCTTGAAAATTTCTTATTTTTCACTGGATACAATTTCAGAGTATGGTCAGAAGAACGCAGTTGATTGGAATTCTGGCGGAAACGGCAGTGAGCACTTTGGATGGATCTGGAATCCAGGTCCTGCATTGACAAATCCAGACAAAGATGATCGTTTTTTTTTCTCTGCTACAACCTTCAGACGATTGTTGGGGTCAATGCTGTTGAAGACGGAGGAATCGTACAAGAAGTGCTTCCGCTTTTCACAGGCTGGATACAGCAAGTCTCCAAGCACCTTCGGAGGAACTCAATCATCTTGTTGAAGGCGGGTTTCATCTTCCCAAACAGCGAATGATCCAGCCAAAATCTAAAACCTGAAATCTTGCCACAATCCAGCCACAATACGCCAAATTCGATTACGAAGAAACCCACCAATGGTAACGAGTTGTTTAACCCGACTAAACTTCACCTCATACACACCAAAAACCATTATCCCATGTCAAACAAAACCACAAATTGATTCAACAACATCGAATCGATGCAAACCCGACCTCAATAAGAAGCTCCGTCGTAATCCCTTCAGCTGTATTGAACACTCAGTGGATCAGCACCTCCCTTGCCGTAGTCGGGGTAAATTTAAAGAAAGTTACGTTGTTACCACTTACCGCAGGCCATTTGCCATCTCCTGTGAGGGTTTATAATCTTTTCATCTAGCACCAGCATGCCACAACAACCATAACTTCGTATAGTTATTTTAAGCAGCACCGCACGCTGCTGCTGGCAATCGAACGATAAGGAAAGCTTCGCGTCGAGTCAAATTGGAAAGGAATGCTTTGAAATTCGATAACCGCTGCCCTGCGGAATTCATCGGACACGCTACTAAACCAACAAACCTATCTATTTGACTGAGAGATGGATTGGAAGGACGTGGGTCATGAAATTACTACACACATGACTGATACTTTACGAGCAAATCAAAATTCAAATCTAATTACACCCCGGCCGATAGTTGAGAGAGCATCTATTTTCGCATGCCAAGATATCGATTACGAGAAGGAATTTTCCCACCACCCACCAAGCACACATAGTTTCGCATCGATATCGGCGTACAAATTTCCTCCACATTCCCCGGGATCGTTCGGTTCATAACAAGTATCTCTCGTCATCCGATTGCGGATAAGCATCTCATCCCAAGCACACCCAGATTGATTCATTTTATTCCACCTACAAAGTCGAGAGCGAGAGTCTGCAGAGAGATGCCGTCGTCGTCGTTGGCCATAAAGACCGTGATATATTGACAACCTTAACCTCTTCCAACCCCCCTCTTTATCGTCCAGCAGAAGGATATACCACACCATCATCATCATCATCATCATCATCATCATCAGCAGCAGCATTGGCATCGTCCTCTACGACGGCGATCAGAGGTGATTTTCTCGCATGCATTCAGCCTTCGCCACAAAGACACACTAAACTGGGCACAAACACACCGACGACGACGACGACGACGAGCCTTATCGAAAAGCAATGAATGAAAATAATGCTTAATGTTATTTTATAACGGTTTTGAATATCTCGTTCCATCCACCATCACCACCACCACCTACGGGTATGGTTCCCGGAGGAAGTCGGGATAAGTAGGTGGGGCGTGGAGCGGAACAATCTTTGGAATGATAGATGCGGGAGTGGCAACCGATATGCTCTATATTCCACCTTTCTGGAACGCTGGACTTTTTGCCTAAGTTAAGAGGACGGAGGCTTTGGGATGGATTCACTCGCGATTCCTTTGAGGGAAGACCTGAGTACAGATGGGAAACTGGCACATGGTGGATCACATGGGATGCGTTTCTTCCCACCAACCGACAACGAAGGCAGCTGCTAAGATTTTAAAACAGGGATGACTTTCAGGTGGGGATCAATACATAAATACGACCCAAGCAACGCACAGTTTCTATAACAGTTTAAATCACCTTAATATGACTGGTTTTAGTTGTAAAGCAGTTCAACGTAATTCTATGAATTTGTGTTACTTGAGGAGATTCCTTCAAGAGTCCAATCCAGGCTGTCACGATGACTGATATGCCCTATCACTTTTTGTTTTCTAGAGCAAAAATTTCTTTTACGGAGCAGATATTTGAAATCTTAAAATTATGTGCTGATAGCAATAACAATCAGGTACCGGTCACCGAATATTAACCCTTATCACAATTCACATAGTGCTGGCAACAACTCTCTGATGAGTCAACGATTCCGCATTCTCACGCTCCTCCCCTGATTCTTCCCTCAAAAATGTTACCCTTTTTAACCTCAAGTAAACCGCGTTAAGTCGGTCCACCCCTATTAGACGTAGCATTGAGCTATTGTTGTTAATCTACAAACAATGAAGTATTGGCGATAGAGCCTTTCAAATAAATTAATTGAAAAAATTAGAAAAATGTTAGACTCTTGTCATTTCAATCACAACAAAGACATTATCGTTTTATATCAGTGCTATATAGGGGAAATGACGGCTTTGGCATGACAGACTATTTTCGGCAACCCAAATTGAAACACTATTTTCACTGGATTTGCTTACGAAAACACTTCGCTGAATGCATGCAAACGATTCTTTATGCTTTCAGCTTCAATTTGACTCTATTTTTACCACTGAGAAAAAGCAATCTAGCAAGGTTTTCTTGAAATGCAACACACGCACTTCAAATTGTAGCTGATTTCGAGTTGCCGATAATAGAACAGCAGATCTACATGCAGTTCAAATGGAACGGTTGCCGAAGAAAAACTGGTTGCCGACAATACTCGCTCTCACTAGAGAAGATTGGAGCTTTGTAAAAGCGTTTCAAAACAGTTTTTGACAATTCTTTCGACTGAAATTGTTAGAGCAGCTGGCAGCAAAAGATTGTAAACAAACCAATACTGCATATGTGTGCGTTCGTTAGAGAAAAAGGCTATAGAAAGAAGGTCGCTGCTTAGGTTGCCGAGAATACGTAAATTCCCCTATATGCGTTTGGGATGCAGGGGACGCAAAGGCGAGAGCAACCATCGGGCTCCAGATTGATGATAATCAGCATAGCCTGATTCGTGTGCTGTAAGAACCGCAAGACTAACCTGGCTGGCATTGAAAAAATCACCACGAGAAAACCAGCCTAAGTCCCAAAGCTTCCTTTCTGAAACACGCTACTCGGAGGGGGATAATAAGAAGGAGCATGTGTTTGCCTTGGAGGAGTCGTTTTCACGGCTGGGTAACGCCGGGCAGGAGTTTGCAGAAAACCTCGCGGTCGCAATGATCTTGCGAAGCCTTCCGAGCTCGTTCGACGCATCGACAACTGCCCTCGAGAGCCGGGCAGAAGCCGACCTTACGTTGGAGCTGGTGAAAAGGAAACTTTTGGACGAAGTTGCCAAACTTCAGGGCTCTGACGCGGACTCAGTGTTGAAGGTTAAGGAGGAAAGCAGAAAGAAGAAGCAGATCATTGTGTTTCGTTTGCGTTCGTGACCTGTGTTACCGGGAGTGACAATATGGACAAATGTTGGATTATTGACTCTGGCGCTACAAGCCACACCGTCGCGGACCGAGATTTTTTCGTTGAATTGCGCCCTAGTGATGTGAAGTTCCTTTAGCGAGCGGACGGAAAAGTGGCTAAAGTGGAAGGCGAAGGTTGCGGGGAAATCAAGCGCTGTGACGAAAAGGGTGAACGCAGGATGATGGCGATGAATTTGCTTTCGTTGTCAGCGCTCATAGCGGTTTTCAGCGCCAGTGGTTGCCAAATCAAGCGAGATGACGTGACAGTAGCGGTGGCCGGTCTCAAGCAGAGATTGTACCAGCTGAAGCGGCCCAACGAGGTTGTTTTGGTAGCGAAGAGCCAACACAACGCCAATTGAAAACACGTTTGACACAGGAGGTTTGGCCATCGGGAGCCGAATGCCATCAGGATTTTGGAAAAGCGCAACCTAGTGAATGGACTTGAGGTAGTCGAGTGTGTCGTCGATGAACCTTGTGAATGCTGCCTAAAAGGTGAGAGTACACGTATTCCATTTCCGAAAGAGTTCAAATCGCCAACCGTGACCCCCTTAGATTTCGTTTACACGGATGTGTGCGGCCCGGTGGAAGTCCCTTCGGTGAGCGGATACCGATACTTTACGACGGTAATTGATGATTTCTCTCGTAACTGTACGGTTATCTGCTCAAGGAGAAGTCGGAAGTGTCCGACAAGATGGAAGAGTACGTCGTCTACATGAAGAGCCACTTCGGTGGTAGTCCGAAAATTGTGCGATCGGATCAAGGAGGGGAATACTCTAGCAAGCGGCTGTGGAATTTCTACAACTGACAGGAGATTTACAGCGGGGTACAGCCCACAGCAGAATGAAGTGGCTGAACGTTGCAACCGCTATCTTGTGGAGATGGTTCGTTGTTTGTTGTTTGAGGCTGACCTTCCGCAATGCTATTAGGCAGAGGCTTTGAGTACAGCGGTGTACCTCCAGAATATTCTCCCGTCAAAATCTGCGAGTTTAACCCCGTACGAGCTGTGGTTCAACGTGAAACCGAACGTGAGTCATCTGCAAGTCTTCGGCAGTACCGCGTGGGTTCACATACCGAAACAAAAACGCAAGAAGCTCAGCGAAACAGCCAAAAAGCTAGCGTTCGTGGGCTATTATGCGGAACATAAGCCTATAGGTTCATAGACCGATCAACGACGAAAATAATCGTAAGTCGTGATGCAAGATTCACACCCGTATGGAACACCCGTAGCCCGCGGTCGAGTTCGAGTTTCACCAACTGAATCCGCCAGATCCACCGATCGTTGAAAAGGATGCCGATGTAGATGCGATGGAAGATGTCGTTGAAGATTTGATGGAAGAGTCAGACGACAGTTTCCATGGATTCAGCGATGATGATCCTATGCTGGAAGAAGAAGTTGGACAGCCAACGAGAAGTTCCGAGCGTTCGACTAAAGGAAAGCCACCAGAGAGGTACGCTGACATGCGGGGTGCCACGACCCACAGCATCGACGATCCCAGAAGTTACAATGAACAGATATGGAGGAAGAGATGGCTTCTCTCAACGAGCACCAAACGTGGGTTCTAGTTCAACTGCCTCCGGGTAAGAAGGCCATCGGATGTAGGTTGACCTTCAAGAAAAAAGGAAAACGAAATCGGACAAACCGTGCGGTATAAAACGAGGCTCGTTGGGCAGGGGTTCTCGCAACAGTACGGCTGTGATTTCAACGACGTGTTTGCCCCCGTTGTCAGACAGTCCACCCTGCGAACGATGTTGACGATTGCAAGCAGAGAAGGTATGCTTGTTAAGCATCTCGATATTAAAACGAGCTCAAAGAGCACATATATATATAGCAGCCACCGGGATTTGCTGCGGACAACGGGTGGGTGTGCCGCCGCAGGCGTAGCATATATGGCCTCAAACAGTCGGCGCGCGTCTGGAATAAGAAAATAGACAGTTTGCTTTAACAGAAGCAGTTTCGAGCAGCCGATGCAGATTCTTGCCTATACGTGCGTGAGCGGAACGGAAAGTAAATGTTCATCTTAATCTAGGTTCATGATAAAGTCGTATTCTGCCATTCGGAGCGTGAGTTTAAAGAGATCTGCAGTGTATTACAGATGCACTTCAATCTATCTAGTCTCGGTGAGTTGCGGCAGTTCCTCGGCATCCACGTGGAGAAAGTCAGAGATCACTACACGCTCAGTCAACAGAACTACATCGAGAAGCTCGTTACCAGGTTCGGACATGAGGGTGCGAAGACTTCCAAGATTCCCCTTGACCCGGCTTACGAAAAAACAAAAGGAGGAGGAGGAGTAGTTACCTAACAACACTTCCTACTGTAGCTTGGTTGGTAGTTTTAATACATCGCGGTCAATACTCGTCCGGACATCTGCGTCAGCACATCGCTACTGGGCTGCAAAGTGACCAAGCCAACCAACCGTGATTGGACCGAAACTTAACGTGTCTTAAGATACCTCAAAGGCACAAAGGATCTGCGGCTGCACCTAGGCAGAGGAAGTGGAGGCCTTGAATGTTTCGTTGATGCCGACTGAGCCGCCAACGGCGACGGATTGGTGAAGTGGGGCACGCACAAGCAATCTTGCGTTGCGCTATCGTCGACAGAAGCGGAATTCATCGCCTTGGCGGAGGGATCCCAGGAACTTCTGTGGCCTCTGAAGCTTTCAAATTACATCAAGGAGAAGCAGCTTCTGCCGATCTCTGTGTGGGAAGACAACCAGTCTTGCATCAAGCTGGTGGAGTCGGAGCCGTTATGGAAGCGATCAAAACATATCGATACTAAACACGCATTCGCTAAGGATCTACAGCAACGTGAAGTCATCGATCTGAAGTACATTCCAACATCCGCAATGGAAGCGGACATGATGACTAAGTCCTTGTAAGCGGGATGTTATTCATCATTCTTGCAACACACTCAAGTTGGACCGTCTCTATCACACCACCGATTCGTAAGGCTCTGAACCATTTGGTGGATTATTTTAACTTTTGGTTAAAATTTGACATATGAAAAGTTATCGATTAACCCTGCTATCCGAGAGTGGTTACTTCTGACAGACAAAAAGTTAAATTTTGACAACCTTGGCTAAATTCTTCTCGAAAACCGGTCGATCGACAGCACAGGGATTTTCAAACATAGAAAATAACTTTCGAAATGTCACTTTTAACCACGAGTTAAATTTAACTCGGCAAATGGTTCAAAGCTTAATAGCGACCTGGATCGGGTATCAAAATTGGGGCTGCTTGTTTTCTGACAAACGTCAGTTCGATCGTTTGTATGTAAAACCCAGCTCAGGTTGAGGTTCGCACTGACAAAAAGTTCGGTTTCGCACTGGTGACTAGGTGACACTAGGTGAAATTCACATGGATATTTTCCACTGGGTATGTGATTTATTTTTTGAGTGTAGCATAGAGGTAGAGCGCCCGTCTAGCGTACTGGGAGGTGTGGATTCGATTCTCATCTGTAGGCAGTGGATTTTTTTTCATTATTTTCACATAAATACATGTTCTTGCCTTCCAGTATCGTTTTATAACAAGAAGAAATAGTTTGACTCAAGCTAGTTAGTCATTTACCTTTGCAATATAAAATCAATTTCTTCACAACTGATAATGCTTTGAATTCAAATTACCAGGGATGGCATGATCATTAGCAAATGCATATTTTTCCGCTCTCATACCATAGACCATCAGGTCCCGAAGAATCCTGCTCAACTTTTTGGCTCAGCTCTAGTACTATCTTCGGTCCCAAGCTAATCGATGCACCCTTCGAAACATAGGAAACATAGGTATTGATATTACAAGCTCCTTTGATATCGCGAGACTATTCACAACGGGTGAGTTGAAGCTGAGAGTTGAATCGACGCAAAAATGATTCCTTTGAACCTCGTTTTCTTCGAAAAAGAAGGCTGCGGAGTTTTGACTTCTTCAGAATAGTTGTTTATTTTATCAAGATAAACAACTATGCCTGAGTCGTCAAGTCTTCAAACCCCATTTCAATGCATTAAAAAAAGTTATAGAAAAATATACATGCTCCACTAAAGTGATGAAATCTCAAAAACACCAAAATATACCTCTCTCAAATTTTGATATTTTGTTTATCGAGTATTGCTTAATTTCCGCAAAAAAATGCCAGGTTGCGATTTTTTGATATTCCAAGCTATGACATCACAGCTTGCAAAATCAACCACAGATGTTTACTTGATGATTTTTGTCTACGAAAAAAAATCATACTTTGATGAAAGCCTTTAATTAATCATTGTATTTCGCTTTTCTCTTTTCAGGTATGAAACATTTGACGCCTTTACGGTTGATAAATGCATCACCTCACAAATCTCCCGAAACACCGGTAACAGATCCAGAAGCGCCAACTTCATGAAATTTTTGGATTAGCTTAATTATGCTAATAATGAAACCTTAGATTTTTTGAATTCTGGAGTTTAACATTGCTTCAATAGAGAAGGAAGGTTGCTCCGTTTTTCTGCATTTGAAATTAAATGCCGCAACTTATAAGACGCAACTAGGAACTCAAGATTATCGCACAAAGATTATACTGACATGCAGGTATAGACAATCTGTTTAAAATACTGAATTACCGAGGCAAGAATAATGTAAAACACTTCAATATATATCATAAAATCATACAGAGATAATGGACGTTGAAATATCGTAGAACACATCAGAAGAAAATGGACTTTCGGGAAGCCAGTATTAAATAGGACAAAAAAGACAACGAGTTCATCAATGCGCCCTCTGTCTACAAAACATGAAATCCATAAAAAAAATCAATGTTTTTCAATACAAAAGCCCAATTTTTTAATATCATTGTATTTTTCCTAAAAATAATTTTCAGTTTCCTTTCATTTGATACTTAGATCTTAAAAAAATAAGTCTACAGATTCAAAACTTATGAATTTAAAAAAAAACGTAATTTAAAAAAATATTTTTGAACCACCCTACATGGAAATGGTCACCCTAATGACAAAATAAAAAAAAATACGAAATTCTGAGAACCACTACATTGTGTTGCTATGGATTGGCAAACCAATGCTGGGTTTCGGAGGGACCATCAGGGCACCCGATTGAAGCGATTTGGACGGGGAGAGTGGGAATGCCAATTTCCTGTTGATAACATTTCATGGATAAAGGGTGGGCTCTTCTCCCCCACTGATTGAGGCATCTTCCTATTTGGGGGCTCGTCTTTTTGACCATCATATTGCTGGAAGGAGATTCTTTACTATCCCGTAGATGAGAATAGGTGACTTTTCCTATCGATCTACCCAATCCGTTTTTGGCCCTTCATACAGTTGAGGACAGTCAGAGGTTAATAAGCTTGATCAAGACAAACAGAAGAGAGTGCTCACTGCTATCGGACTTAGTTTCCGTGCTACAATGGGTGGTAGACCACTATTATGCATCATCATCGTCATCATTTAAAATGAAATACCACGATTTTTTTTTTTGCCGTGGACTCAAATTGCTGAAATTAATCATGCCGGTATTCCGTTTTTACTAATATGTTGAGCAATCGGGGAAAACCGGGAAAACACTGGGAATTAATTGTTCTAACTTTAGTGGCCACCCTGACTTCACAGAACCTTAGGACAGCTCCATAATTTTCAGAGAAATTGCAAAACATTTAAAGAAGTTTCTAGAACTTTATGAAAATTGTTTAGACTTCAGGACGTTCCTAAAATTCCAATCAAATTTCGTAAAATTTAAAGTTGATACATGGTTGTTAGGTAACTCCAGAGAAGTTAAGGGAAATGAAAAGATTTCAAGGAAAGTACCATAAGCATCAGAGTATTTTTCGACAAGTCCGGTTGAACTTCAAGGCAGTTCCATAAAATGCAGGAACACTGTGTAACTTTTAAGATGTTTTAAGGACTTTCAATGAACTGCAAGGAAGTTCAGATAGTGGAAGTCTAGAGAATTTCACAAATGTTTACAGATTTTTAGGGCAGTTCCGTGAACTTCGGCACAGTTCCGAGAACTTAGTCTCAGATAGTTTTATGACGAGCTGAATGCAGACAGACTTTACTCTTATCTCAATGTTAAAGGGTGATACGGTCAAAATTTGGTCAATATCAACTTGACGTATTTCTTTCAATTTTGCATTTAAAAAACCTGAACACCCCTCATTTTGAAGGTGTGTGTGTGTAGAATGTTGCTCCTATTTTGATTTTGGAATTCACTCTTCAGTTGTCAAAATGCCGTCCAAGCAAGAAGAGCAGCGTATCAAAATTTTGCTCGCGCATCGCGAAAATCCGAGCTACTCGCACGCAAAGTTGGCAAAATCGCTAAAAGTTGCCAAATCAACCGTTACAAATGTAATTAAAGTGTTTGGGGAACGTTTGTCGACAGCCAGGAAGTCTGGATCGGGGGGGAAATCGAAAACCGGAAGCCGCTGAGACGACAAAGCGAGTTGCTGGTAGTTTCAAGCGAAACCCTAACCTCTCTCTCCGAGATGCCGCAAATAAGCTGGGTGTATCGTCTACAACCGTGCATCGAGCCAAAAAACGAGCCGGACTATCGACTTACAAGAAGGTAGTGACTCCAAATCGCGATGATAAACAAAATACGACGGCCAAAGCGCGATCCCGGAGGCTGTACACGACGATGCTGACGAAGTTTGACTGCGTGGTAATGGACGACGAAACCTACGTCAAAGCCGACTACAAGCAGCTTCCGGGACAGGAGTTTTATACGGCAAAAGGAAGGGGGAAGGTAGCAGATGTTTTCAAGCACATGAAACTGTCAAAGTTCGCAAAGAAATATCTGGTTTGGCAAGCCATCTGTACCTGTGGCTTGAAAAGCAGCATTTTCATAGCTTCCGGGACTGTCAACCAAGAAATTTACGTGAAAGAGTGTTTGAATAAACGTCTGCTGCCTTTCCTGAAGAAACACGGTTGTTCCGTACTGTTTTGGCCGGATTTGGCATCTTGCCATTACGGTAAAAAGGCCATGGAGTGGGTACGCCGCCAACAACGTGCAGGTGGTTCCCAAGGACAAGAACCCTCCCAACACGCCAGAGCTCCGCCCAATTGAGAAATACTGGGCTATTGTCAAGCGGAACCTAAAGAAGACCAAAAAAACTGCTAAGGGCGAGCAGCAGTTCAAGGCAAACTGGCTTTCTGCGGCGAAGAAGGTGGACAAGGTGGCTGTACAAAATCTGATGGCAGGGGTCAAGCGTAAGGCCCGGCAATTCGGATTTGGAAAAGCGGAAGCCTAACTGAATATTTTTCCTGAATTTTATACTAATTGAACTTGAAAAAGAAATTTAATTTGATTTTTTAAATAAACGATTTCACCGATTTACACGCGTTTTCCCTTGACCAAATGTTGACCGTATCACCCTTTAGTGTGAGGGGATGAAATTGTATGTACATGCAGATATTCAAATTCTCATATTAGAATTCAGGGCGCATGATTTTGAGGTGGGCGTGGCACGTGTTTCTGAGAAATCAGTGAGTAATCAGCGCTAAGTTTTCCATGAAAGTACTGGTAGGGGTGAGGTGCACCGATTTTTTTCCTCTGTTCCGGAACTAACACTACTGCAACCAGTAAATTGATCTATTGTAGTAAATCCCGTGTCCTTAGTTTAGTGCATATCGTATTACTCCATCACTATTGTGAAATGATGAAGTATTCGATTTTTTTACAGTTGCCACTCTTGCATTTATCGCAAGGATCCGACTCTAATTGAAAGGTCCCGCTATTTACACCCTTTGGAGTGTTGAAACACCCTCCAAAGGCGCGCCCCTTTGTCAGTCAAAATTGAATTCGTTAGCAATAAAATTAAGGTATGACACCGATAATGACCATGCATCAGAACCCTAGTCTTAACCACTTCAAACTAGGGAGCAACGAATAGAAGATTAGGAATCACATAAATGAAGACAACTAACTCATTTTTTCCTTGTTTCAAGATCATCCTCGGTGGACAAAGCCGAGTCTTGTCATTATCAACAAGGCATAAAAAGTAACAAGGACTAAGATGTCTTCCTTGGATTACTGAAAAATCCTGTTCTTCTAGTTTGAAGTAGTCAGGACTAGAAATCGGTGGTAGATCTTACATCCCGTAACGTACGACGAAAAGGTGATCTACCCACGTTACGGGGCAGGTGCACCGATTACTCGACGTTTAAAAGAATAAAATTTTTGAAGAAACAATCCAGGGAGGAGCATAGCAATGGAGTTCATTGTCTCATCAAGGAGATGATATTCAAATCAAAATGGGTATCTGAAATCTCGATAGTTTTGTCTAGGTCCTAAATCTAAAATCAACCCCGATATAATGACCCATTTGGCACTCTGGCTTCCTATGACTTGTTTGATCACAACCCTATCGGTTGGATTGCCATCGCAACAATCTCATTGCCTGTGGCCCTGAATGAATGGCATATGGCACCGTGACGCCGAGGAAAAGCGTCGAACCTCCTTCCAAACTGATTCGAAGCCGAAACGCAAGGCATCAAAAACCACAGAGATCCTCCTTTTCTCTCTTGATGTGTAAATCGATGCCGAATAGGGCCAATCTTCTTCATCGTCTTCCATACCTGAAGACGCTCTACACTATCTAATATGAATCTTTTATCCTCATTCAGGTTCGATTTATCGCCCACTCGTCTCACTCATCCCTACCGATCCTGCACCTGTGTTATCGGGGCAAATTCGCCTACATGCAATATGCAAAGTGGCAAGAAGCGAGCGATCCACGCCCAGCTACTACCTTTTCCATACTCGTAGAGGAAGCATTCAATCATTCGCCAAACTGAGCTAGGTGGGGTGTGTGTGCGTGGTTGGGTTGGTTGGTTGGTGGGTCGGTGCATGCAATCCAATAATGTCTTCATCTTCTAGGACCCTTCTGATGCTGCTGCTGCTGCTGCTTCGGCTTTTGCCAAGTCAAGTGAGGTGAGATGCTGCGGTAAGGTGTGCAAAGAACATAAATTATTCATTATTATTGGGTAGTATTTTAAGTGGGAGCTTCGTTCGCCCACCGCAACAGGAATGGTATAGGCAGCAGCAGCATCATCATCATCATCATCATTATAATGATAGTCATAATCCTCAATCGAGGAGATTGTGAAGTCTTCCGTTGGGTTTTGGTTATTTATATGACTCGAAATGGGATGCCAAAAATATGGCATGGTTGAAACTAGATGACCGATTCGGAGAAATGGATGCAACTGTATTGAAAAGGTTATAATATTGGATGAAGGTCCATTTAGAATATAATATGATTAAACGATCGGATTGCACTTGCAGTTACCAATGCGTAATTCTATTTACACCCTCACCCTTGACCGATAGGCATAGCCGACCTATTAGAAATGCATTATATGGTCTCGAATCAAAAGGAGGATTTATACTTAATTACCAAACCCCTAACTCCTTCCGCACCCATAAAAGTCAACAACCATCCTAAACAACATCCCCTGAAGCCCTTTGTTCCGAAAGCTGCACCTTAGCTACTACACAATTTACTGATAAGGCAGATCGGATCGATTCTCAGAATTTCGAATAGGCCCCCAAGAATCCTTTATCTCAGCAAACTCAATTTCCAATAAATTTCAATGAACAGAACACACCCCTCCGAGATTTGCCACCCTCCGGAGGAAAAGCGAGAATGAAGGTAAAATAACAACAAACCTGCAAGCTCACGTGCAGAAGGAAGCCGGGCAAGAAAACGGCTCGTCGAAGATTTTCTTTATTAAAATAAAATATGTATTTAAGTCTCTGTCGATACTTTGCCACAAGGCAACTGGCAAGTCAAAGTTTTTCCTCCGGTTTCCTGCAGGGTGGCGGCAGGGGCTGTTGCTGTGCTGCCTATGCAGTGGATTCCGATCGGTGTGGGACGAGCTGGCTCCAGAGAAGATTATGGATCTTTTCGTACGGTGAATTTGAGACGCATAGAGTTCCGGAAAGTGGAATGAAGTTTTCCACTTCCACTACTTCGGCAGATATGGCACAATCATCAAAACGTATCACTTACTGATGAGAAGTTTGAAACTAGAGTGTCCTCCACCTTATAATTTAAATTTAAATTCTATGAGCAGAGAAGTTTAGTTTTTGCTCCTAAACTGCTATGAGGCTCCATTTTTCAAAACTAAGTATTTTTGAAAAATTGGTTTTAAATCAAAATTACCAAGCAACTATTTTCAAACTTCCAATGTTATTAATGCTATAATCACCAGGAATCCTGCTTAGAATTTTCATGATATTCTTGTTAAAACTAGCAAAAACTTTTCTTGTAATACCTAGGAATTCATTTTGGAATCCCCTTAAAACTATTATTAGAATTGGAGGCGAACCAGCCCAAGGCTGAAAGCCTCCTTAATAAAGCTAAATAATAATAATATTATTAGAATATCCATGGAATCCTCCTTAGAAATCCTTTGAAACTATCGTGAGTATTCAATCTCTTTCAAATTCTACTCACAATTTTTTGACGTTAGACTACGTCTGTGATTTCTAAATGGGGGTACACTTTGTGAAAACCGAAAATGGAACATGTAACAAAATCATGAAAGATTTCGAACGCATATTTCTTCAAAGCATTAATGTGAAACATGTCATGCAATATGCCATTCATATTTAGCTGGGTGGACACTGATATTCTACCGGCTGTTTCTTTTGTATGATAAAATACTCAAAATGGGTGGGGCATGATTTTATAGCTTTCGAAAAATGATATTTTTTTTCGTATCCGATCGACAAGCGACAAAACCGTAAAAAGAGGAGGAACTTAAGCTGATATGGCGTTAATTGCTGCTTTCGTCCATACAGTAGCTGACCAAAGCCCCTCCCATTTGGTGGTGTCGTTAGCATGTAGTGTTTCGTTCGATGTCCAGTGCCGTATTATTTATTGAATCGCATCACAGGCTTTCGCTGTAGTATCTTTGCATCTCTCAGGTGAATCACATTTCATCGTCATTATTATCTTCAATATTTTGTAGTCTGTGAAAGGGTATCATTAAAATACATGGCATGTTGAGAAATTAAACTAGGGAGAGTGGATTTCTTCTCTCAAATTTGAATGTTTTTGGCTCTCTGGAAACTGGTAAAAACCGAAACTCAACTAAGAATTTTCCGGCATTTGTTTTTTTTTTTTGGTTTTAAATCAAAATTACCAAGCAACTCTTTTTAAACTTCCAATGTTATTAATCCTATAATCACCGTGTAAGAATTTTCATGATATTCTTGTTAAAACTAACAGACAACTGGGAAATCGCTTTGGAATCCCCTTAAAACTCTCATTAGAATTTCCATGGAATCCTCCTTAAAAATCCTTTGAGACTATCCTGAGTATTCGATCTCTTTCAAATTCTACTCACAATTTTTTGACGTTGGGCTACGTCTGTGATGTCTGTACACTTTGTGAAACACGAAAATGGAACAGGTAACGAAATTATGAAAGATTTCGAACGCATATTTCTTCAAAGCATTAATGTGAAATATGTCATGCAATATGCCATTCGACGGGGATTTCATTCAGCAATTTTGTGGCATATAGTACAAATAATGAAAATAGTTATACAGCTAAGAAATTTAACTCAAATTGGTAGCATCAAAATTTCCCATACATATGCTTAGACCACAAGGTGTCTTCCTAACACAGCCATCACATAGTTGGTCCCAAACGAAAGAAGCCCAAGCCGAATTTCTTTTGGAACTTCGAACGTATTCATATCGATCGCCAAACACACGACATATGAACCGGCTGACAGGCTCCCCTCAAGCAGCTTGCTACCAAGGCTGCCTGCGAGAGCACTCTAGCCAGAGAAGTAGTGAAGAAGCCACACCGCCACTGTTCGGGTACAGTTGCTCATCGTGAGAGACACCACTGTGGGCCATCTTCATCAAGTGCGTCATCGTCATGCCGAAGAACGAAACAAGCCGAAACCGAACGAATAATCGATCTGCCTGATTGAGCTTATACAGATGTAGGATGATCTCCCACAATAATGAACCGTTCCCAAGCAACAATTCTGGTTTTATGAGGGTTCTGTAGACCATGATTAAGACTTGTAGAATGCTATTAAACCTCTATAAAACTTGCAATGTTACTTGGGTTATATTATCCCCCAAAAAGCCCGGTGGGAGGTGCCGTTCACTCACCGCAATTTCTCTGCTGTTTTATAGCTAATTGGGCTAATTTTCTGTAGGTGACAAGTTTATGACCCAATCACATATAATAAAATCAACTCAGTTGGATGGAGGACACTCGAGAAACTGTGTTGGATAGAAGGTACCACCCACCACGCTATTCGGGGATTCCTGTAATTGTACAGTGTTTTGGAGTCGTGAATTCAATCGTTTGTCAAAATATGAGCTCTACACCGGACATATAATGCTCAATTTATGATGTCGATGATGGCCAAATGATCGTTAAAAATTAGCAACCTTGAATAATGGTTGCTATAGTCATTCCTGAGATCTTGAACTATTTCCAAATCAAACCGGCTTTTTTCAGAGCCACAAACCGTCGAAACGGTCACCACATTGTTCAAAGAAAGAGTTAGTTTGAAATATTTTCTAACACAAAAATAATTACACATGAACGGAAAAAGAATATTATTAGTAATAAACGGAAAATTGGCGCATCAATTATTGCACTTCGGGAGAAATCATCGGATTTCATAATAATGTCGGGAATTTAAAATAATGTTCGATTAAAATAGTTAACATATGTTAGCGTAGTCCTACGTCAGTTGTTTGTACAACCCCATTGGGATTTCCCTTGTTGTTTTTCTGGACTCTAATCAAAACTTTCCTCAGAAATCTTTTGGAAGTATCTTCCAAAATCCAATGAAATTCTTCCCAGAAATCCTGTGGATTTTTTTTTAATTTCCGAAGAATTTCTTTTAAATGGTCCTAATATTTTTTTTTATTTTTACATATTACGATTTTTTCTTGAAATTCCATTGAATCAGTTCTCTTAAGTTATGCTTTAATTCTCTTTGAATGCTGCGACCCATTAAGTTGAATTAAACTTTATGCTTCAAAAACTGCTTCCTTTAATTTTGCTACTAAACATAATTTTCCCAACAAATAACTTTGACAATTTGTATTTGATCACTAAAAAAAAAAATCATTGGACATTTTCGGTTTTTTGCTTACCAACCGAGAAAAATTAAAATGAAAATTCAGTTCAAAGTTTTGCTTCTTCTCCCCGTTAATTCCTTTGGACGCAGAATTTTGGACATTATATCAAAATTATCTTGGAATCCTAGTAGTTATTTGTCGTTGAATTTTTGACGTAGGATTACGTCTTTCGGCAAAATATTGGGGGTGCAAATAAAAAAAAAAAAAATCGACCGCGTTACGAAAAGTGGTCAGGTTTTGACCACATATAACTCTGTCAATATCGAATGGATTTTAATTCTAAACAAGCCAATCGATTGTAAACCTGCTCAAATGAACACTTGAAGGCCACTGTTGAAAATTGCAAAAATCTCCAACTGTTGCAATGTTGGTCAAAATTATCACCGATTCCCTGCAAAAAGCGCTTTCCCTAACACAGATTTCAAAATTGAATTCCATTCGGTCTCGCCATCAGTCATCATCAGCAGCAGCAGCAGCACAGTGCTTTCGGTGCATGGCGTTGAACATTGTTCTCCAGTACACAACGAGAGAGGCTTCTCGCAAGCAGCGAGCTGTAGCCTACATAAGTCCGGTCACCTAAGAAGGAGGAAGAAGCCGCATCGGTACTGATCTGATTCAGTAGCCCTTCATGAATCGCTGTGGGCCATCTATGCCAAGTGCGTCACCCTCGTTCCAAACAACATACAGCTCGCCATATCAATTTTCGCTTTTTTCATTATTAATTGAATAAACCAAAAATTGCGTGCGTTTTTTGATCAAAAATGCACAATTTGGTCATCAGAAAACGAGGCGTTTCCATGATGGGAAAAGTGGTTTCCCCAAAACAGTCGTCGAATATTGATACCGAGTACGTAATCCTACGTCAAAGTTGCGGTCGTGTCTTGGATGCAACCTCTTACTTTTTTTAATTCTCCCAAGTTGCAGAGCTTTAAAAACTGTCCAAAACCAAAATAGGGGAATTTTCGTATTCTCGGCAACCTAAGCAGCGACCTTCTTTCTATAGCCTTTTTCTCTAAGGAACGCACACATATGCAGTATTGGTTTGTTTACAATCTTTTGCTGCCAGCTGCTTTAACAATTTCAGTCGAAAGAATCGTCAAAAACTGTTTTGAAACGCATTTACAAAGCTCGAATCTCCTCTAGTGAGAGCGAGTATTGTCGGCAACCAGTTTTTCTTCGGCAACCGTTCCATTTGAACTGCATGTAAATCTGCTTGTGTATTATCGGCAACTCGAAATCAGCTACAATTTGTAGTGCGTGTGTTGCATTTCAAGAAAACCTTGCTAGATTGCTTTTTCTCAGTGGTAAAAATATAGTCAAATTGAAGCTGAAAGCATAAAGAATCGTTTGCATGCATTCAGCGAAGTGTTTTCGTAAGAAAATCCAGTGAAAATAGTGTTTCAATTTGGGTTGCCGAAAATAGTCTGTCATGCCGAAGCCGTCATTTCCCCTATATATATTTGTTTACATTTTTAAATTTTCTAATAGGGTAGAGAACTACTTTGGCATAAGCGCCTATTTTGGGCCTATCAAGCAGAAAACATCAAATTAATCCATGGCATTAACAGGTAATTTATGCGATTGGTACGATACTTAAGTTAATAAGCTTCCGAACGAAGTCAATGAGAACGCGTGATATGAATGTTTGCGCCCAATATTCTTAAATATAAATGAAGCGCTTCGACCGAATTAATCTTGATCTTCATCCGATAGGCCGAAGTAAATTCATTTGCGATTTAATGGCGTTTCAATCCGATAGGCCGAGTTTGGCGTCAAGAAGCAGTGTTAGACTTAATAATAACGATACTATAGGAGATGTCCCAATTGAGCGGCCGTGATCCAGATCCGACAACAGACTTCCACGAGGAACCAACCAGGTCGACACCGCAATAGTCGTGCTCCTATTGTCAACAAGGACACGTTTCCTGTACATCCTGCTCGTCGTATGGGCCCGAGAACCTAGCACCGCTTCCATTAAACCAGCGCCCCCCGTTGCGAATTCAACATCAGATCAAGCGGGTCCCAGCTACCGTTCAGTTCAGCATCGCCTCACTGCCGCTGCGGCCCAGCCGTGCCATGGCTCTACTGCCCCGGGATTATCGTACGCCCATGCTGTGTCAGGTGAGTCAGAAGAAAATTCTCCACTCACAAGCGACGAACCCGTGATCCTCGTGACTAAGGTGATCATAATCTTGCGCACCACCAAGACACTACCTGAATAGCTTCGGGCAGTTATGACCCTCGTGGAAAAGTATAAACCGTGAAGCCATCAAAATAGCCAACTGGAACGCTTGCTCGCTCAAGAGCAAAATCATTGAGTTCGTTGATTTCCTCAATGAACATAGCATAGATATCGCCGTCATCACCGAAACACACCTGAAGCCGGAGATAAATGTTCACCTCTCCGATTTTCGGCTCGTAAGGCTAGACCGGACCAGCTCCTGCGGAGGAAGAGTGGCTATCGCATTAAGGAGAAATATTGGCTGTCGACTGCTAACGAGTTTCCAGCTGAAGATGATCGAAGCGGTGGGTGTGGAAGTCTCCACTCCTGTCGGCCCTGTTACCATCATTACGGCCTACTGTCCCAAACAAATCGCCATCAGAAACGGGTTGGCAGCAGACCTGCGGAGGGATATCATCAGACTAACTCGACGCCGTGAGAAGTACATCATCGCTGGTGACCTGAACGTCAAACACCAGGCTTGGGGCAACAGTCGACGCAACCAAAACGGCACAATCCTGAACGATGACCTGCAAGAGGCTCACTACACCATAATAGCACCGGACTATCCCACCCGCTTGAGCTAGACCGCTCCACCATCGACATCTTCATCAGTAACATGGGAGACAACATCTCGCTACCTGTGACCAGGAGCTGAGTTCGGACCACTGGTGGTGGCCGATGTGGGCTCATCCGTCAACCGATTCCAAGCTTCCCGACGCAACTACCATCGCGTCAGCTGGGATCAGTTCCAACACTGTGTCGACTCCACTGTCGACTACGGCGTCCTTCCGGAGACGCCCGAAGATGTTGACCGGTGTCTGCATTCCATCGAGGAGGCGATATCCCGGGCCAGGGAACAAGGCAGTACCAACGCTCTGGTCTGCCTGTCCTTAAGACCCACTGTAATCGCCTAACAAAAACCACCCAAGCCAGGGTGGACCTCAGAAATCAGGCCTATGCTAACAGGATCCGCTCTCTCTCAGATTGTGCAAAGCCCTTTTGGAAACTAACCAAAATTCTTAAAAATAAGCCAAGACTCATTCCACCACTGACCCCACTGGATAGTCCCGGCGACCCAGTGGTTCATCTGATAACTCCTGAAGATAAGGTTGCCGCGATAGGTCTACACTTCGTCAGCTCTCATAATCGCGGACAAAACATCGTCAGCCCTCAGGAAGCTGAGGTTGCTGAAAACACAACCAACCTCCATCAGATTCCCAATATTTTTTCCGAGGAATCCGAGATTACGGCTGACGAACTGTTGGTCTATACCAAATAGTCTAAAAACATGAAGGCCCCAGGTTTCGACAGCATCCTGAATCTGGAACTCACACTTGAGTTCCACATTATACAACCATCTGGCACTGATTTTCAATCTGTTCCTCCGACTTGGCTACTTCCCCTCGTGCTGGAAGTCAGCTAAAGTCATACCCATCCGGAAACCTGGGAAGGATCCGTCCTCTCCTTTTCAAGTTATCGACCAATCAGCCTTCTCTCAGGGTTATCAAAACTGTTCGAAAGAGCACTGTACCACCGGCTCCTAACATCTTCCGATGAAAACAACTTGTTACTCGAGGAACAGTTTGGTTTTCGGAAAGGTCGTTCGACCGTCCACCAGGTGACTCGAGTAACAAACATTCTCAGACGGAACAAGACTGTTTCGAAAACATCTGCCATGGCGTTGTTGGACGTTGAAAAAGCGTCCGACAATGTCTGGCATGATGGCTTGGTGTTCAAATTGCAGCAGTACGGTCTTCCAATATTCCTAGTGAAGATAATTAACAACTACCTATCGAACAGGACGTTCCGAGTCTCTCTGAATGGCATCACATCGGATGCTTTCAACATCGGTGCTGGGGTTCCACAAGGAAGTATCCTTGGCCCCATTTTATTCAACCTGTTCTCCTCCGATACGCCGACTCTCGCAGATGACACATCCATCGTCTACAAGGGTAGGGTCATCGGAGCTCTGACTGCCAAACTTCAGAGAGGCCTGGACGTCCTTTCTGAATATTTCAACAGCTGGAAGATCCGTATCAACGCGGCAAAGACCCAGGTCATCATTTTTCCACACTCTAAAACTCCCAGACTTGTTCCGTCGGTGAATACTAAGATCTGCCTGAACGGAACAGTGGTTGAATGGTTGAAAGAGGTCGTCTACCTCGGCTTAACACTAGACATCAAGCTGACAGCTGATTCAAAACCAAGTGTAACATCCTGATACGATCACTGTATCCACTCATCAACAGGAGGTGTACACTGTCCCTGAAAATAATCTTGCTGTCTACAAACAAATCTTCCTTCCTGTAATCGAGTACGGTATGCAAATCTGGGAGAGTTGCGCCAAATGACATCACCTTAAACTCCAAAGGATCCAGAACAAGATCTTTAGGATAGTTCTAAACAGTCCCCCGCAGACTAGAAATTCTGAGATCCACCTCCTGGCTGGAATTCAGACATTAGAAGACCGGAGAGTATTCATTCTGGAAAGGTTCAGAGACACCTGTCTGAGATCAAATCATCAGATCATACGTGATCTAGCAGGATAGGTTAAGTTACACTCGTAGTTAAGTAGGTTTTCACTTATTTCAATTCAAACAAAACACACTCCGAAAGGGGTATTCTCTAAACTAGTTGCAAAACGCAAATATTAAATTAGAATATCAAATTAATAAAGATGAAGAGCCAGGTAGGCTAATCAATTAAAATGTTAAATCAATGTACTATCATAATCAACAGAAATAAACATAATTTTACCACTTACTACTTCTACTGTTTTGACCGCACTCATCATTGTCAAGAAAGTATGCCAAATGGAACCACCTTCTTTATGCGCTGGAACAGGCTTTTGAGTTTTTTTAATTGTTGTGAGCTTCCAAAAGAGTTCGGAGCTCGGGTCTAATTCCGAGACATTATTTTCAAAAAATTTGTTCCTCAAGACAGAGAATCGCTTTTTAACTTCAATGGCAGGAACGCGTGTTATTTGATATTGCCGCCTTCCAACGTTTTTCAGGCGGATCAAGAGTTGAAGATCGTTGTCAATTATAATTGAATAGAATTTAACCTCGGAGTCGGTACTGAGGAACATTACACCACTTTAGGAACATTACGTCACGGTGCACTGCTGAAAATTTACCTGATGAAACTTCAGTGAATTCGCTAAAGGACGACATAGCTGGGCTGAAGGACATGGTAAATGTTCTTTCTGCAAAGGTGGATGCCAAACCTCCAGCTCCCGTTTTGAATCCTTCATGGCCGAAAATCTTTGGGTCGAATCCTGTTCCCAACACTCCGAAACGGAAGCGTGGTGAGAACCTGTCGTCGGCGAAAGCTCCGGTTACTCGTGGGACTAAATCGGCCTTTAGTACGTTGAAAACAGTGCCACAGCGTGAGGATCTGCTACGGATTTATCTGTAAGCTTTTGATCCCAACACTCCAGATGATGACATCGCATCACTAGCAATTACCTGCATGAATCTGGGCCCCAATGTGAAACCTAAGGCTATCAGGTTGGTGCCTAAGGACAAAGACCCTGCCACACTTAGCTTTGTGACTTTCAAAGTGGGCGCTAGTAAGGATATGAAGGACGTTGCATTGTCAGATGAAACATGACCTGAGAACGTGTATTTCCGTGAATTTGAAAATCGCTCAAAAAACCGTCAAGTCATCAGTATTGGTGCAAAACCACCAGCGGATACCGGTGAGCAATAGTATCCTCTACATTGGAATCAATCAATTCAGCGCTGCTTGCTGAAATCAACCCAGAACGTACTGCCTGTAGCATTGTGGAAGCCCCTAGTCCTGCCGAACCAGTCGTGCTTGCTGTTTGTTCCTGCCTTCACAGTCGTTCTGGACCTGTGGTCGAGGTTGGTGTCGGGGTCTTCCAGAACCCTCTTACAGGCAAGTATTCCTCACGTATCAGCAATTCGTTGGTTGATAGTTCTTTGGCTTCCAGGATACCGTTACGGCCTGACTCTACCGAAAACAAACTTCTCAATTCCGAATCAAACACCAGGATGGTTCACCTAGAGCAGCAACGAGTACCTCAACGTTATCTTCCTTCAACATCGTTCACTTCTTCACCGGGCCGCACTGCAGTCAGAACATTGGAAGCCCCTAATCCCTCCGACTCAGTCGAGCTTGCTGGATTCCGCCGTCATAGTCGTCCCGGTCCTGAGTTCGGAAACGGAGACGGGGTCTTCCAACCTGTGACCATAGGCAAGTACAGCTGCATAGATGAACATTTGTCAAGTTCTGATACCTCTTCGAGTTGCAGTTTACCTTCTTGCGGGACACACGCTGTATCTCAACGCGGTTTACGTGTGTACTATCAAAACACCAGAGGACTCAAGACTAAATTGGACGATGTTTATCTTGCTGCGCTTGAGGAGGAGTTTGACGTTTATGTCTTCACGGAGACATGGCTTGATGAGAGGATCAATTCTGTGCAACTGTTCGGCGACTCCTTTAGTGTCTACCGATTGGACAGTAATGTTGCCAACAGTGTTCGTACTCGCGGAGGTGGTGTTCTCGTAGCTGTTTCCAACGCATTTGCCTCTTGCCAGATCGCCTATGAACAATTTACTTCGATTTAGACTGTTTGGGTTAAAATTAGCCTCGCTTCACGGAGCATTTTTATTGGAGCGGTGTACATTCCCCCTGAACGACGTCTCGACTGTAGGATAATGCAACTTCATATGGATGCTGTAGAATTTGCTTCTTCTATGGCTAATTATTCGGACATGATTCTTATGCTCGGTGATTTCAATCAGCCTGGGCTTATCTGGTCGCACTCAGGTCAGGAATTTGCATATCCAGATCCAATAGCATCTGTTACTACTCCGGCCAGCCGCTTGCTTGTGGACGGTATTGGTTTTCATGGATTGAGGCAGATAAATCTAGTTCCCAACTTTCAGTCTCATTTCCTAGACTTGGTGTTCGTTAGTGAAAATTCACTTATTGACTGTACCGTTACTGAGGCACCTGATGTCATCGTTCCTCTTGACAACATCCATCCTGCTTTGGATATTTCTATCACAAATAGATCTCAACTTCACTTTGATGAAACTTTGATTGTCTATCGTCTCAACTTCCGGAAGACTGATTTACGTTTGCTGCGACGTTCCTTGTCTGAGATAGACTGGAACGTGTTGAATGACCTGGAGATCGACATAGCTGTCGATCGCTATAATTGCTTTCTGCGCGACTGTATTTCTGCTTCAGTGCCAAAGTGCCTACCTCCTAGAAAACCGCCATGAACCAACGCTACTCTCCGCAACCTGAAAAGAGCACGTGCTAGAACACTTCGTGCCCTTATTCATCGGCGGTGTTTCTTGACCAAACGGAATTTTTCAATTGCCAGTAACAACTATCGCCGCTACAACAAACTTCTCTACCAGCGGTATGTAATTTGCACTGAACGCAATCTGCGAAGCAATCCTAGGGGTTTCTGGTCTTTCGTAAATACTAAAAGAAAGGAAACTGGTCTCCTGTCGAAGGTGTTTCTGGGCAACGACGTAGCATTGACAACTGAGGATAAATGCAGGCTTTTTGCAAGGCACTTCTCGAGCGTTTTCTCGAACGTCTCACCATCGCAAGCTGAAATCAATCTAGCAGTCCGCGATGTGCCAACCGATGTCGTAAACATGGATGTTTTTACTGTGGATGTTGAAATGGTTCTCTCTGCGATAAGGAAAACTTAATCTCGATAACTTTTTCAAAGGCACGTATCAGCTTTTGTAAACAATGCATTTGATCGCCGATTTGGCGTAACTGGTAGCTCGCACACGCTTACTAACACCACTATCAGGTAGAGGAAAATTTCCCCTATCTGATGGCAGTGTTAGCATGCGTGGGCGAGCTACCAGCTACACCAAATCGACGATCAAATGCATTGTTTACAAAAGCTGATACGTCCCTTTGAAAAAGTTATCGAGAAATCTTCTTTTTCACCCGGACCGAGCGTTATGCCATCTGCTGTGCTGAAAAAATGCTGTGATATCTTAGCCTGACCCTGCTTTTTAATCTATCGCTCCATCAGTGTAAGTTTCTGACGCTTTGGAAATGCTCTACTATGTTCCCTGTTTTCAAGAAAGGAGACAAATGCAATGTGGAAAACTACCGTGGGATTACCTCGCTCGAGGTCGAATCTAAAGTGTTCGAGTCACTGGTCAATGAGAGATTGTTTGGTTCCTGCAAAAACTACATTAGCACCTGCCAACATGGCTTCTTTCCTGGCCGCTCCGTCGAAACGAATCTCGCCAGCTTTACGTCTTTTGGCATGGACAATGTATCTAAGAAACTTCATCTGGTGGATGCCATCTACACAGATCTTAAAGCTGCGTTTGATAAAGTTGTGCACGTCATTCTACTAGCAAAACTGGACAAAATTGGATGTTCTGCTCCCTTCTGCAGTTGGCTGAGATCGTACCTCGTACAACGGCAAGTTACTGTCTGCATCGGAAACTACTCATCTTACTGCTTCTCGAACAGTTCCGGAGTTCCACAGGGAAGCATACTGGGACCACTGCTCTTCTCTCTATTTGTTAACGATGCAACGTTTATCCTGCCTAGCGGAGGTAAATTGTTTTTTTGCTGATGACCTGAAAATTTACATTGCTGATTGCTTAGAATTACAAAAGCTTCTGGAGATCTTTCATGATTGGTGTGTGCGTAATTTTATGCTCCTGTGCGTCTCAAACTGTTGTGTGATTAGCTTCCACCGAACTAGAAATGTTATTTTGTTCGATTATAATGTTGCTGACACTGTACTCCAACGTGTTGATCACGTAAAAGACCTTGGCGTCGTGATGGATGAAAGGCTTACTTACACTCGCCACTTCTCAGCCACAATCGACAAAGCGAACCGTCAACTAGGATTCATGTTCAAAATCTCAAACGAATTCCGGGATCCTTTGTGTTTTAAAGCTCTTTACTGCTCATTGGTGCGCTCATTGCTTGAGTTTGCGTCTGTTGTCTGGAGTCCCTACCAGGCAGTATGGATTGCACGATTCGAAGCTGTCCAACGTAGATTCGTCAGATACGCATTGCGCTATCTTCCTTGGAGCGACCCGCTTAATCTACCACCGTATGCGGATCGCTGTCGTTTGCTGGGCTTGGATACTCTTGTTGAGCGGAGAAACGCATCGCAGGCTGTCTTCGCTGCCAAAGTTTTGCTTGCTAAATATGATGTGCCGGAGTTACTGGCATAGATTAATGTATATGCACCTGTCCGTACACTCTGTCCCAGAGCTTTGCTACACGAGGAAGCGCACAATACCAATTATGCAGCTAACAGCTCTCTTGTCGCCATGGTTCATCAATTCAACGTGGTATCCGACCAATTCGATTTTGGCATCACTTCATCCAGATTTCGTAATTGCTTAATGTCGGGCAATTTTAATGTATGACTACTTTTAGCTCTAAGTGTTTCATTAAGACTTTAAAGTCAGATGGACTAATAATAAATAATAAAAATAATAATAATAATAATATTGCTCCCAATATTGCTCCAGTTCTATGATCGTTGAAAGCAGAGCTGTTCGGATTAAAAATTATTTCTTGCGATATTTCAAAAGTTAGACCTAAACAAAATTTTATGGATTGGTATTAGAAGACCTTGCCAGATGCCAGAGTACCATGATTTGATATTTGAAAGATCTTCTAATACCAATCCAATAGCTCTTTTAGGTGACATTGCCTAAAAACTGAAAGATCACGTTTTGTTGTTTTGATATTTATTTCTTATTTAACAAATATAGTTCGATAACTGAATATATCAAAACAAGTTTTTATACCACATATTCATATACCAAAATAAGGTACCATACATCGTTAAGATATTTATATGTTATAGGTTAGTAATTGGCTCTTGCTCGGGTATCTAGATTTTTTTTTATTTAAATTTTTCTGAAATAGCTTATTCTGCTATTACAATATCTGCTTCTGTTATTATTCAGATTCTAGTGGATAGACTTTCCGATATTATTTTTGATATTTTTACTCTTACATCGATCAAACGATTAGCAAAAATGATTCTTCCAATTTCCTACTTTTAATATTGCTATTGGTCAGTTATTTCTTTCTACTCGGGTAGCCTCCATGACAGGCCTGAAGTGATCGGGCACTAATGAACTAGCAACGATGGCTGGTCAGTCATCTGAACTGAAAATTTACCAAGCCCATAAAGCCGACATGCCATTTCGTCATGATTGCCTTTATCAATGAGAAGCGATTTGATTCCAAAAGTTACAAACCTCCGTATACCAGAAGAAGACTCTTTGCCCGCTGGTTACCTTAATCGCAATTGTCTCAATTCAATTGACTAGATCAAATGCGTTTTATGTTCGGTTCGATGAACATCGCAGATTACTGAATGATCCACAAATTGACACACACCACTGTCCTCCGCCCCGCTGCATATCCGATTTCCGATCAGTGGTGGAGTTAAATCTTCTTCTTTGACTTTGTTGTACGTCCCTATTGGGACTTGACGCCGGCTCTCAACTTTGTGTTCCTTGAGCACATACTCTATGCCCAGGGAAGTCGAGAAATGTTCCAACCTAAAAAATTCGCGAATCGAACCCTCAGCAGACTGAGCTAAGGGAGCCCCCATGTAACTTTTGCGTGCTAGCCATAGCTGCGAGATGGCAATCTCGATTTACACTGGACGTGTCTGCAACCACCGGAATAATTAGCTAATTAACACCCGTTAATGGATTGACCGATTAGAATCGACGCAATTGACCGCAGCTCGGCGAGCGGGGCTACTGAACCGTATAATGCGATCGACATTTGACTTGAATTTAGAAACTCTTCCCGTGCAAAGGCTTAGGACAGAGTGGGACATTGGGGAAGTCGATTGATGTAATCTTGGCGATCGGTTTGATGTCCGGAAAATGGTTATTGTTTGCGAGGAGACATTGTCTTCGTGCATTGATGTAATTTGTGATTGATGATTAAGCTTGCCGCACATTATTCTCATTCATTCAGTTGAATTTCTTGCGAACCATTATCCCGGAATGAAATCGATTAATAAATGTTCCATCAAAGTCAACCCGTCCGCACAAGTGTGGAATGCTTCTCACATCCATCCGAAGGTTCATCGAATGCTCGAAAGTTTACACTTCAGCTTGACCGCATCCATACACCATTAAACCCATCGCTGGAACTGGAAGACGTAGGTCCGAGTGTGGTGAGCAAACATTCTTCGGATTGGGGTTGTTGAAAGACAAGTTCTGCTTTCAAACTGCTAGCAAGATCAAAGCGGAAAGCAACTACACGTCGGGGGTGATATCGGATAGCCAACCGAGAGAGAGAGTGAGACACCCGGATGCGGATGGATGGATTTTCCGATGCGAACTATCAGAATGGAACACAGGAAAAACGAGGAAAAGGGGTTTCGGGTTGAGGTAAAGTGGTTGACCTCTAATTGTTCCCTGCTGGGGCCCTCTGCGGAGAAACACTACTGGACACTGCCGGTTTGCGGCCAGTTTAGGAGATTAAAGCTGTAGCCGAAGAGTTTGCCCTGGCAGCAGTTACATACATACAAACGTACATGTCCTTTCGGGCAGCAGATGGCACGGGGATCAAAAGTGTTAATTGCAGGCTTTGCTGGGGGGATTACTCGAGCGTTTAATGGCTTGGTAAATGATAGTCTGGGATTTTGGACCATTTAGCATTTTCGGTTGCAGGGCGATAGAACTTTAAAGCAGCTTGTTCAGTCCATTCCAAAAGTTGTAACAACAGATTAACAACAGCTTTAATAATCGCTAATCCAAAAGCCAATATTTTCCGACCTTCATCGGATGGGAATTTCATTTTAATATAAACGCCTCAACAACGAAGAATAGCATATCCGGTTTGGGAAAAATCCAGATCAAAAGCCCTAACTCTATACCTCCGGAAAACGTCTGCTACCGGGAGGGGGGGGGGGGGACCCCTTTATTCAACTGTTTTTGGTTCTACTTTGTTTGCAAAGAAACGCAAGATTTCTACCCTCCCTCCCGTGTGGTGGCTGGTTCTGGGCTAGGAGTGGGATGTAAAACTTTGCTTATTAAACTTGTTCTTTCAGATTCGAAAAATTATTACTTTCCCAGGAAAACTCGATCCAAGTGGCAGCAGCATCGTCTTTGAATGCGAGATAAATAGCTGCTGGGGAGAGCCTGAGGTTTGCTTTATCACAGAGGCAAACGGGATTTGCCTGTGCCTCGGTTTAGGTGAGTTTGATAATTGAAAATATCAATGTTTGGGGATGATTGGTTGTTTCTGCTACAGTCATATTTGTTAGATGTAAGGCAAAATCCATAGAGGAAGGCGTGGTCACATCAAACTCTAACATCAGACAAACAAAGAAATTCGTAGATAGCCTGCATGTAGGGAAGATCACGAGTTCCCAATACATCGCTTACTTCACGGAAAGATTGTCCCCTCTTTTCCACACATTTTCCAGCCATTGTGTCCCAGTCTTATTATCCACCTGTTTCTGTGCTACTTGACTCCAATGAGGTGGATTACCGAGGTGAAGCTATCGCTTAAGTTGTGTGAGTAAAACTCCTGTACAATACAAGCAATTAGTGACGTCACAAATTGCGTTTACGTTGAATTTTTGGTTTACTAATACAACAATATTTTACGATCTGCTTCACCTCTCTCTGTAGCTCATTGACTTGCCCCTGCCCAGCCAGCATTTTGGTCAACCGTTCGAGAGTAGTATCTGAAGGAGGCTTCAGAAACCTGTTTCTTACCTGTTTCTTTCATAACAATCATTAACTTCGAGCCCACCGTGAATAATTGGTACCCAATACTAACCTAGAATTACTGCTGTTTAAAAAGTTAATTAATAAATTACGGATTTTTGGCTCTGAAAAGTGTCACGCACGACTGAGCCTAGTAAATAAACGAAGTAGTAACTGGATTTCCTCAAAAATCTCTTGACTTCCCTGAAGTTTACTGCACTTTTCTGAAGTCCACAGGAACTTCTAAAAGTTCCCATTTTTTTCTGAATTAAATGGAACTGCTTTGAAGTTTTCGGAACTTAATTTTTTAGCCTTTCCTAAACTGGTCTGGTCTTCCCAAAAGTTCCCTCATTTGTTCCTGGAATTCTTGAAAGACGTTTTATAAATTTCTGAAATTTCTCAGAAGCAAATGGAACTTATCTAACATTCTCTGATCTTCCCAGAAGTTATCGGAGCTTCTCTAAAATTCTTCTGAAGTGCACTACTGCCCTGAACTTCATACAACAGAACTTACATGAAGTTCCTGAAATTCTTGAAAATTCATAACTATACTGGAGTTCTTTAAACTTCCCTGACATTTACGGAACTTCATTTAGTTTACCTTAATTTTCCTGAAATTAATGCGAAATAATTTATGAAGTTATTAAATTTTCAACTTTTTTTTTTTAAATCCCTAGCTCAGTCGTTAAAGGCACTGCTACAAAGCAAGACCATGCTGGAGTTGCCTGGGTTCCGGTCTAGGAATTTTTCGGGATGGAAAATTTCTCGACTTTCCTGAGCACAAGAATGATTGTACTTGTCACATAATTATACTAATGCAGAAATGGTACAGGCTTAGAAAGCTCTCAATTAACAACTGTGGAAGTGCATCTAGAGCATTAAGTTGAGAGCACGCAATAAGCTAACATGCGATAAGCAATATGCTTGAAATACGGTTAAGAAGAAAGAAGAAGCATCCCTCAGTCTAATTGATAGCATTTGAACTTCGGTGGAGATCTAAAAAAAAAAAAAAAAACTTTGAATTTTTCACATCTCTGAAGATTTCTGAACTACGTACTTCAAAATTGTGGAGCATCTCAAAATTTCCCGATATATTTCTGAAATCAATGGAACTGCAATGATCTTCCCTGAAGTTTCCACTAACTCTCGATTCTTTTAAAATATTCCCGCATTTTCTTGATGGTCATGAAACTTTCTCAAAGTTCTCGGGTGACCCGTAAATGTTTCAGAACTTCCATGAAGCTCCCAAAGTTCTCTGGACTCCTGTGTTCTCGAAGGTTTCCTGAAAATTCATAACTTCACTGGAGTTCTTTGAACTTCCCTGAAATTTACGGAACTTGATTTAGGTTCCCTCAATTTTCCTGACATTAGAGTGAAATCATATATGAAGTTCTTAAATTTTCAATGAATTCCTTTATTTTTTTTTTAATTTCATGGAATTTGATTAACGTGATCGCATCTGATTCTTTGACATTTTAGAACCTCCCCAAAAAATCTAGACCTTCCTGAAGCTTGCAACAATTTCCTGGAGCTCTTAAAATTTTTCTATACGTTTCAAAAAATTTCAGAAGTTCGTTAACAAATTTCGGAAATTTGCAGAATTTTTGCTTTCACTCTGTAAATTTTGAAGAATTTATTCGTACTTTAAAAAGTTCTGTAAATGCCGAAGAAGTTGTGACGAGCCCGTTAAGGTCCTGGAAAACAATCGAACTCTTCAGAATTTGTGGGAACTCTGTTGAAATTCTGGAAACACTGTTCTACTTGTTTCTCCAACGAAGCTAAGGAATTTCCTCTAAAACTACGGGGATTTTAGTAGTTTTGGAATTTTTCCTAAAATTATTGGAACCTTCCTAAAGT
Source organism: Ochlerotatus camptorhynchus (assembly GCF_037179485.1). Taxonomy (NCBI): domain Eukaryota; kingdom Metazoa; phylum Arthropoda; class Insecta; order Diptera; family Culicidae; genus Ochlerotatus; species Ochlerotatus camptorhynchus. The sequence continues at coordinate 733,860 of NW_027040862.1, read as the reverse complement.
TCTAGGAAGAACTTCCCTGGACTTATGGAAATAACTTTTCGGAAGTTCAAGGAATCGCTTTTCTAGAGTTCGTGGATGAACTGGCCAGAACTTCAAAAGTTCATCCCTGGAGAATTGGGAAGAAGTTCTCTTAAGTTCTGAGATGAACTTCCCTGAAGATCTGGAACGATCTTCCCTCAAGTTCTGGGATGAACTTTCCTCAAGTTCTGAGAAGAACATCCTTAAAGTTGTGGGAAGAACTTCCTTAAATTTTGGGAAGAATTTTTCTAAAGTTTTGAGAGGAAGTTTTCCTAGCCGCATACTTGGTGCAAAATGGTTGACGCAACTTATACATGACTAATTTTAGTCACAATCAAGTTGCTGCAAGATCCTGCAACAGCTTTGTGTTGATTGGGCTTCTGAAGTTCTGAGAAGAATTTCCCTAAAGTTTTGAGAACCAATTCTCTCGAGTTTGGGGATGAATTGTCCTCATGTTCTGTTCTGGGACAAGCTTTCCTTACGTTCTGGGAAGAACTTGCCTAAAGTTTTGGGAAGAGCTTCGCTGAAGTCCTGGGAAAATTTTCCAAAAGTTCTAGGAAGTACTTCCTCAAAGTTCTCTGATGAATTTCTTTAAAGTTCTGGAAAGATATTCTTCTTACGTTCTGCAGAGAACTGCCCTGGAATTGTGAAAAGTAGTTCCCTGAACTAGTAGGAATGACTTTTCTGAGGTTCTGGGAATAACTTCTTTAAAGTACTGGGAAGAACCTCTCTTGAGTTCAGGGAAGGAATTCCCTAAAGTTCTGGGAAGAAGTTCCATGAAGTTTTGAGAAAAACTTCACTCAAGTTCTGGGAAGATTTTACACCAGCCCTTGGAAGAAGGTCTGCTTAGAGAAGTCTAGAGAAGGTCTGGTTAGAACTTCCATAAAGTTCTGCGAAAAACTTCCCTGAAGATAAGGGATGATTTTTCATTAGGTTCTAGAAAAAAGCTCTATAGTTTTGGAAAGAACGTCCCTTAAGTTCACGGATGAACTTCCCTGATGTTTTTTGACCAACTTCATTGAAGTTCTGGATAGAGCTTCCCTGGAGCTCCCTGGAAGGGCATTTCTGAAGTTCATCGTTTAAGTCGTGGGAAAATTTTCCAAAAGTTCTTGGTTCCTAAAACTTCTCTGAAGAATTTCTTTTAAGTTCTGGGAGGAAATTCTTATCAAGTTCTGAAAAGAACTGCCCTTTAATTGTTGGAAGTAGTACCCTGAACTAGTAATTGTTGGAAGTAGTACCCTGAACTAGGAAAGACTTTTTTGAGGTTCAGGGAATAAATTCTCTAAAGTACTGGGAAGAACGTCCCTTGAGTTCAGGGAAGGAATTCCCTAAAGTTCAGGGAAGAAGTTCCATGAAGTTTTGAGAAAAACTTCACTCAAGTTCTGGGAAGATTTTACTGCAGCCCTTGGAAGAAGGTCTGGTTAGAGAAGTCTAGAGAAGGTCTGGTTAGAACTTCCATAAAGTTCTGCGAAAAACTTCTGATTTTTTGATCAAGTTCTCGAAAAAAGCTCTATAGTTTTGAAAAGAACGTCCCTTGAGTTCACAGGTAAACTTCCCTGATGTTTTTTTTTACCAATTTCATTGTAGTTCTGGATAGAACTTCTCTGGAGCTCACTGGAAGCGCATTTCTGAAGTTCATCACTGAAGTTGTGGGAAAATTTTCCAAAAGATCTAGGAAGTACTTCGTCAAAGTACTCTGATGAATTTCTCCAAAGTTCTGGAAAAAAATTCTTCTTACGTTCTGGAAAGAACTGCCCTGGAATTGTGGGAAGTAATTCCCTGAACTAGTAAGGACTTTTCTGAGGTTCTGGGAATAACTTCTTTAAAGTACTGGGAAAAACATCCCTTAAGCTAAGGGAAAAAAATCCCTAAAGTTCAGGGAAGAAGTTCCATGAAGCTTTGAGAAATACTTCACTCAAGTTCTGTGAAGATTTTACAGCAGTCCTGGGAAGAACTTTTCTGCAGTTCTAGAAAGAATTTGCTGTTAGGTCTGGGAAGAACTTCCCTGAAGATAAGGGGTGATTTTTTATTAAGTTCTCGAAACAAGCTCTTGATAGGACATTCCTATAGGTTTGGAAAGAACGTCTCTTAAGTTTTTTTTTTATTATTAATTTATTTGATAAGGCTCAATCGAATTAACTTTACAGAGCCGAGGATTCTTGGTCACTACAATACATCTTAAAACTATAGTCAAAAGGTACAACACAATAAACATTTTATCTTCTGCTATCCAAAAAGCCTCCTCCATCAGAACTGGAGCCACTTCCAGTAGTTTCATTGTATGGCAAATTGTTGTACGCCAACGAGGGTCAGAGCGCGTCCATTGCAGCAATGGACGCAAAACGTGGTTAGCACTGACACACTCATCACGAAACGGTTGCTTTTCAAAGTCGACGACGCATCGACCGAAAGAACTGCTGATGAAGAACAATGAGGAGGACCACACAATGGTTGCTGCCGAGAAAACAGACGATCGCGTGGCACACATCGAGAGTGTCGACAGCCGAGTGAACACTCGTCCCTTAAGTTCACGGATGAACTTTCCTGATGTTTTTTGACAAACTTCATTGAAGTTCGGGAAAGAACTTCCCTGGAAGAGCATTTCTGAAGTTTGGGTAAGAACTTTTTAGAAGTTGTGGAAAGAGCTTCTCTCATGTTCTGGATAGAACTACCCTCATGTTTTGGGAAGAACATCTCTGAAGTTCTAGATAAAACTTCCCTGGAATTCTGCGAAGAACTTTTCTGTAGTTCTGAGAAGGACTTTTCTGATTTTTTTTTGGGAAGAACATCCCTAATGTTCTTTAAAGTTTTGAGAAGAGCTTTCCTGAAGTTTTGGAAAGAACTTCTTTGATATTCTGGGAAGAACATCTCTAAAGTTTCTGGAGTTCTGGGAAGACCCTTCAGTTCTGAGAAATTTTGCCTCAAGTTGTGGATTGAACTTTTCTAGAGTTCTTGGTCAAGTCTTCAGGTTCAGCAGGTTTTATTCTGAAGATCTTCAACTGTCCAGGAATTCAAATAGCGTCTCTCAGATATTCACCCATGATACCAGTAGGATCAGAAATTATTTCAAAACCTACAGATGATCAGAGATTCTTCTCTCAATCCTCAGGATATTTTTTTTAAGTTTTCAGCTTTATCAGGGAACAATCTCCAACTGTCCATAAATTTAAATGTCTCTCCGATTTCACCTATGATACTAGGATGATCATAAATTATTTCAAATATCTAGAGATGATCAGAGGCCTCCCTGAAGTCCTCAGGAATTGTTTTCAAGACGTCAGATATTCGTAGACTTAGTTGAAGTTAGAATTCCAAGTGAAGAGTTTTTAAGAAAACTTTAAGCAATATTTGAGGGTTCATTTCATGTTAGTTTTGATGAACTCCTGATTCTAGGTAAGAGAATTCTATGGTAGTTCTCAGTAGAATCCCAGGAAAATCATAATTCTGAGAAGGTAATTCCAAGAGTGTTCTGGGTGGTATCGTGTGTGTTAAGGATAGTTACTGCAACTCACGACTAGCTCGAGCGTTACTAGATTCGTGCTCACAATTCTGCTTCATGACGACGAACTTCTCCAGTAAACTCAAGCTTCGAGCTTCACCTGAACACCTGTCGGCAACCTTGCCTGCACGAAGAATTAACTTGAACTACTGGACGCTCCCGACTAACATCAGCTTCACGGATCCCCAGTTCCACGAATACAGTCTTCCGATGGGTGGTTTCCGGTCGAGCAGCCGATCAACCAGTCACGATGCATCGCACATTGTCGTATTCGTGCACACTTGCAAACCTGCAAGAACAGTTGACGAAGTTCTGGGAGATAGAAACCTGTCGTTCCAGTAGTAGTCAATCGGTAGAGGAGACGGCGTGTGAAGCATTCTTCGATCAAACAACCACTCGTGATGATGCAGGCAGATTTATCGTCGCACTTCAAAAGCGTGAATTCATCATCAATCAGCTCGGCGAGTCCAGAAACATAGCGACAAGGAGATTTTTGAGCTTAGAGAGGCGGTTCCAGTTGAATCCCGAGTTGAAGACAGCGTACGCAGATTTCATCCACGAGTACGAGCGACTTGGTCATATGGTGCAATTTCCAGACGTCGAAGAGCAGTTTCCCGTGTACTATCTTCATTCCAAACTGGACAGTACAACAACGAAACTACGTGTCGTTTTCAACGCGTCGTGTAAGACCAGCAGCGGTGTATCTCTCAACGAGACACTAATGGTTGGACCTGCAGTTCAGGAGGACTTGATCGCCATCACACTCCGATTCCGTTTGTTCCGCATTGCCATTGTAGCGGATGTGGAAAAAATGCATCGGATGATACTCATCTATCTACTCGTATACCGAGATTTCCCTGGCGACTGGCAGAAGAAGGAGCTCTCGCTTATTCTCGTGCGGCTAAGGTGTTGAAGAAAGAGTTTTACGACATGCTGACTGGAGCGGACAACGTCGACGAAGCGAAGCAGCTGGCAAAGGAAATGATCACGCTAACTTCATCAGGTGGATTCAACCTGCGAAATTGGAACTCCAACTGCAAGGAATTGTTAGCCGAATTTCCATCCGATCTCCTAGATGATCGTTCCACTTTAGAGCTTGATTCCTCAACTTCACCAGTGAAAACTTTGGGGTTACTGTGGGAGCCGCATTCAGACAATTTCCGATACCATTCTCCTAAGTGAGACAACAAAGCAGTGCTCACGAAACGTGTCGTTCTCGCAGAAGCAGCTCGCCTGTTTGACCCGTTAGGATTGATAAGTCCAGTTGTCGTAATTGCCAAGATATTTCTCCAAGAATTGTGGAAACAGCAGTGCGGTTGGGATGATCGACTACCCGTAGCGATGCAGAACTTTTGGCAGGAGTATAGGATGAATTTGACAGCCCTCTAGTCGTTTTCAGTTCCTCGGTGGATAGGATACACATCTGATGCAATTTCGGGCGAGTTGCACGGTTTCTGTGACGCATAAGACAAGGCATATGGTGCATGCCTCTACATGCGGTGTACGCTGTCGGATGGCTCAGTAGAAGTTCGGCTGCTGATTTCCAAATCGAGAGTAACACCACTGGAGGATCTCAAGCGCAACAAGAAGAAGTTAACCACCCCTCGCCTCGAGCTGTCATCCGCACTGCTCCTCAGTCATCTGTACTCGAAGGTCAAGCACAGCATTCGTATTCCGCACACCACAAGCTTCTGGACAGACTCGACAATCGTAATGCATTGGTTATCTTCGCTGCCATCGAGGTGGCAGATGTTCGTAGCGAATCACGTGTCCGAGATTCAGCACATTACGAAGGGTTTCGATTGGAATCATGTCGCTGGCTTGGAGAACCCAGCAGACATCATTTCACGAGGGATGATACCGGCTCAGCTTCAGTACAGCACGATTTGGTTTGAAGGTCCACCATGGCTGCGTCGAGACCGCAGCACCTGGCCGGTGGGAAGTCCTGAAGAAGATTTCGAGCAATCACTGCTAGAAGAGCGAAGTGCGGTCGCAATTCCAGCACAGTACAAGCCACCTAGCGACATCTTTTCACTTCATTCCTCTCTATCTACGCTGATCCATAAAGTTGCATGGATTCGTCGCTTCATCCACAACTGTCACCATCGCGAAGAAAGACGCAATGGGTATCTCAGTCACGCTGAACTTCAAGAAGCTATGCTATCACTAGTCCGTTTGTCTCAGAGGGAATCGTTTCCGGAGGCGATTTCTGCACTCCAGAGCGAAAATTAAGTCAAGCCGTCGTCATCGATCAACAAAATCACACCAATTCTCGTTGACAGGGTACTGTACGTAAGTGGCCGGCTATCTAAGGCACCTATTCCAGCGAGTCGCAAGCATCCAACGATTCTCAGCTTTCATCATCCCCTGAGCAAACTAGTAGTCATACACTACCACCACCCTAGTAGCACGCTTGTCACAAATCAATTGTAGAAACTTATATACGACTTATTTCAGTCATAAACAAGTTGCTGTAACTTATGGTGATGAAAGTGTGCTACTCGGGCAGGAATTGTTCCACGCTGAGCAACAGCTTCTCATAAGTAGAGTACGGGAGAAGTACTGGCCCACGCAGATCAGAAGATTAGCCAACACCGTAATCAAAGAATGCGTGGCGTGCTTCCGATGCAGACCGAAACTGTTGGATTAGCTGATGGCAGATTTGCCATCGGAACGAGTTACACCTGCGCCACAGTTCCTGAAAGTTGGTGTCGATTACTGTGGAAATCTTCGTCTGCTTGGTCACGAAGGCTGTTCATCTGGAGCTGGTGGGAGATTTAACATGCGAAGCCTTCCTCGCATCATTCAAGCGTTTCGTCGCACGAAGAGGCAAACCAACTCTGGTAATGTGTGACAACGCTCTCAACTTCGGCCGAGCAAGCCGCAAACTCGACGAACTACACGAACAATTCCGTAACCAGCAGTTCCAGCAGTCAGTCGTAAATATAGCTGAAGAAGACGAGATAGAATTCCGATTCATCTCAGCACGTTCGCCCAATTTTGGTGGCCTTTGGGAAGCTGCCGTAAAATCCTTCAAAGGCCACTTCAAACGCACCATAGGATCCAGAACGTTATTGCACGACGAAATGCAAACGGTGATAGTTCAAGTGGAAGCGATCCTCAACTCCCGTCCGTTGACGCCGATCAGCAATGACCCAACGAAGCATTGACGCCTGGTCTAACAGCTGTTCCAGAGCCGGACCTTAGTCACATCCCGGAGAATGGTTTTTCACTGTGGCAAAAATTGCAAGACTTCGTGCAGCAGATATGGAAGAAATGGTCCTCACCATACCTGTCCGATCTCCATAACCGAACCAAGTGGACTCGTCGACGCAATGACATCTCCGTTGATACAATGGTTCTCGTAAAGGAGGACAATCTTCCACCGATGAAATGGAAGCTGGGTCGAGTAGTAGAGGTTCACGCGGGTACCGATGGGAATATCCGTGTGGTGACCTTGAGAACGAACGGTCTTTTCCGGAGAGCCATCTCGAAGATTTGCGTCCTTCCCATTCGGGACAATCAAGCTGTGTCCAGTTCTGAGGAGAATTGAAACTCCTTCGCTTCAGCGCTTCCGTTCACTATTCGAACAACTCCACAAACCAGTTCAACCAGTCCAGTTATCAGTTATGTCGTCCAGTCAGTCAAGCATGTTAAATGTCCATAATGATGTCCTGTCCAGTCCTGAAATAAATATCCAACGAAGGGAGCAATCCATGGCACTCTCCTTCTCAGCGCAACATCCAATACCATCAACGGGTTTGCCCAATCCATACCGGTGGTTCTTCAACGCTGAAGTCGATGTCATCACAGCAGTCTGCTAACCATTCTACTGGCATAGAGTATCACGATGATCAACGGATTATCGTCATCGGCGCTGTAGGCGCTCAGGCAAGTTAATCTATCAGGCAAGTTATTCTGTATTTCTGTAATTCAGTTGAAAAAGGCCCCTCTCATTTTGTAGGGCAATCGGCACTCGTGGAGGCCAGGAGGCACCCGAGTCAGGCATCGTGGACATCCCGACATTCCGAAGTCATCCGTCATTCCGTGTGATACCCCAAGACGCAACAACATCAGTCGCTGGTAGTTGAGCCAGGAAGCAAGGAATCAAGATTCGTGGAATCAACCGGAGATGAACAGAGTGGTGCTCCGGACGGGTCGGAAGCGTTACTCCTACGATCCATTCATCAAAGTAACCGAAGCAATCGAAATCAAGAACGACCGAAGAAGGGAAGCAGGCGACAGGACAGTTTTCCTAGGTAAAATAAAAATGGTTTATGTCCTACCGTAGCCAGGACTAGGAAATACTGCACCCTAATTGATTTCTCCAACACTTCCATGGTATGTGGCATAATGTCAGCAACAGCATCCGAGCGCATCATCAGCAGTGACGCCAGAGCCTACAAAGCCAAGTGAGATGCGGACGGAATCCAGTATCTAAAAAAAGGATCGTGAAAAATTTATGTTAGATATAGTGATTAGTGTAGATTTAGTTAGGAACAGTAGGAGTAATTTGTCGAAATTAACATTTCAAGGTGGCCGGTATGTTGGCACAAAATAAGAAATTGGTCACCCTACACTAAATCGTTATACAGATACACACTGTCTCTGTTATCACCATTGTAACGGTCAAAACTAATCTAAAGGTCGGTCGGTTGGGAGAAAATTACGAACAGCTGATCGACACTGCAGCGCTGCCAGATCAACCAGGTGAATGTATACGGTTGAACCGGTGGTGCGAGAGCTGCTGTGTGATTGCATGCAAGTTGGTTGCAGAAGGTTACTCTGTCCGTCCGTCTATCCAAAAAATCAATTTAGGAATAAACAGTGTCCGACATAGTTTACCACTTGACCGCAATCAAAGTGTTTTCTGTGTTTTACCAAACGTCGCGTGTGCATTGTAAAAAAGTACCGAAATCCGAAGAAACTGTCCGTTCGGTAATACAGTCCACCCTAGTGTCGAACATGAGGGAATATTCCTAAATTACAACCCTTAAAAGGGGCGCATAGATTTCAGTTGGGCGGGGGCTCATCAATGAAAAATGAGTAAGTAACAAGCTCTAGATTTACCATGACCGCACTGCATTCGACCTTTTGTCCTCTAAGTTCAGTTCGACCTTTTGTCTTAGATTCGTATGAGAATTTGAAAATTGAAAACTTAAAGGACCGCACAGCCGAAAATATACCAGGCCCCCCAAGGGTGGTAAAGACGGCCCTACCCCCAACCTCTGCCTTGGTTAAACCGTGCCTCAACTGACTACGCCGTCTGATGCCCAATGTTAGTCCGCAGCAATATCGTTTGGATCTCTGAGTCTAAGCATTTACAGCTTTGATCTGGCAATAGCGGGTGTTCAATCATGTTCAATCATCTTAAACATCAAAAGGACAGTTTGGTTGAAAACTGGTGGAGCACGATCTTGGCAAGTGTCGGCCACTCGCGGAATTGCTAACACTTCACAGAATTCCAAAACACGAAGAGGGACGCTGACTGGAAGAAAGGCAATCCTCCTTCTGATTTATTCCCATCGTCGGTTGAAATTACATAACACACTCGATGACACTTTAGTGGTTTCAAATAATTAATTTACTCAACGACTCGTCGTCGTCGTCGTCGTCGTCGCTCGGTGGCTTGGAAAAACTTCAGCACACAAAGGCTTCATGCCAGCAGGGGGGGTCCTATAGGGATGCATAAAACCTGAGCTGCTGTTTAAATTTACGATTATTGATTGTAATTGCAGCCGAACACGTACCCCCGTGATTGTTTGCATGTTTGCCAACGCTGCGAAGGTTAATTACTGTTCCGAACGTGTGTCGCTTGAAAGGCGGGGAAAATTAAAATCAATTTGCTTTCCGGCGCCGTGTGTCGGAACTCGCGAGGGGTTATTAGCACAACTAAATGCCATGATATCATTATTTGCATTGGAATAAATCTTGCTGCCTCGGCGGAAAAGCAAAAGCAAAGCCGCCACTTGAACATACACGCAGCAGAAAAGAGATCCTCCCTTCGCAATAAATCCATCCCACCTCGGTGCCGTCGTATCATATTTCATCTCATCCCGAGTCGGACCCGAAGTAATGAATCAGCAGTTGTTTGGCGTAAACATCTTCGGAAAAAGCATCTCTGTGTTTTAGCAAATTCGAAACCGATACTCTCCGGCCGGATTATCATATTTAAAAATCGATAAATTATAATACAACCCGATAAATTACAATATTTCCAACAGACAAGTATTTTGCCTGTCAGTCGTTGGAACGACCATGTTGGTATATGCTCGGAAATCGGACTCCTAATGCTTCTCGGTGGCGAGGAAATTTGAGGTGGCATCCTAGGGGGAGGGGGTGGAAAAGATTTACTTCTGCCGGTTACTTGCTCCTTGCTGCTTGGCAGGAGGTTGCTTGCCGGAGATCAGATGAGCTTTTGTGTTCGGTACTATGCATGCATATTGACTCGGAGATGATTCATGGAGCAAAGTCATATTTCACCATCGTGATATATTACGATGGATGGAATTTGATCTGACCGAAGGAAGAGGGGAAGCCATCATCAGGATGTAATACGAACGGACGACTGCAGAACGGCGAAAACAAACCACCGAACGATATTCGGTTTCGCCTCAATTATAGAAACATTATTTGAACATGAATCTACGCTCAAGATTGGGAGGTTCGTTTCCATTCGAGATTATGGAAACGTGAGTGCTGCTGCGGCTGCAGTGACGGCGGTTTAGTCGCTCTCTCTCTCTAGAACGTGTACGTGCAGCAGAGGATTTTCCGAATGATTTATAGTTTTTCAAGTCCTATCAGAAAGCAAAAGCTTCTATTTGTTTGTCTGCTGATGTTTCGGTGTCGGTTGAATGCTTTTTAAAGTAATGATCTCGAGATGATCCATCTGTGACGAGATGGAACCCGTCGTTTTTGGGCCAGTTCTCAGCATGGGAAGTCGCTTGCAAGACTGCGTGGAATTTGAGTAGAAACATTTCGAACTCCAGTAACTATAGCTTTCTACCGTAAGGATGCGTTTAGACATCCAGTGCATATAAGGAGGTCAAGGACCTAGAATTTCAACTGTACAGAATGTCTTGACTTGGGTTGTCCAAAGATGATTATAGCAGACGATGACTTTCAATCGGATTCGATTGGTGGGTGATACGACTGCAATACAGACTTTTGTCCATAAAGGCTGACAAAAAGTTAATTGGTACGCACAAAAAGACCTGTAATTCGTGATTCAATGAGTTTAAAAAGTCCATCAATGCATTGTTCAAGTTTGAGGGGAATATAGGGTAAAATGGAGTTTTGTAGAGGTCACCATAATATGGGGCTCATACTATTCGATTCCTTTGATAATTCTACGATGATTAAGTGCATATTGGTTCATTGATTATAATACCAATTAAAATTTCCCCTTGATTTATATAGGTTTTTTAATTTGAGGGGAGATCGGGCAAAATAGACCATTTCCTGAATTCTGACCACGACAGGACCATCACCATTTGATTCTCCGGACATTTTTACATAAGTACAGTTCAAGTGCGTGTCGTATTAATGAAGCCAATGTATAAAACCACATGATACATGCGTTTGTTTAGGTATGAGGGGAGTACAGGGTGAAATGGGATTTTACAGTGGTCACCACATGGCGAACTTCACACCATTCGATTCCTTGGATAATTGTACAATAGTAAAGTGCATAAAGTTCAATATTTTGTCCGTCAAATTCTGCTTTCCGTGTGTTTAATCTTGTTTTTATAGGCCGAGGGGAAATCGGGTAATATGGATCACTTCCTGACGTCTGATCGAAGTAAAAGTAGCTCCATTCAACTCCCCAGCTCTTTTTACAAGGATAAAGTTTGGTTCAATCTAAGCGCACCAAGCTCTGTTTCTGAATTATAATTACATTTTTCTTCCAATATTAGGGGTAAATCGGGCATAACGGACCACTTCCTGAAGTCAATTTGGGCACAATATCGTAGGCATTAGGTTGTTGTAAATAAATTGGGAGCACTGCTGGATAACTGTCATGGAAGTTGTTCGCAACATTACCTGTTTTTTGACTGTATATTCAGGAACATTCTGTAATTAAATATACCAGAGGAACTCAGACCAGCAGTTCAGTTATAGATCTAAATACGGAATGTAGGTTCTAGAGTGGGCTCAAGAGAAAGAGGCAGTTTCTTCAGACCCAATGATGCAACTCACACAAAACAAACTACAGAGACTATTCATCATCCTCTATAGTCAGTTTCAAACAATGCTCCCCACCGATTCCATCTCTTTCGGGCCGCTGATAGATCGTTGTGAGCGTTTGAGAGAATTATAAAACCCTAAAACACAGGACTTTTAACAGCCTATGAACAGAAAACACCAACACTCGCCACTTTCCGCGTCATCCTCAATCGATTTCAAACCAAAACATTCAAAGTGTCAGAAATACCGGATTGCCGGTATGGGTATTTTACAAACAATCGCAGATTGCTCTATGACCGGCATAATCGGCACACCTGCGGAACACTGAAAAAAAAAAAAAGATAACCAAAGATTGGTGTGCGGAGTGACCTACGCCTTGATTTCTTCTCAAAATTCTACTAGAATTCTCATGAAATTATCTAAGAAAATCTTATCAGAATTCGTTACATTTTTCATTACATTCAGAATTTTCAGAGTTTTCATGAACCTTTCTTCTTAATTCCCTTGGTGTACTTTACAGTGTGCCTTTAAAGTTATGTATTCAGAAATCCATCTTAATTCTCCTTAAAATTCACTTCGAGTTCTGATTTAATGATCATTATTCTGAAGATCTCTAATTGTTCAATTCATGAAAGTAAGTATCTTAGTTGGTCAAAAACCTGCAAAATGTTCTCTGGTTATTTTGGTTGTTGTTCTGGTTGATTACTTATTATTCTGACGATGTCTAATTGTTTAGTAAATTTAATCAAGTATTTCCGTATATTAATGTAAGTAAGTAGGTTGATCAGTAATTATTCCAAAAACCTCTAGTTTTTTGTAAATTCCTGCATAATATGCTATAGAAATTCTGACTAGACCTGTGCGCTGCCGACGATTTTCATACGCCGCCACCACCGATGAAATTGAGCGGGCGCCGCCGCAGTGAAATGGTTCAAAACCGCCGAATAAATTTATATCACGCCGATGAAAATTCCGTGAAATATTTTCGGTAAATGCATCTTGCACGCGTTCAAATTAGAACTTGTGTGCACGCTCGTTCGTGGCTTCTAAAACTTGAGTGAAAAACCACTCAAGTTAAATAAAACCAGATCTACTCTAAATTGAGTAGCATAGCCAGAACTGAATTTTGAGTAAAACGACTAGGTGTTGATGAGTCATTTCTATTCATATCCATAAAATATATAAAATAGGAAGTCAAAAATACGCAAATGGGCAAACAATTCGTTTATTTTCTTTTTTTCTTTGGGATTAATAAACCAAAAACTGAAAAACATTTTAATCAAGCATTTTATTTTATAGCAAACAGAATGCAAAACAATTACCTCTCAATTTGCGGTACGTTTCCGCATCCACGGTGGCTGCAATTTGCTCCATTTTCGAATGATTTCTTTCGAAATTTTCAAAGTTTCTTCTCCGGAAAGGCAAACTTCGTATTTTTACATTATCATGATGCCATTTTATTTTATTTTAGAGCCAGCAAGTGGGCTGAAAACTGAAATTGAGGTCCACCTTTATTTATTTATTGTTGAGTCTATGTTACTCAAAATCACAAATCACAACTACTCATGATTTGTCGTTTCAAAAGTAGTTATGAAATGAGTACGTCTGACTCATTTTTGAGTAACCTTAAAAGGAGCGTGTATGGGGCAGCGATTGTCACTTTTTTTTTTGACTTTTTTTCGTGCTTTCTCTATCTAGCACACAGGGATGAATCCAAGGGGCTGCTGAGCCACCATTTTTCTGTTGCCTGCTATTTTTCACTCACACACTTACAACCAACGCAAAACAAACACATGCGGTGTAAGTGACAGCTGTAAAATATGCAATACAGCCACAAAGTTCGTATGTGTTGTTCCAGTTTGTTATGGGCCATACATTTATAGACCAGTTAAGAAGGTACTGTCAAATTTGTTAAATCCCATAGTGGAAACATTTGATGTCAGTCCCGTGGATATTTTTCCTCCTGCTTGCACTTGTTAGAGATAGTTTTTTGGTGCGCTGATCAAACGTCAAAAATCTCAGTTTAGTGGCTTCGTGTCGATGAGCGAGATAGGTGAGGCGATCCGATGAAAACACCGGATGAACTAGAGTTTCCTTCTGCTTCACCATCAACGTTGTAGATGGAGATATTCTATGCTTTTGGAAAATTAGTAAGCTGCAGTATCCTTGCATGAAATCCAACAAGGCTCCAGGGGTCGATCGCATATCAGCAGAGATATTCAAAGCTGACTCCATGTTATCCGCTCAAATGTTACATCAAATATTCTGTAAAATCTGGGACACCGTGACTTTTCCGGCCGACTGGATGCAGGGCGTCTTAGTTAAGGTTCTGACTGTGTGCGACAATTGGCGATGCATCATGTTACTGTGTATTGTTCTCAAAGTTATGTGCAAAGTTATCCTGAATCGGATACAGGAGAAGATGGACGCAAATCTCTGGCGGCAGCAGGCAGGATTCCGTGCCGGAAAATCTTGTGTGGACCATATTGTCACGCTCCGCATCATCCTGGAGGAGGTCAATGAATTCCAAGAGTCCCTTTATTTGGTATTCATTGACTACAAAGGGAGTCCCGGATAAAATCGCCAACCTCATCGAAGCACAGTATAAGGCTTTTGCGTGCAGAGTTCTGCATAATGGAGCCTTGTCTGACCCTATCTGGGGAGTCGCTGGTGTGAGACAAGGATGTATACTATCACCGCTACTGTTCCTCATCGTAATCAACGAGATAATGGTGGGTGCAACTGACCTTGTACCGAACCGTGGGTTGCTGTGGCAGCCTATCACCATGGAGCATCTCAACGACTTCGATTTGGCCGATGATGTTGCTCTACTAGCACAATGGCGCAATGATATGCAGAGTAAGCTCAATGACCTAGCCGAACGCTCCTCTGCGGTGGGTCTCACCACGGGCAACCCTTCCTACTTTACGGTAGTGGGGCAAGCAGTGGAGAAGGTGGACGGCGGGACCAAGAGCGACATAGGTGCACGAATCAAGAAGGCTAGGGCTGCCTTTGCGAGTTTACGAAACGTATGGAGATCAAACCAGATAAGTTAACACACCAAAACCCGAATTTTCAACTCGAACGTGAAAACTGTGTTGTTATACGCCAGCGAGACGTGGTGTGTATCAGCAAAGAACACTCAAAAGCTGCAGGTCTTCATCATTGGATGCCTGCGGTATATAATTCGTGCCTGGTGGCCTCAAAACTGTATCTCGAATGCCGAGCTCCATCCTCGATGTCATCTGAGGCCGATAGCAATAGAAATTCGAGAGCGAAAGTGGAGGTTGGTCGGCCACATTGGGAAACGAAATCTGAAAGCAAGCGCTGGATTGGAATCCGTCAGGACATCGCAGCAGAGGCATGACCCATGGCGGCGGAGCCTCAACAAGGAAATAAAGCAAGGAATCTGACCTGGGCCCTGGTCAAGACAAAAACGAGCAGCTGCCCAGGATGGAAGTCTTTCACGTTGGCCCTTTGCACCGCTGGTGGTGTACAGGAGCCTTAAGTAAGTATCCTTGGTTGGCAGCCGTGCTTCGCAAGGTATTGTATGTGCCCGCCACCAGCACGCCAAGTGAACGAGTTTTGTTAACATAGCTGGGTTGACCGTATCTGAGTTTTGCAGTAAGCAGTGGCTTACTGACGAGGATCGGATAAATATGTAAATTACATAAAGGTGAATAAGTGACTTTTATTAAAAACACGTTGATATTTGACCTTTTTTTGGAATCTCTTACCCGGGATTCTACGTATATCCGAAAGACATCATCTTCAAATACATAAACAAAACGTTATATGACTACAATGCGTGTAGATTCAGAGTAATAAAAGCATATAATTTATCGCTATCAACATATTAATAACGTGTAATGCTCAATAAATGAAAGAATTCCTAGGGCCCATTAAAATGTTACGTAATGTAACAGATTGCTTTTATATACTATCCACCCCTACATAACGTACTTTTCTTATACTTAATAAAAGGGTTGTAACACTTTGCCATATGAACAGGCACTTATAATACTTTTCTAAACAAATTCCGCTTGCACGGCCAATGAGAACAACTCAAAATTGAGTAAGAGTTACTCATATTTGAGTTCAGGTTACTCAAATTCGCAAAAACGTAGTTAACTCTAAGAATGAGTAAATTTTCCGACGCTTTTCCGAGGAAAACTTCTCGAATATGAGGAAAACTGATTGTGGTTTTAGTCTGTCTAGGAGTTCACTTCTAACCTGGGTACAATTTTCTTAAATTTTCCCCATAATCGAGAAGTTTTCCCCGGGAAAGTGTCGGAAAATTTACTCATACTATGAGTGACCTACGTTTTAGCGATTTTGAGTAATCTGAACTCAAATGTGGGAAGCATTTTTTGCCCACGTGCGAATGGTTTGAAAAGTATTTTTTTTCTAAATCATTCAAAATAAACTCACGCCGACCAACGCCGCCGCCGGCAGAAAACAACATATCACGCCACCGCTTAAAATATTTTGATCGGCGCGCAGGTCTAATTCTGACACGACTTGTGAATTATCTAATATTATTCTGAAGATCTTTATTTTTTTAATTCATAAAATTATGTCTCTAAGATATTCTTGCAAGAAAGAAGGTGAATCAGTAATTATTCCAAAGATCTTCAGTTAGTCAAATACCTGCAAAATATTCTCTGGATTATTTATTATTCTGAAAATTTCTAATTGTTCTATGTTCTCTGTGCATTTTTTTTTCTGGGTGAACATATATTGTTCTGAAGATCTTTAATTGAACAATAATTGCAAGTCAAGCATTCTAAGGTATTTTTGAAAGACAGTAGGCCGTTCAGAAATTATACCAAAGACCTTCAGTTGGTCAAATACCTGCATAATGTTCTTTGGATATATTAATAAGACATCAGAATGATCTAAATGTTGGCCAAATACAATGTACCGACAACACTGCAGGAGTTTTAGTTGTACTGCCTTACAAGACCTCACAACAATGCAAAGTTGTTTCAATTTCAATATTTCACCAAAACCAATGATTAATCACTCAGTTCCATTTTTGGAAAAGCTTTCCCATCGACCTTTTGCCCAGCCATATTCCTCACACCAAACGTATGTTGGTTCAGTTGGATGTTCGCTCATTTCACCCACGTTTTTCGGTGCAAATGTTTCAATTAATATCACCTCCAACACTTCCATCTCCCGGCCCCCAATCAATGCAATCCCAATCAGCAGATCAGATGGTCGGCGAAAAAATTGTTCCAACTTTGTGTTTCGCAATACCGGCTTTTTTTTTCTCTCTCACACCCAACTGCATTCGTTTGATAAAATTGTTATTTTTCGCGCACTCCCTACAAACCCTTTTCCCTTCGAACTCTCTGAACCAAGCCAAAAAAAAATAAATAAAAGTATTCCGGGCAACGACAAATTTGCTTGCGTCTGGAAATTGCGAAATATATTTTATTTTCAATAATTATAACCACGATAGCCATAAATTACCAGAGATCCGTGGCAACGCTGGTCACGCAAACACTCACACACACAGAATCACACTTTTGCAGAGCGAGGGGGACGGGCAGCAGGGAGGGGATAGTCCGAAAATGAGCGTGAAAATTTTTCAATTTTTCATAATGTAATTTTGCGCAAAAACAACTCTTTTTCGCCCCTTCACTGGAGGGGGTGCTGGAGTGGGTGGAAAGGGGGGGGGGGGGAGAAGCAACCACCGTCTCGATATCGCACCAATAAAATATGTATTAATTTATTGCGGATTGATTTATTTATTGACCGGTGGAGCGAAATAAAAATTAACATATTTTTCCTGGAAGCGGAATCCGGAGTGAAAAGAGCACCTCCGAGAATTTTTTGGTCGAGGTCGGGCATTTTTTCTTGCGGCAGTGAATGTAAATGTGGAACGGATCAAATTGAACTGGGACGATGGGGAAACATTTTCCGATACACAATGAGAACAAATTTTAATGAGCATGAGCGGTTGCCACTCCGTTATTGCCAGATTAGCTGTAATTACACAGAGAACCCAATGCTTGGAACTAGATAACATCCTCAATTTTAAATAAGTGGTGATCTCAAACTTTATAATAGGCAATACCAGTGTGGGTAGGAATGAGTTGACGTGAATCTCGCTTTGTTGGAAACCGAGAAATCCAATGCACTTCTAATAGAAATCACTGGGATGTTAGATTAAAGGAATAAGTTTGCAGCAGGGTTCGTTTTAATAATCGGGACGCTGTTTTAATGGTATGGGTTCATTTTAAGAAGAAAAAAAAATAATAGAAAAACGATGTTCTGCACAGTATGCAAAAACGGTCACTCTTAGACCACCCAGCTCCTTTTAGATGTTGTTGATACCATTAAAACAAACGCCTACATTCGTCAAATAAACGGAATTTGCCTGAAGCTTACGGAACTTTTCATTTTTTTTCGACACTACCTAAAGTTTATCTCCGAGGCCGAGATTTTTTTAACTATTCCTAGATTTGCAGGGAAGTTCCAATAACTGCACTTCGGGCTTCGCATAACATTCTAGAAATTGTAGAGCTTCCCGAAAATTCCGAGATCTTTAAAAAAATCCAAGCACTTTTCTGAAGATTCCACAATTTCCGCCAACTTCAAAGAAATTCAGAAAAATTTACTCGAAAATTCCAAGAAATTCTCTGAATTTCTGAAAGTTTCCCAGAATTACCGAGAGCTCTCACAAATTCCGAGACCTTCTCTAAAAATCCTAGTACTTCCCAGAAAATCCAAGAACTTTGTAAAAATTCCAAAAACATATGCTATGTTACCAGAAGTTCTGGACTTTACTCAGAAGATCTGGGAACTGTACAGAAGCTTCGGGGACTACCCATAAATTTAGAGAACTTCACAGATGATTCAACGACTTTCCAGAAGTTCTGTGAACTTCTTTCAATTCCGAGTACTACTAGATCTAGATCTTTTAGATCTCGAAACGTCCCAGTCATTCTGAAAGTTTCAGTGCTGCACCGCCCAGACAACCAGAAGTCGTATAACAATGTACAGATAGTATTGTAAATTGCTGCAGTTTAAGTAAAATCGTATAGAATGCAAATTTTCGACTTATATGCGATGAATCATTTTTCCATCGTACTACACCCAAACTAAATCGCAGTAAATCATAAGAGTTTTCAAATTGGAATTGTTATTACACATTGAATCGTATATGATGTTAAATCAACTCGTTTAAAATGAAATTTAATTTTGCACGTATATGACCTCCACTTTTGAACGTATAAGCAATTTTTTCGTGCATTCTGGTTGTATTGGCGAATAGCTATATTCAGTCAGGTATCTGGCATTTGAACAAAAATGTTAACTGGTATTCGGCCATTTTGCCCTAACAAGTGGCTGACAATGTGTTTGGGCCAAATACTATAGCGGTTGAAAAGTCCGTGCATCACTACCCAGAAGCCCTCGAACAAATACTCCCTAGAAATTCTGTTAGATTTCCAAAACAATTTCAAATGTTCTTATAAGTTCTAATTAGATATTTAGACACCCCAAAAATATCCGTGCATTTACAACAAATTCCAAAAACTTTCCAAACATTTCGAGAGCTTTCCAGAAGTCCCATAAACATTCCATACTATTCAAGATCTTCGCAGAAATTCCGAGAACTTCCCAGAGTTTCAGAGAACTTCCGAGAGAAGATGTGAGAACTCCTCAAACATTTCGGATACTTCCCATCAGTTCTGAGAGCTTTCGTGAACTTCCGAAATCTTGACAGAAATTCCGAGAACCTCTTAAAAGATTTGCGGATTTCCCAGAACATCAGGAAACTTACTAGAGAGGGGCCTCTCGACTTCTTCTTCGCATATTAGATTATTGCGTGCTTTTAACTTAGTGTTCTAGATGCACTTCCACAGTTATTAATTGAGAGCTTTCGATGCCTGTACAATTTATAATTAGTATAATTGTGTGGCAAGTAGAATCATTCTCTATGCCGAGGGAAGTCGAGAAAATTTTCCATTCCGAAAAATTGCTAGAATGGACCGGGAATCGAACCCAGCCACCTCCAGGATGGCTTTGCTTTGTAGATGCCTCTTTGCCGACTGAGCTAGCCCTAGACATTCTGAGGTCTTCCCAAAAATTTCAAGAACTACTCAGAATTTGCGACATCTTCCCAGATGCATGCACTTGCGAAGAATGCGAGAACTACTACAATTTCGGTGAGCTTCCTAAAAGTTCCTTCCGAGAACTGTAGAGAACCCTTGAAGTCCCCAGACATTTTGACAGCTTTCGAAATATTCCGAGATCTGCCCAAATTTTAAATAAATTACAAGAGCTTCTCTGAGAATTTCGCTGAAGATTTGCAATTTTTCTCTTCTCAGAAGTTCAAAGAACATTAAGAACTTTCAAAGATCGTCCCAGAATGTTCGAAATCTTTCCAGAATGGGGGAGGGGGAATAACTCAGATGGTTCTACGGTACAAGGAAATTCCGAGAACTTTCCACATTTTCTTAGATCTTCTCAGAATTTCCAAGATCATCCCAGAATTTCCAAGATCTCCCCAAAATTTCCAAAAACTTCCCACAAGATCCAAGTATCCTAGATTCCAGAAAATCCGAGAACTTTCCAAATATACCGAGAACTTCCCAAGTTCAAAGAACTTTACAATTATTCATAGAACGTCCCAAAACTTTCGAAATCTTCCCAGAAGATGCGAGAACTTCCCAGAAGTTTCGGGAATTACGCAGCCTGTAAGGTACTAGAAAATTCCGAGAACTTTCCAAATATTCCGAGAACTTTCCACATTTTCTTAGATCTTCATAGAAATTCCACGAGCTTCCTAGAATTTCCTAAATCTTCCCTCAAGATCCAAATACTTTTCAGAATTTGCAGGAACTTTCCAGAAGTTATAAGGTTTTCCAAGAATGTTCATCCCAAATACTTCCTTGAAGATCCTAGAGTTTCCCAGAAATCCCAGTTCCTTGAATTTCAGAGAATTGTCCAAGCATGCCGAGAACTACCCAAAAGATCGGTGAATTTCACAGACATTCGAAGAACTTATCAGAGGTTCAGAGAAATGTCCGGAAATTTTGACAACTTTGCGGAAGATCTGCAATGTTTCTCTTCTCAGAATTAAAAAAAAAAAAAACTTTACAATAATTCAAAGAACGTTCCAGAACTTTCAAAATCTTCCCAGAAGATGCGAGAACTTTCCAGTAGTTCGGGAATTACTCAGAACGTAAGAAGCTAGAAAATTTCAACATATTATCAAATATTCTGAGATCTTTCCACATATTCTTAGATCTTCCCAGAATTTCGAAGAACTTCCCAGAATTTCCAAGAACTTCCAAGATTCGAGTACTTCTCAGAAATTGCGAAAAATTCTCAGTAGCTCTAAGATTTTCTCTCAATTTTTATCTCGAAAACTTCCTAGGAGATCCTAGATCTTCCAAGAAAATCCAGATCCTTGAACTTCCTAGAAATTCTGAAGACTTTCCAAATATAACGATAACTTCCCAGAAGACCGACGAATTTCAAGAACTTCTCAGAAGTTTACCGAACTTTCCGGAAATTCTGAGAACCACACAGAAGATCTGCATTTTTTCTATTACCAGACGTTCAAAGAACTTTACAATAAATCAGAGAACGTCCCAGAAGTTTTGAAATTTTTCCAGAAAATACGAGAACTTCACAGAGATTTCGGGAATTATCCAGAATGAAGATAGTAGGATATTCCGAGATCTTCCAAAATATTCCGAGAACTTTCCACATTTTCTTAGATCTTCCCAGCATTTCCAAGAAAACTCCAGAATTTCCATGAACTTGCCAAGAATTTCTCAGAAATTGTGAGATCTTCCCAGAAGTTATAAGGTTTTCCCAGAATTTTTACCCCGTAAACTTTCCATAAGATCCTAGAACTTCCCAGAAATTGCAGATCCTTGAATTTCCCAGAAATTCCTAGATCTTCCCAAATATTCCGAGAACTTTCCACATTTTCTTAGATCTTCCCAGAATTTCCACGAGCTTCCTAGAATTTCCCAAATCTTCCCACTAGATTCAATTTTCAGAAATTGCGAGAAATTTCCAGAAGTTATAAGGTTTTCTAAGAATGTTCATCTCAAATACTTCCGAGAAGATCTTAGAGCTTCCCAGAAATCCCAGATCTTTGAATTAAAAAAAAAAGAAAATCAGAGAAATTTTCATTCCAAGAACTTATCAGAAGTTCAGAGAACTTTCCGGAAATTCTGAGAAATTTGCAAAAGATTACCAATTTTCCTCTTCTCAGAATTTCAAAAAACTTTAAAATAATTCAGAGAACGTTCCAGAACTTTCAAAATCATCCCAGAAGATGCGAGTACTTTCCAGTAGTTCGGAAATTATCCAGAATGTAAGAAACTAGGAATTTTCAACTTCTTCTCAAATATTCTGAGATCTTTCCACATTTTCTGAGATCTTCCCAGAATTTTCAAGAACTTCCCAGAATTTCCAAGAACTTTCCAGAATTTCCAAGAACTTCCCAGAATTTCCAAGAAGATTCGTGTATTTCTTAGAAATTGCGAGAAATTCTTAGTAGCTCTAAGGTTTTCTCTAAATTAGACGAAATAAACGTCTTCCCGAAAACTTCCTAGGATATGCTAGATGTTTCAAGAAATCCCAGATCCTTGAACTTCCTAGCAATTTCGAGGACTTTCCAAATATTACGATAACTTCCCAGAAATCGGCAAATTTCACATACATTTCAAGAAATTTCCGGAAATTCTGAGAACTTCACAGAAGATCTGCAATTTTCCTATTCCCAGACGTTCAATGAACTTTACAATAAATCAAAGAACACCCCAGAATTTTTCAAATCTTCCCAGAAAATTCGAGAACTTTCCAGAGGTTTCGGAAATTATCCAGAATGAAGATACTAGGACATTCCGAGAACTTCCCAAATATTCCGAGAATTTTCCACATTTTCTTAGATCTTCCCAGTATTTCAGAGAAAATCGCAGTGTTTCCATGAACTTGCGAAGTTCTCAGAAATTGTGAGGTATTCCCCAAAGTTATAAGGCTATCCCAGAATGTTTACCCCGAAAAGTTTCTTTAAGATCCTAGAACTTCTCAGAAATTGCAGATCCACGAATTTCCCAGAAATTCCAAGAACTTTCCAAATATTCCGAGAACTTCCCAGAAGATTAACTTTCCACCAATTCTGAGAACTTTGCAGAAGATCTCCCATTTTTCTCTTCTCAAAATTTCAAAAAACTTTACAATAATTCAAAGAACGTTTCAGAACTTTCAAATTCTTCCTATAAGATGCTAGAACTTTCCAGTAGTTCGGAAATTACCCAGAATGTAAGAAACTTATAATTTTCTACATCTTTTTAAATATTCTGCGATATTTCCACATTTTCTGAGATCTTCCGAGAATTTCCAAGAACTTCCCACAAGATTCGAGTACTTCTCAGAAATTGCGAGAAATTCTCAGTAGTTCTAAGGTTTTATATCAATTATCCAACTTCCTAGTAGATCCATGATCTTCCAAGAAATTCCAGATCCTTGAACTTCATGTAAATCTTGAGGAATTTCCAAATATTACGATACCTTCTCAGAAGACCGACGGATTTCACATAATTTTTAAGAACCTAGAACTTCTCGGAAATCCCAAATCCTTGAATTTCCCTGAAATTCCAGGAGCTTTCCAAATATTCCGAGAACTTCCCAGAAGATTGACGAATTTCAAATAAATTCCTTGATCTTCTCAGAAGTGCACAGAACTTTCCGGAAATTCTGAGAAATTTGCAGAAGATTTGCATTTTTTCTCTTCTCATAAGTTCAAAGAACTTCACAATAAGAACGTCCCAGAACTTTCGAAATCTTCCCAGGAGATACAAGAACTTACCAAAAGCTTTATGAATTATGAAAATCTTAACATACTTGGAAATTCCACTTACCAAATATTCCGCGAACTTTCCAATTTTCCTAGAATTTTGAAGAAATTCCCAGAATTTCCAAAAACTTCCCACAAGATCCGAATACTTTTCAGAAATTGCGAGAACCTCCCAGAAGTTTTAAGGTTTTCCCAGAATTGTCATCCCAAAAACTTGCTTGAAGATCCTAGAATTTCCCAGAAATCCCCAGACCAGGATTCTTGGGAGGTTCTTGGATTTTCTGTAAAATTCTCGAAATTTGTGGAGAGTTTTAGAACGAAATGTCTAGAAGGTTCTCGGAACTTCTGGAAAGATTTAAAATTTATAACTTTAATTTCTGTATTTCTGGGAAGATCTACTGTATTCCCTGACCCATAACTAATGTATGTTGTATCCGGTCGAACATGAACTGATCTAATTTGGTTGAATTAGACGAAATATACATTGGATTCGAGGTCAACGGGTACAACGTATCCCAAGTAACATTTCAAGTTTTATCGAGGTTTTAAAGGATGCTACAAGTCTAAATCATGGTCTCCAGAACCGTCATAAAACCAAAAATGTTACTTGGGATATTCGCTATAAACGAAGACAACAAATCAAGAAGACTGGCAACAGTTCATTTTCTCATACGAACGCTATGAGACTGGTAAAATACCCGAGTAGCACACTTTCATCACAATAAGTTACAGCAACTTGTTTATGATTGAAATAAGTCGTATATAAGTTTCTACAATTGATTTGTGACAAGCGTGCTACTAGGGTAGCGTCATCTGCCGCTCAAAGGTAAATGCTTCGAACGAATTTGATAGCAAAGATTACATTCTCAGAAGAAGGGTTTGTGTATTTACTTATTTTTTCTATGCGTTGCTTCCACCTTCACTCAAGCGCAGCGCTATTTTATCTGTCGCTTGGATTCTGGCAAAGTTGCCAGTCTTCTTGATATGATGTCTTCGTTATAAGTCAGGTAGCACAGTAGGATTTTTTGGAAATTCCTCGGAAACTCAGCGAAACTCTGAGAATTTATGAAAAGTTCTATGAACTTCTGAGAACTACTCGGAAATCCTGGGAAGCTCTCTTAACTTTTCAAAACGTCCAAGAAATTCTCTTAATTTTCTTCGGATATTTTTGTAGTTCATTGAAGTTCCGAGAACTGCCAATACATTTTCTTAATTTGCTTTGGAAATATTTCTACTTCATTGAAGTTGTCGTAGGCTGCAGTAGGCTGCACTTGAAAGCTGACGTGTTTTTCTTTTGCCTGTGTTTGCCTTGAGTGACTCGATTGACCTTGAATCTAACCTCCAAAATCTACGTCGCAGCATCAGTTTCATTGTTCGGTGTCGGTTTCCATTACCTCTCGGGAGCCCGGTTCTCCAAGTTCGGATCCCACATTTTCGACGTGTAGTTCTGTTCTATTGAGAGATTTGTCACCATGGGCGAGTTTGAACCTGGTCCGGTTGGTGAATTAGCCCGGGAACGTGCTGATAACGTGTCCGTCGAGAGTTTTGGTGGTGATTCGGTGGCTGACGTTGCCGTTAATCAGTAAGTTTTCCGCTTGCAAAAGTGCTCGGCTGCTGGTCTCTCGCCGGTGTCGGAGATTGCGAGCAATATGAAAGATGCCTCACTGGATACGTTCAAGACTGGACGGGTGGTAGCTGGTGGCCACGAAAGGTTCCTTTGGAAAGCACTAGACGTGAACCTCCTCCTACATGAGCATGGCAATGCAAGACAATTTAACTATTACGACAAAGGTGAATCACGAAATGAGATGCAAAACGTAGAGAAAACTACGGTACCCATGAATTGGAGGATCAAATGAACATGGTGTGACCAGTCCAAATACTTTTAAT
Source organism: Ochlerotatus camptorhynchus (assembly GCF_037179485.1). Classification (NCBI taxonomy): domain Eukaryota; kingdom Metazoa; phylum Arthropoda; class Insecta; order Diptera; family Culicidae; genus Ochlerotatus; species Ochlerotatus camptorhynchus. The sequence goes on along the minus strand of NW_027040862.1, from coordinate 708,433 downwards.
AATTTAAACACGAACAAAAAACTAACTACGTGCCAGGATTCAAAAGAACATTTTGAAACTGGAAGTGTGTGTGTAATACTAATATCCAACTCATAGAGGTAATACATACATGTGGGGCTTATTGTAAGTTAAAGTAACCTCGGAATGGGCGTGGCTCTCCAGACATTCTGAAGTGGGTTGCTGGATCTGCAATAGAGCTATCGCCGTCTAACTCCCGGACTAAAGCTGTGTACCATAAATGCGACATTGTAGATAGAGTTCTTCCATAATAACACTGCTGGCCAGTGGGGGTTAGAGGGAATACATACAAACACATACACATTGAAGTTGTCGTTGCTTGCTTAAATTTTTGGCACCATGAACCAAATATGCAATAACATTATGTTTTCTTCTTTTAGTAGCTGATAATTCATTTCTCGCACCTGTTTGACTGGTAGCTTACTTACTTCTTGAAGAATGTATTTATATATTTAGTTGTTATTTCAGCTTAGTCCTGACATAATTCAGAATAATTATTGATCTTTGGAGCAAAAACAACTAGCCTTCTAATATTTGAACTGCATTTAATTGGGTTGTCAGTTCTCAGTCAAATTGTTTTTTTTTGGTTTTCGCATCCGCTTAAAATACTTTCTGAATAGTTATTTTTGAAATTCAGGAATATAATACATTTAGGGTAATGGAATCATTTGGAGTAATGGAATTCGTGGTAATGAATTATTCAGTGTAATGGAATTCGTCAGTTTAACGACCTACTGGTGTGTTGTAATAAAATTCGAGGAAGTTGCATTCGGAGTAATGTCATGAAGTCCGATTTCCTATACTTCGTATCCATTCCTAAACTAGCCATATTTTTAAATATTTGACAGTGTTTTAATCGAACCGGAAGTCGCCAGTTTGGATTTACAAATGGCGTCAAACATTGATTTTTGGCCTTAGCTCGTCATCCCCGTTCCAAAAACACCCATATCGTAGAGTATTTGGCAGTTTTGTCACAAACCGGAGGTCGCCATTTTGAATTCCAGAATGGTGTCAAAATATGCCTACTATTGGGTATTTGACAGCTATCTTGGATTTTAGAAAACCGGAAGCCACCAAAATGACGTCAAACATCGATTTCCGGCCTCTACACGTTGTCTTCCCCGTTCTGAAAATATTCATATTGTTGTGTATTTCAGTGTCAACATTTCAAAGGGGCGTAATTGCTTTCGTAAACAATGGCTTTAACCGTCAATTTCTCGTGAATTAAAGCTCACCCCTCCAAATTAACAATGCTAGCTGGTAGAGGAAACATTCCTCTACTTGTTGGTTTTATTAATTTTCATGTGTGAGCTTTTATTCGCGAGAAATCGACGGCTAAAGCCATTGTTTACAAAAGCAATTACGCCCCTTTGAAATTTTGACACTGATTTGACTGTTTTACACAAAACCAGAAGACGCCATCTTGGATTTTAGAAAACCTGAAATCGTCTTTTAGTTTCCAAAATGGCGTCAAATATTTATTTCCGGCCTATACACATCGTTCCTGTTCCTAAAATATTCGTAGTGTGTGGAATATGACAATTTGACGCACACCGGAAGTCGCCAGCTTTAATGCCAGAACGGGGTCAAACATTGATTTCCGGCCTCTTTGCAAGTATTTCCCGTTTCGAAAATATCCATGTTTTTGGGTATTTGACAGTTTTTATCAACCGGAAACAACCATATTGGATTTATAAATGGAGTCAAGAATCAAAATTCAGCCTTTACTCGTAGTCCCCGTTCCAATATGGATATATTGAAGAGTATTTGGTAGTTTTTCACAAACCGGAAGTCATCATTTTGGATTCCAGAATAGTGTCAAACATCGATCGCTGGCTTCACCTCATCGGCCTCGTTCTGATATTTGACAGCTATCTTGGATTTTAGAAAACCGGAAGCCACCATCTTGGATTCAAAAATGGCTTCAAACATCGATTTCCGGCCTCTACACGTCGTCCCCGTTCTGAAAATATTCATATTGTAGTGTATTTGATAGTTTTCCACAAACCGGAAGACGCCATCTTGGATTTTAGAAAACCTGAAATCGTCTTTTGGATTCCAAAATGGTGTCAAATATTTATTTCCGGCCTATACACTTCGCCCATGTTACTAAAATATCCATATTGTGTGGAATATGACAATTTGTCACAAACCGGAAGTTGCCAGCTTTAATTCCAGAACGGGGTCAAACATTGATATCCGGCCTCTCTTCTCGTCTTCCCCGTTCCGAAAATACCCTTGTTGTTGGGTATTTGACAGTTTTTAACAACCGGAAACCGCCAAATTGGATTTCTTAATGGCGTCAAACATCATCAATCCCAAACATATTGTTGGGTATTTGACAGATATATTGGATTTTGGAAAACCGGAAACCACCATCTTGGATTGGAGTCAAACATCGGTTTCCGGTCTAGCCGGCGCTGGTGGTGTAGTGGTAAGCGTGACTGCTTTCTCACCCCAATGGGTCTGGGTTCAATCCCAGCCGAGGTCGGTGGGATTTTTCTGAAGCATAAAAATCTCTGGTCTCCGGAAGTAAAGCCGTTGTTCCCGGCCCATGTGTGTTGAATGGGTGCGATATCCTGCGCAGGTGTGGAAGCTGCCTTCCTGCACATTCGATTGCCGTCAATGGATGGCAATCGATGTCCGTCGGTGATTGGCACTAGATTGCGGAACAGAGACCGACGTTAATTAAAGGAATGAAGATCGATTTCCGGCCTCTACACGTCGTGCCCGTTCTGAAATTGTCCATATTGTTGTGTATTCGATAGTTTTCCACAAACCGGAAGTCGCCATCTTGGAAATTTGAAAACCGGAAGCGTGAGAAATCAGTAGTCAATAATCATTAGGTTGCTAATTGAAAATGTGACAACTTTGTAGAACATTCCAAAGAACAATCGATCCTCAACAGTTATAAATTATGTTTGAGTTCCGTCCTTCCCTTATCGTTTAACGAAGTCAATAGCGGACAAATTGGGCGAGAGTCAAAATGACTGAATTCCAGCACAAACTTGGTTCATTGCCCCTAGCGAACAATTATGCGAGATTCGGAGAGGGTAAAGTAAAATCGATTCGTCAGTTTGGTGTGGCTTTGCTTGTTTTAAATGAAAAAGAATGTCTCAGCTGTCTTCCGAAATCAAGTTAAATCTTTTTACGACATTTTTTCCTAAATCCGTCTGAATAGGTGTGCACGGTGGGTTCAAATTGTTGTTGAAGAACATAGTAGGAAATCTCACAGAGTTAATTAAGATAATTTCTCTAGCTAGTTCGGAGGACTTCAAATGCTGGTCCAAAAGTTCTCTGGGCTTATCATATTGAAAAGATACATAGGAATTTCCTGGAATCTCTCAGAACCGACTCTGCTGGGAGCTCATAAAGTTTGCTCTAGAAGTTCTTCATACATGACCTAGGCGCACTTAGAGCTTATCGATTAAAATTTTCTAAAATTCCTCAACGTACATTGAATTTGATCTACACGTTCTCTAAATTTATCCTAATAGTCTGTTTGAACTTCTCCGGTTTCAATATCACCACATCTTATAATTCTAACTAACACACATTTAGAGCCTTATCCTGGCCCAAACAAAGTCCTTTGTAGCAGACATTCTAACAATTATTTAGATCTCATTTGAACTTCTAATTGGTAATGACCCAAAATTGCCGCAACAATTATTAACAATTGTTCCCATGATTCAAACCCACCGTGCAAATCGACAGTAAAATCAAATACAACGGAAAATCCCATCCCGCCGCGGTTAACGTCGAAATGGAAAGCCATATTGTGCTCAGTTCCAGCAGCCAGGGCCACCGCCAAAATCGACGGCTGTAAACTTTTCCACGAAAATTAGGCTGTTGATTACACAACCATTGATGACGGTGCTGATTCAGGGGTGGCACGCGTACGGCGAGCCGAAGGAGGTCAAAACCATCCCCGGAGTGAGTAAGCGAAAAAAGAAAAGAAAACACCAACTAAGCCCCACTTTGTGATTGCGTATCACGCCGAGTGCGGCCGGAAGAACCTTATGAATAACAATCAGCTTTTTATTGCTTCTCGCGATTTCCTTTTCAGCCTTAGTGTGGTTACCGAGCGACGGCTGAGGTACCTACTCTCCACGCACAACAGCCCAAGGAAGCGCAACAACCCACCCGACCCGACCTGCAGGGACATGCAAAAATTCAGCTGAAAAAAAAAAACATAAATAAGAATCTGTAGTCTTGCTGGGTAGCACTGCAAGTCCTGCAAGTTTGGTTATTTTTTTCTGGCTTCAAAATGTAAAATGAGCAAACTATAAAATTTATTTGCGTTGTGGAATTTGTTTCCTTTTCTCGTTATGGCCTGGTTGAACCCTAGACTGCTGCACAAGACGTTTTTAATAGCTTAGTCAGGCTGGACCTTGGAGCGGGGGAAATAGGGCGAATGGGAGAAGACAGGAATGGGTGAGCAAGTGTTTCTGACAGTTACTAGAAGTTTATGTGTTTCAATCGTGACTAGGCGGATTTTTGAATGAACGTTTTTCTCCCATAAAAATGGCTCATTGGTTACGATGGGAAAAAATTACTTTGCTTTGAGAAATGCTGAAAGAAATCCATGTAAATTCTAGTGATAGCACAAGAGGAATAATTTATTTACGACGGTCTTAAAAGCAAATGCTTCATATGTCATTCGGAAAGGTATCTGATAAATTCTTGTTCAATGCAAAAGATTCGAATAAATTTCACCGCAATCCACTTGAAACCTTTACATTTACAACACCTCATCACAATAACATTATTTCCGGACTACCTTCAAGAAAGAAACAACCAGTTCAAGCCACTCGTTAAAGGCAATTGCGGTTTTATAAATTGTGTGGCACTGGATTCACCTAAGGCACCCAAAAACACCTTCCCAGAAACGACAGTTTGATGGCATTTTCCCTTCCTTCGTTCGTCCAGCTGTGCAGCATCAGCGGAAGATGGACACAACATAAATTATGTGGCTGTGGCTTTACCCGGCCCATCAACCCAGCCCAATCCACACCGGACAAAACATACCCTGCTTAACCTTGGTCCTTCGTCTGCACTCTGGTGTGGATACAAAACAAAAAACGATGCAAAAATTTAATTAAAACCGAAAAATCCATACCCATTTGCAGGCAACTGCTCCTCACCCGGACTCTGGGTTGTCTTGTTCTTTTCTCGAAAATATGCACATTGGATGGAAGATAAGTTACATTTGGTCAAAATTATCTTATTTTCGATTATGAAAACGTGCTTCGAATGAAGGCTCATGTTCAGCTGCACCCTAATGACAAATTAAATAAAATACACTAGAACCACTACATCGTTTTTCTATGGAATGGCATCATATAGAACATCGAAGTATGGAGAGTTGAATGTACTTCAATGAAAGTTTAACAAAGTACTTCGTATTAATACGAAATTCTCCAGACTTCTTCAAAGATTTCTGAACTACTTTATAGTTCGCTGCACTTCTTCAAAGTAGACCGAACTTTAAAGATTTCCGTTGATTTTCAATGGATGTCCTAAAAGTTACACTACCTTTTCTGAACTTCTACGGAATTCCCTGAGCTAGTCGCAGTCCATTTAACTTTAATAAAGTGCCCCGAAGTTTAAAGAAGGTCCCGGATCTTTTTCGAGTTTCCTGCAACTAAACAAAGTTCCATAGTTTCAAAGAAGTTCCCCAAACTGGTGCATAGTTCCCACTTCGAAATTAAAAAGCTCCTTGAATTTCTTCGAAGTTTTATCGCGGCTCCACCGTCCATCCAATCGGGAAAACCGGGAAATACAACTGACATATTATTCTTTCTCTCACTCGCAATTTGTTCGCGCCCGGATCAAGCGGTAATTTGGTCGTTTTTCTTACTATGATAGCTAAATTTATAGAATTTCATATGGTATCATTGGAATGCATGTGATGTCATTGCTTGAATTCTTTTGCTACAGTTTTCCTAGTGATGTAGTTCTAGTATAAAGGTTGAGCGAGACATATAGAAGCAGATTCATGCTGTCTCAAACTCCTTGCAAACTTCGATCATGCTTGGCATGCAAATTTTCGACAGCGCACATAGAGATAAATTAATCATTCATTTCTGCAGTTTGTGCTAACCAGATACCAAGATTAGGACATCTTTGAATACCGAGGTTAGTCTATAAAATATAAAGATCTGATTCCATACCTCTCACTCCAAAATCATGAGTTCAAATCTTACCCGGATAAGGCACAAATTATCCGAGAGTGTAAAAATTACTATAAATAAAAAAATACTTTCCTTGAAATTTTGCTAAGCATTCTCAAATCATCCTCTTGGAATCATGTAAAAAATTTTTTAGGATTTTTAAAAAAATCATCAATGGAATTTCTTTGCATTTCTCTTCTCAATTCCAATCCCGAATTGCGAATAACATAATTTGTCCTTTCTACATATTACATACTGTTTTCTTTAGGATCAACAGTTTAGCGGAATAATAATCTATGCTTCAAGTAAGGATAAAATACAATCATGCGATAAAACTTGTGACGGCACTTGGGATATTTTACCACATTTAACTGTTAAAATTAAACTATGAAAACTATGACAACTGAAAAAAACCCGAAAAACAGGTTTTTAAATTCTTAAATAGAATTACCAGAGTGCGTTATATTCAAGAAAAATTAGGATATACAATTTTTCCATTGTCTATGATCTCTAAATATCACAAATTTCTTGAGGTTTCGAAAAAAATGAACTCTGGTTTCGATATCTCTTCATCATCTTGAAAGTTTTCCAAGCCAAATATGTTGGAAAATGATCTAAGAAACTTTCCAAGCGCTAGAGATTTTAACAAAGACCTGGATTTCGATAAATCTTTGAAGACCGGAGGCACATTTTTTTCAGAAGTCCTTCTCCAAGCCCATCAAATTGTATTTTCAACAAGTCCGGAATCAGCAAATTTCCAATTCCAGATTTTAGATAAATTTTAGGTTTAAAATCATGAAATATTTTCTATATTTTAGAATCATTAAATGTTTCTCGGACTGTGAACTTACATTCTTACATATCGTTAATTATTCTACGCTGTCTTAATTTGTTTAAATTAAAGATAAAGAATTACTAAGTACCAGCATTAAACAAAAAATGTCCAAGATCTCTAAAATGTACTCCTAAAATTTTTTTGAAGATCGAGATTTTTCGAGAAAATTTTCCTCGTTCCAGAATAATTATAATTATTGATACGATTTGTCTAGGTTCCAGAGATATGAAAATTTGCTTTGTTTGAAGTTTTGCAGAAATTTCTATATTCGAGACCTGACGAATGTGTCCAAGACGTTGAAAATTTTTCTCCGCGCCTTATATTTTTTTTTTCAATTTCAAGATTTCTTAATAAATTCCTATGTTCAATCTTTCACATCCCGAAATTCGACCAATTCGCGATCTGAATCTAAATTCAACTTATTCAACGGTTGTTTTCCAAAAAATCGTGGCAGAAAAATGACTACTGTGTGAGGAAATGAAGGTTACATATCAACCTATCGATTATCCAATTAATGCTGATTTTACGAAAACAAATTTATAAGATCCTTCAACTATTTGTTTTATTTAAAATAAAAGCTTGTAAAATGCTCATGGTGGCTTGAGAATTTATAATATGTGTCAAGGCGGATCGCACTTAACGACATATTTGATTCATATCTTTTATATTTTTCCGATCAATAAATGTCACTATTTGGTCACTTTTTTCGTTATTGTAGTCAATACTATTGTATAACCACTACCAGCCCTGCATATTGTAGAGGAATTCTGCTGACAGAACTTTATCATTATCTCTAAAGAGTCATTTTTAAACGCCTTTTTTGTTTAAGGCAGAGTTTTTTTTTTTAAATAACCGGGAATAAACCAGATATTGAAAAATTGAATTCTAATGGACACCCTGTACCAAGTGTCCCCAATTTCTATTGAATTTCCTGAATTGCTATTATATATAGAGTCTGTGAAGTACTATTTGAAGTATGATTTTTTAATTCTTCATTTGTACATTTGTATTTGTGAAAAAGAGGGGCATACTTGAGCTTCTTTCTTCCCGGGAGGCGACTAATTGTTGCTTGCTTCCTCCTGCGCCCCTGAATTCCTTCTTTATTCTGTTTAATTCTCTTCAATCTGTTGCTGTTGATTAAACAGTTCCTTTGTCGCTAAGTAGGTCGGGTAGTTCCGGTTCTCCTTTTCTGTTCTCTGCACTCATCGAACGTCATCTCTTCTTCATTGATCACCTCAATCGCATCGGTTGTTGCAACCTCCGGCTAACACTCCGATTCTGCTTTCGATCTGCGTCCAGTTGTTGCTTCTCTGGCTCGGATGCAGCCAGAGAAGCAACAACTGGACGAAGATCGAAAGCAGAACGGGCAAGAATGGGCTTCCGCTATGGGCAAGAATTCATCCAGTGCCTCTCCATCTTACGTAGAAAACACACGTTTTTATTCCCTTGATAGAATACATTTCCCTTCCGATTGAGGGAATGTATCTCTGTCGGGAACTTCAGGTCCCAGATCGTACACCCGCACATATTGAACACACCTCTGGACTTCCTTTCCATCATCGTAATGGATAACTAATTGCTCTGTAGCCGGCGCCGGTGGTGTAGTGGAAGCGTGACTGCTTTCTCACCCCAATGGGTTCAATCCCAGCCGAGGTCGGTGGGATTTTTCTGAGGCACAAAAATCTCTGGTCACGTCTTCCTTCGGAAGGGAAGCAAAACCGTTGGTCCCGGCCCATGTGTGTTGAATGAATGGGTGCGATATCCTACACAGGTGTGGAAGCTGCCTTTCTGCACATTCGATTGCCGTCCATGGATGGCAATCGATGTGCGCCGGTGATTGGCACTAGATTGCTCTGATCGACGATAAATAAAAGAAAGAAGAATTAATTACTTTGGGTTATGCAGCAATGTTTGGAGCATCGATCCATTCAGGATGGCCAGCGAACCGATAATATTGGGAAATAACCGGGAAAACCGAGAGAATCCTGGGAATTAGACTGGATAACCGGGAGAAACAAATAAATGTTATAATATGGTCAGGTAGATTATAAAGTTGTAATTTTATATTTATTTATAAATGTACATTTGATGTGTTTTTCAGCACCAGCTTATTATAATTTTTATGGAGAATAAAGTTCTGAAATCGCCAACGTCTGAAATTCGTAAATTTTGCAAATAGTTTGATATTAACCTATTTAATTTAATATATTTAATTTGTTTTTCTTCCCCATATCTTTTCGAAATACATGAATCACAATAATACAATACAATTACAACGAACATTAATCAAGTCTATAGCATAAAAAAAGTTATCCTCCTATGGCATAGAGTTGTCCGTGGATCAGGTAGTAGTCCTCGTCATGCAGTTGAACCGGAAACAAAAAAAATAAAAAACAGATAGCACAATCCTTCACATGTACATTAAATCGACAGCTACTCACCTTCTCAGGAGTCTGCGTGGAATACGGTGACGAAAGGTTTCCTGGAGAATCGATATCACCAATAAGTACTTTCGCTGCGAACACGGCCTGACTAATCGTCCGCCTATGTTCTAGTGTTTCAAGACCCAGGAGTTGACAACGATCTTCGTACGGCGGAAGGTTCACAGGGTCATTCCAAGGAAGGTGACGAAAGGCATACCGAACAAATTATTTTTGAACAGATTCAATCCTCGCTATCCAAACTGCTTGATACGGGCACCATACTACCGAGCTGAATTCCAAGATAGATCGCACTAGAGAGCAGTATAGAGCTTTTAGACAAGCAGTATCGCGAAACTCGTCAGCGATCTTGAAGATGAACCCAAAATGCCTGTTAGCTTTCGCAACGATGTCCGAGTAATGAAGCTTGAATGTTAAGGCGCAGTCCAGCGTGATTCCTAGGTCACTAACATTGTCCACACGTTGCAGAAGTTGGTGAAAGTTCCCGATTGGTCAGATAGGACTTGAACCAACGAGTTAAACCCGAGGAAACACCGAGTTTTTCAAGTTTAGCTAGCAGTATGGAGTGATCAACCCGGTCGAATGCAACCTTAAGATCTGTGTATACAACGTCCACCTGCGCTCCAGCTTCCATACTCCGAAGACATGAAGAAATGAACGGAGCTAGATTTGTTGAAACTGATCTCTTGGGATAAAAACCGTCTTGGTCAGGAGAAATGTAATTTCTGCAGATAGAGAATAATGCGTCGTTGATGATGATTTCGAAAACTTTAGAGCAGGCACTGAGTGATGTGATCCCTCGGTAATTTTCGACGTTTCTCTTGTCTCCTTTCTTGTAGATCGGGAACATGAATGACGATTTCCAACGCGTAGGGAACTCCCCCTGCTGTAATGAAATATTGAACAGCTTCGAAAGCGGTGTTGCAAGCTCTGAACAGCATCGCTTCAGGATGCTTGAGGGGATCCCGTCAGGGCCAGTAGCATTAGAAAATTTCAGCTACTTGATGGCGGATTCGACGAGGTCTACTGTAACCGAGGTAATCGAAAAATTGAAAGCATCACTGGGAGTGTCCCTCACCGCTTCAGCAACTTGGGACAACGAAGCCGTAGTGTCATTGAAAATGCTTTTGAAATGTTCTGCCAGAAGATTACATTTCTCAAGGGAATTGCTGGCGATTTTATCACCCAGGTGAATTTCGACTGGTAGCCCCTCCTCGTTTCGTTTGGTATTCACGAATGACCAGAACTGCTTTGGATTAAGCCGTAAATTAGCCTGCACACGCCTTGTGCAGCTCTTGTAAAGAATGCGGTTATATGTGCGATATTCGTTGCTCGCAGTTGAAAATAATCGTTTGGTGAATGGGTTACGAGTACGACAGTATTTACGGAGGGCCTTCGATCTCAGACGCTTCAAATTCCGTAGTCGAGCCTTGGACCATGCGGGTTTGGGAGAGGGTCTCCTCAATGGGACAGAATCAGTTATTGCCCGGCCAACGACCTCAGCGATAGATGAACACGTGTCAAGGAACTGCCAATCGGCCTGGGCAAGCGAGTGACTCAGCGCGACGAAATCTGCTCTACGAAAGTCGAGCTCATGTACATCAACAGGGGGGTTATCGTAGCGAACAGGAACAGATAGGTTGATGGAAACTTCCAACGCAGGATGATTGGTATCGATGCCAATCAAAGGCTCTGGGGCTTCTAGGATAAAACATTCCAGTCCTGCAGCTTCGTTCGCCAGAACGAGATCAAGCAGCCGAGAGTTGCTATTCAGTATCGAGTTGATTTGCGTTAAGCCATGCAGGTTGAAACCATCAAGGAGAGCACAGCAGGATGCGGGCATGTTCGAGCGAAGAACATCAATGCTAGGAAGATCATATGCAGGAACGTTCCATGAGAGCCTAGACTGATTGTAGTCACCAAATACCAGAGCTAGGTCATTTTGTTCTAGTCGAGAGAACACGGTACCAATCGAACTGATGTGGTTTGCAATGCTGCTCGAATCAGATTTCCGGTCTGGAGGTAGATACATAGCGCCAATACTTATTGATCCACGAGGCGTCGGTAATTTGACCCACAGCTGCTCTAGAGAAGTGCAAACTGGAGCAGGATCGATGCAGGAGCTTAGGCGTTTGGATACCGCAATCAAAACGCCTCCCCCACGCGATTTGGTACTACTCTGGTGGTTGCGGTCGTTTCGAAATACCGTGAATAGACTGCCAAATAATTGAGATGAATTAATGCGGTCATCGAGCCAGGTTTCCGTAAGAACTATGACATCGTTGTCAGAGTCAACGGCAGTCAGGAAAAAATCATCCATCTTTGTTCGCAGGACACGAACGTTCTGGTAATACACCAACAGGCGGTCGAACGAAGTCGGTTGGAGGTCTGCAGAATGATCGATCAGCCGAAACGAGCATGGTGGTACTCTGGAACACAGAGACGGATCAGGAGAAGAACTGTTTTCAACAAACGCATACTTGCCTGATGTAGAAGATTGGAAGACCCCTTCACCAGTCTCAACCACAGGGCCAGAACGACAACGATGACAGGAATCAGCAAGCGCGACTGGGTTGAGTGGCTCAGGGGCTTCCTTGAGGCAGCAGGCAGCGCGTTCTGGTCTGGGATGTTCCAAAACGTGGCGAGCAAGATCCGGTGCAGTGATGTATGTCCCATCGGTGATGTGGGATTCGAAGCCATCGGAGTATGACGTTTCAGTAAAACCAGTCGGTTGTTGCTCTTGAGGCGGTGGGGCGCTGGAAGCAACGGACGAATCAGGAGCGGAACTGGTGATGACACGAACATACTTGCCTTGAGTTGCGGGTTGGAAGACCCCTTCTCCAAGCTCACACACAGGTCCAGGACGACTGCAGGACGATGACTGGATTAACTCGACTGTGCCGGGAGAAGAAGGGGCTTCCGCAGTGCTAACTTCAATGCGTCCCAGAGTGTTCAGGTGACAGGCGGGCGATGGATGGTTGAAGGTTGGTATAGCGCTAAAACCAATTGACGAATCAGGAGCGGGACAGATCATGACACGATCATACTTGCCTTGAATTGCAGGTTGAAAGACCCCTTCTCCATCTCCATCTCCATCAACTAACATTTTTTTTCTAATAATTACGTAGATATTCTACTCAGAATAATACTGGGATTTTCCTTAACTTTATCAGCAAATACCCTTGGAATTGCCTTGAAAGTCCCCTAGGAATTTCCGTGGAATCTTCCATGAAATTCCATTAATATTATATAGAGAAATTTTTGCCTTTGAAAATATTCTCAATTTGAATTTAATCTGAACTCTAATCAGGAATCCTAGCATATGTAATAATGTGGATCAACTTAACAACCCCCTGTTCTACACAGCTCTTTTAATGTGCAATGAGGTCCCCAAAAACTATGCAACATTAGAACAATTTTGGTTATAATTTCGAATTGCGGAAGAATTTTAAATTTTGTATGGGATGCCAAAAATACCAAAAATCCAAATATTGCGCATATTTCAGCAAATCTCGGATTTAATCGATTTGATCTTTGTTCAAGAAGTTACTAATCTTTCACTTTAAGCCAAATGTTCCATACGTACCTACAACCTCATATATACACCTGTAGGTATGCGCGGGGCAATAGGCCTAAATTAATATAATAATATCTTTTTTTTTTTAGAAGTCTAATCGATTTGCAGTCTTGGACAAAACTGGCCTGCACAGTATTAGCTATCTAATTTCGAGATTTGGTGAAATTTGAACAGTATTTGAATTTTTGGCAAGCGAATGAAAAGGTTCGTTTCGTTTCCCATACACTTCTCCATACAAAATTTTAAATTCTCCCGCAAAGCCAGATCATAACCAAATGCGTTCAAATTTGACATCGTTTTTGGAGACCTCAATACACATCGAAAGAGCAATGAAGAACAGTGGTTTGTGACTAGACTAGTTAATCTCTCCCCAGGAATCCTCCTGAGTTTATTTCTTTTGAAATTTTCCTCAGAAAACTCTTTAAATTCTGGAAATAATTCTCTATGGATATTCGTCAAAATTCACTTGGTTTCTCCTCTCGATTCCCATAAAATTCTTCTCAGAATTAGCTAGGAATTCTCCTAGGAACAACTCCCATGAAATAATTCTATCAATTACCTAGGAATTCATTTCAGAACAGCCTTTCTTCTGCCCAGAAATTTCTTGGAGTACATCTCATAATTCCTATTTTTTAATTGTTTAAGCCCTGAACATTCTTGCAAGTTGCAGAGCCTTGAAAACTTACTAGGACCTTCGTTCAGTCAACCCTCAACAACTCGATGTCCACTAAGTCGATATCGAGTTATGGAACCATAGTAAAAATTAATTTCATTGCAACTGTGAAAGCGATTTTGTTTGGGATTGTTATTCTATAACTCGATGGTCTCTTGAATATCGAGTTGAAGTGAGTTCACTGTATTATAAAACGGGAAATTTTTGAGATTTTAACCGGAAAACACAGGAATTTCAGAATGAAAATTCACTTACCACCCTTATTTTTCAGACTTAAACTTCATGAAAAGGGATTTCTCCTCAGCTATTCTGTATGCTGCTTCCATCTGAACGGAATCTGCACCCAGAACTTTAACGAAATTAACAACTTCGCTCATGGTGGGTTTTGCACTTCCATTCCCAAAGCTGAGCTTCATGGTATTATTAATTTCATCGCCGCCACTCATCATCACAGTTTTGCTTCTAATAGCAACCACAAAACGACCGAATTGCGAATTGAAGGCTTTGGAGATAAACCCAGACCTGATATGACGGTTACTGATGGTTACTCCACGAGTAACCAGCTCCAAAAAATGATTTGTTATTTTAATCAAAGCAACTGGGCGCAGGAACGAGCAATTTTGAGACAACCTTCTTCCTGCGATTTTATGAAAATGATGCTATAAATTCCAGATTTTCCAATCTTACTATAAATAAGACCTAATTTTCTCGAGGTTGAAGAAGATTTTTTCTCAAAATATTCTCCCGCGATAAAGAAAGAGTGGTAGGAAATTTCATTTTAAATTGCTCGAATGATGTGATCTAGTGATGGAATATTGCTCTCACCCCTAGAGACAACAAATGCTTGAAAAGACACTTCCATTAATTTCAGGTAAATTACAAGATCTTTTTAGAAATTCTGAGAAGTTCAGAAAACTCTAGCAAAAATTGGGGATGTTCAGAGCTCTTAAGATCAATTTTGAAAACTTCAGTGATGATCGAAGTATCTGGGAAAAAATTCAGATAACTTTCGAAAACTTCAGAAAAGCTCGAACTTTGGGGAGGTTTTTTGAATTCTGAGGGTAAATTCTGACAACATAAATGCAGAAAATTTCGTGAACTTAGATGAAGATAAGAGATTTTCACGAAATTCACATCAATTTCAAGAACATTTCAGTAGAATATCAAAAACTTAAGAAACTTCAGAATACTGCATGCAAGTTTAAAGATCTTGAGGACAGTTCAAAGAGCTTCGAGAAAGTTCTAAGAACTTCCAGGCAGCCCCATGAATGTTCGAAACATTGTGGGCAAATGAGGAAAATTTTAAGAACCTCAAGTCCGTTCGATATTCCAAGAATACAGTCCAGAAACCTTCAAATTCTTATAGTTCAGCGCCTGTAAAAGTGCGGCCAATGTCAAGAAATTCTGAGAATTTAATAGAATTTCCAAGAAGTTCATAAAACTGCAGGGTGGTTCCGAGACCTGCAGGAACTATCAGAACAACATAGATGTTAATAGGAAGTTCCAGTAGGTTTAGGGCAATTCAATAGATTTCAAACAAATTTCCAGAACTTCAGTGATGATCAATGGCAGTTCCAAAAACTTCAAGAAAATTTGTTGGAAGATGCCAAAACTTCAGTTGACTTTAAAGATCTTAAGGGGAGGTTTACTTAGATTTGGCTGAAAAACAGTTGAACTTTGGAATTTTTTTTCAGGAGAATGAAAAGACATACGAACTTCCGGTTTCGATAATTATATTTGTCCACTATTCCTGAGTACTTGGAAATTTTTTGAAGGTAAAAAAACAAAATGGCGGCTCAAAATGGCGGCTCGCGTGGAGGAGTGTCAGTCAGGTTTTGCTGCAGAACTTCGAGTGCACACCCTCTGGTGGTGAACTGAAATGAAATTTTTTTATTGTGGTTAAAGTTGATAATATTCCCTATGGCTTATATCTAACTAGAACGAAATCCGACAAAAATTGACCAAATTATGGACATTTGAAAATTTAGTGCTTTTTTTACCCCTTTTTTTCTCACTTTGACCTTGCTTAAAAAATAGTAACTAACATTTTTTTTTCATTTTAGGTATAAGCCATACAAAAAATAGTATCCTTCAAAGCGCAATTTTCCGATTGTAAATCGGATCATTTGTTCAAGCCCTATGCTCTAAGTTGTTATAAAAAATATGGTTTCGAGAAAAACGCGTTTAAAGTTTTTGTTGCGTCCCTCAGCGCGCATGACAAAGGTTCACTCAAAGCGCCATAAGTTGCAAAAAACGTGGGGAAGTTAAGGGAAGATGCATACATTGTGTAGCATATATGGTATTCCAATAGATCTTTTGGAAATCCCGATGAAACTCGCCGGAAATTTAGGATCCTCCAAGAAACGATTTGAAATCTTATCGTGGAAGTTGTGTATGCTTTGTAGATAAGATTGAAAAACTTAAAGTAGACGTTTTAGGCGAGCTGTTGTTCCGGAAAATCCCGTAGGTATGTCGAATTATGGAAACAGCTCTCTGGAAATTTTCTGGAACAATTTATCGGAAAGAATGCGATCAATCCCATCCGAGAATCCACCCTACATGGTAATATGGAGAATCTCACCATGAATTCTGGTGAATTCGGCATGGAATTCTGTCAGATTTCGTCTGCAATTTTGGATTTCCGTTCGAAATTCAGACAAATCCCGCCAGGAATTCCACTGGATTATTTTCGAATCCTGAAGAAAGTCGCCGGGAATTTAGGATCACCCGTGAAATGGTTTGTAATCTGAGAGCGCAAGCTTAATGAACTTGGTAGATTTGGTTGGGAAAATTAAAGGAGAAGTATTAGAGGAGGTTTTATAACGGAAATTGCAATCCTGATTCGGATTCTGGATAATTTCACCTGGGAAAATGCAGATAATCCCATCTGGGATTCTAGCGAATCCATCCAGCTTGGGATTCTGGAATTCCGTTTGAGATTCTGGATTTCCGTTTGAGGTTCAGACAAAACCCACCTGGGATTCCAATAGAACTCTTGATGAGTCCTGAAGAAACTCGCTGGGAATTTTGGATCTTCCAAGAAACGTATTGAAATATGACCGTGAGAGTTCGGTAAGCTTTGTAGATTAGTTTGGGAAGCTTAAGGAATTATTAGAGGAGTTGTTATTCAGGTAATTTTCGTCGGTCGAAGTCCAGGATAACCCACCTGGAAAATGGCAAACAATCCGAAGATTAGGATTCTGGAGAATTTAATCTAGAAGAATGCGGATAATCCCATCTGGTATTCTGGATAATCCATGCAGCTTGCGGTTATGGAGAATCTCACTTCAAATTCTGGTGAATTTGGTTTGAAATTCTTTCACATTTCTTCGGAAATTCTGGATTTCCATTTGAGATTCAGACGAAAAAACTCGTCACGAATTCCGGATCGCCAAGAAACGGTTTGAAATCTCAACGTGGATGTTTGGTGAACTTTTTTGATCAGTTTGGGAAACTTAAAGGTGAACTATTAGAAAAGCTGTTATTCCGGAAAATCTCGTCTGTTGAAGAGGAAAAACCACCTGGTAAATTGCGCACAATCCTGATTGGAATTCTGGAGAACTTCACTTTGAATTCTGGTGAATTCGGCTTGGAATTCTGTTGAATTTCGTTTGAGATTGTTTATTTCTGTTTGTGATTCAGACGAATTCCACCTGGGATTCCAATGGATCCTTTACAAATCCTGAAGAAACTCGCCAGAAATTTTGAATCTTCCAACAAATAGTTTGAGAAACTTAAAGTAAGGAAACATATTATCGCCAGTCAATTTCACAAAAAAAAAACCCACCTGGAAAATTGCGAACAATCTTTATTCGGATTCTGGAGAATTTCACCTGTAAGAATGCTGATAATCCCATCTGGTTTTCTGGAGAATCCATAGGGCTACAAATTTTGGTGAATTCGACTTGGAATTCTGTCGGATTCCATCTGAAAATCTGGATTTCAGTTTGACAAATCCCAACTGGCTGGGATTCCAATGGATCCTTAGCGAATCCTGAAGAAAATCACCGGAAATTTCCGATCGTCCAAGAAACGATTTGAATTTTGAGCGTGAAAGTTTTGAATTCCACCATTCAGACGAATTCCACCAGGGATTCCAAGAGATCCTTTGCAAATCCTGAAATTTTGAATCTCTCTAGACATTTTGAATCTTCCACGAAGGTTTGAAATCTGAGCGTGGAAGTTTGGTATTTTTTTTATTAGTTTGGGAAACTTAAAGGAGTTGTTATTCCGGAAAATCTCGTCGATCGAATTCCGGAAAAACCGGCTTGAAAAATTTCGAACAACCCTGATTCGGATTCAGGAGAATTTAACCTGGAAGAATGCGGATAATCCCACCTTAGGATTATGGAGAATTCTGGTGAATTCAGCTTGGAATCATATCGGATTCCGTCCGAGATCCTGGATTTTCGTTTGAAATTCAGGCCCCACTCCTACCTTTGTAGGAGTAAATGGTGGACCATCATCATCATCATCATCATCCATGTGCCACATCAATAGGCTCCCCACAGAAGTAATGTGATATTTCTCGAAATACAGTAGACTTCCCTTCGGAAACATTCGTCTACCAAAAGCCCTGTGTACTTCCACTGAAATCATGAAGAGCTGATAGCAAACAAGACTACCCGTACCCTAGTTCTAATTCAGGGGAAACTTAGAATTGCGAGTACGTTCCGAAATTCGAAGGCGCATATTTGGAAAATCAGGAACTAACCAGCTCTAAATTTACCATGACACCACTACTGGATATATTATGAAATCCGTTTGACCTGTCATGGACATTTCCTGGCTACCTGAACTTCTTAATTTGCTTCGAAAATTCTGTGGAAACTAACACTACCACCCGAAAGGGTAAGATAGTGATGTTAGTGTGCGTGGGAGAGCTAAAACATTCGACAAATTGACGATTGAATTTTTGTTTATAAAAGCAGATACGTCCTTTTGAAAAATCATCCTTGATGTATGCAATTTCATAACGATAAATGGATGAATTAAAACTGTTGAACTTGAGTGTCAAATTTGATCAATTCCTTGATCCTCCAGTTTACAATTTTCCAGGAACTTAATTGATTTGTAAATATTCCTCAAATTTTGGCCACTGCCTCTAACTGTGCGTACACGTAAGATTATGTACGTTCGCAACTAACTTCCTGTTTTTTTTCGGTGCTGGACTGGAAGGAAAGTGCAAAAATAAGCTTTTCCCCTATCATGCTTTCGGAATGTATCAACACGTGTGGATGTGTGCGTCCTCAACCACTCCTGACTCCCAAAGCCCTCAATCACACAACGAACGGCCATCGTACTCGTAACTCGTCCCGTCTTGGGGTGTAGTAAGAGTATCTTGGTTATTTATAGGCTTCCTGCTTGCTTTTACCATTTCTTCACTCCGGTTATTTAATTTATCTTTTACGTCTTTTGAAGAAGCTTCTTCGGATGGGGACAATCGCCCGGTAAAGGTCCGGCAAGGCAGGCGAACCCGAAACCCGTTTTTTCCCGCATGAACCCCGTGTGATAATAATAGGATGACTATTATTATTTGGTCAAGGCACGTTTGGGAAAATGGAAATTCCTGAGGTTCGTTGGGGATGTTCCATCCGGGAATTTTCGAACCCAAGTAAGGAAATTCCTCTTGGACATCCCTCCCTCTGTATGCCACCACGCAGCCCATATATCTTCTGCGGGTCCTCAGCGTCCGAAATCCCCACAGGTTTGGGCCATTCACGGGCCGACAAAACTCGCCAAAAATTAGGCTCCAAAGGACAGTGGAGCGTAAAAAAGGAAAACTTCTCCTCCCTCCTGAATCCCCCCCCCCCCATGAAAGGACTCCATAAAGAATCAAGAAACCGAAAGATATATCCACTCTCCACCTTGGGACTACACCCCGACTGCTGCTGCACACACCGAAGAAGTAAGATGAGTTCCTTAATGTTTCGGTGATTTCACGGTTCCTTGACTGCTCTGGCCGGCTGTCGTCTTGAGTTTGTATCTTTTTCCCACAGAATGGAAGACGACCAGGACGACGAAAGCGATGGCAAACATCTGCCTGGACGTGGCGAAATCCCAATTTCCCTACACTTTTGACCTTAAAGCTAAACATATGAACTCGTGCACACACACACACACAGACTCACACAAATACACGAACATCGTCAGTTGAAATCCACTGCCACTAGCCACCGGTCCCCGGAATTGTTGATATGTTTCGATACACGAACTGACCATTTTTCCTCAAAAGCTCCCTCCAGGGTGGAATGGGCGGACGGACCAGGCCAAGGGAAGCCAATTTGCTGCTGTTCTGTGGGATGTAGATGAATGCTTGCTGGTTTTTCCGTTTTTTTTTCTTCTCTGTGCTGCTTATTGGCCGACCTTTGAAAGCGGTAGTTGGGTAGAGGAAAAAACAAATCGCCGTATGTTCGCTCGGTTTTCCTCGGGAGGCTGTCTGCTGCTGCTGCAACCACTGTACCGTAAAATCGAATATTTATGATTTTTCATTTCACTATAATGATGTTTTCTTTTTGCTCTCGTAGTTGGGTTTCTCAATGAAGCATTCATTCTTGCATGCGGGATTATTGGATGGCGCCGGCAACGGGCAACGAAAAGCCGGTGAAGATTGGAGAGAATTCACGTGTTTGGGCAAATATCCATTTCAGCAAAACTATTTGGAGTTCGAATGGTGGGTTGCATACGAAATTGAGTTCGAGTTCGGAGCCGTGAGCAGAAAGGTCAATCAGAAATTGTTGAAAGATTCAAGGGGTGGTTTTCGGAACAAACTGGGCTGGGTAATTGTTTAGATATGCTATGGGAGGTGGTATCAACATTCAATATTCCATTCTTATTTTTGATTTCTAAATTTTCAAAGAAATTTTAGGAAACACGGGAAAGTTTACCGAACTATTAGTGAAGGTTCAGAAAAGCCGAATCATGTAAATTTGAAAGTGCCATTAGCTTGGGGAAAAACTTGGGTTATGTCTCGAGCGTAGATGAACTATCGGGATGAAAATATAATTCAAATGTTATTCCGAAAATAAATCCTATGGAATTCTGGAAAGTATTCTTGAGAAATTCCATGGATAATAGAAAATCATGCTGAATAGAAATTCAATGGCTTTATGAGGACAACTTTAGGAACATTCTTGGGATAATTTAAAGGTATTTGTAAGAGAATTACATCGAAGACAACATATCAAGAAGACTGCCAACTCTTCCATCTTCTCAAACGACCAAAACGAGATAGGCACAATTGCGTCATCTGCCGCGCCAATGTGAAGGCTAACTAAAAGTAAATTGGTACGGCCCTCGCGCGTCAAATCGAAAATCTTTGACAGTGGTTTGTTTACACTCCTATAGAGAACAACTGGTGCAAGCTTGATCAAAGTATTCGCTTGCGTTCAGAAATAACGACAAATGGAACTCGAAAGAAAAAGAAATATTGTGCACAAACACCTGGAAAATCCGAAGTGGTCTTGTTCCAAGCTGACTAAAGTGATGAAGATGCCGAAAACAACAGTTTGTCGATGTGCTTAAAACCTACAAGGAAACTCTGAGTGTGGAAAGGAATCAGTGGACCTACGAAAAAAACGGAACCAGGGATCGTCAGCTGGGCAGCAAGGTGTTGAGGGTCGTTAAAGCCAACCCCGGTATTTCGATCCGAGATGTGGTCAGAAGGTACAACGCCAACTTTAAATGGTGCGGAACATCCTTGCCAGAGAAGGATACAAGTCGTGCAAAGCCAGTAAACATCCGAATCGGCACTTGAAGCATTTTTTTAAGCTTTATTAAAGAGATTTTTAGCCTTAGGCTAGTTCATCTCTAAAAACACATGAAGCAGAATTCCGTGGCCAAAAAGCGTGCAAGGCTCTTGTACGACCGTGTTTTGACGAAACACAAGGGCTCCACTTTGATCGACGACGAAACCTACGTCAAACTCGATTTAAGCAGCTTCCCGGTCAAAAGTTTTACATCGCGACTGAACGTGCAAGGCCATGATTTGGCAAGCGATTTGCAGTTGTGGTCTGAAAACGGAACCATTCGTCACATCCTCGATGATGACATCCCAAGTTTACATCGAAGAATACCTGAAAAAGCGTGTATTGCCGTTCATCCGCAAGCATAGGGGCAAAGTCATCTTTTGGCCCGATTTGGCCAGCTGCCACTACTTCAAGGTGGTTCTGGAGTGGTATGCTGCCAACAAGATCAATTTTGTCCCAAAGCTAATGAATCCTCCGAATTGCCCGGAATTTCGACCAATCGAAACATACTGGGTAATTTCAAAGCAGCGGCGGGACAGTCAAGGACATCCAACAAATGCGGGCAAAATGGAACAAATGCGCTGATTCCGTGTCCGTTTCCACTGTGCGGGCGCTGATGGGATCCATCAAGAGGAAGGTTTGATATTTCGTTCGAACTGGAGAAATGTAACCATCTAATGCCGTAACTTTGAAGTTTTAATAAAAGTACTGTCAAGCAACCATTAGCAACCAGACCTTCTGCTCGGATGAACTAGAATGAAAAAGAGTATCGAGCATGATTACCCTTTGCGCATGCCACGCAGTCCCCTTTCAGTTCATTTTTCAAATCCATACCATCAATCATCGCGACAAGTTTCCGCAAACTGCCTTGATTCAAATGCCCAAGCCTCTTGTGCCAGATATTGGACTCAGTTATCAAGTAAGAGGATTCCGGTCTCTTCGTGTTCAATCGGTATAAGTCTCCGGTCTCCATTCCAGAAGTGATAACATCACCATCCTCGTCACGAACCTCGCAAGTTTCAGCCGTGAAAATTACACTCAGCCCTTTCTTACATATTCGGCTCACCGATAAAAGGTTGGTAGCCAAATCCGGAACTTGCAATACATCCTGAACTTCGATTGAACCTTCTTGCTACTCCAGCTTCACCAGACCTTTCGATGTGGATTTCATGCTTCGGTTGTTTGCCGTTTCGATAGAGTGTACAGAAGTTTCCTGCTTCACAAAATGCCTCATCGTCCACGTCATATGCGAAGTGGCTCCGGAGTCAAAGTACCAGTCGTCTTCTTCTGATCCACGTCCAACCACCAGCGTAGCGCACAGAGCCTTCCCTCTTGACTTTGATGAACTTTGTTTCTGGGGACACTTGGCCGCGTAATGCCCAGGTTTGTTACAATTGAAGCACGTACCTTCCTTCTTATCTGCTCCACTCTTCGGACGCCGCGACTTCTGCTTCGAATAGAATGCTCCTTCGCCAGAACAGTCCAGCGGCCACTGCACATCTTGAAGTACCTTTGCCTTAACGAGATCCGCCGTAAACTCGATTCCCGATGATTGCAAAGCCATGATCATGGGGTTGTAGTATTTCGGCAGTCCTTTTAGCAACAGTGACGCCAACCATTGGTCGTTCACCTCGAATCCGATCTCGCTCAAATCATTCGTGATGGACACCAGCTCGTCAACGTAGTCCTCAACACAGCTACAATTTTCCAATTTCACTCCGGTCAGCTTGTCCAGCAAACCGAATCTTCGGATCAGCCCGTTGTCTTGAAACGATTTCTGCATACGATGCTGTAGTAGCCTTTTGCACGATACTAAAAATGTTCCTCTCGACACTCAGGCAAATTGTAGCCAGCGCTCGATCACTCAGCTCCGGACCAGGTTCCTGTCCTTCCGCAGGTTTTAACGCCCACGATGTGTAATTCTGCCATCCCTTCAGCTTCTCAATGGCCGGAACATTCATGGAATTGCCAAATGATCGCACACTTCCGCCAGCACGCCCACCGTCTCCAACAGCATGGGTCCTCTGCGTTGTCGATCCTGCACCTTCGCTTGAACTGCCTCCGCCATGGTTCCGATTTTCCGGGATTGGGCTTCTTAACATGGCGGGAGCTCCGGAGCTACTTTTCTTCAACTTGAACTTGTGCTATGTCCAGTGATCTGGGCCCCTAACCACTTGTAAATGCAGTGAAATAAAAGACGTCTGATCTTGAGGAAAGCTTGGAAACGAATGAAAGTTTTATTTGACTAACAAACTAACAGTGGTTACTACGAACTCGCGAATTACTTAGATTGAGATCACAACACTAGAGGGCCAGCTTACATATGTCTTTTTTAATAAGTTTGTTTTGGGATTCGATCCTAGCCTGTTGGGGTGTGCTGCTGCCGTTGTCTTCATTCGACAGTATTGGGCCACGGTGGTTCTCATATATGAGACCAGTTGATAGCACGAAGCAGTGATGGGCAACTGAACCAACCGGTGCGCACCGTGTGATGGTTCGTGTTCAAAAAATACTCCTGTGTTCATGTAAGCGTGTACCCTGGTTCGGTTGAGTTTTAGTGTACCAGTGTGTTCTAAATCAAAACCGTGTGCCGGTTTTCGAGTTGATGTTCAGAACCGCAGCTTGAAAACCGAAAACCGGTGTGCTAGAATTTTGGTTTTGGTACACGAGATATAAACCGTGTGCAGGGTTCAATTATATATTACCAAAACCGGGTATACCGTTCTTGGTTCGGAACATTGGCAAGAATTAAATAGCAGTGCTCCCAAAAAGGTGAGTAAAATATTTGTACCAAGCGACAGTTATTAATTCAATTGCCAAATATTTTGATAGACAATATTGGTAGCGAAGGAACTAGAAATCATTTTGAAGTCTGACAAATACCTTTCGATATGGGTGTTTTTGGAGTCCGCGTGACGCCTATAGTCTGGAAATCGATAACCGATACCTTCTTGAAATCCAGAAGGCGGCATCCTGTTGCAGATAAACTGAGAAATCCTGTCAAATACCCTTCAATATGGGTATTTTCGGAATCGGGGTGATGTCTAGAGACTGTAAATCAATTTCTGACGCCATTTTGAAATCCAAGATGGTGGCTTCTGGATGTATAAAAACTGGGAAATACTATCAAATACCCTTCAATATGGGTATTTTTGGTATCGGGATGACGTATTAAGACCGGACATCATTGCCAGACACCATCTTGAAATCCAAGATGGCGGCTTCCGGTTGTAGGAAAACTGGAAAATACTAGCAGATACGCTTCAATATGGGTATTTTCGGAATGGGGATGACCAATTTAGACCGGATATCAATGTCAGACACCATCTTGAAATCCAATATGGCAACTTCCGGTTATAGGGAAACTGAAAAATAGTTGCAAATACTCTTCAATATGGGTATTTTTGGAATCAGGATGAGGTTTATAGACCGGATATCAATGCCAGACACCATCTTTAAATCCAAGATGGCGGCTTCCGGTTACATAAAAACTGGGAAATAATGTCAAATATCTTTCAATATGGGTATTTTTGGAATCGGGGTGATGTCTAGAGAGTGGAAATCAATGTCAGACGCCATTTTGAAATCCAATATGGAGGCTACCGGTTTTAGAAAAACTGGGAAATAATGCCAAATATCCTTCACTATGGGTATTTTTGGAATCAGGATGACGTATACATACCCGAAATCAATGTCTGACGGCATCTTAAAATCCAAGATGGCGGCTTCCGGTTATAGAAAAACTAGAAAATAATGTCTAATATCCTTCAATATGGGTATTTTTGGAATCAGGATGACGTATAAAGACCGGAAATCAATGTCTGACGCCATTTTGAAATCCAATATGGCAGCTTCCGGTTGTAGAAAAACTGGGAAATAATGTCAAATATCCTTCAATATGGGTAGTTTTGGTATCGAGATGACGTATAAAGACCGAAAATCAATGTCTGGCGCCATCTTGAAATCCAATATGGCGGCTTCCGGTTGTATAAAAACTGGGAAATAATGTCAAATATCCTTCAATAAAGGTATTTTTGGAATCGGGATGACGTATAGAGACTGGAAATCAATGTCTGACGCCATCTTGAAATCCAAGATGACGGCTTCTGGTTATTTAAAAACTGGGAAATAATTTCAAATATCCTTCAATATGGGTAGTTTTGGTATCGGGATGACGTATAAAGACCGAAAATCAATGTCTGACGCCACCTTTAAATCCAATATGGCGGCTTCTATAAAGGGAAGCCGCCATCTTGGATTTAAACATGGCGTCAGACATTGATTTCCGGTATATATACGTTATCCTGATTCCAAAAATACCCATATTGGAGGATATTTTGCATTATTTCCCAGTTTTTATCCAACCAGAAGCCACCATCTTGGATTTTAAAATGGCGTCAGACCTTGATTTCCAGTATTTATACGTCATCCAGATTCCAAAAATACTCATATTGAAGGATATTTGGCATTATTTCCCAGTTTTTATCTAACCAGAAGCCACCATCTTGGATTTTAAAATGGCGTCAGACCTTGATTTCCGGTATATATGCGTCATCCTGATTGCAAAAATACCCATATTGAATTATATTTGGCATTATTTCTCAGCTTTTAATGTTTTTATATAACCGGAAGCCGCCATATTGGATTTTAAAATGACGTCAGACCTTGATTTCCTGTATATATACGTCATCCAGATTCCAAAAATACCCATATTGAAGGAAATTTGGCATTATTTCCCAGCTTTCCTACAACCGGAAGCTGGCATCTTGGATTTCAAAATGGCGTCAGACTTTGATATCCGGTATATATACGTCATTCTGATTCCAAAAATACCCATATTGATATAGGATATTTGGCGTTATATCCCAGTTTTTCTACAACCGGAAGCCGCCATCTTGGATTTCAAAATGGCGTCAGACATTGATTTCTGGTATATATAAGTCATTCTGATTCCAAAAATACCCATATTGAATGATATTTGGCATTATTTCCCAGTCTTAATATAACCGGAAGCCGCCATCTTGGATTTCAAAATGGCGGCAGACATTGATTTCCGGTCTCAAGACGTCACCCTGATTCCGGAAATACCCATTTTTAAAGGTATTTGATAGGTGTTTAAAGGTGTGTAAATTTTTTTCTATAACCGGAAGCCGCTATCTTGGATTTCAAGGTGGCGTTGGTTGACGATTTCCGATCTCCACGTCACACCGATTCTGGAAATACCCACATTGCGTAATACATCATTTGAATTCACAGTTTTTCTGTATTCAAAAACCGCTATTTCGACTTGACACTGCCTAATATTATTCATCAAAAACAATTTCTGTTTAGTTATCTGCCATCACTGGCAATTCTGAATAATGCGCACTACGAACATAAACACACAACAGTACCGGATCGGTTCTTGAATTCAAAACATCATCCTTGTGAACACAGAACACCGGTACTGGAAAATAAGAACCGCACCGTGTGCAGCGAA
This sequence comes from Ochlerotatus camptorhynchus, assembly GCF_037179485.1. Classification (NCBI taxonomy): domain Eukaryota; kingdom Metazoa; phylum Arthropoda; class Insecta; order Diptera; family Culicidae; genus Ochlerotatus; species Ochlerotatus camptorhynchus. Next base: position 681,489 of record NW_027040862.1, on the reverse strand, counting down.
CTGGTGAACACGGTGCGGTGTTACTTGCAACTACCAAACCGAACCGACAGCAGCACCATACACTCGGTACAACCGATCAGCACATTGGTTATGCTTTAGAAAACCGTACCGGTGTTTTGCCCATCACTGGCACGAAGTCACTTCTTTTATTTTCGATGATTACCTTTCTGAACAAGCAAAACACTTCACATCCATCTGTTTTGAACAGTAGTGAGAATTCAATGTGCAATACACTTGAATTGATAGAGAATGATTATCAAAATTTCAAAGTTAGAAACATTAGTAATTAACGTCTTCTTCTTCTTCTTCTTCTTCTTCTTCTTCTTCTTCTTCTTCTTCTTCTTCTTCTTCTTCTTCTTCTTCTTCTTCTTTGCATTTCAAGCTTATTGCATATCGCATATTAGATTATTGCGTGCTCTCAACTTAGTGTTCTAGATGCACTTCCACAGTAATTAATTGAGAGCTTTCGATGCCTGTACCATTTTTGCATTGGTATAATTGTGTGGCAAGTCCAATCATACTTTTATGCCCAGGGAAGTCGAGAAATTTTCCAACCCGAAAAATTCCTAGACCGGACCGGGAACCCAGCAACCTCCAGCATGGTCTTGCTTTGTAGCTGCGCCTTTACCGACTGAGCTAAGGGAGGCCCCTTATCTAGAAATTAACGTGTATAACGTGTATCAGTGTTTTTTTTAGTATAGGTGGTCCTGCTCGTACAGTAACTTACAAACTTATTTTGTTATGATGTGTGTCACATTGAGAATGCAACCAGGGCACCGACCGACCGGAAGTCTTGGGAGGACCGGAACGGACGGACTCCCCTTGAAACCCCCTGGAAGACGAAGGACATTACGAGTCGAGTGATAGCCTCACAATCCCTCGTCGGAATCCGGATGAAGGTGTGCCCATCCAGAGCGGTAGCCAAGGCACCAGTGGACCGGAAGTCTGCGGAGGACCGGAACAACTGGATCCCCCTTGGCACCCTCTTGGGGACGAAGTGGACAGCGAGTCGCGTGATCACCTCACATTCCCCCGCCCGGAACTGGATCAAGGTATGCCCATCCAGAGTGGTAGCCAAGGCGCCAGTAGACCGGAAGTCTCTCGAGGACCGGAACAACTGGACACCCCTTGGCACCCTCTTGGGGACGAATACCGAAAGCGAAGCCCAGGATGCCAAAACGAGCGAGACCGCCACCCAGCACTGAACAAGCGACCCAACCCCCGTCGATCTACCAGACTGCGGACCAAAGGTGCAATCCCTTTGGACACCAGAACGAGCGCGAGAAGGTACGACAAATGGAGGAAAAGCTTGGGGGACCACTCACTCCCCTCGGCTGGACCTTCATTGGAACCATCCCATTTACCAACGGCTCCAGCATCTCTGCCGGTTGCAGGGTCCTCACAGACTGCTTCTTCCGGTGGAGCTCTACTGGGGTCCGCCTCAAATGACGACACCACCTCCAACCATAGGAAACCGACCTAGTAACGCGAAGATCTCCACCCTAGCAATCCAATGGAATATTAATGGTATTTACCATAACATTGGAGGCCTAGAGGTGCTAGTCAGAGAGCACGAGCCACTGATCCTGGGTATCCAGGAAATCCACCGTGCTGACCCAACCAGCCTGAACAGATCCCTCTCCGGAAGATACACCTGGACCACAAAGACGAACCAGAATGTTTTCCAATCTGTGGGCATTGGAGTCGTCAAGGACACACTGTTCTCCATAGTCGAGATCGACACCGATCTGCCAATTGTGGGGGTCGGACTAGAGGTCCCGTTTCCTATCACGGTCCTCTGCGTCTACCTCCCAAACGGCAAGATCAACGGGCTTGCGAAGCAACTCAGCGACATAATCAGCGCACTTCCGGAACCGGTCCTCATGCTAGGCGATGTTAATGGTCACCATACAACGTGGGGCAGTCCTAGAAACAACACCCGGGGTTCCATCATAGCAAATCTTGCGGAACAACACGACCTGATCATTATCAACGACGGGTCGAACACGTTTACCCGTCCACCGATAGAGTCGGCCATTGACATCTCGGCGGTAAGCGGGAATATCGCCCACCGGCTAGTGTGGAAGGTGTCCCACGACCCTGGAGGCAGCGACCACTTCCCAATTTTCATCACGGTCAACGACAACCCCCCGGAGACCTCCCGTCGTCCAAGGTGGCTCTACGACCGTGCAGATTGGGAAGGTTACGAAATAAGCATCAGCAGCATATGTCAGGAGAACCCACCTCTGAGTCTGGACGAGCTTACGGAAAATATGGTAAAGGCAGCGAACCAGGCCATCCCCAAATCAAAGGCGAACCCGGGACCCAAACCCCTTCATTGGTGGTCACCCACAACGAAGGCGGCCGTCAAAGCCAGGCGCAAGGCCCTCCGCGCAGCCAAACGTCTACCGCAGGGCCACCCTGATAAAGAAAAGGCCATCGAAGTGTACCACTCCGCCAGGAACCAGTGTCGGCAAACCATCCGGGATGCCAAAAAGGCCAGCTGGGAAAGCTTCCTAGAAGAGATAAATGCCAACCAATCTGCGTCCGAGATCTGGCAAAGGATCAACGCTATCCGGGGAAACAGGCGAGCCCGGGGCTTCACCCTCCGAGGAACAAACGGAATAACCCGAGATTATTTCGAATCGCTGTCCAGCCTGGGAAACTACGACGAGGGTTTCCGAAACCGCAACTCCGTCTCCACCTCCAGCATCAACAATTTCCAAATCCCCGACGACGGAAACGACCTCACCATCAACAGGCCTTTCATAATGGAAGAGCTGGGCTTCGCCCTCAGAAAGGCCAAGAGCAAATCCGCCGGGCCGGATGAGGTCGGATACCCGATGATAAGGAACCTCCCACCCACGCAAAAGGCGACCCTCCTCGAACTGTTCAACCAGGCCTGGACTGACCGCCAGATGCCGAACACCTGGAAACACAGTCTAATCGTACCCATTCCGAAAAACCCCGGACCGGCATTACTGCCTAAGGACTTCCGACCGATCTCCCTGACCAGCTGTTGCAGCAAAATTATGGAGCGCTTGGTTAACCGAAGACTGACGGGCTTCCTCGAAGGGAACATCCTGTTGGACCACCGGCAACACGCTTTTCGACCTGGCCACGGAACCGGCACCTATTTTAATAGTCTCGGCCAGATCGTCCAGGAGGCACTCCGTAAGGACCAACACGTAGAGTTGGCCTCCCTGGATCTGGCTAAGGCTTACAACAGGGCATGGACACCACAAGTCCTACACCAACTGTCCAAATGGGGTCTTGGAGGAAATATTCTCTACTTCCTGAGGAATTACCTACAGGACAGGACATTCCAGGTGACCATCGGTAATCATCGATCCAACACCAGGCGAGAGGAGACTGGAGTTCCATAGGGTTCCGTAATTGCTGTCACCATCTTCTTGGTCGCAATGAACGGAATCTTTGTGGGACTGCCAAAGGAAATATACATCCTGGTGTATGCGGATGACATCTTGCTCCTAGTAGTCGGGAAAACTCTAAAAGCAATGAAGGTAAAATTGCAAGTGGCGGTCTCTGCGGTTGGTAGATGGGCCGCCAAGACAGGCTTTGCGATATCAGCCGAGAAAAGCTCGGTTTCCCATGTCTGCCGGCATGGTCACCGGCCACTACCGACCCCGATTAGGACCGACAAGCAGGCAATCCCCAGGAGGAAATCCATCTCCATACTAGGAGTCACGATTGACCGAAACTTCCGGTTCGGCCCCCACCTCAACGAGGTCAAGGCCAACTGTCGAACAAGACTAAACATCCTTCGCTTCCTATCCGGTCCACACAAGGAGAAAAACCGAGGTATTGTGATGAACACCGCCAGATCCATCGTCCACAGCCGACTGACATATGGAATCGAACTTGTATGCGCGTCCAGCGACTCCATCATCTCCCGTCTTGCACCGATATACAACCAGGCTACTCGGATTGCAGCCGGTCTACTGCCATCAACACCAGCCGACGCCGCATGCATTGAGACCGGAACACTACCGTTCCGGTTTTTCATTGCGGAGTCGGTTTGTACGAGAGCCGTGGGACTCGACGAGCAACTCAGCGGAGACGGAGATTTCTATCTCCTCTCGGAGGGGAAACGAATTCTCCAAGAGACCGCCCACCAGGAGCTCCCTCCGGTGTCTAAACTCCACTGGGTCGGAGCCAGGGAGTGGGATGCCTCCCCCATCCGATCAGATAGAACCATGGCCAACCGATTCAGAGCAGGGGACAACTCGGCGGAAATGAGAACCTGCCTCACCGAGCGACTGAGAACGATGTACCATAACCACCAACACCGACGGATCGAAGGCTAGGGGCCGAGTAGGTTTTGGAGTAACTGATGGCCGAACATCCCATTTCTGGAAACTCCCGGACCAATGCTCGGTCTTCTCAGCAGAAGCAGCAGCCCTACATTACGCGGCCTCACTACCATCCTCCTCCCCTCTATGCATACTCACGGACTCCGCCAGCGCTCTGGCTGCATTGGAATCTTCCACTGCACGCCACCCGTGGATTCAGGCCATCCAGAAGCACACACAACCCGGAACCACCTTCATGTGGATACCGGGCCACTGCGGAATCGCCGGTAACATTGAAGCCGACCACCTCGCGGCCACCGGACGAAGCAGCCGTCTTGCCCACAAGTCGGTCCCCAGACAATCTGGATAAAATCTACCATCAGGTCAGCATCGGGCAACGAATGGAACAGCAACCAAGAGCTTTTCATTAGAAAGGTCAAAGGGGAAACGGCCCCATGGACGGACACCAAAAGTTACGCGGAACAGAGAATACTCTCCAGACTTCGAACCGGTCACACCCGGATTACTCACAACATGGGAAGCAGCAGCGGTGGAGGCTTCCGGAGGATATGCGACGCGTGCCGAACAACGATGACGGTTGAGCACATCCTTATCAACTGCCCGTGTTTCCACGGATCACGGGAGTTATACGGTCTGGCCGACAACATTCGGGACGTCCTCCAAAACGACCCGGTAGCGGAAATCCAACTCATCTGCTTTACGAAGGAAGCAGGAATCTACAAAAATATTTAAAATACGATATTGATAGCAGGCCCGGCAGCGGCTGCCAGGGTCACCTGGCAGTTTCTGCCGGTGGGGCTCTACCGGGGTCCTGAATTTAGTCACTATAACACGAAAAATACTATTTTTATAGCAGGCCCGGCAACCCCTGCCGGTAGCAGCTGCCAGGTTCACCCGCAGCCTCTGCCGGTGGGGCTCTACCGGGGTCCTTTAGACAGCCTTTGAAATGAAAATTTGACAGCTAGCTGAGACAGGAAACATAAGTTTCAAAAACCAAAACTCTGTACATTCTAAAAACTCTGTAAACCCCCTTTTCCCCTAGGAAGGGGTATTCGGAGACGAGCCAGCCAACGGCTGAAAGTCTCCTTAATAAAGATATATATAAAAAAAAAAAAAACATTGAGAATGCTATATATTATATTATAAGGAAAATAGAAGAGCTTCTGGGAAATTCTTTGAACTTCTAGAAAATTCTAAAAACTTCTGGGTAGTCGGTTGGTGTTTTGAGAACTTCGTAAAACTTCTGGAAAATATGGTAAAATTCTGATAAAATTTAAGAACTGCTAGGAATTTCGTAGAAATTCTTGGTAGTCCTATTCTGGGAAACAATACAACAATACAACAATTAAAATTTTCCAGCAAATCCACATCATAACCAAATCCGTTCAAAGTTGCCACCGTTGTTGGAAACCTCAATACACTTTGGAGGAGCAGTGGGGAACAGGACGTTGAAATTAAATCTGCAAGCCTCAACGTAGAAAGCAAGCATTCGCAGGGATTTTTCGTGTTGTGGACCCACACATCACAACTTGAAATCGCACTAATGAGACATTTACTGATAGTGCAAAACACCCATGTCACTTGACCAAACCGAACAAGCAGTTTGAAGTTCCTGAAAAAAAAAAGAAAACTCGTCATGTTTTGCTAATCTCCATTGTGTTCCCAATCGGTTCACTTATGAAGCAACACGTTCAACACAGTCCTTCCGGGCACAGAGCCCAATTCAAATTTTCCCAATCCCTAGCAAATCGATTCATGTTCAACACACACACAAAAAAAAAAGGCAAAGCAAAAAGATTACAAATATCTATCTCTGCCACATCGCTCCTCCTGATCTCCCGTCCCCCACCCCCGCACCATTCCACCCCAGACCCATTTTTACCATTGTAGGTCATGTTCCGTCCGGACATGGGCTTTTGTGTCTAGGAAAATGTGTCTGTATGCTTATTCATAGATGGCTATCTTGTCTCGTCGCTTTCCTCCGTGAATTTGTGTATCGTTTTGTCCGAGAATACCTAACATACACGTAGTACTCGAATAGGTTCGTTTAGCTTTAGGTGAACATTCTTACAAAGGCCCGTGGGGGCTGGGGGTGGTAGGAAGAAAAAGGTTAGGCTCCAGCTTGTTGAATTTACTCTTCTTTAACCCTTTGGAATCCTGATACCTGGGGGGAGGGAAGTACATCGTCAAAGCCCAAAACATCCTTGCAGCCCCCAATTCGAAATGTACACTTACAATCTCCGGAGAAATGTTTAACAACCGTGGGGAGGAAGGGATGGTAAGATCCCAAGAACGGCACAAAAGAAGAGCGGGCGAAAAAATCTACCTTTTACCTTGATGAAGGCGTGAATTGGCTTCCTGACCCGTGTCCTTCGGCACCACTTCAGCCGCCCTTCAAGCGGGGAGATGAAAGGTTCCACGAAGCCCCACCACAACCTAACTCAATCCTGAACAGCGCTAGCTCTCAGCAACATTCTCAGTCTTGAATTAAAGAACGAAGCAACACGAACAGAGCACAACAAAAAAATAAAATAAGGCGACGAGTTGCTAAAAGCAACGAGTTACCCCGACCGACAGGGGGCGCGCGCGAGCGATGAAGTGGCTACGTAAGGAATACAAAAGACTGAGAAATGGGCTTCGGATTCCTGGAAGCATCTAACAGCAGTCGGAAAAAGTACTTCACCACCCCATCTATCCCATCCAAGCTGGGGCGACTGACTTCGGTTTGCTCAGGCAATCAACTCCGGCCGTCGTGCAAGGGTGTATGAATAGAGAGGGGTAGGGTAAGTGCGTGTGTACAGAACAAGGACCAGAAAGGATGAGCAGCAAAAAAAAACCGAAAAGAATCTTTTTCGACGGCAGCGCAGGGATTCGATGAATAATAAAATGAAGGAAAACGTACACGACCTAATGAATAAATAAGCAAGAATCCAATGAATCCATTTAAGGATAAATGGAATATGAAATCTTGATAGCTGGATCCAGTTTGTATTGAGCTTTTTGTTGCGTTGCGTGGAATAGGAAGTAGGAGCTCCGGGTGGACCCCCTGCGAAATTCGATGTTAGTGGAAAAAAATGTGGAAATGACATCTTCGGAAATAGATATCCTGGTATGATATGTCATGTTTTCTAGGTAATTTATTCATTGGTGTCGTTTCTAAATTTACACAAACATTTCAAGTTATTGAACAAATGTAGGTCAAGAATTAAATGCATGGCTGATTTTTGCAGCAGATTTCGCAAGTAAAAAAAAATGATACGGCGATGTATTTTGTATGATGCAGAAAACCTAAAAATCAGTGTTAACATTTCAAAGGGGCGTAATTGCTTTTGTAAACAATGGCTTTAGCCGTCGATTTCTCGTAAATAAAAGCTCACTTCTTCAAATTAACAATGCTAGCTGGTAGGGGAAACATTCCTCTACCTGTTGGTGCAATTAATTTTCATGAGTGAGCTTTTATTTGCGAGAAATTGATGGCTAAATCCATTGTTTACAAATGTAATTACGCTCCTTTGAAATGTTGGCACTGAAATGTTGATTTTTACGAAATTGGAACCTTTTTCGAAAATAAATATTTTGTTCTTCATAGCTCTAATTTTTAACGAACTGGCCACTACATTTTTTCTGTTTTCACCAATGCTGTGTTCCTAAAATTTGAACTAAGTAGTCACCCCCTTAAAATATAGATCTCCCTAAAATAACGTTGCGTCCGCCCCTGACGTTGATGACAAAGTCCATTTATCCTTGCTTCTTAAAATTATGATTAATTTCCTAAAGTTCCGTCAACGTTTTTGCAACCAACACAATTTTCGTTTTCTTGTTTATCTTAACTTACTCAAAATTTCAGGAAAAACCTTGAGCGATTTCTAGATATTTTCTTAAACATTCGTGGGAAAAACCTCGGGCAAAACAAAGTTCCTAAAACTACCAGTAAGTTACTAAATCGAAACCTCCACAGCATGGCCGACTGGGTTTGGGAAGAAAGTTTATTTCATGAAAAAACAGTGATAAAATTCACTTTGTTATTTGTACATTGGACAATGTTTGACATTACCACTTTTTCAATAGTTTCTGGATAAAAAAAATCATCAGTCAAAAGCATTGTTATTGATGCGTAGAAATATTTCTGATCGATTGGTGATAACATTATTGAAATTGGTCCAGGGGGAGCTGAGTTATTAATGATCAAAATCTTTCACAATGTTGTTACATGTTCCATTTTTGGTTTTTATAAAGTGTACTCCCATATAGAAATCACAATAACTTTTCTGGGTAAACTCGGATTCACATCTGGTCTTCAGCCAAGGTCGAAGAAAAGCGAAGCGCCACCTACCGTATGTGTGATAATGTTTGCACCATTGAGCAATGTCAAAATTAAAAAAAAAACATCTCAAAAATTTCAATTTCGAGTTTTTTTTTTTATTTATTTAAAGGGGGATGTTTCTCAGAGTCTTAAACTATATTAATCATCGATCAATTTTCCACTTGCTGCAATTACGGCCTCCACACGCTTCCGGAATGCACGGCAGGTTCTAATAATGTAGTCTGGATCCATTTCTCTCCTAGTACGGGTTAATGTTTGTCTAAGGCTTGCTGTACTCGAGTGGCGTTTAGCACAGGCCTTGGCCTTCATGACGCGCCATATTGAGTAATCCAGTGGATTAAGATCGGGGCTGGATGGCGGCCACATATCCTTCGCCCAGAACGGAAGATGTTCCTGCAACCACTTCTGAGTGCGGTTCGAGGTGTGGCACGGAGCCCCATCTTGTTGAAATACAATATTTGGCATCGGACCGTACTGTTCTTTGATCCACGGAAGAACATACTTACTTAATATTCCGATGTAGACCTCCGTGATGATCTTGTCGCCTTCTGGAATGAACACCGGGTCCATTTTTTTGCCATCGGAGGCAACCAATCCAAACACCATAACGCTAGAACGATGCTTGGTCAGATACACGTTCTTGTGCTCGTCGGCCACGTCTTTTACCGGAAGAGAACTAATATACTGGTCGGTTCTGGAATTTGATACGGGATCGACTGTAAACAAGCTCCCGTCGGTGAACAGGATTACCGGATTTTTTCGCTTAAGAAAGTTCAAGAGTTTCTTGCATCGTTCGACTCGTAGCTCCCGGATGCGGTTGGTTTTTTCCGTGCCGTCGACTTTGCCCCGCAATATTCCGTGCCATAAAGTCACTGATCCCGTGTTCCTTTGCCATTTTCCTTATTGAACGCACTGGATTCACCCGAATCTTCATTTTGATAGCAGCGATAACCTTCGGAACCCGAGCTGACCTCGGACGACCTGTGGCCACCTTCGCGGATAGTTGTCCTTTCTTTTCTCGGTCTAAAAACCTTTGACGGTCCACCGGGACACTCCCACGGCGATTGAAATGTCTTTTTGCGACAATTGCGCGTGGGACAAATCACGAATACGCTGCCACTTCGTCATGGTGCAACTGTCAAACTAAGTAAATCATTTTCTTTTATACACAGCCTACTACGGTATGAGCTATAGGTTACGTGAATGCAAATTGCATCAGAAAGTGGATTCCAGTTAGGTACGTTGGTCATGACCGATCAGAAAGTTATCAAGGCATTTTTCATGATGGAGTTTTCCAAGCACCGTGCGTGTCCATAATTATTCATGAAATTAACGGTTTTGTTCGAAATTAGTATATTTTTAAGGTATGCAAATAAAAAAAAATGTTTTTGGTCCTCAAATTGGCTACAATGCACTTAAGTATAATGTTTCTTGTATGAAATTCAGCTAAAATTTTTTGAGAAATTCAATTCCGTGCCCAGAATTTATATATAAACCGATTTAAAAAGTTTAGTATAAGCATTTAAGTGAAAATAAGAGGTACGTTTTTTTCCCTCTGTTCGGGGCCTAACACTACTGCGACCACGGCACATGATCTATTGTAGTATATCCCGTGTCTTTAGTTTAGTGCATGTCGTATTACTCCATCACTATTGAGAAATGATGAAGTATTCGATTTTATTACAGTTGTCATTCTCGTATTTATCGCAAGGATCCGACTCTAATTGAAAGGTCCCGCTATTTATACCCTTCGGAGTGTTGAAACACCCTCCAAAGGCGCACCCCTTTGTCAGTCAAAATTGGATTCCTTAGCAACAAAGTTAAGGTATGACACCGATAATGACCATGCATCAGAACCCTAGTCTTAACCACTTCAAACTAGGGAACAACGAATAGAAGATTAGGAATCACATAGATGAAGACTAACTATCTCATTGTTTCCTTGTTTCAAGATCATCCTTGGTGGACAAAGTCGAGTCTTGTCACTATCAACAAGGGTTAAAAAATAACAAGGACTAAGATGTGTTCCTTGGATTACTGAAAAATCCTGTTCCACTAGTTTGAAGTAGTCAGGACTAGGAATCGGTGGTAGCTCTTACATCCCGTAACGTACCACGAAAAGGTGATCTACCCACGTTACGGGGCAAGAGGTACATTAAAAATGAATTACATATTCGTAGGGTACGCATTTGGTCATTGCTAAAATCGTATGTCTATCCAGCGGGACACGGGTTTTCCGGAAAGCTTTGAGGTACGTTCAAAATCCTTGAAGGTACGCTATGGTACGCTATTGGTAAATTCCAAAACACGTATCAACTTTGAAATTCGTTAAGTTTGGCCCACTGAATAGATTGACGTAGGAAGGGAAGAACTAATACGCACTATGCATCGGTGCATATTCATCTGCGCCTGCATAAAATTAGGTACTTTTTGGGAAGTTTGAGAAAATAACATGGCTTGCCAAACCAGCTCTAAATTTACCATGACCGAAATTACTTTTTTTTTATCTAGTTCGTTTATTTGGAAGGATCAATCGCGTTAGCTTTACGGAGCCAATAATTCATTGGTCATTGTTTTTAACAAAATTCACTTATATCTATGTCTAGAAGGATTTTGACCGAATACTCGTGGTTTACCCGATGTTAGAGGGGTACATTGTTGAAGGATAGATTCAGGGGAGGAGCTTGGGGGTGGGGTTTCACTGTCTCATCAGAGCGTTGTCGCCAGTATGAACGGTAGTGCGGTTCTAGCTTAGTCTGGAGTTCGACCGGGTATGGTGACCAGTGGGCGACGATGAGACTCATCGAGACGGTGGGACAAGACAAAAAAAAACTTATAAGAGAGACAAAAGACAAAGGAGTTAAATTCTTATACTAGACATTTGAAGAATCTAATCTAATCTAACACCAACACAGCCAGTTCTTGAAAGCATCCTGGAAAATGATATATATACCTTTATCATTTTTCTTGTCTATTTGATATATGTTTCACATCGAAGATGCGCCACACATATCAAAACGGCCAGGCCTACTGTGCAGCATTTATGGGGCAAGATGATTCAGAAAACATCGGGCCACGATGCTTCAGAATCCAATAAATGAATGAAACGTGGACATCTCGTACCGTACGTTCCGATTTTGGTAATTATATGATTGGTTGGTCGTTGGAAGCATCAAAGCTAGAAAGGTTAAGTGATGCTCCATTTTCTTCTGACAGTTGGGACATGAGCACTAACTCTTGTCCTAGCCTTTTATGGTTTATGGCTATAGCGCCATTACTCACTTTCTGAAAATAAAAGAGGGAAAGGAAAAGGAGAAGGACAAAGGGAAAAGGATTATGTTAAATCTATGAACATAAACAATATTTTTTATTTGAAATAAACAATAGAGAAATGCATAACAGCGCGGTGGTCACTACCCGAGTCTTTTCACTATTATCAAGTCAATTCGGAATATGCTCTTCACCATGCAAATTTGAAAATCACTTATGCAGTTTGACACAAATTTAAAAATCAGTTAAATTACTCATTTGACCTAGTGACCCCTTGGGCCTAGTTACATTCGGCTTAATAGCGCCTGTTGACATCTTGCCCTGTGGAACTTGTTTACGCCCTTGCGATCAGGCTATGTCGCCAATCCTCCTCACTGGTGGGTGGGTGTTCCCATCTCCTGGTAATCCCCTTAATCCTCCGGAAGAAATGATTTCCTGACTGTAAGCATTCCGCATTTTCAGCAGTTTAATATTGTGGTTACGAGCCAATGATGTAGATCCAGGGCAGGGACCTCGCAGGTGTAGCAGCTTGCTAGTCTGCCAAAGGCTGCAAAATATGCTGTTTCCTCGTTTTCATTTACTTCGATGTGTCCTAGGGATCCATACAAAATAATATACTTCTGAATTCCTTTGATACAGGGTTATTTGACCATGTCGAACTGGAATTTGATTAGTACGCTAGCAGAATCACTTCTTCCTGGGGTCATTCAATAGCGTCAATCCACTCTGCACCCACGATAATGGCGTCACCGTGCTGTGGAAATGATGGCGATTATCTCTAATCCAAGCCAACCTGATTTGGAAGCACTGGATAAGCGACTACTTGCATGAGCATCAACACGAGCATGATTAACCGCCCACGGCTGCTGCTCTGTTATCGCCAGATCAGCTGCATTTACACAAAGAACCAACAGATGATGTTTGGGACTAACATTCATCCGCAATGTGTAAAAACAGCAGATCTAATACTTAGCACCGGCCGTGTCCGAATGCAGGTCAAATAGGGAATGGGAAGGATTGTGTTGACATGACACTCGCTGCGAAGGAAACCTAGAAGTCCTCTGCGCTTCCACGAGAAATTACTGGGATGTTGAATGTGGGGAAAGGTTTGCCTCATGGATCACTTTGGTAAACTAATGCTGATTGTAGCGTACACAGGTGACTATAAACAGATTAACAAATTATATTTGTTTGTCTATGTGTTTGCAGTTAAATGTACAACTATTTAAATCAAATAAATGGAAAGCTCTCACCTAATTCTGCAACTGTTTCTGGCTGTTTAACGCTGTTGACGATCATCATCACAAGTGAATTAATAAATAGGATCGAACTCACCAAATGAATCCATGAGCAATGTCAACCGGATGAAATTGCATGGCGCTGCTGGTCCATCTTTCTTGCTTGAATCAGAATGATATCCACCCTTGACCGCTTCCTCCACCTCGTACTGATGATACTTTTCAACTGAAATGACATGTTGCCTCTCCTTGAATATACCTTGATCCATGGTGATTCCTTTTAATCAAGGGAATTTCCTGTCTGTATCTGTGATTAAAGGAGTCTCCAGGATCACCACTTGTAAGTCGCTTCTCCGTGACGTCGTCGCAAACGAAAGAATGTCGGGGGTGCAGGGGGAGTTTGTTTTCGGAGCTCCTTCTTGACTCTTTGCTTGAACTCTTTGTTATCGACTTCTGGACCGGTGTGATGGTTGGTTTTTTATACTGTTATAAAAATACGACGAAATATATTTTCCTATTTTTTACTCGTCAAAAAAAAACAGCGGAGCCTTATACTAGACATTTGAAGAAACACAAAAACTGACTGCATATCGCGGGTTGCCAGCACGTCTATGATGATTGAAATTTCGTGACTAGTATACATTTTCATATGAGAGACGATGCGTTGAATTTGCTTCACATATTTTGGATTTAAATATCCAGGAAAATAGGAAATTCAGAAGATTGCATAAATTAATGATTTCTTTGTAATAGTCGGTTGGACATTTATATTTTAAATTTTTATCTATTTATATTCTAATAACCCTTGGTACCGCTAATTTACCGGTATTATCGCTACTGAACCTCTCAGTCCCTAAATACCAGTACTCGCAAAAAGGACCCGCTACTGACAACTCTAGTGGTAACATGCCCATTACCACAAATTCCGCGCAATCATCAAAACGGACCATTTCAAGCTCGCTATTTCAAAAGAAAAACGAAAACTGCATCCTTGCGAAAAAAAGCGCACCTCTAGCAGCTTATTCTCCGATCTCACACGGCGAACGATTCACGCAATATGCATTTGAATTCCCACAGAACGGCCAGCCCACCATCCACGGGTGGAAACAATTGAAAAAAGCAACGAAAGCTACAGCAATTTACGTTACACTTCGTTTCGCTGATTTTTGTGCTTTTTCCAACGCGATGATAGCATACCGAAATGCGCACACTAAAGGCAACTTTTATTCGGATTCTGTTGGATTCCCGACCCTACACGTGTCTAGGAGAGAGCGCTATCATCCTCTGTGTTATGCAAGGTGGGGAAAAAAATGTTGGGCCTCCCTTAGCTCAGTCGGTACAAGCGGAGCTACAAAGCTAGACTATGCTGGAGGTGACTAGGTTCGATTCCCTGTCCGGTCTAGGAATTTTTCGGGTTGGAAAATGACTCGACTTCCCTGGGATTGTACTTGCCACATAATTATACTAATGCAAAAATGGTACAGGCATCGAAAGCTCTCAATTAATAACTGTGGAGGTGCATCTAGAACGCTAAGTTGAGAGCACGCAATAAGCTAATAAACTCTTTTGCTGATGAGATGATTCGGTGTTTGAGAGGATGCCTACCCATAGTTGACAATACCTACATAACAGTACACTCGCATATGTGAATGGCTAGGTTTGGCAACAGCTCCGAAAACTGGATCTTTGAACTCATAGAATTCGCCAATTTACCGATGCTCACTGAAGCACACCAGCCCTTGCTCAGCATGACATTGGGACGGCACTGAACCCCTATTCCTTCCACACCATGATAATAACCTTGACTCGAACGGAACTCAGAAGGTACGTCACTTCATATTTCATATGTTTCAAAGCCCCATTGAAATCCAGCGGAACTCCATTAACCACAATGGGGGGAAGCCTCCCCCTCCAAACCCCGCGAAAAACAGCACAAAGTCAACATATTCAAAACACTTCATAAACGCCCCCGTAGGCAGGCGGTTCTGGAAGACGGCCTACGCGGAAGTCCTCCAGCAACGTGGCAGCATCCACAACATCATCGTCCTCGACGTCGATGGCGTCGTTGGCAGGCAGCAGAGCGCCAACCGCAGCCTCATATAGACAACGATAACAAAGTGTTTTATTCTTCCGACTTCATTTGGCTGCCCGGAGCGCCTCCGGGCTGTGTGCGTGATCGTAAAACTGTCCCATGTGCCGTCTCTTGGATGGGACGGAGTTTCCTCAAAAATCGACGATGATGAGCGAGTTTACGCCGAGATTTGAGTTCATCATCCGTCGCCGGCTGCTCTCCAAACTCCTACTCCTCCTCCCCCTAGCATTCCAAATGGAGGCAAAGCGAAAAAAAAGAACGCCTCTGCTTCGCTCGGCATTCCCGTCGATGCCAGCTCGGGAGAATTTAATTTATAAATACAATTTATTTGTTTAATTATTTTCATAAATCTGTTGCTTTTATGAAAGACACCACCGAAGGCCTCGTTCCTCTTCGAGTCACTGGCTCATTGGATAGCACAGGGCGGCGCATTGTCATTCGAAGAGAACGGTGGCGCCTGGCTAGAGTTCGCACTCATTAGACGGGTGAATCAGCCGAGTTCTGACCCGGGAAGCGAGAGATACCTACATAAAAAAGGAACGGCTGCAGCAAAAAATTCAACCAGCTCAACAACGGCGAGCAGTGCTTTTGTTGGGTGGGAAAATATGCCCTTTCCTCCCGCTTTTACGCCTTTTTCCCAAACACAGCGGATAATGCAGTGCCCAGATTTAGGTCGGCCATAAATTTGGATTACCAGTTTAAAATGTTCAACACAGAAGTATGACGATATTTTTGAGGCTTTAATTTTTTTTCTATTTTTTCGCAAACAATTGTCCTCTTTCCAGTTTGGGATTTGCATCGTCGGAATTAGTTGAAATTTTCCCCGGGCATTGTAATTCCATTTGATATAAAATCAGCTTCAGCTTCAAATTGTTTCCCCCATGGCATTCATTAAACTGGAAATCGGAGAAAAAAGAACACCAATACAAAAAAATAAAATGTTTTTCTCCAACTGAGACCCCGAAATTTTCCCCGTCGAGCGGACCAACTTTTCCGATTGTAGTTTGCTTGCTTGATTTTCCGATCCACAGAATCCATCGCGCGCGCGGGAAAACTTTCCTCGGTAGGTAGGTAGGTAACCCACTTGCATCAATGCAATTACGCCACTCCCCCCCCCCCCTGCCTCGATTCTTGTAAGAGCAGCCAAACTACAACTTTAGAACCTTCCTATCGACGAAGAAGACGCCGATGAAGCTGCCAAACTTTTGCTTGTTCATCAAAATCAATGCTCATCAATCTTTCAAAGTGCAATTTCCCAGGCAACCAACAGCAGGCTAAAAGATCCTTTCTGGAATGGTGGTGCAGGAACAGCGGGGAATCACTTTTATTTCCTTGTTTTTCGGATGCACAGCGGGGGGTGGTGAAAAGTTTTGCGGAAAGCATTCTGTTTCGTAGTTTGATTCTTGAGAAAAGCTGAAGATAGCTTGCTGTTTGCCGACCGAAGATGGAGTGAAAATATGCACCAACTAGAATGTTTGGTTTCAAACGACCTGGGGCTGCTGGAGGGAGGGTTTTTTTTTTTAAATTGAGTTCCATCATTGGGATGATACTGGATGAGACTGCTTTCGTCTGCTTCAGAGTGATGAATAGGATTAAAACGCTACCGATGATGGGGGCTAGGAAAGCTCTAGCAAAAGTTTAACCATAATGGACGAGGTTTCAAATGATACCAGTCTTGGACAAGGAGTTTGGAAAAAGTTCAGGCACCGTTGTAGAACTTCAACACCCAACCGAGAAATGTAAGATCCTATTACAGATTTGCATGAAAAGTATGCTAAATTTTCAATGTTTCGCAAACATCTCAGATTCTGCAATGTTGTCGTCGGAAGGGTTTTCATTTTAAAATTTTAATAGACATCACAAACTCCCTGTTATTACAATTCAATCTATAAACATGTTAAAACGATCAATAGTCACTTTGAACGACTATCTGCTACCTGAAAATAAACCGAACAATCATCAAGTTTCAATTGACACCCTAAACGCCATGCAGTCCAATTTCCAAACAAATTTTTGAGAAGATCCCTTCTGAAATTTCAAAGTCATCAAAAAAAATCATGAAGCTTACAAAATCACCCCAAAGCTTCAGATCTACGGGGAAGTTTTAAGATCTGTTAGGGTTGGTTGCGATAGCTTTTGGTAAGCTTAGTAGGCTTCTGAAAAAAACAATCGAGAACTTCAGCGAAAATCAAAGAGCCTATTAACTTCTGGCAATTTGCAGGAACTTTACATGACGTTAGTTAAGTTTAAAGTTCTTAAGAGAAGTAACGAGAGCTCCGTGGTGGTTCTGAGAACTTAAGGGCAGTTCCAAGCATATCAGAAAAATTTCTGGAACTTCAGGTTAATTTCGAAAAATTCAGGAAATTTTGGAAAACAGCGAGGACATTAGGGAAGTTCCCAAAATCTGTAGATGGTTCAGATAAGTTCAAAAAAGTTATGCGAATCTAACAAAAAAAAAAAAAAAATCGGAAACTTCACAGAATTTCTGAATATCTAAAGGAAGAGTAGCAAACGCCGTGAAGCTAAAATCATTCGGACAGTGTCATTAATTTCCGGTCACTATAATAAAATAAAAACAAACACAGTAATGACTCTATTTTGTCGGCCCCCTTTCCAAAGGGGGCTGTGTCATTTTGCCAAGGGACGATTCGCCAAAGAACATTTCGCCGAATTTTAATCATGAATCAATATATTTGAAAAGCATTTAAATAATAGATATTCCCATGTAAAGCAACCCTATTGACACAAATCGAAAGAACTGGTCATGTCTACAAGAAGGAATCATTCCTAAAAAACGAAAATATTGATTATGTATAAAATAGCGAAATCAGTACAACTCGAAAGGACTGGTCATGTTTAAAAGAAGAAAATATTCCTACAAATGTAAAACATTAATAATTCGAAAATTTTCTAAAACAGTACAACTCAAATAGGGTGGTTGGTATAACCTATTTTTTGTGAAAACCGGTATTTCGGTATTGGCGAAGTCAATACCGGTAATACCGGTAAAATACCGGTATTGGTAATTTTTCGGAGTTAATAAAAATTTGATTTTCTAGTAAACCACCCATTTATTATTTAAATTTAAACTTAGCAATTACTGCTGCTTAGCAAAGTAAAACTTCAGCAGTCATAGCATACGCGATTCGTCTCCCATACCACAACGGATTTTATTTGCAATATTTCCGGCAACCGAAAACGCTCTCTCTGCTTCAACTGATGTTGGACGAATGGTTCCAAGCGCGCCAAATAGCCTAGTCAGGTGTATTCCTTTTAATCTTTCGGATTCATAGTGTAAAAATTCATTTTTAATAGCTTTCAAAGATCCTGAAGTCGATGTTGAGTTAATTGTCGGTGGAACGAGTGCTTTGCTTTGCTGGAGCCTCTTTTTGAGTTGCTCCTTCACCGTTAAAGCAGAGCACTTTTTCACGGCGTCATCCTTTGCATAATTATGCACAGGTAGCTCCTATTCTGCATTATCCATCCCACCATTTGCAGTCAGTCGCTTCAAGATTTCATCAAATTGGTTCTCGACGTTTTGAAAAATATTCCGAAATCATTACTCACTGATCTTTTCACGGCGGGGTTGTTTAAAAAAGCGTAAAGATCAGCGTATTCTGAACGTCTTTCCTGGATCCGTTCCTTAAGAGCGTCGAATAGTTTGATGGCGATGTCCGAGCTTTGGGAGTACAATTGCTCCAACATGAATAGAAGCGCTACGTCAGCTTCATATAGTGAACAATACTCACGACAAAGATGCTGTACAGCGACTTGAACAGGTTCTAGAGCTTCAACAATTTCGCTTACCATTTCAAACTCTTCATCGTTGAAGTTGTATTTTGCGTGGCCCTTCAAATCAATTAGAGCTTTTTGAATGGGCCGCTGTAGAATTGTAAACAAACTGTTCCAACGGGTTTTACAGTCTGCTACCAGGGTTAGTTCTTTTCCGAATTCGGAACGAACATATTTTTGAAGCAAATCATTTTTCACAGGCGACCTTCGGAATATCTTCACAACAGTGCGAACCTTCTTGATAATTGCAGATGATTGCGGCTTGAAGATGGGTGGCACGGACTCTCCTTTCTCAGTTTCGAGCCAATCAACTTCCAAATCTTCACCATCTGAGTCATCATCTGAGCCTGAAAATAAATTCAGGATAATAAAATAATATTAAAACAAGATAACTGATAGTTACCATCACTTTCCAAAACGAATTCAGCATCTGGAGCTTACTTGTGATACAGAACGGTTGTAACCGCCAAATGTATACCGTGTGCAAGGCAAACTTGATGAATAGCAGTTAGTAGCCTTCCTACCTTTAACATTAGAAATGATCCGTCTGTTGTCACTGCCATTATATCATCCGAAAACGATAGATTGAATTTCTGTAGATGTTGCTCCAGTGAGGACACACAGTTTTCCGCATTCATCGATCCGAAAATTCGCTTGAGCCCAAGATTCCAAGTTTGTTTGCAGCCGTGAACATTTATATTCATATACCGGCGATTTCTGTTGGATGTCCACTCGTCAAAGCATTTGGTGTTCCTTTTTAATTTTCTCGAACTGCTTACGTACGATACTCTCCCACCACAAACTCGTGATACGACTTCACCTTTTGCCTAATACCGTCATGAGTTTTCGGGATTCCACTAAAGCCACGAGCGAGCAAACTCTGACGAATATCTTCGGACTTGGAGATGGTTCTATACGAAATACCGTCCTTAGCCAGAACTGCTTCAAGCGGCGACACCTTTGAAAAATACTGGATGATGTTTTATTTTTTGGGGTTCGATGATGATGTTGAAGGCTGGTCATTGGTAGTTTCTGGAGAAGCAGCATTTGGCTACGCCACGATTATGTGTTCCGCGCAGGAAATAGAACCACACCGATGTTTCGGACACGCCAGGCTTTACGCTTTCTTCGAATTCCATCTGAAACCACTTTTCCACCAGGAATTACAATTACAGCTACTAGAAATAAACTGAGAATTCGATAATGTAAACAACGCTCATTCACACGGTAAAAAAATCACTGATTCATTCATATTTTGGTATGATGCGAAGGATGCAAAGCGAATCAAGCGAAACAACTGTCTCTTTTTTTCTACAGGGCTGCTGACCATTCATTGTTATGGGGTAATCGTCGTTTATGGTGGCAATTATCCATTTGAATATTTATGAATTGTTTATTGTATCAGAAATTTTTGTATAAGAAGTCAGGGAATTTCATTGATTCCAAGTGTAATATTTGCGATGTGAATCTAAATTCCAAGAGCGCAAATCTGAAAATAAATTGTACAACAATTCAGTGCTAACATTTGAAAACGGCGCAAAAGCCATTTGTAAACAAATGGTTTGTGGGCCCTTTACTCGCTACCCGAAGAACGCCCACGCAAACCAACAGCATCGTCAGGAAGGGGAAAATTTCCCCTACCCGATGTTGCTGTTGTGTCGCGTGGGTGTACTTCAAGTAGTGAGTAAAGGGCCCACAAACCATTTGTTTACAAATGGCTTTTGTGCCGTTTTCAAATGTTAGCACTGAATTGAGTCTGGGACAAAATAATGTGTGCATCCTCTATAGTTCATTGAGTTCATTCATCGACGTTTGCCAAGCACTACTCGAATAAACGCGGAGATCATGACAGCTCCATTGCAAATGAATCATTAATACACAAGCAAAAACTGATACACATAATTGTGTGCATGCTTAATAGACGAGTGCACGGATGGATTTGAGTTCACTCACTCGACAAAAAGTGACACAACAGCGGGGCCCTGTTTACTAAAAATGAACACATATATGTTCATTTCTAATAAACAGGGCCCCGCTGTTGTGTCACTTTTTGTCGAGTGAGTGAACTCAAATCCATCCGTGCACTCGTCAATGGGTACTGCTGTTTTACTAGCGATACCAATACAATGAATTCTAGGTTTGTCATTTTTGTATTTCACTTGCTGTTGCTGTTGTTTTGAATGGGTTGACCAAGCCTAAAGTGAAGCAAATAACGCGTGCATCGTTGAGTAGGCAGCGTGCATTAGCGTCACGGTGAGCTTTGTGTCAATTTTATACGATTAAAAAATGCGGTAATTTTTGGAAATTAGGGTAAAAGGGAAAATACCGGTTTTTTGCCTTCTGAAAACCGGTATTTCGGTACTCAAAATTGGCCGGTATTACCGGTTTCGGTAATACCGGTTAGACCACCCTAAACTCAAAAGAACAGCTCAAATGTTCAAAAGAATGAAGCTTTACATTTGAAAAAATCGAACCTTCTTAATCTTTTTTCGAGACTGATTTCAAAATGTGCTGAGCTTTAAGAAAATTTTAAAACCGTAGAAAATGGCTTGCTCTTCGGTGAAATGACCCATTCGGCGAAATGACCCTTTCGGTAACATGACCTTCGGCGAAATTTCCCGCTTGATATGCTATTTCAGGTGTCTTACTGCACCAAAGTAAACCTCAAACGTCCATCTTGAAGATGAATGAGAAACCAGTGCTGTAAATTTTCATATCATTCGATTGAAGATGAACCAATACAACCATTCAATCAATTCTATGAAAACGCATTCTCACAAGACCATACCCAACAAACAATTTTAGCTGCAGACTAGCTTATATAGTTTAAAATTAGCTGTATAAGTCAATTTTTGGCAGTAGAAGCTAATCTGCAGCTAAAATTGTTAGTTGCAGAACCCCTTTCTCATGCAAAGCTCATTGTCACTGTCAATTAAGTCACTCACTATCATTTGATATACAGCTTTCCTCCGAAGAACGCGTTACCCACTGAGTTGCACCCACCGCCTTTTCTCGGTGGGTTTTCAACCAAGTGCTCTGATTTTCTGCGAGTGACTAGTTCTCCATTGACCCTACTCACATGCAAAAAATCAGACCGACTGGTTGGAACCCGCCGAGAAAAATCGGTGGGTGCAGCTTAGTGGGTAACGCGTTTTTCGGGGGATAGCTTTATAGTGTTTCTCAAATGAGAATGATCCATGCCTTCGTTAAATGACTAAGCAACTGATATCACCCATTTAAAGGGAGTCCACTGTGATATCGAATAGCAACTTTTCTCATTTTCATCAAAAATGTTCAAATGATTTTGAGAATTTACAGCACTGTGAGAAACATTTGGAATTGCGGTTAAGAGAAATTATTACAATATAAAGGTCTGAGCAAGAACTTCAGGGAGGTCCACACAAATTGTAGGAGTTTAAAAAAAAAAACTTCCTATCAGTCTAAGGAAGCACTAAGGATTTCGTTGAATTTCGTTCTTGAGTTGAATGTGGAAATTTTTGGCACTGCAAGGAAGCTTCGAGGCAATTCCATCAGGAAAACTGCAGAAACTTTTAAACCCCGTACAGACAATGGCTTATATAATATAATATAGGTGTGCTACTGAAGAAAGTCCCCTGATCCAAAAGCGATTCCAGGTCCTTGCGACCGGTGAACACCGCTACCTTGGAGAGTTCATAGGAATGTCGTAGTAGCTATGTGCGGTAGTTCCTTCGTTAATG
This sequence comes from Ochlerotatus camptorhynchus, assembly GCF_037179485.1. NCBI lineage: Eukaryota > Metazoa > Arthropoda > Insecta > Diptera > Culicidae > Ochlerotatus > Ochlerotatus camptorhynchus. The sequence continues at coordinate 658,720 of NW_027040862.1, read as the reverse complement.
TTTTTCCGAGATAATCGCGAGTTGTGTTCACTGATACGGTAAATCGCAATCTGATATAGGCTGTTTTGCAATGAGCACTCATACATAGGATTTCCAGTGAAAACTAGATGTATGAGTGCTCATTGCAAGACAGCGTATATTACGTGATATACGCTGTAATGTGAACGGGGTATTACTCATAAATTTAGGGCAGCTTCACCAAATTCAGGAAAATTTCGATAAACTTTAGAAAGTTGAACGAAAGTTCCAGGAATTGCAGGGGAGAACTCCTGCAAAATTCAGAAAACTTGAGAAATGTTTTGGAAACTTTTTAGATTTTATAAAGATTTAAAAGACTGTTCCATTTATTTAAAGGCACTTAAGGTAGCTCTAAGAACATCAGAGAAGACCAAAGAACCTCAGGGCAGTTCAATTAACTTTTCAAAAGTTCTGAGAAACTTAGGGCAGTTCCAAAAACCTCAGAAATATAAAAAAGTTTAGCGATTTATAGCAATTTCATTCATTCCATTTTTTCAGGGATGTAATGAGTAAGGATTCTACTCGAAAAAAAAAATGCAAATGTGTTTTTCTTTTTACTGCCGTTATATGCATAAGAGTCCCACTGTGCATAAGGATTGCATAGAACATGGGACAGTTTTGTGTATAACGGCAGTTTAGTGCATGGGTAAAAATTGATGAAATTTTGAGTAAACTAGTTTAGAGTGTAATGTTTACATGTACAAATCTGTCAAGTGGTTATCGAGATGGCTTCCAAGCTAGAAATGCTTCGACAAAAAATTATGGAAGCGGTTGTGGCAAATCCAGGCCAGTCCCGCAGGTGGATCGCGAAACAGTTTGGAATCGACGTGTGGTAAAATCGTTCAAGGAGACCCAGTCGACCCAGCGGCGAGTTGGCAACGGAAGAAAAGCGAAGACGACCGAACCCGTGAACGCACGGAAAGTGAGAGATTACTTCAAACGCAATCCGAACCTTTCGATTCGGGACGTGGCCAAGAAGGTTAATTCTTCCATCTGGTTCGTCCAGCAGACAATAAAGCGGGCTGGAGTTTATGTCTTCAAGGTAAGGAAGGTGCCTAACCTATGCAGATCCCCGGCCTGGAGTTTTTCGTCGGCAAGTCCCGCCTGGATGATCCGGAGAAGTTCCGGAATAAGAAGGTCGACAAATTTGCCAAGAAGTACTTGGTGTGGCAGGCGATCTGTAGGTGCGGCAAATTAAGCAAGCCGTACATAACGACTGGCACCATCAACGGCCAAATATATAAAGAAGAATGCCTCCAGAAGCGCCTGCTGTCTTTCCTCCGGTCCCACGAAGGTGACACTCTGTTTTGGCCGGATCTGGCTTCGTGCCATTACGCGAAACTGGTGATGGAGTGGTACGAAGCCAACGATGTTGTTTTAGGATGCCGAAGGAGGCAAATCCGCCAAACTCGCCAGAACTTCTCCCAATGGAAAAAATTCTGGGCGATTATGAAGCGCAAGCTCTGGAAAACAGGGAAGGTCTTCAAAAACGACAATGACTGTGTTTAGTGGATGAAAGTGTGTGAGAAAGATGGCGCACGTGTTGCACAGAGTTAAGTCCAAGGTGCGGGCATTTAGCCTTTGAGAGGAGGTTTAATTTATTTATTCCCTGAGAGTTTCAAAAATTTCGATTTAAAATAAATTTTTGGTGATCATTTTTTTTCATTAATTTATTTGATCAGGCTCAATCGAATTAACATTACAGAGCCGAGGATTTTTGTTCACTATACAATACATCTTAAAATTATAGCCAAAAGGCACAACACAATAAACATTTAATCTTCCGCTATCCAATAAGCCTCCTCTACCAGAACGGGAACCGCTTCCAGTGGATTCATTGTATGGCAGTATCGCCAACGGGGGACAGAGCGCTTCCATTTCAGCAATGGACGCAAAACGTGGTCAGCACTCACACACTCATCACGAAACGGTTGCTTTCCAAAGTCGACGACGCATCGACTGAAAGAACTGCTGATGAAGAACAATGAGGAGGACCACACAATGGTTGCTGCCGAGTAAACAGACGATCGCGTGACACACATTGAGAGTGGTCTGCTGCTGTCGACAGCCGAGTGAACACTGATGTGATCATTTTTGCCTGTTGCATTGCAGAGTAAAGCAGTTCTATTGAGTAATTGTAAAAGCTTTCAAGAAGTTCCGAGGAATTATGTTAAATTCCGGGAATTTCAGGAATGTTCCAAAAAAATCAGGAAGATTTCTTGGTCCTCGGAGGAGTTCTATGTATATTGAGATAATTGCGGGAACCTCTTGAATGTTTAGGGAACTTGTCAAAGGAACGAAAACTTCAGTCCAGAGCTGTTCAAAGAAGCTTAGAGATTTGAAGGGAAGTTCCATGAGCTTCATGGAATTTTAGAATACTTCAGGGAAATAATGGGAATGATCATAGATGAAAGTGTTTTTTTAAAATTTAGTTCGTTTATAGGGAAAGCTCAATCGCGTTAGCTTTTCGGAGCCGATAGTTCATTCTGCATTGTTTTTAACAAAATTCACTTAATTCTTTGTCTAGTAGGAGTTGGGCTGAATACTCGCGGCTTACCCGAGGTTAGCGGGGTACATTTACGAAGGATAGGATCATCGATAAGAAATTCATCGTGTGAAATTTGTCTGTCATACAATTCACCACTTTGTCATGGGGGAGGTAGCTCATCGATTCTTCCGGTTCGCCTCCTAGCATCGTGCTATAAGGTACCAGGCGATAACCAGGGTAGTTGATCGATAGCTCGATGACGTCATTTTGTTGGCGTCTGCAATGCGAAATTCTCATAGCAGGCGTTGACGATGGGACGTTGTCGAGTTGTTGAATAGCAACTATCGTGGTAACTCACCGATTACCTGTCGATCCGCCAAATTTGGAAAGACGTCTGCATTGAATTATCTCATATAATAATATTCCGCCCACTATATCACAAGAAATTGCGAGTAGCTGAGTGGAATGGAGATAAGTTAAGCATTGGGTACAGGACCAAGTCTCCCCTGGGTGGTGCCAAAAGATGAGCGCAATAGAATCATCAAGTTGCCATAAGGCACGGAATGAGACTATTGCATGGCTGGGTAGTCAAAGTCTTCCATTCGTTAGTCATTTCAGGTGGATTAGAACAGGTTTAGGTTTAGGGTGGGCGTTGGCCAGATTTGGATAGGATAGGATAATCCTAAATAGGACCTAGATTATTTAATACACTAGTAACCTCAACTTCTGTCACAATGTTTCATTGTGACTAGTCAACACGCAATGGGTAAAATATCAAATTTGCGGTAAATTTGAAAAAAGGGAACTTGGAATGTAGAGCGCACTGCCCACTGGACGATTCTGAAGCCTCACCAAGTGAGTGGGTTACGGGTTTATTTGATTGTACGTCATTTCCAAGTTATATATAGATACATTCATACCATTGGCATTTTGTATTTGAGATAAGACAGAGACAGATCGTTATTACATTTTTTTTTTTGCTGTGCACTACACCACCGGAGCCAGCAAAGTTCAACAATCCATCGTTGCTTATGCCTTTGTTGTCGTTTGGAACCAGTTTTGCGAGGTAGGCGACGATTGTGCGTATTTCTCGCGTAACTTTTGAAAAGGGCCTATTTATAGCCTGAACAATACGTAAAGAGCAAATTGAAACATTGAACGTCGCGTGAAAGTGGAACTTAATGAAGGCCTAAGTACTTTTTCGTAGTTTTTAGTTTTCGGATTTGAAAGATCGTTGGTTACAGTGGCCTGCTTACTGAGCAGAAAAACGCGGTCCCAGGTCAGATTTATGGTAAAATCGCTTGTGTATCGTGTATTTTGCGAAACTCGTTGTTGTCGTTGGTTCCGGATTTGAATGGATACACAAATTTGAGCAACGGTATTATGTGATATGAGGGGTTCGGTGGCCTTAGAGCAACCGTTTTTGCTTTCTGAGCAGAACATCATGAGTCTAATCTCAGGCCCATCCACATTCAAGATTCGTCAATCGTTTTATTTGTTAATATGACTAAATGGTAATAACAGCAACTCGGTGATTAAAAAGGTGCTCGTCTGCCTAGTGGCAAACGTTTTTGCTTACTGAGCAGAAGACCGTGGGTTTAGTCCCAAGCTCCTTCGCGTTATATGATCGTTAGGACATCAATTCAGCTTATCGTTTACCAAAACGAACCCTGCTGCAAACCCAACCCTCTTATTCAACATCCCAGTGATTCCTCGTGGAAGTGCAGAGGTGTTCTCGGCTTCCATCAAAGCGAGTGTCATGTCAACACAATCCTTCCCATTCCTTTCTTGACCTGTGTTCGGGCGCGGCCGGCGCTGGTATTGCCTAATTTAAGATCTCCAGTTTTTACACATTGAGGATGATTGCTAGTCCCAAGCATCGTCTATTGGTTCTCTGTGTAATTACAGCTGATCTGGCAGTAACAGAGTAGCAACCGTGGGCGGTCAATCAAGCTCAAGCTCAAGCTCAAGCTCATACAATTCACCACTTTGTCATACAATTCACCACTTTGCGAGAGAGCCCGCATAAATGCGAACCATTACTTGACCTTACCGAAAATGGTTGAAAAATGTTTATAATCCCTGCTTAACTTTAACTGAAATGGTTATGGAACTTTAAAGGAACGTTTTTGTGATAAAGTTTTAACCTTACTTATTATGGTTTTTTGGAAGTGAACCTTACAAATACTGGGTTGTTAAGAACCATTACCATTCAAAACAGTTGTTTTCTCCATACATTTTTGGGAATGGGATTATATTGGTACCATATTATATATGATTTGGGAACTCTAATGGTAATGGTTATGGTAGTCGGTAAGGTTCATAGATGGTTTTGTAACATCGATCAACTTTATGTGGAATATATCGCGAATTAGTTGCCTGTAAATGACTGATTACCAATTCGCGATTTATTCCAAGTAAAGTTGACCGATAATACAAAACCATTAATGAACCTTACTGAATACCATAACCATTACAATTAAAGCTCTCAAACCATAAGTAAAAAGGTTCTAATTTAGTTCTCTCTCCGAAAACGTATGGAGAAAACAACTATTTTGAATGGTTCGTAACAACCCATAATTTGTAAGGTTCACTTCACAAGAACCATAATATGTATGGTTAAAACTTTATCACACAAACGTTCATGTAAAGTTCCCTAACCATTTCAGTTACAGTTTAGCAGGGATTATAAACAATTTTTAACCATTTTCGGTAAGATCAAGTTATGGTTAGCGTTTATGCGGGAGTTCTAGATGAAGGTTGAATTTTTTTTCAGACTATAGGAAAATTGAGGGAAATTTTTAAAAAGTTCTGAGAAGTTCAGGAAAGTCTCGAGAAGTTTAATGAATTCAGAGATCTCTAGGGCAGTTCGAATAGCTTCAGAGAAGTTCGGAAATCTTTTTTGAATATTCTAGGCTTTCGGAGAAGTTTAAAGATCTTGAAGAATTAGTAATTATGTTTCGTCTCATGAAAAAGTGCTGATTACAGTTTTAATACAGCGATCTTCATAGGGGTTGGTTTTAGTTTCGTATCGTAAGTTTTTTGTGCTGAACGAAACACGGTACAACTCTACCTTGAAAAAGGCTAAGTCCAAAGACCGCAACGTAGTCATGGTCGCTCCTTCATTGGACGAATGGATTTGAGATGAGCGTGGGCGCACATACGAAACATTTTTAAGTAAACAGCACTAAATTTACCATGACAGTGCTGTTTGCATCTTTTTCCACATCCTTATCGATCTAGTATCCGCAGTACTCAATTTTGTCCACGAAGAACTCGCACTTGTCCCGTATTCACCCGTATTCCGAATTCGTTCAGTCACCAAAGTACCTTCTCCAGTCGACGCAAGTGAACTTCATTGTTTCCACCCGTGATCTTGATGTAGTCCAGGAAAACTATCTCTCTCAAAAGTTTCTTCATATCTCTTGGAAAAATCATCCGGAACAATTGCATTTTTTTTTTACGGATTGTGGTAGGACAAAGTCTGGTGGTACTTTTGCCAGAAGTGTACTTGCTAGTGAGCACCCATCAGAATCAAAACAATTAACGGTGAAGCTGGAATTCCTAGTGGATAAAAAGTGATGATGGAGTTCTATTCATTCCGGATGTTGCTGATTAGCGGATCCTCCAGTTCATAACAACTGAGGGGGTTATAATGAAAGGGGTTTAAGTGATTTTGATCGATTCTCTTCATCGATTTTCTCTTTCGCTGCTATTAAATTCATTGATTCGTATCTTCTGGATGCTAGATGAGAACCTCCTTTATCAAACTATGTGGCAGAAATAGCGCAAAATCTGTTTATAAAGCTGTGGCTATCAAAAGAGAAATTCAATGAAGAGAATCGATCAAAGTCACTTACACCCCTTTCCTTCGAACCCCCTCAATTGGAACCTAGGTTATCAATAATTTGTACAGGAAAGTGAGTACGTGTCAGCCAGCTTTCCATTTAAAATGCTTGCTTTATTGGAAATGAAATAGTATTTCTTCACTACTATTTCCGATAGGTTTTACAGTGGATCTCAAATTATAATACTTTGTATCTTTTGTATGCTCGTTTTTAGGATCATTATTACTTTTTCGAAGAGTTCCTTTTGTTCATCACTTAATTCCTTTGGCTCATAGTACCATCAGTTAAAACTGTAGTTTGAGCTTTATCTCTGTATATTCTTAGGTGTTTTTTAGAAGATTATCATGTTGGTGTACGCTGATTCAAAAAGGAAATGGTATTAACATTGAGCTGTCCATAGTTGGGCGTTGTTGAACATGTGGTACTTTCACAAAATTTCATGTGAGTACCAAAGTATCCATATAATCACAAAATAACTTTTAATGTAGGTTCATGGTGAGTTCACAAGTTCCTACTTCACGCCTCCTCGAGTCAAATGATAACAAAAGACTACCAGCTGAAACATGGACACAGCTGGTTGGCGTAGCCTGGGCAATGTTGCCAGTCCGGCAATAGCAAAGTGAAGAGGTGCGACGCGAACACTGGCGCAGTAACCATAGTACGGTGATAGAGGAAATGCTTCACCAAACCTGAGCGTCTGCTCACCATGGAGGTGCGGCTCAAAACGGCGTCTGTTCTCCATGTTAGGAGCGGCTGATCACCGCCCTAGTGCCAGCGTGGGACTCTAAACAGAGCTGTGCACGATGGTCCCCCGGCGAGACAGGGGGTTGGGGCAGGCCCAACAAGCCGCCCTGGAAAAAAAAACAAAGTTGTTAATACCGAAGAAAGAAATACGGATCGGAACAATCGGCACAGACCTACGCGACGAAATAAGGACTACGATTGGAAACTCGGAACATGGAACTGCAAATCGCTCGGCTTCCCGGGTTGCGATAGGTTAATCTATGACGAACTTCAACCACGCAACTTCGAAGTCGTAGCACTGCAGGAACTTTGCTGGACGGGACAAAAGGTATGGAAAAGCGGGCATCGAGCGGCTACTTTCTACCAGAGCTGTGGCACCACCAACGAGCTGGGAACCGGCTTTGTAGTGCTGGGTAAGATGCGCCAACGCGTGATTGGTTGGCAGCCGATCAACGCGAGGATGTGCAAGTTGAGGATTAAGGGCCGTTTCTTCAACTACAGCATCATCAACGTGCACTGCCCACGCGAAGGGAGACCCGACGACGAGAAAGAAGCGTTCTATGCGCAGCTGGAGCAGGTGTACGACGGCTGTTCGCAACGGGACGTCAAAATCGTCATCGGCGACATGAACGCTCAGGTAGGACGGGAGGCAATGTATAGACCGGCAATCGGGCCAAACAGCCTGCATGCCGTATCGAACGACAACGGCCAACGATGCGTGAACTTTGCAGCCTCCCGGGGTATGGTAGTTCGAAGTACCTTTTTCCCCCGCAAGGATATCCACAAAGCCACCTGGAGATCACCTGACCAACACACAGAAAACCAAATCGATCACGTTCTAATCGACGGGAAATTCTTCTCCGACATTATCAACGTCCGCACGTACCGCAGTGCGAACATAGATTCGGACCACTACCTAGTTGCAGTATGCATGCGCTCAAAACTCTCGACGGTGCATAACACACGTCGAAGTCGAACGCCACGACCCAACATTGAGCAACTACGGGACACCGGAGTTGCCCAGGACTACGCGCAGCAGCTGGAAGTTGCACTACCCCCGGAAGAGCAGCTTGGCGCAGCTTCTCTTGAAGATGGCTGGAGGGACATCCGTTCAGCCATAGGTAGTACTGCTGTAGCGGCACTAGGTGCTGCAATCCCGGACCGAAGAAATGACTGGTTTGACGGCGAATGCAAACTGTTAGTAGAGGAGAAGAATGCAGCACGGGCGAGAATGCTGCAACACCGCACGAGATTGAATGTGGAGCGATACAGACAAGCGCGGAACAGACAAAACTCGGTTTTCCGAAGGAAGAAGCGTCAGCTGGAAGATCGAGATCGCGAGGCGATGGAAAATCTGTACCGCGTAAACGACACACGGAAGTTCTACGAGAAGCTAAATAGTTCGCGCAAAGGCTACGTGCCGCAAGCCGATATGTGCAAGGACTTGGACGGTAACCTTCTCACGAACGAGTGTGAGGTGATTGAGAGGTGGAAGCAGTACTATGACGAGCACCTCAACGGTGAAGCAGCAGAAAACGAAGGTGGCACGGCAACAGACCTTGGAGCACGCGCAGAAGACGACAGGCTACCGGCCCCTGATCTTCAAGAAGTTGAGGAGGAGATCGGTCGGCTGAAGAACAACAAAGCAACTGGTGTAGATCAACTACCAAGTGAGCTATTGAAATACGGTGGTGAAGCACTGGCTAGAGCGCTGCACTGGGTAATTGCCAAGATTTGGGAGGAGGAGATATTACCGGAGGAGTGGATGGAAGGTGTCGTATGCCCAATCTACAAAAAGGGCGACAAGTTGGATTGCTGCAACTACCGCGCGATCACACTGCTGAGCGCCGCCTACAAGGTACTCTCCCAAATTCTATGCCGCCGTCTGTCACCATATGCAAGAGAGTTCGTGGGGCAATACCAGGCGGGATTCATGGGTGCCCGCGCTACCACGGACCAAATTTTCGCGATTCGGCAGGTTCTGCAGAAATGCCGCGAATACAACGTGCCCACACATCATTTGTTCATCGATTTCAAATCCGCATACGACACAATCGATCGAGATCAGCTATGGCAGATTATGCACGAGTACGGACTTCCGGATAAACTGACGCGATTGGTCAAGGCGACGATGGATCGAGTGATGTGCGTTGTTCGAGTATCGGGGACACTCTCGAGTCCCTTTGAATCTCGAAGGGGGTTACGGCAGGGTGATGGACTTTCGTGTCTGCTGTTCAACATCGCGTTAGAAGGTGTGATCAGAAGAGCTGGGATAGACACGAGTGGCACGATATTCAGGAAGTCCATCCAGCTCCTTGGTTTCGCCGATGACATTGACATTATGGCACGGAACTTTGAGATGATGGCGGAAACGTACATCAGACTGAAGGCTGAAGCTAGACGGATTGGACTTGCCATCAACGCATCAAAGACAAAATATATGAAAGCAAGAGGTTCTAGGGAAGACAATGTTAGCCTCCCACCCCGAGTTCAGATTGACGGTGACGAAATCGAGGTGGTCGATGAGTTCGTGTATTTGGGCTCACTGGTGACCGCCGAAAATGATACCAGCAGAGAAATTCAAAAATCGTGCCTACTTTGGACTCCGGAGGACGCTCCGGTCGAATAAAATTCGCCACCGCACGAAGTTGACTGTCTACAAGACGCTGATTAGACCGGTGGTCCTTTACGGCCACGAGACCTGGACTATGCTCGTGGAGGACCAACGCGCCCTTGGTGTTTTCGAACGGAAGGTGTTGCGTACCATCTACGGTGGAGTGCAGATGGATGACGGAACGTGGAGGAGGCGAATGAACCACGAATTGCACCAGCTGCTGGGAGAACCATCCATCGTCCACATTGCAAAAATGGGGCGACTACGGTGGGCTGGGCACGTCGTAAGAATGCCGCACGACGACCCAGTGAAAATGGTTCTAGAAAGCGACCCAACAGGAACAAGAAGAAGAGGCGCGCAGCGGGCAAGGTGGATCGACCAAGTAGAAGGTGACCTGCGGACCCTTCGCAGACTACGAGGCTGGCGAACTGTGGCCATGGATCGAGTAGAGTGGAGACAACTTCTTCGGACAGCAGAGGACAACAAGGCCTTAGCCTGATTGGTAAGGTAAGTCATGGTGAGAAAATATCACTGAGATATGATTAGTTGGGTATTCAGATGACTATTACTTTAAAAAACTAATCCTGGTTGTATCTCTTTTTTGTTTGCATGTAACACTGTTTGATACTACTAACCGCACCGAGCCTTCATTCCGGGTGATGAGCGAACCTGAAGAAGAAAAAGATTACCATGAACCCCTTCTCGGAAAAAGTGTATTGTTGATGGACCTGGTCTACGATTCAAGATTGGTTTCTGTAATGATAAGTATCACGATCTTCATCGAAATGTAAGTATTATTGACAATAATCATAACAATCAACTCGTATATACATTGAAATACATATATAAAAGGAAAGGGACGGTCCAACAGGGCACCCGATTGAAGCGATTTGGACGGGAAGAGTGGGAATGTCAACTCCTTGTTAATAACATTTCGTGGATAAAGGGCGGACTCTTCTCCCCACTCATTGGGGCATCTTCCTGTTCGGGGGCTTGTCTTTTTGACCAATTAGCTGATCAAGTTGCTCGAAGGAGATTCTCTTGTTCCGTAGATGCGTATAGGCGACTTTGCCTATCGATCTACCCAATCCATTTTTGGCCATGTTGAGGACAATCAGAGAAAAGAGCCCATTGCTGTCGGACTTAGTTTCCGTGCTACAATGGGTGGTAAACCACTATCATCTCTTGGAAAAAATCATCCGACTTCTTCCGAATGTTTGTTCTGGCTTCGTCCGTTCTTAAATTTTGTCATCCAACTTCCTCCGGAAGTCATCTCTGATGAGATTTTCCCCGGAAGTTTCGTCTGACTTCACTCGAGAGTTTTTTTAATTCATCGATTTCGATTTTTCTGAGTTCTCCCGGAAGTTTTTCCCGATATCACTCAAAGTCCTTCTGGCTCCTGTTAGAAGTTTCTTCCCGAACTGTTCTCGAATGATTCAAAAAACTTCTCGAAACAAAAGTCTCTTCACAAGCTTTTTCAGAGAACTTATTCCAACGTCCATCGAAATTTTCTTTCGAGTTGACCCGGAAGCTCCTTTAAACTTCCTTTGGAAATTTTTCCAGACTTTCCAGACACGTGATTCTTCTGACTTATACTGGAAATTTTTTCCGAGATAATTTTGACTTGTCCTGAAATTATCATCTGACTTCCCAGGAAACTATTTCCGGCTTCTTTAGGAAACTTCTTGCAACTTCTAAATTCATAGAAAACAAACAATTAAAATATGATTCAAATTTAATATCTCTCATGAAGACAAATACGCATCCCAGTTCCCAGCAGCTTAATAGGCTTCCCTTATGAAGCATTGCAAAGCTCCCTAAAGGTCATGCAAAAATTAATACAAACGGCTTCACCGGCACCGGGCAGACAACCTGTCATCTTGTAAGAAATTACGCTTCGTCTCTGGACGACAAAAGAAAGGGGGACAGTTTCTTTTAATAATTATATCAAACCAGGCTTCCCACCGTGCATTCACTGCTTTTCTCCTCTGACATTCGTTAAAGAAGGGAAAGGAAACCCCATGCAACAACCGTATGTCTCTGTCTCTCTTTCTCTGTGTGGTGGTAAGAAAGTGGCCTCGGGAAAAAAAACCTCCGGTCTGGAACACGGGATAAATTCTGACAAGGTGGAAATAAATCACTGTTTTAATTTTTCCTGACGGCTTTCCCAGCCGCTGCCTTCTTCCATTTCCTCCAGAAGAAGCCACGGGAAGGCGGGTTTTGTTTTTGCTGCCATCCAGCCGAGTGAAATGTCTATATATCATTCCGGTTATAATCGCTTTGAGGGTGAAAGCATTGAAAGGAAATTTAGGGTGCCGTTTTTTGTTTTCATCGGTTGGCGGAGCGGGTGGAAGGCAGCTAATGGGCCACGGATATTACGTAATTATGGAGATATTTAACGGTTTGACACCTGCCTTGCCTGACGACTTGCTTCACGGGGGGATTTGGGGCGAACAGGAGCCGATGCTTCGAATGATTGAGAGCAGCGCGAAATTAACGGTTTTATGATGTGGAAAAGGTGGATTGTTGTTTGGCACCTGAAATTGGGTCATCAAGCGTGACATTGACTGATGGAGGCCATTTACTGAGATTAATCGATCGAAAGGGTCGTTTTTTTCTTCTTCTTCTAATGAGCATCGTTTGATCGGAAATTCTTTCCAAAAAAGTGATTTCCCTGCTGTCATAAAATTTTCCACTTTGCACGCCACATGCATCCATCGAGTTCCATTCATGCCACGTACAAATTGAAACCCTACTACTTAGCAAGTGTAGCAGTTCGAACATGAAAAGCATCAACTTTTCCCCGACAACCTGCAACTGCGACCACTACAAAAGATGCCACTGCTGTACGACTTGCACTCCTCAACCGCAACTCCCCAAAGTGCCACTACCTGCCATCGCAGTCGTCGAAGAGAGAGGTTTTCATTTTCCGAAATAACACTCCTGCTCAATGCTTTCAATTTATAACACGGAAATGTTGCACACCGCTTTTTCCCTTTGCTACACTACGACACGGATGCTTCAACGTCCGGAACAGCACCGACTTCCTCACGATTTCGATCCTCTTTCTCTCTCTCGCCGCGTGCCACCACCCTTTCCCGACGACACGTACTGAAAGACACGATCTCACAGCTGAAGCTAGTGCTGCTGATGGCTGCTGCTGCTGCTGCGGTGGTTGCGAGTCAGGGAAAAAATGCCAATCAAGAAATCAAAGACTGCATCTCCCCGAGACCAGAAAAAGCAATTACCCATCAGGCAAGCAAGAGAGTGCCAGCATCATAAAACGGTTCGCTTTATGGCATCCTGTTGGAGCCTCTCCACCCCCCCAACACACACTGAATGAAGGCACTCCCTTGTCGGGGTTTGAAATCGATTCGTTTCATTCCGTACGCGTCCAATCAAATGATTCGAGCTCGTTTTTTCTTCCCCCCCACACTGATGCTTAGAAGGAGGTAGGTACGGCTCCAGCGATTGCGATTGTTATAGAGGAACCGACTCCTCGGTGGGTCGGATCGGTGGCAGAAAGCTCAAGCCATTCGCGTGCTCGTTCAGAAATCCAAATCCTAATTATAACACCGAGAACCAAACCGAACCGAAATCGTACAAATGAAAAAAAAAAAAAAATGGCTTCTCACACCCCCTGGATGAAAGTTGTCGGGGTGGCTGGTTGCTTGGTTCTTATCAGATGTGACAGGATGCAGCAAAAAAAAAATAAAATAAACAGGTTTGTACATTGCTGTTGTGAGAATAGTCGATCTGAGGGTTTGGGTTGGTTGCTGGAATTAGGGGTTTCGCTAAAAACCGATCCAACGTATCGAAGTGGTAGGTTTAAATTGACCCCAAGGTACTGACATTGGGGCTAGTGGGTGCGTGTTTGTTTGAAGTTTGTAGAACTAGTTATTTGACCAAACTACAGTAGGGACCCGATTTGCAATAATTTCACAAAACCGTATTTCCAAATCTTTCGCATTCATCTTCAAGATGGATATTTAGGATATACTTAGGTACAATAAGACCACCGTAAAAGCGCATAAGTTTCGTAGAAAATTTGAAAATATTTTCAAAAAGGGGGCTGCTAATCGGGTCATTACTGTACAACTATTTCCATTACTCTTTTCGTTGATCAATGACAAATTTTACCGAACATTTATTTTTTCTTCTATTTGCAGGGTATGTTTCCACTTCACTTGAGGAGTTCTTCTTTTTCCAGCACTGGGACCCTATCGGCTCTGTATCAGGTACAAATGTTTTAACGATCATTGCGTATAGATTACAAACTGCTGTTCGAAATTGAATTTTCATTATAAATCACCATCTAGAATTTGCAAACATACTGAAAAATGTGTGTAACGAGATGCATGAAAACTGCTCGTGTCGTACCGATATTCAAATCCGGTGATCCCTCGTGTGCTAAATTAGCATTAGCACTGCTAACAACTATCGTTCAATATCGGTGCTTCCAGATGATTGCATCAAGGTTCTCGGAGTTCCAATGATCTCATCTACAAACGACAGTACGGGCTTAGAGTTGGATGTACACTCCCGATCATAAGTTTAAGGAAACCCAAAAAAAAAAAACATGACAAATTTGTTATGTTCATATCTCTATCATGTAATGTCCAATTTTCGTTCTCTTTAGATCATTTGAAAGGTATCTTTTCGTTTTTAAATTTGTTTATTTTTATTTGTTTATTTAATAATTCAACTGACAATTAATGTCTTAATGAATAAAACTTAATCTAAATAGTTATGGTCAACGAAACGAAAACGGTCAAGTAACCGGTGACGAAACACATTTGCTGATACGTTAAAGTCAAATTCGCAATAAAAGTAGTTAAATTGTCGGCTGATTGCACGAATTGGCTCATTCTGCGTATAATTTCTGCCTCGTGGCTCCAAAAACAGAAATTCGCGTTGACGAAGAGGTCTCTCAGGAGCATAAATATTTAGCTGGGCCAGCAACGTTGGACAGTCGATGTCACCCGTGAGAAGCTTTCCAGCAAACATAGCTTGAGCGACTGTCCGTCGCACCACTAGCGGTTCGATGCCCAGAAGACGGCAACGCTCCTCGTACGGTGGCAGGTTCGATGAGTCACGCCAGTTCAAGAAACGAAGAGCATATCTCACAAACTTTCGTTGAACAGATTCGATTCTAGCGATCCAAGTGGCTTGGAAAGGGCACCATACAACTGCACTTGATTCTAATATAGACCGCACAAGTGAGCAGTAAAGTGATCTGAGGCATAACGGGTCCTGGAACTCATCGGCAATTTTGAAAATAAAACCCAGTTGGCGATTGGCTCGGGAAATGATGTCGTTATAATGGATTTTGAAGGTGAGCCCGCAGTCCAGAGTAACACCGAGATCCTTTATTTGTTCTACACGGGCAATGCAACGTCCAAAGAGCACATAGTCAAACATAATTGGTTCGTTTTTACGGTGATAGGAGATGACGTTGCATTTTTTGATGCTCAGGCCCATCAAATTTCTCGTGCACCAGTCAGCGAAAATACATAGCATATGCTGGAGATCCCAACAGTCCGAGAGGCTTTTGATAATTTTTTAGATTTTGGCGTTATCTGCGTAGAAAAGACGACATCCAGATGGTAACAACAGAGCGATGTCGTTTAAAAAGATCGAAAACAGCAGAGGTCCCAGGTTGCTGCCTTGCTGGACTCCCGAGTTGTTTGAGAAAACATTTAATTCCTTCGCGCCAATCTTGAATCGTACAGAGCGATTCACTAAGTACGATCTGAACCATTTCACAGCCGTAGACGAGACACCTAGTATCTCCAACTTAGCAAGCAGGATTTCATGATCCACCCTGTCAAAAGCGGCTTTTAAGTCCATGTATGCAGCATCAACTTGCCATCCAGCATCCAAGCTTCACAGACAGTCAGAGGTAAACTGCACCAGGTTCATGGAAACCGATCGCTTGGGGTAAAAACCATGTTGGTCCGTATCGATATAATTTTTACAGCACATAAACAGAGCATCATTTACAATAATCTCGAAAAGTTTAGAGCAGGCGGACATGGAGGAAATCCCACGATAATTAGCGACATTTCGTTTGTCTTTGTAGGCGTACCAAATTTTTAGTAATTTTTTTCAATGAGAAAGTTGATTGAGACAATCAATCAAAATCACTTACACACCTGCTTCCAAGTTTGGTTATAAGATTACAACTCTGGAGAGAATTTTGTGTGGTCGTTGGGGGCTTGTGGTTCTGAATATGGACAATCAAGCACAGATAAATTCTATTCTAACTCTTTACTGATGTAAGCTTGATGGCCCTGAAAAGAGCCGTTTTGTTGTCAAAGTTGGTGATGATTTAACCTCCGAAGCTGTACAGAGTTCGTCTGTCACTTCAAAGCGTACAGGACATCGATGGCCGGAGACACGTTTGACACCGACCAGTCAATTGTTGCTTGTTAGGTGTGAAGGAGTGGACTAGCCACCACCTTCCTACTACTGCTGCTATTGCTGTTCACCACGCCGTCCGAAGCGAAAATGAGCTAATGCCAAGTAGTAGTAAAATTTACGTTTATTTTCTAGGTTTTATGTTTCAACATTTGATTTAACATTTCAATTGGTTAGCCTTTGGCTCTTCATCTTTGTTCTAGTTAATTGGTTATTCTAATGTGATGATTGCGTTTAGCGCTAATTTACAGGATACCCTTTGTGGGATTGTTTTGGTTTGAATTTAAAAATTTGATAACCTACCTACTTGAGCACCTAACTACTTAAACTAGGTTGCCAAATCACGAATGATCTGGTGGTTTGATCGCAGACAGTCGACTCTGAACCTTTCCAGCGTGGAAGTCTTTCGCTCCTCGAGTGTTTGAAGACCGGCCAGGTGGTGAATCTCAGAATTACGAGTTCGCGGTGGACTGTTAAGGATCATTCTGAGGATCTTGTTTTGGATCCTCTGAAGCTTTAAGTGGTGGCACTTTGCACAACTCTTCCAGATTGGCATACCATACTCAATAGCCGGCAGTATGATTTGCTTGTGGACAGTAAGCTTGTTTTTGAGGGACAGGGTGGACTTCCTGTTTATCAGAGGGTAGAGCGACCTGATCAAGATGTTACACTTGGTGGATGTCTTGTCCACATGGGATCGGAATAGCAATTTGCTATCGAGGGTGAGACCAAGGTAGACTACTTCACTCGACCATTCAATGGGAGTGCTATCAAGATGGATCTTGACGTTAGCAGGCGGAACAAGCCGAGGTGAATACGAATGTGGAAACAGAATGGTTTGTGTTTTAGCTGCATTAATACAAATCTTCCAGCTCTTAAAATAGTCGGACAAACATCCAGGCCTGATTGTAGTTTACTCGCCAGAGCACGGATCACTCGACCCTTATAGATGATGGAGGTGTCATCTGCGAACATTGACAGGATACCACCACCCGGCAGGGGAGGAACGTCTGACGTGAAAATGTTGAATAGGATAGGCCCAAGCAGGCTACCTTGAGGGACCCCTGCATCAACGTTGAACGTATCAGAGGAGACATTGTTCAAGTAGACCTGGAATGATCTGCCCGACAAGTAGTTTTTGATGATCTTCACGAGGTAGTTCGGAAAGTTGTATCGATGCAGCTTGTACACTAGACCATCATGCCAGACATTGTCGAACGCCTTCTCGACGTCCAACAATGCCATGGCAGATGTATTGGAAACGGACTTGTTCCGCTTGATGATGTTAGTAACCCGTGCGAGTTGGTGGATGGTAGAGTGGCCTTTCCTAAACCCGAATTGCTCTTTGAGAAAGATGTTATTATCATTTGAAAACACCAGCAGACGGCTGAGTATCAATTTTTCGAATAGCTTCGAGATGGAGGACAAGAGGCTGATGGGGCGATAGCTTTTGGCACTGGTAGGGTCTTTGCCAGGTTTGTGAATTGGAATAACTTTGGCTAACTTCCAGCATGCAGGGAAGTAGCCAAGCATTAAACACTTGTTGAAGACCACTGCAAGGTGCTTGAAGAAGTCAACACTCAAGTTTTTCAGCTCGAGGTTGACCACTCCATCGACACCAGCGGCCTTCATGTTCTTTGTTGATTTAATCGCTGCTATCACCTCATCAGCCGATATTCTACTTTCGTCAGGGACAACTACGGGGGTGGCAGCGACACTAGCCATTGCCTGTGATACTGCAGGCTCGTGGGGACTCACCATGGCGTGGCCAAGGTTATGTGAATGTACAAAGTGTTGTCCAAGAGCATTGGCCTTTTCAAATGGGGTTATTAGTAAAGATGGGTCCGAATTTTGGTTAGGAGAGGAAATGGGAGGAATGGGCCTCGGCTTATTTTTCAAAATCTTTGCCATTTTCCAGAATGGCTTAGCACAATCTGGGAGAGAGCGAATCTTGTTTGCAAAATCGATATTTCTGAGATCCACCATCCTGGCTTGGATGATTTTGTTCAAACGGTTGCAATTGGTCTTCAGGTTAGGCAGCCCAGTACGCTGGTACTGCCTACGAATCGTGTTGCGGAGTCTAATGAGGTCTTTAGTAGGCCTGTCAAGGTTCAGAGTATTACTCACCTGTCTGGATACTGGCACATGTAGCTCCCTGGCCCGGGAAATCGCTTGATCGATGGAGCGCAGACACCGGTCAACATCTTCGGACGATTCCGGTTGGACATCGTAGTCTACAGCGGTGTCGACGCAATGTTGGAACTGACCCCAGTCAACACGATGATAGTTGCGCCGGAAAGCTTCAAATCGATTTACGGAGGATCCCACCTCAGTCACTACCGGGTAGTGGTCCGAGCTGAGTTCCTGATAGGTGATAGGTTGAGCGATGTTGTTGCCCATGTTGCTGATGAAGATATCGATGGTAGCGTGAACACCGGACCGACTCAACCGGGTGGGAGTTTCCGGACTCAAGATGTTGTACTGCGCTTCCTGCAGGTCGTTGTTCAGGATGGTGCCGTTTTGATTGCGCCGATTGTTGCCCCAAGCTTGATGTTTGGCGTTCAGGTCACCAGCGATGATAAAGTTTTCCCGTCGTCGTGTTAGCTTGATAATATCTCGTCGCAGATCTGCTGCCGATCCGTCCCTGATGTTGACTTGTTTGGGGCAGTAAGCCGCGACGATGGTGATGGGGCCGATAGGAGTGGAAACTTCCACCCCTACGGCTTCGATGATCTTCAGCTGAAAGCTGGGCATCAGTCGACAGCAGATGTTTCTCCTTATTGCAATAGCCACTCCTCCTCCTCCAGAGTTGGTTCGATCTAGCCTCACAAGCCGGAAATCGGGAAGGTAGACGTTTGTTTCAGGCTTCAGGTGGGTTTCAGTTATGATGGCAATGTCGATGTTTCGTTCATTTAGAAACTCAACAAACTCGATGTTTTTGCTCTTCAAGGAGCAAGCGTTCCAATTTACGATCTTGATGGCTTCACGGTCCATACTTAGTGACAAGGGACAGGGCAGCATGAAGCTGTTCAGATCGAGTCTTGCAGGTGCGCAAGATGATGATGACCTCGGCCACGAGCGTCACAAGTTCCTCCGAGGAGAACGGAGAATCGTCGACAGG
The DNA here is from genome assembly GCF_037179485.1 of Ochlerotatus camptorhynchus. Classification (NCBI taxonomy): domain Eukaryota; kingdom Metazoa; phylum Arthropoda; class Insecta; order Diptera; family Culicidae; genus Ochlerotatus; species Ochlerotatus camptorhynchus. The sequence goes on along the minus strand of NW_027040862.1, from coordinate 639,467 downwards.
CTCACCTGAGACAACACCAGCGTATGATAAACCAGGGGCGGTGGAGGGACCTGGCATTGGCTGGGCAGCAGCAGCAGCGAGACGATGTTGGACTGTTCGATTGTTAGGAATACTCACATGCTTGACTTGTTGGTTGTTGAGCGGAAGTGGTTCTAAGTTCGGAACATGTCGACGGGGCTGGAGAGCTGGGTACTGGACTTCCGTGCGTGCAGGAGGCGAACGATGATTACGGAGGCGACCGGGCTGATTATTGATCGTAGCCTTCCGACGGATATTGATGAACTCCACTCGCTTGGGACATCCGCGATTGGAGGCTTGGTGGTTACCACCGCAGTTGACACACGTTGGCTCGATGTCATCATCTTGCTCACAGGACGCAGTCGAGTGAGTTCCAGCACACTTGCCACAGATAGTCTTCATATGGCAGTTTTTGGTGCCATGGCCGTAGGAGAGGCAGTTCATACACTGCGTAACATCACGATGTTGGGATTTGTAATGTTCCCAACTGATGATGACCTGAAACAGGTCCCGGATTTTGGATCTCAGAACCGCTAGACTGGTGGATCCCTTCGTGAAGTGCACCAGGAACAACTGGTCACGGAAGCTGGTGTTGTGGTTGGAACGCCGGTTTATTGGGAACACCGCCTCAGGTTTGAGCCCAAGCCGCTCCAGCTCGGATTTAACCACAGCCGCCTCGAACGACGGTAATCCACGCAATACCAGCTTCAGTGGCTTGCTCGATGGCAGATCGTGCGTGAAGAAGTCAACGTTGTTTTCCTTTAGGAAACATCCTGTTTGATTGTACTCCTCCAGGCTGGAGCACATGATTTTGGTGCCGATGCTGCAAAGCTTGAAGCGAGGCAGCAGCTTGTGTTTTGCCAGTTCGGCACGCAGCTTGGCAACATCCTTCTCCGGCGTGAAAAGCGGGGGAATCCGCTCTCTTGCAGCGATGGGAACGACGTCACCATCGCCATTTTCTTCGGGGAGCACCGCAAACTGGTTGGCTTGCAGTACCCGTTTTCCGGCATCATCCTGCGACGCGCTGTGCTGGATTACCACCTTCTTTGAAGGGCCCGCTGCTGAATCATTGGTACGTTTACGCACCATTTGTTTCGTGTTGGCAAGTTGCAGTAAACTTGCCAGAACGCGCGAAGGTGGCGACGCTTCCACGGCGCAACGCGACAGCACAAACCGAATCGAAGCGAGAACTCGAGCGAAAAAGAAAACGAACTGAACAGCTCAACAGTCGAGCAAAGAGTGAGCCAGCTAATGCCAAACAGCAGCGCTCTTTTATACCTTTTCAGGTTAAAGCAGAATGATGTGCAACCAAGTGGTATAAAAGCTACAAAGACTCCTCCCATTATGAGTAGTTTGCTATCAAGTAGCGACACTGGCTCTTTGAGTTTAGTTCACTCATAATCGCCAAAAGTGCAAGAACTCAGCGATGAGTAAATTTGTCTCATGGTTTCCTGCGGAAAACATAAAAAAATCTGCCAGAAAATGAGGAAATTGACAAAAAATATTGTTCACCCTCGGAGTAGTACTAATAGACTGAGTGAATCCAATCTGTACTTTTCTCAAATTTGGGAATTTTTCCCTGGAAAATCCTGGAAAAACCTGGGAAAACATCGCTGAGTTCCTGCACTTTATTTCTTATTTCTGAGATAACTAAACTCAAATTTGGGTCAATTTCATTCGCCGTGATATCACCTTGAAAGATATCGGCGCCGGTGGTTAGCGTGATTACCTCTCACCCCAGCAGGCCTGGGTTAAATCTCAGTCGGCGCCACCGGCATGTTCTAAGGCATAACATCTCTGATCACGCCTTCCTTCGGGAAGTAAAGCCGTTGGTCCCCAGTTGAGTTGATGGGTCGATTGGTAGGGTTCAGGTGTGGGAGCTGCCTCCCTGGCGTCGGTAGCATTGGAGCTCAGTACGGAAAACAAATCTCGCGTCACTTTTCAATAGGTCTTACAAAGATGAATACTAAGATGAAACTGTCGGAAGAAAAACTTTCTATTTTAGTGTCCTCTTTCACGGTCCCTTTCATCCAATGAATACCCCCCGTATTCAAGGTAATTTTGTGGTTTTGCTTCCCCCTCGGTAGAGATGAAATTTTGCGCTCATTTTTATCAAAACAATCACACCAAAATCAGAGATGTCCCATTTTTTAATTACTCGATGAGCAACTAATCGCTTATTTTTTGTTCGCTGTGCTGCCATTGATCCACCAATGAGAGTAGAGCACATGTTTGAACGATCGGTGATGATCCTCTGGAGATGTTAATGCTTATATCGGCATGATATAACCGATTACAAATATTTTACTTTTCGGTTCGTTAATCGATTAATCGATTATTCGAATGAAAATCGGCCATCACCAGATGATTGTGAAACGTCATTTCAAATATAAGGACCGTACATAAATAATGATACAATTTGAAAGGGACCGGGGCTAATCACAAATTACGTCTCCACGGTAACTGAAATAAACACGAGTGTTCACCGGTTGGGTCTTATCTACATTGATCGATTCTCTTCATCGACACTCTCTTTCGTAAATAACTCGGCTTCACAAATAGGAAACATCTGCCGTCTTCGTCGAATTAGATGCTAGATTGTTGTTTCTTCCATCGAAAATAATAAATAATTTGTACCCCTGCTTCCAGTTTGATTACATGAGCGTTTTGTGTGGTCGTTGGTTCTGAATATGGACAAACAGGTAGATGAATTCTATTCCTACTCTTTACTGTAATAAGCTTGGTGGCCCTGAAAAGAGCCGTTTTGTTGCCAAAGTTGGTGATGATTTCTCGATGAACATTTCAAATGGTCCTATCTGCTTTGATCGATTCTTTCATCGATTTTCCCTTTTCATAACCACTGCTATGCAAACAGATTTCGTGCTACCACATAGTTTGATAAAGGAGGTTATTATCTAGCGTCCAAAACGTCAAATACAACAGGGAAAGGTTTTGCAGCTGAGTTATTGACGAAAGAGAAAGTCGATGAAGAGAATCGATCAATGCATATAGGACCTTTCGAAATGATTATCTAGATTTAACCTCCGAAACCAAACAAAAAAAAAAAAACGTAGATGACATCCATGGCCGCTTACGCTTGGCGTGTTTAGTGTAGGTGACAGCATCACGGATCTCATTTTTCAGGAACACCTTCAGCACACCTCGTAAATCAGACCGGAGATACGTCAGACACCGCCACGGTGAGCCAGACGACGGATGGTGGTTATTTCGAAGAATTTGCGTTTGGTTCTGTATATGGCGATGCAGTGTGCAAAATATTACGCAATTCCATCCTCCCTATTCGCACGCGCCCGAGGATCGGAGGCGAACGCCACTTCGACTTGTTTCGTCTACTTACTACTCTCTGACGACTGTGCTGGGGAAGTAGCATATGCATGTAGGTGATTGGTGGATTTGTTAGTTAATTCAACGCTTTTGAACAATGCTGGACATTTACCAGTTTTTCAAAAGTTTCTTGTTAAAAATCAACATTCGGAAGCATTGTTATCGATGCGTAGCCATGTTTCTGATCGATTGTTGATAAAATTATTGAAATTGGAAACAGGGGCAGCTGAGTTATTAACGTTCAAATCTTTCTTAATTTGTTACATGTTCCATTTTCGGTTTGCACAAAGTGTACCCCCATATAGAAATCAAAGACGTAGTCCTGCGTCAAAAAAAGTAGAAGGGTCTGTGCCTAGGGGCACGAACGGAAACTTGACGTAGGACCACTAGTGGACGGAACAAAGGTGAACATTTAGTTCTTTTAATTGATCAATCATCAATTATCTTAACTCTTTCCGTTTTTTTATTTGTAAGCGTATCAGATTTGTAGTATTTATTTCAAAGAGAAAGTTGATGACGAGAATCCAAGGGACTGTCAACTTGAGTATTTTCGATTCATCTACCCGACTTTAAAGGTGTATTTTGTTTTTTTTTTTTGTTATTTATTAATTTATAAGTTTTGTGCATTTTGGTATTAAAGTGGTGAATTGACACCCCTCACAGGATTTCCGTCCAAATTATATGAATGGGGCGGGAGGAAAGTATCGTTCGTGCAGAATATGTAAAAAAGGAGGGACTTCGAGAGATTGAACTAGCCGGCGCCGGTGGTGTAGTGGTAAGCGTGACTGCTTTGTAACATCCCGATGGGTCTGGGTTCAATCCCAGTCGAGGTCGGTGGGATTTTTCTGAGGCATAAAAATCTCTGGTCACGTCTTCGGAAGGAAGGGAAGTAAAGCCGTTGGTCCCGGCCCATGTGTGTTGAATGGGTGCGATATCCTACGCAGGTGTGGAAGCTGCCTTCCTGCACATTAGATTGCCGTCAATGGATGGCAATCGATGTCCGTCGGTGATTGGCACTAGATTGCGGAACAGAGACCGACGTTAAATAAAGGAAAGAAGAAGAGAGATTGAACTCGTGAGAGCTAATTTTCTCACAAATTTGATTTTATTGGCTTTCTAGGGACTGAATATACACCCAAAGCGAATTATTCCCACTTCTCTCAAATTCTATATGGATTTTTAACACTTCCTACCAGCGTGTTCTGGAAAATGGTCGGACGATGATTAATCTCACCAATACATTCGGGCCTACAATTCCACACCAGGTTGAGCCTTGATAGCTAGCTCACAGCAAAAAAATAATTTTGATATCACGTCAAAGTGGATGCACTACAATCATGTCGAAAGTATGGTGCAATATTACTAGCTAAAAAGGACAAAATTATCATTAATACAATGCATGAACTGACATTACGCTGCTTTTACTGCATTTGTTTATTTATGTGGTCATAAAAATTACATGAAATTTTCGACATGATTGTAGTGCATCCACTTTGATGTGATATCAAAATATTTTTTTTGCTGTGCTGCTTGCGGGAACTGATGACCTTGACAAATGTCTAAATAATACTCTTAACACATTTATGGTGGGCCTGAAAAGGACCGTTTTGTAGTGATGGTTGAGTAATGCTGAGCTGAGCACGATGAGCTACTGATTCCGATCCTAGCCTAGCGGTGGGACTTCTTCCTCCTTCTCTATGGTTGCTCAGATGAGCTCTGCAGCTCGCTGCTTGCAGGCAGCCTTTCGTTGTTGTTGTTGAAAGCACTCCTGCTGCTGCTGCTGCTGCTACTACCGCTGCTGCTGGACTGGACACCACCACTTACGGTGATTGAATGAGCACCGTTCAGTGGGACCGCATTGAATTCGATTTTTAAGTCTGTGTTAGGGAATGCTGTTTTCAGACATTCGGTGATAATTTTGATCACCATTGCAACAGTTGGACATTTGGTATTTTTCAATAGTTACCTATTGAAAATTAGCTAAGTGTTCATTTTAGCAGATTGGTAGATAAATTTCCAATCGTTTGGCTTGTTTAGAATCAATATCTATCTGCTATTGATCGAAACCTGACCTCTTTTCGTAATGCTGTGCATTTTTGTTTTTTGAAATTGCGTGGATTCTATAGATCCTGTGGAGATCTATCTAGTCCTGATGTATGTGTTGGTAGAGGGAAAAATGTAAAATTTTCGGGAGACGATGTCTTAACAGTCGAAAACAATTTTGTGAAATATGAAGTGAAACAAATCCTAGCTAGTTCTGTATGTGATTTTGTTTGATTTTATTTATATGTAAAGTCGCCGGGAAATACCAGCAGGCGATTTGATTTTTATGATAACATCTTACTTGAAAACAGGCAAAAACTCACATACAGGCTGCTTTTTCATGGTATACAGTGTGATAATTCAATAATCAATAAATTATCTCCACATTTAGTGGCAAACCATTAATAAATTTTGGTAACATACAAAAAATTCTATAATCCACATTAAATTTCATATGTAAGCGCCGATTGAAACAATCTTTTCGACGTCACTATAAGGGTGATTGATTAAACGAAAGAAACGAATCGTGCGGAATGAAAGCCGAGGAAAAACTAATTGCACCAATATATACAGGCCTACAATTCCACACCTTCTATGACCAGGTTGAGCCTTGATAGCTAGCTGCTTGCGGGAACTGATGACCTTGACCAATGTCCAAATAATACTCTTTAACAATGTTTTGGTGGCCCTGAAAAGGACCGTTTTGTAGTGATGGTTGAGTAATGCTGTGCTGGGTGTTCAGTTCAACACGGATGCGGCTGTCGAGCTGTAAGTTGTTTAGAGCAAAGGTGACACGCTTGGCATATATGACCGACCCGCAGCGACTCACGAAGAGCTATTGATTCCGATCCATAGCATAGCGGTGCAGCTTCTTCCTCCTTTGATGGTTGCTTACATGTGGGCTCTGCAACTCGCTGCTTGCAAGTAGCCTTTCGTTGTTACTGGAGAACAATTTTCAACGCCACACGCCGAAAGCACTGCTACTGCTGCTACTAATTTCGACGACCGAACACCATACACAGTGGTGTGGTCGTTGGGAGTGTGTGGTTCTGAGTATGGCGATGAGTGTGCAAAATATTACGCAATTCCATCCTCCCTATTCGCACACGCCCGAGGATCGGAGATTACGACTTTTTTCGTCTACTTACTACTCTCTGACGACTGTGCTGGGGAAGCAGCATATGCATGTAGGCAATTGGTGGATTTGTTCGTTAGTTCGACCGGTTTGGACAATATTGGACATTTACCAGTTTTTCAATAGTTTCTTGTTAAAAATCAACATTCGGAAGCATTGTTAACGATGCGTAGCCATATTGGTGATAAAATTATCGAAATTGGACCAGGGGCAGCTGAGTTATTAACGTTCAAAATCTTTCTTAATTTGTTACATGTTCCATTGTCGGTTTTCACAAAGTGTACCCCCATATAGAAATCAAAGACGTAGTCCTACGTCAAAACGGTTTTTGTACCATGGTGGTAAACTGCACAACGAGATCCCAACAGTAATCAAACAACAGCAATCAATCGATCTGTTCAAGACGAACATCAAACGACATCTAAAGCTTCGTATCTCGCACTATCTACGTTGACGTAAATCGCCAGTGGCCATATATTGCGTTCGGTCTGGTTGAACACCAGTTCTCTGTCAAGTAACTAAGAGTGTTATATGTGTGCCCGAGGCCGCCAGTGATACTGCGGTCCTAATGGTTTGTCCAACGAATGGCTCCAGATTCACATGATTGATGGTTTGGTATCCTATGCTTCCGACGATTAGCTGTTCTAACGCTCTCAGCGGTCGTCATCTCAGGGAAAACATGTCAGAAGGGTCTAACTCAAAACGTAAACAATGACTTGAATCGTAGAATTCTTACGAATGCCAACACACCCACTCAAACTAACTAAATCATCTGACAGAGAAATGTTTGTTCTATGAGCTGGTGTAGTCAAATTCCGTGGGTGTGTGGCAGGCATGGAAAATCATCTGCATTCATGTCATACAATCATTTACATTCATTTGCCTCTAACTTTTTTCATCAACAGCATTCCGCAAAATAATGTATAGAGCTTTTGTAGGTTTTGTTATTAGCTAAAACTTTTGTTCATAACTTAAAACTGTATCTCTTATGCATCACGAACTAGAGTGGGCAGAACTTGTTACTGTTTTTCAATGAATGTAAAATACATTCACTGAAAAACAGTAGTGGCTTCTGTTCGCTCTAGTTCGTCATGCATAAGAGTCAAACAAAAGTTGTAGATGATAACAAAACCTACAAAAACTTTTTGCGTCATTTTGCGGAATGCTGTTGAATAAAAAAGTTAGAGGCAAATGAATGTAAATGAATGCACGAAATGAATGCAAATGATTTTCCATGCCTGGTGTGTGGTCATTCAAGAGAAATCTACGTTCAATGTCATTGTTTACGTTTCGAGTTATACCCTCCTGACATGTTTTCCCTGATCTGCCCATCGGTCTGAATGAACACCAGCTCTCTATCAGCATGGCATCCTACGCTAACGATGTCTAGCTGAGTCAACGCTCCTAGCTCTCTTCATCTGTCCTTTGGTCTGGTTCAACATCAGATCTCTGTCAGCTTGGCATCCATGGCATCGTACGATTTCGACGTCTAGTGGAGTCGATGCTCCCACCGGCTCTCATATGTCATTCGATTGCGTTGAATATCAGCTCTCTGTCATCATCATTGATAGCATGGCATCCTACGACCCGACGTGTAACTGATTCGACGTTCCTAGCGGCCATCATCTTCGGTCTGGTTGATCACCAGGTCTCTGTCAGGTAACTTGGACTGGTATATGTCTGGCTGAAGCCGCCAGTGATACTGCGCCCCTAATTGTTTGTAAAACACATGGTTCCAGATCCGCAATGTTAGCTTGGCATCCTTCGTTCCAGATGTTTAGCTGTTCCAACGCTCCCACCGGCCCTCATCTGTTATTCGGTCTGGTTGAACATCAGCTCTCTGTCAGTTTGCTTGTACCTCAATCCCCCATAAGTTGGCACCTAGTCCATCAACAGTGGTCAGCAATTCGGAAAAACCGGGAATTCGAAAAGTAACGGGTGTTCAATAAAAAATGAGAATTTTTTCAGTAAAAAAAATTTTTTTTTTCAACGAATTCTGTATTTTTTATTAAAAACATAACGTTTATTCTTCAAAAAAACGTCAATGAATATTGGAGAAGGGGGCCTGGTCAGCCGTACGACGCAACTTAGCCGTGATGCTCTCACAAGATCGCTGGACGGCACTGAAATCATTCTCATTTTTTATTGAACACCCGTTAGCCACTGAGATGAACTACCCAAGCAACCAAAAGTTCCGCATTCCACGATAAAACCCACTTTCAAGTTCCATAAAGTACATATGAAGTTCCAACAGAACTTTCTGGCTGCTTTAGTAGCTATAAAAATCACACGAGGAACTTCAGGCTCCAAAAAGTTCCGATGCGTAGTCTTAGCAACTTGAAGTACAAAAAGTATTCCAGAAAGCATCCCTAAGCACTTCTTACGAACTTCAGGCAAGGCTGAAATCATGGCCGCAACAAAGTTCCGAACAAGTATTCAGTAGAACTTCTTAGAAACTTTAAAGTTTCTAAAAAGGTCCTTCAAAACCCACATCCACACAAGTCTTTATTAGTAACAAAATGTCACGTACATATGTATAAAATGATGAGTGGCTCAAATAAATCATCATTTTTATATTTACGCAGTGCATCAACATTCTATCCAAACATTTAAAAAATAAAATTTAAAAGCAATTTCCCGGTTTCGATTAGATTTTGATAAGTCTTTAGGGGGAATGACACTGATGAAGACTGCACATTGTAGTCGAAATACGTATCTGTCGTGGATACAGGCCTCGGGAAAAAAAATGGGCCTGAAATGGTAAAGTTCAGAGTCAGTGATTGAACCCATGGTCTTCTGTACAGTAAACAAAAACAGTTGCCACTAGGCCATCGATCCCCTTATCTCACAAAACACCAGCAACGGTCTATTAGTTCATATTAGGATGCAAACTTTGCTACGATGACTATCGACGATGGCATCTGCGACGCAATCAACAGCAAACCGGAAGTAAATAATTAAACCATAATTTCCGGCCGAAGAGAGCGAAAACATTATTTCACCGTAAATATTACATCTCGCATATTAAGCACCAGTTCCGACCAAGTTCTGTCCCCTGTAATGACGGTTGTTTAAGATTTACGAAACCATTGCTTTCTATTTCCGAAGTGATGTAGATTTGGGCGTAATTGTATTTGTAAACAAACAGGTCTGTCGCTGATTTCTCGTGAATAAAAGCTCAATTTTATAAACAAACTATACCAAATGATAGAGGAATCATACTTCTACTTCATAGTTTTATTAGTTTTATTAGAAATCGGCGATTGACGTGTTTGTTTACAAATACAATGACGCCCAAACCCATTCCAACTTTTCCATCACTGCATATAACCAAGGATCACTTGAAAATTCTATATTTTTCTCTATATCTCAGATGCTACCAAAAAATTTCGCGGAATTAGATGGTAGTTGAGACGCAATTCTAAAATTAACCAATTCAAGATTTATCGTTCTAGATTTTCAAGGCAAATTGCATGTAAAACTGTTAGAAATATGGCAACATTATTGATGCGGGACTGCGAAAGTGTGTTTCATATGTCCCCGGGCAACTCTAGTTCACTCACATGGCGGTCAATTCATATCAATGAACTTGAGTCATGTGACCGTGTCATTCAATCCATTAAAAAACTGCACACGCAGCAAAGCTAAAACTAATTTACCCCCGGGTAGTTTCACCGTAATCACAATGATGACCTATTCAATATGCAGCCATAGTTTTTGCGCTCGCGCTTATTCCGTGGATGATCGAGTCCTTTGTGCGCATTTCCCATTGATGTCCATTAAAAAAAAAAACACTCTAAAAACGCGTACCATCATCACCAAATAGCCATCATAATCAACATCATCGATTTGCTACGCTGGGAGAATTTTGCTGACAACAACTCGAATGGTGTCCAAAAAGTTCGACCTGCCTCGAGGGAACGGAGCGAACGATCCGGCCATTAATTATCCCTGCTGGATGATCAAAAGTATCATAAATTAAAATGTTATCCCTCATATCTGTCCCTCACCCCCTTTTGCCATCCGAAAACTATTTACCTGCCCCCAGGTGAATCAACCAACAACTGGGCACAGTTTTGTCGAGCTAATGATTTTGTATTTCCAGTTAAATAAGCACGGAGTGCAGGGTGGAGAACTACTTCAGCATGAGCGCATATTTCCGTCGTGAACGCATTGCCCGTTTGAGCGAAATTTAAACTCGTTAGGTTTTTTAAAAATTCCTCAAAAATTTGTCACTCTCAAATTTCAAATCCAACGGTTGTTGAAAGGTACATAAATTTAGAAGTAATCTTTAATAGAATCAAACCATTTGTTTGTTAAAGCCCGTTCCAAAAAGAAAGATAGAGTGTGGGTTGTGCTTAGGACGATGGAAATTAGATCTTAACCCTAGTAATTATGTTGTCTGCCCCGATGTCAACCGACTGAAGCTTCATCCATACTTTTTCCCACCCCTCCCTTCGTGTCGAATGGTTTCAATTTCAACCCAATTTCATATTCCATCATTATCCCTTCCCTCCGCATTGGACTCGGAAAAGAAATGCTATATATGCTTACACACCTCACCCATCCGAGTTTCGAGTTTCACTTTATCCGGGGAGCCTAAGAGTACTTATTTCGACACACTTCCTTCTCCCGCTCATCTGCGCCCCTTACGTAATATAGCAGCGAACCGGTAAGTGAAGCGTGAGACCCCAGCAGGAAAAAAAGTGTATTCCAGGAACCGTCTCACATCATCATCATCATCATCATCAGGACCATCAGCATGACGCAACACACCCCAGCTTCTGAATCAAAATCAGTGACGACGACGACGGCGGAAGCTGTGAAATAACTTCCTTTTCAATTTATTCCAACCAAATTAACATAATGACTCCGTGTGTGCGTGTGTGGAGGGGGGCTTTAAGCATATCAGCCACCGAAACACGTACTTCCGCTTTTTTTTGGGAATAAGTGGAACAGGAATTGAGCGAGGCGACAATTTTTGGAACTTCCCCTGGCTTCCACTTATATTTGGCAGCGTGACAGACAGACAGATAGACAGGGAAACAGACGGACAATGGGTGGGCGTGGTTGTTTGACTGGTAGAATCGTCGAACACTGTGTGCACTGCGAGGTGGATATTACTGATATGCAGAAGCGCCAACTTCATGACGTTATTAAGGGGGGGGGGGGGGGGCAAGCAGTGCTGTTGTCGTAAAATTTGAGCTAAGCAGTCGAATTTTTTTTCATTTGGAACCACATATACGGTAGGGTGGCCCTAACAAACACATTGCCTGGAATCTTGGAGGCTCACCCTTGAAATGATAACTAAGGGTGTTACAACAAAACTTTGGTTAAAATGAAAAACGTGATTTAGAGGTAGCCCCGATGAGATTTTTAATAAAATTCGGTTTTTCACCAGCCGTCCCAAGTAACATTTTAAGTTTTATGAACTACTACAAAGCTACTATAAAACAACATTCATAAAACCCTTGTCAAGACTGCTTTGCCATTGATGCATCCACCAAAACGCAAATTACCAGCATCATCGAATAGGGGAAACTTTCCCCAACCCAAAGATGGCATTAATTTGCGTAGGCGAGCCTGAGTCACGGGAAAAGGGGTTCCGAAGTTTTGTTCTTAATAACTGATGTACTCTTTTCTGTTGTTGGTCTTGATATGCTCGAATGGTTCCGCTATTTAACAGCTCAATTGGTTCCCAAGATGCTATTCGCCAGGCTATGAATATAGCGACTATAGTTCAGATTTATGACAGCACTTATAGCGGCAATGTTGCCTACAAAATGTTAAACGTCAAAGTTTGTTTATCGTTCGATAGTTGCGCTGTGCCTGTGCGATTCAGCGTTCTTCCAGGCGATTCTCTCCTGATGGCTTGGAACCAGTTACTCAGAAAGTGTTCACAACATTTCGCATTTCGCACAGCTGTAACAGGCAAAAAATGTGCGTCCTTCTTTTGCTACGGGTTAGGCAAAAGATGTGCGTCCAACTTTAAAATCTGTCGCATTAATGGCCCTTTTCAACTTCTATTAAATTTTCATACTGCCGTACTCTAACGGAACTATCCACCTACCCTCTTCTAAAGATCATTCTCTAGCTAATACATTATCACACTAAAGCTTCATGTTAGCATTTCCAACCAATTCAAAAAAAAAATCATTTTCGCCAGCAATTGATTTTCTGTATTCAGTTCAGAGCTTATACTTTTATAGGAATTTGCAAAAAAATAATGTATAATGTAAAGTTTAAAGGTATCGAAGATATTTTGCCGAATAACAGTAGGAAGGACATTTCCGTACCGAGATACGGACCTTGCGGTGGAGTTTCACCTAGTACTAGTCTACGTTGAGTGAGGAAAAGTTCCAGGTTTTCCAACAGTGGTTATTATCGTAGGTTGTCCCGAGTGATAAGTGAAGCATAGTGAGGTGCCACGATTATCAACCCTTCCGTCCTCTTTGCTTGCCCGTGTGCATAGGCGTAGCCAGAGGGAGGTAGGGGGCAACTGCCCCAAAACCCAGCAACACAAAGGCTTTCGGTGAAAAGGCGTTCGGTAAAATAGCATTCGGCCAAATTTCCTATAGATTTTTTTTTTTGCCCTGCCCTAGTTCGACACCTGGCTACGCCCTTGCCCGTGTATGCTAGTAAACAAAGCTCAATTTCAATGGTCATGGCGTTTAACGGAAACGGTGCCGGCGGTGGGCAGGACGGGCCCCACAACAAGCGCCTCTGTACCGGCCAGAAGATGTTCAAGACGGTTCCGCTCAATAGCCGGAACCGGAGCCTCGGCGAAAGCACGAGGTAGCAACCCGGCCCAACCATATCCTGCTGTTCACCATCTTTAATCCAGTCTATCCTATTACAGTGGACGTTCTACGCACCATCTGCTCACCCAACGGACAAGTGCAACGTATCAAGATATTCAAGAAGAATAAAGTCCAAGCTATGGTTGAGTTTGACAGCATTTAATCCGCCACCAGAACCCGGATGCATTGAATGGCTGTGAGATCTACTCCGGTTGCTACACACAGAAGATCGACTATGTCAAGCCAGAAAAACTCAAGGTTTACAAAAACGACGCGGACTCCAGTTGGGACTACACATTGGAAGCAGCCGTCTCCAAAGATGCCTGCAACGGACAAGCCTCGTTGTTACACGATCCTGCCATTTTGGGCAACGACCGTCAATCATTAGTCAACCATAGTCCTAAACTAGCTCTTCTGGGAGCCGGTGGAGGAAACGGATTTGCACCGAATTTTTCACTGCCCGAGTCCGTCGGAAAAATGGAAACCAACACCCGCCAGAACACAGGGGCCTCATAGCCTAGTCAGTAAAGGCACGGTATTATCAAGGTGGAGGCGGCGGGTTCGATTCCCTGTCCGGTCGAGGGAATCTTTCGGGTTGGACATTTTCTCGACTTCCCTGGGCATAGAGTATCATTGTGCTTGTCACACAATATACAAATTCATGCATTGGTATTGGCATCGAAAGCTCTCAATTAATAACTGTGGAAGTGCATTTAGAACACTAAGTTGAGAGCGCGCAATAAGCTAATATGCGCCAAGCAATATGCTTGAAATGCGAACAAGAAGAAGAAGAACCCGCCAGAACACACGTTGGACTGATGAAGGAAGCACCGCTGACCCGAAACGGACCACCTAACTTCATTCAACCGGTACAGCAACGGGGCGCAGTGATGATGGTCTACGGGCTCGATAACAACACAGTCATCACCGAGAAGCTGTTCAATTTGTTCTGCCTGTACGGAAATGTTGTCAGGATAAAATTCCTGAAGACCAAAGAGCATCCAGCACAACATTCCAATCGGAAATGATGGAAGCAACATTCATATTGCATTTTCCAAGCAGAACTATTTATCAGAGTCCACCAACCCCTACACCCTGCCGGACAATTCTATCAGCTTCAAGAACTACAGCGCCTCCAAGAACAATCGCTTCCTTTCCCGAGCAAGATTCTCCACTTCTTCAATACCCCACCCGGTATGTCCAAGGATCTGCTGCTGACGGCATTCACCATCAAGGACTGCCACCCGTCGCAAGTGCGAATGTTCCCGCTGAAATCGGTGAACGCCTTCATGAAGTGCAACACCTTCATTATGAAGCTGTGCTTCTCCTCGTCCAATACGATGAACGGTGCGTTGCGGTGAGCATCGAGAACATCGAAAACATGGGCATGACCATGGCACCGGCACCTGGTAACCCATTGTCGGCAACGGCCGCGACAGCCTCCACCGTGGCAGCAGCGTCCGGTGGTGTGACGCCCATTTCGGTGACGGGCGACTGTCTCAAAACCGAACACGATGAACCAATGCAAGATGGAGTCCGTGTCCTTTGAAGGAAAGCAAATGCAACGACGAGACTTGGTGGAGATTCTTCTTCTTCTTCTTTTTCCTTTATTTAACGTCAGTCTCTGTCAATCTAGTACCAATCTCCGACGGACATCGAATGTGTATGAAGGCAGCTTCCACACCTGCGTAGGATATCGCACCTATTCTAACACATATGGGCCGTTGGTCCCAGCTCATATGTGTTAGAATGGGTGCGATATCCTACGCAGGTGTGGAAGCTGCCTTTATACAAATACTTCCCTTTCGAAGGAAGACGTGACCAGAGATTTTTATGCCACAGAAAAATCCCACCGACCTCGGCTGGGATTGAACCCAGACCCATTGGGGTGAGAAAGCAGTCACACTTACCACTACACCACCGACGCCGGCTGGTGGAGATTCACGGTTGTGTTTTGAAAAAAAAAAAATTGATTGTATTGTGGCAACATCAATAACAATTTTTGACACATGCACACTGCGCAGGCGCAGGTAAAGTTCAGTGTTGCCAGTAGCTTTAAAGATCAGAAAAAAAAATGTAATCATGGGTGCCAAACAGTGCCAATGACTGTGCCCAGGTGTGCCCAAGCTTATTCTTGGCACACTGTACGTAGTGACCAACCCCTTGGGTTTCCCATAAAGTATAAGCACAGTTTATTTTTGAAATAAACCAACGTTATGGATCGTTATAGGTTCTGGCCGCGAATAGACGTTTTTGTTTTTTTTCATTGTCATATTTTTTCGCTCGTTTCAGCTAAATTTCTGTGCAAATAAATAGTGATTGGTGATAAACAAAGATTCCTCAAGTGTGAACGTCAGTTTGTTCTACACAGTTATTAGTGTTTGGAATTGATTGTATGGTTGGAATCGCTGAAGGAGGAATTATTTGAAATTAACTAGAGGAATATATGCGTAGAAGCATCGGTAATACGCTCCCGGATATTTTGATTTGGTGAGTTCTTATACATTTTCCAGAGAACATGTCTGCTTTTGTGGGCAGTGCATTGATGGTCAGTTTGGTGTGACTGGTGGCTCGCCCGCGCGTGCAAGTGCCGCTATCAGGTAGGGAAACATAGTTTGACGCATAATTGAGGCGGTCCCGTGAAACGGTCGTAGAGGCTTGTTCTTGTGTAAAGGGCACCGCCGTCGAGTTTGAGTTTGAACAAATCCCAGGTACTATCATATTACGGAGACTTATAGTAATATCGCTTGATTATCGTGTGATTTGTGAAACTTAACATCGTCATCAATGTCACCGGGCTGGTTTTGAATAGTTGCAATGACAACGCGATCGTAGCTTGTATGATGTGATATGAAGGGCTTGGTGGCATTAGAGCGACCATTTTTGCTTACTGAGTAGAAGATCATGAGTTTAATCTCAGGCACCTTCACATTTAAGATTCGTTAATCGCTTTATTTGTTAATGTAAAAACATTGGAATAACAACAAATCGATCATTGGTGTGTTGTAATAAACTGAGCTCGTTTGCATAGTGGCACACGTTTTTGCTTACTGAGCAGAATACCTTGGGTTCAATCCCAAGCTCCTTCACGTTATATGATCTTTAGGACGTCAGTTCAGCTTATCGTTTACCAAAACGAACCCTGCTGCAAACCCAACCCTCTTATCCAACATCCCAGTGATTCCTCGGGGAAGTGTAGAGGTGTTCTTGGCTTCCGTCCCGTCAATATATTCTTAACCAATCCCTTCTTGACCTGTTATTGGGCGCGGCCGGCGCTGGTATTGCCTAGTTTGAGATCACCAGTTTTTACACATTGAGGATGATTGCTAGTCCCAGGCAACGTCTATTGGTTCTCTGTGTAATAACAGCTGATCTGGCAATAACAGAGTAGCAACTGCGAGCGGTGAATCGTGCTCATGCTCATGCTAAAACAACGTTATGTTAATGTACTCATTTTTTTTTTTCAATTGCATGAATATAATCCGCAGTTCCTTTAATCGTATGCCAAGGAGCGAACTTTTGACCTGACTCCTTCGTCACGTTTGTCCAGTCTTTTCAAATTCTTCGATTGAATTCGTTGCCTTAAAGTGTTTCCGTAGATATCCCTTGGAAAGAGCCCAAAAAGTTTCGATTGGCCGGGCCTCCGGACAATTCGGAGGATTCATCTCTTTTGGCACGATTTGCAAATTGTTTGCTTTGTACCAAGCTACCGTGTCTTTCGAGAAGTGCATTGGAACCAAAATGGAACAAAATAGTACTGGGTCAACATGTTGACGGATCACGGGACACAGACGCCGATTCAAACACTCCCAAGTGTAAATTTCAGTGTTCATCGTCTCCTTCGTCACAAATGACTTCGACAACTCCTGACCAAATTTTCGCTAAAAATTGACTTATCGGCATCGTCATCTTCCTGTTAATTACGGACTGTGTAGTATTGGTTTCTTGGAAGCGTATTGTAGTCAAATTTGACGTATGTTTTATCGTCCATGATAACACACGCCAATTTTCCACACAGCAGGCTATCGTATAGCTTCCGAGCCCTCGGTTTGACGACTTCTTCTGCTTCTTGAACGTTTTCAGCTCATTTCTTGCCTTGGCACGTTTGACGTTACACTCTCGAACAGAGACAGCTTGGTGATTTTCTGGTTCACTTTTCGGTCCACCGGTCCCGGTTTACGGCTAAATTTCGATGTGTCCTCGAAGGTAACTTCTTCGCCGAACTTCCGGATGGCGGTTTGGACTGCTTCGATTCTTACTTTCTCCATTTTCGCCAACTTCCTTAATGATAGGTTGGTAATAGTGCACCATTTGTGCACGATCTGTTTGCGCTTTTCCGGGGAAATGCCTCTCATGATGATTTAAAAAAATGCACTTTGCGCACACAAACTTGTTGAGCAATAATTAAGCAACAACACACATCGATGAACAGCTGATAAACTTCATCTGAGTAGAAATGGCGACGAGTTGAATGTGTGCTTATACTTTCTGGGACACCCTATACTCTTGAATAAAACAAAAAAAAAAGGTCCACAACAGATACGTATTTAAATAAAGTAATTATAAAAAAAAAAGATACGTATTTCGACTACAATGTGCAGTCTTCATTAAGTACTCATCCCCTCCTATTGCGGTAATAACCTCTTCCCGCTCCATGAAATCATGAATAACTTTGAAACGATCAAACATATGCATGTTCTTTCTTCAGCAAAGTTGTTAGTAGTAAAATATTGTAGCTATTAGCTGTGGTTTTACGGTTTTATCTAAAATTTTAAATTATACAAAGAAGTTTAAAGTAAGTAACCGATGTTCACAAATAAGTTGTACGCAGCATGCTTCATTGGAGGTGGTAGTTTCCGCTTCTACTGTAATGGGCTATCCGTAGAGCGCAGGTTCGGTTCAAACATTTACTCCTTCTTCATCTTGGCGCCGGATTTCTCCTGCAGTTGTTGGATCTTTTCAACTCCCATGCTGATAATTAAGCACACCTTGAAACCGGGAATCAATCTCGTGGAAGGGTTGGTTGTTGAAGTTTAATGAACCACCACCAACTCCTTGATCACCGTTGCCATTGTCCATTGGGAAATTGTAAACGGTGGCTCCCTGTTTGCTCACCAGCTTGCTATAAGGTCTTGACTGCCAGCCGGCACGGAAATCAGTTGGTAATCAAAATAGATGAACATTGTTCCGAATTGTTTGATTACCTTTTGTAATTCTCAACTGGGCCACGGTGAAGACCATCTTGTGTTCAAACAACACCAGACTTCGGAATTGCCTCACCCTTCTTATGTAGCTTCAGCGAGAATAGTTGGATCATGTTTACCTTCGAGTGGTTCCAAATGGCTAGTGGTAAGCTGACGGTTATCTTCCTCACTACCTTTTACTGAAGTTTCCCTTTCTTGCGGTTGTAGTAGTCACTCGATCAATCAATCGAGAAGAGCTTCGCATTCGGACCTCTTTTTTTCCTCTTGGTTCCTCTCCAAGAGAAGAGGTGACAATACGGGGGCGAAAAAAAACCACTTTTCTGTCAAACGTGAACCAGCTCCTGATTGGCCGATTTCATGTGCGTAAGATAGAGATAGAGATAGATAAAGATAGAGATAGAGATAGAAATAAAAGAGGAAGAAGCCAATTGTCACCTCTTCCTCTTAGGTTCCTCTTTGGCAAGGCCCGTTTCGTTTTTGTTTTGACTTCGCGGAAAGTGACATTTGTCACCGAAGAATACCGACCAGCTCTATCGTGGCCAGGTTGCCAGACGTTACTTTTCCGATTTTTTTCAAGGACAGGATTTGAGCTATATCAACCGCTTTTCGCGATATAGGTTGACAGATCGTTTATATGGGATATCACGTAATATGGAACGTGATACAGCTGCTATAGAGCGTAATAAGAACGGGGTATTAGCTATCATTTGGAGGTTGAGCCCCCAGGTTTCCAGATAATGTGCTATTTTGGGCCAACCTAATATACAGTGAGCTGTGCATGGCAACCTTACAGTACCTACATATACAAAAACTTTTTCTTCGAATCCCCATTTTCAATTGGCACTCTTGTATAAAGTGATGTTGATGATGAAAAATTACGCCTAATTGATAGAAAAATTTTTCTTCTTCATAATCTAAATATTTAAGATCCGAAATTTGCAGAGAGTAATCGAAAAATTCAGGAAAGTCCGCAGATTTCAGCAAGTTTAAAGATCTTTAGGGGTAAGTTTCAATAATCGACAGTAAATTTCAGGGCGTTACAACATGCGCGGTCGCGGATTTGCGCTCAGAGGGAAAAATGGGAGCAGAAAACCAAATTCAATTCGGCAGCAGGGTTTTGTGTGTCACTTATTTTGCAACTCTTGCCAGAAGTTCGATTCCAAAAATGCTCATAACAAGGGTTATTTGATAGTATTTTTTTAAGTTTTTCTGTAACCAGAAGCCGCCATCTTGAATTAAAAAATTGTGTCAGACATCGGTTTTTGGTCATCATATGTCACCCCGCACTGTTAACTCGGCTGTCGACAGAAGCAGGCTACTCTCGATGAGTGTCCTCCTCATTGTTCTTCATCAGCAGCTTTTTCGGTCGATGCGTCGTCGACTTTGGAAAGCAACCGTTTCGTGATGAGTGTGTGAGTGTTGACCACATTTTGCGTTCATTGCATTTACTATGCAATGAAACCACTGGAAGTGGTTCCCGTTGTTGTGATGGAGACCCTTTGTGCTGATTAAAGGCTGAATAAGCAATTTTTTAGCTGAAGATGCATATTTTTGCATGAATAAGCTCATATTCTACTACCAATGTTTGTTGGGAAAGGCTTATTGGATAGCGGAAGTTAAAGTGTTTGTTGTGTTGTACCTTTTGACTATAGTTTTAAGATGTTTTGTATAGTGAACAAGAATCCTCGGCTCTGTAAAGTTAATTCAAATCAATTAATAAAAAAAAACAAAAATATGTCAACCCGTTGTGGGTTATTTGACAGAATTTTCAAGTTTTTCTGATACCAGAAGCTGCCATATTTGTTTTCCAAATGGCGTCATACATGGATTTCCAGTCGCTACTAATTGCCCCTATTTCAAAAATACCCATATTGTGGCTTATTTGACAGTATTTCCCAGTTTGTCTGTAACCAGAAGCCACCATCTTGCATTTAAAAATAGCGTCATACATGGATTTCCAATTTCAAAAATACCCATATTGTGAGGAATTTGACAGTATTTTAAAGTTTTTCTCCAAGCGAAACCGCCATCTTGGATTTCAAAATGGCGTCAGACATGAATTTCCGGTTCCTACTCATCGCTCCGATTCCAAAATCACCCATATTGTGGGTTATTTGGCAGTATTTTTGTGTTTTTCTGTAACCGAAAGCCGCCACCTTGAATTTAAAAATTATGTCAGACATCTATTTCAGGTCGCCATACGTCATCCCGATTCCGGAAATACCCATATTGTGGGGTATGCATCTGAATTTTGCAGTTTTTTTTGTCTGAAACCGGAAGCCGCCATCTAGGATTTCAACATGGCGTAAGACATTGATTTTCAGAACCTAATCGTCAGCTCGATTCCAAAAATACCGATATTGTGGGTTATATGACAGTATTTTTTCAGTTTGTCTGTAACTGGATGCCGCCATCTTGGATTTAAAAATGGCGCCAGAGATGGATTTCTGGTTCTTGCATCTCACTCCGATTCCAAACCTGCCAATACTGTGGGGAATTCGACCTTTTTTTAGGAAGTAAATCCCAAATAATGATGAACGCACTAATTCGCTTTACAAAACCCCGATTAGGTTGAGTTTTTAGACTTTGCTCGAGTACCTACTCGTTTTGCTAAATAAAATTCCCTGAGTTTGATAGGAGAATTCCTTGAAATGGTCCTCAGAAATTCCCTAGGATTTCTTCTTTGAGTTCTCTAAAGATAATTACAGGATCAACTATGAAATTCTCCACGAAATTTACCTTGAGACATATGTATTCAGCCTATTCCCTTGCATTTTTCCAAACCCCACCATTCCCTAGCTTCTCTGAACATTCCTATCACAATTACTTCTTTTATAAACTTTACTGACAGTTACCGCTTACCACATGGGGCATCTAGAGCTCGATCCCGTCGACGAACATTGTAAAATGATGATTTAGTCCTTAAGTTCGGATATCGGCTGACTACTAAAATTGGAAAATACAGATTTTGGGTGAAATTGATAAACTCCTCAAATTTTGAGTTACTTTCTTAGAGATATTCTTATTAAACTTGGGTTCCTTAAATCCTTGTCCGACATGTATTTTTTGCAGATTTTTTAGGAATTTATTTTGACATGCAGTTGCGCCTAAATTTAGGCATTTTTATATCACTTTTTGACGCTTAGTGTAACGACAACAATCGAAACAAAAAGAAAACGTGTCGTTTGAGATTTGATTAGGAAGACTTGATTTTAAGTATATGGTGTCTTTGGGAAAGTTTCTTAAAATTTAACTGTCTAACTTTTTCCGCTAAGCATTTTTTGATTAATCTCCCTAGAAGTGAGATAAAAAATCATTTTTTTTCAAAATTGCGCTATAATGCTTTGGTGTCTTTAGCAAAGTTGTAGAACTTATCATCACAAGAAAGTTATTCCAAATAAGACCCCCCAAAAACATTTTTGTTAGAATAACGTAACGTATGTTTGAAAACTGATGTTGATTGCTATAGAACGTAAATATTAATTAAATAGAAAATACTGCAGAAAAATCTACCTATTTGTAAATAGAAACCCGTCAAAGCAACGATTTGAAAGGCTATCAAGATTTCTATTGTTATCTATCACCAACCAACCAGTTCTACCTCGATGATCAATTTGCTTCAGGATCACAGTAGTTATTTTTTTAGTGGTGAAATCTAGATTCCATATCTTCATTTGATTTTGATTTTTTTTTTATATCTAAGGAGGGAAAATACGATCGTACATTTGGAATAAAATCTTCGAAAGCAGATAATATGGGGGGCCGAATCTGACACTGGCCATGCCCCCCTAACTAGTCGCCTATGCTAATGTGCATCAAATCTATAGGAATTAACTGATGTCAAGGTTTAAGCCTTCATATCTTATGTTTGGTAAACTACTAGATGATTTATTTGGCACGTGAAAATGCATTAAAGAACGCCAACTTGCGAGCAGGCAAAAGCTCCTAGAAAATAAAAAGGAATCTTCAGTTGTGTCCTTCCACAGGTGAAGTGTTACTCACTGTGCACAATGCGTGCCCCATTCGCAGGTGAAGACAGTGCAAACAGATTTTGGGTACATATTAAATTCCGGAAGCTCACTTCCGCTTGCTACGACGACTATGGTGACGGCGGCGATGGATGTAAATAAAATTGTGTCACCTGACGTGCGAGAGGCTCCTTAAAATTTAACTTCCCAAACTGAAATAGCTCACTTTTAAAGCCCGGATCCATAAATCCGGGCTGGTACGACGCCAATTAAAATTTTCCCAGAAACAATTCCGTTAAGATTGCTTTTTCCACAAAGCTGGCCAAAGGGGAAACCCGTCGTAACTTCCACGAAGAGTTCCATCCCATCGACCCATCGAATTAATTAATCAATATTTCAATCATTTTCCGGACTACGTATCTGCCTCCGTTGGATGAGGTGGTTTTTCTGGCAGCTCCCGTAACACACAAATCACCGGGAGAACAACTCGACGTGGTATGATTTTATGAGGCCATACATGAACGTGCATTTCTCCACAAACGCTCAGCAGGTCGGGCCGTGCTCGGTGTGCGCACTACAAATTACCCGCGGTTTCGGTGTAAAATTTGTAAATACGATAGCAGCGGGATTGAGCCACGGCGTCGATCGTCGTCACGGGAGGTAGATTGTATCCACACAGCTCATTACGAACATACGCGCCTTCGCAACGCGTCGTGCTGTGGTGTACGAATTTTCACGTGACTGATAGACTGATTGCCGACATATTGAAGGTACCGCCCCTACCCGTCCTCTCCCACATTGTAGATTCAACGACGACGCTTGATTTGTGTGGTTTACTTTTGAAAATTAATTGAGAAATTCTGCTCGACAGTTGACGTCGTTGTTAAAGGAGATGGCGGGGGCGGATGGCGGTGTCGATTGCTGGAGCTTTTCGTGGTTTGAATCGGGATGGGTTGAGGCTGTTGTGTCAGATGGGTAATGAATTGTATGACGGATCCGTGATGAACGGTGCGGGAAGCAGATGGTACCTACCTACCTGCCGGAGTTTCAACAAGTTGTCACCAATCGTGGAGGGTGAGGGGGAATTGATGTAATGAATAAATTTGGGGTGACGGTTTCAAAGTGATATACAAAGAGGTTCATTAGTGAGTCGAAGCTGCGCTGAATACATAGCCAGCTATTATTCTCATCGTATGGCTTAATCGAACGGCAGAATCGTGTCGGTTTTTGCCAAAATAGGTGTAAATTAACTCAATTTTGAGCTAGTCCCAGTGGCCATAAATTGGAGTTGAAGGAAGAACAAAGGGGAACAAATTTAACTTACGGAAATTTTAATTTTTTTGTTAATAATCCGGTTGTTCCTTATCACAGCATATTAGACCAGTATTTTTTGGTCATTAAGGTGACCACAGGGTGGTAAAAACAAACGATTTTTTTCGAAAATGATTTTTTTTTTCAAAAATTTACCACAAGGATCAACATATCAAATGGAAGGTAAATAACAATACTTTTTTGAAAAAAAATATTATGACATTAAAAAATTGAAGTTTTGTATTCATCAACATTGATTGTATTTGTATTTTTTTTTATGATTTCCATGCTTTGGACACAGCAGGCACAATATGTTTTTATATTTTTCCTTGAAAATTTAGATAAATTGTTGGTTTTGATAGTTCCTACAACTTTTGTGAATAGCACAAATCTGAAATATGTAGTTTACATCCGCTGAAAAACAATGGTGGGCTCTATTCACTCTCGTTCATCATGCAAAAGAGATACAGGTTTGAGTTGTTTACAAATCTTTAGCTAATACCAAACCCTATAAAAGCATTATGCGTTAATTAAAGGATTTCTCTTCATGAAAATAGTTAGAGGCAAATTAATGTAAATGAATGCACGATATGAATGTTAATGATTTTCCATGACTGGCTATATCTTTAAATCTTGGCCATTTAGAAAGATCCTGTATTCGGCAAAGTTGGTCAGGTGACCATGACCTTCCGGCCAAAATGTAACGAATGTTTGAAGCTCTTTGCAAACAGCCTCCCTTAGCTCAGTCGGTAAAAGAGCAGCTACAAAACAAGACCATGCTGGAGGTGGATGGGTTCGATTCCCGGTCCGGTCTAGGAATTTTGCGGGTTGGAAAATTTCTCGACTTCCCTGCATTAGTATAATTGTGTGGCAAGTAGAATCATACTCTATGAACGATTGTGCTTGCCACACAATTATACTAATGCAAAAATGGTACAGGCATCGAAAGCTCTCCATTAATAACTGTGGAAGTGCATCTAGAACACTAAGTTGAGAACACGCAATAAGCTAATATGCGATATGCAATAAGCTTGAATTGCGAAGAAGAATAAGAAGAAGAAGAAGAAGAAGAAGAAGAAGCAGCAGCAAACAGCAGCTTAAGTGCCATTCTCTGAATCGTGAGGCTGCTGATGCTGATCAAGGAACCCGGCTTGAAGCTCTTTCAGGGTGGGTTAACAATTCTCAAACACCGCAAACCCGGATGGCCGATTGAATTTGATTGAAAAATTGCGAAATGTTAACCGAACTTAGAAAGCAAAATGGAAATTTTTCATTAAAAAAAAAGCTAGTATATCAAACCTTGTCACCCATAGTAATAGTATCAGCTCTCCAAATCGAATTTTAAAGTCTAACTTTAAGGGAAAATTCAACTACTAGTGAATTCATTGTATTACTGTATATGGCAGTCTTGTCTTAAAGTTATGGTGATGTCACAAATATGTACGTGAAGTTCATACTAAACCTACTTCAAATCTCCTCATCCATTGTATGAGTTAGGTAAAGAAGTGTGCGTTTGACTTTGTACTTTCGCATCAATGGCCCTTCGCTCATTTTCAACTCCTATTCAATTTTCATACTCTAACTAACATACCGTAGTCTAACGAACCTATCTACCTACCCTCTTCTAAGACCATTCTCTAGCTAATAAATTATCACACTGAAGCTTCATGTTAGATAGCATTTCCAACCAGCTCTGAAAATCGCAAGCTTCGCGTATGAAGTATCATAAACACACTTTGAATGTAGCACAATTGTAAAAATGTACCGCTAAATGTCTAAAGAATGAGCATGCAAGCTGTACGAATTACACATAAATATATTCAGAATGATCCATAGAACGTTCAACAATGAACCACAAACTATTGAAATTAGTCCATAGTTAATCAAGTTTGCGCACTAAAAAATATAGGAATGATAAAAATATGGGATTGAATCATCGATATTATGCTCAGTAAGCAAAATGGGTCGCTGCTAAGCCACCGAGCTCCGTTCATCACAGCAAACCAATGGGACCACCCCTGAACATACTCATTATAGCTAAAATACTTCTCTTCGAAATTTGGAAACTATGAGATATTTAAATAGAATAGAGAACTAATTCGGCCTATGCGCCCATCAAATAAATCCACGATTTCAGCGTTAACAGGTAAATTATGCGTCAATAAGAATGCGTAATATGAATTTTTGCACCTCATATTCTCAAGTACAAATGTAGCGCTCTGACCGAATCAATTTTTATCTTCATCCGATAGGCCGAAGTGAATTCATTGGCGTTTCAATGCGTTGGACCGAGTTAAGAATCCGTAGGCCAAGTTTGGCGTCAAGAAGCAGTGTTCGATTTTTAACAATATCTCAACAATTTGTTTCTCTTTATCAAGTCTTACGGTACGTATGGAAAGGTAAATAAATTTGGAAGCCATTAGTAATAATAACATTCCGTTTGGTGCTAAACTACTTTAGATTATGAAAGACAAAGTGTGGGTTGCGTTTAATAGGCCGGAAATGGGGTAGTTAACCCTAATATTTTTTATTTGTAAGATGCAAGAAGAGGAGGTAAAGTTTGTGTATGACACAAAAACCAGTCAATTTTGCTTTCAGCGGGTCACAATTAGCTATTTTAGTTGTAATGAGTAATTGCCATTAGTGAGTACTATTCGTTATTATTATTATAATATCTCATAGTTTCATAATTTCGAAAAGTAGTATTTTGCGTTCACTCGACTGTCGACAGAAGCAGGCCACTCTCGATATGTGTCATGCGATCGTCTGTTTACTCGGCAGCAACCATTGTGTGGTCCTCCTTATTGTTCTTCATCAGCAGTTCTTTCGGTCGATGCGTCGTCGACTTTGGAAAGTAATCGTTTCGTTATGAATGTGTGAGTGCTGACCACGTTTTGCGTCCATTGCTGCAATGGAAGCGCTCTGCCCCTGGTGAGCGATACTGCCATACAATGAAACTACTGGAAGCGGCTCCCGTTCTGATGGAGGAGGCTTATTGGATAGCGGGATATAAAGTTTTTATTCTGTTGTATATTTTGATTACAGTTTTAAGATGTATTGTATAGCGAACAAGAATCCCCGGCTCTGTAAAGTTAATTCGATTGAGCCTTATCAAATAAATTAATAAACAGAAAAGTAGTACTTTGACTATATGTTTTTAGTATTACTTCTACGTGAAGTCAACGATTTACATTTACATTACTCTATGCTTTCATCTACTCCATATATCGTATAAAAATTACCACTACAGTCTGTTATTTGAAATTAGCATCTTCAACTAAAGAAAAGTAGTATTTTAGCTGTAATGAGTATGTTCTGGCCTGATAATAAATTTGATAAAGCATGGTTGATTTTAGCAAAAGATGTCGCTTGAGAAAAAGTAACGCCATTTTTTACAATGACAGACAATCGGAAAACACCTCAATTGAAGAATATCAGAAAATGGAAAATGGTCTATTCTCCAAGACCGCATTCGATTGTGAAATTATGCAGTTTTGATGTAATATTAAACAATTTTTTTTTTTCTGTATTCGTCAGATGCGGTACTCCAGTGGGATGCCTTGACCATTTATCATGTTCAAGAGCTGACATCTACTAACTAGATGTAAAAAGAACTGGTATCACTGATAAGTTCAAAATGTGGTGGCTTGCTCAATGCTTCAGTGGCGCCACCATGACAAATGCAAGCACATTCCCAACTAAAACATTATTTGCGATGAATGTGATTGCGAGTGTTATGTCTGTTTGTCTGTGATAATAGATTAAACTCAGAAATTCTTATAATTAGAAAAAAAATAGAACTTTTCTGCATTCCTGTTCCTTATAGGACTTTAGAGATTCCGGGCAAAGATTTTGTTTGAAAATCACAAGAGACAATTTTCAAGTTGATGAGACCAGGCCAGTTTTTACCATTACTAAACTTTTCGAAATTTAATAATAATAATATATATATGACAAAATCTATGGTTTAGAAATTTAATTGAAAATTCAAAACCCTTGACATTTTTCACGGATGTCCCTTGGAACTTTCATTAGAATTCACTTGAAATTATCTTTTTAACTCTCTCAAAATTCAATACTCTCGGAATTTCTTTGATGTTCTCATACGAACTCTCTTTAAATTCTTCTCGGAATTTATTTAGAATATTAATTAGAAATTAACCTGTAATCCTCTTTACAATCGTCATGTAATTTCAGACAGAACCACTTAATAATTCTACTTTGAAGTTAAACTCTATTTGAATTTTTTATCTTATTATCTTTAGAATTCATTCAAAAATTTCATCAAAATTCCTTTGGAATTTTCATCAAAAATTATCGAATAAGTTCTTCAAAGTGATTGTATGCCGAAAATCTAGCAGTTGGGAAGATTATTATTTTCCAAAGAGACAACGAAGTATATTTTTTCCCCGGTTCATCATCGTGATTTAGAATTTCCGGCTTTTCCCGATTTCCCGGTTCACTGGTCACCATGTGTCCAGTATACAATAGGTCTTATCTATCTGAATAACATTACTGAAGATAGCAATCTCCTATCTACTCAAAACACAGGCTCTAGAGACCATGATTTAGACTTGTAGCATGCTTTAAAACCTCGATAAAACTTGAAATGTTACTTGGGTAGCGTACCGCAAGGGTCGGTGATTTCGGTCACCCTTTTCCTTGTTAGGATGAATGGGGTATTCGCGCTGTTGCCGGTCGGGATCCTAATTTTCGTGTATGCGGACGACATTGTCCTTATGGCAATAAAAGAGGCTGTCAAAGCGCTTCGGAGGAAAATTATCCAAGCCACGTCCTACATCTCGGCTTGGGCATCAACCGCGGGATTCCAGCTGTCCGCAAAAAAAAGCGGATATACACACATCTGTCCGTTGAACCACCGGATCCTCAGCACCAAGGTCACCATCCAGGACGTGGTAATTCCGTTTTGAAAGACCCTCCGGATACTTGGTGTACACTGTGACCGCCATCTCACTTTTGACACGTTTCTGAATGAGGTAAAGAACATTTTTGCAAGACACGATCCGGCCGGCACCCTAACGCCAACGGGACATCTCGCTTCAACGTTGCGAAGGCAATTGCCGATAGTTCCTTGTTCTTTGTTTGTAACAAAATTCATTTAATTCTATGTCTAGTAGAAGCTGGGCCGAATACTCGCGGCTTACCCGAGGTTAGAGAGGTACATTGTCGAAGGATAGGATCAGGGGAGGAGCTTGAGGTAAGGTTTCGTTGTCTCATCAGAGCATTGTCACCAGTATGAACGGTAGTCCGGTTCTAGTTTCTTCTAGAGTTCGACCGGCTATAGAAGCAACAAACTTGAAACAGTTTCGTATCAAGATGTAGTTCTTGTACCATTTAAGGGATTCATGGGCAACTTAGATAACCAAATTAAAAAAAAATGCGATGTTTTCAGTGTTGCTTGGGTTATTGGTTATCTCTAAATGATGATTTTTGACAGCTAATTTCATCGTTCTAGGGATGATTCAATTTCTTGCAATATGAGAAATACAAGCTCAATCCAACAACCGGAACCGGAATTGCAGACAAGTAGACTTTACCAAAAAAATAGATCCAAAATAGATCTTTCCCCACCAGGAAACCGCACAATCGCAATTTTGAGCCCGCTAATCTCCCGTCAAGATAAGGCTTCCAGGAAAATCCAAACAAGCCTTATGCTGCTTCGGCAAATTTTGCTTCATTAACAACAAACAGAAGTCGCCCGGGGAACAACGGCGTCACCGCCGGAGAGAGAGAGAGGCCATGCGTCGTCCACCCGACCACCCACGTCGGGAACATTCGCGCTATTATCTTCTGGTTTCTCGAAGCGTTCTTCACTGTTCCACACCGTTCCACAATCATAATCCATTGAGAAAAATCACTCAACTGTAATGATCCCCGGAATGAGGAGCGGTGGAAGTTCTTTTTATCCTTCGAGCAGCAGAAAAAAAAAAGAAAGCACCAGGCTGTTGTTTTTCGGTTTCTTTGCAGGATTTTTTTTTTTGTTTTGCTGCTCGAAAGCTCCATGGCGCGTTATCGATTCACCAGCATCTTTTTATCATCATCTGCTGCTTCCGCCACCACCGCCACCGACAAAGACGAAGACGACTACGGTTCATGGTTCTGAAAAGTTTAAATTCCCTCTGAGTAAGCGTATTGTTAGGATCATTTCTCCCGGGTGCGGTACGATATCCGAATCGAGATACTGACTGTGGAAAAAAATATATAATACACAGCAGCAGCAGCAGCAGCGGCAGCAACAGCGCCCACCCAACGACCAGGATGATGCTGTTGGTTGGAAAAAGAAATCGTAATCTCGTAGATCTCTCTCCGAGAGCTGAGATGGCAAATTATGAACCATCGAGGAAAATTGACGGTAATGATGCTGGCTGTACCTCCTCTAACCCCCCCCCCCTTTCTCTCCACAATCGAAGAGCTTCCTTGGAAGCGGGAAATGTGACTGGCTCATCAGCGTTAACAAGCACTTTTTTCCACTGGAACTGCTGTAGTGAATAGTTTCATAACTTCCAAGTCAATGCATGGATGAGGAGATGATGAAAAGTGAAACCGCTTCTTTTTTTTCCCACTGACGTCAACGGGAAGAAAAATTGAATCGCTATTAGTCGCAGTTCTGTGAACATTTAAAACACAATACTTTGCTGCCTGGGAGGGAAAACCTCCCACCCACATTCGTCATCCAACAAAGTTCAAGGTTCTTGCGAATCCACATTCTTTGGTGTTAGGGGGAAATTCCACCGGACGTACCTTGGCGCTCATCCCACAGTGGTGCATTGTACACAGCTAGTAGTGAGTGGGAGTCCTATTCCATGCGGAAAATGTAAAGTGACATAATCTTATCAAGCTGGTGGAGATCGCACCCGACTCGGGTGGGGTTTTTCGTTCGGAAAATCGTAAACGGAACGGAACAATGAATGAATCCGGGGTGGCAGCAATGTCTCGGCAAATTGAGGTCACGGCTACTTGCCACTTGGTCTGTATAGGGGCGGGGGAAGGGAGACGTTGGGCGACTTGAATCCGTAAATGTTTTTCGATTTTTCTCACTTTGATTTTTGTATTCAAATGTGGATGCAAAATTAACCGAAAACCGATTGCTAGGTCTGTTTTGATTTGGTTTTAGAATCTTCAATTCGATTTTTTTTCTTCTTTGAATTCTCACACGTTATAGCTTAAACGCTATGGAACTATAACTGAACAACAGCAAAATAAGTTGTTTTACATCAGTTGCCGTGTTGATCTATTTGCATTTTACTTAAGAAAATATTACTGCTACCTAAAGCTACAACAAAAAATTAAGCAGCACTTCTCAGTGCTAAATAATACCTGCAAATTTTCTACCTTGTTCAAATTGTATTCCTCTTCGATCCTTGTTTGGACCCTACTCGAGGTAATCCTGCGTGGCCATCGACAAATTCCTCTTCGATCCGTCGAATTCTTATAGTTGTTATAGTAACCTGATTAGAAGTCGATTGGAAGAAACTTTGTTCTGCCGCCATGGCACCTAAGCGCAAAAGAAAAGGGCAATCTCTTGATCCCCCTTCTGATGGAATTTATTTGCTCACAGATGAAGAGACTGATCCATCATCCAGACAAATTTCCATTCAACATTGCCGGCTTATTGCCAAGACGGAAAAGGTTCCCCCTATTGTGATAATCACTTTCGGTTTCCATGCTCTTCGCCTGGAAATTTTGAACTTCGTTAAATTCAAGTTTTCACTTCAGATTGGCCATCAGGGTGTATGCCGTGTATTGGATGAAACCTTGGACGCATTCAAACGTCTTCTCCAGTATCTTACTGGGAAGCAATACACATTTTTCACTTACGACAGCAAAACTGAACGTCTGTTTAAGGTTGTCTTGAAAGGTCTGTCCAGTGATGAATCCCTGGATCAAATCAAAGATGATGTGACAAAATTACTTGAACCGGTCCAAGTAATCAAAATGAAAATGAAATCCCGTCCTGGCGATGTGCAAAACGGAATTTCCAATGATTTTTGGTCTAGTGAGCTAAACAACCTTAAGGCCTTAGAAAAAGATAGCCTCATGCTCTGTATCCGAGTGAAGACTGGAGGAAATTTCCAAAACCTCACTCAGTGCTGTAAGTGCCAGGGATGAGGTAATGGAACAAAACATTGCTACATGCCAGCTAAATGCATGAATTATGGTGATTCCTCTCAGGCAAAGGACGACTGTCCTGTGAAGGAAGATCCTAAGAAATCTCGTTCTAAGCTACAGGTAGGAAACGCTTCACGTTACCGAACAGGTACTAATTTCTCTGCTGTTAACAACGGTTAACGAGAAACAAGCTGTAGGTATTTATTTTCTCTACTGCGCTAAATCAAACGAGATTTCTAAGAAGGGATGTCGGTTACGCGCTCGAATAATTGAAAATTCGATAAATATTAACTCGAATTGCTGTAAAAATCTTTACGATTAATCGTTAATCGAATAATATGACTTTTAGTTTTGGTGGTCCTTCGGAAATGTCGAACAGCAGAATTGCATGCAGCAAGTGTAACCCACGAACCAAAAGCTGTGCAATGCTACTTTTCATTGCTATGACGACGACTGAATTAAAGTTCTTAGAATCAAAGGGGTGAAAGTCAATTCTCTTCATCGATTTCCTCTTTTGATGACCAATAGACTGATGCAAAATTTGACTTTTTCGCTCCACAGTGCTTAAATGGTTTCAAATCGGGTCCTGATTAGCCTCCAAAAGTTACAACTCATTTGGTTAGAAACAGACTTCGCACAAACCATTTGAAGTTTACATGTAAATTACTATGGGAAATCTCAACTTTTTGTTCATTGCCTTCTAGTCTTTTTTCCATATTGAGCTGCGAAACAGTTCGATAGCAATTCTTTCAGAAAATTTTCTCAGCTACAACTTTGTTGAAAATCGTTTCTATGTAAAACGAGACAGAAAAAAGTTATTAATTATTTAAGAGATTGGTAAACTTATGACATGATCAAGCAGCTGCTCTGTAGGCAACACTGTATTTTGGAGTGTGACATAGTAGCCATGATTTTTGAGTCCTATTCAACGCCCCAGAAACACCAATGTTGCCTGCTGATCAGTTGATTGAGCATGATCATAAGACATCAGCGCATTGAACAATTGATAACTTTCGATCCTTGCATTTAATCAAAAAATGGTCTTCAGCAAAGTTGTAGCTGGGAAAATTTTGAAGCAAACCAATTGAAAGTTTTTGAAGCAAACCAATATGGTGAATTATTAGATAGACATGAACAAAAATCTTGGTTTTACCATTGTTATTCCCATACAAATTTCAAATGGTTTGTGCCATCTCAGTTTCTCACCAAATGGGTTCAAATTTTGAGAGGTTAGTCAGGATCAGATTTGGAATCGTTTAAATATTGTGGAGCGAAAATTTCAAATTTTGCATCACTCTAATACATATAGTTTCCTTGCTTCAAATTATTCATATATACCTGATTCCTGCTCTTTAATCGACGGTTGAGTCATCATAGCGGATCGAATCGTGGTTCCAAAATGCTTCCAAAAGCGTCTCCTTACGAAAATTCATCAAGGCCATCCTCGCACCGACCAAGCAAAAGCTATTGATCGTAGTATCGTTTTTTTGGCCGACGATCTTTGAAGATATCGCAAACTGCGATATCGTCAAGCTTAAGCTGAGTGACCTTGGTAACGCCTCCACTTGGATTTTGCTGGACCTGTGGATGGAATCTACTAATTTAGTTGTGGTGGATTAATTCTTCAACTGGCTGGAAATTCTTCAAACTCGTTCACCGACAAGTTTCACTACAATCACGATCCCGATCAGAAACCGCAAGTGGTCAATTGGCATCGAAGAAGCTGTTGCCGAACAATCGTTACGCCATCCTGGAAAAACGGCGATGAATGGAAAAGAAGGAGAAAGTTCCATAGTTCTTAGTTAAAGGATTCTCGGAAGGCTTGCGGGAGAAAATCGATTTTAGTTGAAGCAACAAAATGTTGAGAGGCTTTTCGGCCTCGAGGTAGTCTAAGGAGTTGAAGGAGAACGGACTCAAGCCGATTTCAGATTTACATGATGAAACGACATAACACCACTCACAAGTACCGTGACAAGCTGTATCTGGAACACTTGGAGAATAATTCAACGTGTATCAAGGATCTGCAGAATATTCCGGCCCATTTCCACATCGTGGTGATTTGGGAACGGTACAAGCTAGTCCATCGTGATGTCACCAAATGTGCAAACCACATGCTGTTCGGGCATGCAACGAGAAACTGCCATATGGCCTACCACTGCAACAATTGTGGCAAGCCACACGCATCTGAAGCCTGCGAGCTAATGCAGGACGCAGGTCCCAAATGTGCCAATTGTGGTGCAGCACATAGGGCAACCAGCAAGACATGTCGGAAGCGAGCGGAATTCATTAATATCCCCAAAAAAGCCCCTAAACAGATTCGACCTGGCCGCAGAGGGGTGCAGGAAAACAACGGTCAGAACTTTCCTGCCATCCCTCAACGACGCCGAATTCCGGTGCTTCCATCACTTTCTCTCACCAACCGGTTTGCTGCTGCATCGGTCCCTCCAACATCTGGGGTACCTAACGATCAGGCAAACTCAAGTCGTAGGTCATATGTGGCAACCGCTTCATCCCGAATCACCTCTACTCCTCCGGGCGTCGTGATGATGCACCACCTCCACAAATGAGCAAGAACTCAGACACTCTGATTACATCAACGGAACCTGTAACGCTCGTGACAAAGGTCACCAACATCCTACGTACTTGCAGGATCCGATCAGAACAGTTTCATGCTGCCGTGCCCCTCATCAACAAGTATGGACCGTGAAGCTATCAAAATAGCAAATTGGAACGCTTACTCGCTCAAGAGCAAGAACGTGGAGTTCGTTGAGTTTCTCAATGGACGAAACATAGACATTGCCATAATAACTGAAACCCACCTGAAACCCACCTGAAACCCACCTGAAACCTACCTGAAACACGAAATTAATGTCTACCTTCCCGGTTTCCGGCACATGAGGCTAGATCGAACCAGTTCTGGGGGAAGAGAAGTGGCCATCGCCTTAAGGAGAAATATCTGCTGTCGGCTGCTGCCGAGCTTTCAGCTGAAAATCATCGAAGCCGTAAGAGTGGAAGTCTCCACTTCTGTCGCTTTATTGCACCAAGCAAGTCAACACCAGAGACGGGTCGGCAGCGGGCCTTCGAAGTGACATCATCAAGCTAACTCGAAGGCATGAGAAGTACATCACTGCTGGTGACCTCAACGCCAAACATCAAGCTTGGAGCAACAGTTAGCGCAACCAAACCGGAACCATCCTAAACAACGATATGCAAGAAGCTCGTTACAACATCTTGAGCCCGGACACTCCCACCCGGTTGACGCTATCATCGATATCTTTATCAGCCAGTTGGCAACAACATCACTCAACCTATCACCTACCAGTGTCAGTATCCAGATAGCAATACTCTGAACCTTGAAAGCTCTACTAAAGACCTTATAAGACTCCGTAACACCATCTGAAGGCTGTTGGTGGATCTAAAAAAACTAAAAGGGACAGCCCTATGGGGTTGTACGCAATGATGACGTAGAACTACCTGGTCTTATATAATAAATCTTATTTGTTAACTGCAGCAGGAGCTTGTGTTTTGTGTAGGAATAAGAATTTGAGCATTTATACTCTTTAGTATGTCGCGCTTGGCATAGATGGTTCACAGCTTTTTCGTTGTGAACTGGAGAACCGGATGGAATTCAACTTTGAAATCTGTGTTAGGAAAATCGCTTTTCGCAGGCAATCGGTGATAATTTTAAACATGAAACATTCGTGCATGTTTCAATAGTGATATTTTGAAAAATGATTAAGTCTTAAATTCAACAGATACGTAGAAATATTTCTTATCGATTGGTGATAAAATTATTGAAATTGGTCCAGTTGTTGACGTTCAAAATCTTTCATAATTTTGTTACATTTTCTATTTTCATTTTTCTTAAAGTGTACTGACCCCCATATAGAAATCACAGACGTAGTCCTACGTCAACATAGCGACTTTGCTAGTAACATCCGCTCTCTCCCAGGTTGTGCTAATCCGTTCTGGAAACTTACCCAAATTCTTTAAAACAAGCATAGGCACCTTCCACCACCGATACCGCTGAATCGTTCCCACGAGTCAGTGGTTCATCTGATAATCCCTGAAGAGAAGGCTGATGCTATAGGTCAACACTTCATCAGCTCTCATAATTTCGGACTGAACATGGCTAGTCCATACGATGCTGCGGTTGCTAAAAATGCAGTTAACCTCCATCAGACTCCCAACATCTTTCCTGACGATC
The DNA here is from genome assembly GCF_037179485.1 of Ochlerotatus camptorhynchus. Classification (NCBI taxonomy): domain Eukaryota; kingdom Metazoa; phylum Arthropoda; class Insecta; order Diptera; family Culicidae; genus Ochlerotatus; species Ochlerotatus camptorhynchus. The sequence continues at coordinate 603,306 of NW_027040862.1, read as the reverse complement.
ATAGCTGATGAACTTTTGACCTATCATCCAAAATTATGAAGCCCTCAGCTTTCGACAACATCCTCAATCTAGAACTCAGACACTTGAGTTTCAGATACGTCAATCAACTGGCACAAATTTTTAATCAGTTCCTTAGACTTGGCTACTTCCCCTGGTGTTGGAAGTCCCCATCCGGAAGTCTGGGAAAGATCCGTCCTCTCCTTCAAGTTACCGACCCCTCAGCTTTCTCTACCACCGACTCCTGACATCTGCTGATGAAAACAACTTGTTGCTGGAAGAACAGTTTGGCTTCCGTTAAGGTCGCTCGACTGTTCAGCAGCTAACTCGATTGGCAAATATTCTTAGATGGAACAAGTCTGTATCTAAAACATCTGCCATGGAATTGTTTGGACGTTGAAAAAGCGTTCGACAATGTTTGGCACGATGGCCTGGTCTTCAAATTGCAGCGATACGATCTTCCTTGTGAAGATCATAAAAAGTTATCTCTCGGACAAGACATGCCGTTACTCTCTGAATGGCATCACATTGGAGCCAAGCATCCTTGGACCTATCATGTTCAATTTGTTCACCTCCGATATGCCGGATCTTCCTAATGGTGGATCGTTGTCCATGTTCGTAGATGACACATCCATCGTCTATAAGGGTAGGGACATCGAAGCTCTGACCGCCAAACTTCAGAGAGGACTGGATGCCCTGTCTGATTATTTCAACAGCTGGAAGATCCGCATGAACGGGGTGAAGACCTCATTCCTCATTTCAAATCTCCCAGGCTTGTAGCGTTTGAGCATGAGCATGATTGGCAGAGAACCAACAGACGTTGCTTAGGACTAGCAATCATCCTCAATGTTGGTGATCAAAAGCTAGGCTATACCAGCGCCGACCACGTCCGAATGCTGGTCAAGAAAGGAATGGGTAGGAATATGTTGACGTAGAACTCGTTTGAATGAAAGCCGAGAACACCTCTGCACTTCCACGAGAAATCACTGGGATGTTGGGTAAAAGGGTTGGGATTGCAGCAGGATTCGTTAACGATTCAATAGTGCGAAGGAACTTGGGTATGAACCACGGTCTTCTGCTTAGTAAGAAAAATCGGTCGCTACAAGGCCACCAAACACCTTATTTCACAAAACCGAGTTTCCTTTCAACTTGTTGTTACTAGATTTCGAACCCGGCGGCGACCTCACCGACGACAGCAACAACTGCTGTTGAGAAGGATTTGATATGGATTTCCGATCAACACGTCTTTCCTAAAACTCAAATCTTACTTCTCTTACGTACCCGGTTCTCCAACCGAATTTCGTTACGCTTTAGATCATAACTAGATATAGCTGGAATTAGGGCGTAAAAGCTTTTGTAAACAATGGTTTCTCTTGTTGATTTATATATATACTCCAGGCACGCCTACAAACTAAAATATCCATCGGGTAGGGGAAGTCTTTCCCCACCCGATGGTGATGTCGATTTGCCTTGGGAGAGTCATGAATTTTGAAAAATCATCGAGAGAAGTCATTGTTTACAAAAGCTGTTAAGCTCTAATTATAGCTCAATCTAGGTATTATGAATGAAAGTCGATTTAAAATGTAACTCTATAATGTGAAGGATCTTGGGATTAAACCCATGATTTTCTGCTCAGTAAGCAAAATCGGTTGCCAAAAGGCCACTGAGCTCCTTATTTCACAAAATAATTACGACCAAGTTCCTGTTCAACGCCACTACGATAACAACTACTCTTGAGAAGGATTTAATATATTTCCGATCAACGCGTCTTCCTAAAACTCGAATATTATTTCTTTTAAGTTCTCGTTCCTCCAACCGAATTTCAATACGCTTTATCTCATGTTAAGAAAAAGTCTGATTCGCACTAAAACTACATAATGTGAAGGATCTTGAGATTGAACCCATAATTTTCTGCTCAATCAGCAAAATCGATCGCCACTAGGCCAACGAGCTCCTTATATCACAAACAAATTACGATCAAGTTCCCGGTCAACTTGCTGTTACTAGATTTCAGTCCCGCCGGTGACCTCACAGACGACGACACGAATTGTTTTTAAGAAGGATTTAATATGGTCTCCCAGACTTGTTCCGTCTGAGAATAACTTGAACGTCACAGTGGTGGAATGGTCCAAGAGGTAGTCTACCTCGGCATTACGCTCGACAGCAAGCTGCTTTTCAGGGAACACGTTGACCAAACGATCCCTGTATCCTCTCATCAACAGAAGATCCACTCTGGCCCTGAAAACAAGCTTGCTGTCAACAAGCAAATCATCCTTCCCGCAATCGAGTACTGCATGCCAATCTGGGAGAGTTGCACCATCTGCCATCACCTTAAACTCCAAACGATCCAGAACAAGATCCTTAGTATGATCCTAAACAGTCCTCCACGGACGAGACATTCCGAGTTCCACCGCCTGGCTGGTCTTCAGTCACTGGAAGAGCGAAGAATGGTTGTTTACGTTTGATAAACGACGCCATACTTTGACAAGGCATTCTTCGTGATAATACAAAATACGACTTCACCCGAACCGGCTTTGTCGGTGTCGCATCATTATTCAATTGGAAGATTTCGGCAAACTTTTGGTTTAGCACTTCTAACAAAACAAGCCAGAAACAGCAATTCCTACAAACGAACCAAACGAAGAAATCAAATGAAATCCTAAGAAATGGAAATCTACTTTGCCTTTGGAAACTTTGGTCCAAAACTTTTCGGCGCACTCCCACCGACACAGGAACAAACAAGACACGCACATTTATTGAGTTTCAGTCTGGTCGACGCTTTGGGAGGGGAAGGGGGGATGGGGATGGGGACGGCGACTGGGCGAGTCTGATTAGTACGATCCGCAGAATTTGGCGAGAGTTTTCTGATTCGACACAAAGTTCCATCCATCAAGAGAAAGCTTTCATTTCGCACACCAAGTGCATGATTCGATTTGGGACTTTGGGGGTTATTTCAAGAGTGGCAAGGGAGAAAACACCACCACTGGCACCGCCGCTGATTGATTGTGTGGCTTTTATTCTGTAGGTTGTTGTAAAATTGAATCAACTCAACAATGTTGGCTCTTTTTTTTTTGCTCATTCAGAGATCCTTTGTGAGGGATGTCCCTTCGTGATGGAGCTGGGTCACTGCATAAATTGAACCGTTGGAAAGTTTTCGGCACACCCCGAGCTCGGGAATCGAACCGTAAATTTCCGAACCGATCCCGGACGATGGGATGAATGGAGCCACTGATTGCGCGCCACGGAGCCACGAGCGACTGTATCAACTTTCCCGGTCCTGGTCCCCGATGTTCGTTTCGTTCGCAGAGTCGACACAACTCACTTTTGATTAGGCTAGCCAACTTCCTGATTATCATTCAGCGTGGCGCGTGAGTTCAAAACATACCTCTCCTCAAATTCGGTTTTCCGGACCACAGAATCGGCCCACCGTGATTTGCAAACGTGGACTTTTGCGAAGAATTTTTGCATGTGAATGTTGAAATCTGGAATGGCTTTGTATTACTGTGTGTTGGGTCGAAGCCCTGCTGTGAAAGGAGGTGGTCTTGAATGGCTTGATTGGAAAGTAAACTTCCAGAGTAGATGTTTGTGTTGGCCCGATTGATGCTCTTTGAAAGGGGCGGCTGACTTTGATTGGATTGTTGTTTGGGAGGGACGAGCTTTTGTGGGTGATTTGAGAATGTTTCGAATTACTGTTTTCCACCATTTCACCAACATTCATCGCAATTCCAAGCTTAAATCTAATCGGCCCGTGATCCCCCGAACAATGCGCACTCTCACTACATTGAATTGAAAGCTCGTGCTCATTATAATACCACACACATTAGAAAAGATTCCGCTGTCAAGCCGATAATCCCTCCGAACGACAGTGCCAAAAGTCCTTCCCTGTCCCTCTGAATTCCCATTAACTAGGCTGATGATAACAACGCTGCTGTTTTGTCAGTGACAGTCGGTTAGTGTGCGTGTGTGTGTGTGTGACCCAAAGCATTCAAAACACGCACCAAATTACCATTCATTTCGTTCAACAGTTTCAACCGTACAATTTTGAATGGGTTTAGAAGCGAGGGTGAAGACAGGCGTGGCGCGAAGGGGATGACAAGTGATTTATGTAAACTGATGGAACTACAGTAACGATTTGCAACAATTCAGTGAGTATGGGTATACTTAAATTGATGTCGGGGAGAGGTGAAATATTGATGAGCTAAGTGCATAAAACAGGTCCCTCGATGATGGCAATCAATGTGTGCTCTGCCGGTTTAGTTTTTGTGATTAATATGAAAATTGTGACATGAATTATTGGCATAGAGCGTGAATGTTGAGCTTCTGTTCGGGAACGGGGTAAATTATTACTATATCTAATCTGCATATATTTTGAGGACGGAATTTGTGTATTAAAATTAGCATGTTTGCATAATGAACTGTGGCATTTGTTGCAAAATATTGGATCAGCATCCTGGCGTAGGTCGGTGTCGGTGTTTCACAGCAGCGAAACTCGAGAACAGGGTTAGATTTTGTTGTGATAATCGGAAAGCTGAGAGCTTTGTTTAAGCCGGATGACATGGGCTGTGCAGTTTGCAAATGAGGAGTGCCTGTGTTTGCTGGCGATCAAGTCAGTGCTGGGGCATAATTTGGCTGGAATTTTGATTAGTTCGTTGGAGCTTGCTCTCGACCTTGATGGGATGGTTTCAATTATCTCCATATAAAATAGTCCGCCTTGATTTGCAATTGTTGTTCCACCCTGTGCACATTTTGGTAGGGACTGTTCACTTTATCATATGAACATAGAAAAATGCCGGTAACTTTTTAATTTTACGTTGTATCCGTATTGCTTATTCTACACACTTAAAAAATTGCAATTCCACCCTTTTCCTTCGTTTTGACCAGTAAGCCTTAATTGGCTTTAGTTCCGGACTATTGGCCGGCCGCTTCTCCTTGGGAACCATTGTGATGTCATTTTTGCTGGCCCACTGTTTGGTGGAATTTGAGTAGCGGAAGCTTGTCAAGTCCGACCAAAATAGGCAATGCATCTTATGCTGCTCCAGATAAGGCAGTAGTCTTTTCCGTAGGCACTCCTTCTGGTAAATTTGCTGGTTCATAGTCCCAAAAGTAACGAAAGTTTCGCCCACAACTGCAGATTGCTTGCCAGACAACGAACGTTTAGGGGAATTTCGACTTCTTTTTGATTTTAAATTCTTCCGGGGCACTCTCCCGCTCAACCGAGGTATACAATTCCTACCCAGGAATTGGATCGAAAACTGCCAGGAGCGGATGGACCGTGATTTTCGTTTCGAGCGTGCAGGATCGAATCGCAACGTGCTTGGTGAAGCCATGATGTAAACAAATGAACTTTTTCCGACAACCAATGCCTACTGTGATTCTATGCACTTTAAGATTGATTTAAAAAAAAAATACTCAAAAAATTCCTTAATCGCAGCGTTTTTAATGTGTCCGGATTTTTTCGTGTTCAACCTTTATGCGGAGCCTTTATGCACTAGCGTGCACAGGAATCTTGTTAAGGAGGGGCAATTGTTTTTTCTACGGTGCATTTAATCTGGGGATGGGGAGTACTCCGTGGGGGGATGGTGCTGTCCACCCACCACTGTTTCCCTACTGTTCAATTTAGCTAATTTTATTTATTTTTTGCTCCGGTAGTGGTTCATCTTCTTCAATGCCTTTCAGACAGCCAATGGAAATTGTCAATTTAATCTCATCGACGATGTCGATGATGATCGGTTCGTCAAATGGTTGCGATAGTAGGGCTTTAACCTAAATGATACATTTGCTGCAATCTGCAATGCTGCAGTTGTTCAAACAGTGCGCATAGCAGTGAACAAACAGTATATTGGTCTTGATCAATCCAATCTTGATCAGTCTGTGGTGTTGAGTACTTGGCACTGATGAAGTCTGCAAGTATAATAGTAGACAAAATACGCGTATCTGTAAATACTGTCAAAATATAAGCAATCATAACGGAATTAAAAGGAAATAAACCAACTCACTCAAAGCTCTTCTTTGTCCTTGCACTTGGCTTGTACTTCAGCAGTGCTGCCAGCCATTGTGCCGGTACCGTCAAAACATACTGCCATCACCTGCTCCCGAGAAATCTGCATCGCTGTCAGGACCTCAGCAATAGTATTGAAGATGGTCGTTGCGCCTGTTTTCAACACCCATCTCACACCCACGAATGTTTCCGTCGGCCGATCATTATCAATATACCTGATGACAATCGCCAACTGTTCGTGGTGCCCTCAATCGCTCGTATCATCTGCAATTATTGCCACTGGTTTTCCTCTCAAGGTTTTCGCAATGTTTCAGTTACCTTTCTCTTTTGAAATTCTTCTCAGGAGTCCTCTGGAATTATTGAACTCTTTCTATTCAGAACACTTTGGAACTGAAATTCCCTTAGAGTTTCAAAAGAATTTCCTGAGTATTATTCAGAAATTATTCCCGGAATGAGCTAGAAATTATCGGTACTCCCTTGACGGTACTCCCTCAAAATCTCTTTCACTCAAAATTTAATTTTCTCAGCAAAAAAGGTTATCTTCCATTTAATTCCACTTAATTAATTTTGGTATCCATGACAGATACGTATTTCGACTACAATGTGCAGTCTTCATCAGTGTTATTCCCACTAAAGAACTTATCAAAATCTAACCCCCTTAAGTACTCATCCCCTAGGTAAAACCCGAATTTATCCACCTATGGTGTGATCAGACCCTTCTTACTTATTCAAGTTTATTTATTTTATTGTCATTATCAGTGACCAAGCCCCCCACCCCCGTGTCATCCAGTGCCTGGGGGTACCCGGAATATATCCGGGTGTAGTCTAATTGGTGAGGCTACCAATCACCTTATCATCGTATTTTAATGTGATTTAATGGGTTTTAATTCAATTCATATTCAAGCAACTTCCCCGGGGTACCCGGAACATGTCCAAGTGTGTTCAATGTGGTCTGGATTACTTAACACGACTTGCATTGATCTTATTTTTGAATTTTGTAGTAATTTGATGTGTCGCATGATGGTTTTAATACGTTTTCCGTTAAATCCAGCGTGAAGGCCCATATTCACCGGATCTTATTCCGGCCATATCTCCGGAACCGGTTCACCGAAAAAAAAAAAAAAAAAAAAACACACACACACACACACACACACACACACACACACACACCTGGGAGACGTACCGATGGCAATTCGGTTGAGAAAGGCGTATGGTGGCACGCAGACGGCGTCGATACGACTTTCTTCAGACGCAGCTAACGAGCTGCTGAAGACTGGCCGAATCAAGGTTGGGTGGTCAGTGTGCCCGTTGAAAGCTATTCCTCGGGTATCTAAGAAAATGGAGAGATGCTACAAATGCATGGGCTTCGGTCACCAGGCGAGACACTGCAAAGGCCCTGACAGATCTGATCTGTGCAGGAAATGCGGAGAGAAGGGGCCAGGGCTGAAAAAATCACTAAAAATCATCAAAGTTCACTATGGATGAAAAATTCATTTCATAGTGAATGCTGGTGATTTTTTCATGATTTTTTCAACCCTGGAAGGGGCACGTTGCAAAAGACTGTACAAAGCAACCGAGGTGCATGCTCTGCAAAAAGGAGGACGGAAATGGCCATGTGACGGGAAGTTTCAGGTGCCCTGAGTTCAAGAAGGCGATGGTGGGCCAGCAATAATGAAGGTAACCCAAATAAATCTCAATCATTGTAACACAGCACAGCAACTGTTGTGGCAGTCAACAACGGAAACAAAGTGCGACGTGGCAATCATTGCAGAGCCATACCGAGTCCCTCTCGATAATGGTAACTGGGTGGCGGATAGAGCAGGAATGGCGGCCATACAAGTCATGGGCAGGTATCCCATTCAACAAGTGGTGGCAATCCCATACGAAGGTTTCGTGATCGCCAAAATCAATGGAATCTATGTATGTAGTTGCTACGCACCCCCGAGATGGACAATTGAGCAGTTCCACCAGATGCTAGATGGGCTCACCGAAGAGCTCATTGGACGGAGACCAGTCGTCATCGCAGGAGACTTCAATGCTTGGGCAGTGGATTGGGGGAGCAGATGTACCAACGCAAGAGGGTATAGCCTGCTGGAAGCTCTGGCAAAGTTGAACGTCAGTCTGGCCAACGAAGGAACCATCAGCACCTTCCGCAAAGATGGTAGGGAATCCATTATCGACGTTACTTTCTGCAGTACGTCGCTAATGGCAAATATGAACTGGACAGTGTACACCCATAGTGACCATCAGGCGATCCGGTACAGTATCGGCGAACGAACACCGGTGGAAATGCGGAGGACGAAAGTAAGCGAGCGGAAGTGGAAGACGAAGGCATTCAATAAGGATCTCTTCATCGAAGCTCTAAGGGTAGACAACAGCGTCCCGGGCCTAAGCGCGAATGAGTTGACCGAATTATTAGCAAGGGCATGTGACACAACTATGCCGAGAAAACTGGAGCCAACGAACAGGCGGCGTCCAGCCTACTGGTGGAACGAGGAAATTAGCACCCTCCGTGCTACTTGTCTTCTAGCCAGAAGGCGTGCTCAGAGAGCAAGAACAGAAGCAGACAGAGAGGAGCGCAGGGTGGTGTTCCGAGAGGCCAGGGCTGCACTGAAACGAAAGATAAAGCTGAGCAAGTCAAATAGTTTCAAGGAGTTGTGCCGCGATGCCGATGCCAACCCCTGGGGTAACGCATACCGAGTTGCGATGGCGAAGATCAGAGGCCCAACGATGCCGGTTGAAATGTGTCACAACAAGCTGAAAGTCATCGTGGAGGGACTTTTCCCACAGCATGACCCAACGAACTGGCCACCTACACCATATGGCGAGGTAGATGAAGACAACGTTGAACAAGTCTCCAACGAGGAACTCATAGCAGCAGCGAAAGGGTTGAAAGCGAATAAAGCTCCCGGCCCGGATGGAATTCCCAACGTGGCGTTGAAGGCGGCGATCCAGACGTTCCCGGACATGTTCAGGATGGTGCTGCAGAAATGTCTGGACGATGGTCAGTTCCCTGATAGGTGGAAGGTACAAAAGCTTGTGCTGTTGTCGAAGCCCGGAAAACCGCCGGGGGATCCTGCATCGTATAGGCCAATATGCTTGCTGGATACTGTAGGAAAGCTCTTAGAGAGGATCATCCTCAACAGGCTGACGAAATGCACGGAGAGTGAACACGGATTGTCGGAGAGACAGTTTGGATTCCGGAAAGGGAGATCGACGGTGGATGCAATTCGGATAGTGATTGACAGAGCCGAGAAAGCTTCCAAACAGAAGCGGAGAGGAAATCGATACTGCGCCGTGATTACGATCGATGTCAAGAATGCATTCAATAGCGCCAGCTGGGAGGCCATCGCCAAGGCGCTCCATAGAATGAGGGTTCCAGGCTACCTCTGCAGGATTCTAAGTAGTTATTTCCAGAACCGGGTCCTTGTCTACGTGACAGACACGGGCAGAAATCGCTTAGAATCACGGCGGGGGTTCCCCAAGGCTCCATTCTAGGTCCCACGCTGTGGAACGGAATGTACAATGGCGTGCTGACGCTCAAGCTGCCCAAAGGAGTTGAGATCGTTGGCTTTGCGGACGATGTCGTCTTGACGGTAACCGGTGAGACGCTGGAAGAAGTGGAAATGTTGGCGGCTGAGGCGATAGATACGATTGGTAACTGGATGCAAGGAGCGAAGCTGCAGATAGCCCACCACAAAACAGAAGTGATGTTGGTCAGTAACTGCAAAGCAGTGCAGCGGGCAGAAATTACCGTTGGAGAGCACACCATTGCTTCGAAGCGCATGCTTAAGTATCTGGGAGTGATGATCGACGACCGGCTAAACTTTAATAGCCACATCGAATATGCTTGCGAGAAGGCGACGAAGGTCATCAACGCAATAGCCAGAATCATGCCGAACAATTCTGGTCCAAGCAGCAGCAAGAGACGTCTTCTGGCTAGTGTTTCCTCATCAATACTAAGGTACGGAGGTCCAGCCTGGATTGAAGCGCTGAAAACGAAGCAGAACCAAAGGAAATTGAGCAGTACGTTCCGGCTCATGGCCATGCGAGTCGTGAGTGCGTACAGAACCATTTCGATGGAGGCAGTATGCGTTATCGCCGGTATGATCCCAATCGGCATCACCTTGGCGGAGGACTACGAGTGCTATATGACGAGAGAAACCAGAGGAGTACGAAAAATGGTGAGAACGGAGTCGATGGCTAAGTGGCAGCAGGAGTGGGATACAGCAGAGAACGGTAGATGGACACACAGGCTAATACCGACTCTTTCGACCTGGGTGAACAGGAAGCATGGAGAAGTCAACTTCCACTTGACGCAGTTCCTGTCTGGTCATGGCTGCTTCAGGAAGTACCTGCATCGGTTCGGACACACAATGTCACCCTTCTGTCCGGAGTGTGGGAATGTGGAAGAATCACCAGAGCACGTGGTCTTCGAATGTCCTAGATTTGATGATGTGCGAGAGGATATGCTCGCCCTTAGCACGGAGAATGTCGTCGAAGAAATGTGTCGAGAGGAGGGCACCTTTAACGCCGTCAGCAGAGCAGTAACGCAGATCATGTCAGCGCTGCAGCGAAAATGGCGGGAAGACCAACTAGAAAGTAGTAATGTGCTCACACAAGTGCGAACTGAAAGCCGAAGCCGGGAGAACTCTCCGTCAGAGTAGGCTGTATCCACCACCAGGGATAACCGAGTAGAACGTGACGCTGGGAGATAAATGGCTCACAAATTGGAGAGACGATCAGCGAACTGGAAGCGCCAATTAGCTGAGGTAAAGTGAGGTGCGTAATGCACGGCCCCCTCCGAAGTAATACGACAAGTGGTTCCGGGGGAAAAGGGCAAGGCGTCTAAGGAGGTTTTAGTGCGGTAAGAATCCCACACACCGTGTCACCGCGACTGTGCGCCCAGTCGTCGAGCGGTGGCACGATGGCCTTTTTGAAGGTTTCCTCCTTGCCAAAAAAAAAAAAAAAAAAAAAAAAAAACACACACACACACACACACACACACACACACACACACACAGGCATGTTCCGATGTAAGAAGGGTAAAAAATCAAGATCATAGGTATAAAAATGAAACTACAATGTGTTGAATCGGAACCTACCTAACTAATAAAAACCAAAGATTTAAGTAAGCTAAAGGAGAAAAAAAATTATGCAACTCTCTAATAAGGAAAATCCCCAAAGGCTTGGTAGCCATCATAATAAAGTAATGAACTTGGGTTGTTAGCGGAATACACTGATAAAGACAGCACATTGTAGTCGAAATACGTATCTGTCATGGACACCAACATTAATTAAGTGGAATTAAATGGAAGCTAACCTTTTTTGCTGTTTTATTTAGCATTCCGCTAACAACCCAATTTCATTACTTTATTAATTTTCTCGGTATTCTTTTTGGAATTATCTTGGAGCTATCTGCAGAATTCACTAGAAATCATTCGCAGAATTTTCTTGGAATACTCCCCTTTCAGAATTCTCCTAAGAGCTCTTTTGAAATTCTTCTCAGGAGCCCACTGGAATTATAATGGGAACTCTTCATGATTTTTTCTCAGAACACCTTGGAACTGAAATTCCTTTAGATTTTCAGAAATTTTTTCTGAAGTGAACTAAAAATTATTCTCGGAATTCGCTTGAAATTTTGCTCAAAATTTAATTTTCTCGGTATTATGTTCAAAATTATCTCGTAACTATCTGCATAATGCACTAGAAATTATCCGCAGAATTTCCTTGAATTTTCCCCAGAATTATTTTGGAACTGTCTTAAGAATTCAATATCCTTGAGGTTCTTCTCGGAATATTTTGGACCTTTTTTTCTCAAAACACCTTGGAATTGAAATTTCCCTGAAGTTTCAGAAAAATTTCCTCTGCATTCACCAGAACTTCTTTTTAAGAATGAGCTTGAAATTATCCTCGAAACTCCTTTGAAATTTTCCTCAACACCCCTTTGGAATTTCATTCAAAAATTGATTCTCTCGGTATTTTTTCGAAATTATCTTGGAACTATATGCAGGATTCACTAGAAATTATTCGCAGAATTTTTATAGAATCATCCCCAGAAATCTTTTCTTTTAAAACTGTCCTCAGACTTCAATACCCTTGAGCTTTTTCTCGGAAGTCAAGTTTAAGTTGTTCGTCCATTCACCAAAACGTTGTAGTTTTTCTACCAGAAATTTTCAATAAAGCTTGCCCCTCCATTCACCAGAACTGTGCAATTTTAACACCAGGAATTTTCAATTCAGCTTGCCTCTCCATGCAGCAGATTGTTGCAAATCTTACACCAGAAATTTTCAATGCAACTTGCCCCAAGAAAATTTTACACCAGAAAATTTCATTGACCAGAACGATGCCAATTTTCCACCGTTAATGTTAAATAAAAATTGCTTCTCCAATCTTCTGATTGGTGCAGATTTCCTTTTTTCCATTTTCCACCAGACATTTTCAATATAGCTTGCTTTTCCTATCATCAGAAGGTTGCAGGTTTTCCATCAAATCAAGCTGGCCCCTATTTTCAGATTTTTCATCATAAATTTTCAGTAAAGCAGCTTCCCATCCAATCATGAGAATGGTGCAAATTTACACCAGAAATTATAATAAAAGTTTGTTTCTCTATTCAGCAGGAGGATGCAATTTTAAGACCAAAAATTTTCCCAAAAGCTTGCCCATCCGTTCACCAGAGCGGTGCAGATTTTCCACCAGAAATTTTCAATATAGCTTAATTTTAAATAAAGCTTGTGCCTTCATTTACCAGACCAGTGCAAGTTTTCCACCAGAAATGTTCTGTTCATTTCATTTGTCAGAGCGATGCAAATTTTGCACCAGAAATTTTCAATAAAGTAAGCTCCTCCATTCGCCAGAACGGTGCACCAAAAAATGTCAGTGAAGTTTGTTTCACCATGCATCTGTGTGGTGCAATTTTCAGGCTTTGCCTCTTCATGTACCAAAATGGTGCAAATTTTCCACCATAAATTTTCTAGAGGCTTGCATTTATTAGAACGATGCAAATTGTGCACCAGAAAAATGAATAAACCTTGCTTCTACATTCACCGCAGTGTAGCGAACTTTCCACCAGAAATTTTCAGTTAAATGTGCACCTCCAAATTTTTAGCATGATTCAATTTTTCCACCAGAGTGATTCATTTTGATTAGTCCCTCCATGCACCTCCTTGCTGATATTTTTACACCAGAAATATTCAATTAAAAGCTTTTTCTTCTATTTACAACCACAGAGGTGAATTTTTTCAACCTTAAATTTACCCTAGGGTTAAAACTCCATGAACCACCTTGAAAAATAAAAATTACACCAGAATTTGTTTATATTGACCAAAAATTGTCATTGAAGTTTGTCCCTTCATGCACCATTGTGGTACAATTTCCAGGCACCATTTCAAAGGAATTGCAGCAATGAAAGGTTTTCAGTGCCCTTATATTATGAAATGATCTTATTTCAACTTCAAATCAAGTTATCAAGAAATCAAGATATTTTATATCATAATTTTGTAAATGTGAAAATAAAAATCTTATTTATAAAAGGGGGGAGGCAATTGCCTCACCTTGCCCCACCCTGTGCCCGCCAGTACCTGTTGGCTAAAGCCCTTATCTTTTGAACTTGCCAGATCACTAAATTAGAACAAATGTGTTAAGCTGTGTGTAAAAAAACAACCCGGCATTTTTTACATTTTCACCAGATAATGTGCATGACGATTACGTGTTACAAATGTGAATATTCAATTCAAATTAAATGACAACTGCTAGAAAATAGCTTGAAGTTACAAGTTAAGGAAGAATTAAAATTATTAAAACTAGATTTTTAGTTTTCTAAAAGTGTAAACAATATATATTTTTTTTTTGTAAAAATCATATGTAGACTTTGCTCATTAAAATTGATATTTATGTTTTGAGTATTTTACATAACAAATTATATAAAAATTATCAGAAATTGTTTTGTGAGTATATGTTACAAAATATAAACGTTTTTATTGAAAAGCTCTACGATTTTTTTTAAATTTTTAAGTATTCTTAATTTTAAACATTTCAAATTTCAAGTTTTATTTCGGCTCCTTAAAAAAAAATTGCAAAAGGTTATTTTGAGATATTCAGATTGTTATCATTGTTTTTATTTATTCAGAGATTGGTATTTTATGACCATTTACATGGTTCGCTTGTCTCGCCATCGAAATTTCGATCACTTGCTACTTAGGTGAATCGAAACCAGCCGCGCTTTGTCGTCTCCACCACCTCCAAAATCGTCTCAATAAGGAACCCGCCATGAGGCTTGTCCCCCCGAGCGAGATCAAGCCACCCCAGTCTCACTAAATACTTACCTCATCATGCCGTTCACGTCCACTAAAGTCCGTGTAGTATTCGACGGATCCACCAAAACATCCACTGGTTATTCCCGAAATGACGTCATTCGGTATCGGAAGTATCAAATAGTCCTTGTGGCAGACTTAGCCAAAATGTACCGTCAAGTCTTGCCCCACCTAGAAGATACCCCACGGGTCCGAATGGTCTGGCGCTTTAATTCCAACTAACCGATTTCCATCTACAAGCTGCTAACGGTAACCTACGAATTGGCCCCATCGTCATTTCTTGCTACGCGTACCCTACAGCAACTTGCTTCGGACGCAGGAGATTCGTACCCACTCGGTGGGCCCGCGTTGAAGAAAGGATTCTACGTTGATGACTATCCGCCTACGCAACGAGCAAGACGAGCTACTAGCCAAGGGTGGCTTTGAGCTTAGGAAGTGGGCACCAAACAACCAAACCGTACTGGAAGGACTCGATGCTTGGAAGATTGGAACCCAACCAACTCTGAAATTAGGCCATGAGGAACCCATCAAGGCACTGGGAGTAAGCTGGGAACCCGGGACAGCGGACCACCCACGATGCGATCTATTCTGTCGGCTGCATCGAAGCACTTCGAACCGCTTGGTCTTACAGCGCCGGTCATCGTACTGGCAAAAATGCTATTGCAGGAGCTCTGGCTGTAACCCCGCGGATGGGATGAAGAAGTAAATGACACTATACGAGCAAAATGGAACACCTACTGCACCGAGCTACCCAAAATTTCGCCAGCAAGCATACGGCGCTTGCATTTATGTCCGATCCACCAATCCCGAAGGTCACATCCACGTCCAGCTTATTGCATTGAAATCGAAGGTAGCCCAAGCGATTATCCAATTCCCCGGCTGGATCTGTCGACAGAGCTTCTCGCTGTCATCCAGGTCATCCTGGCCCTGGATATGCCTATTTTGGCCTCACATTTCTGGTTAAATTCCACCGTCGTACTTGAATGGCTACGTTCACCACCGCACACCTGGAATACTTCCGTTGCGAATCGAGTATCTGAAGTTGCTGCCAAGTAGAATCCAGTGGATCTCGTCTCGAGGGGGATTGATGTTTCCAAACTAAATCGATTTTTTTTAGTTAATCCAAAACATTTTCAAGTTTTAAATCTATTGAGTTCGTTTATTATATTTATTATTTAATTTAAATTTAATCAATTTGTTCTATTCATAAAATTTTTGCTTTTAATTCTATTCATTAAATTTGATTTTATTTATTCTATTCTATTTATTTAATTTTAAGCCAGGCTTGCATCTCTAGCATTCTCTTCAAAACTCATCTGGAATTCTCATCATAATTCTCTAGCCAAAGCTTGGGAGTTTCAGAATCCTAAAATGTTGTCCAAGTCCAAAAGCTATGATTGTTCTAATCTTATATCTTTGCCATATCGCAAAGTTAAAAAAACGTAATAAATTGGCCAAGTCTCAAATTATTGGAAATTTTCTCGAATAATCTTCTAAAAATTCTCATTCCGAGAATAATTCTTAAACTCAAATGATATTCCGTGGATCCCATTGTTTTATGGGAAAAAATAGACTGAATTTTTCAATACGACCTAGTGCCATTCTAATAATTTATATGCTACATAGATAAATTTCTAATTTTGCAGACGGATTTCAAAAAGTTTTGCTTATAATGAAACCTAGGAAATTTTCAAAATTATGGAAATTCTAGGGTAATTCTTAAGAGGCTTTTATGGGGATTATGAGTAGTATTCAAGGTAACTCAAAAGTAAATCAGAAGGTATTTCAAGAAGCATCCCAAAGGAATTCGGAACGGGATACAACCATGAGGCAAACATGATTATGATATGGCTTCAATTCTGAAACTACACCTAACAGGAAATCTCTTAAATGTCGATGGATGTGAAATTCTGAGGTAAACTGCAACGAAATATGAATGGTAATTCTCAGAGACAGTGATGGAAAAGTTCGCGAAAACTCACTATGACTCGCGATTTTTTCCCTTGGAGAGCTTCGTAAAATATGGCGAACTTTTCCAACACTGCTCAGAGAATCTAGTTCTGGATATAGCCAAAAAATATCTTTGCAGAATGTATAGCTAATTTGTAGATAGTTTCAAGAGCATTCCTAAAATAAATCATAAGAATTTTGAAAAATTGGCTCAGAGAAGTGTTCCAGTAGATTTTGATGAAATTTTGAAGGGGATTCTAAGGATAGATTAAGGAGATTTCCAAAAGATCTTCCTCAACAGCATTTGAGAAGCATTTCAAGGAATTTCTGAGATGAAATCCTAGAAAATTTTGGGATAACACTTCAAAATGGTATACCACAAAATTTCCAGGAATATTCAAAGTGGAATTTGTTCTGAATATAATGGAGAGATAAAGCTATTTCTCGCGAGAAGTTTTAAGAATACAATGATAAATGTAGAGTCAATTTCAAGAGTTTGTTAAAGTCAATTCTTAATATTGAATTAAAATATTGAAATGATCCTCAGGAAATGTTTGAGAAATTTGCAAACATATCCTAAGATACATTTCAATGAAATAAAGTAGTTATGTTTTAGATTCCATACACAGAAATCTATTATCCAAGATCAACACAAATTGTCAAGATTTTGAGACTTCAGCTGAGAACAAGTTTCAAGCTCCTCGTCTAAGAACACTTTTCACGATTATGGAGTTAGATTCAAAATTGTGAGATAAATATTCGGACTTTGAATATTTATTATCATTTTTTTTTTGGTCGTTCATGACTTTTGGGATTTGGATTTCAGGTTAACTCTTGGTTCTCCCAGTGCAGTGGCCACCCTGAATGCACATTTTAATGGAAGAGAAACCTGCTGTAAAAAAAAAAAATTTTTCGTCGTTTCGGAATCTCTGCTAATTCCAAAAAATCGTTAATTGATTAAATTCTCAAATCTAAAAAAAATGCAGTGTCCTAGAGTTTTCAGTTCAACATATTGAAGAATTTTCATCGTTCCTAATTCCTAAAATGTTATGAAATCTCAGACATTTGATTCATTTCAAGATAGCAATGTTAGAAAATCTGTCGTATATTTCTTATTATTTTACCTAGTTCATTTATTTGGCAGGCTCAATTGCGTTAGCTTTACGGGGCCGATAATTCATTGTTCATTGTTTGTTACACTCACACACACATATACACTTCCCTTAGGTTTGTGTGTAGTAGGAGTTGGTTCGAATACTCGCGGCTAATCCGATGTTAGAGGGGTACATTGTCGAAGAATAGGATCAGGGGAGGAGCGTTGTCTCATCAGAACGTTGTTGCCAGTATATGAATGGTAGTGTGGCTCTAGATCCGTTGGGAGTTCGACCGGCTATAACGACCAGTGTGCGACGATGAGACGCATCGAGCCGGCGGGTTGTATACTTCTGTTAATCAACGAATTTTTTTTCCATGTCAAAATCTTGATTTTTTTTTAGTACTCAGTGCTCTTTTGGAATACACCTTGGAGTTTTTTTGGAACTATCCTCAGAACGTCCATCAAATTCTACTCTTGATTCTGCTGAAATTCTTTTTAGAGCTACATTGGATTTACCTTCAGATTTCTTTGAAACATCGTTTTAAATTCACCGGTAATTCTAGTCACGATTTGCATTCAAAATTCCTTGGCATTATGCTCAAATAATTTGTTGAATTTTCTTCAAAATGTTCTTCTCATTATGGAATTTGGCTTAGACTTAGATTGAAGCTCTCCTCTTAGCAATTATCCTCAGAGCTACCTAGGAATTTGTCCCAGGACTCCCTTGGAATTTTCCTGAGCATTGATCAGGAATCAAGAGTTCCTCAAAATCACCGTGGAAGCATTTCTTAGATTTCGCTAGAAGTTCTCCCACTGGCGTAAATAAGGGGGCCGGAATCCAGAGCTGGCTCACCCCAGAGAATTTAAAAAATAAATACCGGAGCATTCTATTTCTACATTGCATGGAGGAGTTGCTATATTTTTCCAGATTATCTAAATAAAGTCAGCTGTGGCTTTGAATTTCTTAACAAATTACCTAATTATTTGTTCCTTGATTTGATTTCCGTCGATCTTGTTTTCCGTACTGAGTACCAATGCTGTCGATGCCAGAAAGGCAGCTCCCACACCTGGACCCTACCCATCGACCCATCAACTCATGGACCGGGGAACGACTTTACCTCCCTTCCTAAGGAAAGCGTGATCAGAAATGTTATGCCTCAGAAAATCCTGACGGCGCCGACTAGAATTTAACCCTGGCCTTTTGGGGTGAGAGGCAATCACGCTTACCACTACACCATCGGTGCTGCTGCATAACATTTTCGAAACTTTTAAGAAGTTTCCCGACAATCTTCAGAGTTGTAGCTTCTATGAACTCCATTAAAAACTCAGTTCAAACATCTGAAAGAGTATACACTGTACATCTTTCTGCACCCATATTTTTTTAATGTAGAAGCAAGGAATCAAAAATATCTCCACATGACAAGCGATCAACGAGCCGAACGATAACGCTTTGCCAGAAATGGAAAGCAATAATGATATAATCTTCTTCCCTATCCATCATGACAAACTGCCTTTGCAATATAGCTCGCTCGAGCTGGTATAAGAAAACGATCAAATAGTCGGTAAGCTTCTTCAGTGCTAGGGTTTCCAAATTTCCCGGGAATCAACTTTCCGGGAATTGGTAAATTTAGCACATGTTTCCCGGGAGTTACCGGAATCTCGGGAATGAGAAAATAATAGTTAAATTTAAACATAAGAGCGGAAAAGAAAGTTTTTATTTAACAAAACAATTGTTTATAACATGGTGGCCACTGGATTTAGGAAATTAATTTCCCTGTATTTTCCGGATTTCCATCATAGTTTTCACGGTATCATATAAAAAGCTATATGTGGTAAAATAGAATCCTCACATGAATTAACTATCAGATTTTCTTTATTAGGCTCCAAGATAGTATCAAATTATCAAACCATGATCCATAGTTTAGAATTGGGATCTTGAACTGAAATTTTATATGAAGAATAACATGAGAAAATTTTCAAGATTTTTAGACGAGACCAGCTTTTAACATTTCTGAAAAATCACAAATTTAAAAATAATAATGTTTTAGACAACAATATTGGATTCTGACACTTTGAAGAATTTTGTAGAGAGTTGAGTGGAGAATTGTAGAAGAAGTTAAGAGATAATTATGAAAGAATTCCGAAGGAATTCGACTAGAAGTTCCAGGTGATTTAGAGAAGTGTTTCAAGAAAATTGTTTGAACTAAAGGTGAATGCCCATGTAGTTTAGATGAGACTATTTTGAGGATCGGGAGGAGAGTATCAGTAAAATCTAAGGAAAATTTGAAGAAATTTCATGCACAACTCTATAAGAGAAACCTTGTGACAAACTTAATGGTGGTATCACTACAACTCAGAGAAAGTTTGTCGTCGTAGTCGTAGCAAGCGTTTGGTCTGTATTGTTGTTTGCTTTATGTGTTTGGATTCGCTGTGTAGAAGTGAAGACATTTTGTCGATCTTCAATCATCGATGGTTTATGGTTTATGGCCCAACATCCTAAAGGTTGACTGAAAGTAAATTGGTACGCCCCTCGCGCGCCGCTAGCACGCCTCTAGTGTTGGGAATGGAAAATATTTGACAGTGGTTTGTTTACACCTAAGTGGAGACAACTGGCATCTTACACTTCAATCTCTATCTCTATCTCTATCCATATTGATCTCTATCTCTATCTTACGCACTTCAAATCGCCCAATCACGAACTGGTTCGTGTTTGACAGAAAAGTGGTTCGTTTTCACCCCGTATTGTCTACTCTTCTCTTAGGTTTACAGTTATATAGAGAACAACTGGCACAAGTTTGATCAAAGTAGTCGATCGCGTTCATAAATAACGTCAAATGGAACTCGAAAGAAGAAAAAAATATTGTGAACAAACACCTAGAAAATCCGGAGTGGTCCGGTTCCAAGATGGCTAAAGTGCTGAAGGATGCCGAAAACAACAGTTTGTCTAGTGCTCAAAACCTACAAAGAAACTCTGAGTGTGGAAAGGAATCAATGGGTCTACGAAAAAACTGTAACTAGGGATTGTCAGCTGCGCAGCAAGGTGTTGAGGTGCGTTAAAGCCAACCCCGGTCTTTCGATCCTAGATGAGGCCAGAAGGTACAACGTCAACTTTCAAACGGTGCAGAGTATCCTTTCCAGGGAAGGATACAAGTCGTGAAATGCCAGTAAACATCTGAACCGGCACATGAAGCAGAATTCCGTGGCTAAAAAGCTTGCAAGGCTCTTGTACGACCGTGTTTTGACGAAACACAAGGGCTGCACTTTGATCGATGACGAAACACACGTAGAAGTCGATTTTAAGCAGCTTCCCAGTCAAAACTGAACGTGAACGTGGAAGGCCATGATTTGGCAAGCGATTTTCAGTTGTGGCCTGGAAACGGAACCATTCGTCACATCCCCGACGATGACATCTCAAGTTTACATCGAAAACGGCTGAAAAAGCGTGTATTGTCGTACATCCGCAAGCAAAGGGGCAAAGTCATCATTTGGCCCAAGGTGGTTCTGCCAACAAGATCCTCCGAATTGCCCGGAATTTCGACCAATCGAAAAATACAGGGCAATTTCAAAGCAGCGACTTTGACGAAGCGGCGGGGCAGTCAAGGACGTCCAGCAAATGCGGGAAATTGGAAGAAATGCGCTGATTCCGTGTCCGTTTCCACTGTGCGGGCGCTGATGGGCTTCATCAAGAGGAAGGTTCGAGATTTCGTTCGAACTGGAGTAGTTTTTTCTCAAAACATCTGATTAGAGCACGACAATAGAAGCGTTTACCACAAGCGACTTTATTAGCTGCTCGTAATTCCACAGCAGACATACCTTGTCCAGTGATTTACGAAATTGTCGTCTTCTATGCATTAAGTTTGTTCGGTGCAAGCAGCAAAGTAACGATGAATGAGACTCCCCTTTCCGCAGGTATAGTTCACTCGTAACTGAGTCGAGTATTGAATGAAAATGTCCTGCTCATCAGCCTGATCAGCTGACTTGGCAAGCCTCCTCCGGTTGGATGGCTAGCTCCGACCCCGACCCGACCGTGACAATTACAGGGAATCGAACGCCCCTTTTCCCGGGTGCTGGTTTCAGATTCGTGTAAACAATTAAGTGAAAAGCTGATAGGAATATACTTTGCCTACAGCCACCGACTTCAGATGGGAACGGGGTGTGAATTGGGCTCTCGGTGGGGTTAGATGGATTCGCCTATCGTCGTTGTTCGCGTTTTACTAATTGGTAGGGAAATTGGATTTCCGGAAAATTTACCGCCATAACAAAACAAAGCATCAATCAAATTTAATTAGCGACGATGGGAGAAGCAGGAGAGAGGCTGTTGGTTCTGCTCTGCTCTGAACCGATATTAGAAAACTAATCGAGTTTAGGATCGTTTCTGGCGAATGGTGAGATGTTTGTTAATAATTTCGTTGGAGATAATTGATTGACTTTAATCGCCTTTAGTCGGAGAGAGGTCGTGATTCATATTATAAACATCAACCGATCGCTTCAAGCACTTTGAAACGACAAATAATGAAGAAACTTTTCCGGAATTAAACTCGTACTTGACGGCGAGAGTGCGAACGAATTGCTGAACACAAACGGTTCAAAATTTCCCTATCAAAGTGACTATCCATAATTTAAATTTTCGATTAGCACAAAAAAGACAGCCAAGACAAATGCAATCAGCCTGCTTCTTGCTCCTCGCAGGATCGAAACGGGAAACTCCTTTCGCGAGATCCGAATCAAACGCTTAAAACAATTGATAATAAAATTAATTGACGTTCCATTAAAAATTCATTAAACTGTCTTTTGTGCGACGCTCGAGCAGCAACAGCCAGCGATGGGGATGAAGCTTTTATCGTCGTTCGTCTCCCTCTCTCTCTCGCGCACTCACCCCTGACTCTTTTGGTGTGTTCTATAGAAGTGCCATTCTTTATTTATCCCCGAGTACAAACCCCGCTGATCACCCACCTTCTCCGGCATGGGATATCCACGTTTTCAAAGCAGCAACTTTTCCGCCCAAGTGCCACTTTCCAAAGAGCGAAACGCGATTTCTTAGACACCTAGCTTTACCTATTATAGAAAGCAAAAAAAAAACTGCTTTTCGTCCAATATAGGACCTTAGGAGCTGTTCGGCAGCGAAACTCATTTTCCCCATCGTCTCCGCGTGACCGTTTAATGCGATGCCAGAGCAGGACGGGGATGGGCATTAGTGCTCATTTTCCACTCTTCAGCATGACTGGAGATGCTTTCTTTTCCAGCGTCGTCGTCGTCGGCGTCGTCGGTCGTCACCGCCGTAGGATTTGCTGGCTCTCGATCCCATCATAACGTTGACTCATAATCCATTGAAAGCTGTTGGTACGAGTAAGTGAACGAGGTGCACGGATGGGGTGAGGGAGTTAGTCTAATGACAGTAAATTCTTCGCTCATTAACGGTTTAAGTTGAGAGCAGAAGAAGGAAGGATGAGGGGGGGGGGGGAGGTCAGGCATTGACGTGCTCTTAAGTTTTGATGGGCTTTTGTCGGGGAAAATGATTGCATTTGCACTCGTCATGCAGCACTACTGGCTGTGGTGTCATACATGAGAAGAGAGCTGTACCAGGGAAGAATCAATACTATGCGGTGAATTGAATGGTTTCTAGGGTAAGTTTTCCTTTCATGGACCCTTAATTGCATGTTACGTAAACATTGGAGAGATTTACCGGTAAGCTCCTCCACTTTTGACGTAGGACTACGTCTGTGATTTCTATATAAGGGTACACTATGTGAAAACCGAAAATGGAACATGTAACAAAATAATGAAAGATTTTTAACGTTACTAACTCAGCTGCCTATGGCCCTTTTTCAATAATTTTATCACCAATCGATCAGAAATATTTCTACACATCTGCTCAATTTGAGAATTTATCATTTTTTAAAATATTACTTTTGAAAATTGCACGAATGTGCAACTGTTTATACGATAATTCAAATTATAGGCTGCGAGAAGCGATTTCCCTAACACAGATTTCAAAGTTGAATTCCATCCGGTCTCACCAAACGGTGTTTATTCAATCACCGCCTACAAGCAGCGAGCTGCAGCCCACAAGGAGGAAGAAGTCGCACCGCTATTGATCGGAATCAGTAGCTCTTCTTGAGTCGCTGCGGCCATCCATATTAAGCACGTCATACTAAATAGTGTAAACAGAGAGAACCCCGCTTAAATTCCCATTCCTGCAGAAAACACAAGCTCCTGCTGCAGTTAACAAATTAGATTTTTTTATATAAGACCACGTTGTCCTACGTTGCGTACAACCCCATAGGGCTGTTCCTTGTAGTTTTTAGTTTTTCTCGTTACACTCCTGCTCTCAACAAGTTGGCAAATCTTAGCCTTTGGCAGAAAGACGCTTAACACTTTTTTCGGCAAATTTATGATCCTGTTTTTTCGTCATGGTTCTTCTCTATGTCTGTTCAGATAAATTAGTACTTCTATTTATTTTCTCTACTGCGCTAAATCAAACGAGATTTCTAAGGAGGGATGTCGGTTACGCGCTCGAATAATTCGACTATTAGGCATCCCTAGAAAATAGCGTAATTTCATGTTTTTTGGTGTTCCTTCGAAAATGTCGAACAGCAGAATTGCAACCAGCAAGTGTAACCCAAGAACCAAAAGCGGTGCGATGCTAGTTTTCATAGCTATGACGACGACTGAATTAAGGAGCTGTTAGGGATGCATCACTGCTACATTGACATGTTTCGTCTAGAAACGATTCTCTGATGACTGTGTTGGGGAAGCAGCATATGCATGTACGTAATTGGTGGATTGGTGAGTTATTTCAACTTACTTACTTACTTAAGGGTCCTGTGCACCACCAGCGGTGCAAAAAGCCAACGTGAAAGACTTCCATCCTGGGCGGCTGCTCGCTTTTACCTTGACCTGGGCCCAGGTCAGATTCCTATCGACTTGCTTAATTTCCTTATTGAGGCTCCGCCGCCATCAGCCCCTGGGTCTGCCTCTGCTGCGATGTCCTGCCGGATTCCAATCCAGCGCTTGCTTGCAAATTTCGTTTCCGCCCCGTCGAAGTGTGTGGCCGACCCACCTCCACTTTCGCTCTCGAATTTCTGTTGCTATCGGCTTCTGATGACATCGACGATGGAGCTCGGCATTCGAGATCCAGTTGTGAGGCCACGAGGCACGAATTATATACCGCAGGCATCGGTTGATGAAGACCTGCAGCTTTTGAGTGTTCTCCGCTGATACACACCACGTCTCGCTGGCGTATAACACCACAGATTTCACGTTCTAGTTGAAAATTCGGATTTTGGTGCGTTGACTTATCTGGTTGGATCTCCATACGTTTCGTAAACTCGCAAAGGCAGCCCTAGCCTTCTTGATTCGTGCACCTATGTCGCTCTTGGTCCCGCCGTTGGAAGGGTTGCCCGTGTTGATATCCAACGATTTGGTCTTGTTGACGTTGATGGTGAGACCCACCGCAGAGGAGCGTTCGGCTAGGTCATTGAGCTTACTCTGCATATCAGAGCGCCGTTGTGCTAGTAGAGCAACATCATCAGCCAAATCGAAGTCGTTGAGATGCTCCATGGTGATAGGCTGCCAAAGCAGCCCACGGTTCGGTACACGGTCAATTGCACCTACCATGATATCGTTGATTACGATGGGAAACAGTAGCGGTGATAGTACACATCCTTATCCCACACCAGCGACTACCTGGATAGGGTCGAACAAGGCTCCGTTATGCAGAACTCAGCACGTGAAAGCCTCATACTGCGCTTCGATGAGGTTGACGATTTTATCCGGGACTCCGTTGCGTCTCAGGGCGCCCCACAGATTCTCGTTATTGAGACGGTCGAAAGCTTTTTCGTAGTCAATGAATACCAAATAAAGGGACTCTTGGAATTCATTGACCTGCTCCAAGATGATGCGGAGCGTGACAATATGGTCCACACAAGATCGTCGCGTCGATCTTCTCCTGTATCCGATTCAGGATAACTTTGCACAGAACTTTGAGAACAATACACAATAACATGATGCCTCGCCAATTGTCGCACACAGTCAGATCCCTCTTCTTTGGGACCTTCACTAAGATGCCCTGCATCCAGTCGGCCGGAAAAGTCGAATACAGAATAGTTGATGCAACATTTGTGCGGATACCATGGGGTCAGCTTTGAGCATCTTCGCTGATATGCGATCGACCCCTGGAACCTTGTTGGATTTCATGCTTCGGATAGCTGCTTCAATCTCCTGCAGTGATGGGGCCTCGGAATTGACGCGAGTGATGCGCCGCACCCTAGGCGGATCATGCCGAGATGTTGATGGCTGGTTGGCCGTCGAAACTTGAAGAAGTTGTTCCAAGTGCTCAAACCAGCGTTTCAGCTGGTCAGTGGAGTCGGTAAGCAATTGTCCAGTCGTGTCCTTCACTGGCATCCTCGGGTTCATCCTTGCTCCACTCAGGCGTCGTGAGATATCGTAGAGGAAGCGTATATCGCCAGTGTTTGCGGCTTTCTCCCCTTCGTCGGCCAGGGAGTTCACCCACGCTCGCTTGTCCCGTCTGCAAGAGCGCTTGCCTTCTCTAGAGCCGAGTACTGTTGACGGGCTTCGTTCTTGGCTCCTCTGGTTCTCGCCCGCTCTATCGCGGCTTTTGCTTCTCTACGCTCCTCAATCTTCCACCAGGTTTCATTTGTGATCCACTCTTTCCTCTGGGTGCGCAGCTCACCCAAGTTGTTCTCGCTTGTTTCTATAAAGGCATTTTTGATGGCCGTCTATTGCTCTTCTACACTGCCACCTTCTGGAACGTCCGCAGCTCGAGTCTCAAGCTCTTCAACAAAAGACCTTTTTACCGCTGGATCTTCAAGTCGGCGTGTGTTGAACCGCCGCCCGAGTCTCTCCTCCCGTCGCTGGATCCACGCCATGCGTAGGCGGATTTCGTCGATTAGAAGGTGATGGTCAGACGCGATATTGGCGCTGCGTTTATTCCGGACATCAAGAAGGCTTCGTCCCCATTTTCGACTGATGCAGATGTGGTCGATCTGATTTTTGGTATGTCCATTACGGGAAACCCACGTGACTTTGTGCACTGGCCGATGAGGGAAGAGTGAGCCCCTGATTACCATGTCGTTATTGCCACAAAACTCTGCAAACAGCTCACCGTTCTCGCTCATTTCGCCGAGACCATGGCGTCCCTTTGACACGCTCATAGTCCGTGTTGTCAGAGCCGATCTTCGCATTGAAGTCGCCAGTGTAGATCTTGATGTCACCCTTTGGAACCTTATCCACGACGGCATTCAGTTGACTGTAAAAATTCTCCTTGTTCTGTAGCTCGGCAGCATCGATTGGCGCATAACATTGGAATATGGTAAGGTTACGAACCCGTGTTCTAAATCTGGCAACGATTATCCTCTCATTAACAGGCTCCCTCTTGATGAGCGCAGCACTTGCCTGGACGCTTAGTAGGAGACCAACTCCACGATGGCGGGGAGCGTTTTCACCTCGAAAGTTTGGCCAACGAACTTCACTCAGTCCCAGGATTTCTAGCTTCATGCGTCGCGCCTCGTTGGTGAATTGTAAAGGTTTCAGAGACAGTAGGTGGTTGGCCTAAGGTCTCCTATCCTAAGTTATTTCAACGCTTTTGGACAATGTTTGACATTTACAACTTTTTCAATAGTTGCTTGTTGAAACTCAACAGTCGGAAGCATTGCATCGTAGCGTAGCAATATTTCTGATCGATTGGTGATAAAATTATTGAAATTGATTCAGGGCCAGTTGACTTATTAACGTTCAAAATCTGTCATAATTTCGTTACATATTCAATTTTCACAAAGTGTGCACATAGAAATCACAGACGTAGTCCTACGTCAAAAAACAATATAATTGAAAGAATAGAGTTTTCTATCATCTGGATATCTTTTGAATAATCCCTGATCTAGCTTGCACCTTAATAGAATGCTTACGAGAAGCCATTGATTTTTTTTTATCAGTCCAAGATCTTCAGAATAATACTTGATCTACTTGAAGGCATCATATTCGAGAGTCGTCTCTTGCACTTTCAATCAGTTGGAGGTCTTCAAACTGATTCAGCTGACATAGTGTTTGGAATTATCTGATTGAATAGTAGATGAGTATAAGGCTTTCTGAATAATTTGTTACCATTGCTGGTAACATTGCTGACTTAAAAATTAAATGACGCGGAAGAGTAGGAATGTTTATATTAGGGAATTGATTTATTCCGATTTGCAACGGCAAGTTTGAATGCGCGGGCGGCTGAGATCAGAAGAGTGACCGAACAGCTAATCAGTGAGTGCTAGTGGTGGGTGGATGGAATCCACTAAACCTGAATGAAGTTGGAGCGGAAACTCTCTCAGGGGAGAGCGAGTGAGCGCATGATCGGGAGCAGAGAACGACAACGGAGCGAAGGCAGTCGGGATCCAGCTACAGAAAGGAGATCACGGAGTGAACTTTGTTCGTGGAATACACGGACGAAGAGTGTACGGACCACTTTTTGCCCACCTCGACGTCGTGGCCTCGCCTTCCCGCGAACGGTATTGGGAAAAGCCGTGTTGGATGACCTTCCGGGCCTGCTCGCTCCGCCAAGCGACATCTATCGCGTCGGTCACGCTAACGAGCACCCACACTGCCGGGAATCCGGCCCGCTTCTAGCCCCAGGCGACCAGTCATCCGCTTACACATCAGCCTCCGTCGTCGCCACCATTGTCTTGGCTATTACTAGTGCCAAGCCCTGGCCAGTGGCGCCCCCACCGGCCAGCTACCACAATAGTGTGGGTTGCTACCGAGCTACGGACGAGAAATACCACTGGTCACTGCGTCACCGAGTACCCCCTTTCCGGTGAAGTCCTACTAGCTTCGTAGCCATTGCCTCGGCCCATGTACTGGCCGCCATCACGCTCATCTCCACTTCCGAAGCTACTACCAGCAGGGACGGCGTCGTCTGGCCCATCGTCACCCCCAAAGTCTCGCCTGCATCGCCGCCCACCGCCCGCACTGTACCGGCGTCCTCTGGATCAGCGGCACCTCCGAAGTATTGCCATCGCCGCCCACCGCCCGCAATTACCGTCAAATCTAATAAACAGGTATTTAACCGTTTCTAGAGTGTTGGTTAGGTTCTACCGTGTCCGAAAAGTCTCCCACGCCTATACGCCCTGAGACCGGGAACCGTTGGTCAAGACCAGGGGGTTCCCTTCGGAAACTCAACGGTTCCGGGGCTTATAAAGAAGTCTTATAAATCAATTAATCAGAATCCTTGTAAAAATATCCAAGGGGCTTTGAAATTCTCCGAAGTTCAGTGATCGTCTCTGAATTTGCATTACGGTAAAACAAAAAGGAAGCACTAAAAAAATTTCCGTGAAATTTAGGGATGTCCAGAGAACTCAAATTTATTGATAATTTCAAAGACCTTAGGACCTATCTTTAGGGAAGTCCCAACTATCGGAAGGTTTGAAAATATTTCAATATTCTGACAACTTCGTGCATTTCTGGAAAATGTTGAAAACTTCATCGAAGGTCTAGATTAGTTTGTAGTAGAACTTAAAATTACGAGAACTTAGTTCTTAGGAGAAGTTCAAAGTAATTCTGAGGGGAACTTCAGAGTAGTTCTGAAGTGAAGTTTAAGGCAATTCTGAGCAGAACTTCAGAGTAATTCTGAGAAGAAGTTTGTTCGCACGGGATCACAATTTAACCGGAATTCGGACCTTACACTTTAATAAAGATTATGAATCGAACCGTATGAAATCACTTCTTGCGGTTATTTGCAACTGGAACGGAATATATTCTTCTTCAAAAAAGGTCACAGGAATAATGATTTGTGGATAACTAATTTATTGCCCCTATCAGCTGTTCACTCATACCGACAATCTACTCGTGGAAAAAAGATTAGCTGATAAAGAGGATCGTGAGAGGGACCTGATCGCTTTGTGTGAGAGTAGGTGAAGTACAATTTCCTGTGGAACATGTTTGGTGGTAAGGTGCTTCTATTTATGTTCAAACAAAGTTCAAAGTAGTTCTTAGGAGAACTTCAGAGTCATTCTGAGGAAATTTTCAGAGTAGTTTTGAGGAGAGTATTTCTGTGGAGAGTTTCAGAGTAAGTCTGCGGAGAACTTCAGAGTAGTTCTGATGAGACCTTCAGAGTAGTTCTGAGGAGAGTTTCGAGTAGTTCTGAAGAGAATTTCTGAGAACTGCTATTGGCCTCAGGAAAATTTCGGGAATTTCATGAAATCACCCGGAACATGTCTGGCCAGCGTGGTGCTGAGTACTTAATATGGCCACCAATGATCTTATTTTTGAATTCTGATGTAGTTTGATGTGTCGCAGGAGGGTGTTGGATCAAGCAGAATCTGATCACTTCCCCGGGGGTACCAGGAACATGTCCGGATGCGACCAACATGGTTCTGACTACTTACTACGACCCTGGATAATTATTTAGTTCACGTCTTGAAGGTTCTGGCTTTGTGAGTGATGTGACTGGCAGCAAGGCGAGCGGACGTTCAATGAAAATTAACTCTTAACCAACAATAATTTATGGTGGTCCTGAAAAGTACCGTTATGTCGTGATGGTTGAGTAATGCTATTAGGGTGCTCAACACAGATAAGGCTGGCGAGCTGTATGTTGTTCGGAACGAGGGAGACGTGCTCGGCATCGATGGCCCACAGTGGCTCACGACGAGCAACTGAATCACATCAGTAGCTGTGCGGCTTCTACCTCCTTCTTCGTAGAACCGAGGGCTCTTGAGGGCAGCCTTGATAGCTAGCTGCTTGCGGAGAACCTCTCGTTGTGTACTGGAGAAACATTTACAACGCCACGTGCTGAAAGCACTGCTGCTGCTCACCACACGCGGCGATTGAATAAGCACCGTTCGGCGAGACCGGATGGAATTCGATTTTGACATCTGTGTTAGGGAAAGCGCTTTTTGCAGACAATCGGTGATAATATGAATTTTCAGTCTTAATTTGCTATCGAAGAAGCAATTGGATATTCTGGTTGCTCAGACCACCCTGCCTAGCAACGTGTTTTCGCTAGCAACGAATTTGTTTGAGGACTAATTTTTCATTATTCCTAACGTGTAAACCGTACGAACAAGACGTGTTTCAATAAAGCTCTAATTTAGTTTAGCACAAGTAGTTCTCCCGTTTTTCTTTCGAGTCTCGTTCCAGTAACCGAGTCCCAATAGGTTATGGCACTACACAGAATGAGTTGGCGCAAGGAATTCCGCAGTTCCGCGGGAATGCAAGCGAGTTCCAAAATTGGAGTTACCGGGTGAAGCTGTACCTCGAAGCCGCTGGCGTATCGGAAGTGCTCACCGGGGTGGCCCCGGCAGTAGCAGATGAGCAAGCGAAGTTCGTCGAATTGGACCGGAAAGGAAAAGCGATACTGGTGAGTTGCATTTCGGACGATTGCCTGGAAGTCGTGCGCGAAAAAACGACCACCAAGGAGATGTGGGAGAGTCTCGAAGCTACGTACGCGAAAAAGTCCGTGACAAGCCAGACACTGATACGGAAGCAACTGGCACGACTCTGGATGAAGGAAGGAAGTAACATGCGAGGTAATTTGGTCCAGTTCGATAGCCTGGTCAGGAAGCTCAAAACGGCCGGTGCAACCATGGCCGAAGGTGATCTGGTGTCTCAACTTTTTCTGACACTGCCAGATTCATTCGACCCGTTGGTAACGGTGCTGGAGCACGTGAGCGAGGAAGATTTGACCCTCGATCTGGTGAAGCAGAGGCTACTGGCGGAGGAATCTAAACGGAGGGATCGTCAAGAGAACACCGGCGGGGATAATTCGGCTGCATTTTCTGGAAGCAGCCAAAATCAATTCAACGGAAAGTGTCACAAATGTGGCATTCGTGGGCACATGGCAAAAGATTGCCATAGCAATGGACCAAACAACGGTCGTGGCAACAGGCATAGCAACGGAAATGGGCGTGGCAGCGGGCATAGCAACCAACGTAGCAACGGGCATAACAACCAGCGTGGAAATGGTGAAGCTAACTTTGTCAAGAGGAACGCAGTAACGTTCATGGCAGACGCTGCAAAATTGACACATGAGATCCCCAAAGTGGTGTTCAAATTGGATTCTGTGAGGGATAAATCAATATTTTCCAAGGCCAAGCGATGATTGCCAAGACAATTGGGACGATTGATGCGACCAGCAACAAAGATGTCCTGTTCCACATGAAAGATGTCCTTCTCGTTCCGGACCTGAAGGAGAATTTGATGTCCGTGGAGAAGTTGTCAGCAGCCGGTATTGATGTTCTGTTCTCTGGCCACACGACGCTCTTGAAGAGAGATGGAGAACTTTTGGCAACCGGCAAGATGATTGGCAGCTTGTACGATATCGTGCTGACGTTGGAAAAAGCTTGTGCCAATGTCTGTGATGCGGATAGGCGGTTGGGGCATATTAGCCAGCACGGGATGGACGTTATGATCCGTGAAGGAATGCTGAACGGAATCAAGAAATCGACTTCAGTCGGTTTTTGTGAAGTTTGTGTTCATGGGAAGCAGTGCCGTGAGCCCTTCAACGGAACGCGTTGTCGTGCTAGTCGGCCCTTGGAACGTATCCATTCCGATGTCTGCGGCCCGATCGACCCTCCGGCCTGGGATGGTTCCAGGTACATCGTTTCGTTCATCGACGACTACAGCCACTTTGCAATGATCTCCCTTTTGAAGAAGAAATCTGGCGTGTTCGAGGTGTTCCGTGAGTATGAAGCCACAGTGACGGCAGCATTCGGGCTGTCGATTTCGAAGATGACCGTTGACCAAGGAAGAGAATACTGCTCTAACGCCCAGAAGCAGTTCTACAAGCAAAATTCGGGAGTGCCGAAAAATCTTTGGTCCGAGGCTGCGTTGGCGTGCGTGTACCTGTTAAACCGAAGCCCCACAGTCGCCCTGCCTGCTGAAATTCCACCTGCTGAAAGATGGTATGGTTCGAAGCCTAATGTGGACAAGCTGCGTGTGTTCGGCTGCAGATGCTTTGCGTGGGTCCCAAGTCAGCAGCGGAAGAAGTTGGATCCAAAGAGCCGTGAGATGATTATGATCGGTTACGCACCGAATGCCTATCGGCTGTGGGACATGCAAGCGCGCGAAGTGAAAACTGCTGGGGATGTGAAATTTGATGAAGGTTCGTTCCCGTATGCCCAGCTGAAGCCAAGCCAAGATGTCCGGTTGGTGGTGAATTTTCCGTTCGCGCAAGAGAGGGAAACTACAGAAAATGAAGCTGTTCCTGACATTCCTGATGACGAAGCTAGAAGTTCCGGTAGCAAGGAGGCTGCTCGATCGAAAACGAGAACCACTTTGAAGATTCTGCAGCAGAGCCAGCAAACGCGCTTCCTTCGCAAATAGAAAGACACGAAATCCATGATGAGTCGGTGTCGAGGCGTAGCGAACGGGAGCGCAGGCTTCCTGGTAATTTGTTCGATTTTTTCGTAAATTATAGAGCAACTTCTGGCGATTTGATTTCCTCAGATGTTCCCATGAGCTACAACGACATCATGCGACATGACGATCATCGTAAATGGCTGGGTGCAGTCCAGGACGAGCTTCAATCGATGGCAGCAAACAATGTGTGGCGCTTCGTCAAGTGCCCGGATAACGTGAAACCCCTTAAGGCCAAGTGTGTGTTCCGGATTAAGGACGATGCTGATGGAAATGCAGTACGATACAAGGCGCGAGTGGTGGCTAGAGGGTTTCTTCAAAAAGCTGGCCTGGACTACGAGGAAACACTTGCTCCAGTGGCGAAGCTTGCTACAATACGAACGGTGTTTGCAGCAGGTGTCAACCAGGGCTTCTTGTTCCACAATATGGACGTGAAGACAGCGTTCTGAAACAGGACATCTATATGGAGGTCCCATATGGCGTTGAGGCACCACCGAACACCGTATGCAGGCTGCTGAAGTCACTTTACGGCTTAAAGCAGTCTCCTAGATGCTGGAACGAGAAACTCAATGAAAATTTGCTAAATTTGGATTTCGAACGTTCCCGACACGATTATTGTCTGTATACGCGTACAGGACGGGGACGAGATATATTTAGTCCTGTACGTGGATGACCTGCTCATAAGCGGAAGGAATCTGAAGAGCATTATGAAGCTGAAGAAGCAATTGACGGCAACATTTGCAATGTCTGACTGTGGAGCAGTTGCGCACTTCCTTGGTATACGTGTGGACTACGATGTTGGACAAGGACGTATGCGACTATCACAAGCTGCAAATGTGGACAAGCTCTTGGTAAGATTCGAGATGGTGGATTGCAATCCAGTGAAGTGTCCAATGGAAAAAGAAACCCAGTTGACGAGAAAAGGAGAACTAACAAGCCAGCCCTACAGGGAACTTCTCGGATCGTTAATGTACTTGATGCTGTGTACTAGACCGGATATCTGCTATCCAGTAGGGTTCCTAGGACGGTTCCAGCAGAAGCCAACAGCACCACATTGGCAGAGTTTGAAACGTGTGGTTCGGTACATCAAGGGGACAAAAACCGAATGCTTGGAGTATCGCCGAATCGAATCTGCAGAACCGTTGGTGGGTTACGTAGATGCGGATTGGGCTTCTGATACCGAGGACCGTAAGTCGGTAAGTGGCTTTGCATTCTTCGTGTTCGGCAACTTGATCAGTTGGTCAAGCAAGAAGCAAAACACGGTTGCAACATCGTCAAGCGAAGCTGAATACATCGCCCCGAGCTCGGCGGTATCGGAAGCAGTTTGACTGTCTGGTATCCTAGAAGACTTGAAGCTGAAGACTCGTGAACCGGTCACAATCCATGAGGACAACCAAGGCTGCATTGGGATGGCCAAAAACTGTGAATCCAAACGGTCGATGCATATTGATGTGAAGCATCACTTTATCCGGGAGCACATCTCAAAAGGAAGCGTGCAGGTGGAATACGTGAGGACGGACGATCAACTGGCGGACCTCTTCACCAAACCGATGGAAGCTGGTCGCCTAGACAAACTTGGAAAACGTCTCGGAATAGCGGATTGAGAGGGGGTGTTATCGAAGAAGCAATCGGCTATTCTGGTTGCTCAGACCACCCTGCCTAGCAACGTGTTTTCCCTAGCAACGAATTTGTTTGAGGACTAATTTTTCATTATTCCTAACGTGTAAAGCATACGAACAAGACGTGTTTCAATAAAACTCTAATTTAGCTTAGCACAAGTAGTTCTTCCGTTTTTATTTCGAGTCCCGTTCCGGAAACCGAATCCCTATATAATTTTAACAGATATGTAGAAAAATGTCCAATCAATTGGCGTGTTAAGAATTAAAATCCATTATATCTGGATCATAATCAGACCACTTTCATGACGCGACCGACTTTGGTTTTTGAAATTGCACACCCAATGATGCCTTAAAAATAAATGGTATGTTAAGTGGACCCTACACGTTTGCTTTTATTGACAATAATCGTATTGTCAATACATTCTATATTGACTTCAATATATCGAGATTGACAATATTTCTGAATTCACATCATCAATATTATTGTCAATAATTCCCCTTCGCGTCAATACATTGATGCGTGTGGGGTTTGCTTTAGACTAAGAGAAAATACTCTTTAACATATTTATGGTGGGCCTGAAAAGGACCGTTTCGTCGCGATGGTTGAGTAATGCTGAGCTATTCGGGTGTTCAACACAGATGAGGCGGGCCAGTTTTATGTTGTTTGGAATGAGGGTGACGAGCTTGGCATAGATGGCCCACAGCGACTCACGAAGAGCTACTGAATCCTATCACTAGCGGTGCGGCTTCTTCTTCCATCTCTGGTGAATGGACGCCCATGAGGACTGCAGCTTGCTATTATGGGCAGCATTTCATTGTGTTCAACGCCACGCGAAGTGCTGCTGCTGATGCTGCTGACCGGACGCTTCCACACACTGTGATTGAATAAGCACCGTTCGGCGAGACCGGATGGAATTCGATTTTAAAATCTGTGTTAGGGAAAGCACTTTTCGCAGGCAATGATAATTTTGATCACCATTGCAACAGTTGGAAATTTTGGGTAATTTTCAATAGTAACCTATTGAAAATTGATGAATTGTTCTTTTGACCAGATTCGTAGAAAATTTTCCAATCAATTGGTTTGTTTAGAATTAAATTCTATCCGCTATTGACAGACTTATAAGTGGTTAAAACCTGCACAATTTTCGTATCGCGGTCGATTATGGTATTTTTAAATTGCGCTTCCAATATGTTGCCAAAAGACGTAATCCTACGTCAGCAACTTTTCCTTTTTCTTCTTCTTTTATCCCGAACAACCCGTTGGAAAATGTTAAAACTCACCATTGAAATTCCCGCTATAATTTGAAACCCACTCGATAAACAAATTAATCCGCTCCATTCTCCGACCTCATCGCAATGAACTTATTCGTTGATTGGAACACATGTGAGATAATTTCCTCGCGCGCTCCATCCCCTTTTCTTATCGCATACCTACATCGTATATTGAAAAATCATCATCATTTGAGCGCGCACAGCCACGTGTGCGGTTTTTATCAAATATGCACGAGCGCGAATCCTCCCCCGGGCGGGACATCGTGGGTGGAGGAAATTGAGTTTAAATGAGTCCCTCGCCCCACCCCACTTCTACCGCTTTTCAATCAGCATCATCTGCGATGCAAACTGCGAAATCGGGAACAGAGCGATACCTACTTTGCGTGAGCTGTAGTGTGAGATGTGTGTTAAGTATAAGCAGGAAAGGGAAGGCTTCTTGTCGTGTCGACAAGGGGATGATATTCCGTCTACTCATTTCCACTTATGTGGAGGCTTTATTGTCATCTGGGATTGAGCGGGAAAAGCGCCTTAAGTTGATTGAGAGGCTGGAAATGAGAGTGTGATGATTGGAAATATCAACTTGTGGAATTTAAATCGACTTATCGGCTTCTTAGTAGTACCTGGAACGTGTTATCAGTTCCAAACATTTGCTCAATTCCGAGAAGTGAGCTGGGCGAAAAACATCCGTGACGGATACGGAGAAATTCTTCCGCAAAGGAAATTCGACCCTCGGAACAGTTTTTACTTCAACAACGGGGAGGAAATCTAATCGGGTCAATTCGTTAGCGGAAGAAGCACACCTTAAAAGGAAAATATTGATTGTCAGTAAGCGGGTATGTTTGCCAATCCACCTTCTCCATTACTCCGTTACTGGTGGTGTTATGTGTACAATACCAAGTTTCCAATACAGAGAACTGGAAAAAGGGAAGGCTGAGATCATCGTGGGAAATTTCTGCGTACTCGTCCAAAGACGCCACCGACGACGACGACGACGATGTGACGCTAGACGTGGCGTTAAATGTTGAGCTCTTACGCTACTATGAGGGAAGTGAAATTTAATAGTACCCTCATGCCCCTTGCACTGTTTTTTTTATATCCTTGTCGGGTGTTTTTATCACTGCGACCATTTTTCTGATCTATTGTGATATATTCCCCATTTTTTTTTAGCTATATCAAAATGCCGAATCTCTATTATACTAAAAGCATTATTCCAGCAAGGTATTACACTTCGAATAAAGTGCACTACCGTACTGGGAGTTGTTCTCCAAATGTCAAAGGGTTCTATCAGCCCCTTGTCGAAGAACTTACGCTGGACAGTGGCATAGCAAATGTTCCGAATCTTCCTTTTCTATGCCACAGAAGTGACATACATCATCTTGAAGTTTTCCAATCAGCTTCAAGTGATAACGGCTTGGACAATGACCTGTTATAAGACCTGCATATATACAATAAGATCTTTCTTAGAAAGTTCCAGGATTTTGTGGGTCACAGAAATGTTTGGATTAATGAATCACTTCGACTGCCTAGCAATGGAAGTGTTCTTCCAGTTTTCCTCCACTTTTGAAGATTGCCACGCTTTTAGCTCCATTCTAAGAGAGGTAGCCGATAAGCCACAAAAAGGCTCTGGCCCTATGAAGAAAATCCGAGTCTTGCTAGTGCATCAGCTCTTTCATTTCCGTCAATCCCGCAATGACCAGGAACCCAATATAAATTGACTTGATTATGACAAGACAATTTTTGAAGGGATTAAACATACTCCCAGACAAGTTTTGATGTACATGTCGCCGATTTTAAAGCTTGACTGTTCGAGAGTGAGCCCAACAATTCAACCCTGGATTCTGTTGGTCACTCAAAGTAAATCACAACACCCCCCGCCCTTTATCTCACTCACCTCGCCCACTTTATCATCATCACGAACTCTACACTGTGGACTATGGCTACAGTACAGTGTGAGAGTATGGAGGCAATAGAGAGGACTCCTTATGCAATCGGAGGCCGATCGGAATTCGAAGACTAACCACACAGGCAAGGCCTGATTGAACAACCAGTTCAACCTGGATCCTCAATATCAACAGCCGCCGGGTAGGAGGCTCAGTACGACAAATTTTAATGTGTTAAACGTTTCTTTAAATTTTGCATAGTCCGGTATTTTGTTAATAAATATAGTATGTGTATACTAGTGTTGTGAATATTAATATAAGTGCTGCTTATTGCCTATTTTGGACGAAATCTCCAATTGGATTGACGACGAGACGGAATCCTAATGCATTCCTATCAACAAGAGAGCGAATACCTCAACACCACAGTACCAGGAAACGTTCTTCCGCTGGCTACAATTCCCTTACTGTGTTGGAGGTCGGTCGGTTTTAACCCCAACATTGACTATCGGACATTATGCATATATTTGAACTCTTATAGTTTCTATGCAAACATATAATAGAACACTCAAAAATTGCTTGGATTGCAGCTTGGAACACAGTTGGCCATCTGCCCATAGGAACCGATCTGTCTATCCCTGAGCCCGCTACTCCTGCTCCCCACTAGCGTGCACAGGAATCTTGTTAAGGAGGGGCAATTTTTTTCTATGGTGCATTTAACCTGGGGAGTACTCCAAAGTGCGTGGTGGACGGTGCTATCCACCCACCACTGTTTTCCTACTGTTCATTTTAGCTTATTTTATTTATTTTTTGCTCTGATGGTGGTTCATCTTCTTCAATGCAAACTGATTTCAGACAGCCAATGAAATTTAACAATTTAATCTCATCGACGATGTCGTTTATGATCGGTTCGTTAAATAGTTACGATAGTAGGCCTTTAACCGAAATGATACATTTGCTGCAATATTGTTGCCTTGGTGGTTGGATTCAGCTGAAGTCACGTCAGATGGTGGTAATAGCACCGACAAACCGACATGAATGACCAATAAGAATCGCATTCTCCTTTCGCATGTAAACAAAAATTTCCACGCTTCCATACTACCAACATGGGTATCACTGCGATTTTGTTTGCCCAGCAACTCGGTCGCTGTCTTCCAATTTATGAACCCTGTAAGAATCGGTTCGTCCGAAAAGACTGGCAGCGAAATGTTTGATTGTGTAGAATTGGTTCTGAAAATCCAGAATAACATTGAAAATAGTTTTTGAAGTTTCTACTATTTCTTGGAAGTTACAGGTTAAAAATATAAACCAAAGAAAATATATTCTTCAGTTACCTTTCTGAAGTTTTGTATATTTTGAAGGCATCGTTTCAGTTTATTTTTTACTATTTAAAGGTTTTGTAAGCTCTATATGCTGTTGTAGTTACACTTTACTATTACGTTTATTCTAATGTATTAACTCTAACATTCCGGCCACCTTGAAATATGGAAAATATGGAATATTTCAACTGATCTTTAATCTACTTATTTACAAAAAAAAACCATCCCTTTTCCCTGCAAGAACTGCAAGAATTCCGGCTGCTCATGATTCTCCATTTGCACGCTTAACCACGGGTTCACAGGTTGATCCTCGACGGAGACCGGGAACAAGAGAAGGAACAGGTAGATCTTACGAGGCAAGTGTAATTTATTGGACCTACAATTACCTGTGCAATGTGCAGGTGCGCATCGAGCAAATTTTCCCGGAATGGGTTGCTCTACCTGGTCACAAGGTTGATGATGATTTCATCGACGGAAGTAACGCGATTCGTGCTACGGGGCGCACGACTTCTTTAGCTGATGCTGTTCGAAGAGTCACCACTCGTACAACACCATCTTTTCCAGGATGAAGCTTGATAATTTTCCCCAACGGCCAATTTGTTGGTGGAACATTGTCTTCCTTTATAATGACAATGGCACCAACTTCGATGGTGACTGGCGGATTGCAACCCTTAGTTGCACGAGATTGTAGCCGTTGTAGATACTCCGGGTACCAGCGCGACCAGATCACCTGCAGCCGTTTCTGGGTCAATTCCCAATGGTCCAAGCGATTATTAGCAGTATCCTTCCAGTTCGGTTCAGGAACCGCTTGTAGGCTGCTTCCAACAAGGAAGTGTCCTGGCGTTAGGACTTCTAGGTCAGATGGGTCCTCGGGTATCGGCGTAAGCGGACGAGAGTTGAGGCACATCTCGACTTGTGCTAACAATGTCAACAGGTCCTCGTAGGCTAAGTTGACGTTACCAACGGTCTTCAGCAGATGAGTTTTCGCAGATTTGACAGCGGCTTCCCAGAGGCCTCCGAAGTGTGGAGCTTCCAGACGATTTCATTTTCGGAGCACCAATCGAAGATTTGCGCACGGTCAGCAGCTTCAATCTTTAGCATTCGGTAAATCCTATTCAAGGTATGCGAAGCACCTTTGAAGGCAGTAGCATTGTCAGAATGGAGCTCGACGACTTTTCCTCGGCGGGCGACTAGACGCGTAGTGCAGCTAGGAACGCAGGAGTTGACAAATCGCTCACTAACTCGATGTGAACAGCTTTGGTTGAGAAGCAAACGAATATGGCCACGTAGATTTTCGTAGGACCACGCTTTCGAACTGCTGACTTGATGTAGAACGGTCCACAGTAGTCGATACCGCACACGGAAAACGGACGCGTCGGCGAAACTCGCGATACCGGCAGATCGGCTGTGCTCTGCTGGACTAGAGTTGGCTTGCTTCTAAAACAAGTGTGGCATTGGTGGAAGACGGATTTTATGAGGTTTCTGCCGCCCAGAATCCAAAACTTCTGGCGGAGAGTTGCTAGCAGGAGTTGTGGACCTGCATGCAGTAGCTTTTGGTGGTAACTGCTAGCCAGCAGAGCAGACAGCGGATGTTTAGCGGACAGAACAATCGGGTGTTTGATTGCGTCGGATAACGCGGCGTTACGGATACGACCACCGACGCGGATGATATCGTTTTGGTCTACGAACGGGTTCAGCCATTTGAGTGAAGATGACTTAATGACACGTTCGCCATTTGCAAGATCGGAGAGCTCCTCAGCGAACAGTAACTCGTGAAACGGATGCGGCTTTATCTCCTTGAAGTACTACTAGATCAGCGAAACTGGGATCGGATTTGCGCAGGATAGAACGATCTTTCAGGCACTGTAGATAGCGTTCGCAGAATGCCAAGACTCGGCGTAGTTTGCTGTAGCTGGAGTACCGTGCGAACAAATCCTCACAGAGAGTTGCTTGTGCAGTAGTCATTGCAACAATCGGAATTTTGCGCCCTTCCTCGGACGCTGCGGGGGAGTACTCCTGATCGATGATGGTCTTGGGCCAGAGATCGCGAGTCTGCGACAACCATGGTGGGCCATGCCACCACCGATAACGGTGCAGAATATCCGTTGGATTCAGGCCACGAGAAATATCGTCCGCAGGATTCTCTAAGCCTGCGATGTGTCTCCAGTGATTGATATCCGTGGTGGTCTGGATCTTAGACACGCGATTGGCGACGAATGTCTTCCAGCGATTTGGAGACCAACCACTGAAGCACGGTACTGGAATCCAACCAAAAGAATGCCGTTGCTGAAACCTTCAAGGTCGCTTCTACTTTCTTGTAAAGTTGAGTAGCTAGATGAGCGGCACAGAGCTCAAGTCTAGCGATGGAATGATGTGTAGACAACGGGGCGACCTTAGACTTAGATGTCAAAAGGTGTACAAATACTCCTACCATTGATTCCGTGCGAACGTAGCAGCACGTACCGTATGCAATGGAGGATGCATCGGCGAAGAAATGCAGCTGGATATTGTTGACTCCGGAAGCCAACACCAATGGAGGAATACGGATATCAGCGAGAATGTGGAGGGTAGAGTGAAACTGCTTCCAATCGGCTTGAAGTTTCTCTGGTAGTGGAGAATCCCATTCACAGGAAACACCATTGCGCATCAACGTCCACAAATGTTGCATGAAGAGTTTTGCCTTGGTTGTCGTTGGACCCAATAATCCCAGTGGGTCGAATATTTGAGCTATATACGACATCACTTTCCGCTTTATAAGGATGGCAGCAGGAAGAGGTAATTCAACCTTGAACCGTAGCATATCGGCGGTTGGCTCCCAAAGTAGACCAAGTGTGGAGATTGTCTGCTCATCCTGTAGATCATGGATAGGCTGAATTGCAAGATCCTCTGGTGGAACATCCTCTAGCACTTCATGGGCATTCGACGCCCACTTCTTCAGCATGAACCCAGCGTAACTAAGCATGGCAGTGATTTCTCGGCGGAGAATAATCGCAGCTTCCACATCCGATGCTCCAGACAAAAGATCGTCGACGTAGAAATCTTCAACAACCGAGTTGACTGCAGCGGGATACAAATGCTCATGATCCTTCGCGATCTGCTGAAATGTCTTCGTTGCCAAATAAGGAGCGCTTGCTGTTCCGTAGGTGACAGTTTGTAGTTCGTATGTGGCGATTGGATCGGTAGGACTTCTACGATATCGTATGCGGAAGAATACTAGGTCGATCAGATGATGCAGCACTTGTCGATACATCTTCTCGACATCTGCTACGATGGCGACAACTCTTGTCCGGAATCTCAAATAGATCGAGTAGAGATCTTGCTAAACAACAGGTCCAACAAGCAGAGTGTCGTTCAAGGAATAGTTCGACGAAGTCTTGCATGACGCGTCGAAGACAACCCTGACGTTCGTGGTCGTACTGGATTCCTTGAATACGACGTGATGTGGAATATAGCAGTGTTGAATGTGGTCATCTACAGGCTCTTCCACCTTCTTCATGTGCCCAAGTTGCAGATACTCCTCCATGAACCTATGATACGAGTCCTTGGTCGCAGGATCTCGCTCGAGTCGACGTTCCAAGCTCAGAAAGCGTCGATCTGCTATTGATCTCGATTCTCCGAGCATGATTTCGGGATCTTCAACCCGTGGGAGACGCACAACGTACCTTCCTGATGAATCGCGCGTAGTCGTTGCAGCGTACAGCTCCTCACAACGACTTTCTTCGGTAGACTGGACCGGATCCGATGGAATTGTTTCCATTTCCCAAAACCTTTGTAGAGTGGATTCCAGCGGTTCATCTACGG
The DNA here is from genome assembly GCF_037179485.1 of Ochlerotatus camptorhynchus. Taxonomy (NCBI): domain Eukaryota; kingdom Metazoa; phylum Arthropoda; class Insecta; order Diptera; family Culicidae; genus Ochlerotatus; species Ochlerotatus camptorhynchus. Next base: position 560,708 of record NW_027040862.1, on the reverse strand, counting down.
TGGAGAGATAGCAGAATCGTGGAATGCAGGTAGCCGTGCGAGCTGCGGGAACAGTAACCGCCCAACCAAACGGGCTTCCTACCCGTGTGGAGTTCCCAATAAGTTTCACTGCCAATGACGAGGTCGACACTTCCGGGAATACTGAACTGAGGATCTGCTAGCCTTACATCCGGAATTTTCCATGCCGAAGTGTCAATCGGCGTTGTTTCTTCTGATTGGTGCAGATTAACTTTTTTCAATTTTCCACCATAAATTTTCAATATTGCTTGCTTCTCCTATCATCAGAAGGTGTCAGGTTTTCCATCAAATAAAGCTTGCCCCTATTTTCAGATTCTTCGTCATAAATTTTCAGTAAAGCAACTTCCTTCCAATCATTTGAATGGTGCAAATATTAAACCAGAAATTATTATTAAAATTTGTTTCTCTATTCAGCAGCAGGATGCAAATTTAAGACCAAAAATTTTCCGAAAAGCTTGCCCATCCGTTCACCACAACGGTGCAGATTTTCCACCAGAAATTTTCAATATAGCTGAATTTTAAATAAAGCTTGTGCCTTCATTTACCAGACAGTGCAAGTTCTTCACCAGGAATTTTCTGTTCATTTCATTTAACAGACCGATGCAAATTTTGCACCAGAAATTTTTAATAAAGCAAGCTTCGCCATTCACCAGAACGGTGCACCAAAAATTGTAAGTGAAGTTTGTTTTTCCAGGCACCTTTATGGTGCAATTTTCAGGCTTTGCCTCTTCATGCACCAGAATGGTGCAAATTTTCCACCATAAATTTTCAATGAAGATTGCATTCATGAGAACGATGCAAATTATGCACCAGAAAAATGAATAAACCTTGCTTTTACATTCACCACAGTGTTGCGAACTTTCCACCAGAAATTTTAAGTTAAATGTGTGCCTCCAAATTTTTAGCGTGATTCAATTTATCCACCAGAGTTATTCATTTATGTTACATCATAATTTTGAAAGTGTGGAAATAAAATTTTTGTTTACAATTGCCCCATCTTGCCCCACTCTATACACGCCAGTGCTGCTCCCACTTGATTGTTCAATCTTGAACCATCTGCATAAAAAACAATCGATCCTGGACAAAGAATCGGACCAGCAAATTGCCATGAATTACGCCCAGGGCCAAATACTTGAAAATGCGAAATGAAATTGTATCTTTTCTCCATCGAGTCTTCGTTGTTCCTTACAAGAGACTTGATACTAACAGTTTTCAGAATCCTAAGATGTCCTTTAAGGTCTCCTTCAAAGAGTTTCAGTGACCTACAATCCACACTTTTGGGCTTCTTATTGTACAAATTTACTGACTAAAGTAACAAACTGTATCAACAAATCGATCATTAGTGTCGTGTTGTGAAATAAGGGGCTGGGTGCCCTTGTAGATGACCGTTTTTGCTTACTTAGCAGAAGACTATGGGTCCAATCCTAAATCCTCCAAATCGTTTTAATCCAGTGTATCGTTTACCAAGACGAATCCTGCTGCGAATCGAACAAATGATTTAATCGTGGAATTACAGACGATTTCCCAACTTTCAACAAAGTCAGTATCAGATCAATGCATTCAAACCCATTTTCCAATATACCTGCATTCAGACGCAGCCAGCGTTGATATTGCTTGTAGTAAAGTAAGAGATCAGCAGCTTATGCTCGTTGAAGAAGAAGCATCGAAGCATCTCTGTGTAGTTAAAGATCGAAGTAGCATCCGCGGTTGGTCAATCACGCTCACGCTCATGCTCTCTCTATTTTGAAATTTGCATGGGAAAAGGTTGAAATTATCCGAAATTGCGAAACGTTGCAGCTCAACAGACCACAAGCCAGATGTTTCCCATGACAATCACTCGTAATGTTATCATACGGTAATCGCTGCAAACAATGTTTCCCACGCGAAGTGTAATTATTTTTAATAACGATCAATTAAACGGCTTCTGGCTTAATTGCATTTCGATAAATCTAATTGCAAATATCAGGATCGAAAAACGAGCCCGAACAAGTAAACCGTTACATTTACAGCAAATTCAATTTTAAAACATTTACTGTCCCGACACCCTAGTGGAAACCATCGTCACGTTGAATAAATAAAAGTGCAGGCAGGTCAAAACAACCATAATTCAGAGCCCCGATTGAACAGAAACGAACGATAGAGCGCCCCATAATTAAACCTAATTGGCAAAGCCGCCAACTCGAAATTTCCTGCACCACTTTACCAATTAAACAAGTCCCGGAAGCGCAATCAGAAATCCATCCCGGCATCAATCGGCAAAATGCGAATTCTGCGCACGGTCTAATTGAATGAAGGCTTGAAATTTTGGGAATTCGTGGTTCTCTTTCCGCCTGCGGGCTTACCCCATTGGAAACAGTTTCCGGGTCATGGTGCAGGCCAGACTGACCACTTACTGAAATTGATCGGTTCAGTGGGTGCTCTGCTTCCGGACCAAGGTGCATGATTGATAATCAGGCAGAACTAGAATTGATTTTGGATTCCAATTCGTAGCTGTTAACTGCTTTCAATATAAGCCTAAAATTTGATATCCAACCGAACCGAAGTACCGCTACTGGTGGCATTCCTCGTCGGAAAATTCCCCAGCAAACGATTCGCCCAGGATTCCAGGAAATCCAAACTTTGTTTGTTTGCTTGCACAGCGTAAAGGGTGATACGGTCAAAATTTGGTCAAGGGAAAACGCGTGTAAATCGGTGAAATCGTTTATTTAAAAAATGAAATTAAATTTCTTTTTCAAGTTCAATTAGTATAAAATTCAGGAAAAATATTTAGTTAGGCATCCGCTTTTCCAAATCCGAATTGCCGGGCCTTACGCTTGACCCCTGCCATCAGATTTTGTACAGCCACCTTGTCCACCTTCTTCGCCGCAGAAAGCCAGTTTGCCTTGAACTGCTGCTCGCCCTTAGCAGTTTTTTTTGGTCTTCTTTAGGTTCCGCTTGACAATAGCCCAGCATTTCTCAATTGGGCGGAGCTCTGGCGTGTTGGGAGGGTTCTTGTCCTTGGGAACCACCTGCACGTTGTTGGCGGCGTACCACTCCATGGTCTTTTTACCGTAATGGCAAGATGCCAAATCCGGCCAAAACAGTACGGAACAACCGTGTTTCTTCAGGAAAGGCAGCAGACGTTTATTCAAACACTCTTTCACGTAAATTTCTTGGTTGACAGTCCCGGAAGCTATGAAAATGCTGCTTTTCAAGCCACAGGTACAGATGGCTTGCCAAACCAGATATTTCTTTGCAAACTTTGACAGTTTCATGTGCTTGAAAACATCTGCTACCTTTCCCCTTCCTTTTGCCGTATAAAACTCCTGTCCCGGAAGCTGCTTGTAGTCGGCTTTGACGTAGGTTTCGTCGTCCATTACCACGCAGTCAAACGGTCAAACTTCGTCAGCATCGTCGTGTACAGCCTCCGGGATCGCGCTTTGGCCGTCGTATTTTGTTTATCATCGCGATTTGGAGTCACTACCTTCTTGTAAGTCGATAGTCCGGCTCGTTTTTTGGCTCGATGCACGGTTGTAGACGATACACCCAGCTTATTTGCGGCATCTCGGAGAGAGAGGTTAGGGTTTCGCTTGAAACTACCAGCAACTCTCTTTGTCGTCTCAGCGGCTTCTGGTTTTCGATTTCCCCCCGATCCAGACTTCCTGGCTGTCGACAAACGTTCCCCAAACACTTTAATTACATTTGTAACGGTTGATTTGGCAACTTTTAGCGATTTTGCCAACTTTGCGTGCGAGTAGCTCGGATTTTCGCGATGCGCGAGCAAAATTTTGATACGCTGCTCTTCTTGCTTGGACGGCATTTTGACAACTGAAGAGTGAATTCCAAAATCAAAATAGGAGCAACATTCTACACACACACACCTTCAAAATGAGGGGTGTTCAGGTTTTTTAAATGCAAAATTGAAAGAAATACGTCAAGTTGATATTGACCAAATTTTGACCGTATCACCCTTTACCTAAATCTAGCGGAAAACCAGCAACCAACCACTCTACTAGAATGAATCCGTTCCTGGAATCGCGTGTACCGACGAAAGCCATTTTACCGACCGTCTCGTCTCGGTCCAAATTGCGTTCGCGTGCGCTCGCATCTCCATAGTGACACTTTTTCCCATACTGGAGCGATATCCCATTCAGTCAACATTTTCCGCGAAAATCCTCCGTCTGCACGCCTTTGAAGTTTTTCCCATTTTGCCTGGAATGTCTCCGGATTCTATTTGCCGTGTGGTTCGTTGTTTGTGTTGTACCTACGCGCTCCGGTAATAAGGCTCTGGGAAAATTGACGAGGGGGTGGTAAGTAAGCCGTTTGGCCTTGTCGGTCGGTCCGTCGTCGTCGGATCACGGGTTCACTGATGATGGCACATAAAGCGACTTTTCCATGGCTGCAGGGCCCGGCAGCTACTTCCAAGAAGAAAGGAATGCGAGCACCAAACTGCCTTCGCCATGAATAAGGAGGTGACCGAGTTTTGGAACGCATCTTCCTTGCCTTGCCGCTCGGAACATCGCCATCGCCATCATCATCAGATACACATTTGGAAAATGCGCTACGATATGCTCAAGATGTTTTAGGAATGCTTTCCCCCTTTTACGCTCCGAGCAAGGATATGTGTGCGCACTTTTCTCTCTATCTTCCGCGCGCGCGATACGAAGTGAAATGATAACAACGACAACAACAACAACAACAACGAAGATTTTTCTTCCGCTGCTTTTCACCGTCGTCGTCGTCATCGTCGTCGTTGTCCTTGTCGTAAGGTTGGAGTTTGTTGTCGTTGGAGATGACAAATTCATGCCTTTATCAAAAGGCGAGCATACACACGCTGCCGTTGGAATTTCCTGTACTCTCATGAAGGTGGGGCACAACAACGGGTTGGCAGAAATATTTGCGTACCCTGAAATTCATGTTTTATCTTTTTACGGTCGACTCTTCTGAAGGAACGAGCATTTTCGGTTAAAGGATTTGCGGTCCAAGAGTAAGTGAAATTCCTGTTGTGTGTATGTTTGAGGGATACGAGAAATGTGAGTTGCGATTATCACATTTATCATACTCTGTGAGGTTGGAGGCAATGTTAAGGGGTCTGCAGGATTTCTGAGGACCAATAATGAAAAAGCGATTTTCAATTGGCTCTAAAAGCATCATTTGTCAAACATTGTCTGCACAACAAGTTGCTTTTTGTCGGGCGTTTCAGCAGATTTTTGAATCCTGATGAGGTTCGGTTGCTCAGTGGTTGACACTTCTGCTAATTGAGCAGGAAGGTCGGAAGTTTAATCCCCAGGCCTGTAACATACCTATGTCTTATTCAATCCCAATAGATTTAATACTCCGAACACGATGCCTCCGGTAAAATGTGTAGCGGCAAACTTGAAATGTTTGAAAAATCATAGCTAATATCAAATCTATTGGCGTCATTTGAAATTACATGCTTGAAAGATTTATTCGGTATCAATAGATTCAAAATCCATCGATAAATTGCTGAGCATTCAGTTTTTTGAAACATTGTCAAACATTGTTACACATTTTACCGGAGGCATCGTGTTCGGAGTGTTAAACAAAACTCGACAATCTAAGTTCAAACCTCAACCAGAGATAGGGTTTAATAACAAACGATCAAACTGTCGTTTGTCACAAAACCAAATCTTGATATCCGATCCAGGTTGGATCTGCGTAATAAACGAATTCGCTATCAGTCGAGTGTTTGGCCATGGCGGTCCAGATTCACTGTTCGCTCCGTCACAGTAAACCGTTTATAGTACAAAACCAAAGTTATCAGTAAGAATTATTCTAGACAAGTGCAATAACATCGGTAAAACACCTCGTCTTAGTCCAGGATCTGATAGCAAGACTTGGATGAAGTTCAAACTTAGGAATGCCTGGGCCCAGGAGTGGGCCAGCAAAAGGGAACCGTTCCTCCGTAAAATCAAACGGGAAACCACCAAATGGCAAGATTCCCCAAACCGTCATGACCAACTCGTCGTTCTTTCTCGTCTCCGCTCAGGACATACTCGGACGACCCACAATATGGGAAGTGCGACTTCGTTCCGAAAACACTGTGATATTTGCAACACAACGATGACTGTAGAGCACCTCTTAGTGAATTGTCCAGGTTTTCAGGGAAAATCAGAAACGCTTTGGCCAATGAACCTGCGACCGAAGCTGTTATATGTTTCATCAAGGACGCCAACATGTTTAAGAACATCTGACCTAACTCACTGACAAGAACCAACCATAACGGACTCTGAATACACAGTGAGCGCTCAACTTCCGAGCTGAACAGACGCGCTTTTGTTAACGTTCTGTGGAAGTCGAACACAAGCTAGTTACCAGTGCCAACTGTATTTTTTTTTTTCTTTTTCTCTCTCTGCTCATCGCTGAGCCGTTCCGTGTCGCTCCGCGTTCAAACGACTTCGCGATGGGCCGTCGAGAAAAAACCCTTTTGCATAGATTTTGCGAACGTTCCGAAGAAACCGGATAATGCCAAAGTGCACAAGTTCTGTGCGACCATATTAGGTCTGAAGCAAGGTGAAGTGCTACGAATCCAAAACAGTAGAACCCTCGGTGTTTCCTTCGTGAAAGTTGCCGACCTAGCATTGGCGCAACGAATTTGCGAGGAACACGACAACAAGCACGAGATTACAGTCGACGGGAAAAAGTATCCGTTGAGAATCACACTGGAGGAGGGAGCAGTGGAGGTGAGGCTGTACGATTTGTCGTTGAAAGGAACATTGAGTCGTGGGTCACGATAGACGGGGAGATGACACTAGTGTCGTATTTCGGGCATCCTCAAACTTGCCGACACTGCCGTGAATACATCCACGTAGGAGCTACCTATGTGCAGAGCAGTGCAGAAGACGTATGCCGATGCCGCAAAGCAGATGAGTCCATCACCTAAGATTTCACAAACAACGAAGCAAACCGCATCCACTGCGAACCCAACGAACACAATATTAAACTTAGTCACTCCTGGTGCCAACCAAACCAACACAAACTTGGCAAGTATGCAGCCGCCGAAACAAATTCCCCAACGAAAACAACAGAGGTTGTTACCACCACCGGTCGTCACTGATGAAAATTTTCCAACGTTAGCCTCTACCTCGGCTTCGCTTCACCCATCGGATAGCGGGCCGTTGATCCTCTCTACAGGTCAACAGCCCCCTGCTAGTGGCGGAGTGGATCGCAAAACTGCTAGTGGTAAGTCCGATGGAAACGAGACAGATTCATCTCCAGCTCCAAAAGGCATCTCCGCACTCGTCCACCAGGCAAGAAGCCTCGAGTGGAGAACGACGACGATACGCGAGATGGGAGTAACCGACCGTCCTAATGGCTGAGTTCTCCAGTTATAACCTCGCAACTATCAACATCAACAACATCACGAACGCAACGAAGATCGACGCACTTCGGTCTTTCGTACGAATGCTGCAGCTGGACATCGTTTTCCTTCAGGAGGTGGAGAATGAGCAGCTCTCTCTCCCTGTCCCTGGTTTCAACGTCGTCTGTAATGTGAATCACGCGAGGCGGGGAACGGCAATCGCGCTAAAAGACCACATACAATTCTCGCATGTCGAGAAAAGCCTGGATGGCCGCCTCATTGCTTTGAGGGTGCAAAATACGACTCTCTGCAACGTCTACGCACCATCGGGGACAGCTTTTCGTGCGGAAAGAGAGAGGTTTTTCAACGGCACGATCGCTTACTACCTTCGCTTCAACACGCAACAAGTCATCCTTGCCGGTGATTTCAACTGCGTGCTACGTCCGAGTGACTCTACGAGTGCCAACTCAAGTCCAGCTCTCCAGGCGACCGTACGGCAGCTGCAGCTACACGACATATGGTTAAAACTGTACCCCACATCCCCCGCACCCACGTACGTCACTCACAATGCGGCATCCAAGCTCGACCGTATGTATGTCAGCGCTGGGCTATGCGAGCATCTGCGAAGCGCTGCCACGCACGTATGTTCATTTTCAGACCACAAGGCTCTAACAACACGAATTTGCCTTCCCGACCTCGGCCGCAAACAAGGAAGTGGTTTTTGGTCCCTCCGCCCTCACCTTTTGACTGCCGCAAACATTGACGATTTTCAAGTTCGGTGGCAGTTTTGGACCCCCCAACGGAGGAATTTCCCCAGCTGGATGGCATGGTGGCTTTCATACGCAAAGCCAAAAATCAAGTCATTTTTCCGCTGGAAGTCGAGCGAAGCATTCAGCATCTATAACGCTGAACACCAACGTCTGTACACGCAGCTACGACTCGCATATGATGCGTACTATCAGAATCCCACCATGCTGGTGACTATAAACCGCGTCAAAGCGCAAATGCTGATGTTGCAGCGACGTTTTGCACAAAATTTTATCCGCCTCAACGAGACGTTCGTTGCGGGCGAGAGCTTATCCACCTTCCAGCTGGGCGACAGACGAAGGAACAAAACAACTATAACAGAACTGCAGAACGAGCGAGGAGAACAAATACAAGGCTCCCTGGAGATCGAACAACACATGTTCCGATACTTCAGGGACCTGTATGCGGCTGGAGAGGCGAGGCAGGTTGGGGAAGAAACGTTGGAACGCGTGCTGCAGATACATCGAGTTCTGAGTGACGCTCAAAAATGCGCCAACACCGACCGCTCTATTTTTCAAGCTACACTCTTGCTCAAGGATAGTGTGGCCCAGCTTATCGCAAGAAAACAGAAAGGGAAGCTGATCTCGTTCGACCTAGATCACGCGTTTGATCGGGTCTCTCATGAGTTTCTTCATCGAACCCTTCTCTCTCTGGGTATCAATCATGATTTCGTCGGCTGGCTCTCTCGAGTGGCCGATACCTCTTCATCACGACTGTTAGTGAATGGGCACCTTTCACAGTCGTTCCGCATAGAACGATCCGTACGTCAGGGAGATCCGATGTCGATGCTGCTCTTTGTGATCTACCTCCATCCCCTCCTCACACGGGTGGAGCGTGTGTGTGGCGGTGATCTTTGCGTTACGTACGCTGACGATATCACGGTGATAGCAACATCAACGCAAACAATTGAACGGATCTTTCTGCTGTTCGACTGCTTTGAAGTCGTTGCCGGGGCAAAACTAAATCGCCATAAAACAGTGGCAATCGATGTCGGATTCATCAATGGGGATCCACTGTTGATACCAGGACTATAGAATACAGAGAAGGTGAAGGTTCTGGGTGTTATTTTTGCGAATTTAGGGCGGCTGATGGTGAAGCTAAAGTAGAATACGCTAGTCAACAAAATTCGGCAGCTTATATGGATGCATAACATGCGCTCCCTTACCCTGCAGCAAAAGGTAATATTACTTAACACCTTCATCACAGCGAAGGTGTGGTATCTCTCTTCCATAATACCACCGCAATGTATCCACACGGCAAAGCTGACAGTGACAATGGGGACTTTCCTGTTTGGAGGATTGGCAGCACGTGTCCCAATGCAGCAGCTGGCGCGCAGTAAAGAGCATGGAGGACTAAAACTTCTCGTCAATCGCCATCTTCAAGAGATCGATTCCCTTCCACACTATCAGTCCCTTCTCGCCCAAAATATTCCTTTCCCTGCCGATCTTCCCTGCCTAAAATTCCTCTGTCAGCAATTTTCCTTGTATCCCCACCACATCCAACAAAACCCCACCAGCGATCAAATTCACCGCTTCTATCTGGAGCAAACCGAGATACCAAAAGTGGAACGGAACCAGCCAGGCCTGAACTGGAAGAAGATATGGGCAAACATTTCATCAAGAAGACTGTCATCGAGCCAGCGCAGCGATCTCTACTTGTTAGTGAACGAAAAAACGGAGCACCGCAGACTGATGAACATCATCGGCCGTGCAAACGGCCCACATTGTCAGCACTGCATGGTGGTCACCGAATCTTTGCAACACAAGTTCAGTGAGTGCCCCCGAGTAACCGTGGCATGGGCATACGTGCAACGAAGGACCTTCTACGCTCGATCCTGGGTACAATTGCAACAGAGACAAGAATCAATTTACTTAAAATTTTCATAAAATACATCAACTTTATTGATGCCAATATTAATAGTAGAATCGATGTAGGTGAGCTAGAGTTTGTACTAAATCTAGAAGAATAATTTAATTTTTTATCTGTTTGAATGTGTTATTTATTATTAAAAACTAAATAAACAATACTTTTACAAAAAAAAAAAAAAAAAAAAACAATACACCACCATAACAATTAGCCGACCAAATGCACCAAACCGAGAACATTTACTAACTACGACAGCACCTCGACAGCCAACTCTGATAAACAAAGACTGTGTAACTAGGGAGGTGTCTTCTGGACTGTCCACTCCTCTTAATTAGTGGGTTTCTTCTGGATACCCCACCTCATTAACTCTATAACTAGGGGGTCCCTTCTGGCTCCCCACCGCTATTTCAAACTCTGTCACTAGGAGGGACCCCTAGGAGAATGCCAAATGAGTTTTGAAGATAATTGTAGAAGAATTCTAGGGAAATTAAAAAAAAAGTGTAATCTGAACAGATGTTCAATGGAATTTGACTTCAAATTTCAGCATATTTTAAGAAGTAGTTCAAGAAAATTGTAAGGAGAAGTAAGGAGAATTCTAGGGTAGTTCTCAAGAGACCATTATGGTGATTTCGAGTTGTATTCTAGGGAACACTAAGGCAAAATGGAAGGAATTTCAAAGATCATCCCAAAGGGTATTCAGATTGGGATTCAAAGTTAATTTAAAAGGCAAACTCATTAATGAACTGACTACAATCAAATAATTCTACGTCCGAATCTCTTAAATCTTGATCGATCAATTTTGGCCGATGCTAATATGATTTTCATTCTATGTCCTACATCAGTGGTGCTCATTCAAAAGCCCACTGAATTCTTTCAGTCTGTGGAATGTATGATTTTTTTATCAAATTAAGATTCCCTTTGAATTCATATTAATGTTCTTTTGGAACTCTTTTTGCAACTTCTTCTTTTTCATGCTCAGAATTATCGGTATTTTATGAATTTCTATAAAATTACAACATGTTTATAAATAATGTTTCCAGGGTGTCTTCAAGTTTCAAGGCGTATTAAAATTAAGTAAGTGTTAAGTCTTACAATCATCTGATCATGAGATCATTTTAATTTGCCTAGAAACCCCTCACAACATTTTTTTTTTAATTTTCCCAAGAATTTTCTAAGTAACAAGATTCAAGTTATCTCATTCAAATTATTGATAAAAATCTCGGAAATCATGCTCATTAGGAAGAAAACCAGAATTAACAATTAACCAGGGTGGAAAAGCAATAAATTGGTTTTACAAATTGTTCAAGGAATCTAAAGCTTACAAGAAATTAAGATCAACATATTTGATTTTTCAAGGTAACGAACTTATGTTTTGCTCGATATCTGAATTCTATTTTCACCAGACATTGAAAGATTTTTAAAATTCAGATATTAAAGGATCATAACCTTGCAAAAATTTTGTCCATATAATCAACTATCCAAGCTAAGCTAGCAAAGCTATCCAAACTCGGTGCGTCGGACCGTTTGACTTCGTGGTTGTGCTCCTACTTGACTGACAGGTCTCTGCGAGTGATACTCGATTCCAGTACTTCCTCGTATTTCACGAACTCGTCAGGTGTACCACAGGGTAGCAATCTTGGCCCGTTGCTGTTTGTGTTGTACATCAACGACGCACTTCTTCTATTTGGAGATGGCTGTAAGCTGGCGTATGCCGATGACCTAAAGCTGTACTTCGTGGTGCGGTACTGCTGAGGATTGCATTCGTCTTCAATCGGTATTGGATCTGTTCGTTGATTGGTGTCGTCGGAATAAGCTTACCCTCAGCATTCCTAAATGTATGGTAATGTCGTATTACCGCATCAGGCAGCCGATTGTTTTTGACTATGCCATCAACGGTGTGGTTCTTCAAAGAACTGACCAGTTCAGCAATCTTGGTGTTCTACTGGACCATAAGTTGACGTTCAACCTCCACCGCTCTGCTCTGATCACAAAGGCGAATCGCCAGCTAGGTTTTGTGTCGAAAATATCGAAAGACTTCATTGACCCACACTGCCTGAAAGCTCTCTATTGCTCACTTTTGCGACCAATCCTGGAAAATGCCTCCTTGGTCTGGTTTCCTCATCAGTTGACTTGGAGCTTGAGGATCGAAAGTGTTCAGCGCAAGTTTATCAGGATAGCATTACGTAATCTACCATGGCGTGATCCGCAAAATCTCCCGCCGTATTCTGATCGCTGCAATCTGCTGAGCTTGGATACTCTGGAATGCCGACGGAAAAATCGTTGCCAAGCTATTGAATGGTGAGGTCGACTGCTCGAGGCTTCTCTCGCTGTTGGATATCCGAGTACCACCGAGAACATTACGAAGTGGTACCCTTCTCCAACCGCGGTACCATCGGTTACAACGAACCACTAACAACTATGATGCGTACGTTTACGGCTGTCGAAGAATTATTCGAATTTGAGGAATCTTCATCTCGCTTTTTGGCACGGATTAGAAACACTTGAATTGTTTTAGCTTTAAGGTTGTTTCATGTAGACAATAGTCCGATGAATAAAATTAAATAATAATAATAATAATAATAATAATAATAATAACTCTAAGCAATAATTTTGTAACTCCGACAATTGAGCAAAGCAAAATGATGAATATTGTTTAGTATCCCTAATTTATTAAAATTTTCAATAAACGTATAATTATAAAGCGCATTTTTTGCATGAAAAGGATTTTAATATTTTACAAATTGGTGAACGTTCGATACCTAAAGATTTCTTATTTTATCGAAGACATTCCCAATTCCTCATCTCATGTCATCTATTTATCTTTAATAACTTACAAAATTATGTTTGAAAACTTTGTCTTGGTAGAGATCTACCTTTTTATTCGATAACAGTTTTTCAATAATCATCATTAACTTCAACATTTGTTAGAAACATTTTAATTTAGATTTTTCTTATACCGTTCCGATTCAAATTTCGGACACTTTCATTTTTAATTAAATATTACATCCAGTTAGAAACAAAGTAATAATGTTAGATGATCGTGGAGGGCACTAGTCAAAAAATTTAAAATTTACAAGACATGTGGATCATATTCGACCGAGATAATCAACTTTTAAAAGTGTCCGAAATTCGAGTTTAAGTGTCCGAAATTTGAATTGGCACGGTAGTATAGGTATAATAAGTAAAATTTCTGAAACACTAGAAGAAAAAAAAATGATTCTAATTGGAATTCCCTTCAAACTTTCAACATCTACTGAATTGTGTGAAGTTCACTCTACAGTATTGTTGGTATTTTCATGAAACCTCACACTTCAGTTTATTCTATGTATAAAATACTCTTGTTATATTCATTACAGTTCCTTTGGTAATTTCTTCAGATTTACCTATAGGCATTTTTCAGAAACCTTTTGAAATTCACCTCCGACCTGCCATTGAAGTTTGCTAATAATTCCTGAAAATTTCCTCAAAAATTTGTTAAAATTCTTCTTGGAATGTTGCAAGGGTTCTCCTTAAAATTCCCTAATATTTATTAGGAACCCATTGAACTTATCCCTTGAGCTAATTTTTTTTTAGAATTCTAGCCAACATTGTCAATCTTTGAAGTGCCAGTCTGTTGAAAAATAAGAACTTTGAATATATTTCAATATATCAGATTCTTGGGAAAGTCATTGGAGTTTCATGGAAGAGAAAAAAATCTAAGTTACAAAATGGATTTAAAGAACAAAATATTTTAAAATTTTAAAATCTGAATAATTATTCTCAGTTCTTCAATAAAAATCAAGAATCATGAGGATTTTCGTAGTCTGTAATTATCAAGAAAGAAAAAAACATTGTTGATTTTTTCGAGTTTACTGAAATAATGAATCTAACTTCTGTCTGATTCAGAAACTCAAACAAATGTGGGAGATAAACACTTAAAAAAAAAGCTGACAAAAGCTAGTTAAACTAAAAATTTAATTTTTTTAGGAGGTCAGCTTAACGTAGTGGTTTACATCCATACCTCGCACGCCAAAGTCACGAGTTAAAATCTCATACCCGGACAAGTCACGAATGACCCAAGAGTGTTAAAGTGACTATAATAATAATAATAATAATAATAATAACCCGTAGCTTCCGGGAAAGAAGCAACACTAACATGGAGTTGAGAACAAGAAGATTAAGACCAATGCAATCGTCCGAGGACGGAGCCCCTACTGGAGCTGGTCCTGGGACGGGGGACAGAGCGAGCGGCCAGCGGCTGGAGGAAGATGAGGTGCAAGAGCGGCCCTTCAGTCAACGGGCTCAGCCCGTAACACACACGCGAGGCCGAACAGGCAGCAATAGACAACACCAAGGCAATGCTGCACCTGCTCATGATGCTGTGGTTGACCGGCGTCAATCGCTCACTTTAGCAGGCCGCCAAAGGCAGCGGATCATGTGGACGAGGGACATGAACCAGTACGTTATGCGCTGCTACTACGTTTGCACGATGCATATCCAAAACACGGATATGTCCAGCAGATCAAGGATGCTGGATATGTTCAATAAGCGGTTCCCTCGATTTTCCAACCAGCTTGACCGAAACAAGTTGCATACTAGGCAACGAGCAATCATGTCACACAACTTGCTCGAACCGGCCGAGGTAGAGTGCATCAAGCTGGAAGTGCGGAGGGAACTATAGAGGGAAGGGAATGGATCGAGCGATACGTCAAGAAGGAGTTCTGTTGGGCTGAATGCGTCACTTGCGAGTGAGAGACGTAAGTCGATTGCAGCGGTAAACACGTTAACGGAGGAGCCAACCGCTCCTGGACAAGTTGTAGACCAGCAACGACAGCAACTACGGGATGAGCTAGCTTTTCGAATGGACGCAGCGGCTACACAGTTTCAAGGGACGGACCCCATGTCCCGGCACAGGATACCAAAACTGCAGTATTCCTACCGACTAACGAGTGCAGTAAGCATTCTCAACGAGGATATTTTGCCACAGCACTTGGAAGCCGTTGAGAACCTTGAAGACCTGCAGTTCATAGTATACTGTGCAGCTATGGCCGTGGTACACTGAAATTTTTTATTTGTAGACTCTCTTTTGCTCATTTCGTAAAAACGGGTTTCGTAGATAAAACAATTATTTCGTTTGATCTGCGAAACATTCGTACTGCATGTCATCAGGTAAAATGTCAACATTACGCTTAATTCGTAAAATACACGAACTGAATTTCGTACGGATATTAAAACTACTTGTCGGTCGTCAGTGCAAATCAGTTTATAGCTTAGAATTTGGTTCCTGGACAGCTAGAAGAATTCGACCTTTATCATGAGACAACAAAATAAAAACGGTAAGTACATTGATGTGTTGATGATACAATTTCGGGTAATAATCCAATTGATAATTTGCAGGATACGGTTCCCGTATGGCATCCGGTTTGGAGCTAATCCAGTTGAATTTCATTTTAAATTCCTTCAGCGCAGGAATAAACTGTATGCATCGATGTTTGTGCTGCCCACGGTGGATGGATGCAAGTGACGAAACGAATTTACCCAATGGATTTGTGCTCAATTAATCAGCGTTAGCGGAAATCCAGCGACAAAACAACCCACGGAATTTAAAACGTGCTGAGTGATGGTGCCCCGAATATGAATTAAAAATGGTTGTACGATGCGTATCAGCGGGTTTGTTCAACGCTGAGTGATAGTGTGACAAATAAAGAAGTAAAATTGTAATGATTGGGGTTTGCTTTTTTGTATTTTTGATGATGATCGTTTGTTGCACCAGTACTCTGCTGTTTTCCTCCCAGGTATTATTGTTGTTTCTGCTGGCACTGATTGTTGAACAGATGAAAATGTACTAACTTTTTTGTACATACAACAATGGCTAGAAAGTCACTCTTACTTCTCAACGAAACTTTCGTAAGTATGTATTATTTATCGTACAATGTATGAATGCTGTTTTATGGGTCTACGAATGATTCGTACTCTTTTTCATCATTGGCATTTTTACATACGAATAATTCGTAGCGATTCGTAAAATGCAAGAATGCTACGAAATCAATTAGGTTGGTACATTAAACGAATCTCGCTTCATACATAGTACGAATATATTTCGTTGCAGATAACAACGAATGAATTCGTGGCACAAACTAACGTTTTCGTAGTATAAACGAAATTTTATTTTCAGTGTAGAAAAGTTGGGGTTGCGCACAAAAACCCGCATGGAGGGCCGAATCGTCGCACTTCGGACTAAGATTGGTCGGTTGACACAGTACAAGAGAGGAAACCGATCATCGAGGCTAGTTCCTCACGTTGCTGAAATTGTCAAGCCCGCAGAGTTCCATGACCTCACTGAAACCGATATTACTGACGTGCTCGACACCCATGTACAGCGGTTGAGTGCTCTTGCTAAACGGATGCGACGTTATGGAGAAATTTCGAAGCGGAAGAAGGAAAATCGAATGTTCAACACTAACGAAAGGGAGTTCTACAACCACATCCGCACGCTATGTCTGAAGGCACTTTTTTTGCAATATTCATGTACCTCCGTTTTTTCTTCACAGGATGTTAGTATTGATCCTAACAATCAACTCTGTGATGGTTTGAAAATATTTCATCTTGGGTTTTTTGAGAAATGGTGTTTTGAAGCTTACAACGCCGATAACGAAGGCGTATATTGGCCTGTTGACGATACAAAACCATTGCGAATTGAACAAATGTAGTTAAATCAGGTTCAAAAGTTGATTGAATTAATCCAAATGGCATTAAAGAGTTCTCTTTGACTCTCAAGCAAGATGCGTATTGATTACGTCGACTTTGCGCAAAATCAATTAATATTTGTTACTAGAACAACTTCTTGTTTAATGTCTCTTCCCTCATAAGAGTAAAAGAGAAATAAACGAGCAGGATAGTCCAAGACAGCCACGTAATCATAGTAGGCATTGATTTTCTGCCTGTTTCGAGTGTTTTTTGAATCTCTCGAAGAAAATAGAGAGTTCGCTTGTTGTGCTTCAAAAAGCAATTGTCAAAAAAAAAAAAAAAAAAAAATCACGCCACTTTAGTAGTGACGTTTGCTTAAAGATTTTTATCAGAGTTCAATAAAAGAGTTAGTAGGTATCTGAAATGTTTGTGTCCCGTACTCAGCTGGTGACGAAGGTGGCATTTACAACCCTGAGGGATAGAAAATTAGTTTGGATTTTTGGAACCCATGACGAAGTTGTTTGAAAATCGGTTAACAGATAATGCCGATAATACAGGAATGAAACTCACATGATATTAGCTGCTCTTGCCCAGTGAGTTTAGGTAGCCTTCACCTTTAACTACTACAGAATTGCTAGAGTTTCATTGCAGTTCCCATATTTTGTCTAAGGAAACTTTCAGGAAGGCTCAGCGACTTTCTAGGAAATTCTGCGAACTATAGAGAACTGTAGTAAATTTTAGAAAAGTTAAAGACGTTCCTCAAAAAAATCAGAGAAGCTTAACAGCCTTCAGAGAAGTGCATTGATCTCAGTTCAGCAAAATTCTTCAAACTTTAAAGATGTGCTTCGATCTTCAGAGAAGCCCTATAAACCTCAGGAAAATTCTGCCAACTTCAGGGACGTTTTGTGAGCTTCAGGGGAGTTCAATGTCCTTCTGATAAGTTCTGCGACTCACAAGACTCAGAGACGTTCTGAGAACTTAAAAAAAGTTCTAAGAACATCAGAAAAAATTGAAGAATTTCATCGAAGTTCAACGAAATCAAGGAAAAACCAAATGGACAGGGATATGAATTTGAATGTATTTAACTTCTATAAGCTGTCTCATCGGGTCGTTGGTGGAACAACTCCCACTCCATGTCTTAGAAAACAGGTATGATAGAGAGAATTTGTTGCGATATCTCTTTCTCTTTTACACTTCCTTTATAAAATGTGATCAACGGCATGAGCAGGGTGGCAGCAGGGGCGGGATGTGCTGTCAAATCGGCATACTGAAAGTCCATCAAAGAGATGTAAATATGGTAAAAAATCTCTCACGAAGATTTACTCAGCTTTAAGAAAGATCTTAATCCGAGTGTTAATAAGGTCAGTATGTACATAACTTTACACTATATTTGTATTAAAGGGTGATACGGTCAAAATTTGGTCAAGGGAAAACGCGTGTAAATCGGTGAAATCGTTTATTTAAAAAATCAAATTAAATTTCTTTTTCAAGTTCAATTAGTATAAAATTCAGGAAAAATATTCAGTTAGGCTTCCGCTTTTCCAAATCCGAATTGCCGGGCCTTACGCTTGACCCCTGCCATCAGATTTTGTACAGCCACCTTGTCCACCTTCTTCGCCGCAGAAAGCCAGTTTGCCTTGAACTGCTGCTCGCCCTTAGCAGTTTTTTTGGTCTTCTTTAGGTTCCGCTTGACAATAGCCCAGTATTTCTCAATTGGGCGGAGCTCTGGCGTGTTGGGAGGGTTCTTGTCCTTGGGAACCACCTGCACGTTGTCGGCGGCGTACCACTCCATGGCCTTTTTACCGTAATGGCAAGATGCCAAATCCGGCCAAAACAGTACGGAACAACCGTGTTTCTTCAGGAAAGGCAGCAGACGTTTATTCAAACACTCTTTCACGTAAATTTCTTGGTTGACAGTCCCGGAAGCTATGAAAATGCTGCTTTTCAAGCCACAGGTACAGATGGCTTGCCAAACCAGATATTTCTTTGCGAACTTTGACAGTTTCATGTGCTTGAAAACATCTGCTACCTTTCCCCTTCCTTTTGCCGTATAAAACTCCTGTCCCGGAAGCTGCTTGTAGTCGGCTTTGACGTAGGTTTCGTCGTCCATTACCACGCAGTCAAACTTCGTCAGCATCGTCGTGTACAGCCTCCGGGATCGCGCTTTGGCCGTCGTATTTTGTTTATCATCGCGATTTGGAGTCACTACCTTCTTGTAAGTCGATAGTCCGGCTCGTTTTTGGCTCGATGCACGGTTGTAGACGATACACCCAGCTTATTTGCGGCATCTCGGAGAGAGAGGTTAGGGTTTCGTTTGAAACTACCGGCAACTCTCTTTGTCGTCTCAGCGGCTTCCGGTTTTCGATTTCCCCCCGATCCAGACTTCCTGGCTGTCGACAAACGTTCCCCAAACACTTTAATTACATTTGTAACAGTTGATTTGGCAACTTTTAGCGATTTTGCCAACTTTGCGTGCGAGTAGCTCGGATTTTCGCGATGCGCGAGCAAAATTTTGATACGCTGCTCTTCTTGCTTGGACGGCATTTTGACAACTGAAGAGTGAATTCCAAAATCAAAATAGGAGCAACATTCTACACACACACACCTTCAAAATGAGGGGTGTTCAGGTTTTTTAAATGCAAAATTGAAAGAAATACGTCAAGTTTATATTGACCAAATTTTGACCGTATCACCCTTTATGTTACATACGCTAAAATTGGCTCAACGTATGAGACATACCGACTGTCAAACTATCCAGCCCGGTCTCAAATCTGCTATGACGAAAGACAACGCGGCCAATAATGATCTCAATAACGCTTCAAATTCTGTGGCTGCTGCAAATGCGACTCATCATGCGCAATTTGGATTCGCTGGTCGCCATTGTAGGTGCTTGATAAACGTGTAGTTTTGGCAGGATGCAATTTTGATCATCAGCTAATGGTTTTGGATAATATGGATGTCATTATGAGACATTGTTTTGGTGATGAACTCATGGATGAGTGCATAGGTCTTTTTTGTGAAAGTTGGTCTACCGAAACCTTCCGGTAGCCCCAAAATTCAATATTGTAAAATATCACATTATACATTTTTGCAAGAGTACAGGAAAAGTCTTAGCTTGATTCACGGAAAAAACAAACGAAGCTGTTCATAATGATTTTTCCCAAACATGGAGTATCTATAAAGCAGTGGAAAATAATTTCAGATACGACAAAAGCTTGATGAAAGCGGTTGTATCGTATAGTAGTGCTCATTTGAAGTTATCTCCTTATCTTGGCAGCTCCAAGTTTATTTTATCATTCTGTTTAGATATTTATGTAAGCATTGATAAGAATGGATGAAACAGATGGAACTGATAATTATAGTAAATTAAGTTTATTCTCTCCATTGGAAATTATTTCATCATTTTAAACATTATGAGTTCACGACAAAGTTACGACATCTTACGGTTCCGAAAAGGAAATCTTACTATACCATTGAAACGAAGTATTTAGACTACCTCAATCTCCAACAATCATATTCAGCTGTATTTGTTTCGATCCGTAACAGTTTTGTATCGTCAATGGTCCATATACGCCTTCATAAACGACTTAGTATACTTCAAAATACTTTTTCTCAAAAAACCCAAGATGAAATATTTTAAAACCATCACTGATTTGATTGTTAAGATCCATTATAACTTCCTGTGATGAAAAAACTGAGGTACATTAATGTTGCAAAAAAAGTGCCTTCAGACATAGCGTGATCCGTAGCAACAAAACCGACTATAGTGAAGAACTCCCGGAGATTGGCAATGTAACACAGTTTTGGGCCGATCTGTGGGAGAATCCTGTTCAACATAACAGTGATGGGATGTGTTTGGCAGTGGAAGAGGATAGGAGTAATGGAATTGTAACCGCTCAAGATATTCGGGAGGCTACCCGGTATACCAGGAGTTGGGCTGCACCAGGACCAGGATTAAATATATAAAAAGTTCACCTCAATCCATGGGCGGATGGCGGAATGCTTCAATATTGTACTAGAAAACCCCCAACAGCTACCAGAATTCATTACCAGAGGGGTATCCTATCTTCTGCCCAAGGACCAAAACACGGCTAATCCAGCCAAGTACAGGCCAATAACATGTATCTCGAGCCTGAACAAAGTAGTTTCATCAGTAATAAATCGGAAGATACGGAACCGTTGCAATGTAAACAACGTTATGGCCTAAGAACAGAAGGGCTGCCGGCAAAACACCCAAGGCTGCAAAGATCAGGTCATCATCGATGCAGTTATTGTCGGTCAGGTGAGCTAGAAAAAGAGAAACCTGAGCATGGCGTACATCGACTAAAGGGCGAACATGAAATTATTGCGACACATTCAACAGGGCATAACTTTTTTGCCATTGGGTAAAAATCAACCAAATTTTGCACACTTTCTCATTGATGTGTATTGTGTACATGCTGTCAAACTCGAAGTCGTGTTTTTCGATTCAACGAAAATGGAGGTGAACCAACGCGAGTTGAGAGAACAAATTCTTTCCAAACACCTGGAATTTCCTGACCTGTCACACCGGCAGTTGGGAAAAAAGTTGAACATTCACCATTCAACCAACAATCAATACGAAACTAACGATTTAAATTGGCTCACCACTTTAGTAGCCTATTGGTCCCAAGCAAACGATTAACGTACCCTATTCTAGTTGAAATTCTATTACTACACTATGTTTGTTTTGATTCGCTATGAAAGTTTGACAGATAACATCAGGGGTGTGTGGATTCATGCAGAACATGCAGGGGTGAGTGAAATAGCTTGGGACTGCTTGGGACCGTTGTTCTGGTACTGAGTGAGCCAAAAATAATAATGATTTTCTTCGGGACCCAGTGGTCTTAGAGTTACCTCTATGATTCAACCGTCTCCAGAGTGTTGAAGCGGTTCCAGGAGCGGTTGACGTTGGACCACGGCAAAGGAGCTGGAAGAAAACCGGGACCGGAGAACAGAAAGACGGAGGGAAAGGTGAAGCGGATGATTAAAGCAAATCCCAACGTCTCAAGCCGTGATTTGGCTAAAAAGATCGGCATGTCGCAGAGCTACGTCCAGAATGCAAAGAAGAGAGCTGGACTACATACATACAAGGTACAGAACTTCCCAAACCGCGATGAGCGGCAACAATCGACGGCTAAAACTCGGGCACGGAAGCTCTACGAGAAGATGCTGACAAAATATGGCTGCTGTGTGATGGACGACGAAACGTATATAAAAGCCGATTTTAAGCAAATTCCGGGGTTGGAGTTTTTCACCGGCAAGAGCAAGTTCGATGTGGACGACAAATTTAAGAAGAAGAAAATGTCGAAGTTCGCCTCCAAATATCTCATTTGGCAGGCCATCTGCTCTTGCGGACTGAGGAGTGAGCCTTTCGTGACAAAGGGCACAGTAAATGGCGAGATCTACAAATCTGAGTGCCTCGAGAAGCGCCTTTTGCCTTTCTTGCAGCAGCACGACGAAGCTCCACTATTTTGGCCAGATTTGGCATCATGCCACTATTCTAAAAGTGTCCTGGAGTGGTATGAGGCCAATTCTGTCCATTTTGTTCCAAAGGACATGAATCCGCCAAACTGTCCGGAGCTGCGCCCGGTGGAGCAGTACTGGGCAATAATGAAGCGGGAACTTCGGAAGAGCAAGAAGACAGTCAAAGACGAGAAGGACATGTTAAGAAAATGGAAAAAAAAAACTGAGAAACTGGTACCGGATGACACTGTAAAGACTTTGATGGAGGGCATCAAGCGAAAATGCGTTGAATTTTACACTCAAGGCTCCATCGATTAGCTTTTCTTTTGATTTTTGAAGTAAATATATGTATAAAACTACCCTTAAATTTTGGTTTGATTCTAAACATTATAAGAAAATTGGCATGACATTTTCGGTGTCGCAATAATTTCGTGTTCGCCCTTTACAAGAAGGCGTATGACTCAGTACCGCACTCGTACCTTCTCAAGGTACTGCAGTTGTACAAGGTGGACGGTGGAGTCATCAGGCTTATGCAGCACGCAATGGGAATGTGGAGCACATCTCTCCACGTTACTGACGGAGCAGTGGTGTTACGGTCCAGAACTCTCAGCATATGAAGGGGGATTTTCCAAGGCGATACCTTTAGTCCACTATGGTTCTGCCTTGCGATGAACCCCCTGAGCAGAGCACTCAATCAATGCAACTATGGCTACCATTTGAAAAGTGGAGGAAGAAGCACAAATGTTACCTACATTTTCTACATGGATGACTTGAAGCTGTTTGCGGAAACAGTGGAGAAGCTCCACCGTCTCTTGCAGCTTGTAATGGTGTTCAGTAATGACATCCGGATTGAGTTTGGAGTCGATAAATGTTGAACAGTCAATATCCGTCGGGGTCAAGTAGTTGATACTGGCAGTTTTCGCATCAACGAACAGGAGGAGATTCGGAATATGGTTGAAGGCGAAACCTACAAGTACCTGGGCTTCCTGCAACTGAAAGGGATCGCCATACAACGATCAAGAAGGAGCTGCAGGAAAAGTTCTTGTATCGAATCAATTGTGTTCTGAGGTCGTTCCTGTCGGCCGGCAACAAGATAAAGGCGATACACACGTTTACCGTGCACCTGTTGACCTACAGCTTTGGGGTGATCAAGTTGACCAAAACAGACTTGGAGGCGATAGAACGAGCAGTAAGAGTGGCGTTCATTAAGCATCGCATGCATCACCCAAAGTTGGCCGTCGAGAGAGTCACCTTGCCACGTAATGAAGGAGGAAGAGGCATCACTGATATCAAAGCGCTATGTTTTACCCAGATTCAGCAGTTGCGAAGCTACTTCGTAGAAAGCCAGAATCGTCACGAAGTCTACTGTGCTGTTTGTAAGGCAGACCACGGGTTCAGCGCCCTGCATCTGGCGCAGGAAGACTACCAGTTGAAGTGCGACCTAAAAACTGTCGAAGATAAAGTCGCATCGTGGAAGCTGAAGCAGCTGCATGGGACGCATCTCCATCAGTTGGAACAAGCGCATGTCAACAAACTGGCGTCGAATACGTGGCTGGTGCGAAGTGAACTCTTATCAGAGACTGAAGGTTTCATGGTAGCCACCCAGGATCGGGTTATCGCGACGAAGAACTACCGTAGGTACATATTGCACGAAGAAGTAGAAGACCGATGTAGACAGTGCAATGCAGTAGGGGAGACGATCGAACATGTTATTGCTGGTTGCCAAGCGTTGGCAGAAGTAGCGTATCTCGGCCGTCACAACGATTGTTGTACCTGGGGTCTGGTTCTTCCTCCTTGGGTGGTATAGGAAGGATCCTCCAATTCCACCCAAGGAGGAAGAACCAGACCCCAGGTACAACATTTGGTCCTTCGAGCCGGATTGCTCTTCCAACATTACCACCACAAACTCATGCACGCTGGACCACAGCTGCTTATAGCAAACTTAAGGCCTGTACCGTAGCCTTAAGTTTGCTATAAGCAGCTGTGGTCCAGCGTGCATGAGTTTGTGGTGGGAATGTTGGAAGAGCAATCTGGTCAGAGGATGCCTTGCTGGAAGTATGATTCGATATCGCCCACGCATACACAACCATACATCAGTGTTCAAAGAGGAATAGAAAGTGCCAAATGTAGTTTCGGTAATGGTCCAGCATCGGCTGGTCATATACTAATTAGTGCGATAAGTGTTATTTTTTAACTGACCTGTGCAACTAATTCCGTCGCGTGATGACCAGAGGTGCAATGCGATGCATTCGCGAGTGTTGTTGGTGGTGTTGAATCTCGTGATGATGGTGAAAGCGAACTTGACCACGGTTTTTTTCGAAACAGCAACGAAACCGGTCAGAGTCGACCGCGGATGAGTGGTTTGTTCAAGATCCCGAAAGTGCCAGCCAACGCCGGCAGTGGCGGTGAAGGGGGACCGGCAGCGCCAGCAGCAGCCCGCCCTCGGGTCGGCATTTCTGGGCATGCTTTTTCCGGCCGAAGAGATGCCTTCGGTTCGACCCAGCGGTTCTACGCTCCGCAGTCGAAGCCGGTTGAACAATCAAAGAAGGTCGGCGGAGTTGTTGGCAATTCCACCCGAAACCTGATGGACATGGACGACACCCTGCTGAATGCGGTCGATTTGGATGGGATCGAGCAACGTATGAGTGGTGCAGAAAGGGAGGAGGCAATTAATAGGAATAAGACCGTAATGAAAGAAAAACGTCATAACATGTTGCCGCCGATTATGGAAGCTCCCAAGCGGAAGAAATCGCGTCTTTCGAATATAACAGTGCTGCAAATGGACACAGTTCAGGAAGAGGGCCCCAGTAGTTCCAAGTCCAAACCGACCAGCGTAGGAAGGGACATATACCGATTGGACCAAACCCGGACGATGTCCTCAATCTCTGCTCCTGTTTCGAGTATACCGTGGTCAAGTTCGGTCGTAGTTCACGATCGGCGGCCGGTAATTTCTCCCGCTAGTACGAAAATTCCAAAAGAGGTGACGGTGGATCTGTTCGATTGGGAATCGCAAGCCTTCAGAGAAGAAGTCGAAAAGATCATCAAAGATAAGCTGCAAGTGACAGAGGAAGAAGATGAACCGATTCCCTGCTATCAGCAGTCAGACGTTGAACGGAAGAGAGTTGACTCAGATGGCAGTCTGGAGCCAGACGATGGAGAATTGATGAGTAGTAGTCAACTGTTCTTGGAAGAAGTCGACCGGATGAGAAACCGACCGCTGACCCAACGGAAAATGACAAATAGTCACACATGCTCGCGGTACATCCGGTTGGAGCGAACGATGGTGGAGGAAAACCAGATCAACTTGGCTGACGATCAGGTCGACAGCCAGCTGGCAAGGGAGTTTGACTGCAGCCAGCACTGGAGGGAAATGAATATGTCTAGGAGTGTACTACGCACGGAAAATACCATCGGCTGTCCCCATAGATCTCGCATACAGTGGCAGCACAACATGTTCCACAATCCTTGCTGCATTGATCAAGGGGACAGCCGATGGTATTTTCCGTGCGTAGTACACTCCTAGACAACGATGTCGCTAAGATTGTGTACCAACAGCTTGCACTGAAGCACAACTTGGTGAACCAGTACGTACCCTACTACAAGTACCTGCCAGACCCGGTACTGGAAAATAGTTGCATTGTCATTTTTGGAAAAAAAAATATTAAAAAAATCGATTTTTTTGACCATTCTAACATTATTTTTCGATAAGGAACAAACCTACCAATTGTTTCGGAATTTTGAGAACCACTATATCGTTTTGCTATGGAATGGCTGCTATTCTTTCAGGGTAGTTTAAAGATCTTGAAGAATTCGTTCATATAAATTTAGAGCAGTTCCATGCATTTGAATACATTTTCTAGAACTTCAATGATAATCTAAGAACCACGTAAATTATTTGGATTACAAAATTTAAGGGAAGTTTAGCTTATAAAAGTTCTGCTAATTTCAGGGAACTTCAAATAAGTGCAACATAGTTAAAAAAAAAAAAAATATTAGGGAGCTTCACAAAAGTCCAACGTAGAACTCCAGAAAGATAACGGGAGCATCAGATGAGATTCATGAATATTAGGAAAATCGTGGCAACTGAAGGAAAGCTCTTAAAAATATCTAGTCAATTTTGGAAACTTCTGTTTATAGATTGTATGGGAAATTCCGTTAGCATACTTCAGGAGGGATCAAAGAAGTTCATCATTGTTCTATTAACCACAGGAACATTGTGGAAACTTTTAAGAAGTTCTGTAGAACTCAGGGAAATCCAGAGAATTATGGCAGTTTTAAGTAAAATCATTTCGTTCCAGCTACAACTTGCACACAATTAAAAGTTAGTTTAATTTTATTTATTTTTATTTATATTTGTTCCAAACTCGGTTCAAATCGATTTACAATCATGTTTTAACCTAAGTTCTTCAGTTTCGAAAGTAACTTACCAATCTTAATTGTTATGTTATATGTATATATATTGGTGAGTTTACATTGTGCATGCCTTAGCAGTTCAGTACTTTGAACAGGTTTTCTGCGTGTTGCTTAGTTATGATTCTTGTTGTTATAATAAGACTAAATTGTATAGAATTTTTTAATATTAAAAGTTAACTGAAAATGTAAACGAATTTACAATTCAGTTGATAGAAGCATTACGACGCTTCCTTCGCAATTTCAAGAACACAAATCTCTAGATTTAAGAGGGTTTTAGTTCTGTGCATTTCTGATATTAAATACTGTACTTGAAAAAAATGCAACAGACTAAAATGATCATCAAAAACTCATTTAGTCGGATATTTTTGAAACTCTCAGGGAATAAATAAACACATATTAGCTATGTTTTTGCAAAGTTGGTTTATTCAATGTCCTCTCCTAGGCTAAAGGCCCGCACCTTGAACTTAACGTTACCAATAAAATCCTGTGCAACACTTGCACAATCTTTCACTTTTATCCACTCTTTCATCATGTCATCATGTCGTTTTTGAAGAATTTCCCTGTTTTCCGGAGCTTGACCTTCATAATCGCCCAGAATTTTTGGTTCTGGGCGAAGTTCTGGCGTATTTGGCGGATTTGCCTCCTTCGCCACAAAAACAACATCAATGACTTCGTACCACTCCATCACCAGTTTCGCGTAATGGCGCGATGGTAGATCCAGCCAAAACAGAGTGTCACTTTCGTGGGACCGGAGGAAGGACAGCAGGCGCTTCTGGAGGCATTCTTAAAGAAGATATATTTGATCGTTGATGGTGCCGGTCGTTATGTATGGCTTGCTGAGTGTGTCAGATCGCCTGCCACACTAAGTACTTCTTGACAAATTTGTCGATCTTCTTCTTCCGAAACTTCTCCGAAACATCCAGGCGGGACTTGCCGTCGAAAAACTCCAGACCGGGAACTGCTTGGCGTCCGCTTTCATGTACGTCTCGTCGTTCATAACGATGCATTTCGGCTGCATCAACCACTCGCGCTACAGCTTCCTGGCGCGGGATTTGGTCACCGTATTCTGTTTATCGGTTTGGTTAGGCACCTCCCTTACCTTAAAAACGTGAAGTCCAGCCCGTTTCGTTGTCTGCTGGACGAAATATATGGAAGAATTGTCCTTCTTGGCCACGTCCCGAATCGAAGTTCGAATTGCGCTTGAAGTAATCCCTCACCTTCTTTGCGTTCACGGGGTCGGTCGTCTTCGCTTTTCTTCCGCTGCCAGCTCGCCGCTGGGTCGTCTGGGTCTCTTTGAACGATTTTACCACACGGGACACGGTCGATTCCAAACTGTTTCGCGATCCACCTGTGGGACTGGCCTGGATTTTCCACGAACGGTCCTATAATGTTTTGTCGAAGCACTTCTTGCTTGGAAGCCATTTCGATAACCACTTGACAGATCGTGAAGAGATTTTGCATTTGTAAACATCACACTCTGAAATAGTTTGACGAATTCAATCAATTTTTACTAATGCAATAAAAAGTTACATACAAAATAAGGTGCTGCATTTTTCTCCGCAGCAAACAGCAAGAAGTTGATTTAGCTATGTGTATTACCGAAAACCTTAGTATTTTGGTTAGTGAAATTGCAAAATGCAAAGGATCCCACAAAGAATCATTTTAAAATAAATTATTTTCTCAAAACACTATTTCTAAAACCCAGGACACCCAGGAAAAATCCAGGAATTTCAAAACGGAATTTCACTTGCCACCTAGTAGATTGGGTAAACTATTGGTCGATTTTTCTCATACTCAAACAGCTTTTCCCAGAAAAGAGACGAAATTTTCTCTAGTAGGTTGCTAAGTAATCCCAATTTTTCCAATTTTGAGTTGAATTCGCCTCAGTTACTGAGTCACTCTCATCGGCCGTGTGAAGCCAAAAATGCAACGTCATCAGCAAAAACTGAAATTCGCAAGCCACCAGAACGCTGCTGATGACTTTCATTCGGTTTAAGTGCGATGGGACATCCTCTCCATCACCGAGTGGCCAGTGTGACAGTTACATGTGAAAATAAGGACACTCGCAAAAAAAAAATGAAACGACTAAAGGAAATTTGAAGCCCACGATGGAATGGGTTTCATCTCGGGCATTTTTTTCATCTTCTTACTTTGTTGTGGCCCGTTCATTTGGATATCACTATCTGCAGTGGCCTCTGGTGTCCGTTTATGGAATGGCATCATCATCGTGATTTGAGGTTGAGTTCAAATAGGATGGCAAAAAAAACACTCGGAAAATGGCCCCCTCTTGCTCTTGCTCCCTTGAAGAGGTTCAAAATGATGAAATAGGTCATTCCGTAGATGAAAAGCTTCCATTGTGTTGGATTTAATTTTACACCCGGATTGTCCTGGAACGATGGAGGAAATTTGGTTCAACCAAAACGGGACGATGGTGCGATCAGAGCGTTTCGCTCAACAGAAGTACACATGTGACAGAAATGTCCAAATTACCGTTCTGAAACATCAACAACCATCGAAACTAACGAGCTTTGAGCAGTCGTCTCAATTTTTTCAGTTTACAAACCGAGTCATGAACTGCCAAATAGGCTTCCGCAACCACGACCATTCAACTCGCTGGCTGCTACAAAAGGAACCCAATAAAAGTACCAATCCGGGCTTGTTTCTTCCTTCGGCTTTTCATTCTCCGATCTCTAAGCCTATTTGTACACAATAAAACCACCCCATTCAGGATGATGGCGATGGTGGTGTGTCTATATGCTTAACGACTTGCTGCTTGCTGCTGGATGTGGGGAGGGGGGGGGGGGGCGAGCGAATCATGGTTTGTTTGCCGCTGAGTTGTCGTCATCGGAGGTACAGAGCAAGCCATGTCGCCATAATTGGATTTACAATGTGGGCTCACAATAAAAGTTAATGTCTTGAATGAATGTTCGTTTCAATTGCTGCTACTGCCGCTCTTGCACCACCCAACGGAGGAGGGCAGTAAATGGAGTTGCACGGTACTTTACAATCAATTTTCGTCGGCAACGTGTTTTGAATGCGAAAAGGGAGCGCCGTGACGTGGAACAGGTGCGTTGGCAGTAATCCCCAACATGCAGCAGTCAAGTGGGGTGTGGTCCATTAAGAGGCTTATTCTTTTACGACATTGATTCCGATATTGAGATCCTGATTTTATTGCGCTTCTTTGTCATGAGAGAACGACGCGAGTTTCCTGGCATTGAAATAATTACCCGAATCGGGTGTCCCACATTAAGCGGAGAGGTCAACCGGAAAGCCCTAATGACCACTCGTTTTCAATTTAATCTAACTCATTATTATATTTGCTTCCATCATCATATGTTTGTCCGAATGCAACCCGTTGCGGCCGACGGATGTCCTGTCAGCTGCGCACTTATTTTTTTTTTCGGGCTGCCATTACCACTTTCCTCTCCCGCCGGATTGCAGTTTCGACCGATGACAGCAACCAGGAACGAAAGCTAGCTCAAGCATATGTGCAATACTTACACACACATACACACAGGAGGGAAACTGAGCTCGTCGTCCTGGTGTCGCAGCCGCCCTTTTCAACTTTTGCAAACATCCCGCATAATTATTTCCCATTTGTGTCACCGTAAATGTATTTTTATTTAATAAAAGTCATGATGGTGATTAATTGAATCGAATCGCACTGTCACTGTTTGGTGCGGTGGCTGTGGCGGCTGCTCGATGGATCCGTTGGTTGCACATGCTGGGATACAAAAGGATCTCATTATTGATCAAAAATTAATTCTTAACATGAAGAACATATGCCTTCACTTTAATGTTTACAACCGCCAAAATGAGGACTTATCAATAATTGTGACTTACTCCGCTGGTTTAAAATATATTAATTACTCGGTGTGGTTTGAGGATTATTTTTCATTTAAAATTTTAAATAGGGCTGTGAACTTATGGTTGTTGCATTTTTGCAATTTGGGCAAAACTAACTTAAATAAAAAGGTATTTCGATGATTTTGAGCCCATTAGAAATTCAACTTCCAACGGGTGTTTTTACATTCCTGAGTTGAACTGAGATACATATCCATTTCCGTAGATGCTAGACGCTGTTAATTGTTGCAAAATTGAAGCTGATAATGGGTGTATGTGTGTCTCTTAATAGATGTACACCTAATTGCGTCTGATAAAAATTTAACCTTCGAGTACATTGGTGCGTCTGCTTCGATCCAGCTGTGTCCAACAAAAATCAATCCCTTGAGCAATGCGCAAAGGCAATGCGGAGCGTCTTTGAGTATATGCAAGAATGGTTAGGAGTTAAACTGGGTTTAGACAAGGCAAGTCATTGATCAATTCAGTTGAATTCATTTGGTTTGCTGAGTTTAGACTGGTTCAACCTTTTTCACTTCGAGTGAGTTGATCAAGTCTGTTGAATGGCATGGTTTCAACTGAGTTAATCAATTGACTTGCCGAGTCTAAACCCTGCTTCAAGAGACGATCATGATTTTTTTTTCTGAATACTTCTTGTTATTGTTCCTTATTGAGTTCCTAACACCTCGATTAGCTCAGAGAACTAACTAAATGAGAATTTAGGATAATGGACTTGCTTAAAGTAGCACTTTTATGATTGAATATACGTTGAAAAGCATTGCCTTGACAGCATAAAGTGGCTTTATTGAGTATTCTAGGCCTACATTAGAAACCTGGTGAGGTCGTAAAATTAGCTTCTCAGCGAAGTTTTAGTGTTGCACTGTTGCTCCTTTTGCAATTTAGATGGGATTAGCTTATATAATTGTGGAGGTTTAAGCGCTCTTTTTACAATTTCCCACTGGAGGAATCCACCTACGAATTAACTCTTGATCAAGCGTAGTATCCGGAATAATTTCCTTGCGAAGCTGGGTCTCAAAATGTGATCAAGACAAAACAATTATAATGGGATTAAAAACAAGTCTTTATTATGAATTGACAAATTATGTATCGTGACGAAGTTTGTAACGGATTATTTGGTATGGATAGCTGTCAAAACGACTTTTTTTTTTAAATAATTATTGTAAAACTGCAAAAAACTAAGCGGTGGTACCATCATCATCACTTTAGTTTTAAAACAAAGGCCAGAAAACTTCAAAGAAGATGAGATTTACAATTTACAGGAATACTAAACATTCCTGAAATTTTCGTAGTATTCCGTAATTTTCCGGAACTGCTTAAACTTACTTTTTTCTTTGTTAAAAAGACTTTCAGCCTTGGACTGGTTCGTCTCTCGCTGTTTGTAAGTTCTCCTTAGATGTTCCTTAAAATACTTGGAACATCCCTGAAAATAATGAAACTGCTAAGGTCTCTGAAAATCTCGGAACTTTGCTAAAAATTTTGGAAATTCCTTGAATTTCTCGGAATTATGAAAAGTTAATTTCCTTGAAGGCCCTGAGGTTCCAAGATTTTCGCGAAGCAACCCTGATCTTCTCGCAATTCACATTGTATGGTATATGATAGTATAGTATAGTATATTGTATAGTGCTTGGTACTGCCCCTAATGCTATTGTCATAAACATCTCTGAACTTCCCTGAAAATATTTGGACTTCAGTGAAATTCCTAAAATTTGCTTAAATTTTTCTCAAATTTTCATTTTTGCTTATCGCATATTAGCATATTGCGTGCTCTCAACTTAGCGTGCTAGATGCACTTCCAAAGTTACTAATTGAGAGTCTTCGATGCCTGTATCATTTGTGCATTAGTATAATTGTGTGGCAAGTACAATCATACTATGGCCAGTGAAGTCAAGAAATTTTCCAACCCGAAAAAATCCTAGACCGAACCTGGAATCAAACCCAGCACCCTCGAGCATTGTCTTGCTTTGTAGCTGCGCCTTTACGACTGAGCTAAAAGAGATTTTCAAACATCCTGGAGAGTCTGAACGTTCCTGAAGTATTTGTGACAGCCCTTAAGATTTATGTGCTCCCCTGATAATCACCCGTATTCTTGTCTTCGTTCGAACCGTATTTTCCATACAAAAAAAAAAAGTTTTTTTGTATGGAAAATACGGTTCGAACGAAAACAAGAATATGCGTGAATCTCTACACGGCGATTGAGAATGACCCAAATTGGAGTTTAGTTAACTCATAAATCACCCAAAGAGCAGGAACTCAGCGATGAATAAATTTACTCATCGCCAAGTTCCTGCACTTTTGGCGACTATGAGTGCACTAAACTCAAATTTGGGTCGTTCTCATTGGCCGTGTAAACCTAGCTTTCATGAGGCTCTTGGAACTTCTTTGAAGTTTCCATAATTTTCCATAAAGTTCTACGAACTTCTCTGAAGTTTTCTTGACTTACCTTAAGTTCTATGGGTATCCTTGATTTCCAAGAACTTGTTTTATGTTCCTACAGTTTCCATGAAAGTTCTCGATTATCATAAGTTTCCTTAATATTCCGCAGTCTGTTAATGAAACTTCTCCAAAATCCTCGGCGTTTCCATTCATTCCTCTGAACATCTTCAAAGTTTCTACAGTTTTTAATGACTGCCTTGAAGTTCTCTAATCTTTCTTGGAGATCTCGCTACTCTTCTGGTGATTTTCCTGGAATTTCTTCGAAATTAATAAAACTGGTTCATTGCGGGTGGAAAATAGCGGGGTAACTTCTGAACTGCCTGCTGGCACTGCTGCAGGCCCGCCGGGATACCAATGGCGTTGCACTCTACAGGTTGCCGGTGATGATGTTAATTGGGCTGGGATTTAGCGACAGCGATGCAATCTTAAAAATGCCAGCGACTATGATGAACTGGTAAATCGGGAGGCGACGGCGGTGCGGTTGCCGTACTGCCAGCGACGATGGTGAACTGGACAGCGGGGTGGCGACAACGGTGCGGATTTGGGGATACCAACAATGGGTTGGAAATTCACGATGGCGGTCGGCAGCGGCGTTTAGTGCTTTGAACAAAGGAAATCGGCGTGGCTTACAAAATGGCGGCCGGTATTTGTGCTCCGCACAAAGGATGCTGGCATGAACAATGCCGGGACTGTCAACCGTGATGACTGGTGGACGTTATCGGTGGTCTGCCGACGAGTATGACGCCACGTGCATTCGCCCGTTACTGTGATGTTCCTTACGCCGTTTGCCGCTCACGCCAATCGTCCACGTACACAGAAAAAAATTCTGAATTTTAACTATCGCGTTAAATCTCCCTTCGTTTAATTTTGAGCCATACTTGACATAAACAGCGAAATCGTTTACAAGCTTGCTTACAATATTGCTTATTTATGCTATTTTACGCCTAAATTTACACGAAATATCGCGTAAATGCAGCGTTAATTTTATGTGCACTATATCTCGCAGAAATTAACATGAATTTTTCGACCGGTGTACTTCTGCTTATACTGCCAAAGAATCCCAAATAGAAAGAAAAAAGGCCCACTTCCTTTTCTTTATGTTTCTCCCCAACAAACAATTCAAAGTCACAAATAAGCATACACATTGAATAAATGCTGTATAACAGTGTACAATGCTGAATAAAACAGGATGTCGAATTATGTGCTGAAAAAAGCTCATTGAGATCGATAGATGCGCTTTTATTCCGTCGTTTGCTCTGATATGATTAATTTCCTTATTAAAAGCTTTATAAACGTTGACTGTTTTCCTTATTCAGAACCAGAAGGTTGATCTAATAACAAACTGAATAAGTGTTATTTGCACATACATTGTCGCTTTTATTCGACTGTTTTCAATTGATTGAATAAAATGCTTTTTTAAACGTTTTATTAATGTTTTCTAGCTCCATTATTAGATTTCTTTGCAGGGGCGACCCAGGCGTAGAGGTTAAGATCCATACCTCTCACGCCAAAGTCACGAGTTCAAATCTGACCCCCGGACAAGTCACGAATGACCCAAGAGCGTTAAAGTGACTATAATAATGAAAAAAAAAGATTTCTTTGCATTGTTTTACAATATTGCTGTATAAAGGTGAATACACTCAGCAAAATAGCTCTTATACCACCCAACAAACAATTCAAAGTCACAAATAAGCATATATATTGAATAAATGCTGTATAACAGTGTACAATGCTGAATAAAAAGAGTTTTCGAATTATGTGCTGAAAAGGCTCATTGTTCCACTCTGATCCCCTGATTACTGATTAAAAGCTGTAAAAGTGTTAAATGTCTTCCCAATTCAACGCCAGAAGTTCGTTCTAATAACAAACTGAATAAGTGTAATTTGTACATACATTGACCCTTTAATTCGACTGTTTTCAATTGATTTAAAAAAATGCTTTATTAGACGTCTAATAAATGTTCTCCAGCTCCTTTATTAGATTTCATTGCATTACTTTACAATATTGCTGAATAAAGGTGAATACAGTCAGCATAATAGCTCTTCTACAACTATGCGTCCATGTTGTAATCACATGATTTGTAAATGCTTTATAAACGACGTATTAGATTCATTATTCGACAACACTGATTCAGTCTTACAACAAGGCGAAATCAGTAGAGTAGTGGTTACCGTTTCCGTTTTCCAATTAGAAGGTCGTGAGTTCAATCCCAAGCTCAACCTTTTTTTTTATTTGTGTAGAACATAATTAATTTAAATAGAAATATCGATCACATGATAATGAATGCATTGATCTAGTTTAAAATTTAACCGAGCATCCTTTCTTTCGACTTGGAGATGTGAAGAGGCAACATTGGTCTCATTTAAAACAACGACGAATGAATCGGGAGTGCTGATAGGTATCTACTTTCATGCAAGTTTTTATAGATTATTGAGTTACCCATATGATGAATTCTAGGATAGCTCAGATGACAAGGCAAGCGGCTGGTGATCGGAAGGTACATGGTTCGAATCCCATACAATGGCATGTATAAGTGTTTAATAAATGTTCTAATATCTGTGTGGTGCGAGCCACGTCAGAAATATTGAAACACAATACACTTAAGAAACACAAAACACCCTTCCTTGTCGCCTGTCCTCTTATTTTCGGGTTAATTTTCCCACAGTTGAATAATCGTTTAATAAATGTATAATAATGTCTAATTAAACGTTACTTCACATGAGAATCAAGCGTATACAGAGCATCACTGTTTTCAGGAAGCAGTGATGTCTAATAAACACTGAATATTCAAAAATGTTATCGTATAAACTCTGTTACAACTCATATAAGTCAAATAAAAGCTTCTTGAGATACCTTATAACAACACCAGTAGTTTAATGTTGAGGTTGAATAAATTCTCCAGATTTGTGTGAACAAAGCCTGAACAGAAGTTATTATTAAAAATAGTAGAAGTACTTTTAAGCATGCAGTTGAATAAAATGGCCAAGAAGTCGTTTCTTCCATAGACGATTGTTTGTTGGGTCTACTTCTATTCGTAGGATTCCTGTTTCTCTCCTTTTTTTAATCTAGTTTCACAAAAAATTTACACAAAAAACTAATCTTCTCCTACCAATAGAACAAAGAAAACTTCTTTGTTGCTTTGACCACCTGCTTGAGATGGAGCACAATGGTCACACCACTTTCACCGAGGTTTATTTTCTACGTACCTCAAAATAATTATTTTGACTCACGCGCGCACGATCGCAGTGCCATCTGTTGAGTGCACATTGAAACTGTTGGGAGTTCCCCGCGAACTTCACCACCTGGGCTCAATAACTGACAGATGTCAGCATGATAGATGTCAATAGAGTTCTCCAGATGCACAAAAGTGTGCGTGAGACCGCGCGCTACCTTTTTAAGTAGTTGTGATATCGCGATACCTTTTTGTTTCTTCTTCTTCTTCGTTTTTACGTATGGATGTTGGATTTTAGTGTTCGTGAGATTGTGCTTGGAGATCTCTATGCGAACGTTGATGATCAGCCGAGAAAAGAGGACGATATCATCCTCGAAGTCATCATCATTATATTGCCATAGCAAGATTCTTACTTCTTTGTGATTGTTCCGATTTTCAATCATTGCCACTTTATACGCAACAGAAATACTTGATAAAACAATCACACATCCAAGCACGCATCATGATGTGCTTGTTTTGCTTTCGAGCGAAAGAGTTTTCTTCCAACACTGCAGTTCAACGTTGTCTCGTCAAAAACCGTTTGGCGCTGTTATCTGTCTCTAAAAAATCCAAAGAGTGAAGCGGCCCTCTTCTTTTGGATTTTCAGTTCTTTAGAACTGCTTTTTGGCACAACAGAACCGATGAAATGCCGAAGTTTGACATTTCAGCATGGTTGGTTCATTCTTTTTACTAATGCGCCACCTGTGATTGAGCTAAACAATTGGGCGGGGAAGTATTTCGTCCGTTCGTTCAAACTACTTGACACTTGCAACCAGCGTTGCCAGATATACCGATTCATCGGTATTTATACCGATTTTCGAACTAGATACCGATATACAGATAAGGTTGCTCAGAATACCGATTTCTGAGATATTATACCGATTTGCACCGATTTTTTTTTAAATAATCAAAATTATTATTGCCTGCCCACGCTCGAATTTCGGAGAAAATTTTTGTGAGAGACTTGTATTTTTTTGATACCTCATATTTCTTGAGTATTCAAAATTCTAAACAATCAACCCTAAAGATGCCAATATTGGTTTTATGAGGGTTCTGTAGACCATGAATTGGTCTACCCTAAAGATGCCAATATTGGTTTTATGAGGGTTCTGTAGACCATGAATTGGATTTGTAGAACGCTTTAAAACCATGATAAAACTTGCAGTGTTACTTGGGTTATGCTTGATCTCTTTCGACTAATGTTTGCATTTCCTCACCGTTTTTGGCTACCCATCAATGGAGAAATAGTTGATGGCTCTTTCCGGTAATTCCTAGGGAATCGAGAAATATTTTTTAAACAATAATTAAGTTCCGGAAGTTTTTATTCCTTTTTAAACTTCCTGAAGTTTCCTCCAACTTTCCCTGGAATTTTTATCCACCTTACCTTGGAAGCTTCTTAGGCCTTCGCATCTTCTCCAGCAAGTTTTTTTTTTTAACTTTCCCGGAACTTCAAGGATGCTATCAGATGTTTATTGCGGATCCACACTAGCTGCAGGAACATTTAAGAAGTTCTGAAACTTCAGAAAAATCCAGACTTTTGTGTTGACTTTTAGTTTCGATAAATTAAAGACAGTTTCATTAACCTCTGTTAATATTCGAAAACTCGGAAATTTCAGAAAAGTCCAGCGAACTCCAGTGAGCTTAAGGAAACATCATAAATATTTTTGAAACTTCACAAGTCCAAAGAACTTCAGGGAAATTTAATGGTTTTCAGGCAGTTTAGTGAAGCTCAGAGAACGTCAGGACAGATCAATTAATTTCAATGAAATTGCTGAAATTATAAAGGAGTTCCGAGAAACATTAGAACATTGTGAGAACATTTTGAGAACATTTAATGAGAAGTTCTATGGTTTTTAATAGCAGTGTCGATAATTTTTAAAAATTAAAAAAATCGGGAAGATCAGAGAACTTCAATGCTGATGTTACAATAAATTCAAGAAAATTGTGAGAGCACTTAGAAGATTTCGTAATCTCCAAGAAAGTCCAGAGACCTTCAAAGATTATTAGAGATATTCCGGTAGTCTTATTATAATCAGGGAAGTTCCGAGCGCTTCGAGGATGACCAGAGAACTCCGAAACAGCCCCTAATTTCAGGAAAATTACAAGAACTTTTAAGGAATTTCGAGGAATTATGGAATATTCCTCAGTGCATTTCAGGAATGTTCCAAAAACTTCAGGGAAATTGTGGAGTCTTCGGGGATGTTTTATGAATATCAGGAAAATTGTCTGGATCAGTAGAACATCCCCCAGGAATCTCTTTCTCCAGGAATTATGTCCTTGTTTCTTTCGACTATTCCGTAAGCGCTCTGGCTTCCGACTTTCTTCAGATGTTTCTTCCAATCTACCTTAGGAAGTTTCTGCCAGCGTCTCCAGGAAGATTCTTTCGTCTTGTCCAGGAAGTTCAATTAATTCTCCCAGAAATGTCATTCCTCTTCTTCTGGAAGTTTGACCATAAGCCAAAGGTTTTTTTATTCGACTTCTATTGAAAGGTTTTTCCGAGCTTCTTCTGGCTTTCCCTGGGAATGGCTACTTCTGGAAATTTACTTCCGGTTTTCGAAACTTTTCTGGCTTTTTTAAATGTGACATCCGATTTTTTTTCCAATAGTTTATTTAAATTTTCACCACAAGTTTCTCAATTCGCGTCTTGAAAGTTTCCCGGAGGTTTTTCCAGCTTTTCTCGAACTTCACCAGGAGAGCTTCTTTCGTCTTTCTCTGTGTGTTTTTTCAGCTCCATTCAGAAGCTAATTCAAAAATTCCCCGGAGTTTTCTTCCGGAATTTTCCGATCATAGTTCAAAAGCTAAAATTTTGCTTTGATTAACGGCTTTCTCAGTCTTACACTGATTACGATACGATGTAATCTGCTAGACATTTCTACCATGGGTTGTGGCTTTTTTCAAGGGAAAATATTGTTTGTCGTTATTGTCAATAGTTTAGTCGTTGTTATGGCTGATTTTCCATATTTTGGTTTCATTTAATGATATTTAATTGAAAAAAAAAACACTGCTTGGTCACTGCTTAAGGACAACAATAATTTTAAAAATTAAATAAAAAAAATAGTTTTTTAAGACTGCGAAAGCCGTCAAATAAAGCAATTGCCCTCAAATCATTACAATTTTCGCTTTCAAAAACGTCAAAAATATAAAATTAAATAAATAGTGAATACCGATAAATACCGATTTTTTAGTACCTTTGATACCGATAATCTTTAAAACAAACGATGCCAGATCCGGCCAAAACTGAGTGTCACCTTGGTGGGACCCGAGGAAGGACAGCAGGCGCTTCTGGAGGCATTCTTCTTTATATATTTGGCCGTTGATGGTGCCGGTCGTTTTGTACGGCTTGCTGAATTTGCCACACCCACAGATCGCCTGCCACACTAAGTACTTCTTGATGCTTGTCGACGAAAAACGTTAGGCCGCTTTAATGGGTGGTAGTACGCTTTAATGTAGTGGTAGTGGTACTCGAAGAATATAAATATACTCGGGTGAGGGAAAACGCTGAATTCATGAAAACAATGACAAAATTATCACTCTTAATTCATACATTTTTCAAAAGTTTTTATTTGAAAACTGGAAAATTATTGATCTCAGCAGAATTGTAGAGTTGCTTGCTATCGATTGGTGAATTTCGATTTTAATTTCATCTATAAATGACAAGTTATAAGCGTTCAAAACCTAACACCTTTTCGTGACGATGGCAATTTATAGATTTTCGATTTACCCCCCGTACCTTCCCGCAAGACGTAGTCTACGTCAAAAAAAAAAAATGATCAACAATCTTTGGAATAGCTTTGCATTCGCATAGGAATTCTGTGGAATTATTTTTCGGCAGAAAATGTCCGTCGAATCACACAGCCAGTAATGCCTCACCATCAGGAATAAATTCCACAATGAACCGTATAATTCAATTGACATAAATTTTCCAGAATTTTCACCGTCCATTTTTCCGCTTTCACTAGCGCTTGGCACTGGAAATACACGTATTGATAGCCTGCCATTGAAATGGTAAAAATAGCGGGGTTCGAGGCGGGGCTTCGACAGACCATGGCTGGGACGGAACCGGTGTGTGGTGATGAAATGTGCATTCCCAAATGGTCTCCGACTGCTCGTATTGCACCGCCGCCGTAGATGTAAGACTTCCTTCTGGGATAGAGGAAATGGAATGTCGAAGAAAAGACGATGCACCAGACCGAGAATCAAATTCCAATCGAATTCTATTTGCATTTCTTCTGCTTCATCTCACGTGGGGCCGACTCCGGTGGTGATCCTACGGATTCTACGGATAGCTCGATTGGAAGGGACATAAATAAACCTTGGTTCGGCTGCAGTTCAGCTCGGCAGGGGAACGACGGTGGAAAATTTATTCGATTTGGTCGTGGCTAAGACACTCGGAGAGCAGCAAAGCCTCGGAGGATTAATGGATCGACGCGTGGTGGTGAAGGGGGTCGGTTCGTTTGCAAGACAAATTTGCGCTAAATTGGAATGCCCGTCGCAGTTGTCTGTGCTCCGGGGAAGTACCTGTCCGGGGATTGCTGCGAATCAGTTGTTGAGTCCGTTTCTATTTTCGATCAAATCCTAAAGCAGCTGATTAATCACCAAAACTTGCAGGTTTTCTCCAATCAAACTCTCAATTCCAGACTACTACTTCCAGCGATCGAAACCCCCGCCCCAAGCACACTTGACAGCAACATAAATAATAATTTCGATTTCCTCTGTTTCTTATCCCTTTCTCATCTGTAGGCCCTGTACGCCCCGATCCAGCCGTTGAGTGCCCTCTGGAAAAACCCCTACCCCGGCGAATATCACCTCTGTCGACAGGTGTCACCGACAAAAGCAGGCCAAGTGGGTTCGAACTCGTAATTTGCCTGCCAAGACGACGACGCTCGCCAAGCAAAGCAAATCCGACGGCTGAATGGACGTGAAACAAAGGAAAGCAGTGCAAAGAAGAGTTTAAGATTCTTCGAGTGTGGGTGTGTTAAATTCAGTTGCTTTTTCAAGCGGGCGGTTGGAGATAGTGTATAGTGTCGGAGGAAAAGTGCGAAAAAGTACTACTCTATTCTTTTAACGTCATCCGGAGTTGGGATCCGTGTTTTTCGTTGAGGGTTGAGGGTGAAGCACAGTGCAGGCAGGTGAAAATCGAAGCGAGTTGGTTTTCTGCCGGCGAGGAAAACAGAAACCATAGCAGAGCGAGCACGGAGAGGAGGCGTCCCGTCGACGACGGCGATTGTTGATTAAATTTAAGGTGAGTTCTGTCCTGAGGACCATTCGTACTAATTTGAGAGCATCATTACGACCGTTCTGGGTGTATGTGGTGGGTTGGGGGGAGGGGTAGGCAGGCTGGGATGTTCTTTTTTGCCTGTGCTATTTCCACGAAGGTCTGCTTTGGTTTCGGTGGAGCGAAGATTGGAAGTTGTGGTCGAATGGGGAGTCGTTTCGTCGTAAGTCAGGATGGAAGATTGAAGAGGGGGTTGTTTTGGGATTATTTTTTTTTGTCAGTGCGATGAACGTGAGATGTAAGCGATAATGGATGT
Organism: Ochlerotatus camptorhynchus; assembly: GCF_037179485.1. NCBI lineage: Eukaryota > Metazoa > Arthropoda > Insecta > Diptera > Culicidae > Ochlerotatus > Ochlerotatus camptorhynchus. Next base: position 519,118 of record NW_027040862.1, on the reverse strand, counting down.
TTTATCGCTCTTTGAAGTGTTTCGGGAGTATGCTTTTGATGGTTCAGCAACGCATGGTATGTTAACTTTTGAGTTTTTGGTATTTGTGAGGGTCCTTGGGTTGGGTGGCCAATTATATTAAGAGTGGAATATAACGTACGGATCAACTTCAGGGCAAACCATGATATAATACGTTTTTTTTTTCTGGGCTACCTCGAAGGTGTCCTCAAGTTAATTTCCATTCCTTCAACTCGATATCTGTATAAGTTAATGATCCCTCCAATATTGAGTTGATGAGAGTAGACTGCATTTCCTGTTTGTGATTTATAGTGGATTGTCACAGAGCACTAAATGGCTTTTCAGTCTCGATAAAATCAAAATACAGCTATTATATTTTTCGTATCTTTTGAGAACGAAAAATAAAATAGGAGTATTTTGATTTTGTCGAAACTGAAAAGCCATTCACAACACACATCAATTCCCAGTCGAACCGTACTGAACACAGAGGACTAAGACATTTGCAGTCAGTTTATGCTTTCTTGAGATTTGTTCACACAATTGACATCAAATAGATCTCAGTAGATATAAAATCTATCTCAACCCATGCATCCAAGCGTTTTCACCCATAATCTGTTAGATATTTCCACATGAGAATTCTATGAGCAAATCGAAGTTTGTGTTCCTAGTTCTAATCACTGCAAAATTACCACGTAGCTTTGATTTTCACCGTACCCCCACTGTATGGTCAAGCTCGCTCTGTCAGGTTTACATTGTACGTAAAGACAAGCTTGGCAAACGATGGCTTAGATCAGTGGGTTCAGATCGACAAGCATCAAACAGTGCTCAGTGGTGCATTGTTTAAGCTCATCGAATCCTTATTTGTGGTATTCTTTGTTTATGGTGAGAAAGATACTCGCAGCTAATGGAATTTTCCCTAGCACCTTGATGGATTATCTGATTTGTTTCAAATTGAAAACCACTAGTGCAAGCCTGCCCAACCTTTCTAAACGTGCTTTTTCAAATGGCTTCCTGTTTCTTCTTCCTCGCATTTCAAGCTTATTGCCTATTAGCTCATTGTGTACTCTCAACTAAGTGTTCTAGATGCACTTCCACAGTAATTAATTGAGAGCGTTCGATGCCTGTACCATTTTTGCATTAGTATTATTGTGTGGGAAGTAATTCCTAGACCGGACCGGGGATCGAACCCAGCCATTTCCAGCATGGTCTTGCTTTGTAGCTGCGCCTTGAACCGACTGAGCTAAGGCAGGCCTTGGTTCCTGATCAGAAGTAAATAACTCCGCTCATTCGGCGGAGCAAAGAATTAGATGAAGCTGTTAAGGTGCTATGCACTATAAAAATCTCAAAATAAAATCGATCATAAACTTTAAATATGCTTCCTTTGGAAGTTCTACATTTTCAAATATAGTTTTTCCCCTTAGAAAACTCAATACAGTGTTTTACCGATTTTTTCAGCTCCCGATTTAGTCTACCCCGGATTTTGTCTACCCCCTGCCGATTTTGCTGAACTGTTTGGTTTTAAAGCATGAATTCATAAGCATTTCGCTCCAAATGACACTTAATTGTTTTGTCACAACGGTAACGGAGTAACCCAAATAAACCTCAACCATTGTGATACTGCACAGCTGTTGAGGCAGTCGACAACGGAAACAAAGAGCGATGTTGCGATCATTGCGGAACCGTATTGAGTCCCTCCCGATAACGGTAACTAAGTGGCTGATAGAGTTATGGGCAGTTACCCCATTCCAGAAGAAGGTTTCGTATTCACGGAATCTTCAAATGCAGTTGCTACGCACCACCTAGATGGACGATAGAGCAGTTCCACGATGCTAGATGGACTTAGCTGATCGAACGAAGATCCGTAGTCATCGTAGGAGACTTCAATGCTTGGGCAGTTGACTGCGGAAGCAGATGTTCCAATGCAAGATAGCACAGTCTGCTGGAAGCTCTGGCAAAGCTTTAGGTTATGCTGTCCAACGAAGGCACCAGCAGCACTTTTCGCAAAGATGGCCGGGAATCCATTATCGACGTCACTTTCTGCAGTCCATCGCTGGTGGTAAACATGAATTGGACAGTGTGCGAAGGTTATACCCATTACGACCATCAGGCGATCCGATATGGCATTGACAGTACGGAGGACGATAACTTGCGACCTGAAGTGGAAGACGAAGACTTTTGACAAGGATCTTTTCATTGAAGAACTCCATGTGGACAGGGGCCCCGCGGATATAAACGCAGACGAGCAGACAGCAACGTTAGTGAGAGTATGTAAGATGACCATGCCGAGGAAACTGGAGCCAGATAACAGACGGCGTCCAGCTTACTGGTAACACGAGGCGCTTAGCAGTTCAGAGAGCAATAACAGAAGCAGACAGAGAGGAATGTAGAGGAATCTGCCGACTGGCCCGGGGCCGCACATAAACGAGCAATAAAGCAGAGCAATTCAAACTGTTTCTAGGAGCTGTGTCGAGACGCTGATGCCAACCTCTGGGACTACGATTACCATGTCGTGATGGCAAATATCAGAGGTCAAATGATGTGCGCTGAAATGTGCCCAGAGAAGCTGAAAGTCGTCGTGGAAGGACTTTTCCCGAGGCTCGACCCAACGACCTGGCCACCTACACCATACAGAGAGGGAGAGGGAGATAACATCGAAGTCACTAACGAGGAACTCGTAGCAGTGACGCAAGGAAGGAATGTGAAGAAAGCTCCCGGTCTGCATGGAATCGCCAACGTGGCGTTGAAAGCGGCGATCCAGGCATCCTCAGACATGCGCCGCAGAAATGTCTGGACGAGGGTCACTTTCCTGTCAAATGGAAGATACAGAAGTTAGTGTTGCTGCCGAAGCCAGTAAAACCGCCGGGGAATTCAGCAGCGTAACTCTTGGAGAGGATCATCCTAAATAGACTGACGAAACGCACGGATTGTCGGAGAGGCAGTTCTGATTCCGAAAAGGGATGCACTTTGGACAGTGGTCGAGAGAGCCGAGAAGGCGTCCAAACAGAACCGGGCATTAGATCTATATTCATAACCGATCGACGCCAAGAATGCGTTGCACAACGCCAGCTGGGAGGCCATCGTCGAAGCGCTGCATAGAGTTACGTCCAGAACCGAGTCCCTGTCTACGAGACATCGATTAGCTTCATGGTGGGAGTTCCCCAAGGCTCCATCCTCGGTCCAATGCTCTGCAACGTGATGTACAGCGGCGTGCTAACGCTGAAGCTTCCCAAAGGAGTTGAGACGTTGTCTTGATGGTAACAGGCAAGACACTGGAAGATATGGAAATGTTGGCGACCGAGGCAATCGACATGATTGGAAACTTGATGCAAGGAGCAAAGCTGCAGATAGCCCACAACAAAACGCTATTGGTCAGTAACTTTACAGCAGTGCAGCGGACAGATATCACCGTTGGGGATAATTCCATAGGCTGCGGCCAGATTAAACACGACACGCGACGTGACGCGACCAATTCAAAAGAAGCTTATTATTTATTTTTATTTCTTGTGTCGACCATAGCTTCGAAGCGCGTGTTGAAATACGTCTAGGAGTGATTGATGGTCAACGACCGCCTAACTTCAATAGCCACGTCGAATACTATTTCGAGAAGGCGACGAAGGCCATCCCAAGCAGCAGCCAGAGACGGCTCCTGGCTAGTGTATCTACGTCGATACTGAGATATGAAGGTCCAACCTGGGTTGCAGCACTGGAAACCAAGCAGAGTTTAAGGAAACTGAACAGTACGCAAATAGATTAGCCTTTTTGAGGCGTTTATCAGTAAGCCCAATAATAGTTAATCTTGATTTCGAAATCATTTTGAAGGTTAAAATATTGAAAAAAATAAATCCCGATTTAATCAGCTTCGCGTTTTTGTCAGCCTAAAATTTCAGATGGGGCTGACAAAATTGGGAAAGTACTAGTTGAATTTTCTGAAATCTTAAATCGCGTTTATCTCCGTAAATATAGCCTTTATCACAATCTTAGGGGGTTTTCAATAATAAAAATTTACAAATTTAATTTTTTCCTAGAAAGCTCAAAGTAATGATTGTTTTGGTTTTTTAATTGTTCAAGTCTTAAATCGCGTTTATCTTCCTATATGCCATCATGGCTTCGTTTAAGCATCGGTGGTGAACATCAGAGTTACAGAGTTAGAGCTCTGACTGCTGAGAACCGGATCAATCTACATTCGCTCGAAACAGATTACAGCGATTGCCGGACTGCTGCATGCCGTACCCAAGCAACATTGCAAGTTTTATCGAGGTTTTAAAGCATTCTACAAGTCTAAATCATGGTCTACAGAACCTTCATAAAATCACAATTGTTACTTGGGTAACTACATCGGACGAATGGATCTGACCGCGAAGCAAGACCCGCCATCCTTTTGGTCGTTTATACCTAGCCGTAAGCAATCCAATCGTATTCCTGCCGAGGTGACTCTCGAGAATTCCTCTACTGATTCACCACATGAGCTAGCTAATCTTTTTTCTGAATTCTTCGACAAAGTGCACAGTACAACATCACCGACATTCTCTCCTGGCAGTGTTAGGACCTGCCCTGCATACAATCTGAACTGTCCACCTCTAGTTGTGAGCCAGAACGAAATATTTTTAGCTTTGCAAAAGTTAGACGTTTCGAAAGGGCCTGGCACTGACAACATACCGTCGTTGTTTTTAAGAGAATGTGCTGGTTCAATGCTGACGCTGCTGCAACAGGTCAACAATCCTCGATCAAACCGATCTTCAAAGCTGATAATAACCATGCTGTTGAAAATTACAGAGGTGTTTCGATTTTATGTTGTCTAGCTTAAGTGTTCGAACAATTGGTTCACAACGCTCTGTATGTCGCCTCCCGACCGCTAATATTGGACTTTCAACATGGACTTGTTAAGAAGCAATCTACGACGACGAACTTGATGACCTACGTAAGTTTCCTGTCTTCAGAAATCGAGAATCGGCACCAAGTTGATGCCATATATTTCGATTTCTCGAAGGCGTTTGACAAGGTTCCTCATGACCTCGCAATTGACAAATTCAAGCATCTGGGCTTTCCTAATTGGATCACCGAATGGCTGCGCTCTTACCTTACCGGACGGAGGGCATTCGTCAAATTAAACGGATTTTTCCATCACGTCAGGTGTCCCACAAGGAAGCATTCCGGGACCACTGATTTTTATATTGTTCGTGAATGATTTGTGCTTTCGGCTGAAATCGAGCCTACTGCTTTACGCTGACGATCTAAACATATACAAAGTGATATCAACGCATCTCGACTGCTGTGCTCTTCAGGCCGATGTTGACGAGCTTCTGCTATGCTGCTGTGAGAATGGAATGGAACTTAACATCAAAAAGTGCAAAGTCATTTCGTTTACTCGCCGACAAACCCGAACAGAGTTTGAAAACTCCATCAGCTCAGAGGATTTAGAAGGTGTTCAAGCAATACGTGACCTAGGATCACTGTGGACGGTAAACGGTTCAACGAGTATGTCAGCATAACTACCGCAAAGGCCTTTGCGGCCCTGGGATTTATTCGTCGTAATTCAAGTGGCTTCACCGATATATATGCTCTCAAGGCACTGTACTGTTCAATTGTTCGCAGAATCATTGAATATGCTGTTAGTGTATGGTCGCCATATCATGCACAGCAGATCATCAGAATGGAAAGGGTTCAACGTAGCTTTATATGGCATGCTCTTCGACAACTTCCGTGGAATGATCCAGTAAATCTTCCTGACTATACAAGCCGTTGCAGACTTATAGACATGGAAACTCTAGCTCACAGACGCACTCAACTTCAGAGGTTATTTGTATTCGATCTTGTCAATGGTTACCTGGATTGCCCTTCACTGCTGCACTTGCATGCACCTTCTCGACAGCTCGTGAACGAAACAGTTATCGCTCAGCTTCTGAGACGTGTAGACGTTTTTTCCACTACGTTTATCAGAGACTCAGGCATTTTTGACAATTGTCCTTGTGTCGCCGGGCCACGTGTTTCCGCGATGAGACGAGAAAACACGTTTCGAATTGATTATTCGAATCTCCCTCTGAAGTAGAGATGGGCGATCCGCTCCTGAGCTGTTCTAAAGATCCGATTCACTAAAGTGAGCTGATGACCCGCGGTTCATTTTTTAGGAACCGCAGCTCATCAGCTCACTGATATCACAAGTCTAAACCATTCAATCCGTCACTTATAGCGGAGATTTTCAAAAAAGTACTAATTACTACACTTACGCATTGAACAGCCACCGCGTAAACCAAGATGCGAACGTAATACAACATGTGCCTACTGATCAATAGCATCAACGGTAAAAGTAAACATCCAACCGGCTGTATGGGAGAGAGAGACATATGTGCCTGTGTTACACGATGTTAAATTTCTACTGGTATTTTTCAATGCATTTACTTACCCCGCTCTTAAAGTTGATGTTATTCCTCCAGCATATGTGCTCGCAGCTCTCCTCCCATCATTCTCATGGGGAGCGGAAGATCCGCACAAACGCGAATACCGTGTAGCTTTCTCATTCCAATCTAATAATTCCTAATAATCGAAACATTATTGATTTAGTTTTGCATATGTTTACATAGTTTAACTGGTGTTTCGCGACAAATCGGCTTGATATTCAACCTTACAACTCAGCTCCGGATCCGAATCATCGACCGGAATGAATCACTGGGATCTGTTTAGGATGACAGCTCTCGGGCCCGTCCAGCTCTTCGAATCTTTTTTCTCTTTATTCTTCACGATTCAGTTCCCGATTCGGATCTGAACTGATGATCTGAAGCTGAATCCAAAAACAGTGAGAGCAATTCTGCTGGAAGATTAACATCAGCAATCACATCGGTATACGGTGGTTGTTCAGTTGTTGTGTAAGTGTCGTTTTCAATAGAAAAGTTGAGCCATGTTGTAAGCTACGGATATATTGGCTTAGACTACTTGTACGATTTTATGTAGTTTTAAGTCTCTATAAATAGCTCTATCAGCGGCGCCGGTGGTGTATTGGTAAGCGTGATTACCCCAGCAGGCCTGGGTTCAATCTCAGTTGGCGCCGCCGGGATGTTCTGAGGCATAACAAGGAAAGTAAAGCCGTTGGTCCCCGGTTCATGAGTTGATGGGTCGATAGGTAGGGTCCAGGTGTGGGAACTCCCTCCCTGGCGTCGGTAGCATTGGTGCTCAGCACGAAAAACAAGATCGACGGAAAACAAATCAATGAAAAAAAGCTCTATTGGTTTAGGTTCACCAAAACCACTTATTCCTTTTCCAATTTTGAATTTGTGTCAAAATTTCTATAATGTCAATGTGAGCTGATGAGCTGTTCAAAATGATCGGTTCCCCTTAGTGAGCTGGACGGGTCTGATCCACTCAGCCAGACGAGCTGTTTTGCCCACCTCAACTTTGAAGCCATCGGTCTGAAGAGGGAAGATGCGAAGAGACTACAGTGCCATAGAGGTGAATCATGCGCGTTCGTCAAGGTCGCTGACCTAGCTTTGGCCCAACAAGTGGTCGATGAACACGACGAAAAGCACGAAGTGGAGTACAGTGGAAAAAAATACAAGCTCCGTATTACCATGGAAGATGGAAGAGTCGAAGTGCGTGTGTCGCAAGAGAGGATTGTTGAGTTCCTCCGTCGGTATGGCGAAGTGCTTTCGATCCGGGAGCTTATGTTTGGCGAAGGTCACGAGAACGGTAGCGTGCCGCTTGGAATCTGGTCTGTTCGCATGGTGGTAGAACGGAATATAAAGTCGTGGGCTACTATCGACGGAATGAAGGCATACATTGCCTACAAGAGACAATTGCAGCTGTGCCGTCACTGTCTCGAGCTGACACACACGGGTATTTCGTGTGTACAAAACAAAAAGTTGCTGGTCCAGAAGAGCTACGCTAATGTGGCAAAGCAAACGGGACCAACAACTGTGAAAACCATCGACCCCGAAGCCACCAAGAAATAAACCAGCCGGCCCGAAGCCTGCTGCGCCACCACCGGTAGCCTCGGAAACTTTTCCCGAATTGCCACCGTCGTTGAAAGTGAGAACGAATTGTTCGGCCAGAAAACTCACACCAGCCAACTCACCACGCCAACAGCGATGGTAGTACTTAAGCATTTGGATTATCATTCTATGCCCCTCCTTTTTTCTGTATTTAGCTGATGTAGGTGAATGAATAGAAACAAAATGCTACGATGTCCACGCTGCAGCGAACAACTTCGAGGTCAATCCGTCCAACGTGCAACGCGGAATGATTCGGCTTGTGTTGCTAGGGACCAACTTTCTGATGGCTGTGTTAGGGGTGAGCACCTTGCGGTCGAAGAAAATGTATGGAAAATTTGAATATTTCCATATTTCTTCATTGTTAACTATTTAAATATTTAACAATTACAATGTGTGACATACCACACAAATCTTATAAAACTGCCGAATCGATCGACACACAAATCATCAAAATCCCTTGATTATTGCTCAAGTTATTAGCATTTAAAGTCTGACCATTTTCGTTGCATTTCCCGGAAGACGTAGTCCTACGTCAAAGAATTATACAACACCGTGGTGGAATCAGACTACAAAAAAAAATGACGTCGATGAGGACAGTACAGGCGGCTCATTGACTCCATCAGAATTTGAAAGTTTCAGTGGAGATCCATCGCCATGCTTTGGTTTGGACTCTGATCTTGAAACTAACCAAAAAAGAAAAAAAAAACTGACTGACTTCGTAGCCACACCTACTCAACATGACTTCAAAAAATGACGACAAGCGCACAAGACATTACAGTGAAATAAAAAAGAAAACTGCAAACAGGTAATTATAACAAATGTTAACCAAACAACTATGAAAAATGTAAGAATTAATTAATTAATTTATTTTATATATTCCATTTACATTTATATGATTTATCACATATTTATGGTCGTAAACTACTAAACACATTTGAGCACAATACGAGCCTAAAAGCTGCAGTGGCACCATAGCTCGATTCGTCTGCTAGTATTGTATATCGCATGGAGATCCCAACTGAGATACAAGACTATTAAGACTGCAGTTAGTCAACTGGCAAAAACACAAAAGATTACTTATTACCTTTGTTACTAGCGTAACATAGGTATTAGAATCGATTTTCACACGTCTTGCCGTTTGTGACCGATAGCCATCCACACAAGCTATCTCACCTATATAAAATATTCCCAATCGATAGAACTTGGCTCGATCTGACTGGACAGTTTAATTGTGACATCGTAGAATCAAATTGAACATGAAAAATCGACCCGGCAAGATGAAATTTTCTGATGTCTGTATGTGCGTCTGTGGACGCGGTTCATCTAGGTAAACTGATGGCTTATCCGATCAATATGATTGATATCTCGAATTTTTGACGTAGGATTACGTCTGTGATTTCTATATGGGGGAACACTTTGTGAAAACCACAAATGGAACATGTAACAAAATTATGAAAGATTTTGAATGCTAATAGCTCAGCTGCCCCTGGACGAATTTTAATAATTTTATCACCAATCGAACAGAAATATTTGTACGCATCGATAGCATTGCTTTCGATTGTTGATTTTCAACAATACAATAGTTTAAAAGTGGTAAATGTCAAGCATTGTCCAATGTACAAATAAAAAGTGATAATTTTATCACTATTTTCATGAAATAAACGTTCTTCCCTAACCCAGTCGTCATAATCGAGTACCACTTGGTTGCACATCATTCTGCTTTAACCTGAAAAGATATTAAAGATCGCTGCTGTCTAGCCTCAACTCATTTACGCGGCATCTCGGACGGCGTGGTGAGCAGGCAGCAATAGCAACAGTATGAAGGTGGTGGCAGGTTGGGTAGTCCACTATTCTACCTAACAAGCAACAATGACTGGTCGTGGCTAGGATTGGACAATCTTCCGAGAAAGATCAATCTTGACGGATCGATCTTATATTTAGCTCTAGAATCGATCCACTGATTAAATCGTTACCAAAGAATCGATCTTTGGTAGATCGATCTTATGTTTTTTTTAATTGACCTTTCTGACGTTTATAACTTGCACACGTACGTAATCCCATTTTCAAGTGCTTAGTTTGCTATCCTCACTTTCGCTCTAGCCAAAAATGTTGGTTTGTTATTACAATCCTCACTTTCGGACCATCAATACTCTTGCATATAGAATGGACTATACGCTTTTTAAGTTAGTACCTCAAGAAATTCTTTCCTGAGGGCCCACGAGGGAGGTAACAGAAACCTTCAAATATTGCTGTATTCGAAAATATCGGAAACGCAAATAGTGACGTCATTGTAGGGAGCCATCTGGTTCACCGTGGCGGTGCCAAACGTATCTCCGGTCTGATCTACGAGGTGTACTGAAGGTGTTCCTGGCAAATGTGATCCGTGATGCTACACTGAACACGCCAAGCGTAAGCGGCCATGGATTTCGCCACACTTTGAAGCGACAGAGACGCACTCTGTACGATTTCGGAGGTTAAACCATCGCCAACTTTGGCAACGAAACAGCCCTCTTCAGGGCCAACAAGCTTATTACAGTAAAGAGTTGGAATAGAATTTATCTGTGCCTGTTTGTCCATATTCAGAACCCAACGCCCCTAACGACCACACAAAAAAGCTCTCCAGAGTTGAAATCTTGTAACCAAACTTGAAAGCAGCGGTGCAAGTGATTTTGATCGATTCTCTTCATCTTTCGTTAATAACTCGTTAATTGCCTTTTACTTTCAAGGCATTGACATTGGCAAACTACGCCAAAGGATAGTGTCACTACTTGATAGCAAACTACTCATGATGGGAGGAGTCTGTGTAGCTTACCGGCGTGTGCAAAAAGAAAGGCAATCAAAACTTCATTATGTGATTGTCTCTCAAACACAGACATCATATTGAAATACCATCGGGATTATGCATTGTAGCATTATCTTTAAATTCCAATTGGTACAGTAAGTGCTTCAGTGTTTACAATTCGCGTTGGATAGAGTCAATATTCGAATTTAAACAAGTGTTTATTGAGAAATTCTATACAAATCTTCAAAATGTCTCAACACATGGCTGCTAAATATCTCCGCGATTATCGGAAGCGCGTGAGAGACCGGGTAGCAGGGAAACCTGCGAAACAGACGCGGACAATGCGGTCGTGCTTTGGACACAACCTATAACTTTTTCAAGTATGAGCTTGAGCTTGAGCTTGAGCTTGAGCTTGATTGACCGCCCACGGTTGCTACTCTGTTATTGCCAGATCAGCTGTAATTACACAGAGAACCAATAGACGATTCTTGGGACTAGCAATCATCCTCAATGTATAAAAACTGGTGATCTCAAATTAGGCAATACCAGCGCCGGCCGCGCCCAAACACAGGTCAAGAAAGGAATTGGTAGGAACGTGTTGACGTGACACTCGCTTTGATGGAAGTCGAGAACACCTCTGCACTTCCACGAGATATCACTAGGATGTTGGATAAGAGGGTTGGGTTTGCAGCAGGGTTCGTTTTGGTAAACGATAAGCTGAATTGATGTCCTAACGATCATATAACGCGAAGGAACGTTCTTCTGCTCAGTAAGCAAAAACGTTTGCCACTAGGCAGACGAGCACCTTTTTAATCATCGAGTTGCTGTTATTACCATGTAGTTATGTTAACAAATAAAACGATTGACGAATCTTTAATGTGGATGGGCTTGAGATTAGACTCATGATGTTCTGCTCAGTAAGCAAAACCGGTTGTTCTAAGGCCATCGAGCCCCTCAAACCGTTGCTCAAGTTGTTGTCCCATAACTTTTTCAAGTATTATCACAGATAGTATATATGTCGATGTTATATTCAATTGTGCAATGTAGCACTGCATTGCATTCAAAATATTTAGTCAAATTTATTTTAACCTCAATCATTGTGTATTTTTCCCGTAAAAGCAATCCAGTTTCCTTTAATTTTATCTCAGTCGTTTGATTTGATGAGCCGTTTTCGTGCTATGGTTTTTTGAAAATTATCGAATAAGCCTTTCTGACAAATGTAATTTCATTGAATTCAAAGTTTATTTTAAAAAGGAAATCCAATAAAGGCACTGGCTAACAAATTTTATATCATTTTCTTGAGAATTTTTTTCAAGTGTGGGTTTTTAAAATGACTTACGATTTTCATCGAACGTGGAAAAAACCATCTGATTTCATGACTATCTTTATCACTAAACTATCACAATGAGAAGCTATAGGATCAGAGATATTATTTGAATATACATGATTGACATTGTATTGCAAATAAGATGCGTTGCACCAGCATCCTTTCTGAAGGAGTTGCAAATTCCCACAGCAGAAAAAAAACATCAATCTTGTTGGCGCCATAAAAAGTGCGTGAGACAATCAGTACTTCGTCAGCAAGAAGCATTCCGTAACGTGACGCTTCCTTCTTCGTCCATAATCGAATTGACGGGAGGGACTTCTCCGCATTATCTTGTTTACCGCCTATTTCTGCAGTACTGCACTTGCTTCTTTACGGTCACCGGGCCAATGGCAAATCACCCTCAGTGACCAGGAAACGTGTCCTGGCTGACAAACGAGCGTGACGTGCATGTTTCGACTTCATCAAGACGTCCTACACTGGAAGTAGATTGTATATATGTGCAGCGAAAAAAAAAAACATGAATTGATTGGATTCTGAGCAAATTCCATTTCCCGATGAAGACCATCTTCTCCGACCCGAACGTAAGGTTGGAACTCTCGAAAAGCAGTTGAAGTTTATTCCTCCCCAAGTCCCTTTTAAATCCTACGAAAGTACAAAACAGCCCGGCGAGTGCCATCCATCACAATGGCAAGTGCTTAACACCCCTCCATGTAGCTCCATTAAAATTAACCATTCCTGAAGCAGATGTTCGGAATTGCACTCTTGTTGCTTTTTAAAATTCAAAACACATGGCCGTACACCTCTTTTTTCCGTCCTTCGTTGGAGTCGGCTGCCGGAGCTGCTGAGCAGGAAATCAAAATTAAATACCCAACGCACCACTTTATTATACTTCTCGAGTCCCTTCTTCAGATCTGGTGGAGTTTGAACTGGCGAAATGGCAGATTCCTCGGCAGGAGGGCCCACTCATTAACATAAATGAAGCATTAAAAGCGCTGTTAATTACACACAAAACAAATGCTTTTCCATTTCATTGCTCGATTTCTGGCTGGCTGGTGGTGGTCCACGATCCACTTTCCACGGAGTTCTCCGGCTGAGGATTGGGTTGAGGAAAACTTTCTCCTTTTCCTTATGATCTTGACGGCGAGAAGCCTTTTGTTTGAGTCGAATTGAAAGCGGCAGAGGAAGCTACTTTTGCTTCGATGGAATTCGTGGTGAGAATTGGAAGACATTAAACCAACGGCTTTCTCCGTCGTTCGGAGTTGAAATGCCAGTTGGTTTAAACAGCTCTGAACTTTGGAGAATTACTGCTTCAATTACGGATTCATGAAAGCACTCTCGGAATCAAAATTTAATTTACCATTCCGTCTGCAGCATGGGGAGTGCACTTTCTTCGATGTGGAGTTCAAAATCCTCCTTCGCAGTCGTCTGGGAAGAGGTTGGAAGAGTGACTGTCGCCGTTCGTCCTAGTTTCGGAGTCTGAGCCATCGAGCCATTTTTTCTTCCCAGGAAATGCATCATGTGTCTGATGGGTTCGGGGAAGTGCGGGTGTCCTCCTCGTCGTCTATATTGGCATTGCTGCATCAAGTTTCACTTACGGTGTGTTTGGAGTGCAGTTGTTCGGTGTTTTATGTGTATTTTAGACTTTATTCTTTTCTGTTCTGGTGCGGAGAAAGCGACGGATGCCATTACCGAATGCTCACGCAAACATTCCGTTTCCGTTGGAAAGTTGAAAGGGTGGTGACACTTAGCCGTGGGAATTGTAGACGGATTAGGGCAGGAGACGCTTCGCATACATCCATTTCGATCGTCTGCTTCGGTTTCCCTGGTTCTTCAGTGCGTTTGACAAGACACTGGATATGGTTTTTGATGAAGGTGCTGTTCGTTGAACAACAGAATTTACAACTTCTCTGAATGCACAAGTATTAGTGTTCCAAGTATAAGTGCAGTAAGCCGTGTGAAACTGAAATTCGTTCAGTTGGCTGACTATGTTCAGTTTTATGCAGTGTTGGAAATAAGATTGGGCGATCTTGGATCAATATTTGGGAGATCGATCATTTTGATCTCGATTTTAGATTGTTTGGATCGATTCTTTGTTTATTAAAAAATTTTAAAAATCGATCTTTCCGATAGATCTTCAACGAAACTACCAAATCAAACCTAAATTTAATGAAAATGCCCTCAAAATCATCTTCAGCATAGTCGCTCCCAATGGTGTATAAAATAGGGCTGAGAATGTGATTTTGATATGCTGACTCTTTCATTATTACGCATTATGACAGTTAGGTTGACAACAGAATAACTTTCATTCATTTCGCATAAAAAGATGTTTTATGGGATAATGTAATCATAAGATGTTATGATCATGTTTATATTTTGTATTTGTAAGTAGTAAGAAGAGTTTGTATAGTTTGTGTATCACACATAAAACCTGACAATTTCGCTTTATGAGAGTCGCAATAGGCGATTTTGCCATATTCTCAGAAAATCGCTGATTGTGACTCTTTGAAAGCAAAATTTATGCGAACAACATATTCCTTATAATCTCTTATTTTAACCTACAAATACAAAATATCGTATATTATTTGTATATTGTATAAATCCGGTCACTTATAAAGCTGTATTATAGCTGCCTACTATGCTATAAAATGCACGTTAATTTTATCATAGTGTTTTAGTATCGATCTGAATCACACATACTAGTTATCTTGCAACGTAGACGTGATATTCAATTAAAATTGAAATGTCCGAGTTAACTGACGGTACGGTATTCGATGAATTACGATAATGCAACATTATGAAGAAAAGATCGATCCTGCAAAGATCGATTCTTTTGTACCGATTAAATCGATGGATCGAGTCTAGTACAGTTAATAAAATCCGATCTTCCAAGATCGATCTTTTATTAAAGATCGCCCAATCCTAGTTGAAAATATATCAAAAAATCAATTCTCACCAAAGCACAAGATCACGCTTGATTTTCGTAGACAAAAATCAACAAGCAAACATCTGTGGTTGATTTTGCAAGCTGTGATATCGCAGCACAGAATATCAGGTTAACAAAATTCACCAGCTGAAAATCTCACCAAACAGTGGTGAGATTGAGTTTTATGATTTTTGCTTTACACCCGAACGCAACCGAAGCTTCCATAACGGCTGACAGCAGTCACTTCGTTGAAGAGAAAAAAAGAGATAGCATTATTCTACCTTCTCTTTCTAAGAAAACGAGGTGCAAAGGAATTATTTTTGCGTCGATTCAACTCTCAGCTTCAACTTTACGCGATGTGAATAGTCTCAGAATATCAAAGGAGCTTTTAAAATCAATATCAAGCAAGACATTTTGATCCAATATCACATCTGATATTGAGAGCGTATGAGAAGCGAACTCCACACGGTAAGAAATATTGTCAATACTTACAAGTATTGACCATATAATTAATGATGTGAATACATAAATATTGTCAATATCGATGTATTCCCGTCAATATACAATGTATTGACAATACGATTATAGTCAATAAAAATTGTCGTGTGAGGTCAAGGGATAACACACACAGTACATTGTGCAGAAATTAGATTCGGCACAGCTTGGGCACATCCACCGGCACACCTTCGGCACAATCTCGTAGGCATAAGATTGTTGTAAATAAAATGGGAGCACGGCTGGACAACTGTCATTGAAGTTGTTCACAACATTACGTGCTGTTTGACTATATGTTCCGGAACATCCTCTAATTGAATATACCAGAGGAACTCAGACCAGCAGTTCACTTATAGATCTAAATACGAAAGAACCTAGAGTGGGCTTAAGAGAAAGAGGCAGTTAATCAGACCCCATTAGTACCCTTAATTCAAATAGCACTGCAATTCACACAAAACAAACTAAAGAAGTCTATTCATCA
Source organism: Ochlerotatus camptorhynchus (assembly GCF_037179485.1). Lineage (NCBI taxonomy): Eukaryota > Metazoa > Arthropoda > Insecta > Diptera > Culicidae > Ochlerotatus > Ochlerotatus camptorhynchus. Next base: position 503,134 of record NW_027040862.1, on the reverse strand, counting down.
TCCTTTATAGTCGGTCTCCAACAATGCTCAACACCGGTTCTAACTCTTTCCGGCCGCTCATAGACCAATGCTTTTTACATCACGAAAGGCTAGGTTTCTGGTTTGCCTATGAGGGCATTATAAAACACTAAAACACAGAACTTTTATTACCCTATGAACACAAAACACTAAAACATTCAAAGTGTTAGAAATACCGGGTTGCCGGGATGGGTTATTTACAAACAATCGCAGCTTGCTCTATGATCGGCACAATAGGCACACCTGCAGCACACTTGTTGCACACTGACAAAAAAGATGACCCAAGATTGGTGTGTGGAGTGACCTACCTCTTGGTTTCAACAAATGCATGATCCATTCATGCCTTTTCCAAATATCCAAATATCCAAATATTCGAATCCGATGTGTTTGATATTCACTCTCGATCATAAGTTTAAGGACACCCAAAAAAAAAATTACAAATTTATTATGTCCATACCTCTGTCATGTTACGTCCAATTTTTGTTCTCTTTAGGTCATTTGAAAGGTATTGAATGGAACTTTCCTCGTAGGCAAATTGTTCAATATAATATTCAAATTTTGTGTGCTTAAAGTTCACCCAAAGCTACAATATTTTTCAAAATTTGCTCTGAAGAATTGTGACTGATTTTCTCAGAATTGGGTTGGCCAAATTTTGAAATAAAAGCAGTAGTAGAACACTTATGCTTTACCATTCAAACCATTCAAATAACCTTTGGGGATCGAAAATTGAACGTGAAATGAGAGATCATTGAACAAAACATATTTGCATGGTTTTTTGGGGGTGTCCTTAAACTTATGATCGGTAGTGTGCCATCGGGAGTTCCACAAGGGATCCACTTAGGACCTCTTATTTTCCTTTTATTTCTTAACGACGTGTGTGACCACTTAAGTTCCTGTAAGTTGTTATATGCTGATGATTTGAAAATCTACCGTGTGATCAAATCGGCCCTAGATTGTTTTGCTCTACAAACTGACATCGAGCGGTTAACATCGTGGGGTCAGATGAACGGAACGGATTCCTTCACCCGTAGTCACTCGCCGATCGGATTTGATTATTCGATGAATCAATTTCCGCTTGAACGAGTTGATTCTATTAAAGATCTTGGACTCATATTAAGTAGCAAACTTATATTCAACGAGTACACATCTATGTCAATTGCAAAGATCAATTCCTTGCTTGGATTCCACTGTATTGCTCCTTGGTTTGTAGCGTTCTTGAATTTGGAGTACAACTCTGGGCTCCATATCATGCTGTGCACATATCGCGCATCGAAAGAATCCAGAAACGATTCCAAATCTTCCTGCAGAGACTATTTATTTTAAACATGATTAGTTATCATATTGAATGCAGTAGTGGGCTCCGCGATATCAACTTCCACGCTTCAGTACGTCGTCTGCGTAATACGTACCTTCAGTTTTTAAGAATTGAATTAAGTACCGATAATTCAGTCCAATGCAAAGGGTAGGGCTCTCCGCACACCAATCTTAGGTCAACATTTTTCTCAGTGTGCCATAGGTGTGCCGGAAGTGCAGATCATAGAACAAGCCGGGATTTTTTAAAAATACGAATATTATGTTATATTTGGCAACCCGGTATTTCTGACAGCTTGAATGTTTTGGTTTGCAATCGCAATGGCTCCGAAAATTTCGAATATCGTGCTCGATAAGGATTCCTTCTACCGACGAATAAAACGCATCTACGCCAACTGGAAGGAACCAGAGTTTTCCCATGGTGATTCACTGCAGAAGGTGGATTGCATTCTGACAGCGCTCGCCATAGACGAGGAAACCATCTACAGCAAATCCACCACGAAAAGTCCATATTTTTCCTGACCAGCAAGAAGATCGAGAGGGGCGGTGAGGAGGGCATTCCGTCCGTGAAGCTGTTGGTTCGGGATAAGAACGACTGGAGGCGATCAAGAGATTTAACGATGGCAAAACGTTGGGCGTCTTCTCCAAGGACAACTTCGCGGGTGAATCATGTGAATCGTGGCGAGCCTTCGTCAAGGACAAGAGCTTCGACACGGTGGACAACAGCTTCCCAATTGGGCACATCATGTGCTCCAAGGAGGACTCCGAGGATATCACCATCAAGAAGGCCTGCCTGGTGACGGTAGACGTATTCAACAAGTACCTCATGGATCACATCATGGTGATAATCGATGCTGATAAGAAAGTAAAACATGCCAAACTGTCGGAGGGTTTCGAGCAGACTCTGACGGACAAAATGTACGTCTCCGGTATGGATGGCAACTATTTGGACATGTGCTACCCGCTAATTATCCAATCGGGTGGCAATTAGAGCTTGAAGTTCAGTGCATTCAACGACAAGCACTATCTCAAGTTCGGATCGATCATCGGTGTTCTGTGTGCGCGATACAAGTCCTACTGCTCCAATGTCGTCCGAACGTTGCTGGTCAATCCGACGGAAACGATTCAGAAGCACTGCACCTTTTTGCTAAATCTGAAAGAGGAACTGCTGAAGGTGATGATTCCGGGCAAGAAGCTCTCAGAGGTTTTCGACGTCGGAATGGATTATGCCAAGAAGGAGGATCCAAGCTAAGACGTTGTAAGTTAATTAGGTGATTGTGCCGTGAAAAGTAGTTCAGCCTTGTAAGGATCTTACTTTTCAGCAGCAAATCACCAACACTCGGTCAATTGGTCATCTACCAAACCTAACTCACTTGAACAATACGAAAACCATTTATTCCACATATCCGAAAATAAAACTACTGTTTTTATTTAATTCTAATTTAAACAGAAATCTTACTTCAAATTTACATACGTCGCATCGGTGGTAAGACCACAGTTGTTACCCTTCACCGCTATCAAAGCATATCCATCGTTGCCCCAATAGTTGAACCACTTCTTCTTCTTCTTCGCATTTCAAGCTTATTGCATATCGCATATTAGCTTATTGCGTGCTCTCATCTTAGTGTTCTAGATGCACTTCCACAGTTATTAATTGATAGCTTTCGATGCCTGTACCATTTTTTTTTATTATTAATTTATTTGATAAGGCTCAACCGAATTAACTTTACAGAGCCGAGGATTCTTGTTCACTATACAATACATCTTAAAACTATAGTCAAAAGGTACAACACAATAAACATTTTATCTTCCGCTATCCAATAAGCCTCCTCTACCAGAACGGGAGCCGCTTCCAGTGGTTTACTTGTATGGCCGATTCGCCAACGAGGGTCAGAGCGCTTCCATTGTAGCAATGGACGCAAAACGTGGTCAGCACTCACACATTCATCACGAAACGGCTGCTTTGCAAAGTCAACGACGCATCGACTGAAAGAACTGCTGATGAAGAACAATGAGGAGGACCACACAATGGTTGCTGCCGAGTAAACAGACGATCGCGTGACACACATTGAGAGTGGTCTGCTTCTGACTGTACCATTTTTGCATCGGTATAATTGTGTGGAAAGTCCAATCATACTTCTATGCCCAGGGAAGTCGAGAAATTTTCCAACCGGACCTAGACCGGACCGGGAATTGAACCCAGCAACCTCCAGCATGGTCTTGCTTTGTAGCTGCGCCTTTACCGACTGAGCTAAGGGAGGCCCCAAATAGTTGGACCAGGAGTTCTTGATTAGCCAGTAATCTTCTCCTTTGAGTATCCAATCGTCACCAGTGCAAGATCCAATCCATCCAAATTGTTCTTGCATTCCGGTTCGTAGTACACTTAATTTGCCTAGTAGCTGTAGTAGTAGCCTACATTTTGAACTTAAATGTGAGCAGAGAAGTGAATTGCTGGTCTGAGTTTCTCTAGTATATAGTGATTGCTAAAGTGTGATTGTGTCAGTGACTTGTTTTCATCAGGAAAATTTTCCGCTATGAATTTTGTTTTTTTCCCGAGGGGGGCGACACATCTTAACCTTTAGTCTAGATGCCCAGCAAATCTCACACTAGCGAATCAATCTTCGAACAATCTTCTTTCATTTCTCGCATCTACTTGCATCGCGCATCATCTTTTTGCAGAATCGTCATCAATCTTCTTTCTATCTACTCAGCGTGCTCGCAGCTAGCCACAGTAAAACACAATCTTTTCTGCATCATAGATAGAGTCGTCCTCCTCGGTTTTTCCTTATGAAAACATTTTACGCATATGTACGTATACGTGACGCAGTGTACGTACGATAAACGTCAGCAATCTCTATTCAATTAGAGTGTGTTCCTGAAATACACAGTCCAACAGCAAATAATGCTGTGAACAACTTCAATGACAGCTGTCCAACAGTGCTCCCATTTTATTTAATGAACAACACAATGCCTACGAGATTGTGCCGAAGGTGTGCCGATGAATGTACACAAGCTGTGCCGAATCTTTATTCGGCACACTGTGCTGAGTGACTAACCTCTTGGTCTAATGCCAAAGATGGTGATTATAAATAAACCTGCCGTGTGAAATATCAAACTTTATTTATTGATAGGCCATGACCACACTAGCCGGCTCGGACATGTTCCGTTGCCTCCGGGTAGTTGCCAAATGAAATGTTCCGGGGCCCCTAGGCAAGAGGCCAATAATAGAAAAGAACCAAAACCCGTCGTACGACATATCAATCTTCCTGATTTTACAAAAAATCGGCCGACAATGGCCTTATTAACAGTTCATGGTCACACTAACCCTCCCGGGCATGTTATGGTGTCCCAGGAACCAGGGTGGCCAGACCTTCCGATTAATCGGTAATCCTACCGATTCACAGACAAAACGTTAAAAACTACCTACCACTTTACCTACCGAGAATCACAGATTTTTAGTAATCTTGAAAAATGTTCAATACCTATCTGTTCTTTGACTAAATGTTTTAGTATTACTTCTACGTGAAGTCAACGATTTACATAGTTGAAGATGCTAATTTCAAATAACAGACTGTAGCACGCTATGTCTGAAGACACTTTTTTTTGCAACTTTCATGTACCTCAGTTTATTCATCACAGGAAGTTAGAATGGATCCTAACGACCAAATCAGTGATGGTTTTAAAATATTTCATCTTGGGTTTTTTGAGAAAAACTATTTTAAATATACTTAGTCGTTTATGAAAGCGTATATGGACTACTGACGATACAAAACTGTTACAGATCGAAACAAATACAGCTGAATATGATTGTTGGAGATAAAAGTATAAAAAATACTTCGTTTTGGCACCGTAAGATATCGTAACTTGGTCAGGATCTCAAAATGTTTAAAATGATAAAATAATTATACAATGGTTTATTCTCTAAATTTACTATAATTATCAGTTCCATCTGTTTCATCCATTCTTATAAATGCTTAAATCTAAAGAGAATGATAAATAACATGGAGCTGTCAAGATAAGGAGATTACTTCAAATGAGCACTACTATACGATACCACCGCTTTCATCAGATACGACTGAAATTATTTTCCACTGCTTTATAGATACTCCATGTTTGCTTGACAATTGCTGCAGCAGCCACAGAATTTGATGCGTTATTGGGATCATTATTGGCCGCGTTGCCTTTCGTCATAGCTGATTTGAGACCGGGCTAGATAGTTTGACGGTCGGTATGTATCATGCGTATGTAACATAACAAAAATATAGTGTAAAGCTATGTATATACTGACCTTATTAACACTCGGATTAAGATCTTTCTTAAAGCTGAGTAAATCTTCGTGAGAAAGTAAATTTAAGCCCACTGGTCGTCCAGCAACGTTTGAAAAACTTATCACGGCTAGTTTTTTACATGCTATCTCTCTAATGCTTTTGGCAACAAAGTAATCCTTACTTTCATCTGCCAACTCGGAGCGATTCTGAAGTTTCCGGTTTTCACTACATGCATGACGTTCCCCAGGTTCTTCTGCGTCAGAAATGATTTCAAGGGGTAGGTCACTCAGCCCATATTGTTGAGATTAGATTCGGCACAGCTTGGGCACATCTATCGGCACACCTTCGGCACAATCTAGTAGGCATTGGATTGTTTTTAATAAATTGGGAGCACTGACGGACAACTGTCATTGAAGTTGTTCACAACATTACGTGCTGTTTACTGAATATTCAAGAAATTCATCTAATTGAATATACCAGAGGAACTCAGACCAGCAGTTCACTTCTCGGTTCACTTATAGATCTAAATACGAAATGTAGGTTCTAGACTGGGCTCAAGAGAAAGAGGCAGTTAATCAGTACCCATTAGTACCCTTAATTCAAACAATGCCGTAACTCACACAAAACAAACTACAGAAGTCATATTCATCATCCTCTTCTATAGTCGGTCTCCAACAACGTTCCCAACCCCGGTTCCAACTCTTGCCGACCGCTGATAGACCGTTGCTTTTCACATCACGAAAAACTATGTTTCTAGTCTGCCTTTGAGCGCATTTAAAACCCTTAAACACAAGACTTTTATTATCTTATGAACACAAAACACCACAATTTCACACACCCGCCTCTTTCCGCGGGTCATCATCAATTCGAATTATCCTTGCGATTTCAAACCAAAACATTCAAGGCGTCAGAAATACCGGGTTGCCAGGATGGGTATTTTACAAACAACCGCAGCTTACTCTATGACCGGCACAATCAGCACACCTGCGGCACACTTGCAAAAAAGATGACCCAAGATTGGTGTGCGAAGTGACCTACCCCTTGCATTATTTACACATTTTTATGAATTTGTTTATTTTATGTGTTACTTTTTTTCTTATACATATCTACACACTCGCACAATTCGACAGTCAACATGGTTTGAACGTCTTGTTAACATCTTTTTCTGGATATTTGTGAACCTCAATTTTCATAAACTGATCAATTTGTTTATACTGGTTAACGGCAATGTAACAAGCGTGAGCCGTACTCAGGATATTTTGTAGGTGGCGAACTCTCATTTTTTACGGCCTTCCACCCTGGGGGGAGGTGACTGTCAAATACGAACAATTATCGTCTACCTCGTATAACTGGTTCCAAACGACAACAAAGGCATAAGCAACGATGGTTTGTTGATGTTTGGAACCAAATTCCCATATGGAAAATCAATGAGCGTAAATAGGTGAGGCCCAGTAAATTTGTCGTCTCTTTCGTTCTCCGGCTGATTAAATGGATGAAGTTAGTTTGACGTCACACTCCTTCAACCGTTTAAACAGCGGGAGAACGAAAGAGATAACAAATTCACTGCGCCTTAAATATTTTTATCTCTTTGATGGACTTTCAGTAGGCCGATTTTACAGCACATCCCACCCCTGCTGCCACCCTGCTCATGCCGTTGATCACATTTCATAAAGGAAGCGTAAAAGAGAAAGAGATATCGCAACAAATTCTCACTATCATACCTGTTTTCTAAGACATGGAGTGGGAGTTGTTCCACCAACGACACGATGAGACAGCTTAAAGAAGTTAAATACATTCAAATTCATATCCCTGTTCATTTGGTTTTTCCTTGATTTCGTTGAACTTCGATGAAGTTTATAGAGCTTCTCTGAAGATCGAAACACATCTTTAAAGTTTGAAGAATTTTCCTGAACTGAGATCATTGAACTTCTCTGAAGGTTGTTAAACTTCTCTGATTCTTTTGAGGAACGTTTTTAACCTTCCTAATATTCATTACTGTTCCCTATAGTTCCCAGAATTTCCTAGAAAGTCGCTGAGCCTTCCTGAAAGTTTCCTTAGACAAAATATAGGAACTGCAATGAAGCTCTAGCAATTCTGTAGTAATTAAAGGTGAAGGCTACCTAAACTTACTGGGCAAGAGTAGCTAACATCATGTGAGTTCCATTCTTGTATTATCGGCATTATCTGTTAACCGATTTTCAAACAACTTCGTCATGGGTTCCAAAAATCCAAACTAATTTTCTATCCCTCAGGGTTGTAAATGCCACCTTCGTCACCAGCTGAGTACGGGACACAAACATTTCAGATACCTACTAATTCCTTTATTGAACTCCGATAAAAATCTTTCAACGAACGTCGCTACTAAAATGGCGTGATTTTATTTTTTTACAGAATCGCTTTTTCGAAAAACAACAAGCGAACTCTCTATTTTCTTCGAGAGATTCAAAAAACACTCGAAACAGGCAGAAAATCAATGCCTACTATGATTACGTGGCTGTCTTGGACTGTCATGCTCGTTTATTTCTCTTTTACTCTTATGAGGGAAGAGAAATTAAACAAGTAGTTGTTTTAGCAACAAATATTAATTGATTTTGCGCAAAGTCGACGTAATCAATACCCATCTTGCTTGAGAGTCAGAGGGAACTCTTTAATGCCATTTGGATTAATTCGATCAATTTTGAACCTGATTTAACTGCATTTGTTCAATCCGAAATAGTTTTGTATCGTCAATAGCCCAATACGTCTTCGTTATCGGCGTTGTAAACTTCAAAACACCTTTTCTCAAAAAACCCAAGATGAAATATTTTCAAACCATCACAGAGTTGATTGATAGGATCAGTACTAACATCCTGTGAAGAAAAAACTGAGGTACATGAATGTTGCAAAAACAGTGCCTTCAGACATAGCGTGTGTAGTGGTAATTTTTATACGATAGATGGAGTAGATGAAAGCATAGAGTTGATAGTTCCGTTAGAGTACGGCAGTGTGAAGATTGCATATAGATATTAGAATAGCGAGCTAGGACAACTTTTAAGGAAGGTACAAATCGGTTTTTTCATCTCTCTTTACCAAACTCCCCTTTGGGGAGAAAAAAACCGATTTGTACACCCAACCGGTGGATGTAAGATTCACTTACAATTATGTGGGATTCATCATCAGAGGATGTAAGTGGAGACCGCATGAACCGAGGATGCGATATACCTAGCTTCGGTCCAATGCAGGAGAATTTCCCCTACCTGTTTTATTATGTTGGTTTTCCTTGGCGGACTTCGGTTCGTGACAAAATGGCCTTACAAGGTTTGTTTACAAAATGGAGTTGAGGCCTTTTCAATTGTTGGTCTTGAAATATTGATTTCGACACATTTAAAGCAGAAGAACTGAAGGAAAGCCCCCCCGCCTCGCAAAGGTTTCAAGTATCGGGAAAGCCTTCTTCAGACGGCCTACCGATAAATACCGATAAAACTTTTGAGAAGCTACCGATAATGAAAAAAATAACCTGGCCGGGTTTTGGATTTTGTTGAGAATTGGCCACTTCCCCGGGGACTCCGGAACATTCTAGTGTGACCGTGGATGGTCAATAAGGTAATTACCGGCCATGTTTTGTAAAATCATGAAGGTTGAAATGTCGCATGACGGGTTTTGCTTCTTGTTGAGAATTGGCCCCTTACCCTAGGGACACCACGACATTTCCGTTGGCATCAGAACATGCCCGGGAGGGCTAGTCTGACCATGGACTATCAAAAAGGTCAGTACCGGAAAAATTTTGTACGACGGGGTCTTCATCAACTTCTTATTTTAATATTTTTAACTAAAGGATCATTTAATTTTACAAATTAAATAATTAGTTATGTCGGAGTCATTTCGGAGATACAATTATAAAGCCTTGTTTTTTGTGCGTTAATAAAGGCATTTTTGTAAAAAAAAAAGATATTTCGGACCCCCCCAACACCGAAATGGTCACCCTAATGGTTGAATAAAAAATTACAAGTCTAATATTGTTTGATAAGGAAGAACTATACAAATTTTCACGGAATTCTGAGACTCGCAATAACTTTTTTCTGTGGAATTTCTGTATAATTATTACAGAACAGTAAAGTCGAATTATTATTATTATTATTATTATTTATTCAATACTAATCTGTAACATAAGACATTCGTCTTTTTATAATTGTTACATATGTTTTTCCACGTAGAATTGGCGTCACGATTACTAATTCAAATTAATATTAATCCATATTGATTTTGTTAAATTATTGACTCATTCATTAATTGACCAAACATTTTTGTTTAGTTAAAGTACTCAGTACATCTCCTCCTAAATGCTAAGAATGATTTTTCTAATGTTAAATCGTTGGGAAGTAAATTCCATTGAATCACGCCTCTAACGAAAAAGGATTTTCCATACCTTGATGTGTTGAAGCGCGGCAGTTTGTACTTCCTCGATCGATTGCTTCTGAAAGACTCCAATTTATTGAACAAATAGCCGGGTTGTTTTGTGGCCTCAAGACTGAACAGAAACAAGCAGCTTCTCATGTGACCGAATTTATTAAAGGGACAACCAATGAGTTGATGTTGTAGGTGTGAAACACTTGAGAACCTATTTAAGTTAAAAACATAGCGTACGCAAGAATTAAGTGCAACTCGTAGTCTAGACAGAGCGAAAGACGAAACTTCGAACAAAAGAAAATCGCATGCAATGAAGTGAGGAAAAAGCAAGCTTTTAAACAATTTAATCTTGGTGTCCACACTAAGGAATGAGCAGGCTAGGTTTAGTGTTTTCAAACCAGCAAATATTTTGCCACACTGTTTTAAGATAAATTTGTCAAATGAGTAATTTTCTTGAATTGTCACTCCAAGGCTAGTAGCATGCTCTTTAAATTCAATATTTTGGTTGTTAAATACCAAAGTGGGTTTCAAAACATAATTTCCTCTACTGTTACTGATAAAAAATAGCATGTGTTTTCTTAATATTAATAGACAACATGTTGTTAGAAGACCATTCGTAAACTCTGGCTAGATCTGCATTGATTTTTTCCGAGATATCAGAAGCAGAGGTTCCTGAACAATCAAAGTACAATTGGACATCATCGGCAAAAAGATGAATTTTGCAATACTTTAGTACACCGGGCAAATCATTTATGTATAAGGAAAACAAAATTGGGCCAAGAATAGAAGAAATAGGAATGAAGGCTGAAAGTATACCATTATTGCAAAAGGCTTGCATTCCCCAAGTAACAATTTCCAGTTGAAGAAACGCTTTCGTTTTGATTTTGTTCAGCTGCATGTTGAATAATAATTGCACAATGTGTTCACCACAACTTTTATAAAAACCCTTGTTTACACTGGTTTGGAGAACCTATACAACTGCAACACAAAGGTGTTGTCTAACGTATTCAGTAAAACGTTTACCCAAAATCAATTTCTTGTTGAAGAAACGCTTCCATTGTGATTTTATTCAACTGCATGCTGAATAATAACTGTACAATTTGTTTATTACAACTGCTGTAAAACTCTTGTTTACACTGGTTTGGAGAACCTGTTCAACTACAGCATTATATGTATACGCGGTATAGGAGTAGAAGCAACTTTTATACAACGTTTATAGATACATATTTAAAGTCAAGCTTAATTATTTTGGTGAAAGCTCTTATACAACGTTTGTATACACTTCTTGACAGCTGCTTTGAAATTTAGTAGAGAGTAAACCTGAGAGGCGTTTGTTGCACTCTTTTATGACTCCTAAATAATCATTGTACAGCAAGCAGTGAAAAGCGTTTATAGCACTTTTTAATGACTCCTTAATAACCGTTGTGTAAGTACTCACAATATTCACAGATTAAAATTAGTTTAACAATTGTCGTGGTACGCCAAAATAATTGTTTGTACTGTTTTTATTAATTTAATTTATTCGTGCACATTGAAAAATATGTAATTATGCCATAATTCACATTCTGTGATCATGGAGGAAGTTTGAAGTAAGCATCTGTTTAATCTTTGATTGATATTCTTTCAATTAATCTCTCTAATCATTAATTGAGAGAATTTATCTAGAAATGTTATCGTTGATTATATGATATATGTCTTAAATTAATGTTTGCATTTATTAATAAACACCTATATATAATTTACCTCTACTCCAACCGAGGGTTTCTCGAAGCAAGATTCGAACTCATGATCCCGGATTGCCAGCCGCTTCTGTTTCCATCTGCTCTATTCTAGAATACATATTTTGATCATATGAGAGAAGTATATGAAGCTCATCTTGAGTGACTTCTCTTGAAGTCGAATAATCATTGCCTTATGGTCATATAAACGTCCCTATCACTTGTGCTATTTTTAGCAACAAAATTGTGGTTGGTGGTTGGTCGAACGTAAACAATCATTTAAGAGTGCTCCAAGCAGCTTTTGAAGCTTTTAACCAAATGCCAATACAACTACATTCTTGTACAACTCTGGAAGCTATTATTCAACGTTTGATCAACTCACGTGTTGTTTAAGAGCTCCCAATAGTTTGTTTTGTTGCGTTTATTCCACATCCTATATGGCTCCTGTCAAACAGTTTAACCGAACGTAAACAATCATTTAAGAGTGCTGCAAGCAGCTTTTGAAGCTTCTAACCAAAAAGACAATACAACTACATTCTTTTTCAACTATGGAAGCTATTATTCAACATTTGATCAACTCAGGTGTTGTATAAGAGCCACCAATGGTTTGTTTTGATGCGTTTATTCCACGTTCGATATAGCTGTTGTCAATCGGTTTAACTAAGGTGCTATAAAAGTTATCGTAGGTCTTATAAAGCATATAGGTAAACCGAACGTAAACAATCATTTAAGAGTGCTCCAACTGCTTTTAAAACTTTTAATCAAATGGCAATACAAGTACATTCTTGTTCAACTCTGGAAGCTATTATTCAACGTTTGATCAACTCATGTGTTTTATAAGAGCTCTCAATTGTTTGTTGGGTTCGACCCTTCAAATAAGACTGAATTAAAGTTGTCGCATGATTAGAGAAATTGAAATTTTGACGAAGTTTTCTGCACATTATTTTATGGGAAATAGTATCAAATACTTTTGAATAATCCAGGAGTATCAAAACTACCGGCTTGTTATTATCCAAGACAAAACCAATATCGTCAAAAACTTTTAACATCGCAGTTTTCGCACTGTGCTTTGGACGATATCCTGATTGATGGGTATTGAGAAGATTATTGTGATCGACGTATTGACAAATTTGCTGCTTCAACAAACGTTCAAAAACTTTGGATAAAGCACTTAGAATACTAATCGGACGTAGGTTGTCTATGGCATCACTGGAAGATTTCTTTTTTATGGGAATAATTTTTGACTTTTTCCATCCATCGGGAAATCGGCTGGATAAGATGATGGAATTAAATATGTGAGTAATTGGTTTTATAACTAAAGGGCAAATAGTTTTCAAAAATTTCAATGGAAGCAAATCTAGTCCAACTGCGTTTGATTTTACATGATACATTGCATTAATTACATCGACCTCACTGACGATATCAAAGTAGAATTCATTCTCAGGAATGTGTTCTTCATTTTGACTTTGGAAATTATATTCATTCGAATTACTAGAACAGCTAAAGTTCTTGGCGAAACTTACATTAATTTCATCGGAATTTAATCCGTTGATCGGACAAGAGTTGGTTTTACCAACACCCATTGATTTTAATCTTTTCCATAATTCTTGGGCGGGTAATTTGGGATCTAGATGCACTGTAAAATAGTTTTTTTTTTTTCGCATTATGAATGAGCTGGTTGACTTTATTGCGTAGTCGTTTGAATAAATTGTGATCATGAATGAGCTTTGAATTTTTCCACGCTTTGTACGCCAAGTCACGATCAACCATAGCTTTGCTTATTGAACTGTTAAACCAGGAGTTTTCTTTTTTATCTGAATTGAGAACACGAGTAGGAACAAAATCATCGTACAGATTTTTCATAGCAGTGTTGAAAAACTCTAAAAGAGTGTGTGAATCGGCAGTTTGATAGAAACTCAACCACTCGAGTTCATTATAAGCATCTAACAGCCCATCAACATCCATGGAATTGTAATCCCGCACTGTTCCATGTCAAAATCAAACAAATCAAATATAAGATCATGATTGGAAAACATCGGGACATCTATTTGATTAAATCTTAAAACTTTGGACTCATCATTAAAAAGCATTAAATCTAACTGAGAAGACCCATTCGTATGGAAAAATGTTGGTTGATTTCCTAGAGTAGAAAGATTGAACGATGAAAAAACTGACATTAATCTAGAGGTTCTAGTAGCATTAATATTAAGTAGGTTTGTATTGAAGTCTCCGAGTAAAAGTGTATGGCCGTAATTAGTTCCAAAGTTCAGTAAAATGTTGTCAATATCGTCAGTGCAATCAACTTCAGGAGGATTATAGAAACAAGCAAGGAGGATTTTATCATTTCGTATTGAAATTTCCAGCGCTAAGTATTCGGTCTGCGATACATTAGCTCGATTTTCCGATTTCCCGACAACATTGAATATGATTCCTTTTTTTTATATAAATCAGAACTCCCCCTTCTAGTCGTCCCACTCTGTCATGTCTAACGAGATTATAACCTTGCATTGATAAAATAGTGCTATCTATTCTCTCATTGAGCCAGGACTCAGTCAAACAAACAACATCAACTCTTGCTATAGAAAGTATTTGGCGTAATTCGTCGAGTTTACTAAGCTTGCGAGCACAAATACTCTGGCTGTTGATGCAACACACTGAAAGCTTCCCTTGAACCAATGCCGATTTCAGTACTACTCCGGGTAAACACACGTTCGTTGAGACGTGATAGATGGAATTATCAGCCATAAGCATGAGAAAACGCGGAAGTAATTAGGAGGAAACGATAATTGAGTACTAAACTAAAATCTACGTTATCAAACATTTCAAATTTTGTACTTCATTTACAAGATGTGACGCAAATAATTATTAATAGCATTATTCACCAATACAGCAACGCTCCATTCCATCTCTCGTACCGCCCAGTCCTCGGGCCCAACAGCAGCAACAGCAACAGCAACAACATCAGCACCATAGTTCAACTAAAAACTTTAACTTTTAGGAGGGGAGACACGGGATAAAAAGGAGCGGAGGCAAGGATGTAAACAATAGCAAGAAAGGATAGGTCAACGTTGCATTATATCTTCCAGTTCACTCTCGGACATTACAGCAACCGCACGATCACTTCCATTCGTTTTGAAGAAGACGATCCCATCTCTAGTGAAGACTCCCGAAAGTTGTCCGTTTTTCTTCATCGCCAGTGCTTTGGATCGTGATCCCCTCGTAGCGAGCCCAAGGTTCTCGTTGATGAAGATCCGCTGATTCACCGAAAATCCAATCTCCAAAAGCGATAGGTTGCGAGAGCGTAGATAGCGTGCGAAAAAATCGTTCCTCTGCACCGTTATGGCAAACTGGATTAACAGCAAACTGGCGGCTCCTGCCTTTGGAGTGCCTTTCGTAAGTCGCCTGATATCTACCATGGGTGTACAGTTTTCCGCATATCCCAGAGACTGACACCACGTCGAAAAATATGCAGATAGATCCTCTCTCGGTGTAAACGGCACACCGCTGACAATTTCCGATCCACTGCAGACACAGCATCCGACTTGGTCCTTTCAATGGAAACATTCAGTTTACGAAAGGTGTTGTTGTTTTCCTCACGTAGCTGCTCGATATCAACAGAAATATCGGCTTTCAGCTTGTTCATTTGAGCCGAAAGAGAGGCACCCATTTGTTTTAGTTCTTCTTTGGTGGTTTTTTGACACAAAGCGAAATCACTCAGGGAATCACTCATTCTCTTGAGTTCTTCCTTCGTACTTTGTTGATACGATGCAAACTGCAGTTTCATTAGATTCGCAAGATCAGACACACTCATGTCGGAGTCCGATCTTGTTTTTCCAGCTGTTGAACCACTTCGAAGCTGCTTGGGTGCAAGTTGATCTTGTGACATCTTTGGTTGAAGGCGGAATACAGATGAGCACCAACACAAAGCACACTGCTCGAATCACGTCTTTTATTGTCTTCGATTGTAAAAATGACTTCCAGGCACGAAAAAGTGTGAACTTTGTTTATTGGTTTATTTGATTTACCGCACAGTATTTTTTTAAACCGCCAACGGAAAACGATGGAATCACACTTTATCCTCGCGAGAAATAACAGATGGCGATTTATATTTGGATTTTAACTTAGCAATTTCTTATTTGCGCCAGCTCAAAATGATTACGTGTTCACCATTTCTACAGTGTTGTGTTGTGTGTACCCAGAGTGACCCCAACGGAAACCGCAATAAATAACTGCATTGATCCTATTTTTACTTGATGGACTCAAAAACTTGCATAGTTTGTTGTGTAGAAAAAGATTGAAAAATTATGTTTTTAGAGATAATTGACTTTCGAAATCCATGCAAATTTAGACGTTAGGCACGTAAAGGTTAAGGTCAATGATTTTGAAAAAAATCTAAAGCCCCATAAATTTTTCGTGAATGTACGAATCTGACTTGAAGGTTCTTCTTAGTCCTGATTTTACACCAGAATCATCACAATTTGCTCTATCTATCCCAGTCTGAGGCATAACATGTCTGATCACGCCTTCCTTCGGAAAGAAAGTATAGCCGTTGGTCCCCGGTTCATGAGTTGATGGGTCGATAGGTAGGGTCCAGGTGTGGAAGCTGCCTCCTTGGCGTCGGTAGCATTGGTACTCAGTACGGAAAACAAGATCGACGGAAAACACACCAAAGAAAAAAAAATCGACGTCCTCTCATACTTTTGAAGTTCATTCAAAATGGATCGCAAAATGAATTCATGCTAAAAAAAGTTAGAGCAAAACACTGTTTTTTTTTCAGAGCCACCCTCACTAAATTTCGAAGAAATATATGTTGATATGTTGATGAGATAGAATTTTAATTTCTTCATCAAAGAATTTACTGCTAGAAATTAAATTCTCCATAACTTTGTAGGAGCAACTATTCTTCTTAACTGTAAACATGAAATGTTAATAATTTTAATTCCGATAAAAGAGGACCACCCTACGTCAACACCGACGCCAAAAGTAAGCATAATTTTCGAGATGTCGATTTTTGTCGTGAAATTTAGCATTTTCGATCATTTGACGTTTTTAACACAATTTTGACGGTCTGCAAAAATAGCGTACAAGTTACTTTAATCCCTGCTAGTTACCAGTAACCAACAACGATTTTAAGAGCATATTTCCCATTCCAGTAATTGCCCCCCAAAATCTTCTTAAAGTTGAAGATTGTGATTCCTCACTAAAAAACCACGCAACGGAAATTAATACTGGCAAATGAAGTGCTTTTTAAAAGACTTTTTTTTTCTTGTTTGTTTGGCCATCGTCGTCATCTTCAACCGCCAACAACCCTTCTCTCTTAAGGAGCAAACCTCCGTCCTCCCCTGTCAACTGTCTGGACCTATCTTTATTCAGTCTCAGTATCGACACCATCCGGGAAAAAGGACCTCTCGATTCCTTTCCCCATCCTCTGCAACTGAGCGTGCACAATCGAGGACTAAAGTTTAATTGCATTCAGTCTGGGTCTTCACCGCCGTCGTCGTCGTCGTCGTCGTTGACTAGTCCTTCTTTTATAGTCCCTCTTAGTGTGTTCGGTTTTGTTTTTCTCCAACTGCAACGGGGGGAAAAACAGTATTGAATGGCAAACAACTGACACAGTCTATGGCGGCACTGAAAGCTGTTTATAAAAGATGGTTTCCAATGAAAACTGAAAAAAAGCAATATTGATACAACACGACAACAACGAGGAGGAAAGAAATCTGTTTGATCGAGCGTCTCACTCTGAATAAGCTATTGATTGAATTCCAGTTTATGATAAACAAATTTGTGCTGGAGCGAAGGTCACATCCTGAACCGCCATGTAATTTGGTTAAACCGCGAAATCTGTGTTTCACTTTATTTCACTCCGGATAAAATGCACTTGCTTAAACCAAAGTGTCTCATATCCGCCGATCGAAAGCGCTTCAGCTCCGATCCAAAAGAGTAAGCCACCGACATGAACTGCAAGGACACAACATTAAACGACACCCGGCGTCGTTGTCCTTGTCCTCGTCCTCCTCCTCCTCGGTCACACTATACAACAAAGTGTTTTACAATTCTGAACCCTCCCGCCCCATCACACACACACAACTTGACTATATCGCGCTCCGTAGCTCCATTACTGGCATCGACTCAAAGGATTGCTTCATCCTTTTGGATTTGTCTGTGCTGCTGTTGTTAGGTATAGGTAGGTGGTCGGTACGGAGAGCGAGCGTCATTGATGATACCATTTCCTTCCTCCAGCAAACCAGCGACCACCTCGTTTTCGATTCGTTTTATCTGTGTTTTTACTGCCATTTGAAGAACGTGGTCCCTTTAGAGAGCTCTGATGTCCTGTCGTCGTAGCATGTCTCGTGTGGGGGGAGGGCGGCCGGCAAGAGAGTTGAATAGTGTGTTCAGTTTGATAACCTTGTGTCTCGGGTCTTGTCCTGGTCCTGGTCTTTCGTTGAGTCCCCGTCTATTAAGTATCGAAAAACGGGTTTTGCAACGCTGATGCTGCTGCCGCTCGGGGGGAATAAGACATAACCCTTTCCGGACGATGGCGGGCCACACTTTTGATGGGAATTTCCGCTTGAGACGGTGCCTGGATTGGTTCGACACGTTTACATTCGGGGTGATGTTTCTATACATGATCCACAAGCAACAATGTGTGCTTGTCTGTCGGTGGTGGTTTGAATGGGTAGTTTATTTTTTGTTCGGGCGAGTTCTGAGTTTGCTTTCCCGGTGCTGGTTGTTCTTGCGGCGAAATGCTTAATGGCGGAATCTGTTGGTACATGACCGTGGAAATACTCATCGGTTGATGGCGTGAGATTTAGAAATGACATTGTCACCGGAAACTGATGGAAGGGTCCCATGATAAGTCGTCACATAAATGTTGATATGTGAAGTTTGTCCATAACTTGAAACTACCGATGCCAGCAGCAATCGGTGCATAAACGTTTTTGCACAGTTTGTACATTGTTACATTTTTATTTAACTCTTTATTTGTTTCAAATTCAAAATAAATTACATTTCATATTAACCTAGGTGCTCCAGTTACTACAGTAACAAACCCAGGCTGAATTGTTATGATATATATTTAGGTGTTTTTACACTGTTCCTGCCTTGGCAATTCATATTTTAAAATATCTGACTCCTAAAAACCCTCCAAATCTCGATTAGAGCCATATTTACGGAGATAAATCGATTTAAAGATTTTCATTCTGGCCAGCTTGAAAATAATGGGTTGGGACATTTTTTTTGGGGAAAAAATTTCTGACTCCTAAAAACCCTCCAAATCTCGATTAGAGCCATATTTACGGAGATAAATCGATTTAAAGATTTTCATACTGGCCAGCTTGAAAATAATGGGTTGGGACATTTTTTTTGGGGAAAAAATTTCTGACTCCTAAAAACCCTCCAAATCTCGATTAGAGCCATATTAAGGGAGATAAATCGATTTAAAGATTTTCATACTGGCCAGCTTTAAAATAATGGGTTTGGACGTTTTGTTTTTTGGAAAAAAATTTCTGACCCTAAAATGCCTCCAAATCTCGATTAGAGCCATATTTACGGAGATAAATCGATTTAAAGATTTTCATACTGGCCAGCTTGAAAATAATGGGTTGGGACATTTTTTTGGGGAAAAAATTTCTGACTCCTAAAAACCCTCCAAATCTCGATTAGAGCCATATTTACGGAGATAAATCGATTTAAAGATTTTCATACTGGCCAGCCTGAAAATAATGGGTTGGGATATTTTTGTTTTGGCGCAAAAATTTCTGACTCCTAAAAACCTTCCTGGCTCGATTAGAGCCATATTTACGGAGATGAATCGATTTAAACATTTTCATACTCGCCAGCCTGAAAATAATGGGTTGGGACATTTTTGTTTGGGAAAAAATTTCTGACTCCTAAATACCCTCCAAATCTCGATTAGAGCCATATTAAGGGAGATAAATTGATTTAAAGATTTTCATACCGACCAGCTTGAAAATAATGGGTCAGAATATTTTTTTGGGGAAAAATTGTTGACTCCTAAAAACCCTCCAAATCTCGATTAGAGCCATATTTACGGAGATAAATCGATTTAAAGATTTTCATACTGGCCAGCTTGAAAATAATGGGTTGGGACATTTTTTTTGGGGAAAAAATTTCTGACTCCTAAAAACCCTCCAAATCTCGATTAGAGCCATATTTACGGAGATAAATCGATTTAAAGATTTTCATACTGGCCAGCCTGAAAATAATGGGTTGGGATATTTTTGTTTTGGCGCAAAAATTTCTGACTCCTAAAAACCTTCCTGGCTCGATTAGAGCCATATTTACGGAGATGAATCGATTTAAACATTTTCATACTCGCCAGCCTGAAAATAATGGGTTGGGACATTTTTGTTTGGGAAAAAATTTCTGACTCCTAAATACCCTCCAAATCTCGATTAGAGCCATATTAAGGGAGATAAATTGATTTAAAGATTTTCATACCGACCAGCTTGAAAATAATGGGTCAGAATATTTTTTTGGGGAAAAATTGTTGACTCCTAAAAACCCTCCAAATCTCGATTAGAGCCATATTTTGGGAGATAAATCGATTTAAAGATTTTCATACTGGCCAGCTGAAAATAATGGGTTTGGACATTTTGTTTTTTGGAAAAAAAATTTCTGACTCCTAAAAACCCTCCAAATCTCGATTAGAGCCATATTTACGGAGATAAATCGATTTAAAGATTTTCATACTGACCAGCTTGAAAATAATGAGTTGGGACATTTTTTTTGGCGAAAAAAATTCTGACTCTAAAAACCCTCAAAATCTCGATTAGAGCCATATTTACGGAGATAAATCGATTTAAATATTTTCATACTCGCCAGCTTGAAAATAATGGGTTGGGACATTTTTTTTTTGAGAAAAATTTCTGACTCCTAAAAACCCTCCAAATCTCGATTAGAGCCATATTTACGGAGATAAATCGATTTAAAGATTTTCATACTGACCAGCTTGAAAAAAATGGGTTGGGACATTTTTTGGGGAAACATTTCTGACTCCTAAAAACCCTCCAAATCTTGATTAGAGCCATATTTACGGAGATAAATCGATTTATAGATTTTCATACTGATAAGCTTGAAAATAATGGGTTGGGACATTTTTTTTTTGGCGAAAAAATTTCTGACTCCTAAAACCCTCCAAATCTCGATTAGAGCCATATTTACGGAGATAAATCGATTTAAAGATTTTCATACTGGGACATTTTTTTTGGCGAAAAAATTCTGACTCCTAAAACCCTTCCAAATCTCGATAAAAGCCATATTTACGGAGATAAATCGATTTAAAGATATTCATACTGGCCAGCCTGAAAATAATGGGTTGGGACATTTTTTTGGGGAAAAATGTCTAACTCCTAAACACCCTCCAAATCTCGATTAGAGCCATATTTACGGAGGTAAATCGATTTAAAGATTTTCATACTGGCCAGCTTGAAAATAATGGGTTGGGACATTTTTTTTAGGGAAAAATTGTTGACTCCTAAAAACCCTCCAAATCTCGATTAGAGCCATATTTTGGGAGATAAATCGATTTAAAGATTTTCATACTGGCCAGCTTGAAAATAATGGGTTGGGACATTTTTTTTGGCGAAAAAAATTCTGACTCCTAAATACCCTCAAAATCTCGATTAGAGCCATATTTACGGAGATAAATCGATTTAAAGATTTTCATACTGACCTGCTTGAAAATAATGGGTTGGGACATTTTTTTTGGCGAAAAAAATTCTGACTCCTAAATACCCTCCAAATCTCGATTAGAGCCATATTTACGGAGATAAATCGATTTAAAGATTTTCATACTCGCCAGCTTGAAAATAATGGGTTGGGTCAATTTTTTTTTGGCGAAAAAATTTCTGACTCCTAAAAACCCTCCAAATCTCGATTAGAGCCATATTTACGGAGATAAATCGATTTCAAGATTTTCATACTGACCAGCTTGAAAAAAATGGGTTGGGACATTTTTTTTGGGGAAACATTTCTGACTCCTAAAAACCCTCCAAATCTTGATTAGAGCCATATTTACGGAGATAAATCGATTTCAAGATTTTCATACTGACCAGCTTGAAAAAAATGGGTTGGGACATTTTTTTTGGGGAAACATTTCTGACTCCTAAAAACCCTCCAAATCTTGATTAGAGCCATATTTACGGAGATAAATCGATTTAAAGATTTTCATACTCGCCAGCCTGAAAATAATGGGTTGGGACATTTTTTTTTTTAGAAAAAAATTCTGACTCCAAAAAACCCTCAAAATCTCGATAAGAGCCATATTTACGGAGATAAATCGATTTAAATATTTTCATACTCGCCAGCTTGAAAATAATGGGTTGGGTCAATTTTTTTTTGGCGAAAAAATTTCTGACTCCTAAAAACCCTCCAAATCTCGATTAGAGCCATATTTACGGAGATAAATCGATTTCAAGATTTTCATACTGACCAGCTTGAAAAAAATGGGTTGGGACATTTTTTTTGGGGAAACATTTCTGACTCCTAAAAACCCTCCAAATCTTGATTAGAGCCATATTTACGGAGATAAATCGATATAAAGATTTTCATACTGATAAGCTTGAAAATAATGGGTTGGGACATTTTTTTTGGGGAAAAATTTCTGACTCCTAAAAACCCTCCAAATCTTGATTAGAGCCATATTTACGGTGGTAAATCGATTTAAAGATTTTCATACTGGCCAGCTTGAAAATAATGGGTTGGGACATTTTTTCTTTGGCGAAAAAATTTCTGACTCCTAAAAACCCTCCAAATCTCGATTAGAGCCATATTTACGGAGATAAATCGATTTAAAGATTTTCATATTGGGACATTTTTTTGGCGAAAAAATTCTGACTCCTAAAAACACTCCAAATCTCGATAAAAGCCATATTTACGGAGATAAATTAATTTAAAGATTTTCATACTGGCCAGCTTGAAAATAATGGGTTGGGAAATTTTTTGTGGGGAAAAATGTCTAACTCCTAAACACCCTCCAAATCTCGATTAGAGCCATATTTACGGAGATAAATCGATTTAAAGATTTTCATTCTGGCCATCCTGAAAATAATGGATTGAGACATTTTATTTGGCGAAAAAAATTCTGACTCTCAAAAACCCTCCAAATCTCGATAAGAGCCATATTTACGGAGATAAATCGATTTAAAGATTTTCATACCCGCCAGCCTGAAAATAATGGGTTGGGACATTTTTTTTTGGGAAAAATTTCTGACTCCTAAAAACCCTCCAAATCTCGATTAGAGCCATATTTACGTAGATAAATCGATTTAAAGATTTTCGTACCCGTCAGTCTAAAAATAATGGGTTGAGACATTTTAATTGGGGAAAAAAATTAAGACACCTAAAACGCCAAGCTTGAGAAATATAGACATTTTTAGGGGTATTATGCAAATTTTTAAGAAGTTCTAAGCACATCAGAAAAGCTAGATCTAGAGATCCCTGTGGAATTTCAGATCTTAAGAGCAGTTCCCGTAACTTTAATCCAGACTTTTCGAGCAGTTTTAAGATCTATAATCGTTAATTTTGATAAATTCATGATGTGCTGAAAAAAAAAATATCGAGCACCTTCCGAGAATTTCAGGGAAGTACAGAGATATTTCAGAAACTTCACTGAAGTCCAGAGAATTTCAGGGAAATTTACAGGTGTTGACGGGAGTTTTATTTATTTCCTTCAATTGAATTGAGAGCTTTGGAGAAGCTTCGAGAACATCAAGACAGATCAGCGAATCAAAGGGCAGTTTAAATCATTTCAAGGAAATTGTAGAAACCTTAAAGGGAATTTCCGGAAGCTTCAGCAAAGCTTCGAGAGAATGAACGTCCGGAAAACGTAGGAGTATTTTAAGGGTGTTATATCATGGAGATTTCAAGAATTTAAAAATATGCGAAAATTTAGCTAAGTTGATTAGAGAATATCAACGAAGTTACATTAATTAAAAAGAATACGAGAACTTTTAGCAAGCTTCGATATCTTCAAGTAACTGCAGAGAACTTCTAATAAATTTACATATGAGAGTGTGAAATTTTTGTCACTTTAGCAGACGCTACCGAAACGGATTCGGATTCTTTGCTTTTCGGGTTTCCGTACGGAATTACGGTGTGCGGGAATAACGGTGATAGGAGGATTTGCGGATAGTACGGTTTGAGAGTGTGGTGAAAAGTGTTAATTTCGGTGCATCAGGTTGCGGTGGAGCTTTTCTTCGTTAGGACAGGATCAGCACGCAGTGCAGCACGGAGATCAACCATTTCTCGCAACCTTCAAATAAAAATAGAGAAAACCAACACATTGATCCGGTTGAAAGTCGAGTAGTAGCAGCAACAACTATCTTTCGGAAATAACCAGGAACTTCAAGTGAGTAATAGGATAGTTCCCGAGAAAAATGATAACATCCCCCTTCGTTCGCGTTTACTCCCTCCACGGTGGATGAAGGTGCACGTGGGAGGGGCGGGTTGGGTGCCAATGTCCCACCCGCTGTGCGTGTGTTCTAGATAATTATTTATTAATTGCATGAAGTGAATCATTTTCCTTCATCAAAAGAGTAGTTATTTTTCATGGATGAGACTCTGCCGTATCGTGACGACACGGCCGGATGGTCGGACGGAATCCGAAGGAAGTGAGTCGTGAGCCGCTAGCTGACGCTTTGTGATGGTGGTTCACTCCGTCGGTTCGCTGTCTGCTCTCTGCAGCCGCCAGCAGCGTCGAAGCCAGTAAATCCAGCCAGAAAATTCATCGCTCACTTTTTGGTTTGACTTTTGACAGATTCGTTTCGAACACAACACAAACAACGACGAACACAAACACCACCAGGAGAGTGGTGCACATCAATCCGGTATCACGCGCATAAAAACATTAAATTTTTCGATTTCAAGCAGCACCGATCAGCCGATTTGCAATTCGGCTATCGTACGTATACCCTTATGTTGAGCTGGGAGTCAGAGCCATCGGTGGTTTTATGACCCCGTACAATCGGTTTGCATTGGATTCAGATTCGATCATTGGTCGTCCCTCTAGTCTCTATCGTATATTAGGGTATTATAATATTAGACACCGATGATGCGTGCGTAAATTCTTTAATTTTGATAGGAACCACTTTTGGGGTAATTATTTGGCGCTCTTCGGGGGGAGGCGATGACGCGTCGATTCGGTTCTATTACAATTCCAGTCTCTAATTTTACGCATCCGGTCGGTTGGTTGCTGTAGGGAGGCATCTGTTAAACTGTTATCATCGACAATCAGACGCCTTGCGCTCATTTTGTTCCATCATTTGTCGGTCAGTATCTATCAATTAGAGATTTGGATTGAGGCATTGAAGTGATTCGTGATTTTTTTTTTCTTCTCTATCTGGCAACCTGTACTTGCATTGTAGCAGGAGATGTATGAATCGAGATAATTAGCTTTTTTTTGCTACAAATAGCCTATATGGGTGTATGTAATAAACATTTTTTTACTGTGCTTAGTAGAATTTCAAACAATCAAGAGATTTCAGTAAATTACTTAGTTTTGCCATATGTGAGGCTTCTAGGGTAATTCAAGACCTACGATTAAGACTTATTTCAAGATCGTTCAACTTGTAAAAATTGGTTGTACTTCAAACAAATACAAATCCGGTTCTCAACTTAGTCAATTGGTTATTTGAGTGAGATCATTCATTTTTATTTATTTATACAGTACCCCTCCCTACCGTTAGGACATCAATTCAGCTTATTGTTTACCAAAACGAGCCCTGCTGCAAACCCAACTCTATTACCCAATATCCCAGTGATTCCTACTGGAAATGCAAATTCCGCCAGATAATTTTCATGGCAGGGTCACGTATTCTTTGATTATGCCTTCTATGGACATTTTCCAGACGTATCAAGGACTGAAGATCGTTGTCTATTATAATTGAATCGAATTTATCTTCAAATTTTGGTACTGAAGTAGCTTTTTCTTCAACTATAAAAGTAATCAGAGATTCAAGAGCATAATTCATTTAATTTGGTTTGGAAAGGCATATATGTATCGAAGTTATATTCCATAAACGTTCGATATTGCTCCGAATCAGCTCTATGGTAATTGAAAGTAGAGGTATTTGGATTAGAAATTATTTCTTTTGATACTTCAAAAGTTACTGGAAGGTGATCAGAACCTAAGTCAGCATGGGTAACCAATTGGCTACAAAGTTGGCATGAAACAGTTAAGACCAAATCGATAGTTAAGGGATTTTTGCTGAAGAAAAGCATGTTGGGCTGGTTTAAGGGACGTTTCAGTTGTAATGGCGATATGCACGTTATGAACTTTAAGTT
This sequence comes from Ochlerotatus camptorhynchus, assembly GCF_037179485.1. NCBI lineage: Eukaryota > Metazoa > Arthropoda > Insecta > Diptera > Culicidae > Ochlerotatus > Ochlerotatus camptorhynchus. The sequence goes on along the minus strand of NW_027040862.1, from coordinate 477,129 downwards.
ATCTTTAAGAGATCGAGCATTCCAATTTAATATATTCATTGATTTAAAATCCATTACTATCCAGCATTTTACAAGCGACAAATTTGAACGTTAACACGTCAAACGACACAAGCCAAACTTCAAATCTTATGTTCCCTACCAGAAACTCAGCCAAATTGTAATTGGGGAGAATCACCCGGGTGCAAGAGATATCATTCTCTGGGGTGTATCTCTGCTTGTCTCCTCGGAGATTTCTCCTGGCACCACTGGAGAGATTGTTAGACACAGCACGAGAGAGTGAGAATGTTAACAGTTCACTTTTTGTCTGTTTATACACTCACTTCCGTGAGAAAGATGGCAGCGCAAATGCGTTATTGTTTCTCCAAAGATTCTGGCAAAGCTTGACGTGAGTGAGTGAAAACATCAATAAAATTGCTGAAAATTGTGTACAAAGACAAGGGCGTAGCCAGGTTTTGAGCTAGGGAGGGGCGAAAAAAAAAATTTATTTTGGAAAATTTTGCCAAATGCCATTTTACCGAACGCCATTTCACCGAAAGCCTTTATATTGCTAAGTTTAGTGCGGTTTGATGACGGTACCGAAAAGGTGGTTGTGAATGTTGTGCTTTGCAGGGCAAATGGAAAAAAAACATTAAAAGTGGTCACGGTATTCAACTTGAAGCGGCATCTCGTCAATATTCATCGGGTGTTCTGGTATGGCTAGATCGCTGCTCCTCTCTCCATTTTCGCTGCAGCTGCTGACGGCATTCCAAGTGCCTTCCTCTCGACACATTTCATCGACGACATTCTCCACGTTAAAGACGGGCATCTCCCTTTACAAAACTGCCTCGAACCTTGGACAGTCGAAGTACAATGCTCCGGCGTTTCATCCACGTTGCCACACTCCGAACCAGGGCTCTACAATTTCGAAGCTCTAAAATGAACTCGTGTTTTGTTTCTCTCATACATACGTGTTCGACGCTTCATTTCTATAACGCCTAGCTAGACCGAGATGGCAAATGACAGGTGGGCAGGAACTCACGGTCTTCCAGTGTTGGTGAGTTCTTTGCCGTTAATGTTGACGAAAAGTTCACTATTTTGCCATACAGAAATTCAAAACAAAATTTTTTTTTTGGGAGAATTTGGACGGTTTTTGACCTGTTTCATATGACCGGAAGGTGTACGCTGGTCACAAATGCCGTGTCAAACTGATTTCCTACGCAATTAATCAATCTTTGATGTGAATTTCGCTAATAAACACGAGGAACATTTCTTATAGCAAACTTGCTATAACAAAATGGGCATAGTTCAATTTAGTAAACAAACTAACACTTCTTTTGACTGTGTCACCTCTCTTACTCGCCTAGTAGCTAGACTATCAGCAAGAAACGAAAATAAAAAAGCAGGACGCTTAGAAGGAAAGGCTGGCTGTGGAACTTCTCGTCGTTGCTTTGCTCATCGCTTTCAACGTAACTAACTGTTCTAGTTAAACGAAACCTCTTTATGGCTTTCAATCCCCTTTCACGAACACTTTATCACCGCTCTTTCAATTTGTTTAAAATGCATTACGTCCCGTTTTCGATCATTTTTTTTTTTTTTGATAAATATATGGATGGAAGATAAATTAAAAATATGACGTGTAATCTTCAAGTGTTTTGACGTGAGAAATGCTTTAAATGTGTTATTTCATTTTGCGTCATATACGTCATGAAACCTCTGTTGATATGTTTCATGAAAGAGAAAACTATCAAAGTCGAGCGCTCTTTCGCTCATCCGTTTCGACGAAGCTTGAAAGGAAGACCAATGGAGCGACGGGAGAAAGAGAGACAAGCGATTGAACATTTGTTTGTGCACGCCGACTGAGGTTCTAGAATGCTGCGAAGCTTTTCGACTTTAACAGAAAAAGGAAGCCAGCAGTCTCTTCGTCGCATCGATTTAGTCGATTGAAGCTGATATTGTGACGCCCTGCTCCGAACAGAGGGGTGACACAGCGTATCCGAACCAATGCAGATACTTCCTGAAGCAGCCGCGGCCAGACAAGATCTGCGTTAGGTGGAATTTGACGTCTCCGTGATTTCTGTTCACCCAGGTCGAAAATAATCTGTATTAGTCTACGTGGTTAGGTTATCTTTAATAGCGAGACTTTCAGCCAGAGGCTGGTTCATCTCTTTATTAGTCTACGTGTCCATCTACCGTTCTCTGCCGTGTTCCACTCCTGTTCCCACTTAGCCAACGACTCCGCTCTCACAACTTTCCGTAGTCTTCCGGCTTCCCTCAACCTGTAGCACTCGCTGTCTTCCACTTTGAGGTTATGGCATGTACCCGACAGTGATATCTTCCCGCTGTACCGCTTTACAGTTACTGTCCAATAGAACTTCCGTTTTATGATGGACCATCTGCAGCTTCGCTCCTAACATCTAGTTACCAATCATGTTGATCGCCTCGGTCGCCAGCACTGTCAAGCGTGAACCAGCTCGTGATTGGCCGATTGGAAATGCGTAAGATAGAGATAGAGATAGAAAAAGAGATAAAAGAGTAAAAAGTCAGTTGTCAGAAGTTAGCAACAAACTAACAACCAAAGGCTTCACCGGGGTGATTCTCCCCGGTGAAGCAAACGAACTCTCTACGGTGCTCCTTAGTGATCACTCATACGCTCCGGTGTGTTGGACTGGTGGAGGTGCGAGGTCAAAAAACTGTATTTGTTTGCGAAGTGGGAGAAGCGATAGAAACTGAAAACAAAATAAAGATCTCTCGGGTGAGTTTGCTTTTGTCATAGTGCGAGGTGTCTTTTCAACTCATAACCCTGCTTACACTGAGGAGAATGGCATCCCTGCATACAGCATCAAGTTAGTTAGTTTCCAGCATATCAGTAATCATTTCAATGATTTCAGTAATGCTTCCTTAGTAAAAATTATCAAAATTTCCATTAAAGAATGCTCTATCTTTTCCGCAGAAGCAAAGGTGATTTCGACTGCGATCACCAACAAGAAATAGAAGACATGACTTCTAAAGTATCGAAAAACAGTCCCGCTCTGGTGGATTCCCGGCCTTGTGGGAATAACCGGAAACGAAAGAGTAGCGAACGATTATGCAAAGTCTCAACGGAAATCGAAGATAGTCTTCTTATCGATTCATTCAGTTGGCGTGGAAATAGGAGCTTTTCAAGAACCATGTCTGATGTCAGCTCACTCCGCTGCATAATGCTTCTTCCAAGCACCTTAACCGCAAACCTTCGCCGAAAAGAACCTTCAGGATGACAAATCGAAAGTTCCGTCGTCCGTGTGTGAATTCCCGTACCGACATAGTCAAAAACAATAATCCCACCGTCACTGCCACCCCCACCAACAACCCACCCAACCCAACCGACCGTCGTCAGTCACACATTCCCATACTTAGATCGTTGTCATCGTTGCTGCCGCCGAGCGAGAAAAAAAAAATAACAATTCGCAATAAATATTTGTCAAAACTAAGCTGACTGTCTGAGAAGGATTGCCGCTCCATTTGGCTGGCCGCCGAGAGGTGCGGAAAGGAGCCACAGACTGAGCGGAGGAAAACGTTCCGGAAAGACAAATGCTTTTCTCGGCTGAACGATTCCGCTGTCAAGCTTAGTCGAATCATGTGTCAATTAAGAGTGTTATAAATTTCCTTTCGAGTGGCTTTGACAAATGTACGTCGTTCATTTTACGACGATGTGACGAGCGGAGAATCTTGGAAAATACTTAAAATTCTGAGTGGGCAGCAATCAAAATACCTAGGCAGCGGAATGCTTCTTTCGAAATTCGTCCTCCTGAATTCGCGCAACATGAAAAGCTATTAAAAACGGGTTGCCCGACGGAGCGTGACCTTAATCCATATCGAATTTATGAGCGCATTTGAGCGTAATCACACGTCGTTTTGGACATTTATCCGAAAAAAGGGAACTCGTTCAGACGACACCACCATAAGCAACCATTAATCCGTTAAAAGCTTGCAGAGGTGGTGGTGAAGTGAGACGACCACGTGTGACAAGTCCAACGGGGGTGGGTGGGAAGAAAAGTTCCATTTTTCTTCATTTCACACTTCCTTCGAGGAGACCCGAAAACCCAAAGGACGACGTTCAGTTCCATCATCATCACCATCATCACCACCTCCACACTGTCGTCCATCGGCATCATGTGGTGGTAAGGACCGGATGTGTTATTTGATGAACCGTTTCCGAAAAATCCCCCTTTTCCGTCGATGCGTGCTAAAGTTGTTGCAGGCCGTGAGAAGAATTCCAAACGAAGAAATGTGTCACACGTACGCCATCGATTCCATGTCACCTTTTTTTTTTGTTCGTCTTCTGCTTCCTCGGTCCAGAGCTGAAAGGGTCAAAGCTCGGCCACAGGTCAGCGTGAAATTCAAGAAATATTTTCCCTGCCACGGTTTCTTTCCGAACAAATGGAGTGCCCTGCTCTGCTCGGGTGATTCTTTGTTGAGTAGGTGAATGGGTGTGTCGCCGTTTCTCCGATAGAGACGCTTTTAGCGGTGGCATTATCGGGATATTCCAGCAATTCCCCGGCTCCTGCGGGATCCTTTGTCAGCCCGGGTGATTTTTCAATATAATCCGATATCATTGAGTGGCGCAACAAGGGCTCGTAGCCAGCAGCGGTCGGAGTCGGAGAAAGGGGGCCATCCATATATCGGAGCGCATTTTTGCGGGTCATAGAAGGGTTGAATGGTGGTCAAATGGCGAAAAGATTGAACGAGCTGCCGATGGGACCGTTTGATGGATGGCTTTTTATTTGTGTGTGAAATTGGGATTGTGCATTGTTGATGAGTTCTTGTAGCGATCGGTTGCCTCACGGTGTTGAAAAGTAAAATTTCAATGGATTTTTGAACATTTGAAATTATTTTAAAAGAAACTAATTAACTATGTACAATGCAGATTTTCCCTCTAAAAAGGTCACAAGCCATGGCCGAAATGTCGGGCAGATTAAATAGTAGTATAATAATTAAGACTTAGAAAGCTGTTAAGCCAAGCAATTTGAAAAGTAACTTCAGTGGAATTTTAGGAAAAACTATCCCGTCTAGAATAATTAATTTTCCAGAAATAAATCAATGAAATGTTAGAGTAAAACAAAATGGTTAAGGCGCATGTTTTTGCTCCTGTTACTATGTTGCTATCTCTTTCTGTCGGAAAGTTATAAATTTTATTATTTTTTATAGTTCTTTATTAAGGAGATTTTTAGCCTATGGCTAGTTCATCTCCGAAAAAAGTTATAAATGATTTTTGTTTATTTTTTTTTTCAAACAGCTCAACAACGAGCAAGTGGCTTTTTTATTGGTTGCATTTGATAGATCGTTATTTCATCTATTGAAAAAAGTTAGAGTGAATCTAGTCTAATAAAATCTAAAAAGAGAATTTTGTAAGAATAGGTAGTTTTGCTCGTGATGGAAAAATATTAGACTCGTTTAGGGTAGTTCGAAAAATTAAAATGTTTCCAATTTCTTTTTTATTATAAGATTGAACCATTGCACATAGGAGTATTTGTCCCAAAAACTTTATCAAAACTACAAATCGATGATTTTTTGTTGAAATTTATCCAATATTTGCTGGTAATGTGTTTTCATTTAAATTTGCATTAAAAAAAATCCCCCTAAAAGTGCAATTTGATTGTTTTAAATTTTTTTTTAATAATTTATCTAACTTAATTTATTCAATGATATATTGCAACATTATTTCGTAATCGATTATAAGAGTGCAATAAGAATAGTTAAGGTTGATTTTTTTTTCCACAATGTATCTGTTTCGGATCTCAAACTATTTTTTTAAGCAGCTTTTTGTTGTTGCAGCTCAAAACTGAAATATAATGTTTATTTAAATTTCATCGTTACCTTTTGTTTCACATTACATACATGAATAGTTTTCACTCCTAGCTATCACTATTCACGCTCTTTCTCTCCCTCAACTACCTGCAAACTAAATGCAATTTATGTTAGTATTCTTTCTATTTGGTATTCAATTTATGTTTCACCTTCACTATTTTCTTCAACCCGAATTCAACTGTTGATCACTAATTCTAATTCTATTTTCAGGTTCTTCTTCTTCTTCTTTTTCGCATTTTTAAGCTTATTGCGTGCTCTCAACTTAGTGTTCTAATGCACTTCCACAGTTATTAATTGAGAGCTTTCCATGCCAATACCAATGCATGACTTCACAGATAAAAATTCTGAATTTTAATTGTGATGTAAACATTCAGTCACGTAGACTTGTATTTCATTTTACGCAACCGAGCAACTTGCAAACAATATTGTTTACAAAGATGGGCTTTTGTATACAATATTTGCTACATTGCATGACATGTGTAAGAGCTTTACATGATATATAATGTAAACGTATATGATATGTGACGCTCCATTTATGTGCATCATATTGAACAGAAATTTACACTACTTTTTCGAACTGTGTTTGTATATTTTGTTGCAAGCACAATGATACTCAATGAAGTTGAGAAAATTTCCAACCCGAAAAATTCCCTCGACAGGACCGGGAATCAAACCCGCCGCCTCCGGCTTGGTAATACCGTGCCTTTGCTGACTAGGCTATGACGCCCAGGTTCACCAAGAGCAATTATTAACCGCGTAACCACTATTTTTCGAAGCAATGGCCGTAATAAAGTCTTTCTCACACTAATGTTTTCGTCTATTATTTTTCTCCATCCTTCGTTTGACGTTTGCGCGATCAAAGTGATCCGCACAAGGTGATCCGCACAAGGTGGGTGGATCTTACGCACGCTAAATTAACAGTACCCTGTTTCATTCACGCTGTGTTGCCAAGTGCCGCAACAGCCCCACCCGTAACTCTGGCACAGGGTCCTTTATACGAAGCCAGATGTTCCGTCAGTGATCTCAGGCACCGCAATCTTCGCCACAGTGCGCCTGTGCAGCTTTCCACCTGCTCGAGCTACGACTTGTCTGATCCTGCCATCCACTGCTTTGACAACCTCGTCGATTACGCCTCGAATCCAATTCTTCCTGTTTTCTTCATCTGCCATGTACACCAGAGTGCCAACTTTCACAGGACCTTGTTCATCCTGCCACTTCGCCCTCAAGTTTATGGTCGGCAGATACTCCTTCGTCCACCGCTTCCACAGTTTATAGTAAGGCCTTCGCTTCGTTGCCGGATGGTAGCTTCACCTCTCTTCCGCATGATGGATACCCGAGCAGAATGTGATTCGGAGTCAATGTTTCTGGTTCCGCATTTTCCTTCGACACAAACGTTAAAGGCCTTGAATTGATCATCCATTCAGCTTCCGCCAGGGCTGTCTCCAATACTTCGTCGGAAAGTGATCGTCCGTCTTCAAGCTCCATCAACGCCTCTTTCACCGATCGAACTAATCTTTCCCATACTTCTCCCATGTGTGGGGCTGCTGGAGGATTGACATTCCACCTCGCTCTCGCACTCGTGAATTTCTCCCTGCATTCCACGTTGATAGCCTTGATGATTTCCTTGCTAGCTCCAACAAAGTTGGTACCGTTGTCCGAAAAAAAAACTCACTCGGAAACCCTCGTCGACACACGAACCGTCGGATTGCCATCAGGCAAGACGCTGTAGAGAGACTCCTAGCAACCTCCAGGTGAACTGCTCTCGTCGTGAAGCACGTAAATAATGCTACCCATCGCTTCTCACTTCGCCGACCGACAACAACTGTAATGGGACCGAAAAAGTCCACCCCTGTGTAAGTGAAGGGACGGAGGAACGGTGTAATTCTTTGCACTGGTAGTGGTGCCATCCTGGATACGGCTGGTTTGCACTTGTACACCTTACACCATACGCAGTTCCGCATTACTTTCGTTACTTCTGCTCTAATTTTCGGAATACAGAACCTCTGCATCAGCTCGCTCACGACAGCCTGCCGATGTCCATGGCCAATCAGCTGGTGATAATGTTCGACCAGACTCGACGTTATCAAATGTCCTCTAGGCAGAATAACAGGGAAACGCATCTCGAACGACAGAAATTCAGCTTGTGCTGTTCGACCTTCCACGCGCACTAAAGGGCGAACACGAAATTATTGCGACACATTCAACAGGGCATAACTTTTTTACCATTGGGTAAAAATCAACCAAATTTTGCACACTTTCTCATTGATGTGTATTGTGTTCATGCTGTCAAACTCGAAGTCGTGTTTTTCGATTAAACGAAAATGGAGGTGAACCAACGCGAGTTGAGAGAACAAATTCTTTCCAAACACCTGGAATTTCCTGACCTGTCGCACCGGCAGTTGGGAAAAATGTTGAACATTCACCATTCACCATTCAACCGTCTCCAGAGTATTGAAGCGGTTCCAGGAGCGGTTGGACCACGGCAAAGGAGCTGGAAGAAAACCGGGACCGGAGAACAAAAAGACGGAGGGAAAGGTGAAGCGGATGATTAAAGCAAATCCCAACGTCTCAAGCCGTGATTTGGCTAAAAAGATCGGCATGTCGCAGAGCTACGTCCAGAATGCAAAGAAGAGAGCTGGACTACATACATACAAGGTACAGAACTTCCCAAACCGCGATGAGCAGCGAATCGACGGCTAAAACTCGGGCACGGAAGCTCTACGAGAAGATGCTGACAAAATATGGCTGCTGTGTGATGGACGACGAAACGTATATAAAAGCCGATTTTAAGCAAATTCCGGGGTTGGAGTTTTTCACCGGCAAGAGCAAGTTCGATGTGGACGACAAATTTAAGAAGAAGAAAATGTCGAAGTTCGCCTCCAAATATCTCATTTGGCAGGCCATCTGCTCTTGCGGACTGAGGAGTGAGCCTTTCGTGACAAAGGGCACAGTAAATGGCGAGATTTACAAATCTGAGTGCCTCGAGAAGCGCCTTTTGCCGTTCTTGCAGCAGCACGACGAAGCTCCGCTATTTTGGCCAGATTTAGCATCATGCCACTATTCTAAAAGTGTCCTGGAGTGATATGAGGCCAATTCTGTCCATTTTGTTCCAAAGGACATGAATCCGCCAAACTGTCCGGAGCTGCGCCCGGTGGAGCAGTACTGGGTAATAATGAAGCGGGAACTTCGGAAGAGCAAGAAGACAGTCAAAGACGAGAAGGACATGTTAAGAAAATGGAAAAAAAAAACTGAGAAACTGGTACCGGATGACACTGTAAAGACTTTGATGGAGGACATGAAGCGAAAATGCGTTCAATTTTACACTCAAGGCTCCATCGATTAACTTTTCTTTTGATTTTTGAAGTAAATATATGTATAAAACTACCCTAAAATTTTGGTTTGATTCTAAACATTATAAGAAAATTGGCATGACATTTTCGGTGCCGCAATAATTTCGTGTTCGCCCTTTAAATTGTTGTCGTCTAAAATCGGTGATAGACCATTGTACTCCTTTTTTCGATTTTGCCTTGCACTCGCCGTTGTCTCGCAGACGCTGCAAAATGCAGATCTCGTCCTCAAACTCTTGTTCTTGCACTTGTTGCCACAATATCACCTCCGCTCGCTGGAATTCTTCCCTCTGCAGACATTTCCGAACCGTATGCATCTTCCTCTGGTAGTGATCGTTCGGTAGAGAGCGAAGCGTTTCTATTGGCAGGCCTTTTGCTTTCCTGAGGAGATTTGTCACGAACCGAATTACGCACGCCACAGCCACGGCCACTCACTCTCGGGCCTGTACAGGAACGCTGGTCCTCCTAGCCACGTATCACTTGCCTCCAGGAACGATCCTCTGGACCACTTCGTCCGCTGGTCCACAACGTTCAACTTCGTGGGAATCCACCTCCAATCCGGTACCTTCGTTCGCGACAATATATCGCCAATCCTGAACGCTACGAACTGCCGATACTTTCGTGCGTCAGACCTGATCCACGAGCGCACAGTCCGTGAATCGGTCCAAAAGTACACTTTCTCGACCTTGACGTTACGGCTCTCCAATATCGTATCCTTCAGTCGGGCGCCCAACACTGCTACCATCAATTCCAGACGTGGAATGGAATGCGGCTTGATTGGAGCAACTTTGGAACGAGCCTGAACCAACGAACAACGAGTAACTCCAACCAACTCCTCCGTACGCGTTCTCGCTAGCGTCCACGAATATATGAAGTTGTAGTGTTCCGTAGTCGAGTGCTGCACCGTTGCCAAAGTAATATCGAGGAATCCGAACTTCCAACATCTTTCAAACACGCCGTCCAACGTATCCAATTTTTGCATCGCTTCTTCGTCAATCAATTCATGCCAATCGCAACCGCTTCGCCATAGATCCTGTACGATAGTACGACCGTGAATCGTGAATACCGCCAACAGCCCAAGAGGATCGAAAATGCTCATCACACAACTTCATACATTCCGTTTCGTTGGTCGTTGACCTCCGGTCAAGAATGGCTGCAACTCTTCCTTAACTTGCGTGGAGAATGTAAACACGCCTTGCTTCGTATTCCATATAATTCCCAGCACTCGCTCATACTCCCTCTATTTATCTCGATCGAAGTGAATCTCCTGACTCGCCTGTCGCTCTCCAAGTTTGATCAGTACTTCCTCAGCGTTCGACACCCAGTTCCTGATATGGAATCCACCACGGGAATGGATCTCTCGTACTTTGCTCGCTCGCTTCACTGCCTCCTCGACGGTATCAACGCTGTCGAAGTAGTCGTCGACATAATGCTTCTTCGCTACTGCATCTGCTGCTTCGGGATAATCGTTGGCAAACTCTTTTGCGTTCCTGTTCATGACGTAAAGTGCTTGGCTGGGCGAGCACGTCGCTTCAAAAATGGCACAGTCCATCACGTACACTTCTCCATCGAACAGAAAACGTTGCGCTTGACGATCTTCAGGACGGATGCCCACTTGGTGGAACATCTCGCAAATGTCACCTCCGACTCCGATTCTCCGTTCTCTGAACTGACTGATCACTGACGTCAAGGGAACGAGTAAATCTGGGTCCTTCAGCAACGTTGAATTCAGGGAAACGCCATGTTAAGGTTTACTGAATATTTATTATATAAAATGATTCAAATTGTTAAAATGATTAATAAGATAAAACATCAATTTGAAAAGGCTAACAAATTGATTTACTTCTCTGGAAAATAATGTTCGAAAACTTAGATAATATGAAAGGTGTTGGGAAATATCGGATATTGAACAACTATTAAAGGCGAGATTTATCGAGCAACGTTTTTATTTCAATGTGGTTCAATTACACGCTTTTAGAAGAATGACGGAAAATAAACTTCTGGTTGCATCATACGTTTTTCAAAAGAACATAGTTTGTTTGCTCTCTAAGTTGTCGTTGTGCGAGGGACGCACTGATGTAGACGGCATGTGGTGTACTTTCCAACACTCCTTCTCACCATGTGCCGCCGCTGTCCTTTGTCTGTGACAGTCCCAGCAATCCTGATAATTTCTTGAGTTTTGTAGTTCCAAGGGGCTTAGTTAGCATGTCAGCCACCATCCCTTCAGTGGGACAATATTCAAGTCGCACAGATCCCCTGTCGCACAACTCTCGAACATACCTCTCCTTTGTCTCAATATGCTTTGAGCGACGGCTGATTCGATCTGATTGCACAAACTGGATGCATCCTTGATTATCTTCCATAATACATGTCGGTCCATCCAAAGTTTCACCCATGTCACTAAGCAGTCTTCTCAACCAGACAACCTCTTGACTGGCTTCTCCAAGCGCCACGTACTCAGATTCCATTGAGCTGAGTGTGACACAGTGTTGTAGTCTGCTGCCCCAAGAAATCGCCCCTCCAGCATAGAGGAAGACATAACCCGTTGTCGACCGACGAGTACTGATGTCACCAGCCCAATCTGCATCCGAGAATCCTAGTAGTTCTTCAGTATCGCTCTTGTAGACCAGCTTAGCACCTTTCGTTGATTTGAGGTAACGAAGCACCCTCTTCGCCGCCACCCAATCATTTTCAGTAGGAGCACACACCTTACGACCAAGTATAGACGCACTCACGGCTATGTCTGGGCGAGCACATACAGCGACGTAAAGTAGGGCACCTACGAGACTCCGATAGGCCGTGTTGTCGAGGAATGGTGAGCTAGTATCCATCGACGAAACATACCCAGTATCCATTGGGCACTTAGCAGTCTTGGCAGTTTGTAGTCCGAATCTAGCAGAGATTTTGTCAATGTAACTCTCCAGGCAAATACTATATTTCCCGTTCAGTCGTTGGATCTCAAGGCCTAAGAAGAAGCTTGGCTCTCCTAAATCGGTAATATCAAACTTTTCACTCAAAGCTTTGGTCGCTCGGCCAATCTCCAATGATTCCATGCAAGCGACAAGTATGTCGTCGACATATACCAGCAAGTAGGTTTTCAATCCATTAACGACTTTGGTGTAGAGGCACTGAACCGTTTCACTTTGCGTAAATCCCAAATTCTGCAACACGCTATGTAAACGCTGGTTCCAGCACCTGGCTGATTGCTTGAGTCCATAGATGCTACGACGAAGTCTGCACACAAGTCGTTCTTTACCCTTCTCAATGAAGCCAGGTGGTTGTTTCATGTACAACTCTTCAGTTAAGTTGCCGTAAAGGTACGCAGTCTTAACATCCAGGTGGCAAAGAATCAGATTTTGTTGAGACGCCACTGCCAACAAAGCTCGAAGTGTGGTTTGTTTGATAACGGGGGCAAATGTTTCTTCAAAATCCTCCCCGTACTTTTGCGTGTAGCCCTGAGCTACTAAACGAGCTTTATGCTTAACGATTTCGTTTTCAGCACCTCTTTTGATCTTGTAGATCCATCTACAGCCGACCGCCTTGCGCCCGATTGGAAGGTCTGTTAGCTCCCACGTACCATTTTTATCATGAGATTCTAACTCCTCCTTCATCGCAGCTCGCCATTCCGATTCATCGGGACCAGCCAATGCCTTTTGCAAACTTTGTGGTTCATCATCTGTAGCCTGGACATAGAAAATCTCCTCAAGTAGCCGACGTGGGGGAATTCCCCTGTTGACGCGAGATGATCGACGAAGATTTTTGTCTCCTTCAAACTCCTCGAATGCAAGTTCATTCTCGACTGAACTGTGAAACGAATTGCTGTCATCGGTTCCATCCTCTTGCTCCGAAACTTCTTCAGGATCTTCGAACATCGGTTCATCAACGACTTCTTCTGTTTCAAGCTGCTCGCGCGTACCATTAGTTAGTTCAAGGAACTTTGCGTCCCTACTAATAGTGACACGGTTCGTAGTGGAGTCCAAAAAACGATACGCCTTCCTGCCATCAGCATATCCTACAAACACCATCTTTCTTGCCTTCGGATCAAGCTTTCGTCTTCTCTCATCCGGTACGTGAACGTACGCTTCACTCCCAAACACTCTGAGGAAAGAATAGTTTGGCTTCTTCCCCCACCAAAGTTCAAACGGTGTAGCTTCGATCGCAGCAGTCGGTAGTAAGTTTTGCAGAAAATTAGCAGTTGACACTGCCTTCCCCCAATATTGTTTACCAAGTCGAGCTTCCATCAAAAGACATCGCATCATCTCTTGCAAAGTGCGATTCTTTCGTTCAGCCGTGCCATTCTGTTGAGGGCTGTAGGGTGCTGTTTGTTCCAATCGGATTCCATTTCCAGTCAAAAATGTCTTCAACTCAGTACAGGAGTACTCTCCTCCTCCATCCGAGCGTATTACTTTCGGCAACCTACCAAACTGATTCTGCATCATTTTTGAGTAGGTACTCGACTATCTTTGCAGCCGCCTCCGACTTGTGCTTCAGCAGATATAGAACGCAATACCGGCTGTAATCGTCCACCATAGTCATCAAGAAACGATTTCCTCGAGGTGTCGCAACCTCCAACGGTCCGCACAAGTCAGTATGGACAAGATCTCCTACAGCGCTAGAAAAGGACACGGACTTGTTTGGAAACGGTGCACGACACATTTTTCCTTCATAGCACACTCCGCAATCAGCTTTAACATCACACTCCTGCAAATTTAGGCCATTTCCGAGACCCTCTCGAACGATCTTCTCAATCACTTGCTTATCGCGATGGCCAAGACGACGATGCCACACATGAATACAATTCTGGTTGTGGCCTGCCATCGTTTTTAACGCCTTCTGAACATAGATTTTCAGCTGATACAGATTGCCTCTTCTTTCAGCACAAAGCAGAACTTTCCCATTCTTCTTGATCTCACAACTGGTTTTGTTGAACAATACGGAACATCCTTCATCGGTCAATCTACTTACCGACAGTAGATTCCCAGCCAACGCAGGAACATGGTAAACTTGCTTGATAGTCACAGGTACCTTCTTACCATTGCCATCCAGCGAACGGAATCTGCTGGAACCAACCCCTGCCGCAGCGATCTTGTTACCATCAGCAAGGCCAATAGTCGAACTCACCTTCGTAACGTTTTCCAGAAGCGATGCATCACTGGTCATATGCGATGTGGCTCCCGAGTCTAGACACCACACAACTGTGGTGTCCAAAATCTGCTGCTTCCTCCATAACGAACTACTCGCCTCGAAAATCGTCACAAGAATGCCGTTCCATCAAAGAGCACAAGATGAGTCCGCTTGTCCTCACACGCATTCTCTTTCCCTCTTGATGCTAAACCCTTACTCGATAGTTTCTATCTCACTTTCCCTCTCTCTGTCTTATTCCAAAAATGCTATCTTCCGGAAATACTTTTTCTCTTGTCTTAACCGTTTCTACCGTTTCGTTTTATTCCATTCCCAATACAGCACCTAAAGTATACCTTGTGTCGAACCTCGACTGTATCCAAGAAATATTTCTTCCTAATAATATTATTTTCATAGGGTTAGAGAAACGTCATCAGATCACTGTGAAATATTTCTTCCTAACAATTGGTTTGGGTCTGAGATCATCTTATTTACTTGTATGCCATAAACATCATTTTCATTTCAAGTCTTTATTGCTCAGTTTCACTTACTTCCTTACTTCGTACTCTACAACAACATCACCCGAATCACCACCGAGCAGTCCAGCAACCAGACACACCTCGTCACCTTCTTCATTTTCGACCACTATGTTCACCTTCTGATTGTTGGCACTTTCTTTTTCTTTGTTCTTCCTGTCGTACTCCAGCTTCCGGCAGTCCCGTCGAAAATGTCCTTCTTTACCATAATAATGGCAAACTTTTTCTTTCTTCTTCTCTTGCTTCTTTTGGTTCACTTCCGTTTTCAACACTTTTTCATTACTACTACGCTTCCTCCACTCATCGAGCAACTTCCCCTTCACGAATTCCAACTGCAGATCAGCTTCGGGACGACTTTCCAAAGCCGTGATCAGACTGTCATAGGACTCGTTCAGACTTGACAGTATGATGGCAACTAACCAGTAATCTTTCAGCGGATCTCCCATGTTTGACAGCCGGTTGGCCAGTTGTATGATTTGCGCCAAATGATCGGCCATATTTCCATCTTCCGGTAAGTACATTCGGAAGAGCTTCCGCAAAACATGTATTTTCGTGGCAAGCGATGACCGGGCATGGTAGTTCTTCAGTGACAACCACATTTCGCGAGCTGTGGCAGCATGCATGACGTGGCATGTTTGGCCATCATCAATTGAGATTCCGATCAGAGCCCGAGCCTTGCCATCTCTATAGATCCAGGACGAGTTAGGGACTTCCGGCTTCTCCTCATCGACAACGTTTCTCACTCCCTCTTTCAAAAGCACCAGCTCCATACGAAATTTCCAGAGCTCGTAGTTGAAATCATTCAATTTATTTATCTACGGCCAAGCTCGCGTTCGTTGCCATGTTGCTATGGTGTTATCCAGAATGAGTAGCGAGAAAAAAAATGTCTTCACAAGTGAAAATGTTTTTTATCGGAGAAAAAAAAACACTTTACATCCGATTTCCGAACGGAATTTTTCACAATTTGCAAACTACGTGCACATGCGACGCTGGGCCCATAACCTGTTGGGAAATATCGGATATTGAACAACTATTAAAGGCAAGATTTATCGAGCAACGTTTTTATTTCAATGTGGTTCAATTACACGCTTTTAGAAGAATGACGGAAAATAAACTTCTGGTTGCATCATACGTTTTTCAAAAGAACATAGTTTGTTTGCTCTCTAAGTTGTCGTTGTGCGAGGGACGCACTGATGTAGACGGCATGTGGTGTACTTTCCAACAAAAGGTACAATCGTCCCACAGAACGTTTTTAAATTTTTAAATTTTATTACAATCGGAACAACACGACTCTTACCTGTACGCTGTGAACTATGAGATGCTCGATGACCCTGGAGGGATCGATTTTGCTTACTCAGCAGAAAATCATGGGTTTAATCCCAAGCTCTCCGTCATGACTCTTAAAATTCATGATCACTAAACAAAATGAATATGTTCTTTCGATAGCAGGATATCGAGAGATTAAATAAACAACAAATAAACAATACATACTTTTGGTTGCATCGCCAACTTGAGGTGAATCCTAACCAAATACCCTACCCAACCCTCCAACTCCGTAGCACTTATGAGGGTGTCGCTAAGTCGGTGGCCTCTCGTTAAGTAAGTACTACATCCACATTTCCTTCCCTATCCCTAGTTATGGTAAAGATGGGCGTGGCTGGGAATAGCGACTGTCATGCTTTTGTTGGAGAGCCATGGCTTCCGAGAGGTCAAGAAGTCATCAAGGGAAGTCATTGTTTACAAAAGCTGTTACGTGAGTGTCACTCTAGTATCCAATCTACGAAGTATATCATAACAACGCTACCGCATAACAACCATGAGCTGCATGCATGGCCCTAATCGGCAGGATCGAGTTGCAGGGCTCCGTGTAAAGCGATGCAGTTGGAAATAGGTACGGCTTGTTCAACACTAATTTGAGGCAACGGTTCTGTATTACTTGTAGTTCCTTCAGTCGAGACTTACTGGATGTGGGCCCAAATCGCTACCAGATATTGGAGTCTTGAATGGATCAGCGAGAAGTCAGACCAGATACTCGGAATAATCGTGGAGATTTTTCTCAGTAGTCCACATAAACAGCTCGGTTTCCCTTTAAGTTGGTTGATGTGTGCGGCCCAACTCATCATGGAATCCAACGTAAGCCCCAGAAAGTGATACTCAGCTACTTCCTCTATGGTTTGACCATGTATTTCCAGCGTTGAATGAGGAAGGGTTCGTCGGCGAGATGAGTGAAACAGCATGTATTTTGTTTTGCTTAAGTTAAGCGAAAGTAGGTTCGAGCTGAAGAAGTCTTGCAGAAGCAATAGATCGTGTTTGATTTGTCCCTGAATTGCTTCATAGCAGGATCCTCCATAGAATACAGATGTATCATCAGCAAAAATTCGAAGTTTCCCCTTAAGTTGAAGGCTTGATATGTCCTTTATAAACAACAAGAACAGAACAGGCCTAGGTTGCTGCCTTGTGGTACCCCAGTAGATATCCGACACAATTCTCTCCGGTGTTCTCCAGTTGCTACATACTGTTGGCGGTTATTGAGAAAAGTCTCCAATAAGGCTTTTGCTACACCTCGTATTCCAAGAAGCTCCCGTTTTTGTACCAAAATACCATGTATTTAAGATCGATGAACAGGGTACCAGCCATGTTACTGTTATCCAACGAACCGTATATATCCTCCACAAGATCACTGGTAGCAATGAGTGTGCTAGAGCCTTCGCGAAACCCGTACTGATGGGCGTATATTAGTCTGTAGCGGTTCACATAGTCGTTGATCATTTCAACAAGCAGTTTTTCAATAATCTTATTGAGGGTGGATAAGCATGAGATCTGACGGTAGTTATTCAGATCTTTCGTATCGCCATATTTGAAGATCGGAAACACGCGAGCAATTTTTAAGCAATCCGGATAGTGTCCAGATTGTATATTACCTTTGTTACTAGCGTAACATAGGTATTAGAATCGATTTTCACACGTCTTGCCGTCTGCTCCCGATAGCCATCCACACAAGCTATCTCACCTGTATAAAACATTCTCAATCGATAGAACTCAGCGCGATCTGGCTCGACAGTTTAATAACGACATCGTAGAATCAAATTGAATATGAAAAATCGACCCAGCAAGGTGAAATTTGCTGATGTCTGTATGTGCGTCTGTGGACGCGTTTCATCTAGGCAAGCTTTTTTCGAGATGGCTCATGCGATCAATATGGTTGATATCTCGTTCGATAGGCCCCATTGCGCCATTGATCGCTATTGAATTTTTTCTCGATCTGACTTCCGGTTTCGGAGATATATAGGCCAGAATGATTTTAGTGAACGATTTTTAAAAAATCAACGGTACACTTTATCAACATGATTTCTTTAACAGTAGAAAGATCTCATCGATATCTACTTTGGGAAAAAATTTCATACCGATCTGACTTCCGGTTCCGGAGATTTACAGGATAGAATGATTTTAGTTAACGATTTTTTACAAATCAACGGTACATCCCATCAACGTGAAATTTGCAGCAATGGAAAGACCTCATCCATATCTACCTGCAGAAAAAATTTCATACCGATTTGACGTTTGGTGTTCGAGATTCCGCCTTATTACCTTTGTTACTAGCGTAACATAGGTATTAGAATCGATTTTCACACGTCCTGCCGTCTGCGCCCGATAGCCATCCACACAAGCTATCTCACCTGTATAAAACATTCCCAATCTTTAAAGCCCAATCGATTCCCAATTTAATCTAGGCAAGATTTTTTCGAGATGGCTTTTTCGATCAATATGGTTAATACGTCGGTTAACCCGTTTTTTTTTAAGTCAGAAGAAGGCTTTATGTTTAGTTTGGGCGTTATGATTAGAAGAAGAAATCGTACGCAAAATCGTGGAATGTAGGGGAGAATAGTCCATAATGCACCCCTGAGGTAAAATGGCCCCGTGCAGTTATTCGATGCTTATCCATTACTAATTCTGGAAATATCATGTGCCAGAATGTTAGTTCAAGCACTGAACTAGCAATGCTGATTTTTAAATTCACGAATTGACAATCGGAAAGCTACACGGTTAGAAAAAAGTACCCAAAATTAAGTTCTTTTCACTCATCTCGGCACTATAGTGCAGGAACCCAAAAGTAGGTAAAGCGGGTCAAAGTAATTTTCATTTACTTGTGTGCAGTTCGTATGGAATTTTCCACTGGCTTTTCAACCAAAAGTAAGTTAGATGTACCCAACAGTAAATAAATATGATTATATTCAACGTTGGGTTCCCACACTTTACTACCCCTGTTGGGTGGTTTTGCTCGTCCGTTTTTGACAACATTAGTAGGAGAAAAGGAGACAAACTAGTCAAAAGTAGGTAAAAGTGAACTGGCTGTTGGGTACTTTTTTCTTACAGTGTATGAAAAACAGCGCAGGGCCATTTCACGCCAGGGGTGCGTTGAGAACCATCGTACCCTACGTATTCCAATAGATCTTTTCGATGCTTAATCGTCTTTCTCTATTTATCACACATGTATGAATTGACGGTGTATTTTCCCACTAATGTGTTTCCCTCTTGCTCGCACTCGTTGGATTTAAATTGTATAGTAGTGTGCGTCGATTGGACGTCGAGAAGCTCTATAAGACCAGTCAGATGTATAGTCGGATAGAATCTCGGGAACCAATTGAGCTGTCAAATAGCGGAACCAATCGAGCAAATCACGATCAACAACAGAAAAGAGCACATCAGTTATTGCGAACAAAACTTCGGAACCCCTTTTCTCGTGACTCAAGACTCACCTACGCAAATTAATACCATCTTTGGGTTGGGGAAAGCTTCTCCTATCCGATGATGCTGGTAATTTGCGTTCGATTGGCGAGGAAAGAATAATCAACGTTTTGTTTATAAAAGTTGATAGAACCTTTTCAATTGTTGGTCTACAATATATTGAATTGGTTCTGCTTTTTGATAAATCGAAATTCTATTCGCCAGACTATGAATTTAGCGACTATAGTCAGATGTTGTCCCTTCATATTTGTGCACGGCCGATGAGATCAACCCAAATAAAAGCCTCAATAATCTGCTGGAAAATGAGGAAAATTTACCAAAATTTTACACAGTCTAGTAGTAGTACCAATAGACCAAGAAAATCCAATCGTTAGATCTCTGGCATTTTTTCCTTGAAAAAGTGCGAACAAACTGGAAAAACATGAAATAAATCGCACTTTTTGCGATTAATGAGTAAAGTAAAATCAAATTTGGGTTGATCTAGTTGGCCGTGTGCAGAGAGTTTTTCCACCTGTCTGCACACGTTATTTCTAAACAATCCAAATTTAAGTAAGATCTACTCATTTCCATTAGAATTAGGGCTAAACAATATAGAGCGAACTAGATTGTAACTGACAAGATAACAAATTAACATTCGGATTCAGGTGTTCATTCGCCATCTTGTCAGTCCCAACTTTTTTTACTCAATTTTGGGGGATATGAGTAGATCCTAGTTGTTTAGAAATAGCGTGCATCCTGCATTGTTTTGTTCAGGATAGTGTATCTGACGCTTTAAACCTTGGTCTCTATATATTATATAATATAAATAATATTCACAAGGAGGATAGTGTAACTGACGCTTTAAACCTTGGTCTATATATCACCCTCATTTTTAAAAATCGCTATTAGAACTGGTACATCGTTAATCTGTCACCGATCAGCTCCTGCCGAGTTCACGGGTAAACTTATGTTAATCTGCTGAAAAAAATTGACATAACAGCGTGGCCCTGTTTACTGTAAATGAATACCGGAATAATGCTCGTGTAACATTTGAACAGGAGCTATCAACTTTTGTAAACAATTTGCTAGACTGTTAAATGTCGACACATTTTATTGGTAATTTTCCATGTAAAATATCACATAATTTTCATGTGTCCACACATAAACAGAATCCACCCAGAAGTACACATGAAATTTATGAGTCAAATCAATAGTATGTGTAGTTACACATGAATTTGATGTGTACACATAAGAACTATGTGTCCGACATATATAGATATATATCATTTGTTTATCACATTGCAAAAATTCATGTGTGGGACACATAAAAATTCGCATTGAATTTTTATTAGTGTAGGCCCTTTTCACGAGAACCGATGTACGCCCTACCCGATGGTGTTGTTAGTTCGCGTGGACGTATTCGGTTCACGCGAAAAGGGCTTAACAAGTTTTGTGTACAAAAGTTGATAGGCCCGTCTCAAATGTTACGCGAGTATTATTCATGTGTTCATTTTAAGAAAACAGGGCCCCGCTGTTGTGTCACTTTTTATCGAGTGAGTGAACTCAAATCTATCCGTGCACTCGTCTATTAGGTTTTGCACCGTCGGGGTTAACCTCAATCTGATGACAGTTCAGTGGTACTGTTTACGTGGACTTAGTCGATTTTTTCTTGGGTGGATTTTCTCGATAATTTTTCAGACTGCAGTGAGATGCAAACCACACTTCTGCAATGTCCATGAGCAACATCCTTTCATCACGCTGTTCCTCGACAATTTTCAAGTTAAAATTCGGAAATTTTAGAATTTGTTTTTTCGAAAAAACGACTAAGTGCTTGTAAACAGTACCACTGAACTGTCAAAAAGGTTCAGCCGATTAACACTGAGTTCATTCGTGACGTCACGCTGCAGAACCTAATTAGGTACTGCAGCGTGACGTCACAAATGAACTCAGTGTTAATCGGTTGAACCTTTTTGACAGTTCAGGTTTACAGACACTTAGTCGTTTTTTCGAAAAAAATATATTTTACAATTTCCGAATTTTAACTTGAAAATTATCGAGAAAATGCGTGGTGAAAGGATGTTGCACGTGGACAATGCAAAATTTTTTTTTTTTTTGTCTTTATTTTAGAGATTTTTAGCCTGAGGCTAGTTCATCTCTTAATGACAATGCAAAAGTGTGGTTTACATCTCACTGCAATCTGAAAAAAATATCCAGAAAATCTACCCAAGAAAAAATCGACTAAGGCTCTGAACCATTTGGCGAATTTTTTAACTTTTGGTTAAAATTTGACAGATGGAAAGTTATTGATTAACCCTGCTATCCGAGCATGGTTATTTCTGACAGACAAGTAGTTAAATTTTGACAACCGTGGCTGAGTTCTTCTCGAAAACCGGTCGATCGACAGCACGGGGATTTTCGAACATAAGAAATAACTTTCGAAATGCCACTTTTAACCACGAGTTAAATTTAACTCGGTAAATGGTTCACAGCCTAAGTCCACGTAAACAGTACCACTGAACTGTCATCAGATTGAGGTTAACCCCGACGGTGCAAAACCTAATTGGGGGTGCCGTAGGCAGTGATGCCACAAATGTTCGAATTTAACTCGCGTAACATTTGAAAAGGACCTATCCTCGTTGATCGATTCTTTTCATTGACTTTCTCTTTGATTAACCACGGCAACATAAATGAATTTCTCGATAAGCTCACAAAACAGTTTGACAGAAGATGATGTTTGCTTTATAGTCGCTATATTCATAGCATGCCGGATAGAATCTCGCGAACTAATTGAGCTGTCAAATATCTGTTTGACCAATTGAACTGTCAAATCACGACCAACAACAGAAAAGAAGCTATTGCGAACAAAACTTTCGGAACCCGTTTTCTCGTGACTTAAGACTCGCCTACGCAAACTAACACCATCTTTGGGGAAAATTTCCTCTATCCGATGAAGCCGGTAATTTGCGTTCGATTGGCGAGGAAACAATAATCAACGGTTTGTTTATAAAACTTGATAGTACCATTTCAATTGTTGGTCTACAATATATTGAATTTGTTCCGCTTTTTGATAGATTGAAATTCTATCCGCCAGACTATAAATATAGCGACTATAGTTAACTTGCGCCAAAATCAACACACTGAATGGGAAATTCAATTGCACTCGGGTTATTCGCGAAAGAGAATATCGATTAAGAGAATCAGGCTGATTAATTATTTAACTTTATTGGTAAATATTGTATATAATAAGATTGTGCTTAAAGTATGTAGAGCAAAATAAAGCAGATTAAGTATAAAGTAATAAAGCTCCAGTTGTAAGCCAAGAAGAAGAAAGTGATTTATATATACTTTGCACTACGTATAACTCATTTCAGCTCCTCATAGATAAGCCACAATTATATCTTAAAATTATTGTCATATTAGAAAATTAACGTGAGGACATAAATCAATTGATTATTGAATAATAATTGCTGTTCAATTGAGCAGTGCAGAACCTTAGACCAGTAAAAATAAAAATATCCTCTAAGGCCTCGTATATCTATGGATAATATCAAAAACGAGATTATACTGGGTAACAAAGGTTCTATTCACCTGCCCGGTGGATCAATGTGGGTTTTTTTTATTGAACACGTCGGTTAGTAATGGCGCGAAGATGCTATGATGTTATTTCACAAAGATGGGAGATATTTTGTCAGGGCTAACTGATTTTTTGGGTTCCAAATTAATAATCATTGGCTGTAGCCGGATTGATATACATGGAGGTTGGTTGTAGATCTGAATATCACGAGCGATGTGAAACGTTGAAGGCAAATTGCTCCCAATATGACAAAAAAGTTGTTGAAGAACGATCAGATGTATACGTGTGAGTGATCAGTGATTTTTGTGTCTCCCTCATGAATGGTCATTATCTGACTCGGATCATGGCCTTTTCCCAGTGCATTGTTTACGCATCTCTCTGGTTACTGCTTGCTAGAAGATTTTCATAATAATTACGTTTGCATTGTGCCTTTTTTCTGCGCAGCAAATTTCAAAAATATACCAGTTCGGTGAATTTTTTTTTATTGTGAATGAGGCCCGTTTATCGTTGTATTTCAAAATTTGACAAAAGTTAAGGGGATCTGCTTCTGGGGCCCCATATTTCTGGAGATCTCCTTCTGGTATCCCCAGCAAACTCTGTAAGTGGGGAGGTTCCCTTCTAACTGAGGTTCAAAGACTGAAAATCTCTATAATAAAGAAATCTAATCTAGTCTAACAGATTCTCTGGGCTAATTTTGATCAAATGTGCCTACCAAGGCCAGTTTCAAGGATACTCTGATGCTAGAGTTCAGATGATTTGTTCTACTATATCAACCAAGACTGGCACAAAGTCTGTAGGATCGAAATATGGCCAAACAGCTTCATGGTATTTATGTGAATCATGCCCGACTCATTGTCATGTATACCGGATGTTCTAGGTTCTCCAAATCATCCTGGAGTTCAGATTATTTGCTGTACTAGATCAATGCAGAATATTTTGAAATGTCTGTCTAGAAAGCATTTGGGTGAATCAGCTTAGCGCCAAGAAACCCCTAAGAAAGGGTCACCATTCTGCCAACCCACCAAGCACAATCAAGCAAAACACCATCTGATAAAGGAAACCGATGAGCCAAAACGAAAGTAAAAAAATCTCAGCCAAACCAACTCTTTTCCCGGAGACCATTGCCAATCATGTCGCGTGTCCTACCGGCCAACAATATACAACACTGCACACTACAAGTCGATGGGTTTCCCCCCTTCCATTTTCCAATGCAAAAAAAAAAGAAAGGTGTTCTCCTCCCCATTCTGGACGTGTTTCTCAAACGCTCCCGGCAGTAGTGGCTGATAAAAGCGATCCAGACCAGTTTTACTCGACGACTCGGACGACGCCAACGATGTCGGAGTGGCTTGTGCGGTCGTGTCTCGTGTGGTTTTCTCTAAATCGAAAGGGTTCGGTTTCCTCCGGGAGCAGATTTGTATCGAATTCTTGTTACTTGTTCCATTTTTTTCTGCTTCCCATGTTATGCTTCGCTCGCTTTCATTTAGTCGAAAGCTTTCCATGTTATGATGACCATTACAACCTCCCAGGTCCGGGGTCTTTTGCAGCGTGGAAAAATCCAAGGTAGAAAGGTTTCCCACCGCTGGAAAGGGCACTTCTGTATTAAGATAAAAGCATAAAGATAAAATTTTATTGAAACATTGCTATTAAGGAATTATTTGATGAGTCGGGATGCTTTACAGTAATGGCTTTCCGTGACCCCGAAAAAGAAAAAAAAAGAAAACACGAAGAGATGCAAAGTGGCTGGTCATCGACTGAAGTTCGTTAAGGATCTAAAAAAATATATATATAAAGGAAGTCAAATCATCACTCGGTTGACCCGATGATGTAAGCGATATCTAATTCAAAGAGACAAAGAAAAGGACGCTGGGGTTCTCTATTGAATTAGGGGGTAGAACAACAACGCACAACGAATATAGGCCATTTTTGTAGACGTGTGTGGGTTGTCCCCTCCTTTGTGCGATATTTCTTCTTCTCCCCCTAATCGGCTAGATTACTGCCCATGAAGAGCCGGAGAAGTTTTCCGCCTGACGACGAGTCATCTTGGGGGGGTTCTCTCTCCTCCTGCAGATTAATCCCGCTGACAAGACTCTCGGCTCGGGTGAAACTTTCCGATTTTCTGTGTATTGTTTTTGGGATGGATTTTTCTTTTCTTGCTTTTGGACAGATATGAAGTAGCGATATGTGCGCAAGAAAATAAACACGACATTAATTGGAATTAGAAGATTAGTTTGCCGGTTTATTGTGCTTATGGGAGAGCATATTTTCCAAGAATGATTCGCTCATTTCGGAACTTTACATGGATGGGGGACGACCAACTTCTCGGTCCTTAGACGGCCAATGATTGGAATCATCCATGTGAGGGGCACTAATCTTGGAAGGGATTATCGGGACATGCGGTTTATTTTCTGAGCAGTACATATATTACTACATTTGAGTACAAACGTTTGGATATCTAAAAAGTTCTGTAGCTTTCAGAAAGATGATTGTGAACCGAAAAGTTTGATGAAGTTTGTTGTTTGTAATTGTTCACTAGGGGCAATGAACCATGTTTACGAGTGTCTTATCAAGCTTATCAATTATGCTAACTCTTATTAAATGAACTTAATCAACTATTAGTACAATAGTAAAATCACCTTGCCCCCTTCGCAGCTCCCTGGTAACGCTTATGGATGCAATGGTACGGACAAAGGACCAATTCAACCCAGATCGATGTCAGTCTATGAGTTTCTACCAGCAATTACGCTTAAGCAAGCATCTTGTATCAAATTACCATCTATATAAGGATATACTGACAATTGAATGTGTCGGTGTAGATAATCAGGCTTCAAGGTTATCCGGATAGAGATGGATAATATCATTGTCCAGGTATACCTATCCAGTGGATATAAATAAACGGTCCACGTTGTTTGCTCTCCGGATAATATTCAAGTTAAAATTATCTGGACTCCAAACAGGCTGTTCGGCTGGTTTGTGAGGAGATTTATTTTGTATGGGTTTCTCAGATTCAAGTAGCATTCCATGTTAATTAAAATCGTACTCAATGCACAATACGGGAAAGTCCTCCAAGCTAAACATACTTATCGTGGCAAAAAAACAAAATATAACGACAAACGGTGGACTGTTTTAGCCTTGAAAAGATCACAATGAACGAATGATAATAGATTACATTACATTGGTATTTGTAATGGCGAACGTTCTAGTTTATTTCGCAGTGCTTTGATAAATATTCGATAAATTAAGTGTGAAATTGTACTTGTGCCGCGGTAGAAATGATCCTACGCGTGCCCCGTAGTGATCATTTATAGCGGTAAGCTCCATCGCAGATAATACGCGAATTTCGTGTTATCCTCGATTTTGCTAAGCGCAATTTAAATCTCGGATTTCATTTTAATACCCCGATTTCGTGGTATTAAAGAAAATCTCCAATTTTCGAAAAGTACGCAGCCAAAATAAAATCTGCTATCACCGGTCTCAAGTGGACCATACACGATCACTTTTATTGACAATAATCGTATTGTCAATACATTCTGTATTGACGTCAATATATCGAGATTGGCAATATTTCTGAATTCACATCATCAATATTATTGTCAATAATTCCCCTTCGCGTCAATATATTGATGCGTGTGGGGTTTGCTTCACAAATACACTTATAAACGCAACAAATCTCGCGTCACTTTTCAAATAGACCAATCTACACTCGTAAATAACTCGACTACAAAAACGTTTTTTGCTTCCTTCATCGACACAGTTTGAACATATCTGGAAATATCTTCACACAACCGTGGAGATCCAAACAGAAAATCGACAAAGAGAATCAATAAATTTCGATATGACCTATTGAAAAGTGACGCGATAAATGTTATTCTATTTATTTGTTTATTCGGCAGCATATTCTTACTAAACAGTTACTGAAACCGAATAAATCGTAGCCTGCACCTAAATTTGACCTATACCTGTGCCGACCGTACCGATAGCGGAAAATTCTCAACAACGATCCTTGTTAGAAGCTTTTCTGTGATCTTATACAGATCTTATCTACGTGAATGGATCCGCGGAATTAGATACACGGAAATTTTCCGTCGGATACGGCGAAAAGAATGAAGGAATGCACAGCTATCGGAAGAATTTGTCTGGCTTCACGAATGCTCCATTTGGGATGGATATTCTTATTCAGCAGCTTCATGTTATACAACAGATGGTGGAAGCTTACAAGACGTGGACACCGGATAAGTATGACAGTCCTCGTAATATTTTCGGAATTTAGTCGCAGAGCAGCAGAGATGATTTTCTCAGTTGAATTAGCTTCAGCCTACAAGAGATTCATCGACAAAAAAGCGTCCGTCTAATTAAACGTATTAAATCAAACTACGGCGATGTCGACCGTAAGGTTTTGAAACAGACGCAGAAGCTGAGCCACCCTAAGGAACTCGGTAGCCAAGTTTGAACTGCACTGCTAAATTCTGCTGGCATATAACAAACTCGAACTGTTGAATGCCAATATGCCAGTCCTGCGAATATTGATGAAATTATCGTAATCAAGGTGGGTACGTTGTTGTCCAGTGCTGTAATTACCGCCAGAGCCAACGGTATCCAAATTCAGCTGTCCAACACACTAGCGTGCACAGGAATCTTTTTAAGGAGGGGCAATTTTTTTCTATGGTGCATTCAATCTGGGGATGGGGAGTACTCGAAAGTGCGTGGTGGATGGTGCTGTCCACCTACCACTGTTTCCCTACCGTTCAATTTAGCTAATTTTATTTTTTTTTTATATTTTTCTTCAATGCAGACAGCCAATGGAATGGATCGTAGTTAGCCACCAACTGGGTGGCACACTTTCCGCTCCTTCCGAATGTCCACGAAGTGGTCGGCCAGGTTTGCAAAGTATGCGCACAATATCGATGAAACGTTCCATTATATAGCGATTTGGTAGCCACTTTGCCTCACCCTAGCAGCAATCATAGCTGTTTTTGGTGGTCCAGTTCTTCGTCGATACCTTTCCTGGTTTTGAAATTTTTCCACGCTTCCATACTATCAACATGGGTATCACTGCGATTGTGTTTGCCCAGCAACTCGGTCGCTTTCTTCCAATTTCTGAACCCTGTAGGAATCGTTGTAATAATGTTTTGCGTCATGCTCTTCTTTACAGGTTAAATATATGAACCAAAGAAAATATATTCTTCAAGGTACTGGCATCATGTTTTATTCAGTTACCTTCAGTTACCTCTATTTTTTTAAATTTTGACCTAAATTCCAAGGCAATAGGTTTAGGATCATTAAAAAGGTTTAAAAAATATGTAACGTTTGGAACAAAAGCGAGTACATGATTGTTAACGGAATTACGACTTGTGCATGTCAACCCTGCCCAAAGTACTGCCAGTCGGGGTGACACGAAATGATGCCGAACATTCAATATGTTTAAAAGATGATACAAAGGACAATTCCGAATTTATTGCAACGCACATAAACAGCTGTAACTTTTTAACCACGGTAACAAATGACTTGAAATTTTCAGAGAAGATTCTTATATGAATTCTTAGTAAGACAACAACAGACCACGGTGCAATGGCAAACTAATACCCACTTTTCAATTAGGGAATCCAAGAGCTGTCTTTAAATTTTATACAGTTGCAAAAAAGTCCATCCTCAGAATTCCTTGAGGGTCTTTTCGAAATTTTTAGAACTCTATGAGCTCTATTGAAATTCTTCTCAGAAGTCCTCTGGAATTATTTTGAGAATGCTTCTTGACTTTTACTCAGAGCACCTTGGAACTGAAATTCCCTCAGAGTACCAGAAGAATTTCCACAGTATTATCCAGAAATTATTCCCGGAATGAGCTAGAAATTATCGGTACTCACTAGAAATTTTCCTCAAAATCCCTTTTGGAATTTCACTCAAAATTTGATTTTCTCGGTATTCTTTTCGGAATTATCTTGGAACTATGTGCAGGATTCACTAGAAATTATTCGCAGAATATTCATGGAATCTTCTCCATAAATCTTTTCTTTTGGAACAGTCCTCAGAATTCAATACCATTGAGGTTCTTCTCGGAAGTAAAATTTAAGTTGCCCGTCCGTTCACCAAAACGTTGTCTTTTTTTTCAACCGGAAATGCTCAATAAAGCTTGCCCCTACATTCACAAGAACTGTGCAATTTTTACATCAGGAATTTTCAATTCAGCTTGCCCTCCATGCAGCAGCTTGTTGCAAATCTTACACCAGAAATTTTCAATACAAACTTGCCCCCAGGTAATTTTAGACCAGAAAATTTAAATTGACCAGAAGGGTGTAAATTTTCCACCATTAATAAAAATTGTTTCTCCAATCATCTGATTCGTGCAGATTTCCGTTTTCCATTTTCTATCAGACATTTTCAATATAGCTGGCTTCTCCCATCATCAGAATGTTGAAGGTTTTCCACCAAATAAAGCTTGCCCCTATTTTCGGATTTTTCATCATAAATTTTCAGTAAAGCAGCTTCCCTCCAATCATCCGAATGGTGCAAATTATACACCAAAATTTGTTTCTCTTTTCAGCAGAGGGATACAATTTTAAGACCAAATTTTTTCCGAAAAGTTTGCCCATCCGTTCACCAGAACGGTTCAGATTTTCCACCGGAAATTTTCAATAAAGTTTCATTTTAAATAAAACTTGTATTGTACCTTCATTTTCCATATCAGTGCAAGTTTTCCACCAGAAATTTTCTGTTCATTTCATTTATCAGAGCGATGCAAATTTTTCACCAAAATTTTTCATTAAATCATGGTCCTCCATTCACCAGAACGGTGCACCAAAAATTTTCAGTGAAGTTTGTATCATCATGCACCTTTGTGGTGTAATTTTCAGGCTTTGCCTCTTCATGCACCAGAATGGCGCAGGTTTTCCACCATAAATTTTCAATGAAGCTTGCATTCATCAAAACGAAGCAAATTACGTACCAGAAAAATGAATAAACTTTGCTTCTACATTCACCACAGAAATTTTTAGTCAAATGTGCACCTCCAAATTTTAAGCGTGATTCAATTTTTTCCACCAGAGTTATTCATTTTGATTAGTCCCTCCATGCACCATCACCTTGATGATATTTTTACACCAGAAATATTCAGTAAAAAGCTTTTGATTCCATTTACCATCACGAAGGTAAGTTTGTTAAACCTTAAATTTACCCTCTTCTTTTAACCCTCCAAAAAATTACACCAAAATTTTTTGTATGCACCACTGTGGTGCAATTTTTTGACCAAAAAATGTAATTTAAACTTGTCCCTTCACGCACCTTTTTTTGGTGCAATTTTCAGGCACCATCTCAAAGGAATTTACGCAATAAAAGGTTTTCAGTGCCCTTATATTATGAAATGAAGTTATTTTACTTTCAAATCAAGCTATCAAGAAATCAAGTTATTTTGTATTCTAATTTTGAAAATTTGAAAATAAAAATCTTATTTATAAAAGAGGCGGCAATTGCCCCACCTTGCCCCACCCTGTGCACGCCAGTGGACCTACTACTCCGAATGTCAGCTGCGCTTATCATGTTGTATCCTGTAAGCCAAAAACAGGATCGCATCGTCTGATCGGATGGTCTGAAATTCGTTCTTTCGGATGATGGTCATATTATTTCAGAACTCTCACACTACGCGGCGCTAGTGTGCACATGAACTTCCTTAATATGTTATGTCTCGAAAGATTGTCCATATAAGATGTTGCTGTGCAATATGAGAACAGGAACCGGAAAAGGGATGACGTGTAGAGGCCGGAAATCGATGTCAGATGCCATTTTGGAATCCAAGATGGTGGCCATCGGTTCAAGAAAAACTGTCAAATACCCAACAACATGGGTATTTCCGGATAGGGGATGACGTGTAGAGGCCGGAAACCGATGCCAGGCGCCATGTTAAAAACTAAGATGGCGGCCATCGGTTCCAGAAAAACTGTCAAATATCCTACAATGTGGGAATTTCTGAAAATGGGTGACGTGTAGAGACCAGATGTAGATTCCAGACGCTATTTTGGTATCCAATATGGCGGCAACATTTTTTCCATGGTCACCATAGCCGGTCGAACTCCAGACGAAACTAGAACCGCACTACCGTTCATACTGGTGACAACACTCTGATGAGACAACGAAACCTTACCCCCAACCTCCTCCCCCTGATCCTATCCTTTGACAATGTATTTAACCTCGAGTAAGCCGCGAGTATTCGGCCCAACTCCTACTAGACATAGAATTAAGTGAATGTTGCTACAAGCAAAGAACAATGAACTATCGGCTCCGTTAAGCTAACGCGATTGAGCCTTCCAAATAAACGAACTAGTTAAAAAAACATGTTTTCCATAAATAAGGCTTACCAAGAATATTGCGTATAATTTATTGTGTATAGCGTATCACTGAGCAAGATCGCAACGTAACGTGGAAAATTCCTACTTGGCACTGATGAAGTCTGTAAGTAGTAGACGAAATACGCGTATCTGTCAAAAGATAAGCAATTATAACGGAATTTAAAGGAAATAAACCAACCCACTCAAAGCTCTTCATAAAGGGATTCCGTTAAGAGGTTCAACAAATTTAAAGGATTGGTTTAGTACTTCCTACGTTCGGGAAAGTAAAAGGACACGATACATCATGGGCGAAGTGATCACCGAGGATGAATAGGTTGGTGAACTAACCATAAAGTTTTTACTGCCACCGGGCGAATGCTGCGATTGTGGATGTTGAAGGGTGGTTTGAAGAGGTTGGTGGTGTTGATAAATATTTAACAAGGAGAGATTTTTTGAGTTATGAGATGTTGGGGAACACGAAGACTTGATAAGAAATGGAATGTACTACTGTAAGTCCACTGCGGAAGAAGTTGAACAGCTGAAAAGTTCGCTTTCTAATCATTGCTTCGATCAGTTCAATAAGCAGCAGCCATTCGGGTTCCTGATCTTCGGATATGACGCTTCGCCTGTGATATGGATCTTGGTAAATATGATCTGCATAACTGCACGAATATTTCATCGAACCTCGTTTTTACACTTGCACGGGTCTAGCGTCAGAGCCAAAATATCCGAGTTCCGGCGACACAGATAGTATGGTAGAATGCAGCTGCCTTCTCCGACACACACACAGCAACCAAACACTCTAAGATCATGGTAACCACGCAGACTGGCAATTTAATAGCAATCTTTCCAGGGTGTTATGCGTCTTCTGGATTGTAGCGTTATTAACGATTGGATGCATTGTGTTTTTTCTCCAAATTCATCAGAAATCGGAGCCGTAAATAGCTTCCCACGTCGACAGAACATCCTGGCAGAAGCAGGAGCCGTGAGCAGAAGGCTGTTGAGTCAGCGAGATACTTCAAGGTGAACAAAGCATTAGGTCCTAAGTAATATTGACAGATATCCTTCGTCGACTTTCTCTTTGCATCCTCACGGCCATGTTTAAGGCATTCCCAGCTATTTTCAGCTCAGAGATCGACGAAACAAGCTATTATCTAGTATTTTGTATTATAAACACGACAAGAATCGTTTCAGTACCCAAATTATCGACGAAAGAGAAAGATAATCGATCAATATTGCTCAGGACCCAATACATTGTTCAGCTTGACTTTCTTAAAACTTGCAATCAATATGACCAATGAAAACAAATATATTGTAAATAATAATTACGGGCTGATTCGAGATAAGGGCGCAACTTTTTATAAACAAAGACTTCAATCTCCAATTTCCAGCTCGGTCTCACAAGAAATTTGACAATATATAAAAAAACTTAATTTTTTTTTTAAATTACTGCGGAAAAACAATTAGCTGTAACGAATGACGATTCATCTGTATCTAAGACGATTCAGTCCGAATCGGACCAAAATACCGTTTGCGTACGTTAATTAGTAATTAGTAATAGTGATAATGATGATAATGGTTTTTAAGAAAATGCGAGTTTTGCAGATGTTGTAAAAAGACATAGTTGTTCTAGAAAAAGTAAAAATATTAGTAACAGTGACAATAACAGTAACAGTAACTGTAACAATCAGAGCAATCGTAAGACTCCAAACAACTTGCGAAGATACTCGTAAGTTTTTAAAAACACAGTTAGATCCAAAAACGCACAGGATCAGCAATTTTAGGATTGGTAAAGATGGCAAACATATTCATTGATTCGTTTGTTGTACTAGATGATAGAAAAGAATAGCAGAAATCGTGAGAAATAGGTTAGTGAAGCCATGGTCATCAAAAGAGGAAATCGATGAAGAGAATTGACTTTCACCCCTCTGCTTCTAAGCACCTTAATCCGTTCTTGGTTGTTGGATTACACTTGCTGGTTGCAATTTTGCTATTCGACATTTTCGAAGGAACACCAAAAATTATGAAATCACACTATTTCCTCGGGATGCCTAAAAGTCAAATTATTCGATTAACGATTTATCGTAAAGATTTTTCCAGCTATTCGATTTGATATTTATCGAATTTTCAATTGTTCGAGTGCATAATCGACATCCCTTTTTAGAAATCTCGTTTGATTAAGCGCAGTAGAGAAAATAAATAGAAGTACTAATTTATCTGAACATGCATAGAGAAGAACCATGATGTGAAACAGGATCATAAATTCGCCTAAAAAAGTGTTAAGCATCTTTCTGCTAAAGACTAACATTTACCAACTTGTTGAGAGAAGGAGTTCAACGTAAAAAATTAAAAAGGGGAGGAGCTTTAGTTGGGTGCACACTGATATTCTGCGGCCTTCCAACCTGTCGCAGACACCAGTTCAACCCACGTCCAGCAGCAGACGGGCCGAGACTCATGTGAGTGCCCAATCATTGAACCGAAGAATATGGGATTGTCCGGTCCGATTTGCTGATCCAGCTGTCTACACGTCATCATCATCTTCCAAAGGCTTTAAGCCTGTACTACCATCGGCCTTTTTCAGGACCACAAAGTTTTTCCAAAAGAGTTAAATTTCTGAAGCTTTTTGTACAAATTACGGGACTTGAACCCACAATAACCCATTTAGTAGCAATTATTCATTAAATTCAGAGATCAACGATGGATTTGGAATGGCTTGGGCATAAAGTAGAAGTGACCAATGGCCAGGTTCGAAGGTTTAAGTTCGAATGGACCCAAAGGAGAAATTACAAGATAAGTATTATTCACAATCGCTGAAGCTCTAACAAAGTCCTTTGGAACTGTTAAGCTCACGAGGTCTTTGCGGACCAAACAGTATGGGAGTACCGAGCGCAAAGGATCTACGAATCCAAATAATCATCATTATTCAATTATTCAATTTCGATACAGCTACATATCTACAGATTTACGGAAAAACAAAAACACACAAAGTAACTGCATTTCATCTATATTGTTCAACGTTGATGGTGATGTTGATTGTTGTGGTGTATTGATGTTGATTGTTAAAAATGTTATCGATGCATTTTCAATACAGCACATTATACAATACATCAATATCCCCAAGGACTTAATAAGAAAGCCCAAGCAACAATATTGGTTTTATTATGGTTCTGTAGAACATGATTTAGACTTGTAGAATGCTATAAAACCTCTATAAAGCTTGCAACGTTACTGGGGAGAGCATCTTTGGAAATGGGACACGGAGATTTTAGTACTGACAGTGTATTAAACAAAGATTTGTTTTTAGAGTTGTACAATAGGGTGCTTCATTCTGAAAAAAGTGATGAATTTCTGATGGGCCACCCTCCAGTTCGATTCATAGCCCCAAAATATGAACCTGTGCAAAAATTGGTAAAGATTGATGAAGGTTTAGAGGTCGCGCCAATGATTTGAAATTTGTATGGGAATTACTATGGAAGAATTTAAAAAATCGCTTATATCGCTATAACTTTGCTTCTACTTGTCCAAATGTCGAAAAAATTTAGTATGTTATTGCTATGGCAATAAACAAAAAGCCTACAGTTGCTACGCTCAGTTTTGCAGCGTATCAAGAATTATAAAAATGTGAAAAAATGGCAAAATAGGGTAAATTGACAGATGAATATGTACAAGGCAACAACGCCAATTTCATCGCAACAACAACAGGCTTGTTGATCATTGTCATGACAACCACATATTTTTTTTTTTCAACGTTTGGACAACTACAACCAAAGTTAGAGCAATGTAAACGAAAATCAATAATTTCCCATACTAATTCACCAAAATCTCCATACAAAATCCAAATCATTGGCGCGACCTCTAAACCTTCATCAATCTTTACCATTTTTTGCACAGGTTCATATTTTGGGGCGATGAATCGAACTGGAGGGTGGCCTATCAAAAATTCATCACTTTTTTCAAAATGAAACACCCTATTGTACAACATGCATCTATGATGTCAGTTATTTCTAATTAATATAATTTAAAATCAAATGTATTAATCTAATTGATGGATATTCGAGCAGCCAAGCACCGTTTTCAATGTTTGAACATCAGATTTCGCCCATTCAGAGACTATTAAAATACCATAAAATAGACTCAAATATTGCCCCTAGATCAGCAATCGTGCATGGTTTACAACGATGAGCACAGTTTCAAGTGAAAATGCTCCGTTCCATTCTATTCCTAATCATAGGAGATCTCTAACTCTCACTCCACCTTTCAGTCACACGCCAAACCATAAGTTGCCCGTCGTTGGCGGTCCGTTTCATAATAGGCTTCAGTATGCCATTTTGCGTGCCAGAGAGAGATAGGCGAAGGACCTCATCCCGGTTCTAACAAGCAATGTTGCACGACGACGACGGTGTGTGGTGTAACGAAGAATATTATATTCTCAAACATATTGATTGCCAGCTGTTTAGATAAATTGCGCTCGATATTGCTTATCGAGTGGCATAAATATCCAAGATAAATTTTGCTATCTGCAGTAAATATTTGCGTGTCGAGGCGACGGAAAACGGGAGGGAGGGGGGCTCATTAGGTTCTACGATCATCCTAGTTGCTTCGTTGGATGATGGTGGCCTTCGGGGAATAGACACATTCCAAGTTGTAACTTTATGAGGACTGTAAATCCAACGACCATGGCAGGAGTGCGTTGATTTAATACGAAATAGATTGCTGCTGGAGGAACTCTTTGAATTTAATGTTGCTTGTTCCGTTGCCTTTGCTGGTTGACCTTCCAATTAATTCTACCGACATGAAAAGCTGCTTCCCTTCCTCCACTGATGACATACGGAACACAAACACACAGTCTGGCAGGATTCCAAAATCACCTTTGTCAGCCCTTTGCCCATGTCACACGTAATCGAAATGCTTCTAATCATCTTCTCGGGCTCGGAAGCCACACTACAAGGAGCGAGCCTTTTCCTTCAATCCCCCTTGGGATCACCTTTCACACCTTACCTTTTTCTCTTCGAGTCCAACCCCCCCTTCTTTGCAATGAGAAAAGAGATCGTAAGGCATCATGTTATTATCATCGTAAACTTTCAACCGAGAAGGAGAAAATGGCACCAAAGACCTTTTGCCAGTCGGAACAAAACCCGTGCCCTCCCGCAAAAGACCAAAGACAAATCCCTTGAAAGTATTTTATACATATGTTTTACGAGGTTCAGGCCTTCTTCTTGTTCTCGAGCGAGTCGAGCAGTTCTTAATTTTCAGGTACGAAGGATCATCGCCAGGCGTACGTATGTGCCCAAAATGCTCTGCCCATAGCCAGAAGGACGTCCAAATTCCTGCCACTGCCAATGCCGAGGGAAGAGCGAGAAAAGGTTTCATTATAAATTTATTAAACATCCATGCGGTCGTCGGTGGGAAGATTTATCTTGGATGTGTGAAAGGCCGAGCCTGGGTTGGTCCTTCGTTGTGCTTTTTGGGGATGGTTCTATTGTGTCTTGACGGAAAGATGTAAAGCGAGACGGAAGGCGTTTGAGGTTTTGAGCTGATTTTTTTTTTCGGTTGTAAAAAGTTGATTGTGGTAATTTCCTAATGAGGGTGATTTTGTCCTTTACGAGCGATAATTTCTTCTTTGAAACTTTTGCCATTCTTCCCTTTTGCTGGGTTTACTACGTTTCAATTGGAGTTTTTCAGTTGCCCTCCGATTAAACATGCTTTTAAAATTATAATTAAATTTGATTTTTAGTTTCAAGTCATATTATTAAAAAGAGACTTTCAGCAAATCGTATACTGATTGTGTGGAACTGGTGACGATATGGAGGAAAACTTAATTTTTCAGCAAATAAACGTGGCACAATCACGCTAATAAACTGGAATTGCACAAATAAATCCCACAGATTCGTTCAGCGAAAAAAGACTCTGTGGTTTACACTCGGCAGAGATCGTTTTCCGAATTCTTTCAGTTTCTCGTCTGTTTCGCTCTACTGGCGTTGTAAATAATTGTTGACAAGCGTCTTTACACAGTTATGTTTCTAAGATTTTAAACACTTGGATATTTAGTCACTGTGATTTTTCGTTTAACCGAAAAACAAAATAAATTTCATACATCTAATTTCGATTTGAAGTAACGTTTTTGTGCAACGATTTATTGAAAAAAAAAAATCGAATATGCCATTTTTATAAAAAAAAGATGCCAGATTCAAAATGGCCGAACTTGAGCAGAAATGTGCCAATTGTAGAAATGAACTTTTATGAAAGGTTGTGTAAACAATTCTCTATACTGAACCTATACACTCAAAGTTCGCTGGACTCATACGTCAAATTGCTTTCAGATCAAATTGTTGCTAAAGATATTCCGGTTAACTTTAAGGATAACGCATATAGAAAACCAACCATCAACAGAAAAATGTCCTAATTGTTTTGGAAAACTTGTCATTCGCAAAGTAAGCTACCATCCAAAACAATTCAATCCCATAATCCCACGCTCATCAGAAATCATCAGTTCAATACCCTGCAAAAATAGCTCATCGCATCCATGAGCCATTACTCCTCCGACTCATTTAGCAGTCAATAGATTCGGATTAGCAGATCCCTGCCGATGAACCGCTTCTTCTCCCTTGGTAGCTCAGCGGCATCTCATCTGCACACAAGATTTAACCAATTTCACATCGCATTGGCAAGGCAAATCTGCCATCGTCCAATTAGCTCACCATCGTTTGTCGTGTGCCCGGTCATACGATTCTGTCATTACCCGGCATCGACCCTGGCAACTGCCAGTACGCACTCTTGAACATTTTTGGGTCTCGTTAGGGGATTCGATTGCTCGTACCCGATAAGCGCAGCCACAAAAAAAAAATCACCCAATTCCTACAAATTTGCTTTTTGCTTCGGCGTAAAAGAAAACCGACGAGAAAGTGGTCGCCTGCGGTCATTTGTCCAGATTTATTCTGCCAAATCCAGAAGCGACTCTGCTGCCACTGATGCCGTTTCCATAAACTCTCGATATAATGAATGGCTCGGAATCGAATCGGGCTGCTGTGGTCTAAGCTGCGCTCCGTTTCGTCCGTCCGTCCATTTGTCCGTGTAAACATCAACTCGTCCTTCGCCAGTCAGTCCACATCGTCCTCGTCCTCGCCGTCCCCGCAGGAATGAGATGTGGAACATAAACCCCATGAAAGCGAACCGGTTTGTCTATTTATTTTCGCAATTGATATCAATCTATTCCATTGGATATCCTCTTTCGGGCGCTCTCTACTGGTTTCCTCATCCTTAGCAGCTCTGCCGCCTTTGGAAGCTTTGTCATTGCTGGATTTCTTGCATGGGTTTTTTTCTGTTTGTAGTTGTTAGCTGTCATGTAGGGTTTGAGGGAAACGAGTGGAGCTTGCATCCATTACTGTCATGTCTTGCCAAGCCAACAACGATTGGCTGGTCTGGGGTTCATCTTGGCTTCATTTAGGACAAGTACCTACCGATGGATGGGATTTCAGCGATTGAATCGTTCGGAGACAGTGTTGCCAGTTGGTGGGTTGATTTCAGAGACAACAATTTTCCAACATGGCAGTCACAATTGTCGATTCCAATTGTAATAACCGTACTCCCAGCGGGCATCGTTCGAATTTTGTTGCAGCGGCTGAATTCTTCATAAAATACCCAGGACAGGAAAATTTTGGGAATTTTAAGAAATTTAACAGGAACCTTCAAGAAGTTCTGACAAATTCATGAAAGTTCCGAGAATTCGAGAATTTTAGGTATATCTTGAGAATATATAGGGAGTGCAGAGAGCTTGAGGAAAATTGTGGGAACATTTAAAAAAAAGTTTCAAGAGCATCAGGAAGCTTAGAGATCTTTAGGGCTGTTCCAATAACTTGAAGGAAGATTCGAGAGCTATAAGATATTTCAACCTTTGGCCGAAGTTTAAAGATCTGTAAGGGAGAGTTCGGATCAATTAAGGGACATTTTGAGTATCATAAAAAATTTCCGGGAATTTCAAGGAAGTCCAGAGAACTCCATAGCATTTTATAAAACTTCAATATAAACACGGTTAATATTGGCGCCCCGAAAAAGACGGTTTTGTGTGAATTTTGCTTCTAGAAAATTTATGAAAATTAACTCTTTAGGAGGAATTATTTGTGTCGCCCTGAAAAGGACGCTTTTGGTTTTGATACGGATCGTCGTCTTTCGAGTGGCAAGCAAATTACCCGGCTGTTTGCCGATGAACAACACGCACCCCAAGTAACAATTCAGTAACCATTTAGCATCCACTCTGATTTGTGATAGTTTTATAACGGCAATGAACATCCATTTAGTTCAAAGTGTAAACCATTCCTGCTTAGTAATTCAGCTTTTTGCTGTTTTAAAAACCTTTTATAGTCTGGCAAGAAAGTCATAAACTGTCTTGTTTTAAAAAATAAATTTAAAACAGTTATCAATCCCTCCTTAAAACTGTTCTGTAATTCAAGCATAAACGTCATTTGCAATTGTTTATTAATGTCTTGATAAAATACTTTATAAACGTGTTCTATCATTTAAAAGCAACCATAAAACCATTAGGTTTTGCATTAGAGCAAATAGCATTTATTGTTGCTGTTCAGGCTTTTTAAAGTGCATAATTAACTCCCCAATTACTCTGTTTACAAATTCAGCTTAAAAGATGGGTCCTCATAGTTAATAAATGCCGAGGGGGGTGACACATCTAAATCTCAATTCTAGATGCTCAAAAAATCTCACACTAGAGAATAAATCTTCGAAAAATCTTCTTTCATTTGTCGCATCTACTTGCACCGCGCATCATCTTTTTGCAGGAAATCTTTAAAATCGTGATAAATCTTCTTTCTATCTACTCAGCGTACGCGCAGCTAGCCACAGCAAAACACAATATTTCCTGCATCGTAGATAGAGTCGTTCCCCTCGATAAATGCCAAGTTTATGACAAGGAAATCTCAAAGAATAGACGAAGTAGGATGAAAAATTCAAGTCGATTTCAGCAAAATTTACTTCTTATGAAGAACCAGTACACCATCAACGACTGACTATCTGGCGGAGAAGAGCAAACTGAGCGGGGCCCTCGAATTCTTAAAACATTGTCGAAAGTTTAAAAAACATACCAGCCTTCTCCAGATATTGCGAAAAGATGACAACCGACAGCTAACCACTGAAACCGTTAGTTAGCGGAGATTAGCTGGTTTCCGATCCATAGCAGTGATTTTATTCGGCGAAAAAATCAACACTTCTGAAAGATGGTGCACTTCTGTAACCATCCGGAAGAAGAGGATCTTTTTCGGGAACGATTGCGCTTTCAGCTTTTCGAAATGCGAAATGTTGTAAAACTAAATGTTGTAAATGTTGTAAATCCCCCTCGATCTGAAGAATATGTTTTATTTTTCAATGTTAAATAATTAGTCAAATCGACGTTTTACGAGGGTGCATTTAATTTTTTCGATGTTTTTGTGAAAATTTAACATAAAATTTAATATGGCACTTAAAACTAGGCCACTTATCTATTGTAATAAATTTGGATATTCAACAAGATTTTTATAGTTGAAGATGCTAATTTCAATTAACAGACTGTAGTGGTAATTTTTATACGATAGATGGAGTAGATGAAAGCATAGAGTTGATAGTTCCGTTAGAGTACGGCAGTGTGAAGATTGTATATAGATATTAGAATAGCGAGCTAGGACAACTTTTAAGGAAGGTACAAATCCGTTTTTTCATCTCTCTTTACCAAACTGGAATTTGGTATCGCGAAAAATCGGCGATTGACGTGTTTGTTTATAAATACAATTACGCCCAAATCTCAAATCACTCCGGAAATGACAATAATAATCATTCGATTTCAGTTATCTCAACTGATTATTACCGTTCCTAATAAGGTTCTGGATTTGACAAAGGAATCTGTAAAATCCCTTTCAAATTCATAAAAAAATCTGCCTGTTTCAAATTTATCACTTTGCCAATAAGATTTTTATTTTTAAATAAATCAATATTCAAGCAATATCGTCGAGGCGCGTTAGATTTTTCGAACTTTTGTAATGCTCAACGACGGTAAAATAAATATAGCATGGAAAATCGCTGAACTACAAGCTCAAAAATGATCGTCGTTGTTACAGAGCTGATAGCATTGTTAAGCAATAAAAATAGTGAATTAGTGACCAAAATAATTTTAAAAAGTTACCAAAATGTGACTTAAACATTATCAGAAAACTTTCAGAAATAGAATCATGCCAATTTATTTGTCAGTCATCCAAAAAAGGTAGGCATCAATTTCGTATCTGTACGCATTCGTCAAAAGTTTACATTGCAAGATCTAACAAACATCACTGTGTAACACGACTTTCAATAACAGAGATATTATACCATATTTGAAATTCTTATGGTCTCCTGAATTAAAAAAAAAGCCTACCCATGAATTTGATCGAAAACTGCCAGGAGTGGGATTTTTGTTTTGAGCACGCAGGATAGAATCTCGACGTGCTTGTTCCGGTGAAGCCATGATGTAAACAAATGAACTTATCCTGACAACCAATGCCTACTGTGGTTCTATACACTCTTAGCTCGATTAAGAAATTTTGATGCCTTTATGGCAACATTTTTAAAAAATAGAATGTTCGAATGTTCTTCTTCTTCTTCGCATTCCAAGCTTATTGCGTATCGCATACTGGCTTATTACGTGCTCTCAACTTAGTGTTCTAGATGCACTTCCACAGTTATTA
Organism: Ochlerotatus camptorhynchus; assembly: GCF_037179485.1. Taxonomy (NCBI): domain Eukaryota; kingdom Metazoa; phylum Arthropoda; class Insecta; order Diptera; family Culicidae; genus Ochlerotatus; species Ochlerotatus camptorhynchus. Next base: position 434,991 of record NW_027040862.1, on the reverse strand, counting down.
ATTTAAAAGCTTTCGATGACTGTACCATTTTTGCATTGATATAATTGTGTGGCAAGTCCAATCAATCCTGGGCATAGAACCAGTGAAGTCGTGAAATTTTCCAACCCGAAAAATTCCTAGATCGGACCAGGAATTGAACCCAGCCACCTCCAGCATGGTCTTGCTTTGTAGCTGCGCATTTACCGACTGAGCTAAGGGAGTTTATGCAAGATACCAGGAATTCATAAAATCCTTGAGCTTCAATTCACAAGATTCTTGACGAGATTTTGGATCATATGACATTTGACAGACTGACACATAATCTTAAAATTTTGGATATAAGAAAGTTTTCATTCTAACTTGAGAGGTGTCAGACTAAAGAAAGGTATACAAGTACTTGAATGAACCATTTGTTTTCAGATCTCTTAGTCTTGCCTCTGGAGATTTGTTAATATTCTTCGATTATTTTCAAGCTTTTGATCTTTGTGGAAATGTGATATAGGGGAAAAGGATGTTATGTCGGCTTAAATGCCCTAATTTGGGCCCATACATAAATTCTGAAATCGACTAAATTTTCAATAGCGACCAAGAATATCCATTAGTACCGTCCGAATGACGTGTTCATCTAGATAAAATTGATAAATAACAGATTTTTAGCGATGGGCCCAATCTTAGATCCATAGTCAACATTAGAGCCATTTCCCCTATTTTGGATTTGTCGTTTTACTCTTTAAAATCTGTTGTCAATTGCATTTTAAAATAATAGATTGGGATATAGTTTTCGATTAATTTGCGATACCTCTAACAAATGATTCTAAAAAAAGAACTGCAAGATGCGGGAAATTTACAAATTGTAGGACTAAGACACTTTTGAAGTTATAAAGCTCAATTTATTAGTTCCGAGGTGATTTTTTTTTAATTTAATTTAATTTAAGCTGTAATGATAGTCGTAAGACGGACCAAAAACCTATAGATCCCCCGTGCTACCGTGGGAAGGAAAGGGTCATTGAGCTTAAACGTATCAAATACAGTACTAGGGGAAATGGATGTAATTTCGGCCTAAATTCGCCTAATTTGGATCCATACATAGGCTGCTAGGAAATCCCAAAAATTCTTCGAAATGCTGCTGGGATTCTTCTTTGAATTATCTGAAAACAAAACACCGGAATATCCTTAGAATACTCCTCTAAATCCACTTGAAATCTAGCTCAGAATTTTCTAGGGATATACCTAAGAAATCCGTTGGAATTATTCTCATTGAATATATTTTGGAATTACCGTTGAATATTGCCTGTTTCCTTGGAATTCAACTCACAACTATGAAATTCTTACCTAAAAATAACTTGCGGTTCTTCTTAGATTTCTCCAACAAAATTGTCAAAACCCTCTTGGAATTTTTAACCGAATTCATTTGATGTTCAATAGGAGTTATACTCATATGTAATTGTAATCTTCCATAATATACTCTCTATGAATTCTCCGAAAACTCACGTCGAAATTTGCTCCGGATTCCTTTTGTCCCAGAATCTTGTTCAAATTATTCTTAGAATGTCATTAGATTTCTCTTTTGTATTATCTCGAAGTTCTCCTCAGAATGATCATGGTGTAATCCTCCTTATCGTTCAAATTTTCTCATAATTCCTTAAGAATTAACGTCACAAACTGTTATGAATTTTCATTAAAATTTGTATTGAATCCTATTCAAGGTTGCCTTGGAATTCTACTCAGAATTACCTACAAAACTAGATTTCTAGGGCATTGACGAAAATGATCCAATGGTTATATTTTGTTGACATTGACAAGAATGAAAATTTAAACTCATTAGGTACATGAACTTGGTGAAATTTTAGAGATCTGGATTCAAATTTAACTTAAACCAATCAGCAGATTAACAATATATATAACAAAAAGCTACTGATTGATGAAGTGTTTGATTTTAGTTACAATAAGGTTCTTATATTTATTGCAACGAAATAAATATTTGACATGATAATTTGAGACTGTTCAGTTATGGGCAACAATTTAAATTCCAACTTGCCATATTTAAAGTTCCAGAGAAGCTTTACAGAGCTTAACAGGATTATATTTAAGTTCAAGTATTTCTTTCAAAAGAATTTCCCCTTATAGAGTTCTTTACAGAATTCTTCTGAAATATAAATTCTTATCTTTGGAAGTGCCTTGAATTTTCTTCTCTGCAGAACACTAAAAAAAATATAAAATTCGCCCTTAGATTTTCTTTGAGTTATAGACTTTTTTAAAGAATTCACCTCCTTTGAAATTTCCATGCTGTTCCCCTCTGAGTTCTCATAAATGTTTTATCTGAATTGTCTTGGAGTTCTTCTCTAAGTTCTACTGGAAATTCACAAGGAGTTCTCCTTAAAATTATCTGGAAATGCTTTCCAAGTAGTTCCTAGTCCGAGTTGTACCCAAGAAATTGTTCACAGGGCTACTTAAAAAACACTGATCTCACACAATTGACTTGGAGCTCTAGTCATAACCCTCGTATAGTTCATCCCAAAACTCCCTATAACGTGTTGTCCGAAGTAGGGGAGAATGGTATACAACGCACCCCCTGGGCAGAACGCACCAGCTGACTTTCATTTGCGTTTTTCATGGCTTTTACGTAACTTTTTTGTTGTCTTATCAAGCAGCACTTCTAGCATAGCATCTGAACTCAAAATCCTGCATGATAAATCCTTGAATTGGATTAAAAATTCCAAGAAAAACTCAAAATAAAATGAAAAAGTGCGTCTTATCCCGGGGGTGTGTTATGTACTGTTCTCCCCTACCTTGGTATTACATATCTCTAGAATCTATTCTAAAATCTGTTCAAAACTGCTTTGGAAAAAAGTTCTTTTAATAGTTCTTCAAAGTAACTGTATCCTGAATATCTAGTCTTGAGAGAGGAAGAAGCACATTTTTTTTTTCAAATTTGGCATCGAAGTTCACGAGTTTATTCCGGTGACATCGAATTTCTTGTTATCCCGATTTCCCGGTCACCCTGATTATTTAATTTTGCAGTTGAATCTAGACTCCTCAAAGGTACAAAATCGCAAATAAAAGTGTGCTTTGATGATGTATCGTCTTGCTTTCTTCTGCGTACTTTTTCGTTCGTTAGTTTGATGAACTTTCAACTAAGAACTAAGTGTACTGTAGCACTGTAACATTATTTTTATTTTTTTACATTGCAATTCAAGCGGGAATGGCGAAAAAAGTGACTTTAGTTACTTTTTGTCGAAAATAATGACTTTTTAGTGACCACCTTCAAAAAAGTGACCCGCTATCAGCCCTGTTGTTAATATGTCCATGACCAATTTTTATTCACATCGTTATAGGTAAAGGAATACCAAATAATCGAAAAATTTATAACTCGAACAGATTTTCCATCAAGAAACAAGCTGCCTATTAGCATTAGCATTAGCATTATTGACCGCCCACGGTTGCTACTCTGTTATTACCAGATCAGCTGCAATTACACAGAGAACCAACAGATGATGTTTGGGACTAACATTCATCCTCAATGTGTAAAAACTGAAGATCTAATATTTAGCAATACCAGCGCCGGCCGTGTCCGAATGCAGGTTCAATAGGGAATGGGAAGGAATGTGTTGACGTGATACTCGCTGTGAAGGAAACCGAGAAATCCTCTGCGCTTCCACGAGAAATCACTGGGATGTTGGATGTGGGGAAAGGTTTGCAGCAGCCGGGATCGTTTTTGGTAAACTAATGCTGATTGTAGTGATTTATAATAGGTACACAAACACATACATACGGGCGCATACACACGCACACACACTCGCGCTCGTGAGTATAAACAGAATATAAAATGATATTAACTTTATTTTATCTTAACTTTAACATAACTTCAACTTAACTTTAACTTAACTTTAACATAACTTCAACTTAACTTTAACTTAACTTTAACTTAACTTTGACTTAACTTTAACTTAACTTTAACTTAACTTTAACTTAACTTCAACTTAACTTCAACTTAACTTTAACTTAACTTTAACTTAACTTTAACTTAACTTTAACTAAACTTTAACTTAGCTTTAACCTAACTTTAACTTAACTTTAACTTAACTTTAACTTAGCTTTAACTTAACTTTAACTTAACTTTAACTTAACTTTAACTTAACTTTAACTTAACTTTAACTTAACTTTAACTTAGCTTTAACTTAACTTTAACTTAACTTAAACTTAACTTTAACTTAACTTTAACTTAACTTTAACTTAACTTTAACTTAACTTTAGCCTAACTTTAACTTAACTTTAACTTAACTTTAACTTAACTTTAACTTAACTTTAACTTAACTTTAACTTAACTTTAACTTAACTTTAACTTAACTTTAGCCTAACTTTAACTTAACTTTAACTTAACTTTAACTTAGCTTTAACTTAACTTTAACTTAACTTAACTTTAACTTAACTTTAACTTAACTTTAATTTTACTTTGACTTTACTTTAACTTTACATTAACTTTACATTAACTTTACTTTAACTTCTGTAGGCTAGTTCATCTCTAAGCTGAAAAAGTAAATATTTATAATATAAATGCAAAATTCAATAATATAAATGAAATATTATAATAAAATCCTAGAGGTGTTTCATCATCGAAGAGCTGAAAGCAAGCTTAAATAATTAAAATCCATACATCCCGCATGAATGAAAACTGAAAAAAGTGTATTATTATTTTGTAAACCTAATGATGTCATATATTCAAATATTCAACGATCTGAAAATAAACTTATCTTATTTAAAACAATGGATCTAACTTGAGTGAAGACTGAGAAAAACTAATCATTACGTTATAAATCCAAAGATGTTCCGTCATCAACGAACTCAAAAAATGTTTCATCATTGAAGAGCTGGAAATAAATTTTTAAATAATAATATGTCTTCAAGTGTTCGTCGCAGCAAAGCTATGCAAGTAAAACGGCGTCCCCGAAAGCTGTTTATAATTTCACTTTAATAATGAATCAATAGTCAGAAAAATCGAGGTTATTTGGACAGTTAACAGTTTTCATGCACTTGCTATCATGGATTACAATATTTTTTTTTGTATTTTCCTGAACGAAGGCTGAAAAAGTGAACCATTATAATATTATTCTAAAAAATTTCCATCATCGAAGAGCTGAAAATAAACTTAAAGATTCAAATCAGTAAATCCAACCTAAACGGAGGACTCGCGAACACAATAAGCTCCCCGATCACTCATATTCCGAATCTGATTAAATGAGTATTTACAAGTATACAATTAAATATATCAACAAGTAATGAAATTTTCTCTCCGGGAACGGAAAAATAAAATGGTTAATTGCTCTGTCATATAAACGTAGAACATACATTAGAGAAAATCAAACAATGTTACGTTGCTTCTTCCAGTTGTGTTTTGATACTGTTTTAAATATTTGTCATTGAATATATAATAATAATATAATAGGACCTGGGATTTATTCAAACTCAAACTCCACGGTGGTGCCCTTTACACAAGAATAAGCCTCTGCTACCGATGATCTTTTAAACCTGGAGATAAAGAAGCTACGAAAAAGCGCTTATGCCTTCATTAAATTCTACTCTTAAGCGACGTTAATAAAAAAAATAATAAGATTCTCTTGAATTGGTCGCGTCGCGTTAGCAATTATGCACGGCCCACACAAATAAAAAAAAATGCATGGACAATTGTCTACGGAGGGGGGGGGGGTCAAGAATCCCAAAATCCTGTCAGTTTTGTGATACGGAATTTTTCCTGAAAAAAAACCGCGAATTCACGAATTTCACCACACCCAACTGCGAAACACGTTTAGACGCACTTTTGGCACACTTTCGATATCAATTTCGTACGAAAACACTTATTTTTTTTTTGTAAAAATAGTCGCAAGCGAACCAACATCAATACCGATCGTACGGAGCTCTTTCACGCACATTATCACTCGCGATGCCACTAATTTCTTTTTTTTTTTCCTTTGGTTTGTTTTTTTCCGTCGATCTTGTTTTCCGTGCTGAGCACCGATGCTACCGACGTGCCAGGAAGGCAGCTCCCACACCTGGACCCTACCTATCGACCCATCAACTCATGAACCGGGGACCAACGGCTTCACTTCCCATCCGAAGGAAGGCGTGATCATAGATGTTATGCCTCAGAACATCCCGGCGGCGCCGACTGGGATTGAACCCAGGCCTGCTGGGGTGAGAGGTAATCACGCTTACCACCGGCGCCGTTCACTAATTTCTCTAAATACGTAAATATTCCATTTAATGTGATGTGAATAGAACCCACCATCAGTGCAAGGATTACCTATGACTGCAGATACTTCACTGGTTGTAAAGTTCTGCCTGATGGTTTGTTGCAGCAGGGTGAATCAACTTCATTGAAGACCTTTGGAAGACAAACGACAAGATGTACGTCTATCAACACGTGACAAGGGACTGGCAAATCCACGAACCCTTGTCCAGTCTACAAATCCTTTGAAACCCTTAGGCTGCCCCCCCAAACCCAGCATATAATAATGTTTGATAAATGAAATGTATTCAAAAAAGGGATATTTAGAGAGAACAATCTTCAACTGGAACGTACTCACCAAATCAATATATCCGGGAGCGCATTCTCGGTGCTTATTTTTCTCTAGTCATTTCTAAACAATTCCTCCTCCAGCGAATCCAACCACACAATAACTAAATATCACTTTTCTTCTTCATGTCACTCTGTGCACAAAAGCAATGCACACCACAAAAACCTAATAATAGATCAGCGCGGTCGAGTCACACCGTCAACAAAGGGAGCGAGAGCACTCCAGGCACCAAAGCAACAGGGGAAAAACATCAGCACAAATCATTCTAAATCGAATTATTGCGTCCGGGACACAAAACTATTCAAATGCGAGCACCGAAAAACTACACGGCAGCACAAAGATAGCCCGAGCTCTAAAAAAAAGCACGCAGCGGAGCAAAAACACACAACCGTTCTCGGACGCTTCTCAAAGCGGACTCCCATCAAGAAACAAGCTGCCTATCTAGCAAAAACTGGAACCTGTGAAACAAACTTATCACGTACTGGAAGCACTCTTGAAGAGAAAAAAAAAACATATAACAATGGCAACTTGTCGTAGTTTTATCAGAGATTTAAAGAGATCTTGAATGCCATTATAAGCATGTATCGGTAGGAATGTCAAGTTTTAAGCGAACCTTAAAAACTAGTATTGAGAACCTTCGTTAGTATGGGCCTCCTTCATCTTATGAAGGCTTTATGGCTGTTTTAGAGTAGCTTTGTAGAATAATTAGTTTTATGTTCAGTTTTATAGAACTTGTCTTGAAAACTTCTTCAAGTGTACCATAAAATTCATTTTGTTACTTGGGATGTGATGTCTTTGTTAGGAAATATACACCTTATGGTGTAAGCAAATGTATGGGAAATTTTGATGCTACAAATTTTAGTTAAATTTCTTAGTTGTTTAACTATTTGCACTATTTGTACTATATGCCACAAAATTGCTGGAGTAAGCCCCCGTCGAATGGCATATTGCATGACATATTTCACTCTAATGCTTTGGAGATATATGCGTTCAAAACCTGACCCTTTCGTTACATGCTCATTTTTCGTACTCACAAAGTGTACCCCCATATCGAACACAAAGACGTAGTCCTACGTCAAAAACATTTGGTTTTCTCTTAGTAATTTCCATACAAACTTCCTAATTTTTGTGCCAACTCAATTTACTACCGAAGGAGTTCACACTTTGGGAGCCTAATGATGAGGAAATGATTTGGAACCGTTTAAGCATTTTCAAATTTTGCATCAGAATAGTGGGCATGTTTTCGGTTATTGAAACTGATCCAACGTTAATGAACCGTCACTACAAGAATACCATGTTTCAGAAACGTGAATTAGTTTGAATGTATTTTAAATCGACGTATCACAAGCCAAGGCAGCTTTATTCGAGAGCAAACCATTGCATTCACCGGAACCAGAAGAAACATTCCATCAGGACCCGGCGTGCATACTGTGCTTCAGACAGTTATTAATAATGGATAACATATAACATTCGTAACTTGAAAATTAAATATGAACAACCAACCACCTTCTTCAACAAGATGGACACAACATACGAGATGAGAAAAAAAAACATTCTCGGTAGAGGTAGTTCGGAGCAATTCACCCAGCTTGGAAATGAAATATGCTGGTTACCGTTTGCCACTCAACATACAACATACAACCATGCAAGCACGAACTAAGCTAAATGCAGCACGGGAGTAGCATTAGTTGAAAATGAAAACACAACAGCTGAAGAGGAAGAGCTTCCACACTTCACTCGTCCTCCTCGTCGTCGTCGTCGTTGAAATGAAACAACATCCATGTGCGGTGAAGGTAAGTGCGGGTGTTTACTCCATTCGGCAAATAAAAACAGAGTCCCATTCTGACGGGTGGAAAAAGCCAGGGCAGCGCTCCGAACCGAAAGAATGCACTGCAACATTGCAAGTGTTCGTTTTTTTTTTTTTCTTTTCGCCATGGCAAAAGAAGTTACACCGAAAAGAGCACATTTCGCTCACACAAAGCAGATGAACATAGGATGCACATTAGGGTGGGTCAACTTGACAACCTCCTGTTACCCACTGCTCTTTCAGTGCGTATTGAGGTCCCGAAAAAACTGTGCGAACGAATTTGGTTATACCAACCGGTGGAAACTAACGATTTTAAATTGGATCATTACTTGACTAGCCTATTGGTCCCAAGCAAATCGATTAACGCACCCCCATTCTAGTTGAAATTCTAGTACTACACAATGTTTGTTTTGATTTGCTATGAAAGTTTGACAGATAAAATGAGGGGTTAGTGGATTTTCCTATGTTTCTAGGGGTGAATCGATTAGCTTGGGACCGAAAAGAGTACCAGAGCTGAGCCAAAAAGTTGAGCACGTTTCTTCGGGACCTTCTAGTCTTAGAGTTACCTCTATGGTAATACCATAGAGGTAACTCTAAGACCACTGGGTCCCGAAGAAAATCATTATTATTTTTGGCTCACTCAGTACCAGAACAACGGTCCCAAACAGTCCCAAGCTATTTCACTCACCCCTGCATGTTCTGCATGAATCCACACACCCCTGATGTTATCTGTCAAACTTTCATAGCGAATCAAAACAAACATAGTGTAGTAATTGAATTTCAACTAGAATAGGGTACGTTAATCGTTTGCTTGGGACCAATAGGCTACTAAAGTGGTGAGCCAATTTAAAATCGTTAGTTTCGTATTGATTGTTGGTAATACTATGGATTTGCGGGAGATGCTTTGCTTTCCAAAAAGTCCAAATATTGCTCAAATTTCACTAAACCATGGATTTAGACTGAGAACACTATACAAAACAACTTTGTCGAAGGCTACAAATCGATTTGATCTTTGTACAAAAAGTTACTAATCTTCCACTTTAGACCAAGTGTTCCACACGTACCTACAAGCTCATACATACACCTGTAGGTATGCGCGGGGCAATAGGGCTAAATTAACACTACGAACTCAGACTTGGAAAAAGTTGTTCTTCATCGTATTCGCAACCTATTTCCGAGATTTAGTGAAATTTGAGCATTATTTGAGCCGGCGCCGTTGGTCCCGGTCCATGTATGTTTGAATGGGTGCGAAATTCTTCGCAGGGGTGGAAGCTGCCTTCCTGTCCGTCGGTCATTGGCACTAGATTGCGGAACAGAGACCGACGTTAATTAATTGAGTTTTTGACAAGCAAATTAATAGGTTCGTTTCGTTTCCCATACATTGTCCCATGCAAACTTTAGGGTTCTCCTGCAAATCCAGATCATAACCAGATTCGTTCAAATTTGATACAATTGTTTGGGACTTAAATATACATCGTAAGAGCAGTGGGGAACAGGGGTTTGTGATTCACCATACAAACTTGACCCACCCTAACGCGCATACATACATGTATTCGTATATAAACACTAGGGTAATAACAATTGTACTGGAAAAAAACACAAGAAACTACATCCTGCATGACGGCACCTAACGTAAATAAAAATGCTTTCCCATACATATCCTAGGTAGATGTGAACGTGTCAGGCAACCGGAGGGCGGCAGCTGCCCCAAAGACCGAGAAAGAGAGAGAGAGAGAGAGTGCCGAGGAAACAAAGCGATCCTAAAGTGCATTGCGTTTGCCGGAATCTGAGTGAAGAATCTTTCTGCGAAAATTCCGGCACCCGAAGAAAGGGATGGAACAAAGTTTGGGTCCCCCTCCCCAGGAGGAGCAAGTTTATGGATGTACATTCACCACCAAGGATGGCTGTTTACCCCCGGAATGTAAGCAACTGCATTAGCAAACATTGGCCAAACGGGAAGTATTAGTTTCGGGTGCAGCAAAACTTTTCAAGATCTGCAAAACACAAATAAGAAAACCGGTGGACCAAACAGATAAATCACGAACCAGAAGAACACTTTAAAATGTCATATCGATCGGTTTCGAGTGACGGAATAATCGTCGGGGTCGATTGAGGGAAGACGGAAAAATATGCGGGACTGAATGTCGTTTCTCCGAAGAAGAAGGAACTTCGGAATGTCAATTGAGTTTGAGGCGGCGGTTGAAGACGTTCGGGAAAGAGGGATCGGTCCATTTGCCATGCCCGGGCGCCTCCCGATAATGGTAAATATTTATGAAAATTTATTCATTGCTTTTTTTTTCTTGCTGTTGTTTGTTACTGGAGAAAAAGGCGGCACTCCCTTTGGCCCGATAAGTTATGATTTTGCGATCGATGACAGTATGGGAGAGATTGGTGAAAATCGTGCCAGGAAAGTTTGTGGTCAGACGGGAGGAACTTTTGATGGAGCATTAATTGAGTTGAGGCTTGCGGTGAGAAAACCGATAATGGGATTGAATTCAATTATGAAAGGATTAAATCAGTTCGGCGATGAGATGCAATGGAATTGGTGTCGATTGATAAAAAGGGCTTGGGTGGTCGAAAAAAATTGAACACGGATTTCCTAATAACCAGTCGAGATTGGTTAATGTGACGTGGCGATGGATCGATTGATGTCGAATCTTGAAGAAGGCTAAGCAAAATGATGAGCTTTCAAGTCTTCTGTTTAATATCGCAGATCCAAAGAGCGCACTGTCACACTAATGGTATGACACATTGACACCATGGCACAGAATTTTGAGATGATGGCGGAAACATAATCAGATTTCTCTTTTGAATTACTTAGAAGCTCTCCTAAGAGTAATCGTGAAATAATCCTCAGAATTCTCGTCCAACTTTTCTCAAAATTCCTTAGGAATTAGCCTCGGTAATTCCTATGAATTTTCGTTAAACTTTCCTTTGAATCCTATTCATTAATTCCATGGAACTATTTTTAAATATTCTTAAAATTCACACCGAAATTGCTTTGAAATTTTCAGGGTGACCACTGAACCGGGAATCGAAAACAACCGGGAATTTAATTGAATCCTTTAAATATTTTACTATTTACAGGGTCCGGCAATTGAAGTACTAAATTGAAACAAACAGATAAATTAATCCAAACAAAAACATGTTGTTTCAAATTCATTTAGTTTCATTTGAAAACAAATCACTTTTTCAACATTCACTGGTCAAGTTAAACTTGTTCGCCCTTGATTTTAACCACTCGATTTTAACGAGAAACGCATCATACGAGCCCCGCAGGTGCTCTTGTGCTATTTTATCCATATGTCGCTTCAGGACAACCACACCTTCATGTTTTTTAAAAGCAGACTTCGGCCTCCAACATACTCCAGACAGCGAACTCTCCGGCCGCTCCGAGCTCGAAATGAACCCTGGAAAATGTTCCGCAATCCAGAGTTGGGTTTTCTTCGCCTTGTGAGTCGGCGCCGAGTTCTGTTGGAAAACCTTAAGCATAACCACCCTTTTGAGCACAACCTTTACAATTAGCACGGATGCGGAATCAAACGAATTCATTTTTGGTGGACAACACAGGATAGGCAAGAGAGCAGTATCACGAGCTGAAGCATTGGCACTACGACTGCAACCATATAATTTCAAGGTAACTCGAGTACCAGGAGAGATGAACGTTGCTGATGCATTATCCCGGTTAGTAACGGAATCACAATCACTTCAACCATTCGACTAGTCTGCCGAAAAACATCTTTTGTACTTTTTGGATATCGGCTCGATTGAATTCACGTGGGAATTGTCTGAAACCGAAATGACGAAGTGCCCACAGCAGTCTTGTAAGCGGTCACGGTAGTTGACACATTTTCTGTGATAATCGACTGCCTTTGCCTCCGACACTTGCAAAACAAGCTATCATAGTATAGTACCAAACTAAAATGTCATATGACAGGCTCTGTCATACGACACTGTCGCCGAAGAACGTCACGAATGTATGTGTTTTAGTTTCTCTCATAATAAGAGCTGCTGATGTTGTACTTGTGTGAATTCTGAAAATGGTAAGCAATGATGTCCTAGTAATAACATTTCTGATCAAAAAAGCTTTAATTTACACCAAATTGAGGAATTAGAACGAAATCACACATGTCATATGATAGTTACTTGATAACTTTCTTTTTGCTCGAATGTTATTCTACCGTTTGTGTTGTCTGAAAGAGACGACGGTAGAGCATTAGTGTACGAATACAAACAGGCTGTCACGCACGACAACGAAGCGAGTGTAGTAAAAAACGTCAACCGTTTCAACCCCTAGCCCACAGTTCGGTGACGATCTGTAGAACTAATTCCCGATACATATGTATTTTGGTTGATCTTCACTCCTTCAAGGACAAAAACCCGCGGAGTCCGGCCAACACGGGTGATTCCTGCCCAAACCATCATCGATGCTGGTTTCTGTCGCCTGGTGGCCGTCAGCATGGGTTCACGATCTTTCTGGCAACCGAACTCTGTCGTTCTGCTTATTCACGATCTGCTGTACGGTGAAGAGTTTCTCGTCGGTAAACACGATATTCTCCAACCTTCCTTCTGCGGCCCTCTACAGCAGCACCTTCGCTCTTTTTACCCGTTCTTGTTTCATCCGTTTTTTTGGTACTTCCGGTATCCAGGTATCTTTTGACAGCTCACGAACTATGTCCTTCTGCCGTTTTCCAGCTCGGAACAAGGCAAAAATAGCACTTCGTTTCTGTTCGAGATCCATTTACATCCACTGACAGCCAAGACCAGGGATGCCAAAAATACAGAACAATCTGTATTTATACAGATTTTGTAGCAATTTTTAAACCAAGAATCTGTATATACTAGGATGGGTCATCATGATCATTTTTTCAGAACAATGTTTTTTTTTTGGTTTCATTTGGGGTCTCAAACAACTGTGCAAAATTTGGGGACGATTGGTTGTAACCCGGCTTTCCGCATTGCGTTTGAAATTTGTATGGAAATTAGTATGGGAAAAACTACTTTTTTGTATCTTTATTACTAGGGACCATAATTTTGCACAAACCACGCATATAAATACGTTAAAGTATAGCCCAAGAAGTGGCTAACAACTGGGGGGAAAGTTCTCTTCGGCAATACCTTAACCTATTATCGTCAGGGGGGTAAACAAAGTCCTAGAGCACTCAAATTTGGCCAACAGTTGCTCTGAAACACAATGTATCCACATGCCAAAATTGAGCTCTCAAGGACGTTGTTTACCCCCCTGACGATAATAGGTTAAGGTATTGCCGAAGAGAACTTTTCCGCTGCTAGAATGCCCCTTAAAAAAGTTATAGCTGTTCAAAGATCAATGTTTCGAATTAAACACCAAAAACCCCTTTTTCTGCCAACACTGCCGGTGTACCAATGAAAGTCAGACTCCAAACTGACATAATTTCGAAGTTAATTATTTTGTCAGTTTGGTATGTTCAGATGAAATATTCAAAAACAATAGTTCTATCTCATATGCGTAGTCGGAGGGGGGTTGAGGGGGGTCACTCATATCAATAGAAGTAAAGTTTCAAACTTAAATAACTTCGGAGTTTCTTATCTTATCGATTAGGTGTGTACAAAAACAATTTTTCAATCTGATAGACATATTAAGAGATGAGAGGAGGGGGGGGGACTAACTATAATCCCGCCCCCTCGCTCATATAAATGGAAGTAAAGCTTCAAAGTGCAATAACTTCGGTGTTTGTGATCTTGCCAAGTTGGAATGTTCAGATGTATTCAAAAACATGTGCTCCATTAAATGGGCGTAGTTAGATATGGGGGGGGGTTACTCTCGAGTTTTTCGGATGGGTTATCCAAAAATATTTGCTCAATCTCATAAAAGCAGTTGTAAAGCGAGTACCCCCATTACCTTCCCTACTCTTTTGGTGCAATATACAATGTCAGATACATTCACACAATTGTCATTGGATTGTAATGATTATATTTCATTTTTAGATATTCTACGATTTCTCAGGTTACTATTTTCGATGCTGCTCTATCCCCTGAAGCAAATATTGCTGTTGAACTAGGTCTCGGATGGATTTCTTGATAAGTCAGAAATTTTTGTATTGTATTGAAATAATCTGTATCATTACTCCACTCGTTTGCCGGTTTTTGCATGAAGCCGGTCGAGATTTCGAAAAGGAATCAGCACTGTTAGAAGTGACGTTTGGGTTGGGAGCCCAACTGAAACTTAACCCACTTAAAGTTAGCCCAACAAGCGAAATACGACTGTACCTGTTTTCTGACGAAACTTAAAATATTTAAAATAAAAGCTTTGTAGGAAATTTAAAATTTTCCAGCTGCTAATAATTCAAACAACATCTCCTCACTAACAAATGAATGGACAAGTGGATATTGAATATTTACACTACAACAATTTTCGTTTTAAAAACTAGCCCCCCCGCTCTCTAACAACGCTTACGACAAAATGTTTTAAAATAATTCATCCTGAACATACCAAATCGATAAGATAAGAAACTTCGATTTTATATCAGTTTGGAATCTGACTCCCATTGCACAGTGGTCCAGAATGCAGATTTAGGTGGAATGATATGTTTTGAGCCTGAAATTTAAACTTTAGACTAAAAGTCTCTTCTACAAAGTTGTTCCTTATAGTTAGGCCCTCATTTTTATGACCATGAATTCTAGGGTGGTTCCTTTTATCATTAAAATCAAACATCTAACTTTTTTTTGAATAAATTAAGGCATACATTCTTGGACAAAGTTATAGCTGAGTTAATTTCAAGCAACTGTACATAACAACTTTTTTGTGTCTCTTAAATTGGCCGATTTAGAGCTATTTTCTTGAATTGAGTTAGGGTGGCTCTTAAAAAAACAGTTTTTTGCTCTAGTTTTCTTATTTCGAATTTCTCAGCAAAGGAGGTTAGTTAATTGCAAGCACCTTTGTCGAAGAAATTTTTTTCTATCTCTTAACGTTCTCATTTAAGAGTAATTTTTCGGATTTGACTTAGGGTGTTCCTGGAAAGAATCGTTTTTTAGCAATAACTTTTTTATTTGAAATTTATTATGAAAGTCATCTTCTAGAGACTTTTAAAACTCTTTAAGACGAATGTTTTATAGCTGAATTTGTTGCCTGTATCTCTTCTAATAAAAAATATACTCAAATATAATAAAAATATGAATAAATTTAAATTGATTTTATACGAGTTTAAAAAACAACATACCTCATTTTTTTCATATTACTGAGAATAGCATACGTTCTTTTAAATGCCGTAAAAAACTGTTTTTTTTTTGTTTGCCCCAACCAGAGATATTAACATTTGAAAAGTGCATATTTTTAGTATAAAAACGTCCATAACTCTTGATCGGCGAAAGATATTCACAAGCTTTGTGCGGCAAAAATTTGCGCCTTATTAAGATCTAAAAGTTATCTCAAGACACCTTTGCTGAGACATTCTAAATAAGAAAACTAGAACAAAAAAACTGTTTTTTGAAGAGCCACCCTAACTCAATTCAAGAAAATAGCTCTAAATCGGCCAATTTAAGAGATACAAAAAAGTTGTAATGTACAAAGTTGCTTGAAATTAGCTCAGCTATAACTTTGTTCAAGAATGTATACTTTAATTTATTAAAAAAAAAAGTTAGATTTTTGATTTTAATGATAAAAGGAACCACCCTAGAATTCATAGTCATAAAAATGAGGGCCTAACTATAAGGAACAACTTTGTACAAGAGACTTTTAGTCTAAAATTTCAATTTCAGGCTCAAAGCATATCATTCCACCTAAGTCTGCATTCTGGACCACCGGCAGTGTTGGCAGAAAAAGGGATTTCGGTGTTTAATTCAAACGATAAATATTTGAATAGTTATAACTTTTTTTAGATGCATTCTAGCACCGTACTTTCTTTGGCAAAGTTGTTAGGCACTTTTTGGACTATATTTGCAACAACTTAGTTGCATGCAAAATTGTGGTCTCTAGGGATAAAAATGCAAAAAAGTTGGTTTTCCCATACGAATTTCCATACAAATTTCAAACGCAATGCGGAAAGTCGAATAACAACCAATCGTCCCCAAATTTTACACAGTTGTTTGGGACTCAAATTTGAACCAAAAAAGGGTTGTTCTCGATTGGTGAGGTAAAGTATACGGTTTTCCATATAACGATGACCCACTCTAGTATATACAGATTTACAGATTTTTTCATTGGGTAAATGTATGTACAGATGAAATGAGGTTTGTCTTCAATTCAGCTAACTATTTGCGTCAGTCTTACTTTCATTTTACCGTATGATTTATAACCTTGCCTCAAGAGTGTAAAACTTAATGAACTAGATTACCGGGGTGAAGTAATCGAGCACACACAACTGCATGACAGCACTGTACGTATATGCAATTACCTACGTCACAAATTGCATAAACATACATTGTTTTTTTGGATTACTAATACTTGAATGGTCTTATGGCGGTAAGCACTAACTGATATTATCCTCGGATTAAATCCCGATAACAAATGTTGGGTTGATTTGGTATCGACGGTGATTTTAACCAATTCAATCTTAAGCAAACATTTGGTAAATTTTCCAGACAGGGACGGTATTAAAAGTAAATCCGAGTTGAAGCTTACCGCTATTAATGTATTCGGCGCAAAACGTACTAACACGATTTAATGAAAAAGCGCACTTTTTCACCGTTACCGCACTTCCAACACTTCTTTGTTCATTTTTGGAGCAAAATACGCAATCTTGAAACTATACAGATATTGATACTGATTTTTCGAAGAAGACATACAGTTGAAAAGATTTTTATAATTTATAATACAGATTTGCTTTTGGCAACCCTGGCCAAGACATAATGTAAACAAAGCGACGAGGGGTTGTCCAATACAGTTTCGTGTACAACGTAATAATGACTGCTGAAGTAATGTAGCAGTTCAATTGCCGGAATGTTCTTAATCCTATATGTCGAATATATCCTTTAAAATTTTGAATATTTTACTTTTCAAATTCAAAAATGAGTCTGAGATCTAAAAGAAATTAGTAAAGACTCAGAATAAATATTTTAAACATATATATTTTAATATTGTAAAGGAGCTGAAATGTAAAGCAGTATACTATGTGAAAGCAGGCAAGAGCAACGCGGTCGTTATCATGGACAATGACGATTACGACTATCAGATGACAACGAAGATTAACGACGGACCGTATAGGCAGCTTCGAGCCCCCTTACAGAACACCTTACAGAACATAGTGAAACGCGTGGAGAAAGCACTGAAGGAGAGCAGGTCGTTTACGGGAATCCAATCCCATTCTACCCAAGGTCAAAGGTCTACCTAAAGTCCACAAACCGGGGAATGAAATGCGAGAGATCGTGTCTGCAGTTGGTTCCCCCACCCACAAACAAGCGAAGTGGCTAGTCACACACACTTAGAAAAAATCATGTAAATTTAGGTGCTCTGAGACTGACATATACGAGCGTCAATTTTGACACAAAATTGAGTCATAATAGACGCGAAATTCAGCTCAATCAAACGTACTTTTGAACTTTTCAGTCTCGGAGCACTTAATTTTACATGACATGTTTGTTTACGTCTCATCCTTTATGTCAAAGATGGATTCCGTCACGTGTAAAATTAGCTATTTCTAAGTGTGCAGAGTTCCAGAGTATGCCGAATCAGTTCCAGAGTAAAGCAGTTAGTAACACCCAGGAGTTCGCTCAGCAACTACAATCTTCAGGAGACATCAACGAGGACGAGAATGTGGTATCTTTCGACGTCACAGCTCTTTTTCCCAGCATACCGGTCAAGGTAACGATCAACCTTTGGAGGGCTGGCTATTACACAACGAGATGATGCAGCATGGAGAAACAAGGTTTGGACGTATCTTAAGCTGACCCGACTTTGTATGGAAGAGAACTACTTCTCTTTCCGAGGTTACTTCTACAAGCAGACCAAAGGAGCCCCAATGGGAAACCCCCTATCCTCCTTCCAGTGTGAAATTTTCAAGGCCAACTTGGAGAAAATCCTGAAGGAGAAAGGACTATTACCAAACCGTTGCACATCGCTCATCGCAAAGAGCCTCCAATCCAGCAACATCCAATTCACCGGAGAATGTGTGTGAAATATGCGCGGGTCAACACTGCAATTACAAGTGTCCTTCTTTCTTGAACATGAGTGTTGATCAGCGTGTTACCAAGGTGAAGCAAATCGAACTATGTTTCAACTGCCTTAGCAAGGGCCATCAAATCAAGGCTTGTCCATCAGATAAGTCATGCTCGAAGTGTTCCATAAAGAATCATACCATGTTGCACTTCGAGCAGGTATCCCAAGCTGAGTCGAAGCAGAAAACTCCAGGTGGATCATCCAAGCCGCATGAAGTGCAGACAGCAACAGCTGTTTCTGAGGATCCTGTGTTTTTGATGATCGCATTGGTGAATGTTGCGTCAAAGAGTGGAAGGAACTTCAAATTGCGTGCTTTCTTCGATTCCGGGTCTCAGGTCAACCTGGTTTCTGAATCTGCTGTAAAACTGCTAGCGCTCCCGAAGTATCCTGAAGTGATCCTGAAGTGTACTACACCGGTTTCCAAAGTGACATGGACTGTTTGGTGACAGCTAGAGTGACAGGAAATATTCCATCTGTTCCAGTTGACATCTCGCAGTGGAAGTTCCCGAGTGGTATTGTGTTGGCTGATCCAAGCTTCAACGAACCGAGAAAAGTGGACCTATTGATCGGTGCCGAGCTGTTTTTCAAAATCCTGAAACAAACTATCTGATAATGTACCCGTACTGTACAAGACTCAGTTTGGATGGGTTATTGCCGGTGCCGGAGTCCGAGGAGGAAGTCGTCAACGTGCTCTGCGCCAGAAATGAGGATCTGTAGCTGAAGAGCATTCAGAGATGGCCGAGACGAGAGATGAGTCTGGCCGATTCGTGGTTGATCTACCGTTTCGTGAGTCCATCAATGAACTAAGAAACTCCCGATCATTAGTGTTGAAGAGGTTCCTGTCAATTAAGAAACATCTAACCAATAATCCCGAGATGAAAGAGATGTACCAAGAGTTTATGAAGGAGTACAAGGACCTTGGTCATTGCCACGAGATCCGTGAGGAAGACGGTCCTACTATTTGCCACATCATGCTGTACTTAAACCTACGAGTACGAGCACAAAGCTACTTGTTGTATTTGACGCCAAGGTGAAGTCTAACGGATTATCCCTCAACGAAGTTCTTTTTTTTTTATTATAGTCACTTTAACGCTCTTGGGTCATTCGTGCCTTGTCCGGGGGTGAGATTTGAACTCGTGACTTTGGCGTGAGAGGTTTGGATGCTAACCACTAGGCCGGGTCGCCCCCTGGCTAACGAAGTTCTGATGATTGGCCCGAAGATTCAGAACGATCTGTTTACAATCCAATTACGTTTCCGGATGCACATATATGCATTTTCTGGAGACGTTGAGAAAATGTTTCGACAGGTGAAGCTTGATCCAAGACAGACATATTACAATAGAATTTTCTGGCGTGACCAACCGATGGACCCGATAAAAGTGATGGAGTTGTTAATGGTGACCTACGGGACGTCTCCTGCATCGTTTTTGGCAGTGAGGTCCATGGTTCAACTGGCGAGAGATGAAAGAGCCAACTTTCCTGCAGCTGCAGAGGCGATATTAGAGGACTGCTAAATGGACGATATATTTAGTGGTGATCCAAAACTTGCATCCGCGAAGCAACTGCGAAGTGAAATTGAGGAGCTTATGATAAAAGGAAAATTTCCTATCCGAAAATGGTGTACCAACGACGAAGAAATTTTTGAATTGTTGGTCACAGAGGCGCTTTAATCGCTTAAATTTTTTTTCGTCAGCTAAGCAAAAGAGTAGATGTGTCAAAAACGTGTTTGATCGGTTTCTGAGAATATATTCAAAAAAAAAAATTCTCATGCAAAATTCAAGCTTTTGGAATGAGAAGAAGAAGACGAGACGTTGGAGATTCCGGTATACGAAGGACCAACGGAGACGACTCCAGATCCCGAGTCTATCGAAACCGAACATGAATTAACTGCACTGCAGCGAAAGCAACTTACAGACGTCATTAAGGAGTTCGAGCTTACAGCAACGGGGAAGCTGGGTCGAACCCACTTAATCGAACACGAAATTGTCCTGAAAGAAGGAGCAAAACCACGCAATCCGGCAATGTACAGATGCTCTCCTTATATGCAAGAAGCAATAAAGGCGGAGGTGGAGAGGTTCAAAGCGTTGGATGCTATAGAAGAGTGCTATAGCGAATGGACCAATCCCCTCGTACCGGTTCCTAAAAAGAACGGTAAGGTGCGCGTTTGCCTAGATTCTAGGAAAATAAACAAGCTGACGGTGAAGGACTCCTACCCAATGCGTAATATGGGGGACATATTTCGTCGATTGGGGCAAGCGAAGTACTTTTCGGTCATAGACTTAAAAGACGCCTATTTTCAAATCCCTCTAAATGAGGAAAGTCGAAATTTCACGGCATTTAGGACACCAGAAGGCGTATTCCGTTTTAAGGTATTGCCATTCGGAATAATCAACGCACCGTTCACTATGTCGCGATTGATGGACAGAGCTCTGGGTTTCGACCTCGAACCGCGAGTCTTCGTATATCTCGACGATATAGTCATCGCGTCAGAAACGTTGGAAGAACACCTGAGACTGTTACGGATAGTAGGAGAACGTTTAAAAAGAGCTGGACTGACAATTTCGTTGGAAAAATCGCGATTTTGTAGAAAACAAGTAATGTACTTAGGATACCTACTCAACGAACACGGGGTGGCGATTGACAGTAGTCGTATCCAACCTATCTTAGCCTATGCCAGACCGAAGACACAGGAAGACATTCGGCGTCTGATGGGGTTGGCAGGCTTTTACCACCGATTTATTAAGGATTACAGTAAGGACACAGCACCGATAACCGACCTGCTAACCAAAGACAACAAAAGATTTACCTGGTCTAAGGAAGCAGAAGATGCTTTCAGGGAACTGAAGTCGATTCTGACAGCAGCACCAATTTTGGGAAATCCAGATTTTGACAAGATATTCACCATCGAATCGGACGCATCGGATAGGGCTTTAGGTGCAGCCCTTGTACAGGAACAGGATGGGGAAACCCGGATATTCAGTTACTTCAGTAAAAAACTGAATCGAACCCAAAGACGATACTCAGCGGTCGAGAAAGAATGCCTCGGTGTGTTGTCTGTGATCCAACATTTTCGGCACTATATCGAAGGGACCAAATTCCGAGTAGTGACGGACGCGAGGAGTCTTCTGTGGCTGTTCAACATCGGAGCCGAAACGGGGAACGCCAAGCTCATGCGGTGGGCACTGAGAATTCAGGCTTATGATTTTGAGCTGGAGTATCGTAAAGGCAAATGCAACATAACGGCAGACTGTCTTTCGAGGTCAATAGAGGTGGACGTGATAACCGTTTCACAATCCGACCTCGTATACGAAGATCTACTTGACAGGATTCGTCAGGAACCGCTGAAGTTCCAGGATTACCGAGTCGCGGATGAAAGGATCTTCCGATACGTCAGGACAACAAATCGGCTGAGTGACCCTCGATTTATGTGGAAGCAATATCCCCCAGCACCGGAACGGTAAAAGACGTGTGTGTGAGAAAATTTGCGAAAAAATGTAAGGGCACCGGTGGGATTCGTTCGGTCACCGTTGTATAATTGGCAATGCACTCGTGTACTGAATGGGAATTGTGGGTTCGAATCCCACCGGTGCCCTTAGATTTCTTAGAGCTGAGCTGAAAACCAAAATCAAAACAAACAGTGGATAGCTAAATACACGCAAACACAGGCAATTTACAAGCAAGTTTATAACACACACACACACGTATTGATCAACTGAGGAATGATCACACAAACACTACGGACTGGGTAGAAAAGCAATGGTGATCATTCTAGTGCCGTGTACTGAATTCCAGAGCGTAGAAATTGGAAAGGGTTTTCGACGGATAAATGAATTCGTACCGTTTGTGTTTGAGCGGGAGTAAGCACACGATAAAATTCAGCGTGAGTGGATACCAAATGCTAACCATATAAAAACATTTTAAAAACAAAAACAGAAACTCTGACCTCGGGACATCTTCAGGTTCCACAGAACCACACTAGACGAGAAAACTGTAAAAATTGGCAAAAATAACAAATTTTGTAAAAATTATTAAAACACATTTTCAAACAACTAAAATGTTAATAAACAATTTTAGAGTCCCTGAAGAAGGTCCCAAATGGACCGAAACGTTGGACAAAAATTAAATAGCAGTATTTTGATTTTGTCGAGACTGAACAGCCATTCACAACACACATCAATTCCCAGTCGAACCGTTCCATACTTAGATTTCTTCGCAAATTTTCTCACACACAGGTCTCCCAAGTAATATTTCCAGTTTTATAGAGGTTTTGTAGTATTCTACAAGCCTAAATCATGGTCTACAGAACCTTAATAAAACCAAAATTGTTACTTGGGCTCTTACCGATGATATGTGCTAAGCTCTCAGTATGTTCAAACTTTCTTACAAACAATTAAATTGACTGCAAGTCGCTAAGTCGTCGTTATCGTATTATTATCGTCGTCGCTAAGCAAGTCGCTTAACAATATGATCTTCTCTTTCGCTTAGCTGGCGAACAGAATTTTTAGCGATGAAGGCTCCTCTGTGACCAAAAAGGCTACTATAAAATTTGTTTGTTTTATGATTTTCAGAAGTCGAACAAAACACTTTGAGATATTTAAGAATTGAACATTTTTTTTTAATTTCTACTTGAGATAACCTAAAATTTTTTTTTGCAAATTAAAACAAATTTTCCCTACAACTTTGTCTCAGACGTTATTTCAATCAGAAATGTGCTTAATTTTTAAAATGGCTAAATTCAAGCGAAAACATAACAACCAATTATCCAAAGTTTCAGGCAAATCGGAGAAGGTCGAGTTTTCCCGATTCGTCATTTGGCGTGGAACTGCTCAACTGGAAATAACTTAGCATTCTGAAGACCTAGACGCATTTCAGCTGTGATTCCAAGAAAAAGCAAATCCGACTCCCACTGGCCAAGACTAAGGATCCCCCCCCCCCCTATATTTCCGCCTTGATTACGTCCGGACCCTGTCCTGATTTTCCCGCCATCCAAACGCAACAACACCTCCGGCTGAAAAATCTCTCGGAATTCAAATTCCACCTACCCGGCAGCGTTCTCGGACACCGGACCGGATGATCCGCAAATAGAGGGCCCTCGCCGAATTTGCTGACTCTGTTGAATCGAAACGGGTCAAAACTGTTGCCCGTGGTCTTTTCCCAGCCGTCGTCGGTCGCCCGTTATCGGAAGTACCACCGGGACCTAAACAAACAAAGAGCCAGATTGCTGAATTTCCGTTTGGCATTTTTTGCCGTCTTGATTCGGGTGGGTAGCAGAAAAAAAATTGTATAAAGACTGTTGACTGTCGCCGTCGTTTGTTGCCGAGGGCCGAAAGGCATTCTCTACCCAATCGGAATACTAAACACGAGACAGAGCGGGGAGTTTGGAGTGGAGCAACTTCCTTTTGTTTGGATTGCGCCCTGCACGCTGTCGCCGTCGGTTGATCCTTTCTCATTATTTATTTAAATCTGCGAAAATGTGGGAGAGAGCGACTCACGTCCAGGAAGCTGCTCCAAGATCAAAACCCAAAATCCCGGTGAAGACTTTCGCCGTCGTTGATTTAGATGAAAATTCAATTTCCGAAATCACCCCCGAAAGCTTCATTGTGCAGAAATTGAATTTATGCCGAGCCTCCTGCCTTTGACGATGATGATGACGATGGTGATTCCCAACAACTCCCATTCACTTAGAGCTTATATTCGCATTTTTATCGTTTTATGGCCACTTTCGGAGCGGGACGTGCGTTGGCAGGAAATGCGTGGATTAAAACCAACCGAGAGAGGTGGCCCGAAGAGCAGCACGAAAGGCGATCATATTTTTATTTAATTTTCATACGGCACTTGGAAAGCAGTTCAAGTGCCCATTCGGCAGGTATAAAAATTACAATAAATTAAAAGTTAATTCAAACTTGTTCGGTCCTGCCCGGATGTCTGGATGTTCGTTTTATGTGCCATGCAAGGGGAGCCTCAGCTGCGGTCGTTCCGTCGACGGAGATTCGTTCTTTTACGTGGTCAGAAACAAAAGCTCTCGGAAAAAAACCGACGACGACGACGACGCCGGTGACGATGAAAATAAAGTTCGGACAATAAATATGAATTATTTGCGGCTTGGGTGAATGCAAAATTAAATTTGAATTAATGGCCTCGCCACACGGAACACACTCCGGAAAGTGAACTTCAAGATCTTTGCGAGTGGATGAACGTTAATAAGTGTTTCCGGGTGTGGTTCCTGTTAATTTCGAATGCTCTCGAAATTAACGAATTGTTATTTCCCTTCCGACAGAGAAACAACACAAACACTCATACATACACACTTGCATAAACATTCCGGTTCAGGTGCTGGGAGCTGCTGAGTTATTGCACCGTGAAAAACAGCAGCAACCGGAGCTTACAAAAATAATGCAAAAATGCATACATAGCCAGCAAGGACTGGAGGAGTAGGTGGATAGGTTGGAAGGCTCAACTCACCTTCACTGTAGCACGAAAAAGCTCGGAACTAAGAACAAGCAGCTATAAGTAGAGTGCGGAGGAAAGCAGCTTAGCCAGGCGGATTAACGTGTAGCCATCACGTTGTTCCACAGTTGACTCTCTCTCTTTCCAGAGTCGGGGGTGGAGTCGGGGTTGGAGTCGGAGTCGGAGCCGGAGTCGGAGCCAGAGCCGGAGCCGGAGTCAGAGCATACACAGAGAGCTAAGAAAAATGTTTATGTTTGAAAAATGTTTTGTTTTCGGAAATTATCCTCCTCCACACGGATGTGCTTGAGAGCTGATGCTGCTGGCTGTCTGTTGGTGTTTGTCTGACTGGGTGAGCTGGGGTTTTCGCCCGGTTTCAACGTTGACTGTCGGTATCCATTTACACCGGAAGAGAGAACGAACGCTTCACCCGTAGACGGAAGCTTTTTTGTGTGGACGAAGGTTGATGCGTTTCTTTTCTCTTCCAAGCATCTGTCGAAGCTTTGTAGTAAATGGATTGTTCTTTCAGAGTTGGAATGTACAGTAAAATATTGAGCTTAGTATTTCTTGGAACATGTTACTTTGACAATAAGTCCTCCGTATGATTAAGGATATTTAAAGCATAACCTAATTTTTAATTTTAATTTTGAAAATTTTGCAGTTTTTGAAATTTTTTAAAATTGTTATCTTTATGATAAAATATATAATTATGAAGCATGGGTCATTCCGACATTTTAATTTATTTATTATTTAATTCTTATTCAAACATAAATTAAGGTGAAAGTTAATGCTTTCCCTTTGATACTGAATCCACACCCGTTCAAACCACACCCAAATTCGAAATGCACCAATACCAACAAGCATTGAAAATTAGAAAAATGGGAAGTATTGAAATTTTGAACATATTCGCAAACACAATATTATTGTATAATAATCCTACTACTGAAATGACAACTTCAATTCCAAGATTCCAAGTTCAGAGTAGTCCTAATAATGCTCAGAGAAGTCTTACCGTAGCTCAGGGAAGCCCTGCCAAAGCTCAGGAAAGTCCTTCCGAAGTTCAGGGAAGCCTTGCCAAAGTTCAGAGAAGTTCTGTTGATGTTCAGGGAAATTTTTCCGAATTATAGGGAAGTACTACCAATGTTCAGGGAAGGCCTGCCGAACTTCGGGAAAGTCCTGCCAAAGTTCAGGGAAATCCTGCCGAAGTGATTTGTTGTATTTTTCCACTGGTACGTATGGAGATTTATTTTATTTGGCTTTCTCAGTCTAGGGTAATCCAAACAGGGAAATGCAAAACTGACTGTTTGGAAAAACCTAGATTGAGACAGCCATCAAAAGAGAAGTTCTATTGAAGTTCAGGAAAGTCCTGCCGAAGTTCAGTGAAGTTCTGCCGAAGTTCAGGGAAGTTCTGCCGAAGTTCAGGGAAGGGCTGCTGAAGTTCAGGAAAGTCCTTTCATTTCAATTCTTGGAAATCAGGGAAATCTTGATGAAGTTCAGGTCTCTCATGCCGAAGTTCAGGGAAGGCCTACTGAACCTCAGGGAAGTCCTACCGTAGTTCAGCGAAGGCCTGTCAAAGTTCAGGGACCTCCTGCTGAAGTTCAGCGAAGTCCTGCCCAAGATCAAAGAAGTTCATAGAAGTTCTGCCGGAATTCAGGGAATTATCTGATTATCTTTAAAAATACAAAGATATATCATAATACCTTCATCAAAAAGGCTGAAATTTTCACAGAGAATTTTTAAATTAGCTTACACATACACACACTTGAATTGTTTTTATTATTTCACAAATATACACGACTTAGGAATACTCTCAATTTAGACATATTTTTACTTTTTAGGGGAAATGGCTCTCATGTTGGCCTATGGATCTAAGATTGGGCCTATCGATAAAATTCTGCTATTTATCAATTGTATCTAGATGAACGCGTCATTGGGACGGTACTTATGGATATTTTTAGTTGCTATTGAAAATTTAGTAGATTGCTGAATTTATAAATGGGCCCAAATTAGGGACACTTAGGCCGACATTACATACATTTCCCCTGCTATGTGACTTTTTTTTCGCTTCTCTGTTTTGTGCGAGCTTTCCAAATCACATTTTTCTTCAACCTGCAGCATGCCTACGCACAGATACATGGAATTGCGTTATAAAAAAAATGGTTTGCATTGAAATAATGCATTTTACAGGTATTTTGTCTCCGGAGGAAATGTTCCTAAAAATATTTTGAAACGATCTACGGGAGTGAAATATGACCTTTCATACGAAATACTTGTGTAATTTATGAGCAAAGTTAGTGACCACTATGATATATTTTCTGGTTTTCAGAAAATTTTCATAGGCTTGGATACTTTTCTAAATTCGGATACCCATAAAATGACCTTTTGTCTCCATCTCATCATTCGGTATTTTCCCATTCGACCATTTGTCCCCGTTCTCATCCCTCTACCTTTTGCTCCCATTATCATCATTCAATTTTTGTCCCTCTTCAAATCATTCGACATTTTTTCCAGTCGACCTTTTGTACCTTAGACCTTTCATCGTTCGACGTTTCGTTCATTCGACCTTTTTATTTTGTCCCTTTTTGAATCTCTTGACCTTTTGTCACTCTTTAAACTATTCGAACTTTTGTCCATTCGACCTTTTGCCCCCTTTATTTGACCTTTTGTCCATTTGACCATTTGTCTTCCTTGTCATCATTCGACTTGTTGTCACCCATCTCATCATTCGACATTTTTTTTTCTATTCAACCTTTTGTCACCTTCTCATAATTCTACCTCTTTTCCATTCGACCTTTTGTATCCCTTATCATCATTCAATTTTTTGTTCCTCATTCGATTTTTTTTTTCATTCGGCTTTTTCTACCCTAGATCTTTTGTAGTTCGACGTTTCGTCCATTCGTCCTTTTTATTTTGTAATTCTTTGAGGCATTTGACCTTTTGACCATTCGAACTTTTATTCGTTCAAACTTTTGTCCATGCGAGCTTTTTTTCATTCGACCTTTTGTCCCCCTGCTCATAATTCTACCTTTTGCCTATTCCAATTTTTGTCAATTCGACCTTTTGACCCCCTTATCATCATTAGAAAAATGTCCTTCTTTGAATCATTCGACTTTTTTTCCAGTCGACCTTTCGATCATTCGACCTTTTGTCGTTCGACGTTTCGTCCATTCGTCCTTTTTATGTTGTTCTTCTTTGAGTTATTCGACCTTTCGATCATTACACTTTTTGTACATTCGACCTTTTGCCCCCTTTATTTGACCTTTTGTCCATTTGACCATTTATCCTCCTTCTCATCATTCGACTTGTTGTCACCTATCTCGTAATTCGACATTTTTTTTCTATTCGACCTTTTGTCACCTTCTCATAATTCTACCTCTTTTCCATTCGACCTTTTGTATCCCTTATCATCATTCATTTTTTTTGTTCCTCATTCAACCCTTTCTACCCTAGACCTGTTGTAGTTCGACGTTTCGTCCATTCGTCCTTTTTATTTTGTACTTCTTTGAGGCATTCGAACTTTTGACCATTCGACCTTCTCATAATTCTACCTTTTGTCCATTCCAATTTTCGTCCATTCGACCTTTTGACCCCCTTATCATCATTTAAAAAATTTGTCCCTCTTTAAATCATTCGACTTTTTTTTCAGTCGACCTTTCGATCATTTGACCTTTTGTCGTTCGACGTTTCGTCCATTCGTCCTTTTTATGTTGTTCTTCTTTGAATTATTCGGCCTTTCAATCATTCGACCTTTTGTTCATTCGGCTTTTTGCCAATTCGACCTTTTGTCTATTCGACCTATTGTCCCCCTTCTCATCATTCGACTTTTTGTCGCACTTTGAACGTGAACCTTTTGTATCTTAAACCTTTTGTCAGTTCGTTGTTGTTCATTCGACCTTTTTATTTTGTCCCTTTTTGAATCGCTCGACCATTTGTCACTTTTTGAACTATTAGAGCTTTTGTCCATTTGACCTTTTGCTCCCTTTCTTAACATCGTCCTTTTGTCCTCCTTCTCAAAATTTGACCTTTTGCCCATTTGACCTTTTGTCCTCCTTCGCATTGTTTGATCTTTTGTCCCCCTTCTCATCATTCGACTTGTTGTCACTCATCTCGTCATCCGAATTTTTTTCTTTTCAACCCTTTTTCCCCCTGCTCATAATTCTACCTTTTGTCCATTCAACCTTTTGTTTGTTGTCACTAATTCGACTTTTTTTTTCCATTTGACCTTTTGTCGTTGGAAGTTTCGTCCATTCGTCCTTTTTATTTTTTACTTATTTGAGGCATTCGACCTCTTGACCATTCGACCTTTTGTTTGTTCAAACTTTTGCCATTCGAGCTTTTGTTCATTTGACCTTTTGTCCCCCTTCCTATAATTCGAAATTTTTGTCGCTCTTTGATCGTAAACCTTTTGTACCTTAAACCTTTTGTCAGTCGACGTTTTGCCCATTCAACCTTTTTGTTTTGTTCCTTTTTGAATCGCTCGACCTTTAGTCACTCCTTGAACTGTTCGAAATTTTTCCCATTCGACCTTTCACCCCCTTCTTATAATTGTCCTTTTGTCCTCCTTCTCAAAAGTTGACCTTTTGTCCATTTGACCTTTTGTTTCCTTCGCATCGTTTGATCTTTTGTCCCCCTTCTCATCATTCGACTTGTTGTCACTCATCTCATCATTCAAAATTTTTCCTATTCGACCTTTTGTCCCCTTCTCATAATTCGACCTTTTGTCCATTCGACCACTTGTACCCTTATCATGATTCAATTTTTCGTCCCACATTCGATTTTTTTTTCGATTCATGCGCATCATGAGTTCGACAGGAGCATCATCTAATTACAAAACAACCGTCATCCAGTTGCAGCTATCATTCGAAAAAGCGATTTCAATATTTCGATTTGAATGGTCTGAGGTTTCATTCGAACAGAGGATGATGTTTTGGTACAGTGTATTGGTTCTCAGTGCAATAAGGCTGTCCACGAGACAGTTGCGATCAGCTGACTTTTTTGTTTACCATGAACTTTTGACAGATCACAGTAGAACTGACAGTTCACTCTCATATGAATTTCTGCTTTGTTTATGTTTACATTCAGCACCATTAACACCAGATCACTCACACACTCTTGATTTCTAGCTGTCAGTTCCACTGCACGGCGAATGAGAACGACTCAAATTTGAGTTTAGTTCACTCATACTCGCCAAAAGTGCAGGAACTCAGCGATGAGTTAATTTGCCTCATGTTTGCCCAGGTTTTTCCAGGATTTTCCAGGGAAAAATTCCCGAATTTGAGAAAAGTAAAGATTGTATTCACTCAGTCTATTGGTACTACTCCGAGACTGAATAAAATTTTCGTCAATTTCCGGCAGATTTTTAAGGTTTTCCACAGGAAACCATGGGACAAATTTTACTCATCGCTGAGTTCCTGCACTTTTGGCGATTATGAGTGAACTAAACTCAAATTTGAGTCGTTCTCATTCGCCGTGTGAGAATCGTCTCTTGGATCACCTTATAGTACGTTCAGACTACAGAGTTATAACATGTTATAGCACTATCTTGATGGTGATTTCTGTGTTGCAATTATTTGACAACCGTTATAACATGTTATAACTCTCCAGTCTGGACAGCGTTTTAGGGACGAGTGCACGGTATAGTCGCTATATTCATAGTCTGGCGGATAGGATCTCGGTAACCAATTGAGCTGTCAAAGAGCGGAACCAATCGAGCAAATCACGACCAACAACAGAAAAGAGCACATCAACTATTGCGAACAAAACTTTGGAAACCGTTTTCTCGTGATTCAAGGCTCGTCTACGCAAACTAACACTATTTTTTGGGTTGGGGAAAGATTCCCCTATCCGATGATGCCGGTAATTTGCGTTCGATTGTCGAGGAATGAATAATCAACGTTTTGTTTATAAAAGTTGATAGGACTTTTTCAATTGTTGGTCTACAATATATTGAATTGGTTCCGCTCTTTGATAGATTGTAACTCTATCCGCCAGACTATGAATATAGCGAGTATAGTGCACGGATGGATTTGAGTCCACGTACTCTTCAAAAAGTGACACAACAGCGGGGCCCTGTTTACTAAAAATGAACACATGAATAATGCTCGCGTAACTTTTAATAGGGCCTATCAACTTTTGTAAACAACTTCCTAGGTCCTTTTCACGAGAACCGAAGTACGCCCACGCAAACCAAGACCACTATTGGGAAGAAGAGATTTTCCCCTACCCGATGGTGTTGTTAGTTTGCGTAGGCGTATTCCGTTCGCACGAAAAGGGCTTAACAAGTTTTGTGCACAAAAGTTGATAGGCCCGTTGCTAATGCTACGCGAGTATTATTCATGTGTTCATTTTTGTTTATGTTTACATTCAGCACCATTAACACCAGATCACTCACACACTCTTGATTTCTATAGCTGTCAGTTCCACTGCACGGCGAATGAGAACGACTCAAATTTGAGTTTAGATCACTCATAATCGCCAAAAGTGCAGTAACTCAGCGATGAGTAAAATTTGTCCCATGGTTTCCTGTGGAAAACCTAAAAAATCTGCCGGAAAATGAGGAAGTTGACGAAAATTTTATTCAGTCTCGGAGTAGTACCAATAGACAGAGTGAATCCAATCTTTACTTTTCTCAAATTCGGGAATTTTTCCCTGTAAAATCCTGGAAAAACCTGGGAAAACATGAGGCAAATTAACTCATCGTTGAGTTCCTGCACTTTTGGCGATTATGAGTGAACTAAACTCAAATTTGAGTCGTTCTCTTTCGCCGTGCAGGGACCTACTGTTGTGTCACTTTTTGTCGAGTGAGTGAACTCAAATCCATTCGTGCACTCGTCTATTAGGGCTGTTCATAAACTATGTAGACATTTTAGGGGGGGTTGTTGACGATTATCCACGGCTCATACAAATTTTAAAATTTTTCTATGGACAATTGTCTACGCAGGAGGAGGGGGAGTCAAGAATCCTAAAAAAAAAACGTCTACGTAGTTAATGAACAGTCCCTTACAGCTTATCTGGAAATCCCAAATTTGAGTTTAGTTTACTCATAAATCACATAAAGTGCAAGAACTCAGCAATGAGTAAATTTGACTCATATTTTTTTCAGGTTTGTACAGGAAAAACTTTCCGAATATAAGGAAAGTAAAATTTGGATTCACTCAGTCTTGGTACTATTCCTAGACTGAGTAAAATTTTCTGCAATTTTCCTAATTTTCCGATAGATTTTTTATGTTTACCACAGGAAACCACGAGGCAAATTTACTCACGCTGAGTTCCTGCACTTTTGGCGATTATGAGTGAGCTAAACTCAAGTTTGGGTCGTTTTTATTCGCCGTTTAGCTACAATGAGCGCTCAAACAAGCAACGAGAAAAAATGTCCCTAAATTTAAGTTATTTTTCCTTAATTTTGGGTAATTTTAAGTTTTGCATCCCACTCTCACTTTTTGTTGTTGTCAAAAACGGAACGAGATATTCGACTTTCTCATGACTATCGTTCCATTAAATGCTAGTGAGTATTTGAGATATTTTCAAATATGAGTCAATTGAACTTAATTTTGGGTAGAAAATACTCACGAGTAAGTAATTATTTTTGCCGTAGTCAAATGTAAACTACTTAACTTAAAATTAGCTTAACTGAACGGAAGATGGGAGATGAGTGAAAAGAACTTAATTTTCGGTAATCTTTCGGTTCCGTGTGAACATCTTGTTGAAAAAATAATCAGGATGCGAAATTCCCAACCTTTCGCTGCGGCAAATATTTCAACTAAATTTACCTAATTGGCATTCAAACAATCGAACATATTAACAGAAAGCGCATTCCTCTAAGATCTCCAAATTGATTTCCACAGCATACCCATTAAGTCACAAAGGCTTTTCGAAGCAAAACCTCTTCAGTTTCCATCAGCAACCAGCCACCCACTAGCAAAGCCCCCGCTTTCGCTCCGCAAGTCGCAACTTTCTCTAATTGAAGCTCATCGCTGGCAGGTACCTGACCGAACAATATCATAAGTGGGATTTAATCTGACAATGTTCGTTTGTATGGTGGCATCCGTCGACAACCGGGAGGCATTTTTCGACGCAATCCGCAACCATGTCGATCGCAGTTTTCAACAACCACTCCCACTCGGCTGCTGCTGCTGCTGCTGCAGGAGATGACTTCAGTGACAAGACAATCAACACCACGCCGTCGTTTCAGTTCGCTGCCGGTCAAAAGATCTTTACGTTGCGATAATAACGGGTCAATTTCCTCCCCGTGTGCTTAGCAATTTAATTTTATCACTAATTGGTCTTTCGACTTGCGGCGGTCTTGACCGCGCAGTAGAAAATTGAAAATTGAACAGTTCCATCCTGAAAAGCCGGCAACTAGTTGAAAATTAATCAACGAACAATTTATCAGTCAGCTTTAAATTGAACAGCTGAAAATTTCTCTGTCGAATAAGCACAGCTGACAATAGAACAGTAAACTACTGAAAATTGAACAATAGAAAATAGTAAAATCTACTGAAAATGGAACAGTCGGAAACTAAACATTGAATCTAGTCCTTTTTATCATTTCTGTAATTGTTGTCAAGAGTTTCAACCTCTTATGAAATGGCAAAAAACGACTCCCGATCCCTCCTCAATCCTTCACATGCCCATTTTTCCTCGTTTTCCTCCAGCAACAGCACAAATGTCGGTCGTCGTGAATTCAGTCGCTACGAAGAAACCGTCCTCGACAATGACTCGACTCCCGGGAAGCAATTATACCTCTTTCTGTCTCACTCTCTCTCGCTCTCCTCTTACGTGAGGAAACAAACCTACAGCCGTGTTGTACACAATCAAACAAAAGGCTCACAATGGCACAGGAACAGGAAGCTCGAGCAGAAGTTGAGCTTGAGATGATTGTTTTCCTGGCGGGTGCGGTGGTGCAGCCAGGCGTGACACGGTACCCGAGCAAAGGTGGATATCATGTTGAGATTAAAATTTGCTGTTATGATGTAGCTTCTTCGTTCGACTTTTCTCCTATCAAGTAGCAAGCAGTTATTCAAAATTAGAATAGAATTTATTGAAGTACGCCGAGCAACCTTCTCAACAATATCTAAACATTTTATAATACAACGATCTTTACCACTGTAAGCCATTGAACATCAATTTTTTGGAGTGAATTTATCATCAGTAGCGGCAGGATAATTTCTAAAAAAATTGAACTTTTACATTTTTTTAAGCCCTGTCCCTTATAAAAGGGTTGGAAGTTGGTCTCTTTTGAGTGACTTGGTCCCTTTTTTAATCTGGTCACTATTTTCGACTGAAAGTCACTGAAATTATTTTTTTGACGGATGCACAATGAATTCATGAAGCTCATTCAATTTTTGGTATTGCTTACATATTGTACTGCATTTTACTGTTTTAATTTAGGTTTTTGTTCGATGTTTGGAGATCGAAAGACACGTAATTTTTGAAAAGGTCTTGTCTAATTAAATGATAATAATAAGCAAGTGTGGATTTCAGGGTTGCCACTGAATAGCAGAAATCAACCGTAAATTGAAACCAGCCGGGAAAATCCAGGAAATAACCGGAAATTTGGTTTCAATCTGTATTTTGACCGAATTCTATACGGTTTCTCTGCTTTATGTACTGATTTTTAATTTTCAGATGTGTTCATGAAAAAGTCTATGTGTCAGATACTTTTGAGTTTCATAATTTATTCGAAGTCCTGAGTTGGTTTTACCAATCCGGCTTATTATGGGGTCCAACTCGATCCGATCTTCGACAGGGTTTGTAATTATTTTGAAAGTATGAAATCTTAGCAACTGGTTCAGAATATTAAATGCTTTGTTCCAAATCTTGTATTTTGAATGTCCGTGTCCTAAATTATAAGTTTCTAGAAATGCACGAGCTCGCTCTTCATAGGATATCTGGAATTTTTTCAAGAATTTCCTTAGAATTATCCCAAGGTGTCTTCAGAGTTGCTTTCAGGATTCCCCTGAATAATATTATGATTCTCTCTGGTATTCCATTGAATTTATTTTCCCCAATACAGGCTAAGTATTTCTCTGCATATCACTTCAGGAATCCTCTCTATGAATCTCTTAAAATTTACACAACAATTATCTCAGTATTCTTAATATTTATTATTATTATTAATTTATTTGATAAAGCTCAACCGAATAAACTTTACAGAGCCGAGGATTCTTGTTTACTATCTAGATGTATTAACTTTATAACTATAGTCAAAAGGTACAACACAATAAACATTTTATCTTCCGCTATCCAATAAGCCTCCTCTACCAGAACGAGAGCCGCTTCCAGCGGTTTACTTGTATGGCAGATTCGCCAACGAGGGCCAGAGCGCTTCCATTGTAGCAATGGACGCAAAACGTGATCAGCACTCACACATTCATCACGAAACGGTTGCTTTGCAAAGTCGTCGACGCATCGACTGAAAGAACTGCTGATGAAGAACAATGAGGAGGATCACACAATGATTGCTGCCGAGTAAACAGACGATCGCGTGACTCACATTGAGAGTGGTTTGCTTCTGTCGACAACCGAGTGAACACTGCAGTATTCTAAATAATTTTCGCGAGAATTCCCTTTAATTAATCTCCATAATTCGTTTTAAAAGTTACCGTTTGGAAATAAACCATGGAAAAACTGTTACACTTACCTTATATTGGTTTTTCAATATGTGTATTATATGTATAGAAAAACAACTGTAATTTGAATAATACAAATTAAATAATAATTTATCTGTTTAATTCTACATTAAAAATTTCTTCATAATGGTGGGTCAAGTACACCTAGAACTTGTTTGGTTGCGGAGCAATCTCTATTCAAAGATATAAATTATAAATTATAAATCTCGAAATTCCAGGGTTGTAGCCCAGATCGCACTAAGCATAGCTTCTAAGAATATCAAATTAAGTATTTTGGAAAAGTTTGGTTGAAATCAGTGCCATTTGCCACAGCTTTGTATACACTTGAACTGGAAAGACCGATATGCATTTAAGATCATTCTTGATTCAAATAAAACATATTTTTACTGCAATTCCGCCATCTTTAGTTCACTAATATAAACCTTCATTGAAAATTGCTTTCATGAAGCTTCCATTTTATCTGAATTCATATAAAATTCATGCGATTTTATTATAGAGATTTTTAGCCATATGGCTAGTTCATCTCTTAAGATGGTAAAAAAAGAGGAGACAAAAAAATTGACTACTCAGAATGAGATTCCCAATCTTGGCTGTCATACATTTATCTTGCTAGAATGAAAAGGTGTAGAAAACTGCCAAAAGGGCCAACAAACTGGAAATACAAACACGTAACACTCAGATATTGTGGTAAAGGTTCGCCTCCTTTAGGAAGGTGATGAGGGCGGCTGCTGCCGGGGACTCGTCGCCCAACAGGTTCCGAATGCTGATTGACTCCAAGCTGAAGGCAGCCCGAAGGTTCTCCAGCTCCGCGCAGTTCACGAGGATGTGCTCCACGGTGGCTGGCACTCCGCAGGTTGCGCAGGTTCTCCGGAACGGTGTTCCTCCAAAGTTGTGGGAGACTCTGCTGTGCCCGGTGCGCAGCCTTGACATCACCCATTGTTCTCTTTGGTTTGGTCGATCCTTCCAGGTTCCGGTGGTCGCCTTGATCTTCCGAAGGTGGTGTGTCCTGTTGTTCCTTTACTCGGTGTCCCAGACTCTCCAAACCGTCCGCTTGATTCACTTTTTGACATCTTGGGGCGGTACATTGCCGGTGGACCTGGGTCCAGTGTGGCCTGAACCGGCGAGGTGGTCGGCTATTAGGTTCCCTTGGATCCCGCAGTGACAGGGTACCCACATGAATAGTGTGTTGGGCGGCGCGTGCTTTACCGTTCCTTGGATCCACGGATGCTTCGGTGTTTCTGTTGTTAGGGCCAATATCACGCTGTGTGAGTCGACTTAACCGCGTGGAGAATGGCCGCTGCCTCAGCTGAGAACACCGAGCATTGGGTCGGGAGTGGTCTGCTCACAAGCAGACCATCTTCGGAGACCCCCATTTCCACTCCGCTCCTGGAGAGAGAGCCGTCGGTGTACCTAACTTCATAACGTGAAAACGAGCCGATAGGATACCGGCTTCAACGCATGCAGCGTCGGCCGGGGTAGAGGGCAGGAGACTGGAGACTGTTCGAACGTAGCCGGCTCCAGAATCTGGATGGCTTTCTCGGCGGCAAGGCATGTAATCTCTACACCGTACAGTAGGCGACTGTCGATGATGGCTCGAGCTACGCGGAAGCGGATTTCACGATTCTTGGATCGGTGGGGGTGGGAGAAGGTCTTAATTAGGTTGGACTGACTGCGACAGTCCTTCTTTACTTGTTGGAAGTGCGGTTCAAAGGATAAACTCCGATCGAGGAGCACTCCCAGGACCCTCACGGTGTTTTTGGTCGGTATTACTTGTTGTTTAATCATGATGGGCTGTCCGTTGTTGCGATGCCTGGTGATGCATATATGGTAGCGCACGCTCTTGCCGGCGGAAAGCTGAACACCAACAGAGTCAGCCCATCTGACCACCGAGGAGACTGCCGCTTGCGCTCTCAGTTTCGTCTTCTGCAGGGTGTTACAATGAGGACGTCATCCGCGTAGACGAAGATGTAAACGTTCTTGGGTAGTTGGTCAAAGACCCCATTTATAGCCACCAGGAAGAGGTTGACCGCGATCACCGAACCCTGTGGCACTCCGGTATCCTCACTGAAACTTCCGGATTGCACGTTTCCGACCGAAACCCGAAAAGATCGGTCGGTCAGAAAGTTCCGGACGAAGTGAAGGATGTGTCATTTCAGGCCCCAATCAGCAACCTTCTTCAATACAGCTGTTGTCCATGTTCGGTTGATCGCTTTGGAGGTGTCCAGCGAGACGATCTCCGCGTGATGACCTTGGTCCTGTGCCTCCTTCAGGACTTCTTCAAGTAGGTGGAGCTGCCATACCCTTGCCTGAAGGCATGCTGCCGATGGTCAAGCAGCCACTTGGCCTCAAGATATTGCTTCAGCCTCCTGTTGACCATCCGTTCCAGGACTTTGGCCATGCAGCAGGTCAGTGCAATGGGATGGAACCCAGTGATGTCCTTGGTCCCGACATTGGTTTTCGGTAACGGTATAACGAGGCTTTCTCTCCAGTTTTCCGGATAATCTTCAGCGGTCCAGAGTTGGTTGTAAAGGTCGAGAAGTTTCGTTTTGCCTTCGGGTGGAAGGTGCTTTGGCAGCGGGTAGCCGATTTCGTCCGGTCCGGCCAAGTTTCCGTTGCTCCGACTGAGAGCGAACACAAGTTCTTCCTAGGACAGTGGCCTGTTGATCGGTAGGTCGTCGTTGTCTGGAGGAATTTCGAAGGCAGACACAGAGGACAGAGAGAGGCCGACTCGCTGATGGAAGCTTTCGCTGTACTCCGAGATGCCGGATAGTTTGGCGAAGTACTACGCTACGACTGCTACGACGGTTGGTTCAGTGAATGTATGCGATGGTTTTTCATTTAAATTTAATCGGCCTCATAATGTGATTTTTCTGGAGTCATTTGCATTTATATATGGATATGCATTCATATGGATTTTTTTTCATTAGATATGTGACAAATTAAATAAATCAAATATCATCACTACTACAGCTTCTATTTTTCTCTATCCGTAAGTCACGTTATCACTTGTTGGTCTGCTTACGGTTGATCTTAAGTCTCTTTTAATCACTGTTTTGGTCACTGACTCACTATTTTCTTGGGCACTGACCAATTCAACCCTGTCATAAAATAAAATACAAATAATCATTCAAGGCGTCCGACAGTGAATATTTTCCACGAACCCACATTACAGTTTGTAGATTTCAATAAGTGAATTTGATGTGAATTTTGAAGGAACTCTAGCGATAATTTCAAAAGAATTCCGAGGAGAATTCCAAGGGAACATTTGTAAGGACAACTAGAAATAAAATCAAGTGGTGTAATTTGCATTTTCTGTTGTTGTTGTTTACAGTTTTCTTCAATTGCTTGATTACATTTTGATACAAAAGAAATGAGAAAATGACTTGATTACTTACTCTAAGCAAATGTTGAAGCAATTACGAACACTCTAATTTTTATATTAAAGCTTTATAAATTTCAGTTTCCGTCGTTAGACTTACGTTTATTTTCTATATAGCATTTTTTTTTCTAATTTAAGGTACATGGTTCAAAAAAGTAGTGTAAATTTCTGTTCAGTATGATGCACATAAATAGAGCGTCACATATCATATAAGTTTACATTATATATCTAGTGAAGTTCTGAGACATTTCATGCAATGTAGCATGTAATATTGTAAACAAAAGCCAATTGTTGCAAACAACATTGCTTGCAAGTTGCTCGGTTGCGTGAAATGAAATACATGTTTACGTGAATTAATGTTTACATCTCTATTACAATTCAGAATTTTTATCTGAACAAGGTTTATCTACCATAACTCTTCAATTTGAAATTCTACATACATTTGTCTTCTACAAATGTGCAAAACTCATTATCCGGCATATTTTTGCTGAGACAGTAACTTTCTAGCTGGTCAGAACCTAGATCTATTGTTCATTCGAGGATTTCACGTGTATCCTAGCGCCGCGTTGTGAGAAAATTATATACTGTCCACCAACGAAAAGATTTTGATTTGAAAAACGGCCAAAAGAAGCTGAAAAAGATCACAGAAAACACTAAACCTTTAATACATAAGATAAAAGCACTAAAATCTTAGATAATTTTACAAGAGTCAGTATTTTTCTACTTGTCCCCAGAACTGCTGAAAAAGTCGGTAAACAAATTGTGTTTTCTATCATTAAACGAGGTTAACAGATCTAAGTCTGTAAAAGTCAGGAATACATTTTCTCATTTTTGAATTGTCCACTGATTTTTAAACTTCTACCGGACAGTTCCGCAATTAAAATCCCCCGTAAAACCTTCTTCTTCTTATTAGCATTTCTAGCTTATTACTTATCGCATATTAGCTTTTGTGTACTCTCAACTTAGTGTTCTAGATGCACTTCCCCAGTTATTAATTGAGAGCTTTCGATACCTGTACTATTTTTACATTTGTATAATTGTGTGGCAAGTACAATCACACTCTATGTCCAGGGAAGTCGAGAAATTTTGCAACCAGAAAAATTCCTAAGCCGGACCGATAATCGAACCCAGCCACCTCCAGCATGGTCGCCTTTGTAGCTGCGCATTTACCGACTGAGCTTAGGGATTAGTGTGTAGGACTTGTAGGTCTTGTTAAATTCTCATCCTGGACCACTGTGCAATGGAACAATTTGGTTACTGATTTTGCATTTATCAAATTTAATTGCATGCAGGCCTGGCGTAAATCAATAGCATCCATGCTTCTCACAGATGATATTAACTGCTGGAGCACCAAACTGAAAATGAACCCGAAACCGTTGTTTTATGTTTGAATACCTCAACTTAAAAAAAAGTACATGTTGGCAGGATTGGAAAATCATTTGCATTCATTTCGTGCATTCATTTACAGTCATTTGCCCCTAACTTTTTTCATCAACAAAATTCCGCAACATGGTGTATAAAGCTTTTGTAGGTTTTGTTATTAGCTACAACTTGTGTCAATTACTTAAATTCGTATCTCTTATGTATGACGAACCAGCGCGAACAGAAGCCACTACTGTTTTTCAGTGAATGTATTTTACATTCACTGAAAAACAGTAACAAGTTCTGCCCGCTCTAATTCGTGATGCATAAGAGATACAGATTTAAGTTATGGGCAAAAGTTGTAGCTAATAACAAAACATACTAAAGCTCTATATATCATTTTGCGGAATGCTGTTGATGAAAAAAGTTAGAGGCAAATGAATGTAAATGATTTTCCATGCTTGCATGTTGGTCTCGCTAGCAGTTTTTTTTTCCTTGCACCGTTAAATCCAGATAACGTAATTTAAACAAAATGTTCCAGTGACCAGTGTAATGTCAGTAGTGCAATTAAAAATTCGACTGTGTAGCATTCGGCAGCTGTTGAAACGTAATATTAAAACAATTAAATGCTCCTTAAACATTGTAAACATGTTATTTTACTGCGTAGCTACTCAGATTTACTACCCTGATGCTGTTTCTTTAGTCAGAGGAGCAAACCGACGGGCCAGCATCTAGAATGAGCCTCCAAAAGAAGCTTTGTTTTAAAATCTTCTTCTGGAAGCTACTTTTAGAAGCTTCTTTTAAAACCTTCTTAAGAGGCTTCTGTTAGTATGTATGATAATTGTCTACCACTCATTGTAGCACGGAAACTAAGTTCGATAGCAGTGGGCGCTCCTCACTGTTTGATTTGATCAAGCTTAGTAACCTCTGATTGTCCTCAACATGTATGAAGGGCCCGACCCGTCCGACAGAAGGATACCCCAATTAGTGTGGAGAAGAGCCCGCCCTTTATCCACAGAATGTTAACAACAGGGGGTTGACAATTTCACTCTCACCATCCAAATCGCCTCAATCGGGTGCCCAAAATGGTGAGCAATAATAAAAATTAAAAATTTAAAATTATCTCACCAACTTTCGTTGTTTCTTAACCCTTCTGTCCAATTGTTGTGCCTATTTGTTGTCCTTCTAAGCAACACTGCTAGTCGGTTCTAGTCTCCGAAAGTCTCCCATGTAATTTCTGATGCATTCTACGATATTTCGACGTCCGTTATCTTTGTATGATGATCATGAGTTCCTAGTTGCGTCTTACAAAACCGTACCACCATTGCGGAAAATGAACAGTGTTTCCGGGTATTTTCTTAACAAGCATCACTCCACTGTCGTATCGCATGTGCTCCATTTTGCAGAAGAGCTGCAGAATGGAATGCACTTTTACTTTGTTGACTCCATGGTACTGAAAAAAATGAGTCGGTTTGGTTAAAAGATGTGCAATACTTATACGATGGTGAAATCGTCGCGTCAGTCGTAGTTTACTTTGTGAAGTGAGGGGTACGGTAGCCAAAAAAAAACAAAATGTGAAAGTTTTATGGGTTTTGTTCCCGCCTAACATAAAGACCAAATCAAAACAACGAACGTTGCTTAAAAGTTAAATTTTACGGAGACATTTTTTCTAACCTTTTTGTCGCCAGGTTTAAAGGATCATCGGTCGTAGAGGCTTATTCTTGTGTATGTACATCGTAATCAACGTCACCTTAAGGGTGGGTTTTGAATGGATGCAATAACAACGCGATCGTAGAGTAGAACATCATGAGTTTAATCTCAAGCCCATCCACATTCAAGAATCGTTAATCGCTTTATTTGTTAATGTGAATACATAGGAATAACAACAAATCGATCATTGGTGTGTTGTAATAAAAGGAGCTCACTTACCTAGTGGCAAACGTTTTTGCTAACTGAGCAGAATATTATGGGTTCAATCCCAAGCCCCTTCGCGTTATATGATCGTTAGGAAATCAATTCAGCTTATCGTTTACCAACACGAACCCTGCTGCAATCCCAACCCTCTTACCCAATATCCCAGTGATTACTCGTAGAAGTGCAGAGGTGTTCTCGGCTTCCATCAAAGTGAATGTCACGTCAACACATTCCTACCCCTTCCTTTCTTGACCTGTGTTCGGGTGCGGCCGGCGCAGGTGTTGCCTAATTTTAGATCACCAGTTTTTAAACATTGAGGATGATTCCTAGTCCCAAGCATCGTCTATTGGTTCTCTATGTAATTACAGCTGATCTGGCAATAACAGAGTAGCAACCGTGGGCGGTCAATCATGTTCATGCTCCATGGTACCGGAAAAGATATAGACAGATACATTATTAGCAATGATGTGATATAACCACAACGGGATGGCCGTTTAGAATGGTTCAACGGATGTGAAATGAGGGAACATTTAAAGGAGATTGGGCTAATCCGGTCCTGTGATGTACACGAATGATATATATTTCATTTGAAAGGTCTCATTAAGACAAGAAAAAGTTGGTATGAGGTCAAAATTGTTTATGGTGGGAGAAAAAAGTTATCCCGTATATTCTAATCGATTTTGAGCAGTTTTAGTTTTTTTCATGTAAATTGAAAAAAAGATGTCTCACATGTCAGTCCACCAATCTAAAAACGCTTTTGAAACTAAAGTAATATGAATAAATCAAAGTTATTAAATAATATGAAAAAAATAAAGACAATCTATTTTCTCAACTGGAGTTAGTAAACTGATTAAAAGCATTATATTTTTTTAAAGCTTTATTAGCGATATTTTAGCCCTTAGCTTTTTTTTTTCTCCATTAAAGAGATTTTTAGCCTTAGGATTTTAGCCCTTAGGTAGTTCATCGCGTGAAATTATGTTAACATACGTTACAAGAGCATACAAATGAAATGTTATTTTGTTGGATGTAGCTTAAATTCATTATGAATCTCGTAGGCTGGTCAAATCATTTGTGGATATTAGTTGATTTAAAGCAATCATATATAACATTTATTAAAATCAGTAGGACGTCAAATATCGAGAAAGTTTAGTACTCATTAAAAAAAACGTCAATGGTAGTTCATCACAAGATTTTTTAGCTGCAAATGAAGAAACAGCATAACGAAAAATGGTTTATTTTAATTTGATGTAAGAAAGTTAAACATAATATTGTAACACAAAGATTTTTGAAAAATGATAATATTTTTTGTTATATTGCTTATTTAGCAATTACATTATCTAAAAATTGAGCAGGATGATTAATGTTAGGCTGAAATCTTGTGTATCTTAAAAACCATACTACAGTCATTATATCTAGATAGAGCTGGAATTAAGGCCTAACAGCTTTTGTAAACAATGACTTTTATCGATGATTTCTAGAAGTTCAAGGCTCGCCCACGCAAACTAACATGCTCATCGGGTAGGGAAAGACTTCCCCTATCCGATGGCTGTATTCGTCTTCGTGGGCGTGCATTGAGTTTCTAGAAATCATCGATAGAAGTCATTGTTTACAAAAGCTGTTACGCCCTAATTCCAGCTCTATGTAGATATGTGCGCAACATCCTAGGGTCCTTTTTCCAGAAATGCATGAGCAATAATAATTACATATTGCCTCTCTACCCACCTAGTCTCGACCAACAAGAATGTAACTAAAGTGTTTTCGTGATCCATCTTAGCAACCAAATACTCCTGCTGAATCGTGGAATTCTGGTAGATCCCCAGACATTCGCAGTTACTCGCTGCCTGTTCAAATTGTTGTTTATGACGTATTCAGGCAATCGATTGG
This sequence comes from Ochlerotatus camptorhynchus, assembly GCF_037179485.1. Classification (NCBI taxonomy): domain Eukaryota; kingdom Metazoa; phylum Arthropoda; class Insecta; order Diptera; family Culicidae; genus Ochlerotatus; species Ochlerotatus camptorhynchus. The sequence goes on along the minus strand of NW_027040862.1, from coordinate 390,887 downwards.
GCAGGTTGATTCTTTCATTAATGATATCAAGAAAGTCGGGGGCCCGTGTGTTGTTCGCAACAAGTGGGTGGAACGCATTTTTGAGGGTTGCTGCCACTCTGAAATCTTCAAACTTATGCCACATAACCACATTGAAATAACTTTGACGGAACATCTTCAAATCTCGCGTGAATCTTCCGTTAACTACCACAATCACCCATCGACAGATGGTAACCAACCGTGACTGATTGGCCTGCTCCGTTGTCAGTTGGTCTTGAATCCGGCTTTTTTGAATGTGGCATTCATAGCCGAATAAACTCAGTTTTTTCATAGCGTCCCGAAATTCTCTGTCCAAAATAAAAACATCACCTAGCCAATTAAGAACTCCTTCATCACTGTGCAACATATTTTTCAAAATTGTTGCATCCAACGTTGTAGCTGCATAAGAGCCATTTGAACCATTATGAATCCATCACAGCAAACGATTAGAAAGGGTTTCAAAAGATTATCGTATTTATCGAGACTGTACGACTTTTGCTGGAAAGAGAAGTTGCTGCTTTTTTGAATATATACGTACGTGCCATCGCAGATGACGATTGCTTTTCGCATTTCCAGTGGAACATCCATGTTTCTGTGTATTGCGTCTGAGATCATGAGATTTCTTCTCACCACGCCTTCTCGGTCAATATGATCAAATCCTTAATGTATGGGTACAAATTCCAGTCATAAACATTCTCTGGCTTTGTTGAGAAGTCGTTCATGTGTCCGTTGGCTCATTTTAAACAATGTACTTGTATTTTCGTTTGATGCACCACTACGCAACTTTACAAGACCCAAAGCCGTACCTGGAGTGTCAAATCTGTTTGTAAGGGACGGAATTAGCTCAAGAATTTGTTCGAACTGTTGTCTTTCAAATCCTACTAAATGATAAAGTTCATTATCGTCCATTTCCATCAAGTTTTCGAAATCTAATCCATTTTGCTGCAAAGCAGCTCTTAAAATATCAAAAATTTCTTTTGTATGGGTGCCGTTGAAATCGTGGATTAAGTTGGGAGAATCCAATAATTCTTCCCATTCGTTTCCTCGAAAATGTTCCTGGCACACTCTGGAATTTTGTGGAACATAGTATTAATGGTGGATTAGCTAAAACTTCTTGATTCCAGACGAAATACGGCATCTTGTTTCGTTGTTAGTTAGTAAAAATACAGCAATTTGAAGTATTTGCTGCCGTGAATACTCGTCAATCTAGAGGAATCCCACGGTATTAAGCTGTACATTTCCAGCACGAACATTTCGGTTAGCTCTGACCCAGTAAGCATGACAGAGATATTCCTCGTTATTAAAAACAATCTATGAATGAAAAGGTTAACAATTCAACAGATATAGTAACTAAGTCTTGCATTATATTTATTGTCGCTAGACTTGGAAACCGAAATGACTCACTCGCGACAATCGATTTTACTGTCGTTATGCACGTTAAACATAACGTTGCATCTACCCAACAAACATTGGAAGCGGAATAAGAGGTTATTCAGGCAAAAATATACTTCTTCGACTAAAAAGTGGCTTATGCAGCCTTTAATCAGCTCAAATTGTTTGTTGGGTAGTGCGCTGTATTCGTTAAATTATGCGCTATAGTTCGCACTAGATGCGACGTTATCTTTAACGTACACCAGGAGAGTAAAATCGATTGTCGCAAGTGGGTCTTTCGGTTTCCAACTCTAGCGACAATATATATGCACAATTCTGGTTTGTGTGAGATTGAATGATATTGAAAACGGCCACATAAGTGAATGCTCAACAAAGTGAAAAATGTAACACAAAATACCGATATGTTAACAAATTCCGGCAAACAAAATGGAGTTGGCAATAAATCTGAGTGAATTTGGTTTACATAGGATACACTACTCGAGCTCCGTCGAAACGTTACCTGAACTGATAGAAAATCGAAAAAAAAAAGAGCGAGATCAACAAATCAGAGAATAATTATATAATAGAGGCCATGGAGTGAATTTATTTTCACATAGGTCGTTGTTCGCTTATTCAAAGCATCGAACAATGATGTTTGATAATAGTAAGCATATACGGGAATCTGAGGTCACTTGATCACTGTTATTCTTTTCCGGTGCTATTGGATCCTTGTTATTAAATTGTTTATTGAATTCTCTAACAATCATCAATTCCGATACTTTTATTCACTACTCATTATTTGACTACTCATACTTATGTACTTGTTACATTCCGTTGATATGTAGCGTTAATCTGACTTAGTAGGCGCTAAAGCCAGATTTCTTTATTAAGTACCCCGAGAGACCCAATTAAAAAGATTAGTGGTGTAAGGCTGCTCGTGTTTTCCTACAAGAGTATGTGAGATCAGCGAGCTTGTAGGAGCCACGGATCATTTGAAAACCACCGCTCTAAGGGAGTGCCGGGATGATAAAGGCTACAGGTGACAAACACACACGCAGACACACACACACACACACACGCACGCACACACCACATGCAAAAAGGAAAACATGATTAAATAGCAAAATGAGCAAAAATGGCCAATTGCCAACATTACGCCTTGAGTAACTTTTTTCTCCCACGATAAATTTTTTTGACCTCATACCAACTTTTTCTTATCTCAATGATACCTTTCGAATAATATATCAGTCATTGGGGTCAGAGGTGGCAACAGTACATTTTTTGAAAAACCATCGTCCAGAGCGAAACAAAACAGCCAGCACACGGGCGGCCGTTTATAACTACATTCCAAGCGAACAGCGGAGATAGAGAATAAATAAAATCTCGCAGCCTGATTTTTCCAAACAGTTTATTGTAATATAAATTTTAGCTGCAGGCTTGCGTGTGACAGTAAATTACCAACTCCCTTATTTACGCATAATTTTAACATCAATGCTTATGAGTGGTCAGTCTTCATTCTTATCTTTTAATTCCATGCAATAAACATCAAATAAATGCAGTAATTAGCCAGAAATCAGCAAAATTCTACACGACATAAATTTATGTCGCGCGCGCCGCCGGTCTTGTCTGCTTCTTTGTGCGAAAATGTTCTGTCGCTGGCAGAAAACAGTTTAGAAATGTCATGACATTTTTGCCGCTTTCCAGTTTGTTTTTGTGTTTCGTCACAATGGTTATCGCAAAAAGTATCAAATGTTAAGGAAAAAATGTTAAACTCCAGGACTCGTGCCACCACTGATTGGGGTATATTCTTGGACCAGTCTCCATACATTTTTGCCCAATCTCCTCTAACATGATTTAAAGTATTTCAATGCAACATTACATTTGTTCACTTACAATTAACATCTTTTTTCAATGTGCTATCCCAACTAATTTTTCAATGTTCCATCATATCGTATCGTCAAGTGATCTTCGAAAGCGCCACATTTCTTTCAGGCTCTTTGGAACTACATGTGATGAAATTTGAAACGCACCTTTTAAAGTGAATTGCACATAACAATGTTCATCGCTTACCCACACATGCAATCTGCTTCGACCTACCCGGCAGAACGCGCCCTAACCCTCACTGTAAATTTTTGAAATATGTTGTTTCAAATGGTGCCAATAGTTTCGAAATTCGTCAATAAATATAGCTGAGCAATAATTTTTCAAACATTGCAAGTTTGCCGTGGCACATTTTACCGGAGGCATCGTGTTCGGAGCATTAACATTGCCAAAACCATTTTCCCGAACTTGAATATTGAGTTGCTCTAAATTTGTAATCCGACTTAGCTCGGGCAGCATCAGCAGCGTCACAAACAGTTGCAAAGTTGCCTCGTTGTGCTTGTTTTTGTGTCATCGCCACCCCCGACCGTTGTGTTTAGTGTTTTAGTGCTTCCAGGAACTGCTCTGTTCCTGAACCAAGCCAGTCTTTAGTCGTGATAGCGTTTGCTCGCCTGAAAGGTCAAGCGGTGCCACCTAATGACGGTTGTTCTACCTGCTGTGAAAGCCTGGCGGTTCTTTTTTTTGCTGATTTGTACAAATCTTGATCAACAATACAAACGGGCGGTTCAGCTTTCGCAAACGAAACTTGTCATGGTTTGGCAAGTGTTGCCTACCAAACCTAATCCGTCCTTTTGTATTATCGGTCCAGACATCACGTGAGGGAGAATCTTTGGCGAAGGCTCTCTGCTGGTTCCGAATCTCATTATTTCGCCTCATTTGTGATGCCATCTGTTGAGGGTAATTTTTCAAGACCATTGACTGGACATTGACTGACTGACCAACTGACTAACGAAAACTTGCTGCCCCCGTGCTAAAGCAATCCCCCTCGGCTATGTATCAATTAATTTGGATTCATTTTCCTCCATCGAAACGAAGCCGAGGTTCTGGGTTTTTCTTTTTTTGGTTGAGCTGGCATCAGAATTGCTGATTTCCTCCATTTCAAGGATTCTGGAGAATTGGCTGCCTTTTTTTTTTGTTGGCCTGGAGCGGTGATGAGTCCCACTTTCATGAAGGTGGTGAACTGTGAATGGACTTGCCGATAAGGTAAAAGGAGGATGAGGTTTGCATTATTTGCTCTAGCAACAACTTCAGGCCGACTCCGGTGAATCGTATAATTAATGGATTAAAGTCATGAAGGCGATTTTTCGAGGCGCGTGTGTTTTGGGGGAGTGATAACCAATGGCGGTGCGATTCTCTGAAAGTTTTCTTTAACAAATGTTAGTGGTAGGAAAATTTATAGATAAACGATGGGTTATTTGAAACTGAACTATTGAACAGGAAAAAAAATATGAACTTTGAAATTAACAACTGAGATTTAACAGGCATTATTGTCAATAATTGAAAGAGAAAATTTAGAGAAACTTCCAAGCAATCGATGATAATTTTGATCACCATTGCAACAGTTGGACATTTGTGTTATTTTCAATAGTGACTTATTGAAAATTGATAAAGTGTTCATTTAATCAGATTTGTAGAAGAATTTCCAACTGATTGGCTTGTTTGGAATTAAAATCCATCCGCTATTAACAGAGTTACAAGTGGTCAAAACCTGACCACTTTTCGTAACGCGGTCAATTTTGGTTTATTGAAATTGCAACCCCAATATGTTGTCCAAAGACGTAATACTACAAAAAAAAATACAAAATTCAAAATTGCCGGATTCTAGCACAAAGTTTTATGCAAATCGGAGAATACCGAGTTAAAATTTTGTTATTACGATTTGGCCTAGAACTGCTCTTTATTGTTAAAAATGGCATATTAAAAATAGAAGCCTGTTGAAATGAATTTGAAGGTACATTTTTAAAATCATCTACTTTTCAAATAAATCCAAAACCCAACCACCGAGCTCAACAATCGCATCAACCAAATTGACTGGAAACTAGCATTGCCTCTTACAAACACCAACCAACCAAGGAACTAAAGCCCCACTCTTCTCGCTGGATATTCCTCTGTAGGCACACAAGGTAAGTCTGCAACATAGGTGCTGAAATCGCTTTAGGCGAATTAATTTTTCCGCTCATTACTTCCCTACCATGCTGAGCTGCAGCTGCTGACTCTGCTGCCATCACCACCCCGCCCGCCCGCCGTGCAGGATTCCGTCCCTAATTACAAGCGATTTTTCACGGACCGTTGACAACGCGCACTCTGCCTGCTTTCGACTTCGGAGGAAAGGTCGTTACTAATTAAAAAGAAACTGCCCAGACATGGGACATTGGGTTTTAACGTTTCTGCTTCGACCCATCATCGTCTGAATGAAAATGGCAAAATCTCAATTTCGAACCGGAGTCCGAAGCTCATGAAAAATTCAATCCGATCGCTTGAGGAAGATCGATTACCCGGAAAATGGGTGTCATGATTCGTTATTGATGGACCTCGTTCGGAGCAAACGGGCTCGTATCGTAAAAATCGCTGCTGCTGCTGACCACAGTCAACCTTTTCGATGAAAATCCTCAAGCAAATAAATATTTATACAAGAAATCGCCATCGTAAGCTGACTATCCGAACATCACCCGTTCCGCTCCGCTGTGTGTCGTAATCGTAACTTTGAATTGCTGCTGCAGATTCAGTACCTTCAGCGTAAATCAGAACCCATCCCAGGGAAGCTGTTCACAGTTGTAATAAGCTCGGCTTCGTTTGGAGGGATTTAAGTACGGTCTCTCTCGCTCATAGGCAAGTTTTACGAGATACACGAGCAAGCATATTTGCAAGTCCCAAACCCCGGAGGTTGGCTAAGATGATTCGGGGCATCGTAAGATTCGAATCCGTGCGCTATGTGGGAGGCCGTAATGGGCTCGTATAAATATTACAACCGCACATCTACTTACCGAAAGCTGCTGCTCTCACCTACTAAGTAAGTAAGTAAGCCAAGGTGGGTGTGGAGAAAGGTGCACGACGATGTGAGTAAACCAAAGCGGATGCCTCTTTTTCTCGAGCTAAGATAAATAATCTTCACCGCCCCACCGAACAAGGCGTCCTCCGTCCGCCGTTCGATGATCAAAGTGGGGGAAAATTTTGACAAGCGTGCATCGGACTTGGGAGGGAGTGTTTTGAAGATGAGAATAATTATTTGATCTATCGCTTTTTGGCAAGCCACGGAGCGCACAGCGCTGTTCGGATGGTTCTGGAAAATGTAATTTGAATGTTATAGACGGGATATGTAAACACCTATCAAGGTTATTACAGACAGAAGCAGTACATTGATCGTATCAAATAGCTTATATCGTTATTGTTGTATATGCAAATTGATCGATTCGCTTAATTTATGGCATTTTCTGTAGTGCTCATTCTCAATTAACCAAAAGTGAAATACGATTGAATTCTCCCGCTGAAGTAGTTTTGCAACCTCCCGAGAGTAGGAGCTTTTTGGAGCAATTTCGAAAACTTAAGGGAAACAGTCAGATAAATTTAAACAATTTCAGGTATAGTTGAAGATGCTAATTGCAAATAACAGACTAAAGTGGTAATTCTCATACGATAGATGAAGAGATGACAGTATAGATTTGATGGTTCCTTTAGAGCACGGCAGTGTGAAAATTGTATATAGGGAGAAGAAAGCGATCAAGGGCAACTTTGAGGAAGGTACAAGTCGGGTTGTCTTCTCTCTTTACCATATCCTCGCGATATATCACGACGTCTGATTGGAGTGAGGATGAATCCAAAGATGCCTATGAAAGACGCGACTGGACAGTTGCTTACTGATCCCAGTAACCAGCTGAAACGTTGGAATTGTAATATTCACTTGGGCTTGTTATGGTGATTCGATATGTTGCACTACTTGGAATATTTCAGCCAGGACCATTAGTTCAAAATTACATCCGGAGAACCTAGATCAGATCCCGTATGAAGGATTGTGTTCACAATTTCCTGAATTATTGGCATTGTAATATTTACATGGGTTTGCTATGGGAATTTGATTTTTTGCGCTCTATGAAATATTATAGCCTCGTTTATTAGGCTGGAATGATTTTCGGAGAACCTGGATCAGATCGCGGATGGCCATACTTTTTAGAATATTTTAGTTAGGACCGTTAGTTTATAATGACTTCCAGAGCACCAGGATCAGATCCTGGATGGTGTCAACTGTCCTCAGATTATTTGCATTAGGGGCGATCCATGTCACGTAAATTGAGAAAAAACTTAGCCCCTTCCCCCCCCCTTCGTCACGTTTTTTCCTATACCTAATGCATTGCTTGTCACAAAATCACAAGTCACCCCCGCTTTCCCCCTTAGAGTGCGACATAATATATCACCCCTTATAATATTCACCTCGGTTGAACATGCATGATTTTACATACCGCGCGATATAGTAGTTCATTTCTAGTCATAATCCAGAATTTACTGAACCAGATACTGGAGGCCTTGGAACAGATGCCAATGTGGCTATATGACAATGGACCTATGATTGGATATGCAGTATGATTCATTTTCCTCAAATATGACTATGTGTTGAAGATCAGTAAGCTACGAAGCGGTAGACGCTGGGAAAGATCGGAAGGCACGTGCGAAGGTCATCCTACTACTGGACCCGGTAAATTACGTCCACATTTTCGGGAAGCAGAAACAGCGCAGCAAGTATGGTCCAAGCTGGAGACCGCCTTCGAGGACTCGGACCTAACCAGACGAGTCGGGCTTCTCCACAAGCTGATCAAGACGAAGCTGTCATCGTGTGATTCCATGGCCGACTACGTCAACCAAATTGTGTCGACAACGCACCAGCTGGAGTGGGTTGGCACATTGTTGCTGGCCGGGCTTCCTGTTGAGTATCGTCCCATGATTATGGCCCTCGAGAACTCGGGAACGCCCATAACCGGAGATGCCATCAAAACGAAGCTTCTTCAAGAGATCCAGGTTTCATCTCTAGACTCGGCGTTGGCCACAAGCAAAGGAGCAAATCGCAGTGGAAGGCACAAGGGTAAGCATACAAAAAAACTCGACCCCCCGAAAGGACCAAAGCGTCGGAAATGCCACAAGTTTGGACACATCGCGAAAGACTGCAAAAGTGCACTAAAACGAAATGCATTTTGCACAGTTCTTTCAACGTTCAGTTCAACTGACAAGGATGACTGGTTTTTCGATTCGGGTGTAAGCGTGCATATGACCCGGAATCAAAACCTTCTGGAGAACAGGAAGCGTTCTGCCGGCACAGTGGTAGCTGCAAACGGCGGCAGCATGAAGGTGGTAGCAACGGGCTCAATGTTACTGAAGCCAAAGTGCCAGCAAGAGGCCAGCCCGGTCAAGGAAGTTCAGCTGCTACCGGAGCTCAGTGCAAACCTGCTGTCCGTGAGCCAAATTGTAAACAAGGTGTAACGGTCACTCCATGTTGTAAATATTAAATCAGTCAGTCACTCCGTGTTGTAAATATTAAATCAGTCAGTCACTCCATGTTGCAAATATTAAAACAGCCAGTCACTCATTGTTGTAAATATCAAATTAGTTATAATTAAAGTAGGATGAAATGGATCTAATCCATACGCCAAAAACTACGCCAGTAGCGAAACGACACTGGTCGATTTACTATAAAATTAGAATATCTCGTGAGTAAAGCCACACGACCTTGTGGAATTTCTCCCAAGGCCGAGTCCAGTGAAATCTTCGGGAAAGTTGGGAAAAGAGAGAGTTGTGGCTACACCCGACATTGAACGAAGGACCAGCGATCGGGATAATCTCTCGCATTGCCGATCTAGTTCGAAGAAGTTCGCGGGAAAATCGAACTTCCGTTAAGTTCGGCCGAGGTCACCTTCCCTAATCTGAGGGTCACGGTTTCGCCTCACTTTCGTCCGAACCGCAGATAACAGTGGAAGTGTGTCCTTTTTTGTTCGCGTTATTTGATAGTTTTGTATAGTGAGTTAAAGCAACGTGGTTTTACTTTATTCTTGAATTCTAATTTCTCCTCGTTGATTGTTTAGTTATAGCTATCAATCTAAAAGTAGTGTGCGTCATAGGCTAGACTTTGTGTGTGCAAAAAACAAGCTAGACCAGGTAATGTGCTGCTCGGCAAAGAAAATCTGTGCAATGTGCTTAATGGTATTTTCAACAGCCGACGGCTACATCCTCTTCCAACGCCATCATCTGCATCCCCGGGACGAAAGATTCCGGCAACCGTCACCTTGGCCGGTGGAAAGCGATCCGCATCCACATCGCTTGTCGGGGCGTGGTGGTTGTCAAGCGCCGCCTGTGGTAGAATTACCATCCGTCCAACCACGTGGAAATCGTTGGCCGTTCAATCACCAACGGTCGAACGCTAAGTAGCACCGTCGCCGCCCGTAACAGCAGCGCAGCAGTCAACAGCAGCATCATCAACTGGTGAGTCCGTTCCAATTGTTTCTTTGTTGAGTGTGGCGTCCGGCGAGGGCGCACACTGGGGCAGATCAGTGATTTTCTCGGAAAAAATTAATAACTTTTGAACAAAGCATCCAATCAGAATACTGTCTTCGGTAAAGTTGTTTGTATTAGTTAAGCGCTTCTTCTGAATAAATTAATTAGTTCGCAACTTGGTCGTAGAGATGGCGCGCGAATCTAACTTTTGAATAAAGCATCCTAGACGTATAGTGTTTCCAACAAAGTTTTTCATCTATTAAAATGAAGGAAAGTTGCAGAAGACATAAAACTTCCATAACCTTTAGTTTCGGAGATATAGGGTATATTGAAAAATATGATGTCAAAATTCGTATTTCTTAACTTTTTTGTATATTTTCATATGTTTGCTCTGGTTTCTGCATTTATTCCAACGAAAACAAACTAGATGCAAATTTTCATTGCACTATTTGTGGAATTTATAGTGGTTTTAGTGAAATATTCTCGAAAAACAACTTATTTTGCCTCTATTTTAGGTGGGTGGGATTCTCGTAGGGGCAGCTAAGGGCAGCTGGACTTTGTCTCTTTTGCTAGCTCATGTCATTGTCTAACATATACCAGAAAACTCAAGACATGATATTCGATGATTTTTTTTAATTTCACCTTTTGTAAACCGTTACAAGTATCTCTACTAATAAGGAAACCTGTCAGTTATGTATAATTTTTATTCGTTAAACTTTTTAAATTGCAGAAGCAGTAATGGTTTAAAGATTAAATTATCTCTTAAGTTGAAGTATTTAGAAATCAGTTGTCCTTTATTGTCACTATTTGTCAAATGAATCCGGTGGTTGTAATAATGCCAATACCTCGCTATTTTTTTATTAATTGGGCTGAATTTTTCTTCGGTCTTTTTCGCAGACTTGTAATTAATGGATCTGGTTGTAAAAATAGTTTGATGTGCTTGTGTGATCTATTATCTTTACTAAAATTAATTTTGAGACACCACTAAACGAAATGCATGTTGAGCATATGGCATAGAATAAACAACTGTTGAAAATTTACATTGAAGGTGAATCCATTATAGCAACTTTGTGGATTATTGCTCAACACCGGAAATTGATCACTGAACTGAGACGAGAAAAAAAATTCACGCTTATGGATACCAACTACTGAAACATTGACGCACATTAATAATTCTCGATTACTTTTTCGAGAGATGTATCAGCTTTGTAAACAATGCATTTGATCGTCGTTTTGGCGTAACTGGTAGTTCGCTCACGTATACTAACACTACCATCAGATAGGGGAAATTTTCTCCTGCATGATAATGGTGTTCGTATGCGTGGATAAGCTACCAGTTACACCAAACCGACGATCAAATGCATTGTTTACAAAAGCTGATACGTCTCTTCGAAAAAGTAATCGATAATTGTACGTTGTACACGATCACGTTGGCACGGCAGCACACAGCTTGTACGATGATGTCACATATACAACTTTACCTGGGTAATGCAGCTGATTGAGCTGACGTATACATGGTAGAAAGGGACGGATAATCGTGTATTAAGCAGAGAGTCAAAAACAGATGATAGCATCAAAAACATGGCCACCAGCCAGGCCCCTGGTTCGCTGGCAGCTCATAATAAGTAAACAATCTCAAAATTCAGCACAGCATTTAAAAATGGTGACATGTCAAAAATTTATATAATGTTTTTCATTATGTGAAACAGTTCATTTCAATGTAAAGGATGTTTTTATCGGTATATATAAAGTGAAATTAAAAAAAATCATCGAATATCATGTCTTCAGTTTTCTGGTGTATGTTAGACAATGACATGAGCTAGCAAAAGAAACAAAGTCCAGCTGCCCTTAGCTGCCCTTTCGAGAATCCCACCCACCTAAAATAGAGGCAAAATATCATGTTTTTCGAGAATATTTCACTAAAACCACTATAAATTCCACAAACAGTTCAATGAAAATTCGCACCTAGTTTGTTTTCGTTGGAATAAATGCAGAAACCAGAGCAAACATATGAAAATATACAAAAAAGTTAAGAAATACGAATTTTGACATCATATTTTTCAATATACCCTATATCTCCGAAACTAAAGGTTATGGAAGTTTTATGTCTTCTGCAACTTTCCTTCATTTTAATAGATGAAAAACTTTGTTGGAAACACTATACGTCTAGGATGCTTTATTCAAAAGTTAGATTCGCGCGCCATCTCTACGACCAAGTTGCGAACTAATTAATTTATTCAGAAGAAGCACTTAACTAATACAAACAACTTTACCGAAAACAGTATTCTGATTGGATGCTTCGTTCAAAAGTTATTAATTTTTTCCGAGAAAATCACTGATCTGCCCCAGTGTGGGGCGCCACGGAGGACCTTTTTTGCCGACCATAAGGTCGAAGAGCATGAATTGCTAAGATTTGGATAAGTCCAATATTTGTGAGGTTGGGTGTCGGCAGGACAACGTGCACACGTATCGTAATATATGGATGCCCACCCAACCCTTTAATGTGAGACACCCGGGTGCCAAGCTTTGCCGTTCCCCGCTTGCTGCATCGTCGTGAGATTAACCGAGAAGAAAAACACAAGAGCACAGCACAATATGATAGGTAGATAGAAGAACCGCACGCACACAAGTATAGGTAGAGGAATAGAATAAAGAGGAGTAGGAAAATACAAGCAATCCAAAGTTCTGAAAAGCATGAGTTTACAATAAACCTCAACTTACCGTTTTCCGTTATAAAATGAATGTTTGATTTGAATTAAATGTAATGTTGTTGATCAGTCCTATTAAAACTTTTGAATGAAAGGAAGAAAGTGTCTTCACGTTGTTTCGGGTCCGGGTAATTATGTTGTCTTCCGCGTGGTCGGAATTTGACTTGTATGTGGCGTACCTCTTTTGTTGAAGCTGCACCTCTGGCGGAAATAAGTGGAACTACCGATGAGGAAAGCTTGACGTGTAACGTCGCTTAGGTTTGTGTGATCTCTTACCGTGAGCTTCGGGGAAATATTTCGGGGTGTGAGAGATTATGCTGTTTTAGCAATAAGGTTTTCTACCCGATCAATTTCGGTGGTAGTGAAGCTGGCTCGATCTCTTCTTTTTAGGAAGATTACACTTGGACTCGCCCTTGAGGCAGTCTCATCCGGGCAAACTCAACATGGTATGCGGTCTCCTTTAACGGAGTGGCGCTTAAGCCGCATACTTATTCGAGATCGACCAGTGACGGCTACAAAAGGGACACACCGTTATTTTCACCAATGACGGATGCAAAGTGTTCGATATGGACGGCGACGTGATTGCAACAGGTATTCATGACAACAATCTTTTCAAATTGCAACATCATCGGAAAGACACGAAAAGCGTGCTAGCTTGTTCGTCTTCCGTGAGCTTAGAGGTTTGGCATCGAAGATTGGGCCACTTGACCGTCAAGAGCATTCGGCGGCTCGCCGATGGTTTGGTCGATGGCGTGAAAATCAACAGTGGTAACCATGGGAACTGCAAGCTTGTGCCATGGCTAAGCAGTGTCGTCATCCGTTCAGCAAACAAGGCTCTCGTGCTCCCGAGAAGCTCGACGTCATTCACTCCGACATATGCGGGCCAATGGAGATGAGTTCCCTAGGAGGTAATCGTTATTATATTGTCTTCGTAGACGACAAATCCCGGCGCATGTGGGTGTACTTCTTCAAGTCGAAGTCTGAAGCGTACGTCTTGAAGGCATTCAAGGAGTTACACGTGATGGCTGAGCGGAAATCTGGAATGAAGCTAAAGATGTTACGAACCGACAACGGGAAGGAGTATGTGAACCGTGGTTTCGAAGGCTATTTGAAGCCTCACGGCATACGGCACCAGAAGACGAACGACTACACTCCGAAGCAGAACGGCATGGCAGAACGAACGAACCGATCGATTGTGGAGCGTGCTCGGTGCATGCTGTTCGAAGCAGGACTGTCGAAAGTTTTTTGGGCGGAAGCTGTCGATCGATCTCCAACGCATGGCCACGATGTCACTACCGAAGAGGCTTGGACTGGAAAAAGGCCGAACCTGTCCCACGTTCGAGTGTTTGGAACCAAAACGATGGCGTTCATTCCGAAGCCGAAGCGGAAGAAGTGGGATCCGAAATCCCGCGAGTGTATCCTGACTGTTTTCGACGAGGACACCAAAGGGTACAGACTGTACGATCCAAAATCCAGGAACATCATCAAGAGCCGAGAAGTCACATTCATCGATGAAATCAATCGTGAAGGTAACGAAGCGAAGCAAGAAGTCTCCCGACGTCCCACGCTGGTACAGCTTGACATCGAGGATGTCGTTTCGCTGTCTCTAGACGAAGCCCCATTGCAACCGCAGCCAGATGAGTCCGAAGAAGAATTTTTCACTGATGAAGACAGCAGCAGTGAGAGCGACTTGTCTACAGATTCCGAGATCGCCGTGACTTCCGTGCTCCTACCGCGACAATCTTCAAATCCACATCAGTCACAGGTGTTGAGGCGCAGCGGTCGGGAGCACAGGCTATCAGGCAAGTATGATGATTTTCAACTGTCACACAAAGGTCTGCCGCATATTATTCCCCCACAGAATACCAATCTCGACGGCGATGGGCCGTTAATAAGCACTGACAACCAGGGTCAGTTCAGCGGAATGGCGGAATCTGCTATTCAAGCCGACGCTAGAAGGATGGATGATGATCCGGTGACACACCAGGAGGCATTGTCCAGAGACGACTCCGTACGCTGGGAGACGGCGATGAAAGAGGAGTACGATGCGCTGATCAACAACGAAACCTGGACGTTGACGGAGCTACCAAAAGGCAGGACGGCCATCAAATGACGCTAGTGGTAATGTTGACTCGCTTGGTGATCAAGGGATACTCGCAGCGAAAGGGGGTGGACTACGATGAAACTTAGTCTCCTGTCGTTCGTCACAGTTCACTGCGGTACCTGTTTGCATTGGCCGCAAAGTACGATCTGCAGGTGGACCAGATGGATGCCATCATGAACAAAGCGCTCTATGGTCTCAAGCAATCCAGTAGGGTCTGGAGCATCAAACTGGACGCCGCGCTGAAGAAGCTGGGACTCATCCAATCGGAGTACGATCCGTGCCTGTACTATTGGATCGAAGATGGGAAGATTTTGTTCGTTGCGGTGTACGTTGACGACGTGCTAATATTTTCCAACGATGTCGCGCTGAAGAATAGCCTGAAGGCCAAGCTAAGCAGTACATTCCGGATGAAGGATTTGGGATCTGCGACGAGCTGTTTGGGCCTCCGTATCACCCGTACGGAAGATACAGTTTCGTTGGACCAGGAGGCATACATCGATTCCATCTTGCGTTGGTTCAGCATGCAGGATCCGAAGGCCGTAGCCACTCCCATGAACAACGCTGAAAAGTTGTCATAGGAAATGTCACCGAAGACTGTGGAAGAAGCCGAGCGGATGAAGAATGTTCTGTACCAGGAAGCCGTTGGATGCTTGATGTACTTGGCATAGTGTACGCGTCCAGACATACTATCCTGCTGCAAGGAGGAGCAGTATCCTGGTGTTGTAAGCGACAGACCACCGTATCATGGCGTTGTCTGCTGCAGTACAAGAGGCGTCATGGTAGCGAGGACTGGTGTCGCAGTTTGGCGAAAAGATCCAATCGAGTTGCGCTGTGACAACCACAGTACAATTTGTATCGCGCGGAACGGCGGATACACACCCCGGACAAAACATATAGATATCCGCCACCATTACATCCGCGATGCGTTGGATCGGAAAACTATCAAACTCAACTACGTCAAAACCGAAGACCAAGTTGCAGATGGTTTGACGAAGCCACTTCAGTGAGTCAAGCTTGAACGCAACCAAAGAGCAATGGGATTGCATATTTGAAGACGCCAGCTTAAGAAGGAGTGTTGAAGATCAGTAAGCTGCGTCTACATCAGTTGGCTAGTTATTATATGCGCCAATAAATATTAATTGTACTTCTAACCAGACGTTCTAATTGCCTACTCCCAATACTATGGCCTAAAGAACTGGGTTTCAGGATTACATGAACCGATGTCAATATGGTCATGTGTCACAGGATTCATCTCAAACTGTTTTCATTATGCATATCTTCCTTTTTGTCGTGATTGGAACCACCAAATGATATGGTTTTCATGAATATGATTATACCTTACCGTATCGTATAACGGAATCTATTAAATGGAATTCCGAAATCCCGGAACCGATGCCAATGTGACCATATTTCAAAGGAATCACCACAAATAAACTTTATTGACCGTATCTTACCATGCTAACATGATTTTATTTGCGACATTATTATTATACCGCCAATGATACTGTGGGGTATAAAACCGGATTTCACGGATTTCCCGGAACCGATGCCAATGTGCCCATTTGTCACCAGATACACTACAACCTGATTTCGTTAATCATAGCTTGTCATTTTGGCACAATATGATATCATAACCTCAATGTAATTATATTCCAACAAACCGGTCGCCGGAATTCACAGATTTGCGTTCCGGAACCGATGCCAAACTGGCCAAAATCATCTCAAATCATCTTCATTCACTTGATTCTACCTATTTGACATGATTTGACATGCCACAAGATACTTTTGCCGGAGATATTACTATGTCCTACAGAAGCGAGTTCCGGGACTCCCGGAACCGATGATATCGAGGCTTATTACGGATGTCACTTCACGGTGAAAACTTGTCACTTGTCGTCACGGTGAAGTGATTCCCATTTGATTTTCACGGCAATCACGGCTCTTATTATGAGTATCACTTCCTTATTACCGTGTCACCCGTAATAAGGCCCATCAATAGCCATACGTTATGAAAATATCTAAATTCAGTCTTAATAATCATATTTCATCTATCGGATATCATTTGCTCCACCAGACAACCAATTCGCGTGAAAATTTAAAAAACTTGGTCAAACTGGTTAAAAAAAGTACAAAAAACACAGACATATTCACATCTCCCAAGAACAAGGAGGGTTCTAAGGAGGTGGTATCTGTCAAAAGTTAGGTCAACTATTCCCCTTACATAAAAATCCAAGTTTATGAAAATCGGATTAGTCATTGCTGAGAACCAATCAATTTACTTTAAAAAAAAAAAATCAGGAGCTTTTCACATTTTCCAAGAAAAACGTCCAAAAATTATTAAAGAAGTTGGGAGACCCATGAACGGCAGGAAAATTTCTGGTATTTAATCGGTTTTTTCTTTTACATGGAACTTCAGGGCAATTTAACGAATTTCAGGAAAGAGATCGCAGTAGGCCGCGCTTGTAAGCTGACGTGTTTTTATTTTGCTTCGTATTTTTCGTAAGCGAATTAAACACATTTTGGCTTTAAATTTGTTAATTTGCGTGCTGAAATTTATTTTCAAGTGTTCATAAAGTCATCATTTAGTGATACATCGTGTTTTGCCTGTGTTTGCCTTAAGTGGCTCGGTTGACCTTGAATCTAACCTCCAAAATATACAACGCAGATTTAGTTCCATTGCTCGGTGTCGATTTTCATTGCCTCCCGGAGGCCCGGTTCTCCGGGCTACACTTTCGGCGTGTAGTTCTATTGAGAAATCGGTCCGGTTGGTAATTAGCCCCGGAACATGTTGATAATGTTTCCGTCGCTAGTTTTGGTAGTGATTCGGTGGCCGACGTTGCCGTGAATCAGCAAATTTTCCGCTTGCAAAAGTGCTCGGCTGCTGGTCTCTCGCCGGTGTCGGAGATTGCGAGCTATATAAAAGATGCCTCGCTGGATAAGCTCAAGACTGGACGGGTGGCAGTTGGTGGTCGCGAACAGTTCCTGGGGAAAGCACTAGACGCGATCCTCCTCCCAGATGTCCATGGCAAAGCAAAAAAAAAATGTGTTCGTTAAAGGAAGTATTACGACAAAGGTGCATCACGAAGTGAGATGCAAAGCTTAGAGAAAATCAAAATTACCCTTGGATTGGAGGATCAATTTAATATGGTGAGACCAGTCCAAATACATTTTACAATTAAAAAGAAAAAAACAAAAATTAAATAGGGGAAATGCAGGTAATGTCGACCTAAGTGTTCCTAATTTGGGCCCATACATAAATTCAGCAATCGACTAAGTTTTCAATAGCAACCAAAAATATCCATTAGTAACGTCCGAATAACGCGTTCATCTAGATAAAATTGATAAATATCAGATTTTTAGCGATGGGCCCAATCTTAGATCCATAAGCCAACATTAGAGACATTTCCCCTATGTGCCAGTTTTGAAAACAATATTTTCGAACCTGGAAGCGTGTATGTAATACCAACATCCATTTGATAACGATGATGCATACATGCGGGGCTTATTGTAAGTGAAAGTAACCTCGGAATGGGCGTGACTCTCTACATTCTGAAATGGATTACTGGATCTGCAAATGAGCTATCACCTTCAAACTCCCGGACTAAAGTTGTCTACAATGACCATAAATGCGACACTGTAGAGATAGTTCTTCCATAATAACACCAGAGCACGTGGTCTTCGAATGTCCTAGATTTCATGCTGTGCGAGAGGAGATGCTCGCCCTTAGCACGGAGAATGTCGTCGAAGAAATGTGTCGAGAGGAGGGCACCTTTAACGCCGTCAATAGAGCAGTAACGCAGATCATGTCAGCGCTGCAGCGAAAATGGCGGACGACCAGCTAGAAAGTAGTAATGTGCTCACACAAGTGCGAAGTGAAAGCCGAAGCCGAGAGAACTCTCCGTCAGAGTAGGCTGAACCACCACCGAGGTTAACCGAGTAGAAGGCGAAGCTTAGGGTTAACCAAGAGACGATCAGCGAAATGGAAGCGCCAATTAGCTGAGGTAAAGTGAGGTGCGTAATGCACGACCCCCGGCCGAACTTTAGAAAATATAAGAAACACACGAGAAATAAAAAAAAATAGGTGAGCTTAGAGTAATACAGGAAATTTCAGAATTCTGAGATCGGCCATACTTATCACTGAGAGAAGCAATAAATTAGATATACCAAGTACCCATTGAAGTAGTTTTGTCTAGCTTTGGGACCTCCCGAGAGCCTATCTAGTCAGGCCATGCCGGGGACAATTCAATCAGCATTTGGAGTCGGCAAAAATTGACTACATCGCCATCACCAAGATTAGCCCGGCACGACTCATAATTTCCCATATTCATGTGCCAATTGTCAATATTGGCTGCTCCGACCCGTAAACCGGCCAAACGGAACCATCCAAAGATTATCAGCGTGCAGTGTATGTCCGAAATTTCCTAAAGAGTAGGCATAAAAGTTACATCCTTAAGCATTTTCGGATCTCCAGCAGAAGAACATGATGGGGGTCTTCTTGGAGGGTGGCAAGGGGTACCAAAAGTAGGTCCATAAAATCTGCCAAGAAAGGACAAATGAGAAAATACGCCCAGAATCCCTTCTTCAGTGCATCCTAGAACGACGAGGAGGACGACGACGTCGACAGGGACGAAGGGCAGGACAGGGTTCCTATTATTATTTTCTTGGGTTTTTATTATCCCAGTTAATATTGTCTCCGGACTCCAGGGTGAAGGATGCGAAAAAGATGGTGAAGGGAAAACTTTTACGATAGCCACCCGTTCGTTCGTTCGTTCGTCGGTTTCGTTTGGCTGACTTTTCACACAAAAATCTGCGACATTCTAGGAACCGTCCCGTCCTCTTGCCGTCTCTTTCCCTCTGCATGAGAGATGTGCCACACAAATTGTTGTGCCAAAGATATCACTCTCTCTGCTGATACTGAGATGCCATTTGGCTTGGCTTGTTGGTTTCCAGCAGCAGACGAGCCTGTAAATATTGTTAGGAAAACTTATTATTAAATAACGTCTTGTAATCTCAAACGCGCCATATACACATATTAGAATAAATCCAATTTATTATGTTACTTCAAAGTTGAGAGCAGAAATCTTGCCTTTTTGTTTTCTTGGCTTCTGGGGACGAGCGGAGTGTGTCTTTTCATCGTTCATCATCGAGAGGAACAGAGCCAACCCAGCCAGCAACCGACCAACCAAGACGTCGGTCGGTGGAAGGATGATGACGATACAAAGTGGTGGTTTGGAGCACACACACACACACACACACACACACACACACACACACACACACACACAGGAGCACTAAGAGCACACTACTGGCTGGATGATGCCATTGTTGGCGGGTATTTTTGCTTCTTCAATTGAGGCCACAAGGAGAATGATCTGATGGAGAGTTGCCGAGCGTGGCGTGGGAGTGGATGGGGATGCCTAATTGTTAAAGAGGTACTTCGGACATAAGAAGATTTACTCTTGATTTCTTCGCAGTTGTTTTCCTTGGACATTCTTCCTGGGCAAATGTTGTTTTAAGATAATCCAAAAGTTTGAACTGCATTTGTTTTGTTTCAGTTTTGTGTTTGGTTATTGTAGTTAATGTACGAAGAATAATTGAGTCAAGAAACTGCAAGGTGATGGACAGTTCTGTGCTGGTAGGTTTAGAAGTGGTTACGCTTTCAAATTTGGTATTGCATATTTCAACACAATATACCGTGTGATGTATCAAACTTCGTGATTTTTAAAGATCAAGCTGATGTCTGTACATTAGGGTGGGTCACCGTTATATGGAAAAAGCATACTTGACCTCATCAAGCGAGAACAACATTTTTTTGGTTCCACGTTCAAATGTAGTCCATGAAGTATCTAACAACTTTGCTGAAGGAAGTACGATGCCAGAATGTATCTACAAAAAGTTATAGCCGTTCAAATATTTATGGTTTGAATTAAATGCCAAAAATCACTTTTCTTGCCTAAACTGCCGGTCAGATAATAATTTCGGAATATCATCTCATCGACGTTGTATATGTTCAGTTGAATTATTGAATTATTCAAAAACAATCGATCTATCTCACATGCAAAGTTGGAGAATTGCTCCCTTCACTCATATCATTCGAAGTAAAGATACAAACTGCAGTGGCGTTTCCTTAACCTCAATCTACCTGTGCACCAACTGTCAAAACATAAACAATTATCAAAATATTGCTTGCAATGGATAGATTTCGAGTAAACTAGAAGATTAAGTGTATTTTCAACCGATTCGAGTATGAATATGGCATTAAATCTGGGTTTTGAAAGTTGGTGCACAGGTAAAAAGTGAGGTTACGCGATGCCACTGGCAAACTGATATAACGTCGGAATTTCTTATCTTATTAACTCTTGAATTACACTGACCTATTGGTAGAACTTCCTTCACAGCCGGAATCACGTTTTGACGTAACATCGGTTTCATTAATCTAATATATGGTAGGGGAATTTACGTATTCTCGTCAATCTAAGCTGCGTCCGAACTTCTATTAGCGATTTCTCAGCGTCACACATACATGAAATTCGTCTGCTGCTTGCTGTTCTACCAATTTCAATCGACAGAATTGTTAAAAACCGGTTGAACATGTTTTTACAACGCTCCAAACTTCTCAGGTGAGTGTGACTATTGTCGACAGTCTCTTTTTCTTTGGCACTCTTTCCATTTGAACTGCGTGTTAACCAGCTGTAGTGTGTATATTTCATTTAAAGAAAAATCGGGCATAACAGGATTGCACAGTCGTTAAAAATGTAATCAGATTGAAGCTGAAAAGGTAAGGAAGTGGCTTAATACATTCAGCGAAGAGTTTCGATGGGAAAATACAGTGAAATTAACGTTTCAATTTCGGTTGCCGAAAACAATCAATGGGTGCCGAAGCCATAATTTACCCTACATCGAAATCAGATCGCAAAAACAAACTTCATTGAGTCTCTTTTTCTTATCCACTTGAAAAATAAATCTTTACTGTGCAGATAATTTTCACTCTTTGGGCTAAACCCATAGCATACTTAGGCACATCGAAAATGAATTATAATGTTCGAAGATCGTTCTGTTGTTGATCATTCGATTTTCAAGGAGGTGTTTGTCAAAATTGATTCCCGGTCTGTCAGAAATAAGTCTGGAAAAATAGCAGATCTATTTAGGTTCCATCTGTTAAACTTAAATGAAAATTCACCAAATGGAAAACCGCCTAAATAAAAGACTTTCGTTAGTTTGGCATAAAATTTGTTGAGGAATACACCGATTGTTTATTATAATCAAAATCGTTTTAGAAACTATCAAAATTGTTCATCCATGATCCCTTCGAAAAGGAATCAGTGTACATACTTATGGGACCATTCAAGAACATTAGGAGTTTAGTTTTTTTTTTTTTAGTTTTTTTAGTTATGCAAAGTAGGCTATTATATCATTCAAAACAGTGTCGAAAAGGGCCACTTTTCAGTAATGAATGCTTAAAACATATAAGTCACACTCTGTTGCACCAAAGTTCCCATAAACATAATGTTTTATGGAACTCTCATACAACACATATAACACAAGGTAGATTTGTTGCTCAAGTGTTTCATGCAGTATCACATAGCATATAACTTCATATCAATTTGAGTGTAAGATGTAATTTGAGAGATCATCCAAGCAGTACATTGAAACAGTTGAGTTTCATTATTGAAACATAAATAAAACCTAGCAACAAACTTGAAACAGCTTCGTATCTAGATGTATTTCTTGTATAATTTAAGAGATTTCTGAGTAACTTAAACAAAACAAAAAAATTGTGGAGTTGTGTACAAGACAGCGTTTGCTGTTGCTTTTGATAGCCAATACCTCGGCCAATACAACCTGTTACAGCACTACATTGAACAAATATCAGATAATATTGTATTATTATATTTCTTATTGTTTGTCGCTAAAAAAAAGCTTCTTCTATCGATCTGTGTACTGAAGGAGAAAGTCGATGAAGAAAATCTGTCAATGTTACTTAGGACCTAATGCAATATTCCGCTTGAATTGTTTCACTAAGATATAGGAATGTTAAGAGAAAATCGATGAAGTGAATCGATCATTGAAAGTAGATACTTTTGAACGCTCACTGTCGAATTTCACATGACAGATTGAAAGTTATCAAATAACCCTGCTACCCGAGCTTGATTATTCCTGACCGAATAGAAGTTGAATTTTGGTAACCGTGGCTGAGTTCTGTTTGAAAATTAATCGATCGAAAACACCGGCATTTTCGAACATTGATAATAACTGTCGAAATTTCACGTTTAACCCCGAGTTAAATTTAACTCGGCAACTGGGACACAGCCCAAAAAGTATTTCTTGATTACTTTTTCGAAGGGACGAAGCAGCTTTTGTAAATAACGCATTTGATCCTTGATTTGGAGTAACTTGTAGCTCGCCCACGCATGCTTACACTACCATCAGATAGGGTAAGTTTTGCCCTACCTGATAGTGGTGTAAGTATGCGTGGGCAGAGTATCAGTTACGCCAAACCGACGATACAATGCGTTGTCTACAAAAGCTGAAACGTCCCTTCGAAAAAGTAATCGAGATTAAATCTGATTTGTAGAACGCCGGATCGTTATCACTCAGGCGAGGTTGATCCACTTCGGAGTGCTTGCACCATCGAGGCGGCGGGGCTCGCTGCCAGCAGCTATTGATCTCGACGGAAACGACGCTCAAGGTTCGGGGTGCAAACTCGTGAACATGAACCGCTGCCTGGTTCATGGGGTGATACTGGTGTGATCAATTCTAAGTCTTGATAGAATGTGGCGATCTTTGGGATTCCTGTTGTAGGGCCAAGAGAGAGTGGAATTTTTAATTCTCCTTAGTGCGCAAGACCTATTTTTAAACCATTCCAAATTCCAAATCCCATCTTCCTCGGATCTTACTCTTAGCCCATCTAACGACGTCAGACGAAGAAACAGACAATTCAACAGCATGAAGTTCTCTACCATTTCCTGCCAATCTGTCAGCCTCTTCATTGCCAGGAATTCTGGAATGCGCGGGAATCCAACAGAAGGAAACTCTATTTGCTACATCCGTAAGCTCTGCCTCAATTAACCAAGGGTGACGTGTTGAATCAGCATTCATACCACGTAGGCAACTGGCGGAATCACTGAAAATAACTATGCGTTCGTTGGGATCTGTACTCATACTTGAGGCTTTCATCAAGACAAAGGCTTCAGCACTAAAGATAGAACAAACCGACGGAAGTGATACTGGAATTTATAAAGGTAGCAGTAATACCATATCCAACTTTTCCATCAGGAACCGACCCATCGGTGTAGATGTGATGATAGTTATTGTATTTGTCTGATTGAAGATTGTAGAAATATTTTTGAATTTCGGAATGAGGATCACCCGCTTTCACTACGTTTAGAAGGGTAAGTTCTATTGAGGGAGAAGGTTGATTCCATGGGCGAGTTTTTGTTCTAGGTAAAATTGCAATAGAGGGAAGATTTAAATTCGTTATTGACTCGAAAAGACTATTTGTTCTATTAAATAACGGAACCTCATTACGACCAGTTAGACTCACCCACCGAACAGCTTTAGTTACAAGGTAAACCAGAAGATAGTATTCGAATGGGAGCTGACCACATTCCGCCATAACTGATGAAGTGGGACTTGTTACAAAGGCACCTGAAGTAAATCGGAAGGCTTGCTTATACAAGGGACGTAGCTTTTTCACTACAGCATCACCACCTCTGCTAAAGAGTCCAGCTCCTTATACAATTTTAGGCAATAGCATGTCATTAACTATCCTGAGTATTGTCGAGGCATTCTAGCTCAAATAGAATTTATAACTCGCATTTAGTTTACCGTAGCCTTGCAAACAAAGGGAGGAGGAAGCGAAGGAGAAGTAATCTTCTAGATGTTCAGAAATAGTGGACGGATTATCAGTGATTTTATTATTGATGCGGATTTTTAAGGGAGCCCTGCCACGACCACCTCTTAAACGGTTAACTTTATTCCATTACTCCTTTGAAGAGGTTTCAGGGCTAATTTCAGAGATGAATTCATCCCAACTATCTTTCTTGACCTGGACAATGGAAGTTCTAGCTGAATTTCTAGCTTCTTTGAGCTCGACAAGTTTATGCGACGTTTGACGATCATCTTTGGGAAATTTTTAACGAGCTCGCAATTGTTCACGTCGCGTAGCTTAATGGCATTTCGAACGTCAGAGGCACTGAATTTTTGCCTGGTTGACCACTAGTTCTAGGGATATGGTTTTGGGCAATTTCTAACAAAGAGGTTGAGAAAGATTCCATAGAAGTGGGTGGATTATCTGAAAACGAGAGATTATGACTTGTTGGGAATTGAACCAGTCAGCCAATTCATGTTTCCATCTGGGTCGAACAGCATTAATAAGACAAGGTCTATTAAGAGAAAGGAAAATTGGAAAATGATCACTACCGCAGCAGTCATCATGAACCTTCCATGATAACCGGTGAGATATGTTCCATGAGGTAATAGAAAGATCTAATGCTGTTGTATTACCATTTTGCGGGATTTAGTCATGTGTGGCTGCCGTCGTTTAAAAGCGTAAGGTTATGTTCCTCAATGTATTTTTTCAGCATGTTACCTCTGGAATCATTACGCTGTCCGCCCGTGCAGTGGCCATTAAAATAACCTAACAAGATTACGGGTGATGGAAGTTGGTCCATTAAATGGTCAAGTAGTGTTTTAAGTTGATAATAACTACCCTTAGAAGGAGAAATATATATTTATACTATTGTAGTTTAACAGGAAAATCAATTTCTATTGCTATAACTTGAAGTTCAGATGATATTGGGATTCGACGATGAGAGATCTCTGAATTCATGGCTATTGCAACACATGTTTTTATTTAGAATTATTTGAATTTTCATGGATACATAGATTATAACCTTTGATAAAGTTTAGGGGGAAATCAGATTCAGAGGCTAGGGTTTCTTGTAGTGCTATTGTAATGGGATTGAATTGCGAAATAAGCAATCGTAACTCCGAAAGTCTTCCTTTTAAACCCAGTAAGTTCCATTGTATAGCGAGTGTTGTTAAAGTGGCAAATGGACAGGGCAGAGATTGATTAGCGTTTAGGTTGGATGTGTGAGATGTTGGGTTGTCTGAAGGGAGGGTTAGCAAGGGTAGAGTTAATTGGGATTGGCAAGCTGTCAACTTTATCAACGTTATTTTCTGGGAGTTTCTTAATGGAGGGAGGGGTTATTTCAGTGGTGTAGTGGCGTTTATGGACAATCATAGAGCTTTGCACAGATTGAATGTTTGGCTTGGAACAAGTGTCACTTACCTTGTTTGTTTCTTCAGCATGTATACTGGAGTCGGTTTCCTCACTTGATCCGCATTTCGTACGCGTAGCACGAACTTATTGCAGTCATCCTCAGTAGTAGCTCCTTTGATTTCACCAACGTGTGCTTGCAGACGAGTGTACCCCATTAGGCATAAATACGTTAGGCATACGGACGTTAGGCATAATGGACGTTAGGCATAAAGTCATTAGGCATAATGGACGTTAGGCATAATATACGTTAGGCATAATGGACGTTAGGCATAAAATACCTTGCTGCTGTGCAACTCTAGAAACCTGCTTAACCTGTAAACCTGTAAACAATGCTTAAATTAGGCTTAGCGTTGAATAAAAAATGATACAAGTTAAACAAGCATAGTTTATTTAATAAGCACAGTTTGGAATCCATTATTTATCATATCATAAGTGACGTATCTACATATTTACTTAGATCCATGATTAGTAGCGATAGTGGTTAAGTAATCTTACAATGAAAACTCAGCTTAGTTTTGAACTATATCTTGAAATCAATCGCATCTAGAAATAAAAAAATCACACATTTGTTGTAATATATTCTTACACACATATTGCAAAAGTCAAAGAAGAAAAGGTTTTCCTCAAAGAACAGCTCATGAAATAAAGAATGGTGAATTCTGTGATTTTTCATTCAATAACAAAAAAACAGCCAAGGTTGAATAAAATATGATGCCAAAGAACAGCTCATGAAATCAAGAATGGTTAATTCTGTGGTTTTTCATTCAATAACAAAAAAACATACCTGCTGCTTCCAGGATTTCCTGCCATACTTTTCGATACAACGGTTCTGATTTTGTTGTCATCAGAATGAAAACTAGCGGAACCGTCTGCTGATGTGAGGGAGCGATACTTCCATGAACAGTGACGAGTTGCCGAAACAAACAAGGAACTGTGACAAACGTACCATCTGTAACCCAATACTTTGCCTGTCCAAGACGTCGTTCATGAGTTCCAAAAATTAAGGCTCTTTCATTATTGTCACCGAAGTCAGCAATCAATAGACGGTCTCCATTATCATCCTTCTGGAATTCATCCGGTAGATTATGCCTAACGTCCATTATGCCTAACGTCCTTTATGCCCAACGTCCATTATGCCTATCGTACATTATGCCTAACGTCCGTATGCCTAACGTACGTATGCCTAACGTCCGTATGCCTAACGACCGTATGCCTAACGTCGTGCACCCCTTGCAGACATTTTCCAACCAGGAACGGGTTGAGTTTCTTTCCGTCATTTGCTTCGAGTAGGAGAATATTCAACTGACCAAAATTTCCTGAGCTGAGGCACGACATCAACGCTGTTTTATAAATTTTCAGATTCAAGTAGAACGATGTGCAACCAAGTGGTACTCGATTAAGACGACTGGGCTTGGGAAGAATGTTTATTTCATGAAAACAGTGATAAAATTATCACTTTTTATTTGTACATTTTTCAACGGTTTTTTTAATGGAAAATTGGAAAAACATTTACTGTAGCAGATTTTGAGAGTATTTCCTATCGATTGATGCATTTGAATTTAAATTTCATCCATAAATTACAAAGTTCTAAGCGGTTGAAATCTTACAGCTTTTCGTTACGGTCAAAATTTTAGATTTTCGTAAAAATTGCTACGCAATACTATGAATCCCAAGTATGTTAAATTGACCACCATACCTTGACATTAACGATAGACCAATTTTCCCTTGAAAAGATCACAACCATTGTATCGCTTTATTTACGTTCGTTCGATGTGTTTACGTCGGATTTTAAGTTGAATTTTGCTTGTGTTAATCTGGTTTTCGATTTACAATTTTGTGTGTAAATATCTCTATTTTCAAAAATCTATTCGCAACGAGTATAGTATTGGTGAATTGCATTAAAAATTAAATCGCATCGGAAAACAACAATGCGGAAAATGCCAGTACGATATCAACGATCTCGAGCCATACGCCTTTTTAATAAAAACTAAACCATCGATTCAACCTCTGGTGATGAATAGGAAAACGTCAAAAAGAGTGTTTTGAGCAGAAATTTCTACCGTGAGACAGGAAGCGGAACACTTTTTTACTTTTTCTGGTAAATTGATTCATCATAGATGCTCCAAAACTTGATCTACAGTGGACACATTTAATTCTGTACCGGTTTGGCAAGGAAATTAGAATAGTACTTTAGTGGTTATGATCTCCGGATTTATTGTGTGTACATAGTTTGAGTGCAAATTGCCGATGGAAATTGGAAAGATGTTGATTGAAAAATGCTTTAATTTGCGTTGTGAAAATTTCTTATTCTGATGTAAACAAACGGTTTGCTTGACGTTTCCTCTCGAACTCGCGGGGCGCACTCTATCTTGGTGGTGCATTAAAAAGGCCTATTGAGATGTGAACACGGTGCTGCACCACCGGTCAAATGTTGGCTGCATCTCTCTCACCGAATCCACTTATCACTGGTAATGACGTGCAGAATTTCGCGCTGCTTGAGCACAACGGATTCCGTCGATATGGTGCGTGTGGTCCCCAAAGTAAAGGATGTATCCTGTCTGACATTCGTGTCTCTTAAGATTGTTTTGAATCCTGCCGTGAAAGATGCTCCGCCGGATTGCAGTTTTGCAAGTTCGTTCATTCGGCAAAAATCTAACTCTATCTGTTTGTGCTACCGCTATTTTTTGGATCCGGGACACCCTAAAACAAGCTACTGACAGCCACCATCGTGCCAGTTTTTTTTTCAGAAGTCTGCGAAAAATGTCTGTGAATTTCAGAAATGTCTGTAATTGAGCTGCATACAACTACACACTTAGAAAAATTGATGTAAATTTAGGTGCACTGAGACTGACATATACGAGCGTCAATTTTGAAAATCTTTTTTTTTATCTCTTGCATCTATTTCCATCTACTTGCGTCGCTCTTCACCTTTTTGTAGGAAATCTTCAAAATCTTCATCAATCTTCTTTCTATCTACTAAGCGTGCGAGCATCTCACAACAGCAAAGCAAAATTTTTCCTTCATCTTAGAAAGAGTCGCACCCCTCGGTTAACTCATAGACTCAGTAAAACTTTCCGAGCTTTCACAGATGAAAGATGTTTCTGTATGTATGTATGTATGTATGTATGTATGTATGTATGTTAGTATGAATGTAACTCACTCACTTTTCGCAGAGATGGCTGGACATATTCGAGTGGAACAAGTTCCAAAAGACGTGTTTCAGATCCTCATGGATCGCTATTGATTTTTTTTTTCTCGATCGGAATTATGGTTCTGAAGATATGAACAAAAATGTAAATTCCAGATTCCACTGGGGAATTCGCAAAAGATTGATATATCAAAAACTCATCATGCGTTATAGATCGGCCAACGTGAGTAGACGTATTCAAACAAATTGTCAAATCGTATGGAAAATGTCCATTTTGGATACAACATGGCAGCAAAGTGATAGACTGCCTATAACAGTGACACCTCGTTCGTGTGATGGATTTGAAAACGCGCGAATTTCTAATGCGTGTTGCAAAATGCATCGCACGTGTAATTTTTTTAATGTAGACGTAAAACAGTGTAACCAAATAAATACCCTCCCCTTGGTTAGTTTTGGCACCTTGTTGCTGGTGGGCGGGCTTAATTTTATGCTAGTGGAGTGTTGGAGACGGTAGGTTTTATGGCCGGCGTTGCTGGCTCATGCCGCGATAGAATGGCGCCATGGGCAGGCGATGGCGATTACTAAGCTTTCCCTCTCTGATGGACCACTGCATGAGAAAACCAAAGATCTAGTCTAACAGTGATGGTATCACACTTGTTATTCCTTTGTTTGAGAGCCGCGTTGTAGTACGCTTATGTATAGGCACTGACGTTGAGTGTGATACTGGCGGGTTTTCCGCAAATCACTCTTGATGACGTGATTACCTCTCACCCCAGCAGGCCTGGGTTCAATCCCAGTCAGCGCCGCCGGGATGTTCTGAGACATAACATCTCTGATCACGTCTTCCTTCGGAAGGGAACTAAAGCCGTCTCCGGTACACGAGTTGATGGGTCGATAAGTAAGGTTTAGGTGTGGGAGCTGCCTACCTGACGTTGGTAGCATTGGTGCTCAGCCTAGATGGGATTGAGCACAGTGATGTTAATTCACACCCTCATTTACACTGAATTAAACGCGTCACTGTTTCGACTCGGATCCAGGTCCATTACGGGACATCGCATCAAGCAGCTTCAGTTCATCTTTTTTCATTGCTGTGACGAGCTTATATTAGAGACCATGTTTTCCCAGCTGAAGCCATACGGAGCTACATTTAAACTCCCATGAACTATGACCCGGTTTGGTCGATTACAACCGAAGCTCTTATCCCACGCTAGGACGCAAACCCATCTGCAACCGAAAGCAAGTAAAACATTGCTCCCAGTACTAACCCCGCAACGTTCCTCGACACGTATGTAAGTTGCCTGTTTTGTGCAACCAAGCACCCCCAGAAATATAAACATTCTTGGCCATAAAATTAGCTTACTTAACAGATAATATAAACATACGCCGCAACTTTTCTCGAATCCTTTTTCGGTTTTCTCCTGATATCTGACTGCTGGAGTCGTTGGGTGCTGGGAAGATTTTCCGCTGGATCAGCCCCAGCCATTTCTCGAACTCTCGAGCTCTCGCAGCGGGTGAAGAAGCCTATCCAAATACATAAGTACACAAACGAGTTCAGCAGCATCAAACGAGCATAGACAGGGTGGGAGTAGCTCGTAAAAGAAGAAAAAGGATCATGTACTAGGATTCCCTCCGCCTCCCACCAACCTCTCGTGTGACTCATGCTCTTGCTTACGTTCGTTGTTTGTTCTAAGTGTACTGCTAAATGTCTTCCAGGCGAACATAAACAGCCGGTCGTAAATAAATAATAACACTCTGTGCATTACCGTGACCACATATGATGCCATGCCGTGCGTACCTCAAAATTGCGGTCCCCAGTAGCAGCAGCAGTTGATGCATAATTTGTGTCGTGAGTGTTAACAACCTTCAACTTACAGCCGTAAAAGCATGCCAAAATTTGATTGTCTCGGAGCAAAATTGTAAGTGCCACAATTTGCTGGAAAATTTTCCCAGAACTGATTTCCCATCATCGACATCGACGTCGTCTGCGGCAGCCAGAAGAAACCCATTAGGAAAAGAAATTAAGCTTGTCACTTTTCATTCTGAGGCTTCGGGGTTGACACATTGCGGACGCAAATTGATGCGAGAGCAATGGTTCCTGCTCACACCTAAACTTTCCATCGGTTTTCCCTCAAATTTCTATTCATACTAAATGGGATGAAAAGTTGGCGTCTCATATTTTAATGGTATTATCTTTTTTCGGAAAATAATTGCTTTTGTTACAAGCTGGGTGTTCTCTTCCTGCCCGCCGCAACTAGTGGTGATTGTTAGTCTTGAAGGAACATGGCATCGCTTTTCCTTGGGAGCAAAACTTTCACCGGAAAATTGTAACCGAGCTTACAAACAACTGTGTGGAGTTTAACTTGAGCCCCACAAAACTGCCATCATCCTTCGAAAAGTTTCGAGCCGATGAGCACAAGGGGGATTCACCGAATCAACATGAATAAGCAACTTATCTCTCCTCACACGGTCGATCAGACCGACTCAATGGCGTCAAAAGTGAGTTGAACTTTCCGATGTTTCATTCAGTCCAAGACTGAGACAAATTTTCTTCTGGAAAAGTCCAGAAAATTCAACATACTTTTGAGTGAATCCACGTTTGACGCAATTGAGTGGATCTGCTCGACCGTGCAGTACCGGCAGAAACTCATCACTAGATGCTCGGGATAGATGCTGACTATTAGACGAGAAACCGAGAATCACTATGCTTTTGTCGGTGCTGAAGCGACAGGCTGAACTTGAGAGCCCTGGAGCTGTGTGAACGGATCCAGCCAGCCACCCCCGGAAAGGAAAACAATGTAAATCTTACACCATTTTGCTGCGAAGAGCAGGACTCAACGTTCGCCGAACGCATCGGATCATGGACCTACCGCAATCCGACTCTGGCACTAGTTCCCACAATAGATGCACATCCATTCAACACACTCACAAAAGTTCCCATAACCGAGCAGCTGTCTTGGTTGGTTTTCCAATCCTCAACTTTTCACAATTGTATCCTTCTTCTGGCCTGTTGAGGGACGAACAATAATGACAGGAAGATTTTCCGTCCCACGACGACGACGACGACGACGAAACAATGCTCCGACAATAGGCTGAAAAATGAGCCTGCGGGAAAGGGAATGAATAATGTTCTCTGTGGGATTTCCGTCTGATTGATGGACAGGTATTCGGATCAGTGGAGCCCTGTCGGAAAGTGTGGTGAGATTAATCTTTATTTTTTGATTGTCTTTGTTTGGTAATCATTTCACCAGGCCTTGGGAATCTTACGTCAACTTAAGATTGAAACTTATCGTAAAAGCAGCGTTGCTAGATCTTCGAGCTTGATACCGATACATCGATAAGATTTCTTAGAATACTGCTTTTTGAGATTTTATAACGATTTATGCTGATTTTTTTTAATAATCCATGAAATTACTGTGAGATTCTTTTATAACTTTAAAAAATATCAAATTGGTTGAGTCTGGTCTGGCGCTTGATGCTCCTTCGACTAATTATTCCCTTTCCTCGCCGTTTTTGGCTGTCCAGGAATCGAGAAACAGCTGATGACTCATCCCGGTAATTCCTGTCAATCGGAAAATACTTTTATTCAGTGAACAAATAGGTCCACTAAACTTTAAGTTTTTTAACTTCCTGAAGTTTAATAATCTTCCTTTGGAAGCTTCTTGCAACTTTCTTCCACCTTACCCCGAATGTTATTTTTCGATTCCTATCGGTAATTTATTTCGACTTCCCTTGGAAGCTTCTTCTGGCTTCGCTCGAACGGTTCGTCCGTCTTGTCCCGCCTGTTTTTTTTTTCAATCTCCTCGGAAATTCAAGGATGCTTCCAGAGTTTTATTGTGGTTCCATTAGCGTCAGGAAAACTGCTGGAACTTTTAAGAAGATCTGAACGGGGGCGACCCCGGCGTAATGGTTAGAATCCATACCTCTCACGCTAAAGTCACGAGTTCAAATCTCACCCCAAGACAAGTCACGAATGACCCAAGAACGTTAAATTGACTATAAAAAAGAAGATCTGAAGCTTCAGAAAAAAATTTGACTTTATCAAGAAGACTGGCAACTCTTCCATTTTCTCAAACGACCGGCATGAGACAGGCCCAACATAAAGTGAGGTTTAGACCTTTAAGCTGGGTTTAGACAGGGCAAGTCAATTGATCAAGTCAGTTGAATTCAACCGAGAATTCTTATTCACTATACAATACATCTTAAAACTATAGTCAAAACATACAACATAATTGTTAACGACGCGATCGATTTACACACAGCAAAAAAATAATTTTGATATCACATCAAAGTGGATGCACTACAATTATGTCGAAAATTTCATGTAATTTTTATGACCACATAAATAAACAAATGCAGTAAAAGCAGCGTAATGTCAGTTCATGCATTGTATTAATGATAATTTTGTCCTTTTTAGCAAGTAATATTACACCATATTTTCGACATGATTGTAGTGCATCCACTTTGACGTGATATCAAAATTATTTTTTTGCTGTGCAAGTGCGAAGGAACGCTATCGCTGCTAACAATTTATATTATTTGTCAGGTGAAGGAGTACTCGACCAACTGCAAGTTGGAAACCTTGCTATTTTCAATTTTATTGAAATTCCCGCAGGACTCAAAGCTAGTTGCTCTAACCAGGGTAAGAGCCTATACACACTACGAAAAAGGCATGTAAATTTCGGTGCCCTGAGACCGACACATGTAAGCGGCCCTTTTGACATAAGAATCAGTTGAAAGAAACGAGAAAATCAATTCAATCAAACGTTCTCTTCGTTGACTTGCGTATGTTTCGGTTTGAGAACACTCAATTTTACATGAAATGTTTGTTTACGTTCCCAGATTTACGTCCAATATGGATTACGTCTCGTGTAAAAGCAGTTATTTCTAAGTGTGTACTTATTGAGTGTGTAGGAACGTAGGCCGACGGTTTTAGTGAGGTTAGTAAGTAAACTATCGCGTTTGGTTGTCTATGCCATACTAAAGATTGGGTGTCGTGAGACGAATGGATAGTGTATGATCTAAGATTAAATAAGGCAAAAAGATAACCCACACATAATTTTCCCATATATTGCACATGAGACACCCCAATATTAATTATTACCGCCATCTGTTGAGAAAAATGCGAAAAAATAATAGATTTGAATCAAACCAATTTACCGTGCATGGATTTGACAGGACGCAAAACGATGAAAAATAAGAAGAAGAGTTGTAAACAGTATTCTTCTTAGCCGTCCGCGAGTTAATTTGAAAATCGGATCTGTTTTTTTTATGAGCCTTTCCTAATCATTTTTATTGCCGTGGCGTGAAAAGTGAACCTCGAGGTGAAACTTGTGGATAGGCATGTAAAACTGAAAAACGAGGCTACAGTACGGAACCAGTGAAATGCGGTGACGTGGGCTAACAATATAATGACATACATTTTTCGATTCCAGATTAGGTCGAGTACGTCTAGTACCGGAGGATCAGTTTCATGATGTTGATACAGGCATTGAAGATTATCATGCTCGGTGTGGCCCTTCTTGACAAGGACATATTGGGAACCGAATAAAAAAGAGCTCGGCTGAAGATTCATCGCGCTTTACGCCCTTCTACGGCTACCGTCAACGATGCGATGAAATCGAGCGTCCAATATCATGGTCACTGTTGCACTTTCGGCCCTCACTCTAATCGTAACATTCGTCCATATTGGTTAAAATGTTGGCCACTTCAATGTATGAACCATCAATTGACACCATAATCGATTTTGTCAAGGGCGGCTCCTCTGGAATGCTCCATATGACGTGTCGATGTACCTTATCGTTGTAAGCGGAAATGTAAGCTTGGTATGGTTTTTGATTTTATACAGGTACGTTTAATTCCCAACTCCTGATTCTAGCCTTACATCAAGAAGATCCTGACCAAGTTCAACGTCACACCAATATTGAAATTAGAAACCAACCGTGGAACTGAACATTAATCATTTATTGCGCTATTCCGGAAATCGCGAGACATTCTATGTCTTGGAAATGCAGTCGCAGACGCACAATAATACATGGAAGGGAGAAATGTAGAACATACATAAAACGCTTAATACATGTTGAACTTTAAAAGATACTGATATTTATTCGACGTAAGCAAGAACATTAAGGATTGTACATCAAGTGGTGTCACATTTTAATAAGAATTGATTCGAACAAAGAACGTATGGATACTGTGACTGTACAGTTATCTTATTGTATGTTGAGCTTCTTGCGTTTAGTTAGTTCCCTCTTAGTTTTTTTGTTCTTACGATTTGTTTTATCGTCTACTTTTATCTTCATGTTCATGATCTGTAATTTGGCTTTTACCAACATATTTAGATATTTGTTGGCAACTATCATTGCACAAGGAACGCAAAGTACGTCATATACCAGCTTATCGTTATTTTTCGATTGGTACGGCCAGAAAATAGTTTGCAATATAGCACGCTTAACACCACGAACGCTTTTTTTCAGATGTGTTTCGAAAGTTCTCTAGAAGACGGAAACAATTTTTTTGCAAAACTGAAACATCTTTTCTCCTGGAACGAACAACCGACTTTCTGGCTTATATCTCTTCAAGTCGAGTAGAAACGCTGACCTGCTAGTAACATCAGAGGTGGCCCTTTCGATGGATTCTCGGTGTTTCAATCGAGAGCAGACCCATCCAGGTGAGTAGTAAATGCTGCTCAGCTGATAAGGATCGGTGATATCGCTTTCGATGACTTTCTTGTTACGGGGCCTTCGGGATTAACTTAATTTTAGACATTTGGGATGTGTTTACGAAATACTTGCTGATGTCGGCTTGAACATTACCAAGCTTTTAAGGTGCAATCAGCTGGTTGATTACAATTGCCTTATATGCCGATGCAAATTTACTCGCATCTGGATGGTTGTTGTTGGAATTTTTCCAAAGAATTACCGAAAAAAAGTGTTCAATGCAATCTTGCGATAAGTTGCGAGTTTTTAGAAATCCAAATCCATACACAGTTCTCAATTCCTTCCATAGATGTTCAATAGCGGATATGTATTGAATCCAGCCTTCAATGAAATAAGGAAGTCTCGATTGGCCCATCAGTTTTGGTAACTCAAATTCCTGTAAAATCAAAAATACGTTCAGCAGGTTAGCAGGTACAAGATTGCAATTAATCTCACCTTTTCCAGGTCAAAATATTCCTTCGAAATGAACCTGAGAGATTTAAGTCGTTGTTTCATTGAAGCTAAATACTCCCAATGCGGAGAATGTTCAAACAGTGGTCTTTTAAGATCCTGCAAATGTAAATGTTTACGTAACAATATGCATTTGAACATGATTACCTTAGTTTCCTTAGTTTCTTTAAAAGACAAAGAGTTAGCGCAATCAAAAAGTTTGTCGAAGCTTTCGCAGTAGTTTGCAGTATTCAAGCATGCGGGTGGTAGTTTTTTGGTATGCACATATGCCTTGATACCTGCACTCACAGACTCGCTTAATGTCTGCGTTGCTTTTCCAACGTTCATTTCGGCGTAGGGAGCAAGATTTACATGATCATAAGATAGTTTCGGTGCAGTTCGGGGAATATGTTTGATATCTTCATGGAAAAGATCAATTAGGTATGTGTTGAAATGAACAAATTTGTCCATCGAAGACAGCATTGTGACGTAACAAGTTGTTCCTGATCGATTTAATCAGATGCGGCGCGTCGTAGGCACAGTAAATTTGTTGTTTCTCGTATACAAACCATGGTTGTTGTTCACTGATTCCGAGGGATTTGAAAAGAGATCGATTCGTGCTGTTCTGATCACACGTTATCATTTTCGATATCAATCCTGTCTCAGCAACTAGCTTAACTCCTTCTTTAACAATTGTAGTTAAACGAGCTGCGTTAGCAGTACTCGCATTAAAGAAAAAACCGACTGCCTGTTTAAACCCGGACTTCATCGATTTTACCATGATAGTCAATGCATTATTAGCTCGTTGTTTTAAATTGTTGTCCTCCTTCCCAACTTTCGTGGGGAACCCCATGAAATAATCTATTTCGCATTAGCCACGTAGGTCAGTCGCTGTGCTATCGACATCTCATCTATGACAATCGTCACTAGTTTTTCGTCTTCCGGGAGACCTGCAACACGAAGCTTCAAAAGCTGGAGTATTGATTTCGAATACCCTTCAGTCACTTTCAATTTAGATAGCCATGTACGTATCGTGTTTATCGACGGCAGAGTAAAATATTGCCGCATTTGTCGATACGCTTTGTGTGAGCAGTAATGTAGCACTATGGCCATGTTTTTCATCCGGTCTGAATATCTTGCGCCACATAATTTTCGAGTCTTATTTTTTTGCAATTCAGACAAGATGGGATCGTACAGCTTTTCAGATCCCTCAGCCAATAATGTTTTCAAGGCAGAAACTTCCTTTTGAAGATTTTTGATTCTGATTTTCTGCTTCGAGTTTTGTTTTTGGTATTTCCTTACTTTCTTTTTTAATTCTCTATTCTCTTCTTCCACTATCACCAATCTTTCGATGGCACTTACAATTCTTTCCATATCTCCACTATAATCGTGGTCATGGGAAATATGGCTGCCATGGACTTTAGTTCGCTGTACGTTAGAAAGTGGAATAAATGTATGGTCTTCAAGGTCTTCATGCCCAACTTCTACTTCTCCAACGATATCGATCTCACTTTGATCATATTCTTGATCAGCATCCATTGACGAAACATCTTCCATATTTTTTGATGAGAAATTAAGGTCGATTTCCATTGGAATCGCCATAGAAGCAAAGCTGGCATTTTGTCCTTCCGATATAGCTGGGAATAGTAAGGGGATAGCATAGCTCCGTAGTCTAAAAAAATGTATATTTTATATTATTTTGTTTTTATTTTACCTTCTCTCAATACAAACCCTTGTGACTTACTCTTAGAATTAATGAAATGGTTGTTCTTAAAATGCTTAGAACATATTTGACTGTGCTTATTTATGGCCGGATTGCGACAGAAAAGAGTCCAGACGTGTACATCCCTTGAATCATGTATAGGGTTAGGTTATAAACATATGAATAAACTATGCAGGTACCTGTTGCGAGCAAAGATTCGGTTAAACGATGAACTTGAAAGAGGAGTTTTAACACTTAAGCAACCTGTTACAGCACACGCAATTCGTCCCATATTCTTCGTTTTTCACATTTTTTAGCAATAGAACACACAACAAACAACGATCGGCACCATAAGCATCAAGTCTATCAACAAACTGTATGAGCGTACTGTCAGCGAAACTGTCACTGTCAGTTGAATTGACGTTCAGCTTGACAAGTTAAAGGGCCAACATTAACAGTGTATTAGTTAGATTTTTGCTCACCTCGAGGCGCTATTCAAGTCTCCTGCAAAAATTATAACTGGGTCATCTTTTTGCCTTATTTAATCTTAGGTATGATGTAGTGTTTGTGGAAATACCAGTTACATAACTGATTTGATTGTCTGTGTCGGATACGGCACACTACTCGTTATTTGGGATTTACTTCGTAAAAAGAGGTTTTTGAAAATATTGTCAAATACCCCACAAAATGGGTATTTTTGGAATCAGGGTGACGTGTAGGAACCGGAAATCGATGTGTGACGCCATTTTGAAATCCAAGATGGTGGCTTCCGGTTACAAAAAAACTTGGAAATTATGCCAAATACCCCACAATATGGGTATTTTTGGAATCGGAGTGACGTACATACATACATACATTGTACATTTATTTGTACAACATCACATTTAAGATAAGACATAATCAACAATAGTACGCCACAATATTCGGTTTGCGGCTGCCGCTCTCCATCCTTGGTCATGCCCAATGCTCGCTAGATCACGCTCTACCTGGTCCGCCCATCGTGCTCTCTGCGCTCCACGCCTTCTTGTGCCAACCGGATCAGTAGCGAACACCAACTTTGCTGGGTTGTTGTCCGGCATTCTTGCAACATGCCCTGCCCACCGCATCCTTCCGGCTTTGGCCACCTTTTGGATGCTGGGTTCGCCGCCACTCACCGTTCTCCTGCACACCGCCGAAGATCGTCCTTAGAACACGTCGCTCGAAAACTCCGAGTGCTTGCAGGTCCTCCTCGAGCATTGTCCATGTTTCGTGTCCATAGAGGACCACCGGTCTTATTAGCGTTCTGTACATGGTACATTTGGTGCGGGGGTGAATCTTTTTTGACCGTAGTTTCTTCTGGAGCCCGTAGTAGGCACGACTTCCACTGATGATGCGCCTTCGTATTTCACGACTCACATTGTTGTCAGCCGTCATTAAAGATCCAAGGTAAACGAATTCCTCCACTACCTCGAAAGTATCCCCGTCTTCGTAACATTACTTCCTAGACGAATCATGTTATGTTCGGTTCCGCCTACTAGCATGTACTTTGTTTTTAACGCACTCACAACCAGTCCGACCTTTGCTGCTTCGTGCTTCAGGCGGGTGTATAGTTCTGCCACCGTTCCAAATGTTCTTGCGATAATGTCCATGTCGTCCACAAAGCACACAAATTGACCGGATTTCGTGAAAATCGTACCCCGGCTGTTGAGCCCGGCTCGTCGCATTACACCTTCTAGAGTGATGTTGAAGAGTAGGCATGAGAGTCCGTCACCTTGTCGCAGTCCCCGGCGAGATTCGAATGAACTGGATAGTTCACCCAAAACCCTTACGCAGTTTTGCACACCGTCCATCGTTGCTTTGATCAGTCTGATCAGCTTCCCAGGAAAGCCGTTCTCGTCCATGATTTTCCATAGCTCTGTGCGGTCGATACTGTCGTATGCCGCGTTAAAGTCGATGAACAAATGATGCGTTGGGACCTGGTATTCACGGCATTTCTGGAGGATTTTCCGTACGGTGAAGATCTGGTCCGTTGTCGATCGGCAGGCTTGATAACTTCCCACGAACTCGGTCATTTTAGGTGATAGACGACGGAAGATGATCTGGGATAGCACTTTGTAGGCGGCATTCAAAATGGAGATCGCTCTGAAGTTATCACATTCCAAATGGTCGCCTTTCTTGTGAATGGGGCAGATTACCCCCTCCTTCCACTCCTCCGGTAGCTGTTCTGTTTCCCAGATCCTGACTATCATCCGGTGCAGGCAGGTGGCCAACTTTTCTGGGCCCATCTTGATGAGTTCGGCTGCGATACCATCCTTGTTTTTGAGCTGCTGAATGGAGTCCTTAACTTCCCTCAGCGTGCGAGTTGGGTCAGTTCTGTCCTCTGCTGCACTGACGTAGTCGTTTCCTCCATTGCGCTGGTTTCCTGTGCCTTCGTTCTCCTCGCCATTCAGGTGCGCATCGAAGTGCTGCTTCTACCTTTCAATCACCTCACGTCCGTCCGTCAAGAGGCTCCCGTCCTTATCCTTGCACATTTCGGCTCACGGCACGAAGCCGTTGCGGGATGCGTTGAGCTTCTGGTAGAACTTCCGTGTTTCTTGGGAACGGCACAGTAGTTCCATTTCCTCGCACTCCGCTTCTTCCAGACGGCGTTTTTTCTCCCGAAAGATGCGGTCTGCTGTTTCCGCTTCTGTTTATATCGTTCCACGTTCTGTCGGGTTCCATGCTGCAGCATTACCGCCCGCGCTGCGTTCTTCTCCTCCAAAATCCCTCTGCACTCCTCGTCGAACCATTCATTCCGTCGACTTCTTTCCACGTACCCGATGGTGCTCTCGGCTGCGTCGGTGATGGCTGCTTTTACTGTACTCCAGCAGTCCTCTAGAGGCGATATCCGGTTGCTTCAGTCGCTATAGGTTGTACCGTGGCGGGCGTCGGTACCGTACATTGTTGATGACGGAAAGTTTTGGGCGCAGTTTGACCATCACCAGGTAGTGGTCAGAGTCGATGTTAGCGCCACGATAGGTCCTGACGTCGATAATGTCGGAGAAGTGCCGTCCATCAATCAGAACGTGGTCAATTTGCGATTCCGTCTGCTGTGGTGATCTCCAGGTGTAACGATAGGGGAGGCTGTGTTGGAAGAAGGTGCTACGTATGGCCATGTTCTTGGAGGCGGCGAAATCGATGAGTCGTAGGCCGTTCCCGTTCGTCACTTTCCAATCGTCGGTCTGAATTCCTCCTCCTGGCCTACCTGAGCGTTTAGGTCTCCTATGATGATCTTGACGTCGTGGCTTGGGCAGCAATCGTACTCGCGGTCGAGCTGCGCGTAAAATGCGTCCTTGCCATCATCAGTGCTTCCGGAGTGAGGGCTGTGCACGTTGATTATGCTAAAGTTGAAGAATCGGCCCTTAATCCTCAACCTGCACATTCTTTCGTCGATCGGCCACCAACCGATCACGCGCTTCTGCATTTCGCCCATCTCGCGTGAGTTGCCGCAAATCTGGTAGATGGTATGATTACCGTTAAACGTTCGCACCATGGATCCTGTCCAACACACCTCCTGTAGCGCTACGATGCCGAATCCGCGGTCCTTCAGTAGATTGGCGAGTATTCGGGTGCTCCCGATGAAATTGAGAGATCGACAGTTCCACGTGCCGAGTTTACAATCGCAAGTCCTATTTCGTCGCTGGGGTCGTTGCCGTTGGTCTCGGTTCGTATTCCTCTGTTGCTGATTTTCCGTTGCAATGCTTTTTTTACGGCTGGCTTGCAGGGCTTGACACCAACCCCCTAACTTTCCGGAGGACCAGGGTGCACAGTTGTGCTTAGAGTCCTTCACTGGCACTCGGACGTAGATCAGCCGCCCCTACCATGGGAACAGACGCTGTTGTGAGCCGCTCCTCCTGGAGAACAGACGCTCAGGCTTGCCAAAGCAAACCCCCCCCCCCTTCCCTGTCAGCCTATGACCAAAGTTCCCACCGGGGTTGGTTACCCGATCTTCCCTAAGGTTGCTCACAGTTCCCGGCCGGTACCACGGGGAGGTAGGGATAGGAGTTGCTGGCAAGAGGCTAGTGATCTCAATGGGATCTGTATTGCGCATTACCCAGCATTAACCGACCAATCGGAGTGACGTGTAGGGACCGGAAATCGATGTGTGACGCCATTTTGAAATTAAATATGGCGACTTCCGGTTACATAAAACATAAAAATAATGTTAAATAACCTACAATATGGGTACCTTAAGAATCTTTGGTGGTATTTGCCAATTTTTCTGTAACCGGAAGCCGATTCTTACACGTCACTCCAATTCCAATAATACCCATATTGTGGGGTATATGACAGAAATCCAAGCTTTTCTGTTACTGGAAGCCACCATCTTTTATTTCAAAATGGCGTCAGACATCGATTTCCGGTCCCTAAACGTCACTCTGATTTCAAAAATACCCATATTGTGGGGTATTTGGCAGTATTTCCATGTTTTTATGTAACCGGAAGTTGCCATCTTGGCTTTGTCACATCAATTCCAAAAATACCCATATTGTGGAGTATTTGGCAGAATTTCCAAAGTATTTCACAGTATATCCCAGTTTCCCTAAATCACAAAAAAAAAACTCGTTCTTTGGGATTTACTTCGTAAAAAGAGGGACGTAAATTGAATACTGCGTAAAAAAAGACTTCGCAAACGGAGGTTTCAGTGTACCATAATTTAGACTTGTAGCATGCTATAAAACCTCTTTAAAGCTTGCGATGCTTCTTGGGAATGGAACTAATATAATGATTTCTAAATTTTCCTGAAGTTCTCGGAACTTAATTCACGCTCTTGAAATTTTTCTGACATTCAGAGGAGTCCCAAATTCTTTGAAGTATTCTGGACATTGTTCTTGGAACATCTGTAAAACCAATCCTGTCCTGAAGATCTTCAAACAAACCTGAAGTTTTCTGAAGTTTCTTGAAGTTCTTGTAAAGTTCCTGAATTCATCTTGAAGCAAATGGAACGTTCGTGAAGGTCTCTAATTTTCATCTAAATTCACGAAATTCTTCAGAAGTTCATGGAACTTACTTGTAGTTCTGGAGGATTAGCGTTTTCTAGTTCGTTTATTCAGAAGGCTCAATCGCATTGGCTTTACGGAGCCGTGAATTAATTGCTCATTGTTTTTATCAAAATTCACTTATTTCTATGTCTAGTAGGAGGTGGGCCGAATACTCTCCACTTACCCGAGGCTAAAGGAGTACATTATCGAATGATAGGATCAGTGGAGGAGCTTGGGAGTGGGGTGTTGTTGTCTCATCAGAGCGTTGTCGCCAGTATGAACGGTAGTGCGGTTCTAGATTCGTCAGGAGTTCAATCGGCTATGGTGGCCAGTGTTCGAAGATAAGACTCATCTAGA
The DNA here is from genome assembly GCF_037179485.1 of Ochlerotatus camptorhynchus. Classification (NCBI taxonomy): domain Eukaryota; kingdom Metazoa; phylum Arthropoda; class Insecta; order Diptera; family Culicidae; genus Ochlerotatus; species Ochlerotatus camptorhynchus. Next base: position 347,695 of record NW_027040862.1, on the reverse strand, counting down.
CGGGAGGACAAGACACAAAAAAGTATTAATGAGAGCCAAAAGACAAAGGAATTAAATTCTTATACTAGACATTTACATATGAGCTTAGCCTTAATGATCGTTAAACTTTCCCCAAAAGTCTGAACTTTCCTGTAGTTCTAGGGTCCACTCTGAACTTTTTGAAAACTCTATGAATGTTTCGATTATTTTCTAAAGTTCTTGAAACCACTCTGAAGATTTCAAAATCAGCGTTATTATGAGTACCACCATGACAAGCCTGGATAAATTTCGAACAATTTAAATTTTCATGGAAATTAGTGAAGTTCGTCTCAAATGTTGTTGTCTATTCGTTTGTTATGTTTTCCTAATATTTTTATCAGTTTAAATGCGCTGTTATGCATTTCTGCAATTTTTATCACACCTTCTAGCTGTTTCCTGTTTACTTTTTTTCTGTAAAAAGTGCTCTCCATTGATTTATCTTTTAACATCAGAACTTGTTTCCCAGGCACCTCTATCATCCCCATTCCGATGGCAGGAAAAATAATCTTCAATTAATTTCATCTCCAACATGGGCAAAGTTTGTCCAAAATGCCTTGTTGAAAAGTTTCCTCCAATACTCCCTCCTCCCGACCCCTTCTTCCCTCGGGTCCACTTCAAGTCCATCACTCGTCTTTCTTCCGGCGGCAGTGGATAAGAGCTATACAGTTGCAAGAATATGAACTAACCTCTCTCTCACCCTCACATCTCGGGGGGAGAGGGGGCTTAGCGGTGCATGGCATGACTAAACCAGATTTTTTTCCTCCCCATTCCAAACTCTTCCTGGTCCATCGTCGTTCGAGTGGAAGTGAAAATTTCTCTGCCCCCCACCTCCCTCTGCTAGTGCTGCTGCTTTGCGGTGGAACAGTGTGAAGTTTGCCCTACGGCGGACTAAGACTGCCGACCGACCCAGGGCGAGTGGTAAGTGTGTGTGTGTGTGTGTGTGAGGCGTTGACGTTGGTGGCGGTGAAAATAAACTCTTACTTCCGACCGAAACTTTTCGTCATCTTAAGCATGAAAGAGCTGAGAAAAATTCGAAGAAGAATGTTCCTTTTCGTCATTTCTCACACCCGCCGCGCTCGGCCAACCCCAGTTCCCAGACGTCGTCGTCGTCGTCGTCGTCATTTGGGGGACTGAAACTATCGCTCCAAAATCTCAAGATGCTGAAGGTGGGTGGGTGGCGGCAAGGGGAAAAGTTTCACCCATTTTTAAAGCACTTTCCACACTTTTCAGTTCAGAGCCATTCTTGAAATTCTCAAGGATTAAAAGTGTCCATCGCCCGGTGCGCTTCCCATGGGGCTGCAGCGGGGCTGGCCGAAAGCAGCAGAGAAATGCATTACTGACAAGATAAGAGATTAAATTTAATTAATTTAATTTTGAAATTAATGCGAAAAATTTACGTCTACGACTGGGAAAGTGCTTGGCACTTTTCGTGAAGGAGCGCGTTTTTTTTCGCTTCTCGATTTGGTAAGTGGTGACCCAGCCGGGCCTGTCCGGGACGAAGCCCGGTGATTTGTGTTGGAGTAAAAGGATGCAACTTGGGGGGGAAACTTTAGGAAAATTGCATTCTTTTTATCTCCACTGCGCTGAAGAGCTGAAGAGCCGAAGATTTATATATTTGTTCTCCTTTTTCCTTATGTGTTTCTCCGGGATGCGAAGAAAGTGAAAAAGCGGGATCTTTTTTTTCGGGGGTGGCAAAAGTTTTCCAATAAAGATTTGTTTTTAAAACTGCGATGCCGGAAGCGTGAAATGTGTTTATCGAATTAATCGTTCGTGAAGGGTCCAGGGATTTGGGAAATCAAAAGTCATCATATCACGAGGATCATGATTAACAATTTTTCTCTCTTTTCTCTTTTCAGGTAATGTTGCTGGTTGCCATGCAGATGTGAGGTATTAAGAGTGTATTTAATCTTTATAACCGTTTTGGGTCGATTTGCCAATCATTGCAGTGCAATGTGGAAGGTTGTGAGGTATCTGAAATTAAAATCGTGAATATTTGACTATTTAGACGACGCGAGCCTACATTTTTTAAAGAATTGTTGAAGGTTTGTTAAAGTTGTACTGCCAATAGAAAAGAAGTCATGGATAAATCATCCAAATGAAAATGGAATTCATACCTTCTAGATGACTCCCATTACGGAATACAGTGCTTTCCCGATTTTGTCAGCTTTTTTTCCCCGATTTTGTCAGCCTGCACATTTCACTAAATTTTGTAGTTTTTAACAGGAATTCTCAAACTCGACGCTGTGAATAATTGTTATTCTTATACTTCGCTGTAATGTAAATGTTAGGGGAAGCAGGGGTAAAATGTGCATACGGGGTAAAATTACCAATTGACGATTTTAAGTGCTTTTTCATTCAAATATCAATCAATTCAACGCACAGGTCTTTCATCCAATGTACCTTTAACATTTCAATTCAGCATTACATATTTCATTGAATTGTATGTATGTATGTAAGGTAGCCACCATCCCTTCGAAGATCTTGTCTTGTATGCAGCTCCACTTAATAGCAAGATCAATTTGAGCTACCGATCTGAATTCACAATATCGCTGTATGAAGGGCCAAAAACGGTGGGGTGGACCCGTAAGCAGAGGCACTTACGCGAAATCCACGGGAATTTAAGAATCTCCTTCCAACGATACGATCCAACAAATCGAATAACGCAATTCGCAATACTTATTAAGCTTCCTACAGGATGGTTTGTTAAGAAGGGCGCGTCAATCTCACTGAAACTGTTGGAGTAGAATTCACACCATCACAATCGAATCGGTAGGATAAAGAAAATGATAGTGTTTATTCCCTCCTAGACTCCGGTTGTCATACCACTCCAATCGTCCAGTTTCAGGTCAAATGATACCCTGATGCTCCCTCCCAACCCAGTATTTATTTATATATATAGTAAACATATGTAATGGAGAAATGAAATATATCAGAACATTAAAATACGTAATAATGAAAATATATTTATATGGATAAAAAAAACTGGTATTCCGCAATGAAAATAATAATTATTTTACATACAATATGATGCAGCTCTATGTCTCCTCAGCTCCCAATAAGGAAGATGTAACCCTGAAATTTCCAATAAAAGACACAGAAAAGGAGATTTTTGTTAGTAAGTTGGGTTCGTTGGATCAGGATTCACCTTGATAAGTGATGCGACCATGGTTTTAAATGAATCAGTGTTATCATGCATTATACTTGGATTTGCCCGAAGCCAAAACCAAATGGTGTATCATTGGGCCTTATTACGGGTGTCACTACACGGTGATAAGCAAGTGATACTCAGAATAAGAGCCGTGATTACCGTACAAATCAAATGGGAATCACTTCACCGTGACGACAAGTGACAACTTTTCACCGTGATGTGACATCCGTAATAAGCCCCATTATAATATAAATCTGAAGACGTTCCATCATCGAAATGCTGAAAATGAACTTAGAGCATGAGCATGAGCAAAATTGATCGCCCGCGACTGCCAACACCAAAGAGCTGAAAACCAATTCAAACAAATCAAATCAACAGACAAAACCAGGGTGAAAGCTGTAAGAGTGAATCATTACAGTATAAATCTAGTGATGTTCCGTCATCAAAGAGCTGGAAGAAAACTCAAATAATTTAAATCAATAGATCCAGTCTGAATGAAGGCTGCAAAAAGAGAATAATTATACAGCAATGACCCCATTTTGTCAGCTAGCAAAGTATGCGTATCTTAAACATTCATCTTGAAGGAGGAAGGTATGAAATTACAATTATGTGGAATTATTGAAAAATAACAGTCTGATGCGCGGAGAGATTGACAGGATCGGGTCATAACTGTAATGTGAATATTAGGAAGATTTATCATCATCAAACTATTCTTGAATTGACCTGGAAGAATGCTTGTGAATAATTGTTATACAGATAAATTAAATTGATAAACTAAATGGTTCAAACAACAACTCCAGCCTGTAAAAAAGCTGAAAATAGGGAATCTTTACAATGTGGATCCCCGACGGTCTTCTACTCAGTAAGCAAAAGCGGCAGACACCAGGCTAGTCGATCTGCTCAATTTAAATATTGAAACCTTATTTTATGAAGTTCTTAAGAATACCAATTGAAACACAATGTAAGCAAATAAAAGTTAAGAGTCTCATCCGAATCAAATGATTCCACACGATACGCATTCATAGAAATTAAGTTTAAATAGACAAAAGTAGAAAAATGGAACAATCTCACCAAATCAGTCCAACTGAATCCCTTGCAAGCAGCTATGTCACGCTTGGTGTAGTAGCTCCGATCATAGACCCGCCCTACGTAGTTCAATCCTCTGGTCGAATGTAGTCGATTGCTCCATGACGCGAACACGAAGCGACCGCTCACAAAATCATACAACGCGTAAACAAACTGAAATCAAAAACTATCACACGCGACGCCACAAATTTCTGTACCGGGAGCACAAGCGAAGAAAAAAAAACAAACAACGCAGATAGCGACACTTCTTCTGATGCCTGCAAACATGATGCATCACGTTTTCTTTTTCGATTCCAAAACTTCTCGGAAAGCGAGAAAACCACCAATCACACACGTATAACCGTCCGGGAGGCAGAGTGCCAGCGCTAATCTGGCAAAATCAACGAACGCACGCACAAAACAGAAATAAACTTATACACAACCGTATCCGAACAGGTTCGAAGCTGAACTGTTATTACATATTTCATTGAATTGTACATAAAAGTTTTGATTGGTTTTCAATTTTCAAGAGATTTCGTCATCGCAAATTCTCGAATTCAACGGAGATAAATAACATCGTCAATTGAAAGGGATAATGCTTCAACCTAATCAGTCCTATCAGTTTTTTTTTGATTGTCAGAGAGGCAGTTTGGATTCCGGAAAGGGAGATCAACGGTGGATGCAATTCGGACAATGGTCGAGAGAGTCGAGAAAGCGTCCAAGCAGAAGCGAAGAGGAGATCGATATTGCACCGTGATAACGATTGACGTCAGCGCAGCTGAAAAGCCACTGCCAAAGCAGTGCATAGAATGAGGGACCCTGACTACCTGTGCAGGATTCTGAGGAGTTACTTCCAGAGCCTGGTTCTGGTCTACGAGACAGATATGGGACAGAGATCGATTAGGATTCCAACGGGAGTTCCACAACGCTCCATCCTTGGTCCAACGCACGCCTTTGCCTCGAAGTGCTTATTGAAATCCCTGGGAGTGATGATCGATGACCGGCTAAACTTCAACAGTCACGTCAAATATGTCTATGAGAATGCTTCGAAGGCCATCAACAGAATGGCTAGAATGGAGGTCCAGCCAGGTTTGCAGCACTGGAAACGAAGCAGACCCAAAGGAAACTGAGCAGTACGTTTCCGCTTCAGTCGTGAGTGCATACATAACCATCTAATCAGAAGCAGTATGCGCTATCGCCGGAATGATCCCTAACGGCATCACCTGGCGGAGAACAGCGATTTTTCAAAACTAGCATTTTGTTCATAATGCGTTGTTTCAATTCAACAGCACGTTACTTTAAAACCCAAGCCCGCAGTCACCAAAAACATATTTTTTGTTGATATTTAGACTTGATTTTTCAGTGCAGAATTTGGCAAAAAGAAGTTGAAACTTGAGAAAACTGGTTTTCAACTGTGAGAAACTTGAGAAAGCTAGTTTTCAACTGCTTTGGATATGCTAAATTGATTCCCTAATACCGTAATTTAGATCTTTTGCTTGGTAAGTAAAAATCAGTCCGCTAAACAGTCAGGTTCATTGAGTCATTTTGATATGAATATGAACTGCCATCTGCCTCATCATTCACTCCATCGTGAGAGTCTGAATGATTGAGAGGTAAACGGGTCACTGACAGCCGAGCACTCAGTCAGTAGTGAGATGGGAAATGACAGGTGGGCAGGAACTCACGGTCTCCCAGTGTTGGTGAGTTCTTTGCCGTTAATGTTCACGAAAAGTTCACTATTTTGCCATACAGAAATTCAAAACAAAGATTATTATTTGTGAATTTGGACAGTTTTTGACCTGTTTCATACGACCGGAAGGTGTATGCTGGTCACAAATGCCGTGCCAAACCGATTTCCTACGCAATTAATCAATCTTTGATGTGAATTTCGCTTATAAACACGAGGAACATTTATTATAGCAAACTTGCCATAACAAAATGGGCATGGTTCATTTTAGTAAACAAACTTACACTTCTTCCGACTGTGTCACCTCTCTTACTCGCCTAGGGTGTGCGTGACCTTCTCGTGAGTAACTGAATGTTTTTGTTGGCTCTTTCATTGCCTTGTCCTTTACCGCTGGGTACAAACGGTCTGCACAGAGCAATGGATTGAATAGTGCAGTGCTTTCACACTCAGCCTAGGCAGTCAATAATTTTACGCTCTGGTAAAAATGGCTACTACTAGGTCACCGAAACCCTTACATCACAACACTGTGATTGAAGACAGGCCCAGCATAAAGCTGTATACATTAAATATTGAGGCTTCCGTTAGCTCAGTCGGTAAAGAAGCAGCTACAAAGCAAGACCATGCTGGAGGTTCCTGGGTTCGGTTCCCGGTCTGGTCTAGAAATTTTTCTGGTTGGAAAATTTCTCGACTTTCCTGGGCAAAGTGTATGATTGTACGTGCCACACATTTATACTAATGCAAAAATGGTACAGGCACCAAAAGCTCTCAATTAATAACTGTGGAAGTGCATCTAGAACACTAAGTTGAGAGCACGAAATAAGCTAGTTGCTTGAAATGCGATGAAAAAGAAGACCAACTGAATTTTGGGTTAGTTGTAGAGGAAATCTTGGGAAAATTGTAAGGGATTTTGGGGAGAATTCCGATGGAATTTAAGTTGAAATTTCAAGTAATTTTGAAATTTTGAAAATTGTAAGCAGAAGTAAAGGTGAGTTTTTAGGTTAGTCTGTAGAGACTATTATGGGGATTATGATTAGAATCCCAGGGAACTGTAAAACTAATCGGATCATTCAAAGGGAATTTGGAGCCTCTTTCCTTCAAAGTGAATGAACCCTACGACAAACTTGACTACATGGATAAAATGCTGGATCTACGCCTAATGATCACCTATGGCTGAAAATATCTTAAATGTTGATCAATCAATCAATCAAGGAGACTTTTCGAGGAGAGCTGCAAGGAAATATGGATTTGTGGTTTATGGAAATAATTTCATGGAATCTAATTCTTAAAATAGCTCAAAAAATACTTTGTAGAACTACATGCTAGTTTGGAGATAATTTCAAGAGGAGATAATTTATAATTATTTTAAATGAATTTCAAGGAGATTACAGGAGGGTTTAGCAAAGAAATTTCAAGCATATTTTCAAAGAAACGATGTAATAGTGGTGAATCTGTAGAAGTTGCCAAGGAAATACTAAGGAGAGTTTCAAGAGAATTCTAAGATAATTCCCAGAGATCCCATTAAAATGGCATATTGCGAAGAATTCTGAGGTGAAATACAAGGAAATTGCAGGAGGCTACATTTCATATTTTTAAATGACAAACCAAGAGATTTCCAAAGAATATTGCAAGCGAACTCTAAAGAAAATTATGGAGGGAAATTAAACAAATTTTCACCAGAATGATTATGAATGCGAAATTAATTTGAATTTCAAAATTTTTCTGGAAGGTTATGTAGAAAATTTCCCAGGAATACCGGACAAAATAGAATCACATTTCCGCTTATGGCCATGCGAATCGTGAATGCATACATAACCATCTCATCGGAAGCAGTATGCGCTATCGCCGAAATGATCTCTATCGGCATCACCCGGCGGAGAACAGCGAGTGCTACAGTCGGAGAGAAGCCGGAAAGTGGTGAAAGCGAAATCGTTGGCAAAGTGGCAATAAGTGTGGAACACGGTGGATAACGGTAGATGGACACATCGGTTATTACCGATTATTTCGACCTAGGTGAACAGAAAACACGGAGAAGTCAACCACCACCGGACGCAGTTCCTGTCTGGCAACGGCTGCTTCAGGAAATACCTGCATCGGATCGGACACGCCGCGGCACCCCTCTGTCCGGAGTGTTGCAACGTGGATGAAACGCCGGAGCATGGGGTCTTCCATTGTCCAAGTTGTGAGACATTGCGAAGGGAGATGCTTGTCCTTAACGTAACAATTTTGGTTTTATGAGGGTTCTGTAGACCATGATTTAGACTTGTAGCATGCACTTGATAAAGGCCAGCTTACACTGAGAGTATGAGAAGTGCCAGCCTTCTCGAAGTCGCTTCAGCGTGGTCCGGGGGGATCCAGGCAGAGGAGAGAGTAAGGAATGGGCTTTAGTGGAGCTACACTAGGCAACTAGTGGATACCACCCCGTGCCAACTTCAATACAGGTCTAGCATTAGTCAGCTGGACAATGTTTAACTACTTTTTGTGTGTTGAACCAAATCATAACCAGAATTTCCACAACTTAAGGGGGTATTCCCAATCTTTTGCCTTTTTTCGGCCTGTTTCTCAATTAATTTTTTTCAAGGAAAATGAATAGTAATGCGCCTAACTCTTTGGGATTCTTGTTTATTGAACATTAAAGTTTACAAATAAATTTTTTTCGACATAAAAATGACATTATTGACGTCACAAAATGGCGGCAAACAGACCCCTGTTCGCCGCAAACGCCTGGACGGGCGAAGACTTTTCTCTGGAACGGCTTCATCTGAAGCAGATTTCGTGATGAAATTAATAATCTGCATAAGATTCTCTGGAGCTTCTCCCGTTGGCAGCAAAAAATCTTGCAAATTAACAAAATGGCGGCCATATGAAAAAACAGGCGATTTTTAGCCCACTTTTTTGCAGCTTTAAGGTGCTTCAAACAATGTTAAATGTTAATATTTTTGGCTGAAAGTAGGAGAAGCTCCAAAGAATTTAATAAGGAACAAAATGCGCAAAGATTCAAGTCAATATCTCTTATAGTTTCTGAGAAAAATCTTCGCCCGATAAAAAAATGTGGTTTCGAGAAAAACGCGTTTAAAGTTTTGACTTTAGTTAAAACCATTTGGGGGGTTCTTACCATTAGTCAGCTATGCCTGGACACCGAATTCGCTGATCGGAAAACGGCTTGGGGGGATGAAAGTATATAGTCTAGAGTACAAAAAAACGTGAAAAAAAATTTGATTTTTTGAAAAAAAAAGATCGGGAATACCCCCTTAAGCTTCGAATAAGAAGAATGAAAAGTAATCATTGGATTGGTGCTGTTTATTTGATATATTGACCCATTTAAGGTGGAAGTCTCTTTGAAAAATTCAACTACACACAAGCTCATTTTCACGAGCGTCTGTGTCACTGGCGTGCACAGGGTGGGGGCAATTCCCCCCCCCCCCTTTAAAAAAAAAGATTATAATTTCCACATTTACAAAATTATAATATAATATAACTTGATTTCTTAATAACTAGATTTGAATGTAAAATAACTTTATTTCATAATATAAAGGCACTGAAAACCTTTTATTGCGTCAAATCCTTTGAGATGGTGCCTGAAAATTGGTGGATGAAGAGACAAACCTCACTGAACTGTGTTGGTCAAAAAAATTCTGATGTAATTTTTTTTTTCAAGGGTGTTCATGGAGGGTTAAAAGAAGAGGGTAAATTTAAGGTTGATAAAATTCACCTTTGGGGTGGTAAATCAATGCAAAAGTTTTTTTTATTGAATATTTCTGGTGTAAATATCATTAAGGTGCATTCGTGCTTCCGTCTATTAACGTCTCTTTAAACTGTTCCCCTGGTAGAGGGGAATTAAGTTCATTCGAGGCGGCTCAGCTATCATCAAGGTGGTGCATGGAGGGACTAATCAAAATGAATAACTCTGGTGAAAAATTGAATCACGCTAAAAAATTGGAGGTGCACATTTAACTGAAAATTTCTGGCGGAAAGTTCGCAACACTGTGGTGAATGTAGAAGCAAGGTTTATTCATTTTTCTGGTGTTAATTTGCATCGTTCTGATGGAGGAGCATGCTTTATAAAAAAATTCTGGTGCATAATTTGCATTGCTATGATAAATGAAATGAACAGAAAATTTCTGGTTGTTGGAAAATCTGCACCGTTCTGGTGAACGGATGGGCAAGCTTTACAGAAAATTTTTGGTCTTAAATTTGCATCCTTCTGCTGAAAAGAGAAAAAAATTTAATAATAATTTCTGGTGTAAAATTTGCACCATTCTGATGAATGGAGGGAAGTTGCTGTACTGAAAATTTATGATGAAAAATCTGAAAATAGGTGCACGCTTTATTTGGTGACTTATGATAGGAGAAGCCAACTATATTGAAAATTTCTGGTAAAATGGTAAATGGTAAAAAACGAAATTTACACCAATCAGAATATTGGAGAAGCAATTTTTACTGAGCACTAGCTGAGTGTGCCCGGTCTTGCTCGGGATTCAATATTAGCTTGAGTTTATGCGCCGTTATAAAAAAAAACATGCTATATTGTACGTAGCCCCCCCCCCCTATTATCTAAGGGGCTACCCCCTATGATTATCTCCTTATACCCCCACACTCGCCCCCACATGCCTAATTTGGTTCCATTTGCTTGATTAGTTCTCGAGTTATGCAGAAATTTCTGTTTCATTTGTAAGGGAGCCCCCCCTTACAGAAGGGGGAGGGGTCTCGAGCCATCATAAGAACCTTCCACGGCCGGCCCCAAAAACTCCTGTATACAAATTTTCACGCCAATCGGTTTAGTAGTTTCCGAGTCTATTAGGGTTAGACAGACAAACAGACAGCCCAAGCAACACGGCTTGTCATAAAGAAGTTGAAAATACTTTTTAATGACTTGCGTAAAGAATCAATAATACTGTAATATACGTCATTTAATACATTTATATAACCATAAAAGCGCAAGACACGGAGCTTATACAACTAAATACTGGTCTTTTAACATGTTTCGGAAACATCATAAAAACCAGCGGCAAAAAAAAACAATAAAATAAAAACTTGAGCATGGGATTCGATCACTGGTGCTTGGCGTGGTAGACTTATTACTTCCTAACTAGACCAACTCCACTTGATGAGAGGTTTGTTATAAGTATCTATGATGTTCTTGCCAATGGCATGAAAATTATATTTTCGTTCAACACGCTTTCGATCCGTCATAAAGATGTTTTGTTAGCAGCAGAGCGTACATCTAATTGCCAGAGTGTTATTTTAAAGTATCTTCAACTCCTTATAAGACAACCTGCATATTTTCCATTATATTAATTTATGAGATGTCATAAACAAGTGTTTTTAACTTTCTTTATAACAAACCTTCGAATACCTCATAAGAAACTGTCAATCACTGCGTGAAGAGACAAGTCCGGCTCAATGGCGCCGTCAATGTTTACGTCAATCTGGAAAGTTCAGAATCTCTTCAAGAACTTTATAAATTCAACTAAGATTGATTTTGTATACGACAAGTTTTATAGTGGTATTAAAACAGTAAGATGCACGTTTAAATAACATTTGAAGATAAAAGCAAAAGAAAACTATTTTGGAAAATGTTGAATCAAGGAAGTATGAAGAAAACATCTATCAAGCTCATATATAACGTGGGATGTTTTCTGCATCACTTATAATACATTTATATAACAAGCCGTTCTAATTATTTTTCAAAAAGATGTTTTATGTGCTACTTGGGAGACAGACAGACAGAAATTCATTTTTATATATATAGATAGATAGATAGATTAACGGTGGAAAAAATTGCATCGTTATGGTCAATTGAAATTTTCAGTGTAAAATTACCTGGGGGCAAGTTTTGTATTGAAAATTTCTGGTATAATATTTGCAACAATCTGCTGCATGAAGAAACAAGCTGAATTGAACATTTCTGATAGAAAAAACTACTACGTCTTGTTGAATGGACGGACAAATTAAACTTGACTTCCGAGAAGAACCTCAAGGGTATTGAATTCTGAGGACAGTTCCAAAAGAAAATATTTCTGGGGACGATTCCATGAAAATTCTGCAAATAATTTCTTGTGAATCCTGCAGATGGTTTCAAGATAATTTCGAATATAATACCGAGAGAATCAAATTTTGAATGAAATTCCAAAGGGTTTCAAGGGTATTCCGAGGATAATTTCAAACTCATTCTGGAGAATTTCAGCTCCAAGGTGCTCTGAAAAAAAAAGTTCTAAAATATTCCGAGACGAACCTCAAGGATATTGAATTCTTAGAGCAGTTCCAAAATACCTCTGAAAAAAAAAATATGAAACGCACCTTTTGAAGGGAATTGCACATAACAATGACTAATGTCATCACTTACTCACACATGAAATCTACCTCGACCAACATCGCAGAACGCGCCCTAACCCTCACTTAACAAAAGGGCAGGGCACAACACTTTTATTTGGTTTAGTAAAATTAGTATTACTTTATTCTAATATCAAAATATCCAGTTGAATCATCTAGTCACAACCTGTAATCAATCAGTTTGAGGGTTGTTTACCGATTCAACCAATCCAAACATGGAATTAACATGTGATATGGTTAATTAAAAAAATAAGAAAGAAAAACTATCATTCCTTCTAACGAGGAATCACAAATCAGAACATCTGCACATCAGAAATTCGTTCAAATTCGAAGAAGATAATTTAAAAAAAAATATTTAGCTAAGATGTAGCATTAATGTCCAACGTTGAAGGCCTTCAATAATGAAAGTAGCAAGTTTGGCTTTTTATTTTTTGATTAGAGGGTAAATCGATTGCTGTGATATTTTTAAGCAACATGTTAAAAAAATCTGGGAAAATCTGGAAATAAACGTGATCTGTCTGTGAATCTGGCAAGACATCTGGAATACTGGCAACGCTGTGTGGAAGGTAGATTTGCGAGAAAGTGATGTCAGTGCGAGAGAATATGGATTCATCGTATCCGTCCGCTCTTTTTTTCGTTAAATTTCTTAATTTCTAAACTATTTTCACTATTGATACCATACACCAAACAAATGATGGATAAATTCTCCGTCGAATGAAATACTGCATGACATATTTCCCATTAATTTTATTACTTTTCATGCCTCATTTTCAATTAAGCAATGTGACCCTCAGTACAGGAAAGTACTGAATCGTACTTGAGCAATTTGCCGCACTACGACTTGAACGTGACCGTCTACAACTTCTCTCGGCAAGATGTTTTTGCTAAGCTGATTTCTATCGACACTTCGAAAGGAGCAGGTCCAGGTCGTCTGTCACCTTTCTTCACCAATCGGTGTGCGGAGCAGCCATGGTAAAAGCACTGAACCCTTTTGCACGAGTGGCAGTCTTGCCTACAAACACACCACCAAGAGCATTGGGTTTTACGCTCCGTACCAGTGCTCAATAGAAAACACCAAACGCAGCGAACAAGGCACCGGTACCGGTGCCCGTGCATAATTGTTTACACCGGTGGTGTATGGATGCTTCGGCAAGCACCAAAGCCGAGTGTTTCTGACTTCGGGAAACACCGCAGCCGAGTGTTTTCGATTTCGAACGCCCGACTTGATTTTTCGTAGCTATTCCACTCTTAATTTTGCCGAAATGCTAGTTCAAGTACTAAACTAGCACTGTGACTTGTCAAATTTATGAATTAAAAACGGGAATTCTATGAAAAATCGCATCGAGCGATTTGCGTGAGGTGCATTTTAGGCTCTGAACCATTTGGTGGATTATTTTAACTATTTGTTAAAATTTGACAGATGGAAAGTTATCGATTAACCCTGCTATCCGAGCGGGATTATTTCTGACAGACAAGAAGTTAAATGTTGACAACCGTGGCTGAGTTCTTCTCGAAAACCTGTCGATCGACAGCACAGGGATTTTCGAACATCAAGAATAACTTTCGAAATGTTACTTTTAACCACGAATTAAATTTAACTCGGCAAATGGATCACAGCCTTACACGTTATTTCAAAACTACCCAAATTTGGGTAGAATCCACCCAGATCGGTACAAACTGAAACTACCCAAAAATGGGTAAACTGTGTTGGTTATGACAAGTTGACAAATGAACAACGTTGATTGGATTCATGTCGATGTTGTTCATTAGTCAACTTGTCACTCCCTACCCATTTTTGGGTAGGTCCAGTTTGTACCGATCTATTCTGGATTCTACCCAAATTTGGGTAGTTTTTAACTAGCGTGTAGGCTGTTTTTCCCTAAATAAAAACAACGCGCTCAAGAAGGATCGCATTCTACCTTCTACTAGCTCCGTATCAGCCATGGTAGCTGTTTTGTTATTGTTGGATATAAGTTATCATTATTAGATTGACTTAAATCGCGTGAAAACAATCAGCTCAATTAGTTAACATAAAGCCAAGAATTACCAGTGGGTGGACGACAACAGAAACACGCTCTTGGTGGGTGATTTGCGTATTTTCAATAATCCTGATAGATGATCCTTTGAGCTCATAAGATTCATAAGATTGTGTAATGCTTTTTCGCCAAAAGAAATCGAAATGAATTTCATAGATTTACCTTATGAAAATAATGTTGACAGAAAAAGTTAGAGGGTGACAGACCGGAATCGAACCATGGACATAAGATAAGCATTAAGAGACCAATGCTTCGACCACTCGTCTATCAGCTCTAGTCACATTTAAGAGCTACCTTGTGTAAGCCCGACAACATAGTAGAAGCAATTCGAAGCGATTCGATGCGTTGGCAATAAGCGAAGCGCTTGCGTGAAAGCTCCCTCTATAGTGGACCCTACACGATTGCTTTTATTGACAATAATCGTATTGTCAATACATTCAATATTGACGTCAATACATCGGTATTGACAATATTTCTGTATTCACATCATCAATATTATTGTCAATAATTCCCCTTCGCGTCAATATATTGATACGTGTGGGGTTCGCTTATGAGCGTTCTATGGAAATCGCCCAAACCTAACATAGTGAAAGCGATACGAAAAGGTGTGCAGAGTTCAGGAAAGCGACAGAGCTGTTCGTGTTGTGTTTTGACGCCTGCGAATGCAAGTTGACTGATAATCTTGTTTGTCACTAAATTCAAAATCAGATCGAATTTCCCAACAAACAATTTTAGCTGCAGCTTAGCTTATACAGGCAAAAATTAGCTGCATAAGGCAAATTTTGGCTGTATAAGCTAATCTGCAGCTAAAATTGTTTGTTGGGTTGTCCATATCCATTCTTGTGTAAGATCGAAACATCTCTGGATATTTACGAAGATCTTCGCACAATCTGCAGAACTCCTCATCTCGCCTTCTATTTCGATTGATCGGGTGAAGTGCAAACTCTCTTTTGTTGTTCATTACGAAATTAATCGTGCTTGAGGAAGCGAAATATTCCTCATCGGATGAATCCATGCTGAATTGAAACAAATTTGAAAAAATATTTTGCATTGCGCGCGCGACTGTAATGCTTTCAAAAACGCTTTCACTATGTCAGGTTGCTTTGCTTGCCACTTCATTTCGCTTTGCCAATTGCTATCGCATCGAATCGCTTCTACTATTTTGTCAGCCTAAAGTGAACCCTACACGGTTGCTTTTATTGACAATAATCGTATTGTCAATACATTCTATATTGACGTCAATACATCGAGATTGACAATATTTCTGAATTCACATCATCAATATTATTGTCAATAATTCCCCTTCGCGTGTGGGGTTTGCTTAAGAAGATAATCGTTCATAAGTCGCCCCAAAGAAAATTCCTGCGAGTAGCAAGCGTGTTTTCCGAAATCGAAAACACTCGGCTGCGGTATTTGCCGAAGTCAGAAACACTCGGCTTTGGTGCTTACCGAAGATCCATACACCGGTGCAAACAATTATGCACCGGCACCGGTACCGGTGCCTTGTTCGCTGCGTTTCATGTTTTCTATCCAGCACTGGTAGGGTTAAATACCCCATTTCCGGCCTATTAAGCACAACCCGCACTTAGTCTTTCTTAATCTAGCGCAGTTTAGAACCAAATGAAATGTTATTATTACTGATGGCTTCCATCTCCACTTACCTCTCCGTACGTACCGTAAGATTTGATAAAGAGAAACCAACCTACGAATTCTAAACTCGGCCTAACGCATTGAAATGCCTTTGAAACGCAATTGAATTCACTTCGGCCTATCGGATGAAGATACAAATTGATTCGATCGTAGCGCTTCTTTTGTTTTTGGGAATAATGGATGCAAACCTTCATATCACGCGTTCTCATTGACTTCGTTCGGTAGCTTATTAACTAAAGTACCGTACCAAACGCATAATTGACTTGTTAACTCTGAAATCATGGATTTATTTGAAGTTTTCTGCTCGATAGGCCCAAAATGGGCGATTAGGCCGAAGTAGTTCTCTACCCTACGGAGCGTACAACTCAATGCTCTTGGTGGTGTGTAAAAAAGGCAGTACGCAGTGTAGTGTTGCGTTTAGACATGCCTGGTGCGGAGTCAATCGCTTTGCCTGTGAGTATACTCTTCAACAGATATTTCTCAACAAATGGAAAACTGCAGCCATTACTCTCATTCATAAAAGTGGTAATGTTAATGACGTCGAAAATTATCGTGCAATTTCGATTTTGAGTTGCTTTCCTAAAGTCTTGGAGAGTCTTGTCCATGATTCTTTGTATCGTAACGTTCAACATGTGATATCAGAGAATCAGCATGGATTTGTCAGGAAGCGGTCAACAACAACCAACCTGATGTGCTACGTTTCATCTCTTGCGTTCTCAATTACTTCCGGGGTTTCCCAAGGAAGTCATTTGGGAAAATTACTTTTCGTGCTGTTTGTTAACGATCTGTGCGGACTCATCAGATCACCGAAGTACATGTTCGCTGATGACCTGAAATTCTTCCGCCTGATAACCTCCATGGTCAATT
Source organism: Ochlerotatus camptorhynchus (assembly GCF_037179485.1). Classification (NCBI taxonomy): domain Eukaryota; kingdom Metazoa; phylum Arthropoda; class Insecta; order Diptera; family Culicidae; genus Ochlerotatus; species Ochlerotatus camptorhynchus. Next base: position 330,894 of record NW_027040862.1, on the reverse strand, counting down.
GTTGTGGGATGGATATCGACTCGCTTCTTGAATGGTGCTCACTAAACGGAATGGAAGTGAATATTCGTAAATGTAACATCATCTCGTTCAACCGATCTAGGACAACTGCCATTTTCGATTATAAGATGAACGCTTCAAGTGTCAACCGTGTGTCATCAATCAAGGATCTTGGATTAATACTGGACAGTAAGCTGAAATTCACCGAGCACATTGCAACAACCACCACCAAAGCATATGCGATACTAGGGTTCATCAAGCGCAACACGCAGCAATTTGAGGATGTATACTGTCTAAAAACATTGTATTGTTCGCTAGTGCGTAGCATACTGGAATATGGCGTTCTAGTATGGGCACCGTATCACGTCACGCTTTGCTTTCGCATTGAAAAGATTCAACGTAACTTTGTCCGCTACGCTCTACGACTGTTACCATCGAACGATCCGCTTGTTCTTCCGCCGTATGAGGATCGCTGTGCTTTAATTCGTCTTTCAACATTGGCTGATAGAAGGATTCTTCTGCAACGGCTGTTCATATTCGACATTCTGGACAACAATGTAGATTGTGCTGAACTTCTAGGGAAAATCCTGTTAATGCACCGGCTAGGCAGACGCGACAAAATTACCTTCTCCATATTCCTCAGCATCGTACAGTCTACGGTCAAAACAATCCACTGGATGTTTGCTGCCGTCGTTTCAACGAATCGCGTGAAGATTATGATTTTAATATTTCGAAAACCATGTTTAAAAATAGGATTAGTTCTTTAACTAGACATTTATTTTTTTTTTTTTCTTTATTTTTGTGATTTTTAGCCGTAGGCTAGTTCATCACATAACTAGACATTTATAATTCTGTCTGTGCGTTTTTTATTATACGAAGACAAGTAAATAAAATAAAATTAAATAAAAAATATCATGACACTCACCAGTCAATGCATCAACCGACTGACAGAACGTTTTGTCACGCAGTGAGAGGTAGAGCCATGGCAAACAAAAACCGCCAGTAATGGTTGCTGCTAACAGGCAAAGCGTAACACTCGCTGCTGTTGATGTAAAGCATAACGAAAACAGTGAAGACTTCTGCAGTACGATCATGAGATAAAGCGAAACGACAAAAGAAAATGAAAACAATGCCTACGCATTCCAAGTTGAGTTACAAACAAAGCTGGCAAAATTAAACGGAAGCTGTTGGGCCACTCACCAACACACTCACATAAGCAAGCAAAGCAGCAACTGCTTCAAAACGAGCACAGATGAGTGTCGTGATTGTCGGGAATGACCAGATCGGTGATGGATCACCACTAGACTGATGCGAAATTTGACTTTTTCGCTCCACAGTGCTTAAATGGTTTCAAATCGGGTCCTAATTAGCCTCCCAAGGTTATAACTCATTTGGTTAGAAACAGACTTCGCACAAGCCATTTGAAATTTACATGTAAATTACTATGGGAAATCTCAACTTTTTGTTCATTGCCTTCTAGTCTTTTTTTTCCATATTGAGCTGCGAAACAGCCAACAGAAAATTTTCTCAGCTACAACTTTGCTGAAGATCGTTTCTATATAAATCGAGACAAAAAAAAGTTATTAATTATTTAAGAGATTGGTAAACTTATGACATGATCAAGAAGCTGCTCTGTAGGCAACACTGTATTTTGCAGTGTGACATAGTAGCCATGATTTTTGTGTCCTATTCAACGCCCCAGAAACACCAATGTTGCCTGCTGAGCAGTTGATTAAGCATGATCATAAGACATCAGCGCATTGAACCATTGATAACCTTGCATTTATTCAAAAAGTGGTCTTCAGCAAAGTTGTAGCTGGGAAAATTTCCTACAAGTACAGTTGAAAGTTTTTGAAGCAAACCGATATGGTGAATTATTAAATAGACATGAACAAAAATCTTGGTTTTACCATAGTAATTCCCATACAAACTTCAAATGGTTTGTGCCATCTCAATTTCTCACCAAATGGGTTCAAATTTTGAGAGGTTAGTCAGGATCAGATTTGGAATCGTTTAAGTATTGTGGAGCGAAAATTTCAAATTTTGCATCACTCTAATAACCATCCACCAATCCGACCAGTATTGCAATCAATTTCTATCCTAAACCTCTTCAAGCTTTCCCGATTTTCCAGCACCGCAACAGCTCCAGGAACTCGCCGTCTCAGCACAATCAGTTCTGTTTACAATCCCTTGATTGACCCGATCGAAGTTTTATCAAATTTCCAAAAATACCAGCAAGAAGCAACTATCCTACCGACCATGAAAATGTTTGCTCAGTCGTCGTCTCCAGGATTTTTTTTCCAGCCAGTCCGCACCAATTTCAATTGTTTGTTATTTTAATACGCTCGAGCGGTGCGCTGACATTCGTGACGGTGCATACCGGAGTGGCTGCTCCCCAGTCAGTCGTGACAGTTTCCTTCGTCCGTTCGAACATTGGATTCGAATCGCGTTGGGACGAATGGAATCGAAGGATGACAATTTTTTGATTGGAAATCGAACTTACCGGGAAACGGTGCCATTTAATTTTCCAAAATGCTTTCGATTCCATTCCGTTCCATTTCGAAGAAAATCGATTGCGATTGGAGCGAGGGAAATTTTCCGGGGAAAAAGGAATTAGAGCAACTTTATCACGTGGTGGAATTCCGGAAACGTGCTTTTACTGCGGGTCTTGTGTTTTTTTTTTCTTCTGTGGGCGATTGCGCGGGCGGGTGTGATTCCGAGGAATTAGGAATCATCGAATTTAAATCCCACTCGCATTATGCAAATCTTTGCGTGGAATTTGCTCGCTTTAGTGAGGAAGAAAGCAAAAGTTGGGCGGTTTCAGTTGAAGCTACGTGCTTGCGGCGGGTTGTAATCGATGCAATTGTTGTTGCTGGAAGCGCGTGATAAAGTTGTTATCATCAAACCGAAGTCGAATGCTAGAATTTTGCGGTAACGCTTTCAAATTAGATGTTTGTCGGTAGATGCGAATGTCTCCATTGGGCGTGTGCTTGTTACTGGGAATTCAAACGAACCAATCGAAGCGAAGCAGATTGCCACAGCTCCAACCAAAGAAGACAGAGAATTCCAATTTTCTAGCAAACCCAGATTCTCACTTAACGGTAGCATCCTCCTCCTCCTCCTCCTCGTGGACTGCATTCCAGCATTTGATGGTAGAGCATCACTGTAACAGCTTTCCACCGTCCATTTTTCATCGACCAAGGGACTGGATGATGATCAAACATTTTCCCTCCTGTTTGTGTTTGGGTTTCTCTCCACTTCGACCACAAACAGTAACGTGCCCAGGTTGGTGGTCGTTCGTTAAAAGTAAAGACTGATCGCTTGTTTTACGAATCCGTTCCTTGACCACCACCAGCAGCAGCCGGATAAGTGACCACAATACCAGAAAATGTAAATATCGTGCACCACTCAACCCCCCTCGTCATGTTAAAAATAGTCCCACTGGACCCTCCCAACCGTGGACCGGAGAGAGAGATATCAAAATATAAATAATTTATGTGAAAATTGGGATATTCATTCTTCCATTTCCCTGACTGGCCGGGGGCTGGGAAAACAATGACCCAGCTCAGCTCAGCAAAGCCTCGACCACGATGGACCACGACCGACGACCGATGTGGCTGGGAAGAAATTAAAAGTAAATATAGGAAATAGTGCGCTTTCCCACAAACAGCGCCGAAGTGCAGCGAGGATTTGCAAATTTTTGCATCTCCGACTGAACTGGACCTGATGATGATAGTGCAATATTGTGGGGCAACTTTGTGCTAGGAAGAAGATAAACAGCAGCAGGCCAACGGTAAAATGTGGGTAAAGCTCTGCTCAACAGCAGCAGCAGCAGTGGAGATGATGGTGATGGTTTCAGTGGGAAAAGTGAATTGTAAAATTCGAACGATGCGGAGCCATTTGCTTCATTGCAGATCTCTGCTGAAATAAGCAGGAAATTGATATTTCAGGAATTTTGATATCAAGGAAGATTTCCGAGAGATGGTCTACGTAGAGCAGTTCCACGCTAATTGACGAATCGATCGGACTCGACCTTCTCCGGTTTGCATAATTGTTTGTTCGCATTTGAGCAGAATTTCAGCCATTTTAAATCTGGTAATTTTTTTTTTTAAATGGCAATTTTCAGATTTTTTAAAAATCTATGTTGCTTGTCCATAGAGGACTGGTCTCACATTAGACTGGTCCACAAAAATAAAAGTTCTAATTTTTCACGAGCCAACCTCTAGATTTGTGCCTTTAGGTGAGAAAACCATTCTCTGAAAGTTTTAGGTTATTTGGTTGTAATATAAGCTGGCGCTTTTAGTTTGAGTTTCGTATAAGGATTTTGGATAAAATACCTGAAAAAATGACACTAATACACTCTATCGATCATAAAAAAAATTTCTCATTCTCGATTTGATTCAGATTTTCAAAACTTTTAGTTCAAACAATGAGTAACAACTTTGCTGGAGACTGTATTATTAATCCGGTTAGTTTTATTGAGATATTCGCTTTTGAATGTATATGGGCATTTTGTGTATGAAAATTTCAACCAACGAACACGGCTTTTGAAGCTTGTATGAGGCGCTATGAAAATCGTGGAATACTCCAAAACCAGTGGACGCATTTATCACCGACCCATCTTTGAAAAATCTCTTCTTGGTGGGGACGTGGCGGTATTTGTTCGCAAAAATAGTTGGGACAATCAGGGAACGGTGAGGCTCTGGAATTCCTTGAATCTCCTGCCTCATTGTGAGATCGAATCTCACGGAAGAACAACTGAAATGATGGGAGACAGCGCGATTTGGGTTGAACGAGGAGGGGCCGATGTCCAGAGTCATGTACTCGTAGTAAAAGCTCATGAATCGTGTTTGAGGAATTCGCTCTAGCAGCTTCTCAAAGTTTTCGATCACCAGCGGGTTCATGACTTCACAGCGGATGAGAAACCGGAACGATAAATCCGCAAAACGATTTGTTAAGGGGTGGACTCCCGCAAGAACTTCAAGACTCATGGTATGCGTCGATTGCATACAACCTAGCGTGATTCGAATGCAACGATATTGAATCCTTTGGAGCTTCAATACGTGCGTCCCAGCCGCTGATTGAAAGCAAAAGCTACCGTACTCCAAATCGAGAGAATGGTGGTCTTGCAGAGTCTTATCAGATCTTCTGGATGGGCTGCCCATGAAGTGCCGGTAATGGAACGAAGGAAATTGATTCGCTGTTGGCATCTCTGCCTCAGATACGCTATGTGTTTTCCCCAAGTGCCCTTGGAATCGAACCAGACACTTGAAGTTGAAGCTGTGCTGGATAAAGCTTCCTAGAAAAAACAACCATCTCTGTTTTCTCCGGAGAGAATTCGATACCCAGATTCATTGCCCAAGTAGACAAATTATCCAAGGTATCTTGCAATGGTCCTTGCAATGGTCCTTGCAGGTCCGGTGGTTTTGGTCCAACCATGGAAACCACGCCGTCATCTGCAAGCTGCCTTAGCGTGCAATTTTCGGCCAGACATTCATCAATGTCTTTGACATAGAAGTTGTACAGGAGGGGACTTAAACATGAGCCTTGTGGAAGACCCATGTAGCTGATTCGTGCAATTTCCGAATTGCCATGAGAGAAGCTCATTCGTTTCTCGGACAACAAATTAAACAGGAAATTGTTGATAATCGGAGAAAGTCCACTCGCATGGAGTTTGTCCGAAAGGATGTCGATGCAAACAGAATCAAAAGCCCCTTTAATGTCCAAGAAAACTGAACCCATCTGCTGTTTTTCAGCATAGGCTAATTGGATTTCAGTTGAAAGCAACGCAAGGCAGTCGTTCGTCCCTTTGCGTTGTGGTAAGTTTACTTGAACTTGCAAACACGAAACAAATGGTGCATAAACGTGCCAATGAGACAGCAGCGGACCCTTCATAAAAGGTGCTAATCAAGCCCAGTGCGTCGCAGGATGACGCCGGAAAACGGGTACTGCAAGTCAACCCGTATGCAGTACTCTCGGAAGAAAATGGCGATGATGACGCCGTTCCCATTTCAAGAAAAGAGCGGATTCCCCCGCTTTTCACGCCGGTGAAGGATGTTGCCAAGCTAGGTGCCGAACTGGCAAAACACAAGCTGCTACCTTGCTTCAAGCTTTGCAGCATCAGTACAAAAATCATGTGCTCCAGTCTGGAGGAGTACAAACAAATAGGATGTTTCCAGAAAGACAACAACGTGGACTTCTTCACGCATGATCTTCGAGCAAGCCACTGAAGGTGGTTTTGCGTGGATTACCGTCGTTCAAGGCGGCTGCGGTGAAATCCGAGCTTGAGCGGCTTGGGCTCAAACTTGAGGCCGTGTACCAGATGAACCGGCGTTCCAAGAACAATACCAGCTTCGTGCACTTCATGAAGGAATCCACCAGTCTTGCGGATCCAGTTTGCGAGCATTACAAATCCCAACATCGTGATGTAACGCAGTGTATGAACTGCCTCTCCTATGGCCATGGCACCAAAAACTGCCATATGAAGACAAACTGCGGCAAGTGTGCTGGAACTCACTCAACTGCGTCCTGTGAGCAAGTTGATGACATAGAGCCAACGTGTGTCAACTGCGGTGGAAACCATCAAGCCTTCAATCGCGGATGTCCCAAGCGAGTGGAGTTCATGAATATCCGTCGGAAGTCCAGTACCCAGCTCTCCAGCCCCGTCAACATGTTCCGAACCTAGACCCGCTTCCGCTCAACAACCAACAAGCCAATCCTGCGAGTATCCAAATGGTTTCCAACAGTCGGACAGTTCAGCATCGTCTCGCTACTGATGCGGCCCAGCCAATTCCAGGTTCATCCACTGACCCTGGTTTACCATACGCTGGTGCTGTCACAGGTGAACCTGTCGACAATTCTCCGTTCACCTCGGAGGAACTTGTGACGCTCGTGGCCGAGGTCATCATCAAGATCGTTAATTGGAATGCATGCTCCTTGAAGTGCAATAACATCGAGTTTGTTGACTTTCTCAACGGCACATCGACATAGTCGTCATCACCGAGACTCACTTGAAGCCCGAGCTGAACGTCTTCCTTCCCGACTTTCGGCTCGCAAGGCTGGACCGCACCAGCTCCGGAGGAGGGGAAGTGGCCATCGCTGCGAGACGGAACATCAGCTGCCGGCTACTACCAAGCTTCCAGCTGAAAATTATCGAAGCCATCAGAGTTGAGGTGAGCACATCGCATGCGGGCGCCGCTATCACGCCTCTAGTGTTGGGAATCGAAAATCTTTGACAGTGGTTTGTTTACACTTCTATAGAGAACAACTAGTGCAAGTTTGATCAAAGTAGTCGATCGCGTTCAGAAATAACGTCACATGGAACTCTAAAGAAGAAAAAAATATTTTGCACAAACACCTGGAAAATCCGAAATGGCCCGGTTCAAAGTTGGCTAAAGTGCTGAAGATGCCGAAAACAACAGTTTGTCGAGTGCTCAAAACCTACAAGGAAACCCTGAGTGTGGAAAGGAATCAGTGGACCTAGGAAAAAAGTAGAACCAGTGATCGACAGCTGCGCAGAAAGGCCAACTTTCAAACGGTGCGGAACATCCTTGCCAGGGAAGGATACAATTTCTACAAAGCCAGTAAACATCCGAACCGGCACATGAGGCAGAATTCCGTTGCCAAAAAGTGTGCAAGGCTCTTGTACGACCAGGTTTAGTGGTAACACAAGGACTGCACTTTGATCGATGACGAAACATACGTCAAACTCGATTTTAAGCAGTTTCCCGGTCAAAAGTTTTACATCGCGACTGGACGTTGGAATTTGCCAGGAAGACTCAAGTTCGTGTTTGCCGACAAGTTGGCGAAGAAGGCCATGATTTGGCAAGCGATTTGCAGTTGTGGCCTGAAAACGGAACCATTCGTCACATCCTCGACGACGACATGCCAAGTTTACATCGAAGAATGTCTGAAAAAGCATAGAGGCAAAGTCATCTGTTGGTCTGATTTGGCCAGCTGCCACCACTCCAAGGTGGTTCTGGAGTGGTATGCTGCTAGCAAGATCGATTTTGTCCCCAAGCTGTCCCCAACTTATTTAATCACGAATTACAGGTCTTTTTGTGCGTATCAATTTACTTTTAGTCAGCCTTTATGTGATTCCTTATCTTCTATTCGTTGTTCCCTAGTTTGAAGTGGTTAAGGCTAGGGTTCTGATGCATGGTCATTATCGGTGTGGTTGCTTCTCAATAGTGATGGAGTAATACGGCATGCACCAAAATAGATCTAAATACTGATTGCAATGGTGTTTTTCCGTGATCAGACGAAAACAAAACGGTCAGGGTATAAAGATATTGCATATAACCGAAGTTCATATCAACCCTAACGCTGCGTAGTGAGATAATTTTGCAGTAGGGTAAGGTGGTGCAAATTCACCGTTTAAGCAAAATCATGAAATGCTGGGCTTAAGAAGAAAAAATACAGAAGTAGTAATTGATTATGCTTCTTTAATAAGTTTACTACAATGAAGGAGTGATTTTAAGGTCCAAAATGATGATTTTTCATGGTTTTTTACCCTTTTTATATTTTGAGTAAAAAACGACATCGGGGCAAAATGCCTGATTCTGTGGGTAATATGCACCACAACATGGGGGTAAAATGCACTGCTTGAAAGAGGTTATGTTTCTTTTGTGGTTTTAATTGACGCCATGAGTTATTGTCGATTTCTAAAACGCTGTCCAGACTGGAAAGTTATAACATGTTATAACGGTTGTCAAATAATTGCAACCACCATCAAGATAGCGCTATAACATTTTATAACTTTGTAGTCTGAACGTACTATAAACAAGGCATAACAAAACATATTGAAATAAAGAATCTAAAATTATTTTTATTCACGTTATTTTTTATCACAGTAGTCTGATTTTATGTTTGAAGTCTGCTTGATTCTGACGTTCAAAGAAGTTTAAAGGAGAAGGATTTGGCTTCGTATTATTTGTCCCGTATGTAGAAGAGATATCTTCAAAGATTTCCGAGGAAAAATTGAAAATATTCAACCAGGATACTTTATCGCGAACTTTGGATTCCAATCATCCTGACAAGCTTGAAGCCCAGGTACACAATTTTTTGCATCCAAAATCTGTATGGTAAGTCCATATAAATTAAGTATTTGTCAAATGCAAGGTCAAAGCGAACAGCATGCCACCAAAGAGCACGAAGAGTGGCTCAGTTCACCCTCCTCAATCATCCAGTTGTTTTATCCATCTTGAAATTTTCCCTGTAAAGATTCCTCAATAACAAAATAAACCACTCTCATTATTTCCACTTGTTATATAAAAATATGTTGTAAATGAGCGTTATAATTATAATGTATCTCTGAATTAGCGCCAAGACCAGTGCGTAAAAATACTTCGCACTAATGGCATAGTTCCGCTGTCGTATGGTATTACCACAATGGTTTCTGGTTAGCTAATGGTCAAGAATATTGATTTGGATGATAACAATGTAATTATATAGCCTTATACAAAATAAGATTCAATTTAGCTTGAACACCATATCATGGTATTTTGTTTTCATGTACGTTATGATGCTGAATCATTGTGCATCAGCAGACAAGTAAATTTACAAAAAGATCGGAAATATGTCAGCGGTTTGTGTGACGGGATTATTACAAATGAGGTAGTATAATAAAAACATGGGCATGACATGAAATATAAATCAACATCAACAATAAACAAACAAAACTTCATTTTTATTATAACAAAATATATAAAATAAAAATTTCAAACATGTGTTTAAAAAATGGTAAAGGTTTTTTTCTTTCCAGATTCAAGTTTAAAATCATTTCGGTGAAACGTATCTATCCGCATGAATTGCAAATTAATGATGAATTGAAGTTGCATTCTTCGTGAAACCAACTGAGACACATAGAACAGTTGCTCCAGCCATCGCCATTTACTGTTGAACTGAAGGAAACGCCACAGATAGGACAAAGAGAGTCCGTTGGATCTTTCGCTACTATTCGCTTGCGTCCTCTTTTCTTAATACATTTAATGAGTTTCGATGCACTAGCCTCACGTAACTGTTTTCGGTATGATGTTGATGTCAAATCCTCCGCTTGACCCTTTCGTTTTAGAGGTTTGCATTTCAGTATTGATCCTTGTAAATTCACCTTGGGAGGAACCATGGTGTTGGCTACTAGTGTAGAGGGGATATATTGCTCAAGTTCAATCTGTTCTGTGACTGACGATGATTCCATCAAATGGAAATGTTCTTGGATCTCAGGAGACATTGCTTCAACTGGTGACGACGAACCAACGATGATTTCTCCGTTTTCTCCTACTACATAGTATATGTTTGGGTCTAGTACAATCACCCCGTCCACATCATCATTCGGACATGCGACACCACCGGAATCGTTCATTTCACAAATCGTTAATTCATGAGGGTTTAAATTCGTACTGTAGTCCTCAATTGAACAAATATCCAATACACAATTCGATTCGTCTGGGTCAACTGGAAGTTGCGGAGAAGCGTTGTTGAAGTCTTCCATGATTTCCATTAGGACACTTTGCTGTGTGTGCTCAATGAGTGTGACTTCAGATTGCACGGAACAATCGTTGCTCACTGTAGGAATCATTATAAATATGAACTAAAAAATACTAGTTAAATATTAACTAAATACTAGTTATAAATATGAACTAGAAAATACTAGTGTAAACATATAAAATTTCATTAGGGTCAAAAAAGTTCCATACCGTTGAGGGAGATTATATCAACTTCGCTGGTGCTGCCATTACAAGGCGTATTGATCATCAATTCATTCTTCGACTTGTTGATTGAGGCTTCCAAGAAATCACCAGTGGCAAAATCTTTGTCGGTAAATATGCCACGGTTCAGCGGATAGATTCCTGTTGCTCGGAATCCACTAAGAGCATTTAATGCCGTTGCTGCTGCAGTCAACGCCTCATTAACCAAACTGGCAATGTTATGAATCGATACCACTTTTCCAATATTATTCGTCGTGAAGCGTAGCATTGCATCAGAGTAGCCTTTTTTCACAGGACCCATCACTGTCACATCCAGTGGCTGTAGTTTATGAGACGTGTGCGGTGGTATGGTCAAGATGCGGACATTATTAGCATTTGCTTTTTCGAGCATATGGATGTTTTTTGTGTGGCTCGAATGACCATCGAGGATTAGAAGAATTGGCCGTTCTGCGGAGGGAAGAGCGTACTTCAAAAAGTGGTCAAACCATAGTGAGCACGTATCAACAGTGCTCCAGCCACTGGGATTGCACAAAAATAGAGAATCTTCAGGAGCACCACTTTTCAGGGCATCGCTCATTCTGGACCTCGGAAATATGAAAGCTGGAGACACATATTTTCCTGACGCTGACATTGCCAAAATCACTGTCGTGTTCGTTCCGCGTTCCGCTGAAGAAGATGCTGATACCTGTCGTTGTCCCTTCCTGGCAAATACTTTTATTGGTCTTGTTTGCACCTACGACGAAAAAAAAAAATCTGTTTAAGCAGCTGTTAACAATTTGGCGCAGAAACATACTGTACTAAATCCGGTCTCATCGACGTTCCAGATTTGATCTGGTGAGTAATGGACATCACTCATAGCTTTTTCCAGCAAATCGTAGTATGCATTCACGGTTTCGCGGTTAAAACGGGTGTGTTTCGGGTGTCGTCGGAGGAACAACCGGAGCCAGTCCGAACCGGCCAAGCCTTGCTTCCGATTGAACGGATGATCCACCTTATATTTTTCCGCGATTTGAAACGCTACACGAAACGAAAATCAATTATTTTATTCATGTGTTTCACTTATACATTTTTGCCAAAGCATCAGCCTTATAGATTCCATAAGACAAACCACATAGGTCCTATAAGAATGCATAAAAGGTATGTGTGACCGCTTATACATTTCATTTGACACATGATCTTCATTAACTTTTTGCAAGGCGTCTGCTTATTACTTGACTTATACATTTTATGAATAATCAGCAATAGAAATTTGCCAAAAGGTATAAGGAGATTTCTATCCGTGTAGCTGACGTATTTCTTTGTGGTTTAAGCCAAACCCACAACTGCACATCTGGATTATATACTGGGCCAGCTCATCCTCCTGATCACTCGACAGAACCGTTTTAAATGATCCAAGCTGGGATATAATTGGCACCTATTCTTGCTTTGCATCATAACGCATCAGTGTTTTTTTTCGGTATTCCATAGATTCTAGCAACTTTGCTTTTGGGTAGACCCAGGCGCAGCGCTCGCATTGCAGCTTCCAAACATGGTTGGGTCCATGACTGACGATTTGTTTTACGGACATACTTACGGGCCATTTTTTATAAAACCACAACAAATAAATCATACAAAAAAATGCAATCGAAGCATTTTGACGTTTAATTTGTTGTTTTCTCTTTCAAGGGTCCATCCAATAATTGCGTGGCATAATAAGTAAACAGGGTGTTCGATATGTGATAAGTTATGCATAAAATATGAGTAAAATCATGATAAAATTGGTAGCGGGATTGAATTTTCTTCCTTAATAAAGTGTAACGTACTTGAAGGATGCCCCTTGAATATATATGCCATAGCCTGCATAGTCAATGCTAACAAACCAAATTTGAGTCTAGTTTACTCATAAATCGCAAAAAGTACAGGAACTCAGCGATGAGTAAATTTGCCTCATGTTTTCCCAGGAAAAAATCCTGAATATGAGAAAACTGAAGACTGGATTCTCTCAGTCTATTGGTACTAGACTAGACTGAGTAAAAAGTTCGTCAATTTTCTTCATGTTCTGACAGATTTTTTAGGTTTTTTACACGGAAACATGAGGCAAATTTACTCATCGCTGAGTTCTTGCACTTTTGCGATTTTAAGTAAACTGAACTCAAATTCGGTATGATTCATTGGTCGTGATAATAATGCCTAGAGGTAATTGATATGATTATTTCGAGGATTATTTGAATATTTTGTATTGAAGATTAAATCAGAATAAAGCAACTGAATGCAAATAATGAAGAAAAATACATAACATAGGTGCCACAGGTGAATTTGTTTAATTTTGTTATAATATACACAGTTAGAAGCTTATTTTATAATGGTTGATTTTACTGTTTGTGTAATGTGCTTCATAAAATACCCGTTTTACGGCAAATTTGTTATGAGTGAATGATTTTTTTTTACCAGAAATAACGTGCAATGCCTTCTGTTGAAAATAAATGCAATCCTTTGATCGTCAAAAGCATCTTTGGGAAAAAATATCGTCGTTTTTCTTTAAGTGGGCATTTTACCCCATGGGTGCATTTTGGGCTGTCGTCCCCTATTCTGCCTACGTAAAAGTGGTGCATGTTCATCAAGTATACAAAGGTTCACGCTATCAACCATATTTCATTAAATTTTTGTTCAATCACATTGAATCACCTTCCTCTCTAGAGGAACTAGCCTTTGGCTAAAAATCTCGTTAATAAAGATTGAAAATAAATTTCATTGGTCCAATTTAGTTAAGGAAATCGGCTGAATAGAATTAATTATTCGAGTATTTCGAATAATAGTGTCTCGTGCATCACTCAAGTCTTCATCGCGCAACGATTAATTTCCTAATTATTTTGATTTGAAAGCATTCTATCTTTTATGAAATATTGAAAAAGAATAAATCATGAAAATTATTTAAAATTTTAACTTTTTTAACTAATTTTGGCACATAACTTTCAAAAACAGAAAACAAAAATTAACATAAAATTTTGCATCGAAAAGTTAAAATTTCATAATTTTTGTTAAATTTGAAGTGTCCAACCTGAATATTTGACAGAATGAAAAATATTTTAAATCGTGATTTTTTGTTCTACAAAATGTTTGTATTTTTTACCCAAAATTACTTGAAATTTTGTAGCGCGCATATTTTTTTCTTCTGAAAAATTATAATTTTGTACAGCTTTGTCTCCGACGTCATTTTGATTGGAAGTGTCGTTTCCGAGTTATGCGTTGTTGAAAAATATTGCATACGCCATTTTGAAATTTTTTTGCAAGATTTAAAATGGTCGAATTTTAGTTTAAATAGGAATAAATCACCATAACTAAGAATTATGCAACGTTTCAAGCAAATCAGAGAAGGTCGAGTTTTTCCGATTCGTCATTTACCCTGGAAATCCTCTCAACAACAGTAATGCGATTTTGAATGGATCCCAAGCTGCTGGAAAATTGGTTACTTGTGCTCGGAAAACAAACGAAAAAAACGGCAAGGTAAATAAATAAGACTTATTTTCGGCAACATGCCCATTGGAGAGACACGAGAAAAATAGGATTACAGTTTTAATCTTTCCCGACCGCTGTTGCCGTTCCTGTCCTCCTGGGACGACGTCGGTGTGCGATAATCCAGTCAGGTTGACATTTGCGACTTAGGTTAATGTGCTTTGCGCCAGGAGTTCTACGAAATTCGACGAGCTCTGTCGAAAATTGGATTTGTCTTGCCAGGATTAAGAGAAACCAGGAACGTCCACTTCTGCTGGACGATCAATATTCCCGGCAAATGCCAGCGAGTAAACGAGAGGGAGAGAGAGATTGAAAGCATGTGGAATGGATATAAATTTCATCCGGGAAAATAGATTAATTTAAATATTTTCCATTCATTCCCGAAGCATGCTTTTATTGAAATTCATTTGCTGCCGCAGAGCAGTGGAAAGGGCTGGAGCATGGACCCGGATCCAAGGGGTTGTATTGTTCTGCTGTTGGGAGCTTTTCCTTCCCGGCAGTCAGTGGTGCAGTAAATGCGCTCCGTATAAATTGTGGGGTCGCTCCTCCCAGCAAACGAACTTACATATTTCGTATTTCCAGGGAAAGGGGAATTGTATTAACAGTTTAGGAAAAGTGGAAAATGTAGCATACCGGGTACAAGAAACATACGATACAGTTTGAATTTCCTGATAGTTGATGCCAAACTGCTGCGAATTGGAACGGTTGCGAGATTTAGAAGTCTTTTAAAAATATTTTTATCTTATATGTGGTGAACTAAACAAACTGAAACTTGGCTTTTTTAGAATATTTGTTCGCGCGACACTAATTTCTTCAGGTTCCTTCGGACACAATTTAAAATAACGCGGCGGACTTATTACGCGAACAGAGTACATTTATTTTTACGGTACTGAAATACGTGTTGTACACGCGACGGTTTATTAACTTCTATTTTTATATTCTATCATCTATAAACACTATCAGCTGACCGGCTACAGCTGCTGACGATCGAAAAACGATCGGGATAAAAGGCCTGTTTGCACACTACTGTTATCTATCGATCGTTTCTTAAAGTGAAACTGTGAGTGAAAAGTGAGACGACGTTCTGACATTCGACGATTGAACTACGGTGACTGCAATGTTGGACCCAAATTGCTGAGAAGGTACAAGCAGGTTGGCCATACCCGTTGACGATCACAGCGTAGAAGCAGGAGGATGAATTGCGCACTTCTTCCTCGGGAATCAAACGTGTTTGGGAGTGTGAATTTCGAATCGAGCTGAACATAAATTTGACGGTTAGCGCCATTGCTAAACACCGTCTTGACTGGACCTCAACAAGACTGGATACACATGCAAATTCCACCTCCGAAAACGACACATATTACCTCGAAACTGGACGCTAGACAACTCAAATTTGTCGAAAAAGTGTCGGGTGTTTTGGGTTGACCAAAAACATAGTGAGGTTTGATTGGAGAAAAATGAGCGATTACTTTTTAGAAATTTGAAATAATGCATAACTTAACTGGGTGTGCGGAGGCCTTTCGACCTCCGCCGTTGTAGGAGTCCTAGTTCTCCTCTTCTGACATAGAAAGATTGTCTCTGATTGGCAGTACACAGATCTTTGAGATCGCTCGCCTGTAACTGCCATCCTTGGTCCGGACGGTTGCAACTCGGATGTTTCCGTCAGATCCTGGGTGAACCACTGTCACCCGTGCCAACTGCCACTTCAACGGTGGGAGATTCTCCTCCTTGATAACAACCATAGTTCCAATTGCTATGTTGTTCCGCTGACGCGTCCATTTTGTCCTGTTGTGGAGGTTTGACAAATACTGCTCCGACCATTTCTTCCACAGTTTCTGGGTATATGCTTGCACCATTTGCCAAGCTGAAAGTCTATTTTCGGGAATTGCACAGAGATTGGGCTCTGGAATGGCCGTCAGAGGCCGCTGAATCAAGAATAGCGGTGCGGTTTCTCCCTCCTTCTATGGATGCTCATGTTGGCTGCAGCTCGCTGCTGGCAGGCAGCCTTTCGTTGTGTACTGGAGAACGCCACCACTCATCACGCGGTGATTAAATAAACACCGTTTGGATGCAATTCAACTTTGAAATATGTGTTAGGGAAATCACTTTTCGCAGGCAATCGGTGATTATCATAGCAACAGTTGCACATTCGTGCAATTTTCAATAGTGACATTTTGAAAAATGATAAAGTCTTAAGATTCATAGAAAAATTCCTATCGATTGACGTATTAAGAATTAAAATCCATCATCTCTTGATCAAAATCAGACTACTTTCAAGCCGCGACCGACTTTGGTTTTTGAAATTGCACCCCCAATGTTGCCTTCAAGAACATGGTATGTTAGATTCAAACAGATATAGATAGAGCTGGAATTAGGTGAAACAGCTTTTGAAAACAATGACTTCTCTCGATGATTTTTTGAAATTCATGATGATTTTTTGCAATTGCCAAATCTTGGCAATTACCCAGTGCAGCACCAGTGCTTCACCACCGTATTTTAATAGCTTACTTGGTAGTTGATCTATACCAGTTGCTTTGTTGTTCTTCAGCCGACCGATCTCCTCCTCAACTTCTTGAAGATCAGGGACCGGTAGCCTGTTATCTTCTACGCGTGTTCCAAGATCTGTTGCCGTGCCACCTTCGTTTTCTTCTGCTTCACCGTTGAGGTGCTCGTCATAGTACTGCTTCCACATCTCAATCCACAGTCGTTCATGAGAAGGTTACCGTCCAAGTCCTTGCACATATCGACTTGCGGCACGTAGCCTTTGCGCGAACTATTTAGCTTCCCATAGAACTTCCATGTGTCGTTTACGCGGTACAGATTTTCCATCGCCTCGCGATCTCGGTCTTCCAGCTGACGTTTCTTCCTTCGGAAAACCGAGTTTTGTAAGCGCTTCGAAGTCGTCTGGATCGTTGCTAATGGGTGTCAGGGGTCGGGGATTCAGGATGGCTTCCGTCTGAGCCAGCACGGTCTGCATCTGGTCGTATACCAGGCTGCGGGTGCCAATCGTTCGTTTGAACAGGATCTTGAATGATTTAACCGCTGATTCCCAAAGCCCTCCGAAGTTCGGTGATCGTGCCGGAATGAACCGAAGTTCGATTCTGTCCTCTGCCGTATGTCGTAATACTGCTTCTTTGAACTGTTGGCTGTCGAACAGACGTGCAAGTTCATCCAGTTCCCTCTTCGCGTTATCACACATGATGAGAAACGGTTTTCCACGACGAGATGTGAACCTCCTCAACGCAGCCAGGAACGCTTGAGTAGTGAGATCCGCTGATAGCTCCAGATGCACTGCCTTTGTAACCAAGCATACGAACACTGCCACAAAGCACTTGATCGGATGCACTCGACGCTGAGGGTAGACTACGTAAAACGGTCCGCAGTAGTCGACACCAACCTTCTGGAATGGGAAGCATGGCGTTACTCGCTCGGGAGGTAGGTCTGTCATTAATTGCTCATGGAATTTAGGTTTCACGCGAAAGCACTTGACGCATTCGTGGATGACTTGTCTAGTCAGTTTTCTGATACTTTTTTTTTTTTTGTTTAATAATTTATTTGATAAGGCTCAACCGAACTAACTTTACAGAGCCGGGGATTCTTGGTCACTATACAATATATCTTAAAACTATAGTCAAAAGGTACAACACAATAAACACATTATCTTCCGCTATCCAAAAAGCCTCCTCCATCAGAACTGGAGCCGCTTCCAGTAGTTTCATTGTGTGGCAAATTGTTGTACGCCAACGAGGGTCAGAGCGCGTCCATTGCAGCAATGGACGCAAAACGTGGTCAGCACTCACACACTCATCACGAAACGGTTGCTTTCCAAAGTCGACGACGCATCGACCGAAAGAACTACTGATGAAGAACAATGAGGAGCACCACACAATGGTTGCTGCCGAGAAAACAGACGATCGCGTAGCACACATCGAGAGTGGCCTGCTTTTGTCGACAGCCGAGTGAACACTCATTTTCTGATACTTGTAGGCCAGAACTGCTCTCGGACGTTGGAAACTACTTGTTGCTGACCGGCATGGAAATACTTCTGATGATAGTAAGCTACAACTGCTTGTGCGAAGGGATGCCGATGATCCAGGATGTAGGGATGTTTCCGACGCTCCGATACAGCAGCAGAATATGTCTTCAGCAAGTTGCGGATTGAGCGGAGAAATTCTGGACGAATCTTGCACCTGACCACTCTTGGAAAGGTCTGCTAGTTCCTGGGGAAAACATTCTTGCTGTGACAATTTCACGAGAGCCTTGATCGCATCGCCGTACTCATGGGAAGTGATGTAGCCCACCTTCCTGCAGAGTTGATTCACTGGAGACGAGTTCCATTTAAATCGTTGAATATAGACAGTCAGTCGCACAAGATCTACCAGAGACGATCGAAGGCCGAAAATTTCACTCGGACTGACGGTTGGAAGGGCTGCTGCAATGGCTTTACTCTCCAGATCCGCCATGTTGAACTTGTTCTCATCGATTTCTAGCACTTTGGGCCAGTATTGCTGATCTAACTTCAGCCAGCAAGGTCCGTGAAACCAGCGTGGTTAGTACTGCAGCTGCACTGGGGTCATGCTTCTTGAAATAATATCCGCAGGATTCTCCTCTCCTGCGACGTGATTCTAAATTCCTCCCTTCGTTATGTGTTGGATTTCGGAAACACAGTTTGCCACAAATTGCTTCCATCTAGATGGCGACGACGAAAGCCATCAAATGACGATGGTTGAGTCTGCCCAAAAGAAGCATTTGGCAGTAACGTTGATGCTGTTGACGATTTTCTCGTAGAGGTGCGCTAGGAGCAATGCGGACGATAGTTCCAGGCGAGGAGTCGATAATGATTTCCTATTTTTCTTCAAATTTTCGAGTGGAGCTACTCGAGCACTGACAGCAATTCCTTGCTGTTAGAATTTCACTTTCGTAACGAAAATCCAGCTGATTGCAGTAACTCTATCATTTTCTTGATGAGCACCTTCCCTTCCTCAATGTCATCTACGCCTGACAACATATCATCCACGTAGAAGTCCTTTCTAAGGACTTAGGGACCTTCATCGGCCAAGCGTTGCAGACATTTCGTAGCCAAGTAAGGTGCTGATGCAGTGCCGTAGGTAACTGTATTGAGAACGAATGTCCGAATGGGTTCTGTGACGCTATCTCTCCAGACGATTTTATGCAGCAGACGATCCTGTAAACTCTGCAGCACCATCCGATATATTTTGGCAACGTCTCCTACAAGAGCGAATCGATGTGTACGGAAACGGAGAGTGATATCCAGTATCATATGTTAAACTACGGCTCCCACCATTAGTCCATCGTTGAGAGAAATGCCACTGAACGTTTTGCAAGAAGCATCGAATACTACTCGCAGCTTCGTCGTCGTGCTGTCAGGCTTGAAAACAGCGTGGTGAGGCAAGTAGTATGACGGGGCACTCGTATCTTCTTCGAAAATTTCCTGCATATGACCCATGGCTAAATATTCGTGCATGAAATCCACGTACTGCCTTTTCAGAACTTCCCAGACCTTCGAAAGCTGATCTTGAATCTGTGCTGTTGAACAGATTAGAGTTTACGATGATGCACCTGCAGGATTTTCAGGAATACGACCGGAAACAATCCAACCGAATACGGTGTTCTGAAGCGTCGGGCCATCTTCGGTCGCCTTCTGCCTCTCCTCATTCAGCAGCTCCAAGAAATATTCCTCTGCGATGATGATGTCGATGGGTCCTGTCTCGAAGAACTTAGGATCGGCTAGATGCAGACGATCGGGAAGATTCCACGTCGTGATGCGGAAACTTGCGGTTGGAAGTGACACAGCTAGCTTCAGCAACACATGGAACTGCATCTCTTCAGTGAATGATGAAATATCTTGCGATCTTGGACCCACTACAGCACTGACTAACTTCGTCGAAACGGCTTGAGATTGTCCAATACCTTGGATTGACAGAAAGACTGGTGTCTCTTCTAGCTTGAGCTTGCTGGCGAAACTCTTTATCATAAGGCAGTGCTGTGAACACGAATCGAGCAAAGCTCGTGCAAGCACAATATTGCCATAGCGATCCTTAATACTGCCCATTGCGGTGTTCTGTGGCTGGCTGAGTGTGTGAGTCTTGTGAGTTTGTAGTGTTAGCGGTCCGTGTCTGATGGTTCGAGTATGGTGGGCTGGATTGTGGCTGTCCAGACTGTTGGTTTGCTGTCGAAGCTCTTGACTGCGAGGGTGGAGCGGAGGATCTAGGTTGATCACTGTGCAACCAAGTGTGATGCTTCTGATTACAATGGCGGCACGTTCCCTTCTCGCAGTTCCTGGCGATATGCCCAGGATACAAACAGTTCCGACAAATTTTTTTCTTAGTGACAACCTCATTTCTCTCCGCTAACTTCATCCGCTGAAATCGGATGCACTGGAATACTGAGTGACGTGGTTCACTGCAAAAATGACAGTTTCCAGCTGATTTCATGGCTGTGTGGCAAACTGCGATGCGTGGTATCCGTGGACTCGAAATGGCAGATTTGGCTGGTGCGATTGATTGCAGGACTGAGCAGTGACCCTCGAGAAACACCATCAAATCTGCATACTTGGCGACTTTTTTGCTGTTATGATGTGTTTTCCAATGCCGGATTGTGGCTGAATCCAATCTGGAACATGCCATGTAGGCCAGGATGGTATTCCAGTCGGCAGGTTTTTCGCCGATCTTCTCTAGCATCTGAAGATTTTTCTCAAAGTCTCCAATCAACTGGTTGAGCCCTTCGTATGCTTCTCTTTTGAGGCTTTCCACCGCAAATAGACCGTCGAGATGAGCTTTTACGATCAACTTCTTATTCTCGTAGCGACTCTCTAACGCCTTCCACGCTACAACGTAATTGGCGGCAGAAAGCTCTATTGCGTTTAGCTCCTGTAGCGTATCACCGGACAAAGAAGACCTAAGATAGGTGAACTTGTCGATTTCCGAGAGAAGAGTACTATTGTGTATGAGACTCCGAAAGCTGTCACGATACGCCACCCATTCGTGAACCTTTCCACTAAATGAAGGTAATTTAATGTCAGGCAGCTTTATTCTTGCGAATTGGGCTGCGGAGTGCACGCCCGGTTGCTGGTTTCCAGAAACTGCCATCTCACAGGTTCGAATCGATTGAAAATCCAGGCGATCTGCCTTTAAAACATAATAACGATCCTCGAAATCCTGCATGAGCTGATCGTTTTCCTGTTGCCTTCCATCATCTTTTACTTCTTCTTCTTCTTCTTCTTCTTCTTCTTCTCCGTGGACATCTTCAAGCAGCAACTCAATTTTTTCGTCTGGACGAATTTCGTAAAAATATTCTCCAACGCTTCGAGACGCACGGTAATCTGACGAGCATCCCCTTCTGCTTGAAAGTTTTTGACGAATTTTCGGATCCCGTCCACAGAATTTCGCAACTGATGTTCTCGTTTGCTCAAAGTCCTTAGGTCTGCCATAATGAATCACTCACTGTACTAGCACTACACTAATAATTTAAAATTCACACCATGTGATTACAGGATTCACTTCTCTGAAATCTCAGTGCACTGTTTTCATATTAATAATTTTGACCTTGATCGAAATTCAAAATTATATATTTCAAATATAGTAATCGATGTCAATTACGGTCTATGAAAAATATAATCCATTAGCAAATAATCGATTCATTTGTTTACTCTATAAAGTTATTATTTCAGAGCTCTTTGTTCATTGTCAGCAGGGGTTTTTCAATAATTTTTTTTATTATAGAATGCTAACGTAAAATCCAGCTGAATTTTCAGTGAACCCATTCTAAAAAATATAGTTAAGTGCTATTAATCTCCCTATCAAATTGAAAAATTTCCCCACCGTAGAGCCACACTCTGTGTTTTCACTGAAGGTGCACTCGAGAGCGCTCTCAAGTGTACCTTCAGTGAAAACACAGAGTTTGGCTCAGGAACTGATATGCGATTAGTTTGCTTGATGGGAATAACTGACTTGATAATGTTATTACATTGCTTCATGATCAAAGTCCTTAGTTTTGTCACATATTAAGAAAGTAGATGTTATTTGACAGTGGATAGCATTGCTATCTCAAAACTAACAAAAATCCATATGGGACTGATATGCGATTATGGGCAGTGTACTTCGGTCTTTGCATCAGCATAATTGAAAATTACTTACCCAGAGTTACGCCCAGAGCAATGCATGTAGCTTCAATTCTTCAGAGCTTAACTTTATGAAAAGTGCTTTCTCCTCCGCAATCCGGTAAATTGTTTCCATTCCAACTGGATCTGCATCCAGTGCTTTTGAAAAATTTCGCTTTTCGTCCATGATAGGTTCGCATTTCCTGGGGCCTCCCTTAGCTCAGTCGGTAAAGGCGCAGCTACAAAGCAAGACCATGCTGGAGGTGACTGGGTTCGATTCCCGGTCCGGTCTAGGAATTTTTCGGGTTGGAAAATTTCTCGACTCCCTGGGCATAGAGTATGATTGTACTTGCCACACAATTATACTAATGCAAAAATGGTAGCAGGCATCGAAAGCTCTCAATTAATAACTGTGGAAGTGCATTTAGAACACTAAGTTGAGAGCACGCAATAAGCTAATATGCCATAAGCAATAAGCTTGAAATGCGAAGAAGAAGAAGAAGAAGGTTCGCATTTCCATTTCCAAAGCTTAACTTGTCGGTATTCTTGCTCGTCATCAAATTTAAGCTTTAGTATTTCATTAGACTCCTAGAATTTCTGTTTTGAAAACTTAATTCTCGTGATTCACAAAAATGCTAGGTATATGATTTCCAAAAAAAATTCTGATAAAATCTACATTTTTTCTCTTCGATTTACAAAGCCAGCTAAACACGCCCGAAGAAGAAATCTTCATCACACCATTAAACCAAATAAAACGCTATGATCCAAACTTCACCCCAAACTTCAACCAGTAGCTCACAACAACATCAAAAAAACCTTGAATCCCAATGACGCACCATTCAATAAATTCAATTTGCATGCCCCAGCGCCTCGTCTGTCCGGAGAGGCATTAATTCTCGCAAATCTCAACCTAAATCACAGTCTCGCACATCCCAGTCAAGAACAAGACTTGGATCTCATCCAGTTCCAGAGCCTCATCCTCATTCTAGTGCTCTGCCTGGTGACGACGGTCAGAGAAACGAACGAACGGACGCTAAACTTGCACATCTTCCTCGTCGCTGGCTCCCGCAAACATTTCACTTGGCCTCATATTTTTTTTTTGTTTGCTCACTACAGAACCTACTCGGTGACCAAATCCAGAAAATCCGCCTTTTCGAGTGGACTACACCAACTAGACTGCACCAGCAACAACGCTTCGTTCCGAGAGAAAAACAACAACTACATACAGAAATCCGGGATGCACAACGTATCGGGAAAATTTATTTACGTAATATGCAAATGAAATTTTCACCCGGCCATTGTTTCGTCTCCCGGGTCGTCGGTTTGCAGTAAATTATGGCACGGCTGGCGAAGGGGAAAAGGGAATGTGTGTTGTGCGTCCTTTGTGTATTTCCTGAGTGTCCTTCCGATTCGGATGTTTTCTGCAGGATGGACAAAAAAAAAAGAATGGTCCAGTTTCCCAGTTTAACGCTTCCCATTTCGGGCTGCACTAAATTTGGGATTTCTCCGTTCAATCTGTTGTCCATTTCTTAAACCCTGGTGGAGGTGGATGAGGACAAGTTATGACTCTCTCGGTCCGGCACGTCCCCTCCGGTGCTGGTGTCGGGAGTCGCTTTAACAGCCTTGAGAGTCTTTCAGAAGAACAAGAACCCGATTGGCCTGCGGCACGTGGACGAGGAATTATCGCAATTTTCATAATCGTCCCACGCTGGATTCCTGTTTTTGCACCGAAACCCCCCCACCTCCCGTCCCTCCCACTCAGTGAAATAACTAAATGATTCATTAACGGCACACAGTTTTTCTTTGGCTCACTCGGTTTTTTCCCAATGACCTTTCTTCGTTTATTTTTTTGCTGCGATGGAAGAATCGTTTGATGAAGTGGACGGCTAGGAGCACGGTAGCAAAAAAAAAGGGGTGGGAATTGCTGCTGGGCATATTGTGCGAAGGAACGGGTCGTAAAAAGTGTCAGGTTGCTGCATTTTTTTTTTCGTTCGCTCCAGTAGGCGGTTTATTATGAAACAAAGAACGAGGGCTTCATTTTTGTCTTTTATCTGGTCTGTTATTTAATAGCTAGTATTTCGGAGTTTGGGGGTGAAAGAGGGCACTTTAATCCACCCATCGTGGCACTTGTAGTGAGAGACATTGAATAGATATTTTTTTTATCAATTCGCTTTTTTGGTAAGGCTTAATAGTATTAAAAAAACTTTACGGAGCCGAAAGCCATAAATACAATTTTACACTTTGACTATATGTTAAGTATTACTTCTGCGTGAAGTCAACGATTTACATAGTTTTTTTTATATTAATAATTAATTTATTTGTACAGGCTCAATCGAATAAACTTTAAAGAGCCGAGTTATCATTTTCGTTATACATTATAACTGTCTAATCTAATCTAATCTAATCTAATCTAACACCAACAGAGCCAGTTCATGAAAGCATCCTGGAAAATGATAGATATACCTCTATCCTTTTTCTCGTCTATTTGGTATATTTTATACATCAGAGATGCGCAAAATATATCAAAACGGCCATGCCTACTGTGCAGCATTTAAGGGGTAAGATGATTCAGAAACATCGGGCCTGTTTAAATCAAAGATGCTTCAGAATCCAATAAATTGATGAAACGGGGACATCTCGTACCGTACGTTCCGTTGTTATAAATGATTGGTCGTTGGGAGCATCTTATCTAAAAAAGTTAAATGATGATCCATTTTCCTGGAGTGGTTGGGACATGAGCACTAGCTGTTGTCTTAGCACTATATGGCTTATGGTTACTCGCTTTCTGGAAAGAAAAAAAATTGAATAAAAGGCCGCAGGAGAAAGGAGAAGGAGGAAGAAATCCTAGTTCTATCTCCCCTTATGTATAAACAAAAAAAAAACGGGTCTCTAATCAATCTACAGGAAAAGTTCGCTAAAACTCACAATGACAATGACTATGACTGTGCCTATATTTACCGTAATTAGAAATAGGAAAGGAAATGTTGATGTAGTACTTACTCAACGAGAGGCCACCGAATTAGTGACACCCTCATAAGTACTACGGAGTTGGGGTACGGTATTAGGTCAGGATACGCCTCAACCAGGCGATACAACCAAAAGCATATGATTGTTTTTTTTTTTACTTACTTACTTAAGGGTCCTGTGCACCACCAGCGGTGCAAAGGGCCAACGTGAAAGACTTCCATCCTGGGCGGCTGCTCGCTTTTGCCTTGACCTGGGCCCAGGTCAGATTCCTATCGACTTGCTTAATTTCCTTATTGAGGCTCCGCCGCCATGAGCCCCTGGGTCTGCCTCTGCTGCGATGTCCTGCCGGATTCCAATCCAGCGCTTGCTTGCAGATTTCGTTTCCACCCCGTCGAAGTGTGTGGTCGACCCACCTCCACTTTCGCTCTCGAATTTCTGTTGCTATCGGCTTCTGATGACATCGACGATGAAGCTCGGTATTCGAGAGCCAGTTGTGAGGCCACCAGGCACAAATTATATATCGCAGGCATCGGTTGATGAACACCTGCAGCTTTTGAGTGTTCTCCGCTGATACAAACCACGTCTCGCTGGCGTATAACAACACAGATTTCACGTTCGAGTTGAAAATTCGGATTTTGGTGCGTTGACTTATCTGGTTGGATCTCCATACGTTTCGTAAACTCGCAAAGGCAGCCCTAGCCTTGTTTTTTTTTTAGGAATTTGATAAAGAACGCACGATCTTATGCACAGTAAGCAAACGCAGCAGCCGCTAAGCTAGCCAAGTTCCTCTTTTTGTTTTCTTAGTACTGTATTAGTGAAATTTATATGGAACATAATGTTACGAGCTAAATAAATAAAAAGAGAGGATCTCACCCGAATATTCCTTGAAGCTCCCGAACAGTTCAGAAAAGCTTCTTGGATCTTGATTTTGGAAACCCGCTACTCGTTGCCATCCCATGGAAAGAAATTCATCAAATGCAACAGTCCAGAATCTCTCGGTATCACTATAAGCCTGCTGGATTCACACCATCGTGATCAGCTTGGGATCTTCGTTGCCCATCAGCTAAGACAGCTTCCAACAAACACCGTTCCTGGATATTTCTTTTTCACTTATCATCCGCCATGGTCTGATCTATTTCGATCCCGTCCATGCGATTTTGAACAATTGAACAATCGGAAGTTTGTTAACATGATTAAAATGATTAAAATCACCAAATGAAAATCAGCAGCAAAATTAAAAACGTGTCAGCTTTCCAGTTCAACATACTCTTAAATATTACTGTCTTATATTTAAAGTTAAAGGAACTAGGCAAAGTACTCGCGGTTGTCTCGAGGTTAGTGGAGATTTGCAATTTTTTGGATGGGAAAAGGAAAGAAGGAGGTTTGAAATGTGGTTAACGATGTTGCCAGCTAACGAGCAACTGCTGACGATAAATAGAAAAAAATTCACCATAGGTGATTTGTCGATCATAAGTGTCGCCTTCCATAGCGCCCACCTTCGCAAGTGAATCCGCTTTCTCATTGCCCAAAATTGAGCAATGCGAAGGGACCCACGCGAAGATGATGATGAAAGAGCGCACGGATAAAGCACTCAGCAGCTCTCGTATTTTCAAGAGAAAATACGAGAAGTGCTTTACCGGCCTAATGGAACATAGCCTCGACAGAACTGAGACTAACCGTAAAAAAATGGTCTGGAAGAAGTGAAGCAATAGTTTCCAAAGTGTAGTGAATTGCTGCCAGTTCAGCCAAATACACAGAACAAAGAGCTTCAAGTTTTCGAGAGGCACTATGAAATTCATTAAATACACCAAAACCGGTGGACTCCTCTATTAGAAATCCATCTGTGAAAAACGTTCTTGCAGAATCAACATGGCCAAACTTTGCAGAGTATAATGACAGAGCAATCATAAGACGATGATGCTCTGGAATCCCGCGGATTTCCTGCGTCATAGTTAAATCAAAATTCACTGAATTGCCGAAGTCGGAGAAGCATACACGATGAGGATTATGCTGTGAAGGGCTGACATCCTGTGTTAAATATAAGTAGTACAAAGTCATAAAACATGTTCCAGAAGCTTCTCAAAGTTTTCGATCACCAGTGGGTTCATTACTTTGCAACGGGTGAGGAGCCTCAGAGATAACTCTGAAAAACGGACGGATAGTGGCAACATGCCCGCCAGCACTTCGAGACTTATCGTATGAGTCGAGTGCATGCATCCTAACGTGATACGAAGACAACGATACTGGATCCGTTCCAGCTTGATGATGTGCGTTTTAGCTGCCGACTGGAAGCAAAAACTACCGTACTCTAAAACCGATAAAATCGTTGTCCGGTACAACGTCAGAAGATCTGGTGGATGGGCTCCCCACCACGTTCCGGTAATTGATCGAAGGAAATTGATCCTTAGTTGGCATTTTCGTCTCAGATACTCAATGTGGGATCTCCAGGTGCATTTGGAATCAAAAAGGACCCCGAGATATTTGAAAGAGCTTCGGTTGTGCTGGGCTGTTTCCTAGAAAAAAAAAACGACCAACTCAGTTTTCTCCGTGGAGAATTCGATACCTAGCTGAAAAGCCCAAGTAGACAAATTGTCCAAGGTATCCTGTAAGGGTCCTTGCAGGTCAACCTCTTTTGGTCCTGTGATAGCACTACGCCGTCATCTGCAAGTTGTCTCAACGTGCAGTTGTCACTTAGACAATTGTCAATTTCTCTGACGTAGAAATTATACAAAAGGGGGCTTAAACATGAGCCTTGAGGGAGACCCATGTAGCTAAATCGAAAAGCTGTAGCTGTTCCATGTTAAAAGCTCATATGTTTTTCTGACAGCAAATTGTACAAAAAATTATTCATTAATGGAGACAATCTACAAGCGTGGAGTTTCTCTGAAAGAACTTCAACGGCTACTGACGCAAAAGCCCCCTTGATATCCAAGAACACAGAAGCCATTTGCTCTTTCTTAGCAAAAGCCAACTGAATTTCCGAGGAAAGCAACGCGAGACAGTCGTTCGTTCCCTTACCCCTACGGAAACCAAATTGAGTATCTGAAAGAAGGTGGTTCGTCTCAACCCATTTGTCGAGGCGAAGAAGGATCATTTTCTCCATCAATTTCCGAATACACGACAGCATCGCGATGGGCCGATACGAATTGTGATTCGACGCGGGTTTATCAGGCTTTTTAATGGCTATCACCCTCACTCGTCTCCAATCGTCGGGAACAATATTGAGCTCCAAGAACTGATTGCACAAGTTCAACATTGCGCCTCTTAGCGACGTCTGGGAGGTTTTTAAGCAAGTTGAACTTGATTCTATCAGATCCCAGGGCAGAATTGCCACACAAAAGGAGAGCAAGTGAAAGTTCAACCATTGAAAAAGGCTGACAGATTTCGTCTACCAAATTCGCGGTTTCGCGAGGAATCAACTGCGACGGCACGGAATCCGGACACACTTTTCGCGCGAATTTAAGAATCCATCGATCCGAGTATTCCTCGCTTTCGTTGTTAGTAGACCGATTACGCATTCTTCGCGCCGTACTCCAAAGCGTATTCATAGACGTTTCGCGCGACAATCCGTCTACAAACTGCCGCCAGTAACCCCGTTTTTCGGCCTTGATGAGGCTCTTGAGTTCGCGTTTCCGAAAAAGTTTAAACGCGTCGGAATTTTTACGGTAAACCTCCGTGCATTGTTGATCCCACCAGAGCGATGGTGTTTTCTTACGAATTGACGATCGTGGCACCGGTCGTGTTTGAGCTTGAAGTGCGCTGTCGATGATGAGATTAGAGAGGAAATTATATTCCTCCAACGGCGGAAGCTCTTCCACTGACGATACTGTATCGTCTATCGCGGATTGGAACTTAGTCCAAACGATGTTACGGGTTAGATCATACGCGACGTTAACGGATTCTGACGAGTTGAACCCACTGGCAATCGAAATTTTGATCGGAAAATGATCACTACCGTGCGGATCCTGGATTACATGCCAAGTGCAATCCAACGATAGTGAATTAGAGCAAAAGGTGAGGTCTAATCTACTACCATTCGAGGATGGACCAGCCAAACGTGTTACTTCTCCATTGTTAAGGATTGTCATGTTGAAGTTGTCGCAGAGATCATAAATCAAAGTAGAATGGTTATCATCGTACAGCACCCCCCCCCCCCCCCCAGCCTGTACCGTGGGAGTTAAAATCTCCCATGATCAACCATGGAGCGGGAAGTACCGCACATATGTCGAAAAGTTGTTTTCGATTAACAGAGACTCTAGGAGCAATATATACAGAAGCAATACACAGGCTCTTACCTTTAATAGTAGATTCACTCTATAGAAGGAATGGCACTTTTTGATGCCCAAAAGTACCCCTCCTCCACGTGAATCCTCACGATCCAATCGAATAATGTTAAAATCATAAAAAGGGAGATCAATTTCTGAAGAGAGCCATGTTTCACAGAGGGCAAATGCATCGCAATTATTGTTATGGACTAAATACTTGAACGAATCTAATTTCGGAATAAGACTTCGACAATTCCACTGTAGAACAGTGATCAAATCCCCGACCTCGTTTGGAAAATTATCCATCGAAGGAGATGATAGCTGCAAGAAGGGGCCATTTTGAAGTCAATTGCTTCAAGAAGGATTTCACAGTGGGAAGCAATATGAGGACAATGCTTTTCAGAGGATCAGACATGTTGAGGTACTTAAGGATATCGTCCACAATGATATCAAATGAGAACAACCCAGATGAAGAAGGGGCGTTGTTTATAAACTCGGGCACGACGAGAGACCATGAGGAGTTCCCTTACAGTACACGCATTTTGGTGCAGTGACTGTACGGGCGCCATCCTCGTGCTTCTCCCCGCATTTGGAACAGCGTGCCTTGCTGCCACAGTGAGAGGCCGTTTGTCCCAACTGCTGACAGTTTTGGCAGTTCATGACCCGGGGAACGAACAAACGCACAGGTAATCCAAGTTTCCCCAGCTCGATGTAGTGAGGAAGGGCTGAATCA
Organism: Ochlerotatus camptorhynchus; assembly: GCF_037179485.1. Classification (NCBI taxonomy): domain Eukaryota; kingdom Metazoa; phylum Arthropoda; class Insecta; order Diptera; family Culicidae; genus Ochlerotatus; species Ochlerotatus camptorhynchus. The sequence continues at coordinate 300,615 of NW_027040862.1, read as the reverse complement.
GGGAAGGTCACACGAAACGAGTCTGTGGATGTAAAACTCTTTTTACCCTCGCTGAGCGATACTGATTTCATTCTATGAACGGCTAGTAGCATTGGCCAGTTTCAGGTTAGCGACAACCACACGAAGTTTGTTGTGCCTAACCTTCGTTATTTCGGTCACGGCAGAGAATCGCTTTGTGAGATCATCAGATATTTGAACAACATTCAAGGGTTTGTTTTTGGGCTGAAAATAGACAACCAATGGACCAGTTGAGTCATTCGGGTAGGCCCACAATCTGGTGCTTTTCTCAGCCTGCCTATTGACAGACTGAGACGACGAACCAGGGATGACATCATCAGTTTTCTGAGATGAATGGTCATCCATGTCGTCTTCCGACAAAACATCCATTTTGTTCTACTAGTGGGAATGCAAAACGCTCTCCCACTGAACTGATGTACTCGCACAGACACAATACACATAAAACACTACAAACACAGAAATACAAAATGAAAATTTATCTAATGGAGGAGGAAAAGAAACAAAAAAGTTGGAAGGGTTGTATACTAGATACGACCGCAGGGTTGGCGTTGGATAACGTCTGTTATGTGTTGTACTTAATTGTGTATATTATATTTTAGGAATATTCCTTAATAACTCTTTTGCGAAAGTTTGGTGGTCCTGAAAAGGGTCGTTTTGTTGGGCTGATGTTGTTGACAATGATGGAATGGGCGACCTTGTTGGACGCTTATATAGTAGAACAGAAAATATCAGAGGTGTCAGATACTCGCATACGTACGTTAAAATCTTTCTTGATAATGTTGTGGCGCGCTCGGCGTAGTTGCCCTTGCGGAGCAGACGGTGAATACGACCGACTGAGAACTGCAGCAGCTGGGCATTCCATGACGGCGGCCCAGTATACCGGAGCACTGGCACCAACGCACTCGGCGTAGTTGCCCTTTCGCCCCCAAGCTCTGCTGCCGCTGCTCTGGTACTGCTGCTCTGCTGCTCTGCTGCTCTGCTGCTGGGTCGACGATCGGATAGACAATGATGGAACGGGCGACCTTGTTGGACGCTTATATAGTAGAACAGAAAATATCAGAGGTATCAGATACTCGCATCTGATGTCTCGGTTGGAGAAATTATAAGAATATAAAAAAAAAATCAATCGATTTTCACCATCTTTAGACAATGGTTTACTTTTAACCATTTTTCAATAGTTTACAGAATGAAATCAATAGTTTTGAAACATTCAGCAAATTGCTAGAAATATTTCCAATCGATTGATGCCATTATCTCGTAAATCTATCAAGAGACGGTTGAGTTATTATCATTCAAAATCTTTTAATTTTTCGTAACGCATCCAAAATAACTGTTTTGAATTTTGTACCCCCGTATGTTGCCGAAAGACGTTATCCAACGTCAAAAAAAAAACAAAAACTGATCCTGATAATCCTATACTACTACCACCGAGCGTTTTATGTGTAGGCGTTTACACAGATGGTTGGAAGGGACGCGCAGCGTGGATGACCTTCGTTATGGTGCACTTGATCCCAGGCGAGTAAGAGAGGTGCCACAGTCGGAAGAAGTGTTAGTTTGTTTACTAAAATGAATCGCCCATTTTGTTATGGCAAGTTTTGTTATAAGAAATGCTCCTCGTGTTTATTAGCGAAATTCACATCAAAGGTTGATTAATTGTGTAGGAAATCAGTTAGGCACGGCATTTGTAACCAGCATACACCTTCCGGTCGTATGAAACAGGTCAAAAACTGTCCAAATCCGCAGATAAAAATATTTGTTTTGAATTTCTGTATAGCAAAATAGTGAACTTTTCGTGAACATTAACAGCAAAGAACTCACCAACACTGGGCGATTCATTTTAGTAAACAAACTAACACTTCTTCCGACTGTGGCACCTCTCTTACTCGCCTGGGGTCTGATCGATCGCTCGCTAAGGACCGTTCGGTTACACACATTTGTAAACATCCGAGAGTAGTTGGTTGTGGTCTGGTTTGCTTGCTCTTCTAACTTTTCTGATGGATTAATATTTCTGAAAGTTTGGAAATGAAAGGGAAACAACGGGAATAAGACGCGTGTGCCTTTTGGACGTACTTTCGGCTTGAAATAAATAGTAAACAGACAAAAGAAGAACGTCGAGCTTAGATGCAGGAGGGAATCCTAGGAAGCTCCAGAGCTGAGATTGAGTCGGGTTTTAATTTTAGCAGTTTAATCGGATTAATTCAGAGCGTTAGAGATTAGTCATCAAATGAATCATGATTAATTGTTCAGATTAACGATTAATCATAATCACTCATCTTTTTTGTTATCTAGTTCGTTTATTGAAAGGCTCAATCGCTTTAGCTTTACAGGTACTTTGAGGTTTATATGGGAAAAGTGAACTATTAGTTCAGCTATAATGATTTACGTGTTAGCTTGCTATCTGTACTTACTTCAGCTACAACTTTACTCAAGACCACTTTTTGATTGAACGGTAGGATAATTCCTTTAAGTACAGGAAGCAAGCTAACATGTAAATAATTATGGTAAAAGGTTAGGTCGAGACGAACAAAAAGTAAAAAAATTTCCTTGTTATTCCCATATAATCTTCAAAAGGCCAGTGCAGTATGAGATCGTAAACGAATGAGCTCAAATTTTGGGAGAATAATCAAGAGCTTATTTATAATCGACTGAACTTAGTGCTGTAACTACTGTACATAATTCAAGCATAAGTACATCCTACTAGGAAACGTAAGTTTCTATTACTGATTTGAATAAAGCTACAGAATTTGTGATGCATCACCGCTAGAACAGATTCTGAGATGTGGTTGTCGGATGTTTTTTTTCAAACTATTTTGTAATGTTTACGATCAGTAAATTTTCAAGCTTGGTTTGTGTTTTCCAATACACCGAATTGTCGTAGTTAATGGGGCTGCCAAGGGGGACAGACCCCCTCTATAATTATCTAGCCCCCCTTTATTTAGTGTTTTTTTTTTAAATACACCGGTATTTTTTTACGGATCACGTTGTCAAGTAGGTCAAGGTTACTTTGTAACAACGATTAATAAAATTGAACCACAAACAACGATTTTTAAGAATGTCCTTTATGTTGACTACTCTTGCAAATGTTCTAGACTAGAAGAAACAATTTAGAAAATCGATCGCCTAATAAGACGTCTTCAGGCTCTACAAATTTGCCAAGAGTTTATAACATGTGATATACTAAATCAACCTAGACAGCAACAGTAAATACACAAGCTGGAATGCCAGGTGTATTTAGAAAATATCTGCATCAAGATGGACCAAATGTCTTTCATCACCAGTGATGGCATAATGATTAGCAAAATGATATTTTTTCGCTCTCATTCGCTCTCAATATTACGCGTAATAGTGGAGCAAAATATCATGCCTAATATTGATTTTACAAGCTCCTTTGATATTGTGAGACTATTCATTGTAACAGAAAGTTAACTCTCGACACAAAAATGATTCCGTTGCACATCGTTTTCATAGAAAAAGAAAGTATAGATTACTATCTCTCTTCACTCTTCACCGATGGCAGACACGAAGTGATGGAAGTTTCGGGTCGCGTTCGGATTCAAAGTAAAAATATTGAAACTCAAACTCACCACCGTTTGGTGAGTTTTGTTAGCTTGTTATTCGGAGCAACAATTGGCAAATCGAAGTTGGCACTCGTGGAGAATAGGGGAGGTATACCAGTGCAATTTTAAAATGCTTCTATTTTGCAAAAGAATCATGTTGCTGCTACAGTGGTAGAAAAGCTGAAATCTATGTATACACCTAAAAATCTGAAAAGAAATTATTTTTTTCAATATTATGTGTCTATTGAGTAGTCCTTAAGTTTTCTACTAACGTAGCATTAACCAGATTTAAATAAAATGCTCCTTTGCAAAATAAAAGCATTTTAAGATTTCACTCGCCTTCTTCGGTGAATCGAGGGCTCTTGAGGGCAGCCTTGATAGCTAGCTGCTTGTGGGGAGCCTTTTGGTGTGTACTGGAGAAAAATGACTAACGCCACGTGCCGAAAGCATTGCTGATGATGATGATGACAACCGGATACCGGACACCACCCGGCGAAACTGGACGGAATTTGATTTTGAAATCTGTGTTAGGAAAAGCGCTTTTGCAGGCGATCGGTAATACAACAGTTGGGCATTTGTGTAATTTTCAGCGGTGACCTATTGAAAATTGATAGAGTGTTCATGTTAACAGATTTGTAGAAAAATTTCCAATCGATTGGTTTGTTTAGAATTAAAATCCAGCCGCTATTGACAGAGTTATAAGTGGTCAAAACCTGACCACTTTTCTTAGCGCCGTCGATTTTGGTTTTTTTAAATTGCCCCATCAAAATGTTGGCGAAAGACGTAATCCTACGTCAGAACATAGATTCTACAAAATGACCATGCTTCCCACGTACCCGTGCAAATCAAAATATTCCACCAGTAACACACAGTAGCAAAAAACCTCATACCCACTACTTACCAATGCAATGCAAACGTTGAAAATTTACGACCGATAGAAAGTGAGTGTACTTCACCTGGCATCGGTTCTTCCAGCATCCGCGATTTCGCAAGAAGCAAAAAACGCATATGAAAAATTCATGACTCCAACTGCTTGGCTGCCACCCGCCAACATCCGCGAATGTCGACAACTTCCAATAGAAGTTCGAATAAATGTCTTTGGATGCTCCTCTTTCCGTTCGATGGCTTCGATTGGGTTCGCTTCCGTCCGGATGCTCTCTAGGATTGCACGATGATAAGTGTCTCTCGACGATGATGCGGAACTGGTGGATTTTACCCACGTAAGAAGGTAATGCGAATGTGAGTTTATTTCTAGCGCTTCCGAAGGGGATGAAGAGAAAGGGGTAGGTGCAAATCTGTCGATGTGACATGCAATGAACTGTTGTACCGTAGCGATACTTGGCAGATAAAGGGTGAAGTAGTAATTTTTTTCGACATCTCACGCTCGATTGTGATTGATGCCAGGATCAATTTAAGTCGGATAGTGATAATGACATTGTTAAGTTATCATTCTATAGACGAATGAACAAGTGATGATAGAAAAGATATAAAATGAATGCTTTCATTTGTTACTATGCCATTGGCTTAGCTAGAAAATTTATCTTGAGGGGGCCTAGGGGGGGGGGGTCAGTTCTCTGAGGCTTATTATTAGTTAATTCGTGAAACAATAAATTTGATTATATTTATTTCATAACAACGATTGGGTCCTTGATTGGGGAGCCTTTAAAGCTTACAGATTTTAAACAAGCAATGATCGTTTGTTCATGCTTTTTGCAATGAAATCACATAGCGTCCGGTTCTCATAAATTTAGGCATCTCAAACTTTAGACAAATCTCAAAGTTAGATTGGAATTCCATGACTTTTTTTTTAATTTTAAATATTTGATCATCAGTTAAATCTCAGACATGGGAGACAAAATCAAATTGTAATAGTTTGAATTTTATAATTTTCTGGCTTTGAAACATGTGCAGAAATTTCATACATTTTGGACTTAGAAAATGTTCAAGATATATGTCCATGCTCAATTCTTAACATTCTGAATTTTAAAATAGAAATAAATTTGAGAAACCAAACGCAAATGTTTTGAAGATTTTGAAACTAAAAAATAAATATCTCTGATACGGATTGTAAGTTAAACTCTTCGAATACAAATGTAATCACAAATCATCGAAATTAGATCAATTGTAATAATTCTAAGAAAAAAAATGCAAAATTCTTCCCAGACACTAATTTCATAAAAATTCTTGTACATAAATATTAAAAATAATTGAAATAAGAATTTTTTTGACCTACTGAAAATTTTAAAACTCCACAAAATAAATATTACTAAAACAAAAATTCTACGAAATTTTGTATAAATTTTAGGGATTAAAAAAGGTTGTGATATCATAAGCTTAGACAAGCTTTGAATCTCCTGGACTTCAAAATTTGTAATTCAAGATCTTAACTTACCTAGATTCTGAGACTTACAGCATTTTTTGATACAAAATTCTTCGATGCAAGAAGTTAAGAAAAAATTAAGACTAAGCAATTTCGAAAGATCTTGACATCTGACTTAAATTACGAAAAATCAGGTATTAATCATTATTGATTTCATCAGGTTTATTCGATTTATCGGACTAACTAACATTCGGAGCTATATATAAAATCAAGATTTAACTTTAATTCTAATCGAAAGGAATGAACTCGAAACTTGAATGATTGTGACCCTGTTTGTAATTAGATAAGAATTTATTTTATTTTACAAAAGCTATGGGATTTTTTAATGGTGTTGGAAAAGTTTAAGAAAAGTATCCAGAGAACTTAATTAATATCTTCGCCTGTATGAAGATCTTTTGAATGTTTCCTGCTGTCGATGAAGGATGTCTGAAATAATATCTTGTAACTTATGCAACGTTTGCTGAACATCTACAAAACTTTTTTAAGTTTTTCTAAATTTCCTCAACTTCTGCGAACTTTGCTGAATTTATTCCAAATTCCATATTTTTTTCAATCTCTCATAATTCTAATTCTATAAATCTTTGCTCTTCTGGAAAAAAAACACCTATCATCTACAAATATTCTTGAACATCTGGAAAGGTCCTTCGCATTTAACAAAGTTCTCAAAACCTCCAAGAAGTTCATGGAGCTTTTTTGAAGTAAGATCTCTGACAAAGTGAAACGAAGTTCCTTAGCTGAAGCGAGGATCCCTGAAGTTCTTAGAAGTTTATTAAACTATTTTTTAATCATCCACAAAATTAACTGAACTTTTTTCAAATTCCTTACGCTTAAATGAAGTTTTACGTAGCTCCTCAAAATGCTTAGAAATTCGTACAACTTCTACAAAGTTTGCTGCACTTCTACGTTTCTCGTTGATTTTCTGCAAAATTCCAAACTTTTCCAAGCTCCTTGTTTCTGAAGATCCATGAATCTCCCAGGATTTCTACTATGTTCCCAGAATTTCTACTAAGAAAAATCCCTAGGCTAATAGAGACGAGCCAGCAATGGTTACTTTATTACTCTGTAATAAAGTAACCTAGCCACACCCTGGCTTATGGTGAAGCCTACAAACCAAGAAGATTGGCAACTCTGTAAAAAATTAGGAAACAGTAACGGCAACGCCTCTTCTGAGTGGAACCAGTGTATGATGGTGTGTGTTAATTCACGAGTGCATTCACACACATAGGTAGACATAAATAGCTGTCATGCCCGTTCCGCACGGCTTTGGCACCTGGCCACAGTGGGGGGTTTAAGAGTTGTGACGCTCGGCAACTTGGCACAGTACTCGCTGACCATTTGTATGTCACTGGCCAATCCGACACTGTTGTTATCATTCTCTGGAAGAGGTTGGTCGATTCCAAGAATTGTTAAAGCATACAGAGGATCACTATCCGGTGGTTTCATGTTCTGACAACATCTAAAAAGGAAATATATTCTTTATCAATACGTACCGTTTGAGATTGTAGTCCTTCATTCAACCTTTAATTTTCATTTTCTACAACATTAGATCCTGCTACGCCTTCCGTTGGATCGTGATGTAGGTTCCGGATCTTTCTTTTTAAATCCTTGAATTTTCAGCAGCTTCCGAATGACGGTAGTTCACTCAATGGTGGTGGAAGCTACCAATGCCTTAGAATTGATTGCTTCCAACAGGCAAAATAAACAATATTTCGGTTTCTCGTTCACAAGTAAATGTTACTTTCACTAGGTATCGATCCGAGTTTCAATCGTCTACTTGATCCCCCATGACAAGTTTTTCGGTTTAGAGTTGGAAAACCACCGGCTTGCTGGGATTGGGATACAAATTGCCGAGAAATTTTGTAGGGCAAAACAAAAACAACAACGAGTGCCGTGTTATGATTATTCGTTTCGGTGAAATTAGGTCACACACACAGTCCCTGTTTTTTTGAGAAGTCTCACTAACACTTGTGCTTCAAAGTTCCACCTTTGATTGACAGAGGCGCTGTTATCAGTGACGTTTGACATTTGTGTGGGAGAAGGGAACAGTTGCCAGTCTTCTTGATTTGAAATCTTCGCTAATGGTCAATTTGTAGAGCATGAATACGTCTTATTATGCTATCGATTAAATATCGATATAATAGAATTTATCCTAATTGTTTCTTCTAGTCCAGAACATTAGAAAAGTAGTCAATATGCAGGACTTTAATAAAATCTTTATTAGTGGTCCAATTTTATTAATCGTCCTCCGTATCCTTGTTGAGTCCACAAATAGCCCCAAGTAGGATATGTATGCACTTCCACTCCGAATTTTCAATTACACAAATCTCGGAAATCACTGCTCCATTTAATTTGAAATTGCTACTTTATTTATGCTGCAGTGCAGCAAACGTGGAGTAACTATCTGAATGTTGCACGTGTCGTTTTTTTATTACCGTGATTTTTAGCCGTAGGCTCGTTCATCACGTTATACAGCAGATGGTAAGGCTAGATCCTGCCTCAAAAAATAGGTTTCAATTATTCAACGAATGAGACAGACAACATTTTAAAAACTTAATGTAAAGCGAGGATTACGTCGGGGCTGTGGTAAGGACTGGGTGCGCGAACAAGGTAGAGCTCCACCGTAGGAGACAGTGCCCGGTCCGGCGGAGAAACCCCGAAGGCAGAAAAAAAATAGAAAGGTGAGGAAAACACGATCAGTGCAGCCACCGACGTGGGGCTAGATTTGATCATACAAGTGGGCGTCCTTCAGAAAGGCGATCAGCATAGCCAACCTCGAGGGGTTATTACTGAGTTCTCCAGGAGTCCATGTTGTTAGCTACTGGAACTTCGGGTAGACATACAGCACGTGTTTCACCGAGGCGGGGATGCTGCAAATTGAACAAACCTTGCGGAAAGGTGTCCCACCGAAATTACAGGAAGTCCTCGTATGGCCTTATACTTTTGGCTATCCAGCCAGGAGCGTACGGTTTCCTTGATCTTCCTCAGGAAAGTGGTCCGCGACTGGAATCATTCCTGCTGCCAGGCTCCATAATAGTATTCACAATCCAACGCCTGACGTCTAGGAGGGGTATGTCCCTGGTGTAGCGGGGACGGGATGCACCAGATCCCACCAGTCTGTCCGCAGCCTCATTTCCTGGAACACCGCAGTGTCCGGGGATCCACGTAGAGACGGTTGAAGGTGGGGTGTACCGTGTAATGACTTGTATCCAAGGGTGGTTCGGGGCTTCGGCTTCCAGCGCTTGGATGACGCTGTGTGAGTCAGTTAACACGAGGATCGGTTGATCTGCCGGAGTGATGGCTGCGTCTAGAATAGCAGCGGCTTCAGCGGAAAAGACGGAACACTCATCCGGTAGACTTTAACTAGTTGCAGTGTTCGGTCCTGCCACTCCGAGTCCAACTCCAGCCCGCGACCGCGATCCGTCCGTAAAGCGATGAACGTGCCTGGGATAAACCGACCCGAGAAGCTCTGCAACAGAACGTCTCAAAGCTACAGAGTTATCTCCGGCTTGGAATCCACTCTTAATCCGCTTATCTATTTTGACGACGTTTGATCGCCAACTCTTCTCTCCATGCCAGTGGACCCTGACCACCGGGGGGGAGGTCACGGTTGGCTGCAGTGCGGAGGGCTCTGTTCCCCTCGTTGAAGAAAAAGACGGCTTTCGTAGCAATGGCTGCAGCAGATCGATAGCGAAAAGGGAGGATTCCGATTTCCACACATGCGGCGTCTTCAGGCGTGGAAGGGAGAAGGCCGGATACGATGCCTACGTAGGTATTGTATACCGGAGCGAGGATGTGATTGAGCAGGTTATTTCGAGGCCGTAGAAAAGTCGACTGTCGATAACAGCCCGAGCGACACGAAGATCGTCAGGGAGCGGGAGATCGTCCTGACTATGTTGATGCGACTTCGACAGTTTTCTTTCACCATCCTGAAGTGCTGGTTGAAGCTTAGGGTGCGATCCAGTACTACCCCAGAACACGCACTGTTTTCTTGAGCGGAATCGGATGATCTTGGATGGTGATCGGTGGTCCCCGAATCAGATGGCCCGAGTGACAGATATGTCACCGTACACTCTTCGGCACGGAGAGCTGGAAACCAACCGAATGCGCACACCTGCTGACGGCGGAGACTGCTGCTTGAGCTATGTTCCTGGTCCGCTTAGTCGTTCGTCCCGTTACGACGATGAGTATGTTGTCGGCATAAACGATTACGTACACGTTCTTGGGCAATCGGCTGAATACCCCGTTGCCACCAGGAAAAGCGTTACCGCTATGACGAATCCATTGGGCACTCCAGTTTCCTCGGGGAACGGATCCGAGCGAGTGTTCCCGACAGTCACCTGGAAGATATATCAAGGAGGAAATTCTCTACAAAATGTGTGATGTGACCTGCTAGGTCCCAGCCGATGAGCTGCCTGATGACACCAGGTGGCCATGTCCTGTTGAACGCCTTTGAAATGTCAAGGGAGACTAACTCCGCATGGTGACCGTTGTCCTGGGCTTCCTTAAGTACGTTCCCGAGGGCTGCAAAGTAAGTGGAGGAGCGGTGTTCTTGCCGGAACGCATGCTGCCGTTCGTGAAGGAGGCCGTTTGACTCCAGGAACTGCCTAAGACGACGATTTACCATTCCCAAGTAACAATTGTGGTTTTATGAAGGTTCTGTACACCATGATTTAGACTTGTAGAATACTTTAAAACCTCGATAAAACTTGCAATGTTACTTGGGTTCTCTCCATCACTTTTGCCGCGCAGCAAGTGAGCGCAATCGGCCTAAAGGAGGAGGCTTCTTCACTCGCCGTGTTGTTCTTCGGAATGGGCACGACCAAGCTTTGTTTACAGAGGTCCGGATACGAGTCAGTGAGACATAGATCGTTGAAGAGGGCGAATAGCCTCGTATTTCCGCCGAGGGAGAGGTTTTTTAACACCGGGTATCCAATCTCGTCCGGCCCGGCAGATCTACCACTACTGCTGCCGAGGGCAAATTGAAGCTCCCGGAAGGTAAGAGCTTCGTTGATCTAGAGAGCAGGAACATCGGGTGGAATTCGCAAGTCGTGAATGCTGCTTGGGGAAGGTTCGACGTGCTGGACAAAATATTTTCTTAATTCGTCGACGATGTCCTTCGGTTGTGAGATCGAGGTGTCATGAGCTTGGATAGTAGGTGAAGTAAACCGCCGCTTGCCCCTCAGAACGTTGACACGATTCCAAAATTTACTCGACGATTGGGATTCGTCTATTGAATCCAGGATATTCTTCCAGCTAGATCGCTTTGCGTCACGGATCACCTGTCTGCATGAGAGATGGCGTTCTCGGTAAAACTTCAGCGCTTCCTCCCAACCAGGATCGTCTAAGGCGAGACGCTTAAGCCGGCGTAAAGCTTTGCGTTACGCTTTCACTGCACATTTGGTATCCTCGTTCCACCAACGTAGGGCTACCCGTCCTTGGGATAGATACTGTTACAGCTTCGTAGAGTACTTCCGTGAAGCTCGAGATGTCGTTCGGATCGCGTTGCTGAAGGAGAGCGCCGGATTTCTCCCTGAAGGCGTCCCAGTTGGCTTCCTCGTAGCGCCATCTGGGACTCCGAGTCGTTGGAGAGGCCGCGCCTACGGAAAGCTGTATGTGGATCGGGTAATGGTCACTATCATGCAGGTCGTTACTGATATTCCACTGTGTCCTGTTCACGATAGATCGACTGGCAGTGGCAATGTCGATCGCGGTGGTGTGCCGTCCATTAAAAAAGGTGGGAGCGCCGTCGTTCAGCACCACCAGGTCCTCACTCTCGAAGATGTTCGTCAGAGTAGAACCTTTGGGGTCTGGGCGAGGGCTGCCCCAGTCCGGATGGTGTCCATTGAAGTCGCCGACGATGAGCCGCGGTTCCGGAAGCTTGGAAATAGCTGCACTTGAGTCTCCATCTAAGTTGGCTATCCGTCGGCAGGGCAGGTACGTTCTTGAGGTGTACGCCAACGATGGGTAGGTCGGTAGGTCCCTCCCAGCGAACGATTGAGTTGGTAGGTTGTAACTTTATTGACTTCTTGTAGAGCGATTATCCAGGGGGCATCGCTTTGGCAAATGAGCTTCAAGTCCCCTAGGCGGCCAAGGAATCCGTTCATATTCCACTGGAGAACAACGTTCACCGGCTTGGGCAGTGCAGGCGTGGGGTACGAGATGGTAGATTCACTGCATGTCGAGTAGGGCCTAGCCTCGTTGAGGAGAGGTGTAGGCTCCCTTGACACCCACATTAGCTACACCAATGTTCAATGCGTAAGCTTTTAGTATCGAGTTCGGAAGACTACAATAGGACGCCAACTAAAAAGGAATAAAATATCTCGGGCCACTTCAGAATTATCCAGGAGCCGAGTCAAAAATAGTCGTTAGGTGATTGGCTAAATGGCATTCAAAACTTAGAATCTCAGTCGAGCATGTTCTTAAAATCCCACCAGTTCAACATTGCTGAAAAATGTTCAAGCTTCACCTAAACATGCGTCTACGAACCTCGAAATTTGGATGAGTTTTTCAAACGTAAGGTAAGGAAGGCAGCTATCACACCAGGACCCTACCTTTCAACCTATCAACTCATAGACCGGAGACCAACGGCTTTGCTTCCCTTCCGAATGAAGGCGGGAACAGAGATTTTATGCCTCGGAAAATCCTGGCGGCGCCACTAGGGCTTCTGTTGTGTTCCCATCTTCATAGGTCTTCCGTAGACTTATCCCCGATAATTTATCAAAAATCATTAAATGAAGTGCAGCAGTCACCTGCCTTGGAAAAAAAAATCAAATCCAATCATCCCCAATACCTAAATCCCCATCTTTTGAAGTTCCTGGAACTCATCCTTCAGCTCGCCATTATCGTTCAAATTTTGACAAAATCAGAACACATCGAACATGTCTTCAAACTTTGACCCACCTTGCTTAAACTCGAACTGTACTCATCTGGAACTGAAAACATCCCATCCCAAGAAAAGAAAAAAAAAAAATAAAAAGTTCAAACCGATCCAGGAGAAAACCCCGACAAGAAACTATTTATTTTTCCAGCGTCCAAACGAACGTGGTCGGGCTGCTAATTGGGTAGATAAAATGTTCCCAATTAGAGCCAAACGACACCCCACCGACCCCATTCCCTCCAATGGGACCGGGACAATAGAGTCAACTAGGGACGAAAAACTGGACAACGAACGAACTGAGGCTCAGGTCGTGACAATGCGACGAGACATCTCTCTATCTCTCTTGTTTGTGCTCCCATGAGGGGACGGAGGTTGAAAAACGGCCCTCGAGATAGGAAAACTTCGATTTCTGTCATCTCTATGCAAAGAAGCGTACGGTGGGTGGGGTCGCAACAGATAACGGATTGTGGAAAACAATGCTCTCTCGGGAACGTCATCCTTCAGGAGGAGTGGGGGAGCGGGGGTGGGGGAAGATGTTTGTGCGCTGTTCCTCTGGTTGTGTCTGTCTGTGTGAGTGGGTTTGCTGACAAATAAAGATGTTTTCACGAGTTCCCTGGATGCTTGCTGCCAATGATGTAAACGGATGTAGTCGAACGTGACACGGCTGGTGTTGTTTTCTGCTCCGAACTGCTGCTGCAGCATCAGGGAGCGAACGAATTCAAATCTGTCAACCTCATCTGGTTGCGTTCCTGGAAGTGCACACCAACTCGGGATGCCAGCAGCGCAGTGCAACACATAGAATTGGTAGTAACTTTTAATAAGCTGGCTCCATCGCTGGGATGCCCGGGAGAAAGTTGCTGCCTGCCAGGACGAGTCGTAATCAACAACAATGAAGTTGACGCACCGGCAGGCAGGAGGACACCGGAGACCGGGGATGGGGGCCAAAGTTTTATCGAACAAAGTTTCGTAATTATACATCCGAGGAGATAGTGTTTTGTGTTTTTTACGATTTCCAGTTCCGAGCAAAGTTTTCGATGGTCTCGAAATTAACTTATTTTTATCATCTGGTTGGTTATCAGGATGGAAATATTGTGCATTCGTGACCGATGATGGAGCCAATTGGATTCGGAGGATGGATTGGATCTGGCAATCGGGACGTTAGACGTAATTGCTGTGACTAAATAGTCGTAAGTGGCACTCGTAGATAAATTGTTGGGAATATCGGAAACTTGATTCTGGAAACCTATGGACTTATGACACTCTTATTAGATCATGAGTTATTTTCAAGCCTGAAATCTAAACAAAATATGATCACAGGAAGAAGTGGACTGTGGAGCAGAGAATTGACGAATAATTGATGCAAACGGCCCTACGGCAATTTCTGCACCCTGAGAGATGATTTGAACGAGACCCAAGTAATGACGAGGCTCTGGTTTCGATGACAGATACGTGTTTTAACTACAATGTGGAGTCTTCATCAGTGTCATTCCCACTAAATACATATCAGTAGTGGTAAAATTATGTTTATTTCTGTTGATTATAATAGTACATAAATTTGGGGGTGTGTTTTGTTTGAATTGAAAAAAAAAATGAAAACCTACTTAGCTACGAGTATAAGTTAACTAAGGCCTGTACTCGAAAAAAATGCACCAGACAAAAGTGTTCGCCAAAAATTTATTTTAAGTCGGATTATCTTGAAACTTTCAGGGAATGAACTAATACTTATGGATTATGTTTCGGAATAATTACTTTATTCAGGATTCCATCGCTGAAAGCCCGCACCTTTCCCTTAAGACCCCTCATTACATTTTGTGCAATGGTGGAGCCGACCTTTTTGGTCACTTTCATCCATTCTTTCTTCAACTTCAGCTCGTTCTTAAACACCTTGGACGATTTTTGAACTTTGGCCTTCATTATGGCCCAAAATCTTTCCACCGGACGAATCTCTGGTGAATTTGGGGGGTTGGCGGTTTTTGGTACAAATACAACGTTATTGTCTCTGTACCAATCCAACGTCGATCGCGCGTAATAGCATGATGCCAGGTCCGGCCAAAATAATGTCTCGCCACCGTGGGACCGCAGGAAGGGCAACAGACGCTTCTGCAGGCACTCGGTGCGGTAAATTTCGCTCTTGATGGTACCCATTGTGATGTACGGTTTACTCAGTTTACCGCATTGGCATATGACCTGCCAGAGCAAGTGTTTTTTGGCGAATTTGTCCACTTTCTTCTTCCTTATGTCTTCCGGAACATCAAACCGTGATTTGGCAACGTAGAACTCCAGCCCCGGTATCTGCTTTGCGTCTGCCTGGATGTAGGTTTCGTCATCCATAACCACACCCATCGGTTTCGTTAACCACTCTTGATACAGCTTCCTTGCGCGGGATTTGGCCGCCGTGTTTTGTTGATCACGCCGATTCGGTGCCTTCCGGACCTTGAATACACGAAGCTCAGCTCGTTTCATGGTTTGCTGAACGAACCAGGCGGAACACTTTGCCTTCAAAGCCGCGTCGCGAATCGAAAGGTTCGGATTACGCTTGAAATAATCCAACACCTTCCGGCCCTTCACAGGGTCAGCTGTCTTCGATTTTCTTCCACTTCCAGCCCGCCGCTCAGTCGTCTGCCACTCCTTAAACGATTTTACCACCGTGACACAGTTGTATGGGTGATTCCCAGTTGTCTTCCGATCCATCTCATGGTCGCAGTCGGATTTTCCATGACGGCGCACAAAATTCTCCGGCGATTTTCTTCTTGTTTCGATGACATCTCAATAACCACTGAACCGATTGTCATGAAATTTTGCACATGTAAACAATTCACTCCAAACTAGTTATATAAAAAAGTTACACACGGATAAAAATGGTGCATTTTTTTCGAGTACAAGCCTTAACGCCCTAGTAGCACACTTGTCGCAAATGGGTTGTGGAAACTCCTATACGACTTATTCCAGTCATAAATAAGTTTCTGCAACTGTTAGTATCGGACATGTGATCTGATGATTTGATCTCAGACAGGTGTCTCTGAACCTTTTCAGGATGATTTGTTTGTAGACAGCAAGCTTATTTTTCAGGGATAGAGTGGAGAGTAGACCTCCTGTTGATGAGTGGATACAGTGATATTATCAAGATGTTACACTTGCTTTCTAGTGTTAAGCCGAGGTAGACTACCTTTTTGGACCACTCCACCGCTGTGCCGTTCAGGCAGATCTTATTATTCACCGACGGAACAAGTCTGGGAGATTTAGAGTGTGGAAAGATGATGACCTGGGTCTTTGCCGCGATGATACGGATCTTCCAGCTGTTGAAATATTCAGACAGGACGTCCAGGCCTCTCTGAACTTTGGCAGTCAGAGCTCCGATGACCCTACTCTTGTAGACGATGGATGTGTCATCTGCGAGCAGAGACAACGATCCACAATCAGGGAGAGCCGGCATATCGGAGGCGAACAGGTTGAATAGAATGGGGCCAAAGATGCTTCCTTGTGGAACCGCGGCACCGATGTTGAAAGCATCCGATGTGATGCCATTCAGAGAGACTCGGAACGTCCTGTTCGATAGATAGTTGTTAATTATCTTCACTAGGAAGATTGGAAGACCGTAGTGCTGCAATTTGAACACCAGGCCATCATGCCAGACATCGTCGAACGCTTTTTCAAAGTCCAACAACGCCATGGCAGATGTTTTCGAAACAGACTTGTTCTGTCTGAGAATGTTTGTTACTCGAGTCGACGACCTTTTCGAAAACCAAACTGTTCCTCGAGTAACAAGTTGTTTTCATCGGCAGATGTTAGGATCCGGTGGTAGACTGCTCTTTCGTACAGTTTTGATAACCCTGAGAGAAGGCTGATTGGTTGATAACTTGAAGGAGAGGACGGATCCTTTCCAGGTTTCCGGATGGGTATGACTTTAGCTGACTTCCAGCACGAGGGGTAGTGGCCAAGTCGGAGGCACAGATTAAAAATCAGTGCCAGATGGTTGTAGAATCTGGAACTCAAGTGTTTGAGCTCCAGATTCAGGATGTTGTCGAAACCAGGGGCCTTCATGTGATTATTTAGATGATTTATAGGCCAACAGTTCATCAGCCGTAATCTCGGATTCCTCTGAAAAAATATTGGGAATCTGATTGAGGTTGGTTGCGTTTTCAGCAACCTCAGCTGCCTTCTCTTCAGGAGTTATCAGATGAACCACTGGGTCGCCGTAGCGATCCAGTGGGGTCAGTGGTGGAATGGGTCTTGGCTTATTTTTAAGAATTTTGGTAAGTTTCCAAAATGGCTTTGCACAATCTGGGAGAGGTCCACCATCCTGGTTTGGATGGTTTTTGTTGGGCGATTACAGTGGGTCTTAAGGACAGGAAGACCAAAGCATTGGTACTGCCTTCAGATGGTGTTACGGAGTCTTATAAGGTCTTTGGTAGATCTGTCAAGGTTCAGAGTATTGCTCACCTGTCTGGATACTGGCACGTGTTGTTCCCTGGCCCGGGATATTGCCTACTCGATGGAATGCAGACACCGGTCAACGTCTTCGGGCGTCTCCGGAAGGACACCGTAGTCGACACAATGTTGGAACTGATCCCAACTGACACGATGATAGTTGCGTCGGGAAGCTTGGAATCGGTTGATGGATGAGCCCACTTCGGCCACCATCGGATAGTGGTCCGAACTCAGCTCCTGGTTGTGAAATGTTGTTTCCCATGTTGCTGACGAAAATGTCGATGATGGAGTGCACGCCGGACTGACACAGTGTCCGGCACCAGTATGGTGTAGTGAGTCTCTTGCAGGTCGTCGTTCAGGATGGTGCCGTTTTGATTCCGCCTTTGGTTGCCTCAAGCTTGATGTTTGGCGTTCAGGTCACCAGCGATGATGAATTTTCTACGGCGTCGGTAGCAGCCGGCAGCAGATGTTGTTCCTGGTAGCGGTGGCCACTCCACCACACCCAGAGCTTATCCCATCCAGCGTCACGAGCCGGAATCCAGGAATAAATACGTTCATCTCCGGTTTCAGGTGAGTTTCGGTGATGGTAGCGATGTCGATGCTACTATGTTCGTTGAGGAAGTCAACGAAGTCGATTATTTTGCTCTTGAGCGAGCAAGCGTTTCCAGTTTCCAGAAGGTAGCCACTGCTTGGAGCTGGTCGGATTTGTTCTTGATGGTGTTGGCAATGTCGTGCATCTTGAGGACGATAATCATTAGTTCCGCTGTGGTGTACCAAGAACCATTGTTGATTTCGGGCTGTGGTAAGGATGGTCCATCCTGACGCCAGTTTAGCCCAGGGGCTGTGGGGGAGAACCTGCGGCTGTGAAGCAGCAGTCGGCTGTTGACCTGAGTTTACAGGGGTTCCGGTAGTTAGAGATTGAGCGCCAGCCAATCGTGGATTGAGTGGCAGCGGTTTCGATGTATTCGGCGCGCTTCGGCCTGGCCTTGCTTGTAGCTTTGTGAGCAGCACCGCAGTTGGCGCGAATGGGATCGGCTTCATCGAGTCTGTCGCAGGCGTAGGTTTTGTGTTGTTTGCCACTCTTGATGCAGCGGCTGACCATATGGCAATTCTTCGTTCCATGCCCCAACAGCAGGTAGTTCGAGCATTGGGTGACTCCACGACTGACCGGCTTGTACCGCTCGCACTTCACCACTATGTTGAACAGGACGCGGATGCCCTGGAGGTCCATCAAAGTTGTTGAGTTCTTCTCAAGGTGAACCAGGTATAACTGGTCGCGGTACTTGACGGCCTTGTTGTGGCGGGCCATCTTAGTCCTCGCAGGACCACCTTGAACGGCTTAACAGCCTCGAAATCGTGGGAGAAGTACTCCGTCTGTGCTTGGTCCAGTATGGTTTTTACGCTTTGTAATATTTCAACGCCGGCTGGTGCAACGAACACTGTCATGGATACCAAAATATCCAACTACGTAGCATCTATGGGGGCGTCGATGAGTAGCTGGCCTCCCGTTGAGTAGATGTTACATCAACAATATCCTTTCTTTCCTCGTAACGGAAAAGATGGGCGTGGCTGGCAATAGTAATTGTCATGCATTTCCTGTTCTGAACTTTGATCGGCGAACTATTGACTTCCAAATAGTTTTCTTTAAGCAATCAGAATAAGAACGTTAAAGTAGATACATGACAGTTGCCAGTCTGCAATTTACGAATTACTTCATTGCAAACCCAACGCAACGCATAGCATTGAGGGTGATTGCTAGTCTCAGGCTTCATCTTTTGGTTCTCTGTGTAATTACAGTTGATCTGGCAATAACGGAGTAGCATCCGCGGGCGGTCAATCATACTCATGCTCATTTGGCGTGGAACTGAGAGAGATTGGTGCAAAATATGGACGTACTTATTGTCGAAACATTGTAATTGAAAAGACAATCCATTCTCTTACCACTTTGTATCATACGTCATTCCAATTAGATGAGTAGTTAAAGTGTTATGATTTATTGGAAAATATTCAATACGCCATTTTGAAAAATTAGGCATGAGTATAAATGACCGAATTTCAGAAAAAACTTGGTTCATTGCCCCTAGCGAACAATTATGAGAAGTTTCATGGAATTCTGACAGGTCAAATCTTAGAGGTGCTTTAACTTGAGCAATAAAGGGTGGCCACAGCTAAATTGTATCACTTAGAAGTACTCGCCAAAAATATGTATCTCAACCGATTGTAAGCTTGGTTTACATATGTTTATTTCACTCTATTTTTTTCCTAAAAATGCCCGAACTTTCTTCTTAATTCCACCCATAAGGTTTTGTACAACAGTTGAATCGAACGTCCTTGGAGTAGTGACAAGAGGCTAGATCCGGCCAAAAAATGGGAGGAACTTTGTTTGATTTGATCCAACGTTTCTTCAGGGACTCATTCATTCATTCATTCTTATTTGCATTTCAAGCTTATTGCTTAGCGCATATTAGCTCATTGAGTGCTCTCAACTTTGTGTTCTAAATGCACTTCCACAGTTATTAACACTTCGAATACGATGCCTCCGAAAAGCGAGTAACGGCAAGTTTGCAATGGCATAGGTTATCCATTTCTTAATGTATATAAAAAATTGCGGTACCTCTAAAATTCCTAGGGCCTGTAGATTATTTTGATCTTATAAAGACTGAAAATAGGCTCGTCTACTTTTTATAAAAGCGAAAAGAGTCGCCACACGTTTTTTAAGGGTCTGTTCATGGGTTTTGCGAGTGGCTAGAGATCAATAATTTAGATTTATTAGCACAAATTTTCATAATTAGTCAGAGTACAGTCATGGTTCTTTCATATGGATCCTGGAAACAACGGAATGGTCCTCCAGAAGATCCGGAACATTCGTAAATGTGGTCCATCCATGAAAATAATCCTAGAGCTCCACAGTTTTTTTTTTTCGGAAACACATGCAACTGTGATATAAGAATGAATTTGGGGTCGTAACATAAACAAGGGCCTGGATGGTCATGGGACCATCCTCTGAAAGATCCGGGACATCTGTAAAAGTGGTAAATCCATAAAACTGATCCTAGAGCCCCGCAGTTTTTTTTTTTCAAAAAATATTAAGAACTGTGATATAAGAAATAATTTGGGGTCGTGACATAAACATGGACCAGGATGGCTATGAGTTCATCCTCCGCGAGATCCCGAATGTTGAGGAATTTCATATAAACAAGATCGTTGATTGGCTGATGCCCATAGCCATCCTTGCCATGTTTTTGTCACGACCCCAAAATCATCTTTATATGTCAGTTCCTAATATTTTTGAAAAAACTACGAGCGACAGCCCTGTGCGATTGTACGCAATCGTGGCGTAGGACTACGTGGTCAGGAGCTAATGTTTTGTGTAGGAATAGGAATTTGAGCGGGCTTCTCTCTGTTTATACTCTTTAGTATGACTATGATTGCCCTGAAAAGACCCTTCTGATATGAATCTTAGTTGGGACATGCTTAGAAATTTAATTATTTTGGAAAATTTTGGTGGCCCTGAAAAGGGCCGATGGTAGTACAGGCTAAAAGCCTTTGGGAGATGATGCCTACACGTCAGCTGGATCAGCAAATCGGACCGGACAATCCCCTATCTTTTGGTTTAATGATTGGGCATTCGCAAAAGTCTCGGCTTGTCTGCTGCTGGACAGGGGTTGATCTGGTGTATTCGACAGGTTGGAAGGTGGTTAAATATCAGTGTCCACCCAGCTAAAGCTCCTCCCCTTTTTAGTTTTTTTCTCATTAAACTCCTTCTCTCAACAAGTTGGTCAATCTTAGCCTTTAGCAGAAAGACGCTTAACACTTTTTTCGACGAATTTTCGATCCTGTTTCACGTCATGGTTCTTCTCTATGCCTGTTCAGATAAATTAATACTTTTATTTATTAAATCAAATACGAAGGGATGTCGCTTACGCGCTCGAATAATTGAAAATTAGATAAATATTCGTTCGAAAATGTCGAACAGCAGAATTGCAACCAGCAAGTGTAGCCCAAGAACCAAAAGCGGCGCAATGCTAGTTTTCATTGCTATGACGACGAGGGGCTAAGAAGCAGAGGGGTGGCTTAGAAGAAGAGGGGTGGCTTCACTAGCCTATTCCGCACTATTTCTGCTATGCTCTTCTATCATCCAGAACGACAAAAGTATTATTGAATGTGTTTGCCGTCGAATTATTAACGAAACAGAAAGTCGATGAAGAGAATCGATCAAAATCACTTGCACCGCTGTCTCCAAGTTTGGTTACACGATTGCAACTCTGGAGAGCATTTTGTGTGTTTGTTGGGGGCGTGTGGCTCTGGATATGGCATGTGCATGAGTGTGCAAAATGTTACGCAATTGCATCCTCCCTATTCGCACACGCCCGAAGATCGGAGGCGAATGCCACTTCGACTTGTTTCGTTTACTAACGGCTCTCTGATGACTGTGTTGGAGAAGAATCATATGCATGTACGTAATTGGTGGATTTTTTTGTTATTTCGACGCTTTTGGACTATGCTTGACATTTACCACTTTTTTATTGTTGAAAATCAACAGTAGAAAGCGTTGCTATCGATACGTAGAAGTATTTCTGATCGATTGGTGATAAAATTATTGAAATTGGTCCAGGGGCAGCTGAGTTAATAACGTTCAAAATCTTTCATAATTTCGTTACATGTTCCATTTTAGGTTTTCACAAAGTGTACCCCCATATAGAAATCACAGACGTAGTACTACGTCAAAAAAAAACTACGGAGCTCTAGGATCAGTTTAATTGATGAACCACTTTTATGGATCTTCCGGAGGACAGTCTCAAGATCATTCGGGTCATTGTTTATGTCACGATCCCAAATTCTTTCTAACATCACAGTTCTTGGATCACACACTTAGATTTTTTGCCGAGATTGGCACCACCTAGCAGGCTCGGCATTTATTTTTACTGAGATCTCAGCTACATTTATGTTTGTTAACTGAATATCGGCAAATTTTTCACTGAGATCCAGCAAAATAGATTGCCGAGCTGCTCGGTGGTGCCCATCTCGGCAAAAAATCCTAGTGTGCAGGATCAGTTTCATAGATTGACCCCTTCTGTGGAGGTTTCGGATCTTCCGTTGGATGATTCGATGGCCATGGGTCCATGTTTATGTTACGACCCCAAATTCTATCTTATATCATAATTCCAAATGTTATCGAAAAAAAACAAGGAGCTATAGGATTACGTTCGTGAATTGACCACTTTTACGGATGTTCCGGATCTTTCAAGGACCGTTCCGTTGTCTCCAGGATCCATATATATATATAAACCATGACTGCATTTTGGCTTATTATGAATATTTGTGCCTCTTTTCGCTCTTTTCAAAATAATCTACAGGCCCTAGGAATTCTACACACTTAGAAAAATTCATGTAATTTTAGGTAACATTCTGAGACTGACATATACGAGCGTCGACTTCTTCTTCTTCTTCGCATTTTAAGCTTATTGCATATCGCATATTAGCTTATTGCGTGCTCTCAACTTAGTGTTCTAGATGCACTTCCACAGTTATTAATTGAGAGCTTTCGATGCCTGTACCATTTTTGCATTGGAATAATTGTGTGGCAAGTCCAATCATACTTATATGCCCAGGGAAGTCGAGAAATTTTCCAACCCGAAAAATTCCTAGACCGGACCGGGAATTGAACCCAGCCACCTCCAGCATGGTCTTGCTTTATAGCTGCGCCTTTACCGACTGAGCTAAGGGAGGAGCGTCGAATTTGACCTAAAATTGAGTCATGATAGACGCGAAGTTCAGCTCAATCAAACGTACTTTTCGTCGAGTAACGAACTTTTCCGTCTCGGAGCACTGAATTTTACATGACATGTTTGTTTACGTCTCATCCTTTAGGTCAAAGATGGATTCCGTCATGTGTAAATTTAAGCATTTCTAAGTGTGTAGAAGAACCACATTTTTTTTAAATTCAACAAGAAATGGCTAAGTTATGTTATTGCAAACTTGCCATTACACGCTTTTCCGAGGCTTCGTAATCGGCGTAAAGTTGTTTTACCCACCGTATTCGGAGTGTTAATTGAGATCTTTCGATGCCAATAACAATGCATGAATTGGTATATTGTATGTCAAGTTCAATGATACTCTATGCCCAGGGAAGTCGAGAAAATTTCCGACCCGAAGAATACCCTCGACCGGACCGGAAATCGAACCCGTCGCCTCCGGCTTGGTAATAACGTGCCTTTACTTACTAGGCTATGAGGCCCCATTCATGTAGACTTGGCCATTTACGGTTGTAGTTGTTACGCACGAACAAATCGCCTGCCTAATCATGAATTTCTTGGGAAACTTCGACACTTGCTCTTTCCTGAGGGACTCTGAACCATCGAACTTCTCATTCGCAGTTACATGATGGTTTCCCGGAATTTGTTTGAAGTCAATACACGCTGAGGCCACCTCACCCAAAATTTCATTAAAATTAACGCAAAGGGCAAAATATTACAGCTTTTTGAAAGTGATACAATTTAACTGTGGACACCCTTTAGTCATAAGAATAAAATGCTGTCTAAAAAAGTAAGAGGTTGTATACAGTACACGACCTAGATTTGACATAGAATTACGTGCTCAGTATTCGGCGACTGTGTTAGGGAAACCAGTTTTTCTTATCACGGAAACGCCTCGCACAAAACGCACGGAACATTTCAGAAGTATCAAACATTTCAGGAGTATCCAGTGGGAAATCATTCCAAGTCAAGTCAGCTAGAACGGTATCTGAGCTGAACCTTCCAATTCAGTCGCTGAAGCCCGAACAACTTTTGCTGCAATACACTCACCTCAAAGGATTACCGATAGCTCGATACGAAGACGCCGTGCCTCGCGTGCTTATTGGTTTGGACCAGTTGAACTTGTCAATGCCGCTGAAATGCCGATAAGGGCACAAAGGCGAACCAGTAGCCACAAAAACGCGACTCGGGTGGTGTGTATACGGCGGAGGTAATAATGCGAAGTCCGTAGGGGTCAGTTGCCATATCTCGGAAGTTCAGCCAGAAAAGGATCTTCACGAGGTAGTCAAGCGATATTTCGAGCAGGAAGATGCAGGAACCAAGCCGATGATGAAACTGGAATCAGCGGAGGACACGAGAGCCAGGAAGATTCTAGCCAATACCACTGTTCGGGTGGACGGTAGATTTGAAACCAGACTCCTCTGGAGATACGATCATTTCGAGTTTCCAGATAGTTACCAAATGGCTCTTCGTCGATTGGAGTGCTTGGAACGTAGGATGTTTCGTGAGCCCGAACTGAAGACAAATGTCCTTCGACAGATTGAAGACTAACAGATGAAATGTTACGCGCATCGCGCTTCTGAGGAGGAGCTGAAAAATGCTGACCCACGCAAAACATGGTATTTACCACTCGGCGTTGTGACCAACCCCAAAAAACCTGGTAAGGTCCGGTTGATTTGGGATGCTGCGGCCAAAGTGGACAGCATATCTCTCAACATGGTTCTTCTTAAAGGACCGGATCTGCTGTCTTGTCTGCCAGGGGTTCTATGCCGTTTTCGAGAGAAGCCTGTGGGGGTAAGCGGTGACATACGCGAAATGTTTCACCAGTTTCGTATACGACTTGCAGATCGTTGTGCCCAAAGCTTTCTGATGCGAACAGACCCCAGTAAAAAACCAGATGTGTACTTCATGGACGTAGCCACCTTTGGCTCCAGTTGCTCGCCGTGTAGTGCCCAGTTCATCAAGAACCGTAACGCAGACGAATTTGCTGTCGACTATCCCAGGGCAGCAGAGGCGATAATCAAGTGTCATTGCGTGGACGACTACTTGGACAGCTTCGACACCATCGAAGAAGCTCAACGAGTGGCAGCCGAGGTGAAAATGATCCACGGAAAGGGTGGTTTCGAAATTCGAGGTTGGCACTCCAATTCCCACAATGTGCTCAGACATCTCGGTGAAACGGTGGCTTCCGAAGTGAAGGACCTGAACCTGGATAAAACCGAAGGAGTAGAAAGAGCTCTTGGTATGTTGTGGCTCCCAATAGAGGATGTACTGGGATTCTCAACTCAAATGCGAAAAGATATTGCTGCGATTATCGATGAAGGCCGACAACCGCCCAAGCGCCAAGTTCTTCGGTGTGTCATGTCATTGTTTGACCCAGTGCACGGAAAGATCTTGATCCAATCGATATGGCGCTCGGGATCGGACTGGGATGAAGAAATCGGAGAGGAAGGAATCTTTAAGCAGGTCGATAATATTCGCATTCCTCGTTGTTACGTTGGTTCAACTGCTTCTACATCACTGCGTTCCGTCGAGCTGCACGTATTTGTAGACGCCAGCGAAGAAGCGTACAGCGCAGCGACTTATTTTCGTTTCATTCTGGTCAATGGGATCATCATCTGCAGCCTAATATCGGCGAAGACGAAAGTGGCGCCTCTATACCTCGCTTGGAACTACAAGCGGCCGTCCTTGGGGTTCGACTTGCATCGTTCGTCAAAGATACCCATACTCGATCCGCCGAAAAAAGGGTTTTCTGGTCAGACTCTAGCACCGTCTTAGCCTGGATTCGGTCAGACGCCCGAAGATACCGACAGTATGTAACGTGCCGCATCGGGGAGATTCTCAGAAAGCAGCGAATGGAGATGGGTGCCTACCAAGATGAACAGCGCCGACGAGGCAACGAAGTGGGGAAACGGACCCTGCTTATCGACGGAAGGGAAGTGGTTCCGGGGCCCAGAGTTTCTCTACCATCCTGAGGAGCAGTGGCCAGAACAGAATTTCAAGCAGAAGGTCTGTACAGAGGAGGAACTTCGGCCGTGTTTCGTACATAGAGGCTCGACGTTGGAGCCTCTAGTGAAATTTGAACGATTCTCTCGATGGATGCGTCTTCTCCGAGCAATGGGTTACACACTCCGGTTCATCCGGAATGCTCGACGAAGTAGAGGGCAGCGAGACATAGCACCGTTGAACTCTGACGAAATTCGAAGAGCGGAAAACATTCTTTGGCATTGCTGTCAGGAGGAGAGTTATCCGGACGAGATCGCCCAACTGAAGGCGGGTAAGAAAAATGTCGACAAATCATCACCAAACTATAAGCTGTCTCCATACATCGATGAGTGTGGAGTTCTAAGGCAGGATGGACGGATTGGAGCAGCAGAAAACACAGGCTTCAATGCAAAGTTTCCGATAATCTTACCGAAGTCACACCGAATGACAACTCTGATTCTGGATCACTATCACCGTAGAAACCATCATGCGAATCCTGAGACGGTGGTGAATGAGGTAAGACAGAATTTCTATATTTCTCATCTTCGGGCAGCCGTACGGAAGACTTCACAACTTTGCCTAAAGTGTAAGGTCTACAGATCAAAACCGTCAACGCCGAAAATGGCACCTCTGCCGTTCGCCAGATTAGCATCTTTTGAACGTCCTTTCTCATATGTTGGAGTGGACTATTTCGGCCCAATGCTTGCCGATGTGTTCCCGAAAGTCGTAATTCTACGTCAAAATGTTGTACAGTCTCAAAAGTGAAATCAGCGATTATGCAAGGAAATTCGTCCGTCATTGTTGCTTTTGACTCATGGAACCAAACCAATTTGTTTTGTAAAATATTATTTCTGAAAAATATTGCGCAGTTGAATAGAAATGACTTTTCAAAATTTTAGCTCATTTTGAGTAAAACTATGTGGACCCTTAGAAACTTACCCATAGAAGTATTAAGTTTTAAGATTCATAAGTTAAAATTATCAAAATGTAGTTTTCCGCCACTGTACACAATTGGAAAGACAACATTTTGATTAATTGATTAAATCCCAAGTCAAAGCTCGTACTTGAATCATGACATATTTTTTGCTTGTTCAGTACTCTAAGAAATTTCCACTTAAAATCTAAACTTATTGGGTATAATAGTTTAAAAAGTTGCAGCTGTTTATGCGTATACCTTTTTTTCGAATACAACCAATGAAGATCACGTGATTTGCATACTTCCCAAATGATGACCAAGTCAAGCAGAACCGATAAACCAGATTTCCAGATGGTCCCATCTCCATGATGTCTTTCCGGACTTATTACGACAGTTACAAGCCCCATAAACGCATGAGAAATCACATAATCACACCCGTCTTCACACTTTAACGGATGCAGTCATGAGAAAATCTCACCCAAAAAAACTAAAAAAAAAAAACCAAAAGCATCGTGAAAGTGATTTCCAACTCACTACCTCTTACGGAGGTGCTGGAGATGCACTTTTCACCTCCCGTTTTTTTTCCCTTCTCCACTCAGAGCTCAGAAGCAATGGCAAGCCAAATAATTTGATTTATGCTGGAATTTCAAATTTATATGCATAGTCCCGCTGCTTGAGAAGCTCTCTCTCTCTCTCTCTCACTCTCTCGCTTGTTCGCCTGGTTGGTGTTCGTGAGTTATGACAATCCGGGAAATTCCTGCGAAAGAAACCCAGGAATGCAACTCCAGCCACCGAGGAGTGTGTAAGTGTCTATGAGCATCCAGGAGAAGTTCTTCATAGTGCTCGAAGATTTACGGCCCCTTGGATTTTCTGCGTTTCGGGGAATAAAAAAAGAAAATGAAAGATGACAACAGGATCGCTCCAACTCCCGAAGAATAGTCGTAGACATAAATTTGAGCTGCGAACAGGCTTTCCCGAACTTTTCTTTGCTTGAACGAAGTGAGAAGGGGGGGGGGGGTGATTCCTTTCTTCTCCAACTTTTCCACCCAAGTTAGTTCTGACACTTTGCGCGCTCACTGAATTAAAGCAGTTTGACTTACTCACCTCAAGTTTGCTGATTTTCTTTTTCTTCTCCAGCTAGCTTTTCCGCAATTGTTCGATGCAGCATTATTGGATTTCTTTTTGCCTCACCTTTCCT